>NC_080190.1:74885000-76135000 GCF_030028045.1 Hippopotamus amphibius kiboko | reverse complement strand
CTCGTATCAGACAAAATAGACTTTAAAATAAAGACTGGTACAAGAGACAAGGAAGGATGCTTCATAATGATCAAGGGATCAATACAAGAAGAAGATGTAAAAATTGTAAATATATATGCACTCAACATAGGAGCACCTCAATATATAAGGAAAATGCTAACAGCCTTAAAAGGGGAAATTGACAGGAACACAATACTGGGGGCCTTTAACACCCCACTTACACCAATGGACAGATTATCCAGACAGAAAATTAATAAGGAAACACAAGCCTTAAATGACACATTAGACCAGATAAACTTCATTGATATTTATAGGACATTCCATCTGAAAGTAGCAAAATATACTTTCTTCTCAAATGCACACGGAACATTCTGCAGGATAGATCACATCTTGGGCCACAAATCAACCCTTGGTAAATTTTTTTTTTAATGGCCATCAAGTTTTTATTTATTTATTTAGTTAGTTAGTTAGTTAGTTAGTTATTTGGCTGTGTTGGGTCTTCGTTGTTGCCCACAGGCTCTCTCTAGTTGCGGCGAACGGAGGCAACTCTTCATTATGGTGATTGGGCTTCTCATTGCAGTGGCTTCTCTTCTTGTGGAGCATGGGTTTTAGGTGCACAGGCTTCTATAGCTGCAGCGTGGGGGCTCAGTAGTTATGGCTCTCAGGCTCTAGAGCGCAGGCTCAGTAGTTGTGGCACACAAAGCCTCAGTAAATTTAAGAAAACTGAAATCATATCAAGCATATTTTCTGACCATAAAACCATGAGATTATAAATCAATTACAGGATAAAAGTATTGCTACCCTGACCTCTAATACCACAGATTAATTTTGCTTGTTTTTGAATAATATATAACTGGAATCATATAGTATGTTCCCTTTGTGCCTGGCTTCTTTGGCTCAATAGCATGTTTATGAGATTCATACATGTTTTATGTAGCTATAGCACGTTTATTCTCATAGACATGTGATATTCTATTGTATTAATAAACCACAATTCTTTTTTCCATTCTACTACTGATGGACTTTTTTGTTTTATCAAGTTTGGGGCTATTATGACTAGTGAAGCTATAAAATTGTTGTACATGACTTTTGGCAAACATCTTACACATTTCTGTTAGGTTTATGTCTAGAAGTGGGATTGCTGGCTCAAGGTGATACATAAGTTTGACCTTAGTGGATATTTCCAAACACTTTTCTAAAGGATTGTGCCGATATGTACTACTACCAGCAGCGTATGAAAGCTCCGATTTTCTCATCCTCACCAACACTTGGTGTTGTTTGTCTTCTGTTTATTTTAGTCATTCTGGTGGGTATGCACTTAATTTGCATCTTCCTGAAGACTAATCACTAATCATTTCTGCAAGTCCTGTTTCATTAGATTGGTGCCACCATCTACCCAATCATAAACTAGAAATCTGGGCCTCAACCATGCCTCTCACCTTCCTTTACCCTCATATGCTAATTTTACCACATAAATATTTCTCAAATCCTTCAGTTCACTATCAATTATTTCAAAAACCTTCATTCAGAGCTTCATTATTTCTCAATTTGTTTACCTCCATGTCCTCCTGAGTAGTTTCCCTTCTCTTAGTTCCCAAATCAATTATCAATAAAGCCATCAGAATGATTTACTCCAAACCAGAATCAGCCATGTTTCTTCCATGTTTAACCATTTCCATGGCTCCCCATCTCCTTTAAAAGAAAGTCTAAGCCTCTGAAAATAGCATATAAGACCCACCAGTTGTCTGGCTTTTTTGTTCTCCCATTTGGCCTTATTGCTTATTATTTTCTGCCACTAGCTCCATACTCTAACAATGACAAATTTTCTTTCTAGTGTCTCCTTTCCTCAAGAAATGCTGTATTTTCCACTTTCTCACTCCGAAATCCATCTCATGTGTCCTTCTCTGCTCCTAGAAAAGTTTCAGTTTACACTAAGTCAAAGAAATGGTTGCTAAACCTTGAGGTATTTCCTCTTCATAGGATGCTTATATTTTAATGGAGGCTTTAAAACTAATCTCTAATTGTGGAATTTCTAGCATTAGTGTGCATGTGAAAGAAAAACAAAATTACACCATGAAGCTTGCAGCCTATACATAAAAACTGCCCTCTGAAATAACAATTCTTAAGTATATTTAGGAAAGAATAAATCTGTAGCCTTACGTAAATCATCACACTAAGTTACAGATGGATCAAAGGTTTAAATATAAAAAAAGAAGCCAGAAGAATGTTAAAAGAAAATACCTTTTAAGATAACCTGATCATAGGGAAGGCCTTTCTAAACATCATAAAAAATAAACTATGAAACAAAAGATGGATACATTTGATTCTAAGGGGAAAAAAGCAAAACATGAATATAAAAAAGCCCAGTATAAATATGATTGAAAGACAATGGTAAACTGAGTGTGGGGCACTAAGTTTTCTAAACATAGCTGTTGCTTGCTATAATTGGTACAGCCTTTGTGGAGAACAGTGTGGCACTTTATGCCAAAATATAAAACGTTCATTTACTGAGCAATCTCATTTTGGAGCCATTAACATGGTGATATATATTGATGGAATGTTTATAGCTTATTATTGAAAGAAGAAATAAGCAGATCATAGGCTTATTTTAAAGCAGTTTCATTTGTGTATATTAAAATGATATATGTATATACATACATATATATAAAACTCTATGTGTGTGTTTATACACAGAGAGGTGATCTTCAAGGATCACTAGATCCTACGGCATGAGGACAGAGACAGTATTCCCGCATGCAGTGCCTGTCACATAGTAGGTGTTCAATAAATATGTGAAGGAGGAAAAGGGAGGGAAGGAGGAAGGAATGGAAAGATTTCTCAAAATGTTTATATTGGTTTATAGGCTTTGGGTTGCTTTTGCTTTTAACATTGTACTTTTCTATAGCTCCTTGATTGTTTTCCTCCAAGAAGCATGCATAATTAGAAAAACAATAACAAAGCTATTTTTAATAAATAAAAGCTCTGTAGCTGGATAAATATTGGTCAGATCTGAGACATTTGTGAGATCCCAAAGTAGTCCAAGCCTGAGGAGGAAGGGCTTTCATCCAGCCAGCCAGCAAGAATGGGTTTTCATTTCAACTGTATTGATAGTTCAGTGATCTCTTGCCACCAAAAAGGTAGCTACTTCATCCTCAGGTAAAAACAGGAGACTTTCACCCTAAATGTGGCAGGTGGTGCCAATAATTCCCAAAGCCTGCTTTCCTGTCCCAATGGAAATCCCTTGAGCAAACTGGATCCACCTCAGCCTCCCTGTAGAGGCCCCTTGTCAGTATTAGCGCAACCCATGGGATCTGCTTTGCTGGTCTAAAGTCCTCTTCACCCCCCTTCCTCTCTCCCTGAGCCCCAATAACCTCCTTTGCAATTTTTCCCTCAGTCACTGATTTCCATCTTTTAAGGTATCCTAGGCACATGATCCAATTCTAGTTTCTACAACAGACAAAAAGAAAAATGTCCACCTGCCAGGAGAGGAAACAGGATGCTAGAGTAGTGCCTCGCTGCCCCACATAAAGTGCTTCTGTCTGGATCTTCTCCCAGCATTCTCAGGAGAAGAGGCTGCCGCCAGTGGGGTATGCCTTTTCAGACAGATTTTGGCAAGTCAGAGATAGTCTCATTTCCCTCTGTGCTGTGGGAGCACTCAGGCCAAATTACAGGAATGTGGTCTCTTTGGGGTTTGCCCTTGAGAATCTGAGGCCAGTGCTCTGGTGTGTTATCTGCCCAGGGCTCGAGACAGCCAGGCTCCAGGCAGCTCAGTTGGGTAACTCAGCACTTTGCTTGCAAAGGCCTTTCCAAGCTGATGTTGGAAATGTCTAATATTTACAGCGACCACCTATTTCTTTCTAAATGAACAGAAGCCAAGTTTAATTCCAGGGCACTTTTTCAAGTAATTGGTCTTTAGCATAGAGAACGAATTCACTTTGACTTGACATCTTAAGATATATTCCGAATACTTATTTTTGTATTGGTCAGTGTTTCTTTGGAAATAAGAATAGTTTTTTTTCCCCCATCAAACTGCATTTGTAAGTTTAATTTTCATTTTTTAACGCTTTGTCTCTGTCTGCTTGGTGTTTTGGAGTTATAATTGTACTTTTATTTGCTTCCTGTGCAACTGGTTTAGTAGCTTAAGGAAACAATCAGGAGTAACCTTACAGTAGCTGTTGCTTTTTATTATTAGGGTTCTCTTTCCAAGAATGGCATTTTTTCCCCAAGTATTCTTTTGACATGGAACTTTTGGACATGGATTTATTATGACATATGGGGCTTAGGTAAAGCCCCTCTTTCCACACAGGGTGGGAAGCTGTGTACATTTCTGGTAGAGGATGGTGAATGAGGACCTCATCACTGGTCACTGAGCCTCAGTGCCTCTGCCAAAAAAAAGGACTCAAAGTAGCTCAAGCAATTAGAAGACTTGGGGAAGGGGTTTATGGGAGAGGGTGACACAGTGTAGAAAACAATCCCTGAAAACTAAGTTTTAGGAAGGGACAAACAAGGCAGCTTTGGAGATCTCTCAGTCTAGAAGGAGGGCATTAAAAGCTGTCACAATTCTCTCTCTTTCTCTCAGTGGCTCATATTTCTGCTTCTCTGTGTGTGCCCCAAACTGTGTATTCTCTTCTAGACAGAAATGACTGTCTCTACCAGGTAGGGGAATGTCCACTGGCAGGACAACCCTGTGTTCCAAGCTTTCTCAGGAACAAGTAAAGAATGCCTCCTATGAGCCTGCCTGTGTTACTATGCACCCAGCCCCTGGCCAATCACCGAGGCAGGGGAGCTGAGGTCCTCTGATTGGTGCATTGCTGGTCAGTCCTCCACCTCCAGACCAATCATGGGGGCCAAGGAAGTGGGGTCATGAGGTCTCGATAAGATGGCTGCTCTCATTCTGAGAACTTGTTAAAGAGGTTTCCCAGCAGCAGGGTAGTACTGGATGGACTCCATAAGTCCACTGCAACTCTCCTACAGAAGATCCTTCAGTGGCTCCTCACTCTACAGAATGTTCCTCACAAGCATGCTTGTCCTCCTCTGGGTCTACTTTGTATTTTCATGGCTTCCTCTGTGGTTTTGAAAGAATTTCAGTTCCACATCAAGCCATTCTATTCCCCTCTGCACTCCTCTGCCTCATCCCTTTAGCAAACTCCTGTTTAACTTTCAAGATTCCATTCCAATGTCACTTCCTTGGAGACACATTCCTGCATTTCGTCATCCTGTGAGTCCCCATGACTTACTGTTCACATTACTGTAGTTCTTAGGACTCATAATTATTTATGTGTTTTACTGTCTCTCTTCCTCCAGACCATGGGATACCTTGAGCTCTACTCATCTTTGTATTCAGGGCCTAACACAGTCGCTGGCACTTCCTAGATGTCTGTGGAATGTGCAGGTGAATAAATTAATGGAAGAGAAGGGAGGGAAAAAGGAAAACCTTTTAAATCTGACCAGGTTTTTTACAAGTACTTTAGAAAACAATTTATAGAAAGTTCTATAATTCCAAAGCTTACATCATCAAAGAAATTTGTACTGAAACCATGTTTGGAAATTGGAAGGTAGTAGTTGCAGAGCAATTTACAACATTGTATTTAAATTAATTAAGCTACACCTAGAAGCTGGTGTGCTGGGGGGTAGGGCAGCAGGGTAGGCAGCTTGGAACAGCTGACAGATATAACTGAGGATAAGAAAATCACAGGATTTCAGAGTAAAGCATATGTTTTGCATTTTCCAGGGCAGTTCTGATTTTAAATAGTCTGTTCCATTGACTCCGTAACCATACTAGTTTCTGTTAGATTGTTGTTCTGATATCTGGGTAGGGAAATATGGTAACAATATGTAAAATTAATCTGTCTAGTTACTAAAAAAGAAAGAAAAGAGAGGCATGAAAGTGATGGCATAAAGGAACTGAAGGGAATGATATAAATCTCTCCTAATTTGAACCTTTTAGCTAGTAGAATAGTCTGTTGATACAAGGAAGAGAAAACCAAATCTATGGAAATTATGAAATTAAACATCCAATGTTATCATTTAATGATAAACCATCAGGGTATCACATTTTACTGAGGTACTTGATATATTAAATAAACATTCATTTTCATGAAGAAAAGCCTATTGTTTCCTTCTGGTTGTGCCAGACTTATTGGAAGCCTTGACCCCAAATCAGAGAATTAATTCCCACATATTGATGATGATTTTTAATTTTCAGGAAAAATAAAACTAAAAATGGTGGTTCCTAATCCTAAAAGATCTTTTAAGTCTACTGAAGAGATACTCTACCAGTATCCTACCTCTGTTCTTTTACTAGATTCTGGCTCTAGACAGCTCTGGAGTGGACACATGTGAAGGCATTTAAGAAATGTTTCCCAGGCGGTTCCAATCCAGAGGACTGCACTCATGAACCAGAGTTTCTCAGGATATGGTCCTGACCTAACCCAATCAGAGTCTCCTGAATGCTTAAGAGAAAGCTGATTCTCAAGTCCTGCCTGGGGCCTACTGAATCAGGACTTCTGGATGGAAAGGTCAAGAATCTGCATTTTAAATATATCCCCCAGGTAAATCTCATGCACCCCATGAGAATGCATGGGTTTGGGACTCACAACTAATACATTTCTGATTTAGAATCAATAAACATTGAGGACTACTAATAGCTACTCAGCTACACACACACACACACACACACACACACACGGGTAAGTCAAAAATTACTGTAGAATTTAATTAACTTTTAGAAAAGACAAATACATCATTTTTTAAATGTTTTTATTTTTATTTTTTTAAAGAACTTTTATTGAGATACAGTTAACAGACAATAAACTACATATATTTAGAGTGTACAATTTGGTATCCAAATCTCCTTGCTTTTCAATACACTGTGTCCATCTGTCAACCAGATTTCATATTCCCTCATTAAAAAAATGTTTTAGGCTGAGCTGCGAGCCACGAATGCACTGCTGTTTTCACTTCTTCATCAGAAGTGAAACTTTGTCCTCATAGGGCTGCTTTCTGGGGACCAAACATGTGAAAGTCTGATGGAGAAAGATCAGGACTATAGGGAGGATGCTTTAACACCTCAAAACAAAGTTTCTGCAGCCTGTCGGCAGTGTGGGCAGAACTGTGTGGACGTGCATTGCCATGTAAGATCACAACGCCCTTGGATAGCAGTCCTCTGAATCTGATCCAAAGTTTAGGCTTCAGCTCTTCAATAAACATCTCACTGTAATGAGCACTGTTGATTGTTGAACTTTTTCCTGATAATGTTCCAATATTGGCCCTTGAGAATCCCAGAAAACTGTGAGCATCAATTTTATAGCTGATGGTTGACTTTTGAACTTTTTCTTGGTTGGCGATTGAGGATGTTTCCATTCCATACTCTGCCATTTACTCTCAGGCTCTTAGTGATGAATCCATGTCTCATCACCAGTAATGATTCTCTTTAAGAAACTTTCACCTTCCTTAGAGTATCGATCCAAATTTTGTTTGCAGATATCCAAATGCTTCTGTTTACGGTCTTCTGTGAGTCATTTCAGTACCCATCTCGCACAAACTTTTCGAAACCTAAGTCTGTCGTGGATTACTTCATTTTGAAGTAATGCTGATGTTCAATGTTGAGGTGGCTGGTTAAATGCACACTATAGCACAAAGAGAATTGTGGCTTCTGCTTGTCCAGTCTTCACCAAGATGGAGAAGTGGGAGGGGACCCACACATATGAAAACTGAGAAAGTCAGAAGAAAGACCAAAGTGGCTAGAACTGAAGGGAAAAGCATAGTGAGCCCTGTGAGACGCTAAAAGGATAACATTCTTCCTAGCACATGAGATGTCAGTGCTGATGACTTTCTGAAATCACTAGGGGAAATTTTTGGAGTGGGTGGTTTTCTTGGGGATAGCACATGTGCACCAAACTGGGGAAGTACTCCTTTGTCACTGTTTTCATGAGATTCATAATACCTAGGGAAATAGGGATTGCATATGGTTTATTTGTTGGAAATCATTTAAAAATACTATGTTCCTACCATAGTAATTAGAATAGAGAAGGTCAACTTGCAGTGATAAGACAGAGCATTAGATTGGATGTCAGAATTTAATATTCTAATTCTGGGCTCTAATCCTGGGACTCATTTTCTGCTGTGCAACTTTGAGCAGGCTTTAGTTTCCCTTGTGTTCTACCACCTAGGGTTCTGCTATGATTAAATTAAATAATAAATGGGAAAGTGCTATAAAATATAAGGTGGATTGATTGTAATTGAATCTGCTCTTGACTGAGGAGCCTTGGTGATTAGCGAACAGTTCTCTAAAACAGTTGTTCTAGATGTTGCACCTAAATACCTGTAAGACTTTGAAAAATATAAAGTATTCCTTAGTCCTGACCCTGGATATTATGATGTGGGAGAGGGAAGGTATATATCTATCTCTCTCTATATATTTATTTAAACTTCTTCAGGTGACTCTTAAGCACATCAGAGGCTGAGAGCCACTGCTTTAGCATGGAGGTCAGTGGTAAGTGGACAGAGCCCTGGCAACCTGAGTCCCTGCTCTGCTCCAACAATATTTCTATGCTGTAGGAGGAAACTTGACAGGATCTTGAAAAGGTCACTAAACTCTTCACACTTCACTTTTCCCATTTGTAAAATGCCAAGCTGAACCAATCACAAACTCCTTTATTCAAAAAGAATTTTACTTGGAAGCTTTAACATGTAAAACAGAAAAAAAAGCAGCTCTGCTTTGATTTCTGCTTAGCAGCCCCTCATGGGATTTCAGAAACCATTGGCCTGGATGGTTGATAACATCACTCTAACACTAGAATTCTATTCAATGCACAGACAATTTTAATAAATTTTGTACTGGTTCTATTTGGAAGGCTGGATGTTTCATGGTATATATATTCTGAGGACTGTGAATTCAGGCAAGTAGGCAGACAGAACTGGATTTTTACCTGCTTTCTATCTTATCTTTTCCCTGCCCTGCTCTGCTTTTCAGATGCACTTGCCAACTGGCTGCCAGCTAGGTATAGCCAAAACAATGTACTGGCAGGAGACTGGAAGACAGGAAAAAATTTAAACCAGAATATTCCAACCCTCTTTCTCTGTGTTGCGTGAGGTCTCTGGAAGACAAAGACTGTCTCTTCCCTCATTCCAGAGCCAGCCAGCTGGGGACGACAGTGCGCAGTTACCTCTTGACTTTAATACCACCCTTCTTTCCACTGTCCCTCCAGCCCCAGCGCAGGGGCTGGGGGTGTTGTGTCGGCAGCTTCTATCTATATCCATGTGCTAAAATCTATGTTGCCTAACCACCACCCCCTTTGGCCTTTCAGTTCTTTTGACACCTGTGTAAAAAGTTTCCTGCATAAGTTTCCCTCTTTTGAACTACCTAGCAAGGACTCTGTTTTTCTGACTAGATCTTGACTAAGTGGGATGTTGAAATTACATCAGAGGACCTTGAAAAGCATGCTAAGGAGTTTGCATTTTATGCCTTAATGTTGGGAATGTTGTGTTTCAGGAAAATGAGTGGTCCCAGTGTGGACAGTGGATGAGAAAAACAAATGAGAGGACATGGGGAACAGCAAATGTTACCATAATACAATGGAACTGTTTCAGTATTCAACTTTACAATGAAATGTTTTACACATTTTCTGGCTTTTTTTTTCCTCAGGGAAAATTTAATCCTAGCACCTTGGGGGAATTCTGCCCCCAAATATCTCTTGGCTACCTGATCCACCCTCCTTTTCATTTAGACTTTCAAAAGGAGGAGAGGGATGGCTCACAGAGTGACTCACCATGTTGAAGGAATTCCATGGTAAAGGAGATGAGGGTAACTAAAGAAAAACAATTTCACCCCTAGGTATATACCCAAGAGAAATGAAGACATACATCCACACAAAGACTTGCATGGTAGTTTCTTAACAACATTATTCATAATAGCTCCAAACTGGAAACAACCTGCAGACCCATCAAGTGGCAAATGGATGAAAAAAATGTATATATCTTTACAGTGGAATACTTTTAGGAAATAATAAGGAACAAACTGCTGACATATCCCATAATGTTGATGAACCTCAAAAACATTATGCTAGGTGAAAGACACCAGACACAAGAGACCACAGATTGTATGATCCCATTTACATGAAATGTCTGGAAAAGGCAAATCTATAGAGACAGGAAGAAGGTTGGTGATCGCCTGGGGCAGGATGGGGGTGGGGAATGGTGGAGGGGAATTAACCCATAAAATGGCACAAGCAATCTTATTGGGATGATAGAAAAGTTCTGAAACTGATTTAAGGTGATGGCTGCCTTGGGAAATGTACTAAGAAATCATTGAATTGTATAATTGATATGAATGCACTATATGATATGTAAAGTATGCCTAATAAAGTCATTTTCTAAAAGGAGACAGGTAATAGGCAGCAGCACTGCTGTTAATCTAGGCCTTTTTAGAAACCATGTCACTTTCAGCTACATTATCCACCTACTATGTCATCTTCATCCCAAAACAATGTCAAGAGCTTCCCTAAAGTCTAAACAGACTATCATTAGTCTCGTATGTACCCATCCAGTTCCATCAAGAGAAACCATATGATCTGATGTGGTTCAGGCTCTTATAAATGTGTACTGATTAAAAAAAGGATCATTTTCTAGGAGGTTCAGGACTTTAAACTCTTGCCACCATCTAATCCCAAAATGGCTCAGAAGTTGGTAGTCTAATACCAATTCCTACCAGAGGTTTGCAGAAATGCTTACTGGTGCCGGATAGTCTGCACTCAGAGGTATGGAAGAGAATGCTTGCCTTTGTTCTCTGCACCCAATATCTGGGAGATAGGTGATAAAAATTCTTTTAAAAATAATTTCTGCCTAACATGGTAATAGCTTTAATTCCCATGACCTGGAGATAAGAAGCCCTGTTTATCTCGCTGTATGGTGGCAATAAGGTGCTTGCTGTGAAAGTCTGCTGCACAGGACAAAGCTCAGTGATTACATAACAATCTATTGATTCTTCCCACACTGGGTTTGTCATTAACTTCAGATTAAAGCCCCCTTTCCTGACTTCAGTGTTCACAGATCTGCTAGCAACAGCCTAGTGAGTATGGGACCACAGTCTTTGAAATGACTGAGCTGGATATTTAGTTTCTTACTTTTATTATTCTTTCATGCTTTCTCGCTGGGAGGTAAAATAATAGGCCTCCACCCCTGCACATTCCAAGCCTGTACCTTCTACACATGGCTAGAAGAGGGGAGATTTCACTCAGCCTTACTTCTGCCATCACTGAGGGACCTCAGGAAAATTACTGGACTTTAGATTCCTCATCTACAAAACAGACTTCTTACCATGCCTGTCTCCTTTAAGCATGGTTGTGAAGAGGGATGTAATAGATGTAAATATCTTTTAAAAATACTTACTTGAGGAGAGATTCAGAGATATTTTGATTCTGGGCTGAAGTCAAGCTGAGTTTCAGACCTTTAAGGGGATATAGGAGAGAAGCAGACTACAGAATTAACCTGAAATTTTTCAAGTGCTGTGTTGCTTTCAGATTCTGAAAGCTCTCTGCTTGATGCTCCTCACACTGGAATCTTTGCAGCTGACTGGAGTAAAGGAGGAGCAGCTGAGGTCCTTTGATAATTGAATCTTAAGAGAACTGATAATAGATGCCATTGCATCCCCCTCCAGCCACACATTACTCCCACTAGCGAGATGTCTATCCCCAATCAAAATCCTGTCCTCTGCACTTTTCTCCATTGCCTCTACTCTGCCCTGCCACATCTAATATTCTTTTCATCTCCCTTTAATAGATGCCTAAATGCCTGGCATGTGACGGCAATGCCTGTTCCCATGGAGCCGCTGCTTCCAAAAAAGCTCATAACAAAGACAAGGCAGAAAATGGCCTCCTTGCTAGAGATAAAAGAAGCTGTCCTGATGAGGAAATCAGTTCTCAGGTCTTGTCACTAAAATCCCCCTCTTCTGCCTCTGGTTTTCTTTATTGTGCACCCCCAGAAGCAACTGCTCCCTCATAAGGCAACACACACAACAGAGAAAATATTGATTCTGTAACCCAATTTTTATAAACACAACCAAAGTGGAGAAAATGATTTATACGAAGATAGGGCTTCCTGCCTACTTTAAGATTTTTATCTCCTGTTGTGCCTTTATGTTGCTGGGAGAACTCTAAAGATCTAAGTTATACTTTATAATATTTGAAAGAAAAAAATATTACTTGTGTATCAGTTTGTGCAGGTGTATCATACACCTGTAGCTGTGTTTGCATCAGTTTATTAGAATCAATGCATTTTATAGTACCTAACACATATATGATACAATGCTCAGCACTAAGAAAACAAAGATGACTGGGCCCCTGCCTTCCAGAAGCTCACACACTAGAAAGGTAGGCATATGAAGAACTACCTGTAGAACATTGTGCCAAGTTATTTAGAAAGTACAATGGGAGTACAGATGAGGTGGCAGAAAACTGTGGTGAAGAGGAGAAAGTTTTGAGAGAAACCTATAGGAGAAACAACATTTTTTCAGGGCTTCAAAAGGTGAACTGAAATTTTTCTGGTTGGACCAGGATGGAAAGCGCATTTCAGCAGAGGCAAAGTGAATAAAGACCTTGAGACACAGAAGTGTGTGGCATGTCCAAAGAACCTGTAAAGCTGGGGGCTTCCCTGGTAGCACAGTGCTTAAGAATCTGCCTTCCTAAGCAGGGGACATGGGTTCAATCCTTAGTCTGGGAAGAACCCACATGCCGCAGAGCAACTAAGCCCGTGCATCACAAATACTGAGACTGTGCTTTAGAGCCCGTGAGCCACAACTATTGAGCCCACTTGCTGCAACTACTGAAGCCCATGCACCGAGAGCCCGTGCTCCACAACAAGAGAAGCCACTGCACTGAGAAGCCCGCGCAACACAACGAAGAGTAGCTCCCACTCTCCGCAACTACAGAAAGCCCGTGCACAGCAACAAAGACCCAACGCAGCCAATAAATAAAAATAAATTTAAAAAAAAAAAAAAGAACTTGTAAAGCTGAAGGGTTAGAGCCCTGAGTAATATTTTGCTAAGTGTGGTCATCAGCATCACCATCATCTGGGGTTTTGTTTAATGTTTCAGCTTCTTGAGTCTCAACCCAAACCTAGTGAAAGAGAATATCTGAAAGTGGGAATCAGGAATCTGAATTTTAAAAGTGTACCCCCACCCCAAGTGTGATGAGTAGAGGTTAAGGACCATTTGATTTAGGCTGTTCTAGGTGAGGTAGGGAATACAGGGAAGGACACATTGATTTATGACTCCAATTTGTGCTGTGGTTATGTGCCTATATACTGTCAAACAGATTGGTCAATTTGGTTCCAAATAGGTTCAATCAAATAAACAGAATTCACTGTTTATAAATTCATTATTGTAAATTGTAAAACTTCTGTAAACAGAAGCCCACTTATTGTAAATTGAAAGAGTCAAAAAGCAAATATCCAGCTAAGCCTGTCTGAAAACGGGAAAATGTTTTCCAGACTGTTCTCAGCTCCAAAGAGAATCTTCTCATATATCACTGGGGATCTTGATTAAACTCTGTCCCTTCTCAGCAGCACTAAACTCTCTCAAGGAGTCTCAAAAGAGATTCATCTCAGAGTTGCTCACCCCAGTCCTTCCATCCTCGAGCTCAGTTGTATCACTAGACAGGCTTGCGTGACAGTAGAGCCACTGTGAGGAAGGCAGAGAGCAAGCTGGGAAGTTGATGGACTTTCTTGTCTGAGGCACAACGCCTGGGGTAGAAGGACTGGATGCTTCAGAGAGAGATGGACCTTTTCTCAGTGGGCGCATCAACACCAGGGCAAGTTGATGATCCCAGATAAGAAGTGGACAACGTGAATCACGCAGGGCAGCACAATAAAGCCAGAATGAAGCAAATATTGGTAGCCACTCAGAGCTATGTGCTTCCCCAACCTGTTCTCAGAGAGATTCGCTGATTTTACAACATATCCTAGTCCTAGCTACCTATAACCCCAATAATTGTACACACAAATACTTACAATTAAGTTACATTCACTTAAAATTGACACATAATTCAGCCAGTGTTGACAATACTTCTGGACAAAACCTCTTCCCCCAACCCAGGTAATATTTCTCATATAATCACCAAAGAACTCCTCCATCAGACTCTTACCTGAGCTTGTTAAAATGCAGAGACTTGGGTGCCACCTCCAGCCTTCATAATCAGACTCTCCGAGGTTAGGGCCCAGGCATCTGCATTTTCAGAAGCTCACACACATTGATTCTTACGTACATGAAAGTTGAAGAACCCCTACTCTCAAGTACCTGGTTAAACAGCCCTCTTCAGGTACTGCTGAAGTAAGATCATCGAACCAGGAACCCACCCTGGGACCAGCTTGATGGGACAGAACTGGTATGAAAGTTGAACAGAATTGGCCCCTAACCAGGTGCAGTTTCATTTAGGAAATGAATAGAACAGGCCATCTGTAAAAATACCTGAATATTTGATTAAGTGAACAAAAAGAATTAAGTTATTTTGATATTGTGAAAACACAGTCAACATTCAGCTCTTTATAATGCCCTTGCGTCACTGGAGCTGAGTGTTTTGGGGAGACTAATAAATCAAACATGGCTCATAAAGACTAGGAAGGAATTATAAAACAATAGTGCTGGAAGAGGCCTTAGAGATGGCCTGGTCTGGTGTTTCATTTACAAATGAAGAAACCAGAGCCTTGAGAGGACTAGTGACAAAGGCCATACAGCTCATTAGTGGCTGAGAATCAAGTATCCAGACTTATGGCCTAGGCTTCTTTCTATGGTGACTCCTCTGAGACTAGAATAATTTCCCACTACTAAAAAGGTAAAATAATCTTTTTCCCCTTAACCAGTAGCCTCATCTCATTGAAAAAGTCACTAAAATAAAAAATATAAACAAAGATGATGACTCAAGGGGCAAAAGGAAACTTAAATGACTTGATGATCCCAGACTGAAATAGTCACTGAATCATTTATTCATTCATTCAATAAGTATTGTGGAATGCTAGTTATCCTCATACCTGGAGGGAGCAGTAAATGCTCTGAAGAGAGAGGCCCTGACATATTGGGAAGATGACACTGCTGAGAGCTTGCTATTTGGCCGCCAAGGCCTCCTTCACCTGCCTTTACCTGCCCCATCCAATCTTCTCTCTTAGTTTTTCTCAAATTGAACTGTCCACCCCAGGAGGCCAGGCCCATTTTCCCTCTTCACCTCTCCTTCTGCTGTGCCCCACCTGGTATGCCTTTCCAACCTCTCTTTGGTTCTCTAAATTCTGTCATTCAAAGAGTGTCATTGAGAGTGTGCCTCCTTTAAGACTGCTGTCTCTTCTCGGATCTCAGGACTTTCTCTTCAGTGAGCTCCTGTTGTACTCTGCACTAAATAACATACTGGTATTTTTGTTTTCCGTTAGTTAGAATTTTGCTAGGGTGGCTTTAGAAGGTAATAGGATGCAGTTGCAAGAGCACAGAGATTGAAGTCTACGTCACTATCCAAGAGCCTGGGTTCCCTGCGATATGCCTAACAGGCATCCCCAGCCCAGCAACTCTCCACATCCCCCCACCAACAAACCTGCTCCTCTTCCTTTGTTCCCTGTCTCACTAAATTATGTGCCACATCTAGCCAAAACTGGGGGTCATTTTTTACCATCATCTCTCCCTCACACAGTGACAGTTATAAAGAACAATTTTCTCTCCTAAACATCACCATAACCCATCCACTTCTCTCACCACCACTCCTGCTACTATTCCTAGGGCTGCCACCCCTTCTTACCCAGATTCTGTTAATAACTTCCTAACTCCAACCTTACCCCCTTCAATTTTGCTCCATTCTGCAACCAGCATGACCATTCTTAAATTCTCATACTGCCAATGTCCTTCATACTATCAATTCCCTGCTTAAACCTTTTGGCTCTCAGGATAAAATTCCAATTTGTTCAAAGCCACACCTCTTTTCATGATCAAGTCCCTTTCCAGCCCTCCAGCCCCATCTCTTTCTTATTTCCCATTTTGAACTTCATCTCCAGCCAAACTGAACTGCTTGTATAGTACATCAGATTCTCCATTGCTGCTGAACCAGAACATGCTGGTTTCTCTGCCTAAAATACCTTTCTTTCACGTTTTTGCTAGATTGTCCACTGCTGGTTTTAGAGAACTTAGCTTAGACATAATCTCTTCTAGGAACTTCTCTGACCCAACTGTCACTTCTTTGTATTTTTCGAACATTCTGGGCTTACCCCTTGTAACAGATTGAATTGTATCCCCCCAAAAGATATGTTGAAGTGTTAACCATTGGTGCCCGTAACATGACCTTATTTGGATATAGGGTCATTTCAGATATAATCAAGTTAATACAAGATAATTAGGGTGAGCCCTATTTCAACACAACCCATGACCAATGTGAAGATGTAGCACACAGGATGAATGTTATGTGATGACAGAGGCAGAGACTGGAGTGATTCAGCTGCAAGTCAAGGAATGCCAAGGATTGATGGCCACCATTAGCAGCTAGGAAGAAGCAAGGAAAATTCTACCTAGAGCCTCAGAGGGAACATAACTCTAATGATACCTTGATTTCAGACTTCTGGCCTCTAGAACTGTGAGAGAATACATTTGTTTATTAAGCCACCCAGCACTTTGTTATAATAGCCCTAGGAAACCAATATACTCCCACTATGGTACTTACTGCATTATATTATACGGGCTGGGCATTTTTGCTTATCTCCCTTTCCCTCGTCAAAGGGTGGTATTGAGTCTGAGCCATCTTTGAAATCCCATGCACATCTCAATCCTTATTGGTTGCCCAATAACTAGTGGGTAAATGATAAGTCCATTAATATATAAAAGAACTAAAATATTTTAAAACCTCTAGCAAATAATCTGACATGAAGAAACACTTGGTGAATGTCAGTTGCTTTCCCTTTCATCACCCTAACAGTTAAAATCTTCTAGGGCAAGGACTTGGCCTTCGTCTTCCTTGTGCTCCTTCTCAGCACATGAACAACTCAACAAAGACCACTGGGGCTCCCCAACAATCCACGTGCTCCCCCACATTCTCCAGCTTCCCTGGCATTTAGGGTTAGGGTCTTGTCCTAGATTCTGGTCAGTTTGCTATGGATAGAAGTGATATAAGCCCAATGTATCATTCTTAGCCCTCCAGGGGCTCCTTTCCATGCTATGGCAACCTTGGGAAGCCCATGCCAACCTTGCGGGCCCACAGACTAAGTTAGATACAAGATGAAGGAGCTTGGATCCATCTACATAGGATTCTATATGCATGAGAAATAAACTTATATTAACCACTGAGATTGGGGGGGTGGGGTGGTATTTACAACCACAGCAGAGCCTAGCCTATCTTGACTAAGCCTATCTTGACTAATATGCAATACAAAGCAACATGGATACAGGGGAGATGCCAAGAAGTCCCTGTTGGTTGGCTAATGAAATCATCACAACAAATAAAAATATCAGAATCCTGACTGAATAAAGACTGTCTGAGAAAAACAGGCATCTTTATGTTTTCTCTTGGCATGCTTTGTTAGTTTTAAAAAGTGTCTGGAGCTTGAATGTTTTGATTGAGAAGAAGCTTCCCAGCCAAGACAGCTGCTATGGTGAGGCTGTCTCGCCATGGCACTGAACTGGTCCATGTGCTTAGACTTTAAAAGAAATTAGTTCAGTGGGACCAAACTTAATTGAATGCTGTCTGCTTTGCTGTCCTCTCTCTGCAGGTGAAAGAGGTATAATATATTTTTCTTTTATCATCGAGTATGTCTTTGTAAGAAATTATTGTTATGCTGCAGCTCTTGCCATAAAGTTAATAAGGATAGTTAATTAAGACATTAAAATCTAAGCCACAGTAATTATCTGGAAGTAAAGTAAATGTCTAGTAAGCTAGAAAACAAAACATCATCAATAAAAGACACAAATTGAGCAGACATTCTCTAATAACACAATTAAAATTTCACAGTGTAAACCAGATAGCCACTTGTTACTAAAACGTGAATCTAAAGCTTTATTTGCACAGAGACATAAACCCCAGAATATTTGGGCAAAAAAGTTACAGGTCCTAGTTGGTGAACTGGATTTATTTTACTTGACTGCACCTTGGATGTTCCTGGGATGAGAAAGGGGACTCACTGACCACAATGGTTCACTGATGCCCAGAGGGTAAGAGTTATCAGCATTTATTTATTATGACTGACTCATGAAGGGCAAGTATGAGTGTATCCTGCTAAGACTTCTCACTCTTAGAACTATGACTGTAGTGATGCCCATCAATCCAACTATTTTTCTCTTGTCCATTCTCTCTCCACACACATAGATAACCACCCTGTACCTTTTTCTCTCTCTCTAGCCTCTGCCACCTCCTCTCCAACTTCATTCTCAGCTAACGACAATGCTTCTGATTTCACTGAGGAAAGAAAAGCAATGGCGAGAGAATGTCCACATGCTCCCATAACCACACTAATTCATGCACCTGCATCAGTTCCCATTTATTCTGCTTTCTCTTCTACTGTGAGAAAAATGTGTGAGACTCTGCTTGTGTACTAGACTCTAGCCCTTTTTACCTAGGCAAGGTATTACTTAAGAAATTCTTCCTTCTCGCTCCTTCATCAGTGGCTTTTTCTTCTCTACTGATGTGTTCTTACAAATACACAAATGTCAAGAACAATGAAAGTTCTAAGATTTTACCCTACTTGCAAATCACAAACTAGGTTGCCAAAGTTTCATGGCTGCTAGCAGGACCCATAAGACTCCTCGGTCAGAAACAAGGGACTTTATTACTGACAGCAACAGCAGTAGCCAGAGGATCAGCATTTTATTGTACTGGTTCCCTGAGCCCCAATCCCCATGGGGTGTGTGTTCACCCTGCAAACACAGTGAATTGCACTACAGGAGAGGAACCCTGAGTTTGGGGAACTTGAATTATTTATTATACTGGACAGTAAACATGCCTGCTCTTTGCTCTGGAGGGATATGCCTCTTTGTCCTCAAAAGCTGTTCATTATACAAATATCCTTGAAAAGAAAGCCCAGGAGAGAAGCAACAGTATCTCTGCTCACAATACATACAGAAATGCAAGAGACACATGTAAATTTGCCTTCCAACAACAGCATGATTTAATTTCTCCCATCATTAATAAAACCATCTTCTTTGACCCTCATATCCTCTCTACCTACCAGCTCATTTCTCTGTTCCTCTTTATAGGGATAATCCTCAAATGCCTGGTCCATGATTGCTGACTCAGATTTATCTCCTCCTGTTCTCTCTTGAACACACTACCTTCAGGTTTTCATCCCTACACTGCTTTGTCAAGGCCACTGATAATATTCGTGTGCTAAATCCAAAGCTCAATTCTCTTTTCATATTTCTTGAACCCATCTGCAAAATCTGACACCTTTGATCACTCCTTCCTCCTTGAAACACCTTCTTCCCTGAAATTCCAGGACAACATTAGTTTCCTGTTTTTTGCCTTCTTCCTCACATACTGTACCTTCTCAGTTTTTACCTTTTTTTTTTTTTCCACCTTTCATCATGCTAGAGTTTCCAGGGTCGGAATTAGAATACCTTCTCTTTTCTCTCTACCAAGATAGATAAGGCTATCTATGTCCAACATATATAACCAGGATTGAAGCTACATCACCCTTGAGTATCCAGTTTTATGGCTTTAAAACTATCAGAGAGATAAGGACTGTCTACTATAGGCCTGTCCTCTGAAATCCAGACAACTATATCTAACGGCCTATTCCACATTTTCTCTTCAGTGTGTCTTAGACATCTCAAAGCTAATGCGTACAATACAGGACTCCGGACTATTCTACCCCTAAACCTGCCCCTCCCATAAGCTTGCCCATCTCATCAAATGGCAACTCTATTATTCCAGTTTCTTAGGCCAAAATCCTTGGCACTCTTCTTGCTTCTTCTCTATCATTTATATTTCACATTTTATCAGCATCAAATCCTGCTGGCTCTGTCTTCAAAATATAGCCAGAATCCAATCACTCTTCAGCACCTCCACGGTTACCGCCCTGGACAAAGCCACCGTTACTTCTTCCCTGTATCATTATATGAGCCTCCTAAATGGGCACCTGCTTCCATTCTTGTTTTCTTTTACTCTATGCTCACCACAGAGGATGCTGTTAAAAACTTAAGTCAGATCATGTCACTCACCTCATTGAAAACTTTCCACTGGCTTCCCATTCAGAGAAAATGTCAGGCTTTACAGGATCTTCTGCTCCCCATCAAGTCTTTGATTTCAGCTCCTACCACTTTCCCCTTTACTCTACTGGCCTCCCTCCATTCCCCATCCCCAGCCACGCTCCTGCCTCTTGGCCTTTGTGCTTATCCTTCTCTCTGCCTACTGTGTTCTTTCTCCCAGATGTTCTGACAGTTCCTTCCCTCGTCTCTTTTACATCTTTGCTCAAATGTCACCTGAACATATAATTGTAAAAGGAAAACACACCCCCACCCTGAACACTTCCTATACAACTTGTAACCTTATTTTTTAATCCATAACATTAACTAAAATCTGATCTAGGTAGTTATGTCACTGTGGATGTTACATTAGCAAATACTGAATCCTTGTTCTAACTGTGAGCCTCAGTTACAATATTTTCTTCAACCATCAATGCATAACCTTGTTTTATGTGTGCTTCTGTTTACAGTCACTTTACTTAATATTATTGTAGGTTCATTAACATTGAACTTAAAACTTATGCCTGAACAAAGCTTATCTAATACACGTATTTTCTCTGTAAGGGATATCACAACCTTCTTGCACTAGGAAACACTTGACAGCACCTTAGCATTATGTCTGCGGGACCATTTTAAACAGTGAAATTCCTAAGCGCACAAAAACGAGAAACGCATGGTGCTAAATAGATCGAGAAAACTGAACTTGTTAGTATGAGATAATATGAAAGTGGAAACAAGAAGGCAGAGTGTTCCTTGTTTGACCTCACCTAGGAACATGCTTGCCGGGCGACTCAAGTTTTTCACTGCTTTGGCATGTTTACAAATGACAATGAAATGCTGTGAGTACTGATTTGGGAGTTACAAATAAATTTTAGCAAGTAGGAGGATTTGCAAATATGGAATCCTTGAATAATGGGAATGGACTGTGTTTACCACATATATTAGTTACATGTTTGTGCATATAACTATTATGTACTTATTGTGTTTCCTCCTACTAAAATATAAACTCTATGAGCCTGAGGATTTTTGCCTGCTTATCTCACTGATGTATCCCCAGTGTCTAAAACAGTACCTGTCACACTCAATACTGCTGAGTGAAGGTGCTTTTCTCTCCAGGTTGGGAAATGCAGTCCTATTGCAGGTTCTGAAGGCCAGGACTGTTGATGCTGAAGGCCAGAGTTCCAGGGGCCCCAAAGCCATGGGAGCATTTACAGCCAAATGTCCAGGGGAACTACGAGGTTGGTACTCCAGAGAAAGAAATCCAAATGGGTCATCAAACGCAAATGGGCAGATACAGATATGGAGAACTAGGGATGGAGCTATGGAGCTGAGGACCAGTAGAAGAATGTACAGAGCATTAGGCTGAAAGACAAAATAGGATAACAGTCAGGAAGTTCTCTGAAACTGTAGTTAACATCTTTGGCTGCATATTTCATGACCATGATAGTGAGATTCACGAGAGGGCCAGCTGGGTATAAAAACCCAGCAATATGGAATATGTCACTAGCTGTGAGCTGCTTGAAATCAGAACATGTGTCTGATCTATCTTTGTACTTTCAGCTCTCAGCAGAACCTAGCATACTGTAGGTGCTAAAAAAATGTGTGCTGCATTGAAGTAACCTCTATTACCTACTACAATCCTCTTGGGCCAGAGAGAAGAATTTCTGCACACTCTTGGGTCTAGGGGTCTTAAAAAGATAGCCTCCAATCAGACTAGACTCCATGTTAACTAGGACCCTAACTCAGGGATGAGCTTCCTCCTCCCTGTTCTCAGCCCACTCTAGATCTCTGAGCCAGACTCCTCTGTATTTCCTCACCCCTGCTATGTCCTGTGATCCATCAAGACAAAACGTTTACTGAAGTTGGTTGACTCAGTTATCTTTTCCAGGGCAACAGCTCTTAATCTGGCATATATGAATTGTCCTCAAGTCTGTGAACCTCCTGAAATGTAAAATGTAAATGTGCATATGTGCCTGTGGGAAATTTTCTAGGAAGAGGATTCATAGATTTCACTAAAAGGGACTCGTTACTCAGAAAAATTTGAGAACAATTCCTTAGAATGATTCTGATGATTTTTGCAGATCAGGGATAAAATTAAATATGATCAGAGAACTCTAAATAGAGTATCCACCTGGACAGTTGACTGCTCACTCATTCATATACAGAGAGGTTCTAAAACTCTGGTATGCATGGAACTCTCTTGGGGACCCTCACAGGAAAGAGATTTCTGAGACACTGAAATTCAGATTCAGCAAGCGCAGGTTAGAATCCTAGAATTAGCCTTTTAAATGAGCTTAAAAGGAGAGTCTTACGTTCCCCAGAGCGTATTTTTGACTTTCTAAAATGTCTGGATAAGTAAAGGCATGGCTCTCCTCACTTTTTGATCAGCTGGGACCATTTCATTGCTCTGGGCAGTGGTTCCCAAACCTGGCTGGGCACAAGGATTACTCAGTAAGCTGGCGGTTAGTGGTGTTGGTGGTTTTAAAATACAGATGCTCAGGTCTACCTTAGAGACTCATATTCAATACAGCTGTGGCAGGGACTGAAGATCTATAACTCTCAAAAATCTCCCATGGTTATTCTACACACAGCCATGACTAGAACCTCTGCAGCAGAGGCCAGGACCAAGAGCGGCCATGTTTAAATAATTCCACACGGTGGGGAAAGCCTTCCTTGTGGATGTAATCCCACAAACAAACTGGAAGTTAAATATTACAACCAGGTTTTGTTGAGAAAACATTTCCATTTTATTAACCTTCCATTCCTCTGAAAAAGGCAAGTAAGCAAGTAACAATTTAGTACTTGTTAATGTTTCACTTTCACAGCAGTCAGTGAAGGGAAACATAACCCATGGGTTGAATTTCAAAATGGAGTACGAGGGTGAGCCAAAAATTATATGCACTCTGGTTATATTAAAACTTCCTTAAATTCTACAGCCAGAGTGCAGATAATTTTTGACTCATCCTCGTATTAGCCACGTAAATGCCAAAGCGAGATCCATACCAGGACTTCCCGTGGTACTATCATAGCTCCAAGCAACAGTCTGATTAAAATGAAAACGACTCAATTAAGGAGTTAAGTGAAATCCCAAAAGTAACAATGGTGCCAGAACTCAAACTTTTTAGAACACTATGTTTTCCCAACAGCAAATAAGAGCAATTCAAATGCATCATTAATGCTTAAAATCACCTCCAGTTACAAAGACTTAAGTAATTATTTTTGTAATTATTTCTCTCAAAGTTATGAAGAGAAGCTAAACATCAGTATCCAATAACAAAGAAAAACCACAACTATGTACCATTTATGCAAAGGACGGGCTAAAACAAAAACCCTGAAGAAAGTTTTAGTATTATTTGATTAGACATTCAGTTTAATTGAACAGATAACTCATTCAGTGCTTATTTACTATAACTCATATGACATAATTTCTATAGCACCCTTCTCATGGTATCCCTTGTATGGTAAGTATTTAATAAATTAGCCTGGATTGGCCTACAGATAGGCAGCAACACAGGGGTGTCCCAGGCTGGCATGACAGGCTGCAGATGACCTCGGCAGATCATCAGCTGGAGGGGGAGGGCCAGCCCCCAGTCCTGCCCTTGCCCGGCTCGCTGACTGTGGCCATCTCACCTAGTCCACCTCACCCACACCTGTGCAGTTCTTTCAGCCCCAGTCAAGCTTTGGGGCTCCATCACTGAGCAAAGGTGACTGGACTCGGGCAGCTCGCCCGCACCCCTCAGCCTCAGCCCAACTTCTTACCCCAAAGCACTGCTCCTCTGGCCCACCTCCCAGCTCCCCCACCAGCTCTACTGTCTCCCTTCCCATCCCAGGCTGAGCAGGGGGGACACAGGCTGGGGGTGGCCTGGGGGTGGGCAAGTCCACCGTCCTTGGCGGTGGATGCCCACTGAAGGAGACCCAGCTCAAACTCTCCCCTATTTTTTGCTGGACTATTTTGAGGGTTGAAATTTAAAAAGGAAAAAAAAAAAATCAATCTTTTCTCAAGGAAAAACAAAAAACCAACTTAGGATTCTGGAATCTTATAACAAGTCTGATGTCCATGAAAACCCCCAGGCGACCCTGCACTAGACTTTGTGACTGATGGCTAGGCTCTTAAATAACACAAAATTCTCAAGCCAAAGAAAGATGAAGACTGCTCTAACCTCTACCTCAGGAAGATGGAGATCTTTTCTAAAGTATGAGAGAGTCAAGGCATATATTCCCCATCTCAGAACACTGCTCTAATGTTGATGAAAGTCTCAAGTGGTTTCAGGCTATTAGTTCCAAACTTTGTATGAAGTACCTGGACAGAGAGAAATGTAAACCATAAATAGCAAGTCAAATACTGAGCCCCACTGGTTTTGCCTGAAAAAAAAATGTCACATTTTTGGAGGGGAAATCTCTTGGGAATCTCTTTGGACTTGTTCATCTCTTACTCCTATTTTCCACTGGAGCCCTTCACTGGATTTTTTTTTTTCCTACCTGCACCTCCCCCACGACCAGGGATTTAATGCTTAAGGCTCTTCTTTGTTTCCTTAATTCTCATCACCTAAGATCTCGCCATGGCCCTGCTCTGTACAATATCACCCCAGGCCTACTGAATCAGAGCCACATTTTATCAAGATCCCCAAGTCATGTGTATGTGTATTAAAGTTTGAGAAGCACTGGCTGAAGACATAATTTAGTTTCCTTTTGCTTCATGGTGTCTATGGAGAGCTTTAAATTGCACATTAGGAAGTTTGTGGTTATTCAGGAAACAGAGTGTCATGGAAAATTTTCAAGCAGCAGAGTAAAAGAGCACGTGCCTGAAATTTGTTCATCTTGATGACCAATGGTAATCTTGTTGCACTAAGGTTTCTAAATTGTTTTGTCTTGAGAGAGAATTTGAGTAGAAGCTGAGAATTTTCTATTAGAGGAAATATCATGCACCATTTACAAAAATTAACTGGCTTAAAGTCTTATCATCGAGAACAGAATACAGCTAACATCAAATTATGTGTTCCCATTAAACCAGCATCTAACCGAACTCTAACCCTTCTGCCAGAGGAAGTATCCTCACAATAGCGTTAATCATTTTCAACCACAACCTGAAGAGGTCATAATAGTTAGTTTTTCTGACATGCTTATGATTTAGTCTCATGAGTCATCCTTCTTAGCAAAAGAGAAATTGGATCTGGAGCCATGGAAATGTACAGAAATAGCTCATAGTTCACCTTTCTAGATCTCTCACTCTGCTTTGACTTTTTTTTTTTTTTGAAAAGCAAACTCTCATGTTTTTTGGCCCTAAAAGCACCACATCTAGATCCATACCATTTGATCCATATTTTTTCAATGAACTGGCCACTTGATTCAGCAAACAAAAGCCAAATCAACCAACAGCAGACACCAGTAGGAGCCGGCAGAAATACTACGTATGAACAATGTGAAGAGTAAGACACAAAAGGTGAAGCGTCAGAAGACAAAGGGGAAAAAGGACATTCCCAACCCACTCAAAAGTTAAAACAGGAGCAGTGGCAATAGTATAAGCTAAAATTCTGAGCCTCCCTAATGTAAAATTAGTAGCTATAATTTGTACCAGACACTTTATATATTTCCCCTAATTCCCTAACAACCCTGCAAGGTGGGTATCATTATTTGCTCTTCACAGATGAGCACTCTGAGACCCAGAGTTTACCCAGCTTGCCCCAATTTGTAGACATACCAAGGGCAGAATTAGAATATTGTCTCATATTTGACTGTCTCTGAAGCCCAAGCCCTGTGCACTCTACCATAATGGTTTTCTGAGGAAGGGGTTTCCTTCCATTTTTCTGTCTGCCAAGAGTTATCTCACTGTGAAGAGGAAGAGATCCTGGACCTCTTAAACCAGCATTTCCCAGACTGTGCTTAATGTCTTGAGACATCCTCTGTGAAAAAGGGATCCTAGGGCTGGCTAACTTAGGAAACAGTGTCCCAATACACATTTAAGAAGACCTTGAGAACTTATTTGACTTTCAAACATTTTTCTACCTATATTTAGTATTTTAAAGAACTCTACAGGGACTCTTCCTTAACTTCCTTGAGTTAACCTATGTCTAGGTGCTTAATAACAAAACGCCTTAAGTATTATGGGAAAACCATGGAGCATTACCCTGACAGCCAGATAAAAGACTCACACATTTGTGAAGGATCTTTAGGCTAATAACTAAGTCCTGAACTCCCATTTCCCTCTCTGTCACTTCCTGAATCCATTTGGACTCTAGCTTCTGATCTTTCTATGCCCTCAAATCTGACCTCTTCAATAAGAATAGAGCACACCTCTTGCCACTGCTTTGTTTCAGAACCTTCATTTCTACATTTCATCTTCCACACTTCATTTTTCCAATCAACTTCATGTTCTACACTTCATCTAGAAATCTTTCTAGAAAATTAAATCTTAAAAAAACACATCTGCTTGTGCCAAATTTCATTTTAACACCTCTACTCTCTCTTTGCTGCTTATTAGATGAAGTTCAACATTTTAGTTGGCATGTGAAGACTTCACACTGGTTCCAACATGTATCTTGATACTCTCCAATGAAGCTGAGCTCAGCGTGGTTCCGAACATATTCCAGGTCCACCATGATTCCTTAGTGCAAGGTGTTCCTCTGCCCAGAATGTTCTGTCCTCCCTTCTTTGTATGTCAAACCCCATTCCTCCTTCACATCCAGTTTAATTACTACATCCTTATGAACACCTTTTTAGCTCTCTGAGGCAAAGTTTGCTACTTTCTTTTTTATGCTCTTATAGATTTTTGTTCTTCTCTCTATAGGTTTACCAGGTAGCTTTTTAATTAGTTGCTTTCTTGGTTCTCATCCTCACTAGACTATAAACTCCTTGAAAGTAAGAACTCTTATTTACTTTTTTATTTATTCACAGTCTTATTTTTAATAGGTGTTCATTAAATGTAGCAAAAATTGAAAGCTTGCTACAAAGCACCTCAGATATAAAGATTTAGCTATAGCAGCTTCTCTGTTTTCTCTCTCATGCACTCTCATTTTGAAATGAAGCTTCATCATACTCTAAATCTCTTAGATTTTCGTGACTTTCCAAGTTTCACAATTACTTCTTTAGGACTCCTGCCTGAAGTATGACAGTCCATCATACTACTTCTTTGATCATCTAGAGCCTCTTGAACCAGGCTTATCACTTATCGTACAAGTGTTTATGATCTAAGGCTTATCACTTCTCGTACAAGTGTTTATGATCTAAAACTTGTTTTCATGTAGAAGAGAAGTTTTTTCTTTTGAGAGGCATCCAAGCTGTTTCTCAAGAACTTGAAAATCAGTGAATTGGACACAGCTTCCCCCAGAGTGATGCATTTCTCCTTTGCTTATCTCAGAGACTCTTGGCAAGATAGCACAGTGTATGTGTGTGACAGTAATTCTCAAAGTGCAGTCCCTGGAATAGTGTTGGCAGCATCACCTGGGAACTGAGAAAAATGTAAATTCTCTGGTCCCACCTCTGACCTACAGAATCAAAAACTCTAGAAGTGGAGATCTGAGACTGTTTCAACAAATCCTCCAGGTGAGTCTGATAATTGTTGATATTTGAGAACTACTTCTGCAAGAGCTTGGGCTTTGGAGTCAGACTACTTAGATCCAAATCCTCGTTCTGCCTCTGTACCTTGTGTGTTTCCTTTTTTTTTTTTTTAAGAACTTTTATTGAGATACAGTTAACAGACAATAAACAGCATATATTTAGAGTGTACAATTTGGTGTCCCAATCTCCCAATTCATTCCCCCCCACCCTCCCTGCTTTCCCCACTTGGTGTCCATGTGTTTGTTCTCTACACCTGTGTCTCTATTTCTGCCTTGCATTTCCTCTTTCATAGTTGTTAGCATTTGCCTTATGTATTGAGGTGCTCCTATATTGGCTGCATAGATATTTATAATTGTTATCTCCTCTTCTTGGATGGATCCCTTGATCTTTATGTAATGTCCTTTCTTGTCTCTTGTAACATTTTTTATTTTAAAGTCTATTTTATCTGATGTGAGTACTGCTACTCCAGCTTTCTTTTGATTTTCATTTGCATGGAATATCTTTTTCCATCCCCTCACTTTCAGTCTGTATGTGTCCCTAGGTCTGAAGTGAGTCTCTTGGAGACAGCATATATATAGGTCTTGTTTTTGTATCCATTCAGCCAGTCTGTGTCTTCTGGTTGGTGCATTTAGTCCATTTATATACAAGGTAATTGTCAATACGTATGTTTCTATTACCATTTTCTTAATTGTTTTGTTGTTGTTTTTGTAGGTCCTATTCTTCTCTTATGTTTCCCGCTTAGAGAAGTTCCTTTAGCATTTGTTGTAGGGCTGGTTTGGTGGTGCTGAATTCTCTTAGCTGTTGCTTGTCTGTAAAGCTTTTGATTTCTCCATCGAATCTGAATGAGATCCTTGCTGGGTAGAGTATTCTTGGTTGTAGGTTCTTCCCTTTCATCACTTGAAATATATCATGCCACTCCCTTCTGGCTTGCAGAGTTTCTGCTTAAAAATCAGCTGTTAACCTTATGGGAGTTCCCTTGTATGTTATTTGTTGTTTTTCCCTTCTTGCTTTTAATAACATTTCTCTGTCTTTAATTTTTGTCAATTTGACTACTATATGTCTTGGCGTGTTTCTCCTTGGATTTATCCTGCCTGGGACTCTCTGCACTTCCTGCACTTGGGTAGCTATTTCCTTTCCCATGTTAGGGAAGTTTTCAACTATAATCTCTTCTAATATTTTCTCAGGTCCTTTCTCTCTCTCTTCTCCTTCTGGGACCCCTATAATGCGAATGTTGGTGCATTTAACATTGTCTCAGAGGTCTCTTAGGCTGTCTTCAGTTCTTTTCATTCTTTTTTCTTTATTCTTTTCTGCATCAATGATGATCACCATTCTGTCTTCCAGGTCACTTATTTGCCCTTCTGCCTCAGTTAATCTGCTATTGGTTCCTTCTAGTGTATTTTTCATTTCAGTTATTGTGTTGCATATCTCTGTTTGTTTGCTCTTTAATTCTGATAGGTCTTTGGTAAACTTTTTGATCTTTGCATCCAGTCTTTTTTCAAAGTCCTGGATCATCTTCACCATCATTATTCTGAATTCTTTTTCTGGAAGGGTGCCTATCTCCTCTTCATTTAGTTGTTTTTCTGGGTTTTTATCCTGTTCCTTCATCTGGTACAAAGTCTTTTGCCTTTTCATTTTCTCTCTCTTTCTGTGGCTGTGATTTTCAGTTCCACAAGACAAAATACTGCTGATACTGCTTGATACTGCTGTCTGCCCTCTTGTGGAGGAAGCTATCTAGGAGGCTCATGGGTGCTTCCTGATGGGAGGGACTGATGGTGGGTAGGGCTGGGTGGGCAGAGCTCAGTAAAACTTTAATCTGCTTGTATGCCAATGGGTGGGGCTGTGTTCCCACCTTGTTGGTTGTTTGGCCTCAGGCCACCTAGTGCTGGAGCCCACAGGCTCTTTGGTGGGGCTAATGGCGGACTCTGGGAGGGCTCACACCAATAAGCAATTCCCAGAACCCCTGCTGCCAGTGTCCCTGCCTCCTCGGTGAGCCACAGCTGCCCCCCACCTCTGCAGGCAACCCCCCAACACCAGCAGGTAGGTCTGGTTCAGTCTCCTATGGGGTCACTGCTCCTTCCCCCTGGGTCCTGGTGAGCACATTTTTTTGTGTGCCCTCCAAGAGTGGAGTCTCTGTTTCCACAAGTCCTGTGGAGGTCCTGCAATCAAATCCCGCTGGCTTTCAGAGTTTGATTCTCTGGGGATTCCTCCTCCCGTTGCTGGACTCCCAGGTTGGGAAGCCTGACATGGGGCTCAGAACCCTCACTTTAGCGGGTGGACTTCTGCAGTATAACTGTTCTCCAGTTTGTGAGTCACCCACCCAGCATTTATGGGATTTGATTTTAACGCGATTGTGCCCCTCCTACCGTCTCACTGCGGCTTCTCCTTTGTCTCTGGATGTGGGGTGTCTTTTTTGGTGAGTTCCAGTGTCTTTCTGTCGATGATTGTTCAGTAGTTAGTTATAATTCTGGTGCTCTTGCAAGGGGGAGTGAGTGCACGTCCTCCTACTCCGCCATATTAATCCTATCCCTTGTGTGTTTCTTGACAACTCTGTGCCCCCGTCTTATCCTGCAAGGCTCCCCTTGGTCTGCATTGTAACTCTTGCATTTCTGTAATAACCATCCTGACCACACTTTGCCTCAGCTGCACTCTTATCTCTTGCTTTCTGCTCTGTCACTGCCCCCATAGGACACCTGTTAGAACCTGTTCAACTTTCTAATGCATGTGCAAACCTGAAAGTACGGGGGAGTTAAACACTTGAGAAGTGATCTTTGACCAATGCGAAGATGGGAGTCAGTTATTAAATAGTCCCTTCTTCTGTCCCTTGAGGACAATTTTGTGCCCTCTTCTCCTCAGCGCCTCTTCCCAGGTTAATTAGGCCCTGTTGCCCACTTGGTGACCATGTCAGTTACACAGCTTGGACTGGCTTTCCCTGCTTCCCTCTCCCATTTTTCTCAGTCCTCCATTCCTGTTCCTCGGGGTCACTTTCCAAAATAAACTACTTGGCAGGCAAGCCATTGTTTCAGATTCTGTTCTTGGGGGATCCCAGCCTAAGGCATTAGGCAAGTTCCTTCACTTCTTCAAACAAGCCTCAGCTTCCTAACCTGAATGAGCATAATACTTGCAATTACATTATAAGCCTTTTCTGAGTATTAAGTGTGATAATGAAGGTAAAGTGCCTAGAACAGCAACAAGAACAAAGTTAAGATCAACAAAAGTTAGGGTTACTGTTATTCCCTTTTTCCTTTAATTTTTTTATTTAAGAAATTTTTATTGAAGTAGAATTAACATATAACATTATATTGGTTTCAGGTGTACAACTGTCACTGTTTGCCGATGACACGGTACTTTATATAGAAAATCCTAAAAGCGCCACCAGAAAACTACTAGAGCTCATTAGTGAACTCGATAAAGCTATAGGAAACAAAATTAATACACAAAAATCTGTTGCATTTCTATATATTAACAATGAGAGATCAGAAAGAAAAATTAAAGAAACAATCCCATTTACCATCACTTCAAAAAGAAAAAAATACCTAGGAATAAACCTACCTAAGGAGGCAAAAGACCTGTACTCAAAAAACTATAAGATGCTGATGAAAGAAATCGAAGATGACACAAATGGAAAGATATACCATGTTCTTGGATTGGAAGAATCAATTATGTCAAAATGACTATGCTATCCAAGGCAATCTATAGATTCAATACAATCCCTATCAAATTACCAATAGCATTTTTCACAGGACTAGAATAAAAAATTTTTAAATTTGTATGGAGACACGAAAGACCCCAAATAGCCAAAGCAATCCTGAGAAAGAAAAACGAAGCTGGAGAAGTCAGGCTCCCTGACTTCAGACTATACTACAAAGCTACAGTCATCAAAATAGTCTGGTACTGACACAAAAACATAAATATAGATCAATGGAAAAGGACAGAAAGACCAGAAACAAACCCATGCACCTATGGCTAATTAATTTATGACAAAGGAAGCAAGAATATACAATGGAGAAAAGACAGTCTCTTCAATAAATGGTGCTGGGAAAACTGATTTTTTAAAATTGAAATATAGTTGGTTTACAATGTTGTGTAGATTCTGGTGTATGGCAAAGTAATTCAGTTTTTTTCATTAAAAACTATTAACTTTTATTAACATTAATAAGTCCACACATAGTCTAAATAAAGCCTTTCAAAATTCACTGTAGGCTCCAAAATCAAAATATATATATTCTTTTCCAGATTCTTTTCCATTATAGGTTATTATAAAATATTGAATATAGTTCCCTGTGCTATATGGTAGGTCCTTGTTGTTTACCTATTTTGTATGTAGTACTATGTATCTACTAATCCCAAACTCCTAATTTATCCCCCTGTTTTCCCTTTGGTAACCATAAGTTTGTTTTCTATGTCTGTGAGTCTGTTTCCATTTCATAAGTAAAGTTCATTTGTACCATTAGATTCCATGTATGTTATATCATGTTTTGTCTTTTTCTGTCTGACTTAACTTCATTTCGTATGATAACCTCTAAGTCCATCCATGTTGCTGGCAAATGGTGTTATTTCATTCTTTTTTATGGCTGAGTAATATTTCATTATACGCCTCCTCACCCACCCATATCTTCTTTATCCATCTGTCAATGGACACACTTAGGCTGCTTCTATGTCTTGGCTATTGTAAATAGTGCTGCTATGAACACTGGGGTGCATGTATGTTTCAGAAGTAGAGTTTTCTTCAGATATTTGCCCAGGAGTGGAACTGCTGAATCATATGGAGTTCTATTTTCAGTTTTTTAAGGAACGTCCATACGGTTCTCCATAGTGGCTGTACCAATTTACATTCCCACCAACAATGTAGGAGGATTCTCTTTTCTCCACACCCTCTTCAGCATTTATTAATAATTTTATATTTTTATATATTGTGAAAAGATTACCACAATAAATCTAGTTAAGATATGTCACCATAACGAGTTACAGAAAAGATTTTTTTTTGTGATGAGAACTTTTAAAATCTACTCTCATCAACTTACAAATGCAATACAGTGTTATTAACTGTAGTCACCACGCTGTGCATAAGATCCCCATGACTTATTTACTTTATTACTAGAATCCGTTCTCTGTATTTATGAACATATGGGGTTTTATTGTTTGTTTGTCTGCTTTTAGATTCCACATATAAGTGAGATCACATGGTATTTGTCTTTCTCTGTCTGACATTCACTTATAATGCCTTCAAGATCTATCCATGTTTTCACAAATGGCAAGATTTCTTCCTTTTTCATGGCTAAGTTTTATATATATATGTATATAACACATACATATATAACATATATACATATGTATACACAAAACACACATATACACCACATTTTCTTTATCCATTCATCCATTGATAAACATAGGTTGTTTTCATATCTTTTAAAAATTTTCCATAACTATTTTGTCTCCATCTGTGACACCATTTTTATTTCTTATATTATAGGTGGTCTCTAGAAATCATTTTTTTCTTTTTTTTTTTAACAGGAGGAAAAAAAACTATTTAATTTGTAAACATGGAAGTCTCACAGAAATGGGACTCCTGAAGTGGACAAAGCAGGCTGTTTATATATCATTTTTAGAAAAAGAAACAATTATTTGTGAAGATTTAAAAAAACAAAGGAACTTGTGCTTGGGGTAGTAGGCTAATGAAGAAGTAATAACACTTGTCAATACAACTAGAAATCATCTTTTCATTTCAAGGAAGATATCAGGTTTGAGAGCAAATTTCATCTTTTCTTTTTTTGTCTCTCAGGAGAGCTAAAGCTGAAATCGGAAGATCATATTTTTTTGGAGTTAGAAAGCAGTGGATTCAAATCTTGGTTCTTCATAGTAGAAAAATGAATTTCTCAAAGTGTTTCCTCTTCTGCTTTATCTGTAAACTTGGGATAATCTCATCTACCTTTCAAGGTTGTCATGAGCCATACATAAGATAATGCATGTAAAGCATCAGGCACATGATAGATGCTCAATAAATGCTGGCTTTTTCCTCCACTTAAAAATATGCCTTTTCTCTCCATTTTTATTGTCATCACCTTGTCCCAAGACCTCCTCACTTCCTTACCTCAACTCTTGCTGGACTTTCACAACAGCTTTTTATTTCTTTCTTTGCTGTTATCTTTATGGCCTTTAATTCATACTGTCCAGCCCATAGACCCTTCTAGAAACAATACTGTATTTTTATAGCCTTTGATAATGTAGTCCCAATCTACACGAGATTTTATTTTTCACTACTTCAAATTTTATTTTTCATACATTCTCCATTTCTGATCACACTAGATACCCAAATTTTGTATGCTCACTCCTCCCTACCCGTCCTCATGCTCCTCCCAGAGTTTTTCTTTTCTGACTACTCTTTCCTCAAGTTCCCTCAACTGGAATGCTCTCCCTTTCCTCATCAAACTATAGTGTTCTCATTTCCCAGTTGCCACCATCTTCAACTACTCCTCTGGTCTGTCCCTCCTATAACTGTACACATTAGATGCTCAAGTGCTCACAGTTAAGGCCCATTCTCCCAGGGCTCAGTGTCAGGGTACTGGAATAGCACCAAGGAATAGTGACAAGAGGTAACCTAAGTGTGGGGAAGTTAGAGTAATTTATCTTCACTTTCATTTCAATTTCACACAGCCATTCCACCTAACAGCAGGACTTGAAATTAGAAGTAATTGCTCACCAAACAAAAATATCCTAAAGAAAGCTGCTGAGACTGAAGAACATTCCAGCTATTGTTCTCATTTCACTCCCATTCATCTTAGAAGCAATTCTAAAAACTGTCTGTATTCCTTTAATTTGAGAAGATAAAGCTAGGGTTTTCTGCCTCCCTTTGCAGAGAGAAAAACGTTAAGATGTACAATATCACAGCTCTCTCCCCATGCTCACATTGGGTCATTAGGTCTGGGCATCACCCAAGGTACACAATTTGTTCATGAGGTAAGAGCTGTAGCAGCTTAGTGCTTGTTGGTGCTTCTTCATGGCCACTCTGTCTTGGTGGTGGGTTGAATGCATGTCTCAGGGAGATAACTTATGATTGCTGAAATATATTTATAATTTATGACCATTTATTTATAATTTATAATCTTCCTTCTTCCAAAAGTAATTTTAAGTGTCTTGCAACAAAAATGAATATATACTCTTACATGGAATTTAAAATAAATAAGAAAAGGACATCAAATGTCACACAGAGGAAAGTCTTAATTCCCCAAGGACTTCACTGAGAGAATAAAGCTGCCTTCAAGTGGCAGTCCAGATGATCGTCCTGAAAAAACTGCCACTTTGGGGGCCTTGGATCACCCAGCCTCAACCAGATGATCACTCCATAGATGACCCCTTCTTCACCCAGGTCATCTGGGAAGTTAGTGGGAACAAGATAAAGAGGTAGAGAATTAAATCAAGGATGTGCTACTAACACGAATTAAGTACTGAGTTAACTCCAAGCTGTTGATAGCCAAACCAAGAAAGGAAAAAAGTTGGTGGGGGAGATAAACAAAGTTGGATATAATTCTCATTCTAAAAGGAAAAAATGCCTGATTTCAGAGAAGATTAACTTCCTTTCTGACAATGAGTTTTGGAGAAATTAGTCATAAGAATGTCATGAAGCCAACTTATGGGAAATATCCTCAACAGCACTTCTTTGGAGGATGATTTTTGATGGCCATTTCTCACATGAACCCACATTTTTTAAAGTACAATATCAAACTGCGGTTCAATAAAAAGCATTTCTATAGGGAGATGTCTAGTACGGACACATTTTGGTGGTACATTCAAAATTGTTCTTAGTATATGGAAAATCATGACTATACCTCTTGAATAGTTTGTGAGGGAAGGGCAGGTTGGAGAGAGCAAGATGTATCAAATTTAAAACCTGATGGTCAGTGATTGAGGAAGGCATCTAAGAGTAGCACAGACCTTGTTGCCATGGGCTAGCAAAAAACAATTATACACAACCAAGCCATAAAACTGCCCAGGATCAATACTAAGGCAAATTCATTCCCCAGCAAGATTCTTTTTCTCCTGAAATCTGCAGGGTGCTTCTTTGGGACAATTTCCCCTCTGGTCTTTATGTTCATTTTGTACTTAATTTTATCTACATAGGAATGGAGGTAGGTGTTGGAAAGTGGTCATGCGGTGAAAATTGTGCCCCAGATCCACACCCTTGTGGAGCTGATTCTGAGCCCTTAAAAACTTAAAAATTGGATTCTCAAGGACGCACTGTAGTATACTTGGTGAAATTTGAGCCTGGATTTTAGAGGCAATTCATCAGCATCAGAATTTTCTACAGGTACCTACAGATATTTAGAGGGGAAACAGTTTAGTTGGGATACTCTCAATCTGAGAGTTTTCCAGCTTGGCCAACAGCAGAGTACTAACAACAGAAAAAGTGTTAAAGAAAGGTGTTGTGTGATGGAAAAAAAAATATTTGGAGTCAAAAGATATGTAATAACTACTTGTATTATCCTGGATAAATCATGCTACCACTTTGGACTCAACTTCCTCAACATTAAAAGACTTATTAAATTATATCATGTCTAAGCCCTGGCTGCATTATGACATGATTACTTGTAAATTATGGATATGAATGTGTGTGCAGGGAGGGGTACGTGGAATAGATGGGGGTGTTGGTGTGTGATCATATTACTCTAGTATGTAATATCCTTCAGTGGCTCTTGGGGTGAAATCCAAACTCTTTAGATTTGGCTTATAAAACTCTTCCTGATCAGGTATGGTTTATGTCTCCATCTTATCTCTTGTCACTTATCTTTTATATACATATATGTATATACTGTATATATACTATACATTATACTATACACTATATATATTTTATATGCATACTAAATGTCCAGTTACCTTGTGTTTTTTGCCTGCAGCCCCTCACACATACTCTTTCTCTGTCTGACATGATCTTCACCCTTCCCCTCATTCTCACCTCCTCATCCTTCAAGTCCTAAATAATTAAAAGCAATAAAACAGTAGTTACAGTATATTAGTAATAGTTTAAGAGATAATAGTTTAACAAAAATAATAGTATCACCTATGTCTTGGCAGAGCTTACTATGTCTAGCAACTATGTGAAGACCTCTACATATATTATCTCATTTAATCTTCACCTCAATTTTATAAAGTAGTATTATTTTTCCTATTAAAGATGAAGAAACAGAGGCCCCAAAAAGTAACTCACCCAAAGTTATTTCCTCTTATGACCTTCTTGATCTGATCTCTCAAATCTCCATTACCTTCCCATCCTATGGACTCCCATAGCACGAATAATGGCATTTAACCCACTAGATTATGACATTCACAGTGCTCTACAAAGGATGCTTGTTTACAACTATATTCTCAATGTCTGGTATAGTACTTGGTTCATAGCACACACAATAAATACCTATTAAATGGATGAATGAATAAACTCAGATCTCTCCCTATACAAAATTTTAACCTAGGCCAAATTTGGCATCATTGTATCTCATTCTCCATTCTTTTGCCCATTTGCCCCTTGCACTAGTCACTTAGTAGATACTCGTCAGTTTTTACTGCTCAGCATCTGAACCCTCTTCAAGACTCAGTGGAAGGTATAGTCCTATCTCCCATTACAGAAGCCAAAGGGTTGTAATAAAAATGTCACTTTGACCATGGCTAGATAATGGTTGCCATTGTAGATACAGGATAGGGAGCTGTTCCTGGCTCTGCTGCTTCCTGAATCATAATAATCTATGTAATATTACTTCCTGAGCTGTGGAAGATGCATGACAGTCAGATTCCAATGTAGGAGCTTCCCACGTGTTCCAGACTGTTCTCTTGTCTGCCCCCTAACGAACAGGACAATATGAGAACTTGAAGATTCTGCTCGCCTTGCCTTTGGAGTGGTCCTGGGTGCTGGCCACCCATCTCACTTGGCATAAATGCCACATAGATCAATGTGAGAGGGATACAATCAATTTCTCAGTAAAGAAAAAAAAAATAAGATGCCAAGATTCGTCCTCATTTGAGGTACTCTTTCTAGCTAACTTCCTTTTACTTGCATTTGGATTGCAGCCAGATCCTTATGTTTTCGAAACCCAGAGATCCCACGACTTGATGGGATGGTCCTCCCCATTAGTCATCAGAGGCCCCGATTAACTGTGGAAGTCTGCCACAGTCAAAAGGAAAGTTGGCAATCTCTAACGATAGCTCAAACTTCACTTAAACATTTTCTCTTTCAGAGAAACAGGTGTAACACAAAAGGGTATTTCAGTTACATTTTCAGAATCCACAGTTTATAAGGCATCATTTTCCTGTTTATGTGGACTCATTCACTTAGGGTTCTACCATAGCAGCCGGTTCATATTATGAAACTGAAGCCAAAAAAGAAATTTTATCAATAAGAAGGTGTACTGTAATTGGAACTGCTGTGTGGGATCTGAGGTTCTAGATGTTATTCTTGACTATGTTGTGGATCTGATGGTTCCTTAGGAATGTCCTGGCCCCCACTGTTAGCATCTGTTTCCAAGTGAAGCTGGACTACAATAAGGGTCTAGGGCAACCTCTGAAAAGCAAAAAAAAAAAAATTTTTTTTCAAACATAGTCTGATAAATTGGGAAGGAGGAAGGTTGGCTACATACCATGTTGTCATGTGCAGGGCCTTCTTCTCAGCATCTGCAGTTCTAGGAGGCCCAAGTCTGTGGTATGTGGGAATGGACCTAATTTTCCACCCCCCAGGGCAGCTCTGAGTACAAGTCAACCTTACTGGGGGAATACTTTCGCAAACTGTCTAAAGTGAGAAAAACACTGCCTCTGTGACACTAACTTTTCCATTCAAACGGGAATAAAGAGCCCTGAATCCAGGTGTGTTGCCCACAGGGAGATGCTGGGAAACAGCTGTCTCTTGGACTTGTCTCTTCTAATTTTTATCCAGATGTGTGCCAACACCAAGATCCAGCTGAAAAGCGTTTCTGCAATTCTCCCTTTGCTCATAACTACTCTGCAAATGCTGGCAGCAAAGTACGGCAGGCCACAGCACTAACGTGCTTTGAAAAATTGATCAGGATGCTGATCACCTCTGGCCTGCCACACGACATCTTACAGGACAGAAAAGCCCTGGGACACCTGACTCCTCTGAACTTCCTCACTGTAGTCAGTAGCTGTGTGGGACATGTGATCTCAACTTCAAGGTTTCTGAGACACAATTACCTAGAAGTTCTTGTTAAAAAAACACAAATTCTTGCCCTTAATATATGGAATCAGAAATTCTGCACAGGGAATCTGCATTTTAAACAAGTTCCTGGTAAGATTCTTTGTACTCCAAAGTTTAAGGTCTTCTACATATTTTAGAGTCCAGGCACAGTGTTCCAAGTGCAATGAAGATCCACTCAACTACTAAACCACCAAAAACCAATATTTATTTAAGTTAGAAAACAGCCCCCAAATCACCATCCTGATGGGCTCTCCACTCTGCTAGCTCTTAGTCCTAAATTCCAATCTGCTACACCTAACTCTCATTCACATGTTATTCCCAGTTCCTGTCCAGCATTCTTACCTGCTCTCCTAGCTCTGCTTAGTTTCAAGAACATAAAATCTTAGGATGTCAGAGCTAGAAGGGATTTTAAAGATCACCTCTTCTGATACCCACGTTCCATGAAGGTTTGGCCTATGGTGGGGTCCCATTGAATCTTCTCTTGAAAGATTCTATTTTGGGAAAAATCACTACCTATTCAATCAACCCACATTTTTCTAATTTGACAATTAGGTACCGAGAGTCCAGCACTGTGTTACAGGGCTCAGCTCTGAGAAGGCAGAGCCATATCGGTTCAGAGGCGACATCATCTAAAGCAAGCCATACATGTATTGTTCTCTTTTTACTGTTTTTGTTTTGTGATCAGTTCTCCCCGAGTGCAGGTTTTATGTAGTATCAGCATTATACTCCTGTGTACTTAGCACAGACCTGCATACTAAGACTCCTGGAAAATATGAGTTTAATTGTGGAAAGAAGGTAGAGAGGAAGGAAAGGAAGAACCAGGGCAAAGATTCAAATCCAGTTCTGCCAGGGTCTCAAGGCTGAGCTCTTCCTACTTTCCCATACTACCATTATTGCATTATTGTATCTCATCTGCTAGATTGTAGCACCAGGTTAACATTTCATTTATATCACCAGTGCTTTATGAAGTGGCTTCCCCATAGTAGATATACTAGATAATAGATATTTGTGGAATTGATTAACAAAATTAACAGAATAACTTAATAGTTTAATTTATGTGAGTGGAGATTTAGTAATGAGAACATGCCAGGGGATGTTAGTGAATTATATCTGACATTAAGCCTCCTCTTTGTAACTGTCCTTTATAAATAATTACCCTCTTTTTAACATCATAGTGGGGAAAAAAGCTTATCTGGTCTCTTAACCATAATGAAGTGTAACAAAAACTGACAAGTGGGTTCTCTGTATGCTGATCATCTCCTATCTTCCCCCTGACTTGGCTGAGAGCTGGGGGTAACACACAATGGAGCTTGCTCTCCCTAGTCCTTACTCTATGACTTTTCTTCTGAGCTTTCATGCCCCTTTCTAATGGTTCATTTCTCTTTCCCCTTCACTTAACTCAGCTTTTATATATCTGTCCATCACTGACTCTCTAACTACCAGCTAGGATGGCCTGGGTCTTTTTTAACTTTCAAAGGAAGCTGCCTGCTCTGAATATGTGATGCTAGAGAATGGATTTGGTAAGTCCTTAAGAATAGTTGTTTATATTCTTTCAAAGGTTGCCAAGTAATAAACAGTTGTTTGAAAGTGAAGGGTAAAGTGGTATTTCATCATCCTGTTCTCTGCTGTTCTTGTGATGGCTCAAATTATAAAACATTGTGTTTCAACCTTTGTAGGGAGATCTCATCAGCCCAGGGTTATTGAGTGGGCAGAGAAACTTGCTTCCCTACGCAGTACCCAGGGCACTACTCTCAATTCCAGCCCGGCTGGAACTCTGTTGGTTGAACCTTTGAAACTCTGAGCCTGATTGAAGCTTTTAAGCCAACAAAAGAGGCAAAGGGCCTTTGTACTTCAGCAAGGAAATGTTCCAGTTCTTTTGCACTTTCCTAATGAAGGCTGGCCCAGCAGCCCTAGTGTCCCTGGCACACAGAGGGGGGTTGTAGGGAATAAAGGGAATTTGACTCTTTAGGGTCACTCCTCTCTTCCCAGGGACTTTTATAGATGGCTTTCCAGCCATTGAGAGGTTTGCTATTCATTCAGATTTCATAGCTTTGTATCCTGGGAAGAAGAAAAGAAGTGCTATTTTGTGTATTGCTGAACTGTATCAAATGTTCCAATGTATCTCACACATGCCATGTCTCATTTACATTAGTCCCCACCTAGCTTCATTCATTTAGGTCACCTGACCAGGCTTGTAGGGATTTCAGTTTGCCATCTCAAACTTGATTTGTAAATTACAGGGCTAGGAAGGTATAAATTGTTCACCACTGTTGTTATTGCTGGATCAAGTTAAAGTGCTTCACAGTATGAATTCAGGTATTAATTCCAGTACCATGTAATGCCTCCAGTAAGCTGAGTGGAGGGAGCTTTCCATTCCATCCTGATACAATTTTAGAAAATGTGAGATTTTAGAAAGCCAAATTCCAAATTCTACTGTGACTAGCTACATTAGATATTTGGATATGGGAATTGAGGTAAGCAGAACTGCAAACAGCAGGCCTGAAAGGAGCTTTGCAATTTGATTCCCAATCCTTGACTTTATAAATAAGCTATCTGGGACCCAGAGAAGTTACTGGATATGAGTCACTGCATAAGATGACAACAGTGTCCTCCTGGTCATCAATGAGAAATCTTCAAATTTGCTGAACCCATTACAATAATTAGGATATAGCATCTGAGCTTGCAATGAAAGAGTGCAATGTAAAAGATGGTTCTGATACCACTTAGAAGCATTTGGCCCTAATCAGACTCCAATTTTAGACACAGCCCTACCTAAAGTTTCCTATAATTTATTACATCAGAAAACTGAGTTATTTTTATGCAGAGAAAATTGGACTCGAGTAAAAGTTATTTTCATCACTTCATCTAATTACAAAGCTGAGCACAGAACCACTACTATTGAAACATCGTACAGATATAACAAAGAGAGTGAAGAGCAATGAAAGATGGTCTTGACTAGCTGCCAGGCTAAGCAAAGATGGGGAGAATGATTCTCATGATTACAGGGAAAGTAAGGAAGCAGTCATTTCTTTTCAGAATATTTACACACTCTGTTTAGTTAGATATTTTAAGGGTTCGTGTTAACTATGATATTGATTATTCCTTAGTAGCATGTAGCTCATCTGAGCAATGAAATGTGTTTTTATTGCAAGTAACTTCAAGGGATATGGTCTCCCACTGAGAAAATAAAGAGAAAGACATATAGTTGGGCCAGGGAATGTGAAGTTGAGCAAACAGACATAGAGTCTAGATTTAGTCTACAGGTCCATATCTTTTTGGGTGATTCTTTTCTTCCTTGGGATAACACAAAACTATATTAGCATTGAGGATGGAAACATTAGCATTGAGGAGAGAAAATTTAAGCAAAAACAATACCTTGTGTTTAAAAGTGAAGCAAAAGAAAATTTAGCATGATGAAGTAGAGCTCTTAAGTCAGTCAACGATTCTGAGTTTTTTAAAAAAGCAAAGAGCTCTATTTGGTTCAGAGAAAAATGTCAACTTCCTCTCAACTCTCAATTACCTCTGGTAGGTTAAATAGATTTAGCTTATCTAGTTTCTTGCTAATACTTTGCTGCTGAGAAGCAGCCTGTGTACAAGTCTGAGAAACCTGGAATTAAATCCAAACCATGTAGTTTAGAGCCATGTGACCTTAAACAAATCACAATCTCTCTAAACCTCAATTTCCTCATCCATTAAATAGTATAAATCAAGGCTATTTTTAGGGTTGGCATGAGAGGTAAGTGCAAAAAGATAAACCTCAATAAACAGTACATTTAAGTTTCTGATGAACAGATTGTTTTCCAAGACTCAGCACTGTCAGTACATTTCCACTGTCTTTGGAAGTGACTTGAAGAAGAGTTATTTTCTTATTCTTTTAGTTACCCTTGCTGCCCAGGGAACAAACAGCTTGGAAAAAAGATACGTCTACTCAAGATGAGGTTTTGCACTAGCACAAGATATATTACTTCCTAGAAAATGGAAGAAGCAGAAAGAGGTTAGAGCGAGTAATTTTCATGCCCCGTGAGCTAAAAACTTATTGTACTTGAAGCTTGGCAAACCCCAGGATTTCAGACACAGTTATATATAAATATGTTATTATATAAACATAAATACCAGTGGTCAGTTGAGGAGGTGGTTGAAGGCATCACTCCATGAGCATGGACATTTTTATTTTGTTTTAAATACTTATTATTAAGTATCTACTATGTGTTCAACACACATATAGTGTTTAGGTGCTTTATATATGCCATTTCATTTAATTCTCCCATAACCCCATGGAAAAGATATTATCCTCATTTTGCACTTGAGGGAACCTACAGAGAGGTTAACCTGGATTCATAAGCAATGTTTACAATATAAAGCAGAGGTAGGGAGGCCAGTTAGGACTCCTTTGCAGTAATCTAGTTGAGAAGAATCATTCGTCTATGAGAATGGAGAGAAGTAAATCTTTTGGAAAGATTCTACGATGTTGTTCTTGCCCCAAATGGCATATTACAGAAATCAATTAATCCAGTTAAATTGCAATAAGATGTGCATACGTTATGACTTGTCTGGATCATATCTTGTACTTTCCCTGTAATACATGTGAGTTATAAGTAAATTAAAAGCACTTGAATTCAGAGATAATGTCCAAACCCCCATCTAGTCTCTATTTTAAAGACCTTTAGATAGTGAAATTAAGAAATCTGCCTTGCAAAGTGTTCTGCAATCCAGACTGCCAGACTTGCTTTTGGAAATCTGAATAAAACTGAGCCTTTGGTGGGAGAGCACTATGTTTCTCTGAAGCAATCACTATCATCTTAATAGTTGAGCCTTGTCATGAATCTACTAAATGAAAATAGCCAATATAATCTTGTTTTATTTAGCTGTTTCTTTTCTACTGCCTCTCCCTTTTCTATAGTGAACTATGTATACAAAACAGCTGTAAAATAAAGGAACGTATTTAAAATATAGATGTCTATGAACTCCATTTTGAATAAATGCATGACTTCTCTAAAGTAATAAGTTACATGATTGGCCACTAAAAAACATTTCCTCCACTAATCTGATGCTAAAGTCTTGTATTTTGCCATCAAAGAGGCTTCCAGTATCAAAATGCTAATTACTCTAGAGTGGGGTTTCTAATTGTCATTTTGGAACAAACAATTCTTTGTTGTAGAGAGTCAGTTGTCCTGTGCATTGTAGGATGTTTATTTAGCAGCATTTCTGGCCCCTCCCCACTAAATGCCAGTGGCAACTGCCCCCTACTTTTCCCAAATTATGATAATAAAAATGCCTCTAGACATTGCCAAATGACCCCCGAGGAGGCAAAATTGCCTCCAATTGAGAACCACAGCCCTAGAGACAAGACTATATTATTCCACTTTAGGTCATAGACAAAATGATGTTATCTGTTTACCCACATGACAAAAGTCTGTAAGAATAGGCCTCAATAGACAAGTCTGTCATGATCATTATTATTAAAAACAAATTTATCTTTGTTAAAAGAAAAAGCAATGTATGTCCATTGACGATAAAAGCAGAAATAACAGGTAAAATTATCAGAAAGTATTTATTCACTCTTCTTCCATGTTTCAGAAATAGCCAGCATTATTATTTATGTATTAATCTTTTTGGTCAAACTTCAAAATGAGATTATACTGTATATACTGCTTAGTAATGATTATTTTTAAATTAATAACATATAAAATTTAGTTATCCACCTACAGCATAATTTTAAATAGAATAGCATTCCACTGTATGGCTTTACAATTAGTGAGCCATTCATTCATTTAATAAATACAGTAAACCTCCATGTGTCAGGCACTGTGCTAGGTGCTAGGGATAAAATATGAAGAAAATAAATGGGCAAGAAACTGCCTCATGAAGTTGGAGAGACCAACAAAGAAAATAAATAAAGTAGGAGAGACTAGGCAATAGCCTAAAACCCTCTAGGAAAACAGGCCTTGGCAGCCAGGGTAGTTAGATCAAGACAGATGAGAATAGAAAAGTGAAGAGTAGCTAGTGCTGAAGACAAGCTGTTGTCCTATTGATCTACTGTGTTTCTCTCCATTCATTATACTGCTTAACAGATTATTGAAGAATTTAAATGTTTATATAAACTTGAACATCTCCAATCATTCCTACCCCTGGTTTGGTAACCTTTCTGCTACTCTTCCTCCCTCCCAACTCCACAAGATGTGCAGGCAAATGTTTGGTGTCTTGCAGCTGTGTTCTTAACAGGTCTAGATATGCAGACTGACCCTCAGACCCTAATGGAAGCACTCAATAGGTAAAAATTATGATTAAAAAGGTATTTGACCTCAGAATGATATAGTGTTTTAGAGTAAAGGTTTTCTTGTTTTCTTGTTTGTTTTTTGTGTTTCTTCTAAGTGTAATAACAGCCCTATCTCCTCCTGATTAGTGTTGATATTCCTGCTAGAATGGCAATTCCTCTTTTTGCCAGCTGATCCCTTGACAGAAGTAGCTTTGGAAGAAGGAGTTCAATGGGACTCTTGCTATTCCCTCTATAAACTTGCAGAATCCAGAGCTGTAGAACTGCTAAGCACAACTTCTCTACTGGGTCACCAGGAGTGATGGGAAATAGGTAATCAGGACCATTTCTGTTTCTACTTCTTGGTTCCTGGACCCACGTTATTTTGCTAACTGAAGAAACAAAACTATATAATAGTCACTGATTTAAGGTATATAGTGTTCTTGGAGATAGTATCCCATCCTCACTGGGTATCATTTCTAAGCTTGCACTATAACAGGTAGTTCTGTCACTCCTTCAGGCCAGCAGGCCCAAGGTGTATAGTGTGATGAGACTAGTAGATGCCATTGTAATATGCCCACTGCTGCACTTCCTTTGCTTTAAAATAGGTCCCTTGATCTATGTAATGTCCTGTGGTCAGTGGATCAGTCTGTAAGCCTGCAGATAGTGGTGCTGACTGAGGACCTACAGGCAAAAAAAGATAAACTCATACCAAGAATAGAGGTCAGTTTCCATCAAAATGGAAACTTCTATTCAACACTGTACTGTAGTTCCTAGCCAATGCAATATGAGAAGAAAAGGAAATAAAGGCACTCAAATTAGACTGAAAGAAATAAAACAATTGCAGAAGACATGATTATCTATGCAGAAAGTCCTAAGGAATCCACACACAAAAAAAACCCCTGAGAACCAAGAAATGAATTTAGAAATAAGGCCATAGAATATATACATATAAACTTTCAGCTTATGGCACTTACATAACAATGGGATCAAAATGTATTTACAAATGAAATAAAAACAAAATATAATAAAATTAACAATTAACAGCATCATTTTAATGTGATGGGTTCTTTTTTTCTTTGCTTTATCATGAATGTCAGGCCATTATATCATCCAACATTGTTTTGAGATGAGCATGCCTATTACCTTGTTCCATGTGATAACTCCAATTCTTCTTCCACTCTTTCTATCTCAGCTATTTATACAGCTTTCTGCGATTTTTTGCATTCTAATTAGCTTGAATACTTCATTTGTTTGTTAACTCCTGAATAGTAAGCACAAAAAAGTCATACAATTTGGATTCCACATTTATAAACATAAACTTTGGCACTGAAATGTTGTGGCAGTACTCAACTATATGTTATCCTCAAAATGATTCAGAATACAATTATATTAATTTTTAAGATTTTCATAAAAATATTAAAAGGTCACACAGGGACCTTCCATAAAAATGCAACCATGGACTATACAGAGGTTCATGGATCCCACTCTTGAGAAACACTGTTAAACATCATTCATTTGGCAATAAACTCTATAAAGTCTGGAAGTATTTCTTATATTGTGTGCTATATGTTAGAGCTAGGAATTTTTCAAGCTTTTATGGTACACTGAAAGTGTGCTCAATGAGGGTTTATTTCTTATTTCCTAACACATAGAGGATACTCATCTGATATTTATGGGTTAAAATACACCCAAATTCCTTTCAGTGGACAGAATGCCTTTGACCTACATAAAATTCTAAGCTTCAAATTTTGTTTTCTCTGATTGTTAAAAATGAGGACATTTCATAAGTACCATCTAGTTTAAGGAGATGCTCAAATTAATATTTCCTGCATATTAAGAATTAATGCTTTTATGTATTGCATGGGAATACAAGCTTTATCTCATTTGAAACTAACACAGCCCTGTGAAGAAGGTTATGTTGTTATCACCACTCATAGTAACACTCAGGAAAAACAAAGCCCTGAGGCTTAGAGTGGGACAATAATTTGTCTAACATCACCTGGCTAGTAAGCAGCAGAGCTGGGGTTTGAACTCAGGCAGATTGGTTTTGAACCAGAGCATCAGACCCCCATGTTCTAATGCTCAGTGAATTCTGGAAGCTTCTTGGATATCCTTGATGGCATTTGCTTCCTGAGTTCTACAGTTTGCCTCCAGCTGATTAAGTTTCTTGGAATGCCTGTTACATAAACATAAGTAAGGAAACCTCACCTTCAGTTCATGAAGATCCATAAGAAAATGATCTTATTTCTCAATGGGAGTTTAGTAAGTGCATCTGTATTCTGGAGTTCTGTGCATCTATTTTTTTTAATATTTTGATTTGGGCAGCTGTGGCTTGCTAGGAGCACTAATGTACTTATGTAGGGATACTGACTTTTTTATGGAAAAGAAAGATGATTCTAAATTTCTTTGATAATCAAAACTTACCACTCCCCCTTAAAATATCCAAGAAAAGGAATTGCTTCTCCTCTATTTTCTACATTAACTCAGAGGGAACTGAAAGGAATTCACAAGCCATCTGGATTTAATTAGACAGTGCACTGTGTAGATATGCTGGTAGTAGCATTGCTGAGGGGAATTAGCTTTAATGGAGAGAACCTCAGATTTTCAGTCAGGAATTCTAGTTTTTCTCTGGCCTCTGTCACTAGCCTCTCACTCTATGTTTTTCTTTTATCAAAAGAAAAGAGTATCTCCTATGTTACCTCACTGAGTTTTACTTTTACTTTGGAAATATGATGTTTCAAAAAGCATAAATCACCTTAGAATGCAAAAGATTCTTTTATTATTATTACAGTACTGCAGAATGTAAACCATGTTTGTTGTTTTTAACAACTTTTATGAATATATGATAATTAAGCCTCTCTGTCATTTGTGACTGCTCGGTTGGAACAAAAATGGGGAGCAGGATATTTGAGGGTCTAATTTTGGAGTCTAGTATCTCTGTATAACCTCCCTGAGCCACAGAAGCCCTCAATCATGTACGTAGAATTTGCCTTTATTTGCAGACTTCCTCTCCCCTTCCTATTTCCCTCAGGTTTAAGAAGCTGAAATATTCAGGCATGTATACAAGAAGTCAAAAAGAGTTATTATTGATTCCATATTGGGCTGAGGATTCCAAAACAGTTCAAATGAGAGAAAAATAATCTGCATATAGCATATAATTAGCCAGCTGTGGCTGAGGGAAAACAGCTTCTATTAGGGGAATCTTGGATTAAATAACAGCAGTGTGCAGTTAGCTGATTCTGGCCCTAGTTAGGAAATGTAGTGACTCTGCACAGAGTTTGCTCTTAAAAAGATGCTTGTAGCTATCCTCATTTCGTGACCAAATATTTGCAAATTTGGGATATGTAGTGTGTTTTCGAAAAGTGGTCAACTGTTCATTAGGCAGCTTGCAGTACGAGGGGTGAAAATATCCATATCTCCATTTATATTAGACTCTCAGCACCAGTCTTGCTCCTTTGGGAAGTCAGAGGAAGATAAATAGACAAAAAACAAACAAAAAAAGCAAACAAAAAACTAGCACATGAGCACTGAAAACTTAAAAGCATTAAGACTATGTTTTTCTTTCTTTCTTTCTTTTTTTTTTTTTTTTTTGCCAAAACCACTCTTCCAGGAGGCTTAGTCTAAGTTAGTAGCTGAAATAGATTTTCATTAGTTTTCTTCCTCATCAAACTTTAATTTTGTATTTTTCTAATTTCTTTAAAAATATTTTAAAGTATTATTACAAAGGTGGTATGCGGCTTTGGTAGAAACATCTTATATTTACTGATAAACAAAAATCAAATAAGATGAAGAGCAATCAACTTGGACTAAACATGGGGTTTATCATCATCCTTGCTGAACTTACCTTACTGATCAATGAAGATTAAATCAGATAAGTGATGTGATAGTGCTTTAAAAAGGTCCAGTTGAATACAGAATAATAAGAGCTAACGCTCACTGAGAGCTTGCTGTGTGCCAGACATTATTCTGACCACTGTGCAAGTGTCCTTCTGACAAACCCAGATAGGTACCATTATCTCTATCATAGAGATAACAAATGTCAAAGATGTTTAGTAATTCACCCAGGGTCACTAAACTAGTAAGGGACAGAACCTGAATTCAAACCTAACAGTGTGACTCCAGAGCCCATACTCTAAACCGAGAGTCATCAAATTGCATCCCAAAAGCCAAATCTGGCCCTGCCACTTTTTTGTCATCAACAAAGCGTTAGTGGAACATACACACACACATACACACATCAATCACAATCTTAAAACTCAGAGATAAACCTTGTTGATTATTGGTAGGTATATCCATGGTTTTTCAATTTTCCTTTTTTTTTTAGATGGGAAAGGGAAGAGATGATAATGGCTAAGAACAGAGCATTTGTTAATATTTATACCAATTCCAGACAACTACCACTCAAAAAATTTATAAGAAATATGTGTTCCACATTATCTCAAAGAGAACAGAATATGAATTCATTAAACCCTTTGCATCTATCTATTAGATAGGGCTAAACCCTCAGACAGATTTTGATAATGTTGTTTTTGATAAGCACAGCTAGCTCTATTGTTGTCATAGCCCATGGCTCAATTTAAATACTGATTTATGCCTTTACTCTAAGCAGGACTCTGAAAATGCTACTAAGTTTGAGATACTGGTTTGGAAGTCAAGAATTGTGTGATGTAAACATATCTTTTAAAATATAAATACCAGCTATTCTTGAAAACAAAACAAAAACAAAACTCTAAAGACCAGCAATTAATCAAGTGAACATCAACATGTGTTTATTAAGCTCTGCTATGAGAACTATAAAACAGATATTAGAAAGATAACATCTCTTTAAGAAGCGTACAACCTCGCTATAATAAACTTTATTCTCTTCACGAACAGGGCTCCTGGCCAGTATATATTCATTGTTTAAAGCACATATCCCAGATTATTCTATTCTATGGGGACTGTGAGTCCTTTCATTGTCTTTGAACTATTTTATAACACTGTAAGTTGTAGATAACTGAAAGCAGTACAAAAGAATTCTTGTCTACAGATACGCAATACATTCTGCCCAGTTAAGTTCAAAGACTTCCCTCCTCCACTGTGGAAACAGCCAGTTGTGGGTCCATATGCAAATTCATTTCAACATTCCTGATCTATAATAATGTCTATTCTTCAGATACTTTTTCGAACTGGTTGAAACATCTTACCAGTTCTCTTATTTATTTAATGGGTTAAATAAAAACTTTGACATGTGTGCATTGTATATTTGTTAAAAAATATACCTTAACATGAGTTTAGACTCCAGAGTCAGTGACAGATCCTAATCCTAGTTTAGTTATTACCAGCTGTGTAACATTAGGCAAAAAATTACCCTCTCTATTAATCATACCTGCCTCATTAAACTGTTATGGGATTATGCGACATGTTACTTCTATTCTGAAACTTAGACACACTTGGTGAAATAAAATTAATATTTTAAGGCAAAAGAAAATTTTTGAAAAGAAATATAGTTGATTTACAATGTTGTGTTAATTTCTGCTTTATAGCAAAGTGATTCAGTTATACATATACATATATTCTTTATCATATTCTTTTCCATTATGGTTTATCACAGGATATTGAATATTGTGCTATACAGTAAGACCTTGTTGTTTATTCATTTCATATATAATATTGATAGTTTGCATCTGCTAATCCCATCCCTCCCCCTGACCCCTTGGCAACCACAAGTCTGTTCTCTCTGTCTGAGTCGGTTTCTGTTTCATAGATAAGTTCATTTGCGTCACCTTTTAGTTTCCACATATATATATAAAAAAGAATGAAATAATGCCATATGTATAATATATATGTATATTTGTATATCTATATATCTATATCTATATACATACACACATACCATATCTTCTTTATCCATTCATCTGTTGATGGACATATTGACAGGTTGTTTCCACGTCTTGGCAATTGTGAATTGTGCTGCTATGAACATAGGTGTGCATGTATCTATTCAAATTATAGTTTTCTCTGGCTATGTGCCCAGGAATGGGATTTCTAGATCATATGGTAACTCTAGTCTGAGTTTTCTGAGGAACCGCCATACTGTTTTCCATAGTGGCTGCACCAACATTCACACCAACATTGTAAGAGGGTTCGTTTTTCTCCACACCCTCTCCAGAATTTGTTATTTGCAGGCTTCTTAATGATGGCCATTCTGACCAGTGTGAGGTAGTACTTCATTGTAGTTTTAATTTGCATTTCTCTGATAATTAATTATTTTGAGCATTTTGTCATGTGTAAGGCAAGAGAAATTTAAACACAATTTTTTTCTCTGCCTGTTTGGGCCTCCTCCCTTCCCTGTAGCATGCACTATGCATCTTCATTATGCATTAACCAGACCTCCCCAATAGCAGAAATACCTGCTCAACCATAAAGATCCATTTTTCTTCTTCAGGTGCCAACCATGTAACTCCCTAGAAGATAACACTCCTTTATCAATCCTGTAAGGAGTCATGATGGCCCACCACTTGCCTTTTACATTCAGATATCTTTGGTGAACTTTACATACAATGCCAATATATCATTTCCCTTAAAGACAGTGACTGGTATGGAACAGACTCGGTCAGACAACCTGGGGATATTCTGGGCCCCACCTAATGGAAGTTCTTAGCTTAAATATTTACTTATGACCTTATTAATGTCACTAGCTATGTTACTTGTATTCTGCCTATTTTACAAGATTATTGCTCCTTGCATTACCAAATATATGACTGAGTCTCTGATAAAAATAATGATGAGCAGATGACTTGAAATGCTTGACCAAATATATAATTCTATAAGATCAATGACTGTAATTGTGTAACTCTAGAAGCAATAAGAGGGAACAATATCCTGGAACATAATAGACTAGTAAAACAGGTAGTCCAGAGGCTTTGGGCTACTGTTAACAGGGCCTAGTCCAGTAATAGGACACTGAGTGGCCTATCAACAAAACCCTTGCTTAACCTGGGAATGAGCACTCCTAGCACCATGGAATAAATTGGTCACAAAATGCCTCCGAAACCTTGGACAAAATGAAAACAAAAAAGGAGGGGATTGTAAAATAAAGAATGTTGCCCACCATTCAGTTCTATAAGAATCAGGTCATTAGCCACTTCAGTTGCTGACCTACAATACACCCTGACAGGAATTCAGGGTGAAGATTGGGATGAGTTACTCTGTGCTCTGGGAAAACCGGCAAAACTAGCCCTCAAATGGTTAAATATCTTTAGGAGAAAATTTTATGAACCCAGTTTCTTGCATCTTCCCCTACTTAGGAAAACACTAAAACCAGTAAGATAGCTGTTCCTCATGAACAGTAGTAACCTCTACAAAGATGTGTGCTTGACTGCATGTACCTTTTTACCAAAATTACATATATGCCTGCCTCCTCCCTTGACTCTCCAGAACAGTCTTCAGAGCTTCCTGAAAGACTGTCTCTGGGGCTATAATCCTAAGGTTGGCTAGAATAGACTGATCTATTTCTTTCTTAGATTGACCATTAATTAATTTTATGTTGACACACTCAACAATACAAAAATGTTTTTTAAGGAATTAGAAGAGCCAGGGTATGAACTGGTTACTGTGTAACAGCAATAAAGTAGAAGACCCATTCTATCAATGTCCAGGAAGTACAATGAATGTGACTTCTCTCTTTTTTTTAAACCTCTAAAGTTCCTACTTTAAGGCTTATGACTCAACTACCTAAACAGGTCAAAATGTTTTCCAAAACCATATAAATGAAATAGGCTAATGACTTGCAAATTCCAGTTAGGCATGTTTAATATGCACACATTAATCAGTGAGTAATCTCTGCAATCATGTTTGTACAGGAAGATACCCATAATAGTCAATTTCATGCATCTCCTCTCTCTCAATAAGTTTTCCTTAAGTTCTTCCTCTATATTCTCATCTAGTACATATTAACTATGAGTTATTTTTCAGTGGATTAAGAACACAGGCTGTCCTCAAAAGATTAGTAATCCTTATCCTTAATTCTAGCTCCAATCATGAATATAATTAATTCCTCCTACAATTATACTTTGCCTTTTACGTTCAGAAATATTGAAACAAGCCTCTTTTTTTTGGAAACTGGAACAAATAAATAATTCTTTAAGTGGCGAACAGTGAGTTGACAAAGCAGAACATATTACTGTGTGGTATTACATGCCATTTATGTAAATAGCCATTAATTCCAATTTGAGGTCGCTTTCAAAATCCTTCAGAGATTAAAATGATCTCTGGATTTTAGAAGATTTATTACCAATCTTCCTAACTTCTGGAACAAAATTATTCCACCCACCTCCCACCTTAACATTCCCCATGAATCTAGTCCCTGCTACAGTTATGTACATACAAGTGGTATTTTCTAAATGAGAAACAAGAGAGTGTCTATAAGCTCTGTGCAAAAGTAACTTCAGATTACTGTACACAACACCTCTCCTGGAGATTCACTAAACATCGTATTTACTGAAGATTCTGAGAAGGCCTATAGCAAAGAAACCTGTTTAACTTGATTAAATTTAATACCTGAGACCTCTGAGACAGGCTGAGATATCTGAGTGTCTTGAGAGGTCAATGAAGTATCAGAGAACATTTAAGATTGCCAAATAATTAGCAAATAAATTAGAGAAGCCTATTCTTCCAGGTCAATTATGAAAAAAACCCAGGCTGCTTTCCTCTCACCATTCACTATGTTTCTTTCTCTACCCAATTTTACAGAAGAACTTCTTTTAAAAGAGGGCATGTAGCAGTGGCAGACTAGAATCACCTGGGGAACATTCAGAAAACACAAATGCTCAGATTTGGTCTAAGACCAATTAGAATCTTTAGAGATGGGGTTGGACACTGGTATTTTACGTAATGTCCCCAGGTGAAAGTAATGTGTGGGTGGGTAGACTTTTGGCAATCACTAAATAAAATGAGACGTTCCTTTGAATATGAATCAACAGGCAGTGGACAAAACTTCAGAGCAGGGCATTGTTCTAGGAGGAAACAAAAAACACAGAGGAAACAAAAAACAACCAAAACTTGTCTTTGTACTCAAGGAGCTTTCAGCTACTTGTAGGAGAAAACCTCCACTGAGAAAAAAAAAAAATAGCCAAAGGCTACAAGTGGTGGGTATATATGTGAGTAGAAACTAAATGCTGCAGAAATTTAGAGGTGAGAAGTCAATGGAAGTTGGAATGGTCAAAAGTTTCATGGCAGAGGAGGGAGGTCACTGAAGATTTAGAGGAATATGAAGTCAAGAAATGCCATCCTTGACTTTTCCCATCAACTTTGGGACGTATTTTCAGGAGTGTAGGGGGCTGCTTGAAGTACTCATACATTTGTGGCCCAAATTTTTAAGACACCACAAAACCTTTGTAAATATAATTTGTTATTTCTGTAAAATTTCAATTCTCAGAACAGCTCTTGAATGCAATGTTATTGTTACTTTCTGTTTAAGAAACTGACACTTAGAAGAGGTAAGTGATAGCTTTAATGAAGTGTGGTATATAGGCAGGTGTATATTAGACTTGAGGGAACAAGCATGTAACCTCTGAGGATCTTATATTCAGGCCACTTGCCAATGTTTCTCAGAAAAGTCAGTGTTCCTTTTGAAACACTGGAAGGACAAACAGCTGGGCAAAACTCTAATGGCCTGATTCCTTGTCTAGCAGCCTACAACTTCCTTCTCTGCAGGTGGAATTGAAATTAGTCCTTGACTATTGTGCTCCTCTCGGTAAGAACCAGTAATTTCATTTCTACTCATTTCAACACAGTTTCTTTGCTATTGGACCTAAGGGTTTTATACAGAAAAGAACAAGCATTGAAATTAATGTACATTTTGTCTCCTTTCAAGAGTATCCTTTTTTACACATGGAGTTTCAGATATCTAGACTTTCATTTCTGAGACTCACACCTTCGTAACACTTTCGTCAAAAGAAACTCATTAACTTTTCCTAATGGAAAAGTTAGAGGCATCACATGCTTATTTGAAGCTGAAGTTTTATTCTAACAGGGTTGGCTTAAGATTCTTTTTGGGGGATCTGACTGAACACTGGCCCCAATTACTGGCATTTTTCGTGCTTCAGTGCTACTGTTTCAGAATAGAAACCAATAACTCAACCCTACAGAGAAGCTTTATAAACTTCCCTAGTGAGTCCGTAGCTCATTCTCTTTTTTTCATGGTCACTGAACTGATTTTTCCTTGTTGCTTATACATGGCTTTCAATTATAGTGCATCGCCAGAATCAGACAATAATCTGCTATCAGTAAAACTGTAGAACTTGAGGGGAAAATACAAATTTTTAAGCCTTCTCCATGGATAATATGCCAGCCTTTGGCTTTCTATTCTGGAAAGTTTGTCACAATTTTAGGTGGCTCTATCAGGTAGTTTTGAACTTGCCTTTTTTGAAAACATATCAGTTGCTACTATTAAGAGTAATGTGTAAATTGGTTTAATTTTCTATTTTGGAAATATAAATGGAGTAATTGTTTTTTCAGGGGTCCTTTGGAGTTGATCTTAAAATCAGGCTATTAAAAATGAGTTAGCCTCCACCAAGAGAAAAAAGTAAAACAAAAAAAATGGGTAGCCACTATGGAAAACAGTATGGAGTTTTCGCAAAAAACTAAAAATAGTACTACCATATGACCCAGCAACTCCTCTCCTGAGTATATATCCAAAAAAAAAAAAAAAAAAAACCCACAAAAACAAAAATCAAAAAAACAAACAAAAACCCAAGTGAAAAGACACATTAGTGTTCATAGTAGCATTATTTACAATTGTCAAGAAATGGAAACAACCTAAGTGTCCATCAACAGATGAATGGATAAGGAAGACATGGTGTATATATATACAATGGAACACTACTCAGCCATTAAAAAGAATGAAATTCTGCCATTTGCAGCAGCATGGAAGAACTGGAGGGCATTATGCTAAGTGAAGTAAGTCAGACAGAGAAAGAAAAATACTGTATGATATCATTTATATGTGGAATCTAAAAAATACAACAAACTAGTGAATATAACAAAAAAGCAGCAGACTCACAGATATAGAGAACAAACTAGTGGTTACGAGTGGGGAGGGTGGAGTAGGGCAATACAAGGCTGGGAGAGTGGGAGGTACAAACTACTGGGTGTAAGATAGGCTCGAGGATGTATTGTACAACACAGGGAATATGCCAACATTTTGAAATAACTTTAAATGCAAAGTAAACCTCAAAATTGCATAAAAATATTTTAATTAAAAAAAAAAAAGAGTTAGTCTCCTCTACCAAAAGAAAAAAGTAAAACAAAAAAGAAGCCATGTACCCTGGTTACAGGATTCAACCCAGGGGAATGACAAAGGATAAGAGCTGTGAAGTTTCCCTCACAGGAAACCAGTTCAAATTGAAATAGGAGGCCCCTATTGACTCTAGGAGGAAAGTCTAGAAAAAAAGGAAATAAGAAATTATCTGGCAGGTTGCATTTGTGAGCAATTCTACTGAAATGCTGGCTGCCAGAAGATGTAGAAAGACTAAGTGTAAACACAGAGAAAACCAAGTGAACTCTTTTAAAAGATGCAATAAATAACTCTAGGAAAAGGAAAAATTATGTTCAGAGAAAGAAAATAACATCATGACTTGGCACAGTCGTGAATTATATTTATATAATTACATTAACCTAAAGTTAATTCTTAACAACATGGACATAAATACCAAAGAAACAGATAAGCTACCTGAAAGTAGTTGCCTTTGGAGAACAGAGGTTAATGTTGCTAGAGGTGGGGGAGAAGCTGGGTTTTTGTTTGTTTTGTTTTAGTATAAGCTACTAGCACTATTTGACTTTTAAAACTTTGTATCTATATGATTTTGATTTAAAAGTTAAACATTTAGAATACAAGTTTGTATTTCTAGCCCTTTTAGCATAAGTACAAGCTTGGCATGTTTTCCTCAATATTTTGTGGAGGAGTGCTGAAGGAGCGGATTGGCTTTTTAAACATATGGCCTAGGAAGACTTTGGTAAGATTGGTTAGGACGGAGGAAGAGCCTTAAGACTGGGGTTCTGTCTGGAAGAGCCCTGGTCAAATTTTGTTAATAACCTCTGTTGGCATTGACCCATTCCTGGTGAATAAGGAGAGAGAATTTCATTAACCTCAGAGGGTTGAGTTCTCTGTGTTCTTCTGGGCTGCTGAGCTTTTCCTTGCCACACTGGCTATTGGCCCAAACATACTTCTCATTTTGAAAAATGTTCTTCCAGGGCACTTGGGTGTGCATTGGGCTTGTGTTTAACTCTTGGATGTGTCAAAGCATCTTACCGGATCTAAGGTCTTCAGATTAATATGAATACAAGAGGTTGAGGAACTAGAACACATTTTGAAAAAAATGTTATTTATTTATCCTTAAAGCAATTCTTCTCAGTTTGCAAAACAAGACCCAAGGCATGATGGTAAGTTTGGGTTAGTAATGACGTTCTTCTCACTTGAATAAGCTTCAAAATCTTGTATCAGGCTGGCTTTTGTAATTTCGCTAATTATATGCATGAATGTTCTGTCATGCCTTAGTCATTCAAACGTAGCAAAAATGTTTCTGGGACTGGAAACTGGTCATTTGAGTTGAGGTATGTGATTTTTTAACCACCTGAAACAGTGGAGTTGTTTACACTCAGGTTAAGAATTAAAGGAGAAACACATTCTAGTTTAGGCTCAGATTAAGAAGGAATATGATATGTGTTCGGGGAAAGAAATTAACAGTTAAATGTCTATAATGTACAAGGCACTTTACATATATTATTTCATTAATCCCCACAAAAACCCTGAATTATTCTTAAAGTCAAGATACAGAGAGGTCATGTGACTTTTCTAAGGACTTCCAGCTAGTAAGTGGAGCTGGAATTTTAACCAACGTTTAGCTAGAAACCAAAAAGGAAAGAGCTTGAACAATTTTCATGAACATAAGTCCACCTGCAACAAAATCACTTGTAAAAACTTGTTAAAAAGAGGAAATCGTGGGGCTCCATTCCTGACCTACTAAATCAGAATTCCTGGGAGAAAGGCTAGGGAATACCCAGTGATTTTTATGTACCTCAGAGTTTGAGAACCACTGTATGGTAATTATAAACTGTGCTCCAATCATTTTTCAGAATACATGGTGTTATCCTTCAATTAAACTTCCTTGAAGTTTAGCCTTGTTTTTCCCCCTACTATTTCTCGTTCTCTATGGATGCAGTCACAATTTTTGGAAACTACATACAGAAAATATCAGAAGATTACATTTTAGACTCAAATGGGGCCACAAAGACTTAGCATTTTCTCCTTAGACTAAGTTTATGGGGTAGTCATACAAAACAACAGCGGAGTAGGAAGGATAAGAGCTGAGAAATTTCCTTTGTATGCATTCATGGTAAGAACCATGACTATGCCGCATCTGTTTACTGTGGCTTCTTAACAGTTGATACTAGTTTTAAAATACATGAAAAGATTTTCTCCCCACCCATTCTGATGGATCAATGGCTGTGTGTTAGGCCTTTTTTTTTTTTCTTTCTCTTTCTTCTGTGCTTATGCATAGGTTATGCCTTGAAGAGCTTACAATTCGAGAAGACTAAATGTTTCCAGAACCCCTAGAAAGGTTATTACCAGAAATTTAATAGAAAGATAAATACAGGCAGAAATCAAGTGCAATGCAATATTAAGAAAACATAGGAAAGGGGGTGAAAACAATGGGAGAGTTTGTATTGGCCCATTTTTTCCATAAACCCAAATAAAAGGGCCCTGCCCTAAATACAACAGAGCAGAAACAACAGCACAAAAAGAGATAAGGGTAGTGTATTCTCTTCCTACGTGTCTCTTTCCAAAAGGGAAACTTGTTAATGTAGAAAGGTGGGAGGTTTAGATTTTGGCACCAATTTGGTTTTCCTTTCCTAATAATTCAGCGTATTTTAAAATAGGAGAGTATAAGGTTCAATCTGGGATATTCATTCTGAATTTAACAAATATTTACTGAATGGCTTCTATATTAAAGTCCTCTGAGTTTTTAAATACCGAACTCCAGCTCAAGGAATCAGGACACATGAGTTATAATTTCAATTAGTTGTATGACTTCAAGATGGTCACTCATTTCCTCTGACCCTCAATCTCTTTCTCTAGAAAAGTAAAGCGGATGTTTCTGAGGCTCTTTCAAGCTCTGTGAGTCTGTGTCTGCATTACAATTATGCCACAAGGAGAGTCTGAATATTTTTTTTTGCTGGATTAGGAGATCTTGAGTTAGGTTATCATAAGTTTGTTTAAACTGATGAAAAATTATAATTGTACTGGAAGATACTTAAAGCCAACATGATAGTGATTATTTTGGGATAATATATTATCAACACGAGTCCAATCAAGGTTCCTAGTCAGCATCTGTCTACTTCTAAGACAGTTATCAAGTTAGTTGTTCTGCTGATAAAATAAAATGCTAATGTTTAAGGTGTAAAGTGGATAGGAGAAAGTGGTAAAATATTTACATCTTGATCACCCTGAGGTGAAACCTTCTGTGCATACTATTGTATTCCAGGTTGTTTTTGAAGAGCTTTATTGAGGTATTTATTGATGTACAAAGAGTTTTATTGATGTACAATAAACTACACATATTTAAAGTGTACAACCTTATAAGTTTTGACATATGACATATATCATGTTAAATATGACCTATTAATCAATCACTACACTAAAGATATTGACCATGTACAGTAATCTTAAAAGACCCCTTTGGCCCCTTTGTCATCTCTCCCACCCCTGCCCACAACAAGCCCTCCTGCTCACCCACCTGGCAGCCAATGATCTGCTTTCTGTCACTGTACATTAGTTTGCATTTACTAGAATTTCATATAAACAGAATTACATAGTAGTTTGTATTCTTTTTTTGTCTGATGTCTTTTAAGCTAAGCAATTATTTTGAGATTCTTCCACATTGCTGCACACATCAAGAATTCATTCCTTTTATTGTTAAATACGAGGGTGAGTCAAAAATTATCCACACTCTGGCTATATTAAAACATCTGTTGGCCGCACTGTCTCATCAGCACTTTCTGTTCAAGGCTACTGTTTCCCCTGTCACTGCTGTGCAGGTGTGAACATGTTACATCAGTTCACTTGTAACCGTGGTGCGAGCAAAAACGGATGCCCCACTTGTGATCTACAAGAAAGAAAAGCAGCATGCAATGATTCGTTTTTTGTGGTCTTAGGGTGTACCTGGTGCCATTATTTATTGAAGACTTTGTGCATAGAATGGAGAAAGTGTTTTGTTGTGAAGAAGTGTATATGAATGGATACAGAAGTTCAAGGAAGGTCGCACAAGTGTTAGCCATCAAGAAGGAGCCGGATGCTGGTCCATGGCTGATGACAACATTGAGCATACACATGAAATGATTCTGTCGAACAGACAAGTGACAGTGGATTATGTGGCAAATCATTTCCAAATCAGCCATGGCTCTGCCTATGAAATAATCCATGACAGACTTAGGTTTCAAAAAGTTTATGCGAGATGGGTACTGAAACAACTCTCAGAAGAGCATAAACAGAAGGTTTTGAATATCTGCAAACAAAATTTGGACTGATACTCTAAAGAAGGTGAAAGTCTCTTAAAGAGAATTATTACTGGTGATGAGACATGGATTCATCACTACGAGCCTGAAAGTAAACGCAGAGTATGGAACAGAAACATCCTCAACACAGTTTTCTGGGATTCTCAAGGGCCAATACTGGAACATTATCAGGAAAAAAGGTTCGACAATCAACAGTACTCGTTACAGTGAGATGTTTACTGAAGAGCTGAAGCCTAAACTTCGAGTTAAACTCAGAGGACTGCTATCCAAGGGCGCTGTGATCTTACATGACAATGCACATCCACACACTTCTCCCCACACTGTCAACACTCTGCAAAAACTTCCTGTTGAGATGTTAAAGCATCTTCCCTATAGTCCTGATCTTGCTCCACTGAACTCTCACCTGTTTGGTCCCCTGAAAGCAGCCCTACGAAGACAAAGATTCACGTCTAATGAAGAAGTGAAGACAGCAGTACATTCCTGGCTCACAGCTCAGCCTAAAACATTTTTTAATAAGGAAATATGAAAGCTTGTTGACAGACGGACAAAGAGTAGTGAAAAGCAAGGAGATGATGTCAAAAATTATGTATTTGTCTTTTCTAAAAGTTAATTAAAATAAATTCTACAGGCAGAGTACAGATAATTTTTGACTCACCCTCGTAGTATTTCACCGTATGGATATATTTTGTTTTTCCATTCGCCTGTTGATGGACATTTGGGTTGATGACATTTTGGGGCTGTTACAAATACAGCTGTTATGGACATAAGTATAAGTCTTTATACAGACATATACTTTCATGGCAGATATATGTTTAACTTTATAAAGAACTTACAAGGTGTTTTCCAAAAGGACTGTTGCATTTAACATTTCCACCAGCAATGTAGGATCCATTTATCATTATGAAATGATGTGTTAGTATGACATATCTTTTTCCATACTTTTACTTTTAACTTATTTGTGTCTTTATATTTCAAGTAGGTTTTTGGTATGCATCATATACTTGGGTCTCAAATTTTTATTCAACATGATAATCTCTGACTTTTAATTGAGGTATTTAGATTATTTATACATCATGTACATTATTAATATGGCAAAATTTAAAACAACCTCCTATTTAATTTCTCTTTGTTCTATATGCTTTTTGTTCCCCTCTTCCTCTTTTTCTGCCTTCTTTTGGATAACCTGTGTATTTTCTATGATTCTACATTATCTCTTTTGTTAGGTTATTTGCTAACAATTCTTATTCTGTGTTCAGTTATTTTAAGGGATGCTTTAGGATTTATAGTATACATGTTTAACTTATCACAGTTTATCTTAAAGTGATAATATATCATTTGAAATGATTTTATAAGGACCCCATAACAGTTTACTTCCATTTCCTCCTTATTAGTCTTTGTGCTATTACAGTCATACATTTTACTTATCTTATAAATCCCATATCCCATTGTTACTATTTTTACCTACATAGTCAATTATCTTTTAAAGGTATTTAAATAATAAAAAGCAACTTTTTATTGCCTTTGTGCAGATCCAAATTCCCAACTGCAATCATTTGTCTTTGCCCTGAAGGACTTCTTAAAACATTTCTTGTAGTATAAGATTACTGCTTATGAATTATTTCAGTTTTTGAATGTTGGAAAAAGCCTTTATGTAACATTCTTTTGGAAAGATATTTTGACTGGGTATGAAATTCTAGATGGACAGAGTTTTTCACTCTTTCAGAAATTTAAAAATGGTGCTTCACTGTGTTTCCACTGGCATTGTTTTTGACAAGAAAGCTGCTATCATTCTTATCTGTGTTCCTCTGCACATAATGTGACACTTTTCTCTGGCTGCTTATAAAATTTTCTCATTAACACCAACTTTGTGCAATTTGGTTATGATGTATCTTGGGGTAGTATTTCTTTGTTTCTTATTCTTGGGGCTTTTGAGCTTTGTGAAGGTTTATAGTTTTCATAAACTTGAAAATTTTTTGTTGACCATTTCTTTATCTTTTTCTGGTTCCTACATTCCTGGGAACTCCAATTATGCATACATTAAGTCACTTGAAGTTGTACTACAGTTTACTGATTTTTATGTTCTTCGTAATTTTTTAGTCTTTTTTTCTCTGTTTCATTTTGGATGCCTATTGCCTTGTATTCAAGTTCACTAAACTTCTACAATGTTTAATCTGCAATAATTCCATTAATGTTTTTTTCATCTAGGTTCTATTTAGAGGATTTATTTTTCTGTTCTTTTTTGTCTCTAGAAGTTTGACATGGGTCTTTTTTAAATAGCTTTATCTTACTACTTAGAATGTTTAATTTCTCCTCTAGCTTTTTTTAAAAGAATTTTATTGAGAAATAATGACATACAATAAACTGCATATATTTAAAGTGTACAATTTGGTATTTTTTTACTTATTAGTAACGTATATATGACAATCCCAATCTCCCAATTCATCCCACCCCAACCCGCCGGCCCCGCCAGGTTTCCCCTCTTGGTGTCCATATGTTTGTTCTCTACATCTGTGTCTCTGTTTCTGCCTTGCAAACTGGTTGATCTGTACCATTTTTCTAGATTCCATATATATGTGTTAATATACAATATTTGTTTTTCTTTCTGACTTATTTCACTCTGTATGACAGTCTCTATGTCCATCCATGTCTCTACAAATTTGCCAATTTCATTACTTTTTATGTCTGAGTAATATTCCATTGTATATATGTACCACATCTTCTTTATCCATTCATCTGTTGATGGACATTTAGGTTGTTTCCATGACCTGACAATTGTAAAGAGTGCTGCAATGGACATTGGGGTGCATGTGGCTTTTTGAATTGTGGTTTTCTCTGGGTATATGTCCACTAGTGGGATTGCTGGGTCATATGGTAATTCTATTTTTAGTTTTGCAAGGAACTTCCATACTGTTCTCCACCGTGGCTGTATCAATTTACATTCCCACCAACAGGGCAAGAGGGTCCCTTTTTCTGCACACCCTCTCCAGTATTTACTGTTTGTAGATTTTCTGATGATGCCCACGCTAACCAGTAAGAGGTGATACCTCATTGTAGTTTTGATTTGCATTTCTCTAATAATTAGTGATGTTGAGTATCTTTTCATGTGCCTCTTGGCCATCCGTGTGTCTTCTTTGGAGAATTGCCTATTTAGGTCTTCTGTCCACTTTGTGATTGGCTTGTTTGTTTTTTGGATGTTGAGCTGCATGAACTGTTTATATATTTTGGAGATGAATCCTTTGTCTGTTGGTTCGTTTGCAAATATTTTCTCCCATTCTGAGGGTTGTCTTTTCATCTTGCTTATAGTTTCCTTTGCTGTGCAAAAGCTTTTTTAAGTTTCATTAGGTCCCACTTATTTGTTTTTATTTCCATTACCCTAGGAGGTGGGTCAAAAAAGATCTTGCTGTGATTTATGTCAAAGAGTGTTCTTCCTATGTTTTCTTCTAAGAGTTTTATAGTGTCTGGCCTTACATGTAGGTCGTTAATCCATTTGGAGTTTATTTTTGTGTATGGTGTGAGGGAGTGTTCTAATTTCATTCTTTTTACATGTAGCTGTCCAGTTTTCCCAGTACCACTTACTGAAGAGGCTGTCTTTTTCTCCATTGTGTATCCTTGCCTCCTTTGTCATAGATTAGTTGACCATAGTTTATCTCTGGGCTATCCTGTTCCATTGACCTTTATTTCTGTTTTTCTGCCAGTACCATGTTGTCTTGATTACTGTAGCTTTGTAGTATAGTCTGAAGTCAGGGAGTCTGATTCCTCCAGCTCTGTTTTTTTCCCTCAAGATTGCTTTGGCTATTTGGGGTCTTTTGTGTCTCCATACAGATTTTATGATGTTTTGTTCTAGTTCTGTAAAAAATGCCATTGGTAATTTGATAGGTATTGCATTGAATCTGTAGATGGCTTTGGGTAGTATAGTCATTTTCACAACGTTGATTCTTCCAATCCAAGCACATGGTATATCTCTCCATCTGTTTGTGTCATCTTTTATTTCTTTCATCAGTGTCTTATAGTTTTCTGAGTAGAAGTCTTTTACCTCCACAGTTATGTTTATTCCTAGGTATTTTATTCTTTTTGTTGCAATGGTGAATGGGACTGTTTCCTTAATTTCTCTTTCTGATCTTTCGTTGTTAGTGTATAGGAATGCAAGTTAGTGTATAGGATAACACAATTTCTGTATGTTATCCTCTAGCTTTTTGAACATATGAAATATAGTATAATGATTTTCCAATGTCCTTGTCAGTTCAACATCTCTGTCAGTTCTGGGTCAGTTTTGGCTAATTAGTTTTTCTCCTCATTATAGGTTTTCCTGTTTCTTTTCATGCCTGGCAATTTTTGACTTGATGCAAGATACTGTGTTTTACCTTGCTGGGTGCTGGATTTTTTGTATTCCTACAACCATTCTTGGGTTTTGTTCTTGGACACCATTAAGTAATTTGGAAACAGTTTGATCTTTTCTGCCATCGCTTACAAGATTTATCAGGGAAGACCTGAGCAGTGTTCTGTCTAGGTATGATTATTCTTCATTACTGAAGTAAGACTATTCTCAGTATTCTATCCAATGGTTCATGAATTATGAGCTTTTCCCTCTCTGACTAGGGATGGGTCTAGTCCTATTCCCTAGTTTATCCTTCTAGTCCTGGCCCCATTTGGGATCTGAGTGCTGTTGACTCTAATCTTTTTGCGTATTTCTTTTCCTAGACTCAAACAGTTTCTGCACATGTATGCCCTGACCGTTATTTGGCTGAATAATTGAGGAGGACCCTCTGCCAACCTAGAGAGAACTCTCTCTTTGCAGACCTCTCCTCTCCAGTATTCTGCCTGCCAACTCTAAGTGTCTTGGTCTCTTTAGATTCTCAGTTCCACCTCAACTCCAGAGTTTTGCAGCCTCTGCCTGTGTTTCTCCTCAGTGTGCAATGGTCTGGAAACTCTCTCAGAGCAACAAAATTTGGCAATCTTAGGATTCCCTCATTTGTTTGTCATCTCTTTGAGATCACTATCTTTCATCGCCTGATATCCAATATCTTGAAAATCATTTATTAATTTACTCTGATTTTTTTTGTTGCTTCAGGCAAAGGGATAAATTCAATTCTTATTACTATTTCTTAGCCAGAAGTCTTCTGCACTTTTTTTCTTTTAAAAAAAGAGTAACCTGACTATACTAAATAGAAGAGCAGGTAAGAGCACAGAAATCACTTAGGAAAAAAAATTCTATGGCATTTTGGGGAAAGAAATAACCCTAATTAATGTAAATGAGCAAATGTTTGTTTAAATATATTGCTGAAATAGGAAAGACTGAAAATCCATCTTGGAGAAAGGCTCAAGAGTATCTTCAAGAAATGTATCATTTATAAGCATGCCAATATCATTTTTTTAATATATGCTCAATGCAAAATTGAAGAGGGAAAATATCATCCCAGTCATAAAACTCTGTGTAGTTTTAAAGCATGTGACTATTTCCCCTGCCCCAATTTGGCTGTGATGACCCATTTACTATGGATTGTGTACCTGCGTCTAAGGGCACTGTAGACGCAATGAGGTTTTGAAAGACGTCACATAAGACCCAAGTCTCATCTTTGCATGATGATGTAAGAGCTCATTACTGTTGATGAATTTTAAACAGAACAATCATTTTGATTGCTTAAGTCTGACTTAAGGCTGCAGATCATTTCTCCCATCATGCTGAATCCTCAACAAATTTCAGGATTCTGCCACACAGTTTCATGAGAAAATCTGAAAAATGTCCAGAGTTTCACATATCACCACCAGGCCAAGATGACTCCTTTTTCTATGCCATGGTATATGGGCATTAAATAGAGAGAGAGAGTAAAGTACTAGAGAAAAAAGTTAGGGAGATTAAAATTAAGCCTCAAATTTCATAGTTGGTTCTTATACTTTCTTTCTATTTTTCATATATTTACTCTCATTTCCCATTTCCTTTTCTGAATTCTTTTTCTAGCTTTCAAAAAGTATTTATGGTACCTCAAATTCTTTAGGAAAGAAATGGGCAACAATACATGCAGTGCATGTAAACAGTGTTCTAGTTGGTTACAGCAGGTGGCTGACCTGTTTGGAGGGCAGACACTTCAAATCTTTAGCAAGCAGAGAATTAGTCATAGCCTGATGTTATGCTAGAACTATAAAGACCTTAGTGATTTTGTGATCTAGAGTTGGTAAGATTCTGGCATAAGGGCCCTCATTCCTCTATCCCATCCTTATGGTTGTTTTACCACAAAACACTCTCCCAGTGTGCCAGGTTTCCTCTTCTCTGTCTCAATTCAGTCCCCCAGGCAGCTACCACCAACTACTCAAAGTAGGACTGTAAAATAAATCCTATTTGCAATTCAGCACCTAGTCCACTCTCTTACTATTATAAATGTAGGAACAGAGACTTCCAATCAGCTGCAGGGGTAAGACTGATCCCTAACGCTGAGCAACAGTCATTCCAGAATGTCTCCATAGTCCTAAAAGGCCAAATATTTTGCTGTGAATTCACAATGACAAAGCAGATATGTGGAAACAAGATGTTGGAGCTGGCCTACAAAGAAAGATTAAGAGACTTTAATCCTGTTCTGCTTGTTGCCAGACTGAAAATTTTACCAAAAGAACAAAAACATTTTCAAGTTATTTAGAGACTAATCTTGTTTTTCAAGCAACCCAGAGAGAAAGGGCACCATGAGATTTTTGTTTGCTTGTTTTTCTTTTTGTTTTTTTTCTTATCCAGCTTTATATAGAGGCAGAAAAGAAGAATATACATATAAAGGTATTTCAGAGTCACTGGAATTCTCCACCCACTTCAAAACCCTTCTCCCATCATCAGGTCTTGATATGTGTCATTCCTTTAGTAGATATATAGCTTATCATTACTCACTGAATGATTATACCAAAAAATAAATTCCTGTGGAGAGAAGGAACTCTTGGTTACAGTGTCAGCAAGTATTAGCAGATTATTTTCTCAGGGAAGTTTGTATAAAGAGGGGGAAAAAAGAAAGAAAATATATAGTGAGAGATGTGAAAAAGGACGCCAAGACAGTATTTTCAACAATATTAAGGAAAAGTGAGGATTAAGTGAGTTGCCCAAGGTCTTTCAGGTGAAATTGAATTTTGATTCCTGATTTCCTTGACCTGATTCACATTACACTCTGCTGCACTGCTCGCAACCCTGGCAGTTCCTCAGAGACCCTCTTCATGACTAAAAATTATCTATCACTCAAAGTTCCAGATAACAATCATTAATATTAAGGGAACACTTACTATGTGCTAGGCTATTTGAGGTAATGCTTACTGCTTCTCATATGCATTACCTCAGTTCGTACTCATAGAAAACTTATGAAGTTCATTCCTTTATTATCTACACTTTGCAGACAAGAAAATCGAGTCTTAGAGAAGTTAAGTAATTTGCCTAGGGACTTCTGGCTAGAAAGCAACAGAGCAGAGATTTGAAGCACAAGCCATCTGATTGCAAGCCAAACTTCTAATCACTACAGTAATCTGCTTTCAGTCTTTCCAAAGCCAAATAGAAGAATCTTAGCCTGGATTTGTATGTTCCTCAGTATTAAGAATGCAATTATGGGGTAACACATAAAAATTCTAAAGAACTCTTATTCTTTCTTCAGTTTTGCTAAAAATCAACAAAACATGTGGAAAGACATCTGACATAAGATTGTGAGAGACAACTTATTGCAGAAGTTAACCACTAGGGCTTCTCTGGTAACACAGTGGTTAGGAATTCACCTGCCAATGCAGGGGACACAGGTTCGAGCCGTGGTCTGGGAAAATCCCACATGCCGTGGAACAACAAAGCCCGCGTGCCACAACTGTTGAGCCTGCACTCTAGAGCCCACAAGCCACAACTAAAGAGCCCGTGCTCCACAACTACTGAAGCCCATGCACCTAGTGCCCATGTTCCGCAACAAGAGAAGCCACGGCAATGAGAAACCTGTGCATCGCAGTGAAGAGTAGCCCCCCACTTGCCACAACTAGAGAAAGGCCACGCGCAACAACAAAGATCCAACACAGTCAATAAAATAAATAAATAAGAAAGAAAGAGAGAGAGAGAGAGAGAGAGAGAGAAAGAAAGAAAGAAAGAAAGAAAGAAAGAAAGAAAGAAAGAAAGAAAGAAAGAAAGAAATTAACCACTAAACCAAGATCCTTGATCAAGCTGACCCTTGCAGGGAGAGTAGGGATTTTAATATTTTGTTGTTCTCCTGGGCTTGCTTACTGTAGGTATGCTAAATATTAGACTAACTGTTCCATCTTCAACAGTTGATCAAAAATGAGAAGTCTGACCAATGTCTGTTGCTGGACTTGCAGAGACCTGAACTGATACCTCATCCATTAAAGCCATTCATTCAACTGTATTCGAACATCTACTAAGTTCTAGAAATGATGCTATATTTTGAGAATTCAAAGGTAAAACAATATGATCACAGAATTCAAGAGCTTCCTGAAGTGATAGGCTGATTGAATCATAAGTAATAGCAAAACTAAGGGTAATTGTTATCATGGAAATCAATACACACGGCAGTGCAAGTATCAGAAGAGGGGTTCCCGTCCTAGTCCACTGGGGCAATAAAAGGAAACCATAGACTGGGTGGCTTATAAACAATAAAAATTTATTTCTCACAGTTCTGGAGGCAAGGAGTTCAAGATCAGGGTACCAGCAGATTCAGTGTCTGGGGAGGGCACACTTCCTGTTTTATAGACAACTGTCTTCTGTGTCCTAACATGGTGAAAGGGACATGGGAGCTCTCCAGGGCCTCTTTTATAAGGACATTAATCTCATTCATGAGGGCAGAGCCCTCATGACCTAATCACCTCCTAAAGGCTCCAGCTCCAAATACCATCACATTGGGAATCAGGATTTCAAAACATGAACCTCGAGGGGAAACACAACATTCAGCCTACAGCAATTCCTAAGTTTCCAACACAGTCTTGGAAGGCAAGATAGAATACCCACAGAAGACTTAGGCAGAAGACATACCTCTGTTTCTCTGTTCTGGGAAGTGCTACAAGGATAAAAAGTTACCACCCAGGAAAAGGCATTAATTCTGGAAGCTGGTAAGGGCTATTCTTTTCTATGAGGGAAGTATTAAGACCCTAAATCTCTACTTACACAGCAGTTTAAACATGTAAGTTGAATGACCCCAGGTCTCTATGAATTTATATAAAATCAATTAATATTAATATTTTATATCATTTGTCCCAAGCTGCTACTGCTAATGCAGGACTTCTGGTGCCTTGCAAGATTCCTCAAAAAGGTGATGGAAAGTGCACAATTAGATAGTAGTGATGGTTGCACAACATTATGAATATATTAAAAGTTGCAAATGTACACTTTAAAATTATTAAAACTGAATTTTACATTATGTGAATTTTATCTCAAAAAAATTAACAATTACTAACATTCTGCCAATTTCAGATTATTTTCACTTAAGATTTTTTTCATTAAAAATGAAATGTAACTTACAGTTGAAGACTTCTCCCATCTCATTCTCTGTTCTCTCCAAAGACAGCGATTTTTCTGAAACTGTTATGCTTCCTTACTGTAACACATTTAAAAATATTTACCACTTGTATGTTTTTCATAAATTGTATACAATATTATTTCACAAGTTTAAATTTAATAAATAAATGATACCCTACCACACACTAATTTTTATTCCATATTATATTTTTAAGATTTTTTTGAAACAGGTAAATGTGCTTAATTCAATTTAACTGCTACATACTATTTCATCATATGTATACACAAGTACTTATAATCCCTTATTGATGGACTCATAGGTTGCTTCCAAATATTTGCTATTACAAACAAGACAGCACCCATTAGCGTTGTTATATTACTATATATACATTTATTTGAGCTTCTCAAAAATGTACATGTGAAATAAAATTTTTAAGATATTACCAAATGCCTCTCCAAAGAGGTCATTGCTACTTTCTCACATGTTCTCCCACATTTGTTATATTTACACTCTTTATTTTTATCTCCTGATTTTACATTTAATTAATTATTGGTGAGTTTGACCATCTTTTCTTAAGGTTTTGGCCATTTGTGTTTCTTCCTCTGCAAACCTGCAGCTCATGCCTTTTGCCAGTTTTCTGTCTGTTGTTTCTCTGACTAATTTGTGGAAATTACTTATATTCTGAATTTCACTCTTTTGATTCTACATCTCCAAGTTTGAGACACATAATAAAAAAATTTAAACATATATATAACCAAATTTATCAATCTCCTCTTTATGGCTTCAACATTTGCATCTTATTTAAGAAATTCTTTCCTGCCTTGTCACAGACATTATTCTATATTTTATTTTATTTTTTAAGAACTTTTATTGAGATACAGTTAACAGTATATTATATTAATAATTTTAGTTTTTTGTTCTTTACATTTAGGTAACTGTTCCTTGTGGGAGTTTTTTGGCAAGAGACCTATTTTTTTCCCGCGTGAATAGACAGTTGTCAGAGCAACTGTTGCTAAACAGTGCATTTTTTCCAATTTAATATAATGTCACCTCTCACATATACCAAGCTCTGTTGCTGCACTCTTTTTCTATTTCATATATCTATTCATTTATTCTGAAGTCAGTGCCATGCTTTCTTAAGGACTACAGCTTTATAATAAAAAGGCTTTCATATCTGAGAAAGTCCTCAGTCATTGGTTCGATTTCCAGGGGCAAGGAAAACCCTGAGATAGATACTAGCATGCAGGATGTTTGCAATGGATTCCTCCTGGAATTAAAACATGTGGAAGGGGAAGGAAAGAAGCTGAATTGGGAAGAAGGAAAAGTTGAGCTATGATGAAGTCCCACTGAAAGGTTTCAGTGAACCTCACAGGGAGCTGTGGAGCTGGGATGGCTTTTCAGAGTTGTTCCAAGGTGGGGCAAAGGTGTGACCTTTATACCCTAGCATTGATCAGTAAAACACCATGGACAAGGGGCATGGCCTTGGGCTGGCTGGCTCTTTTCAACTGGAGTAATGTCCAAAGGCAAGTGACAACTAAAAAGTGTCTGTCAGCAGCACTCAGCATTTGGGACATGAATTCCTTCATTCCTAAAGAGGGATCTGTGTGGTACATCATATCCTCCCTTTTTTTTTTCTTATTCACAGTTACATCAACTATTCTTGGCACTTTACTGTTGATATGAATGTCACAATTATCTCGTAAAATTCCACAAAATAAAAACAACACTTGTTTAGGTATGACTAGAATTTAGAATGCATAAATTATTTGCAGTGAGATGACACTTACGATATTGAGTTTCCCCATTTATAGACCACAGTCTATTTAAGTCTTCTTTTATATCTTGCAATAATATTTTACAATATTTTTCATAATGGTCTTATACATCATTTGTTAGGTTTATGCCTAGGCAAATCAGTTTTTGTTGCTATTTCAATTGTGATTGTTTTTGTTATTATTACATTTTTTAAATTGTCTAAAATGATACATAAGAATTCAAATAATTCTTCTATCTTTGATGCAAGGACAAGATGGCACAGTAGAAGGACCTGAGCTCACCTTCTCTCACAAAAACACCAAAATCACAACTAACTGCTCAACAACCATTGACAAAAAAGACTGGAATTTACCAAAAAAGATATTCTACTTCCAAAGACAAAGAAGCCACAATGAGAAGTAGCATTCACGATACAATCAAATCCCATTCGCACTGGGTAGATAACCCACAAACTGGAAAATAACCATATTGCAGAGGTTCTCCCAAAGGAGTGAGAGTTCTGAGCCCCATGTCAAGCTCCCCAGTCTGGTGGTCTGGCATTGGGAGAAGGAGCGCCCAGAGCATTTGGCTTTGAAGGCCAGTAGGGCTTGATTGCAGGAGTTCCACAGAACTGGGAGAAACAAAAACTCTTACTCTTCTAGTGTGAATGCAATGTCTCGCGCTCACCAGGACCCAGGGGGAAAAAAGAGTGATTTCATAGGAGCCTGGGCCAGACCCACCACCTGGTTTTGGAGGGTTTCCTGGAGAGATGGGGGACAGCTGTGGCTCAGTGCAGGGAGGGGACACTGGTAATGGAGGTACTGGGGAGTACTCACTAACATGGGCTGTCCTAGAGGCTGCCATTTTGATGCCACGACCTGGCCCCACCCAATAGCCTGTAGGCTCCAAGGCTGGCAAAACAACTAATGCCTCAGGCCAAACAACCGACAGGGTGGGAACACAGCCCCGCCCATCAGCAGAAAGTCTACTTAAAGACCTCCTGAGCCCACTGCCATGTCTAAACAGACCTCTTGAAATGGCCATGCCCACCAGAGAGACAAGACCCAGCTCTACCCACCAGTGGACAGGCACCAGTCCCTCACACCAGGAAGCTTGCACAAGCCTCTTAGACCAGCCTCATCCACCAGGGGGTAGATACCAGAAGCAAGAGGAACTACAGTCCTGCAGCCTATGGGACCACACATACAGAAAGTTAGACAAAATGAGATGATAGAGAAATATGTTCCAGACAAAGGAACAAGATAAACCCCTATAAGAACAACTAAATAAAGTGAAGATAGGCAATCTACCTTAAAACGAATTCCGAATAATGATAGTAAAGATGGTCCAAGATCTCAGAAAAAAAACGGAGGCATAGACTGAGAAGATACAAGAAATGTTTAAGAAAGAGCTAGAAGACAGAAAAAACAGAGTTGAACAATACAATAACGGAAATGAAAAATACACTATAAGGATTCAAGAGCAGAATAAACGAGGCAGAAGAATGCATAAGTGAGCTGGAAGACAGAATGGTGGAAATCACTACTGTGGAACAGAATAAAGGAAAAAACATAAAAAGAAATGAGGACATTTTAAGAGACCTCTGGGGCAAAATTAAATGCATGAACATTCACATTATAGGGGTCCCAGAAGGAGAAAAGAAAGAGAAAAATCTGAGAAAATATTTGAAGAGATAATAGCTGAACACTTTCCTAACATAGGAAAGGAATCAGTCACCCAAGTCCAGAAAGAGTGGAGAGTTCCATACAGGATAAACCCAAGGAGGGACACACTGAGACACATATTAATCAAACTGACAAAAATTAAAGAGAATGAGAAAATGTGAAAAAGCAACAAGGGAAAAGCAACAAATAACATACAAGTGAACCTCATAAGGTTATCAGCTGATTTTTCAGCAGAAACTCTGCAGGCAAGAAGGGAGTGGCATGATATGTTTAAAGTGATGCAAAGGTAAACTTTACAGACAAGAAAACATTAAGAGAACTCAGCACCACCAGACCAGCTTTACAACAAATGCTAAAGGAACTTCTCTAGGAAGAAAAGAAAAGGCTACAACTAGGAACAAGAAAATTTTGAATGGGAAAGCTCATAGTAAATGCAAATATACAGTAAAGGTAGGAAATCATCCACACACAAATATGATATCAAAACCAGCAATCGTAAGAAAAGGAGAGTACAAATGCAGGATATGGAAATGTATTTGAAATTACCAGACTAACAAATTAATCTTGAATATATATAGACTGCTATATCAAAAACCCATAATAACTGTAAACCAAAAATCTACAACAGATATACATGCAAAAAAGAAAAACAAAACCAAACACAACACTAAAGACAGTCATCAATCACAAGAGAAGAGAACAAAAGAGGAAAGGAAGAAAAAAGACATATAAAAACAAACCCCAAACAATTAAGAATACAGCAATAAAAGATACATATTGGTAATTACCTTAAATGTAAATGGATTAAATGCTCCAACCAAAAGACACAGACTGGCTGAATGGATACAAAAGCAAGACCCATATATATGCTGTCTACAAGAGACCCAATTCAGATCTAGGGACACATACAGTTCAAAAGTGAGGGGAAGGAAAAAGTTATTCCATGCAAATGGAAATCAAAAGAAAGCTGGAGTAGCAATACTCATATCACTCAACACAGACTTTGAAATACTGTTACAAGAGACAAAGAAGGAAACTACATAATAATCAAGGGATCAAAACAGGAAGAAGACATAACAATTATAAACATATATGCACCCAACACAGAAGCACCAAACATACAAGGCAAATGCTAATAGCCATAAAAGGAGAAATTCACAGTAACAGTAATAGTGGGGGACTTTCACACCCCACTTACACCAAAGGACAGACCACTGAGACAAAATCAATAAGGAAACACAGGTCTTAAATGACACATTAGACCAGATGTACTTAATTGATATTTATAGAGCATTCCATCCAAAAGCAGCAGAATACACATTCTTTTCAAGTGCACATGGAACAGTCTCCAGTTGGAACATATGCTGGACCACAATGCAAGCCTCAGTAAATGTAAGAAAACTGAAATTATATCAAGTATCTTTTCCGACCACAATGCTATGAGATTTGAAATCAACTATAAGAAAAAAAATTGTAAAAAACAAACGTGTGGAGGCAAAACAATACATTACTAAATAACCAATGGATCACTGAATAAGTCAAACAGGACATCAAAAAATACCTAGAAACAAATGACAATGAAAATACAATGGTCCAAAACCTGTGGATGCAGCAAAGGCAGTTCTAAGAGGGAAGTTTACAGCAGTACAATCTTACCTTGGGATATAAGAAAAATCCCAAATTAACAACCTAACCTTACACCTAAAGCAACTAGAGAAAGAAGAAACAAAACCAAAAGTTAGTAGAAGGAAACAAATCATAAATATCACAGCAGAAATAGATAAATAGAGACAAAGAAATCAATAGAAAAGATCAATGAAACTAAAAGCTGGTCCTTTGAAAAGATAAACAAAATTGAAAAATGGTAAGCTAGACACACCAAGAAAAAAAATGGAGAGGGCTCAAATCAATAAAATTAGAAATGAAAAAGGAGAAGTTACAACAGAAGTACAAAGGATCATAAGAGACTACTACAAGCAACTATATGCCAATAAAATGGACAACCTAGAAGAAATGGATATATTCTGAGAAATATACAATCTCCCAAGAGTGAACCAGGAAGAAATAGAAAATATGAATACACCAATCACAAGCACTGAAATTGAAACTGTGATTAAAAATCTTCCAACAAACAAAAGCCCAGGACCAGATGGCTTCACAGGTGAATTCTATCAAATGTTTAGAGAAGAGTTAACACCTATCCTTCTGAAACTCTTTCAAAAAATTGCAGAGGAACATATCCAAGCTCATTCTATGACGCCACCATCATCCTGATACCAAACCCAGACAAAGACACCACAAAAAAACAAAATTACAGTCCAATACCGCTGATGAACATAGACGCAAAAATCCTCAACAAAATTCTAGCAAACCAAATCCAATACATTAAAAGGCTCATACACCATGATCAAGTGGGATTTACCCCAGGGATGGAAGGATTTTTCAACATCTGCAAATCAATCAGTGTGATACACCACTTCAACAAACTGAAGAATAAAAACCATATGATCATCTTAATAGACGTAGAAAAAGCTTCTGACAAAATTCAATATGCATTTATGATAAAAACTCTTCAGAAAGTGGGCCTGGAGGGAACTTACCCCAACATAATAAAGTCCATATATGACAAACCCACAGCTAACATCATACTCAATGGTAAAAAGCTGAAAGTATTTCCTCTAACATCAGGAATGAGACAAGGATGTCCACTTTCACTGCTTTTATTCAAAAGTTTTGGAAGTCCTAGCTACTGCAATCAGAGGGAAAAAAATAAAAGGAATCCAAATTAGAAAAGAAAAAGTAACAGTGTCACTCTTTGCAGATGACATGATGCTATACATAGAAAATCCTAAAGATGCTACTAGAAAACTACTTGAGCTAATCAATGAATTTGGTAAATGAATGAATGAATTCATCAATGAATTTGCAGGAAACAAAATTAACACACAGAAGTCTTTTGCATTTCTATACACTAACAACAGCAAAAGAACAGAAATAGAAATTAAAGAAACAATCCCACGGGGGGTGAAGGGGAAGCTGAGATGAAGTGAGAGAGTAGCACAGACGTATATATACTACCAACTGTAAAATAGATAGCCAGTGGGAAGTTGTTGTATAACAAAGGGAGTTCAACTTGAGGATGGAAGATGCCTTAGAGGACTGGGACGGGGAGGGTGGGGGGGACTCAAGGGAGAGTGGGGGGGAGTCGAGGGAGGGAGGGAATACAGGGATATGTGTATAAAAACAGATGATTGAACTTGGTGTACCCCCCAAAAAATAATAAATAAATAAATAAAATTTAAAAAAAAAAAAGAAAAAGCATGAAATGAAATTTTAAAAATAGTTAAAGGTTAAAAATAACATTTAGGAAGAAAATATTATAAGTTGTAAATATACATCTTGCAGATTTTGAAATAAAATAACAAGTTCTTAAAAGAAAAAAAAAAAAAAAGAAACAATACCATTAACTACTGCATCATAGAGAATAAAATACCTAGGAATAAACCTACCTAAGGAGCCAAAAGACCTGTACACAGAAAACTGTTAAGAGGCTGATAAAAGAAATCAAAGATGACACAAACAGATGGAAAGATATACCATATTCTTGGATTGGAAGAATCAATATTGTCAAAATGACTACACTACCCAAGGTAATCCACAGATTCAATGCAATTCCTATCAAATTACCAATGGCATTTTTAACAGAACTAGAAGAAAAAAAATTTTTAATTTGTATGGAAACACAAAAGACCCCAAGCAATCCCCAGAAAGAAAAAAAGAGCTGGAGGAATCAAGCTCCTTGGCTTCAGACTATATTACAAAGCTATAGTAATCAAAAGAATATGGTATTGCTACAAAAACAGAAATTTAGATCAATAGAACACCACTGAAAACCCAGATATAATCCCACATACTTATGTTCAATTAATCTATGACAAAGGAGGCAAGAATATACAATGGAGAAAAGACAAATAATCAATAAATGGTGCTGGGAAAAGGATATACTACATTTAAAAGAATGAAATTAGAACACTGTCTAACACCATAAACAAAAATAAACTCAAAATGGATTAAAGACATAAGTGTAACACCAGATACTATAAAACTCTCAGAGGAAAACATACACAGAACACTCTTTGACATAAACCAGAGCAATATCTTTTTGGATCCACCTCCTAGCATAATGAAAATAAAAACAAAATTAAACACATGGGCCCTAACTGAACTTAAAAGATTTTGCACAGCAAAGGAAACCGTAAATAAAACAAAATGACAACCTACAGAATGGGAGAAAATATTTGCCAATGAGGCACTCAACAAGGGATTAATCCTCAAAATGTACAAGCAGCTCATACAACTCACTGTCAAAAAAACAAACAACCCAATCAAAAAATGGGCAGAGGATCTAAACAGACATTTCTCCAAAGAAGACATACAGATGGCCAAAATGCACATGAAAAGATGCTCAATATCACTAATTATTAGAGAAATGCAACTCAAAACTACGAGGTCTCAACTCACACTGGGCAGGATGGCCATCATCAAAAGTCTACAAACAATAAATGCTGGAGAGGGTATGGAGAAAAGGGAACCCTCCTACACTGTTGGTGGGAATGTATATTGGTACAACCACTATGGAGAACAGTATGGACTTTCCTGAGAAAACTAAAAATAAAACTATCATATGACCCAGCAATCCCACTCCTGGACATACATCCAGAGAAAGCCATACTTAGCAAAGATACATGCACCCCAATGTTCACTGCAGCACTATTTACAATAACCAAGACATGGAAGCAACCTAAATGTCCACTGACAGAGGAATGGATAAAGATGATGTAGTACATATATACAGTGGAATATTACTCAGCCATTAATAAAACAAAATAATGCCATTTGCAGCAACATGGATGGACCCAGAGACTATCATACTAAGTGAAGTAAATCAGACAGAGAAAGACAAATAACACATGATATCACTTATATGTGGAATCTAAAAATATGATACAAATGAACTTATTTACAAAACAGAAACAGACTCACAGACTTCGAAAACAAACTTATGGTTACCAAAAGAGAAAGGTGGGGGGTGGGGGAGGATAAATTAGGAGGTTGGGATTTACATATACACACTATTATATATAATTAACAAGAACCTACTGTATAGCACAGGTTACTCTACTCAATACTCTGTAATAACCTATATAGGAAAAGAATCTGAAAAAGAATAGATATACATATGTGTATAACTGAATCACTTTGCTGTACACCTGAAACTAATACAATGTTGTAATCAACTATACTCTAATGTAAAATAAAAACTAAAAAAGGAAACAATTCTTCTATCTTGATAAAATACATGGCAAATGATGAATTTTTATCATTTCTCTAATAAGATATATTCTGTTTGCCTGTAAATTCACTTGGAATTTTCAAGTGGAGAAAAAAATCATTACTGCTATTCCTTTTTTCTTATCTATTACAATAAAGCACAATACTGAATAATTGATGCTGTAATAGTTGGCATTCTTATTCTGTTCTTGACTTTAAAGAGAATTCTAAATAACCTTAATGAGATTAAGAAAATAGCTTTCAAATCCTATTTTTTTCCTAAAAGGATTCTTTAAATCAATGAGATACTAAACATTTTAGAGATAAGATATCAAAAAGTTAATATTGATGAAGCAGGCATTTGATGAAGAACTATTACTATCTAATTTTACAAATGAGAAAATTAAGGGAAGTAACTTGTTGAAAATCACACAGCTAGTAAATGGTAGAACTAGTATCTGAACACAGAAATCTGTCTTCAGGGTACATGTTCTTAATTGCACACTTACTGTCTCTCTCTCAAGCTTGCTAGCAAGCTTACCTAACTTACTTGACATTATTTCCTAGTATTTTATTTCTAACTTATTTTAATTTTGTCCCAATTTTCTTTTTCACTCAGCGTCCCAGGCTAATGATAACATTCCTTGCCACTTCCAGACTCAATTTTACAGAGAGGGAAACCCTTATGGCATACTAACTTTGAAATTTGTGCAGGAATCTCAGTTCTAGCTCTCTGCCTTTGATAGGACCAAGACTATATTTCTGGACCTTGCCTGAGCACTAAAACCCAGCTTTCTGGCCATTAGGATTATATCTGCGAACAACACTTCACTGGTCAGTCATCATGGCATTAACTCATGTAGTTAGCATCTTGTTTTCATGTTTCTTCTTTATTTTTAACATCTAATATTTTTTTCTTTTTGATTGCATTTCATTCTGGTTTTTTGTTGTATTGTTACCCAGTATTTCTATGTGTTTGAAGCCATGGAAGTGGGAGAGGAGATAGGATCCCTCAGTATCATTTCTGTCCCAATGTTGCCAGAATTTCCACCTCTTCTTTTGTCCCTTCTACATTTCTTCTTAGCATTTACCTGGCCTCTGCCTCCAGTCACTTTGTTATTTAACATGGATCAATCACTCCAAATTTACTTAATGATGCACAGCTTTGCAGCCCTTGTGACGCTAGAAGGAGAAGGATCCCTCCTCTGTGTAACACTTAGGTGTTGATAGAGGGACAAAGCAGCTCCCTAGGCCTAAAGATGACTCTTTCAATGTTCTCCACATTAGAGTAGGTTCAGCCACTAGTCTGTACTCCACCAACTGCTCCTCTCCTTACCCTCAGGCCCTGTTGCTGACTCTCACTGGACCAGATTTTTCTTATCTAATGATAAATTGGATTTCAGAGGCCCTGTCATCCCTTCCCTCCAGTCAGCATTTCCTCCCACTTCCAGAAGACTCAGTAAATGCAAAGAGATACTTGAGCAGGGACAAGGGTTGGGTAGAGAGAGCTGTCACCTCACCTTGATTGTGGACTTGCCCACTCTTTGCTCTAGCCCATCAAGACCCACTTCTCAGTACTAAAAGCAGAAGCAAATCAAATATATGATGTAAATTTGGTTTTAAAAGAATATATTAAAATTTTTGTTTCAAATGGAGCTATTTTCTATGCAGTAATGAGATCACCCATTAGTTCTCTGTTCATGAAAGATATAAGTATAATGACAATAGAAGACCTGAATCTGGGTTGCGCTTTTAAAAAGCCTTAAATCAGCATTCCAAGTGAGAATGTTAAGTCTAGATAATGTGTGAATATCCACAATTAAGGAAAAAAATCTGTGTGGGGACCACTTCTACTTACTTGGTAAACACAAGCTTCTTCAACTTTATTTATTTATGTATATTAAAATTCACCTATTTTCGAGGTGTATACAGCTCTATGAGTTTTAACACATGCCTAGATCCTATAACCATGATCACAATCAGAACAGGCAGTTCCATCATTCACCAAATTCTCTTGTGCTGCCTCTTATACCTTTCCCTGACCTCATAACACCAGCAGCCATTGATCTGTTTTCCATCACTACAGTTTTGCCTTTTCCAGAATGTCATATAAATCAATCATACAGTATGTAAATTTTTGAGATGTGTGTTTTACTTGTCAGAATGCATGTGAATTTCATCCATGTTGTTGCAGGTATCAATAGTTTGCTTCTGCTTAATACTGAGTAATATTTCACTGTACAAATTTACTATAGTTTGTTTAGTCTTTTACCTGTTGAAGAAAGTTTGGGTTGTTTCTAGTTTTGGGTGATCATAAATAATGCTGCTTAAATATTTTTGTACAAATTTTTTTAATGAATATAAGTGTTCATTTCTCCATGGTAAATAGCCAGGAGTGAGATTGCTGGATGATATGGTGACCGTACATTTAACTTCACAAGAAACTACTAAATCAGGAGAAAATATCTGCAAATGAATCAACAGACAAAGGATTAATCTCCAAAATATATAAACAGTTCATGCAGCTCAATATCAAAAAATCAAACAACCCAATCAAAAAATAGGCAGAAGACCTAAATAGGCATTTCTCCAAAGAAGACATACGGATGGCCAAGAGGCACATGAAAAGCTGCTCAACATCACTAATTATTAGAGAAATACAAATCAAAACTACAATGAGGTATCACCTCACACCAGTTAGAATGGGTATCATCAGAAAATCTACAAACAGTAAATGCTGGAGAGGGTATGCAGAAAAGGGAACGCTCTTGCACTGCTGGTGGGAATGTAAATTGATACAGCCACTATGGAGAACAGTATGGAAGTTCCTTGCAAAACTAAAAATAGAATTACCGTATGACCCAGCAATCCCACTAGTGGACATATACCCAGAGAAAACCACAATTCAAAAAGCCACATGCACCCCAATGTCCATTGCAGCACTCTTTACAATTGCCAGGTCATGGAAGCAACCTAAATGTCCATCAACAGATGAATGGATAAAGAAAATGTGGTACATATACACAATGGAATATTACTCAGACATAAAAAAGGAACAAAATTGGGACATTTGTAGAGACATGATGGACCTAGAGACTGTCATACAGAGTGAAGTAAGTCAGAAAGAGAAAAACAAATATTGTATATTAACACATATATATGGAATCTAGAAAAATGGTACAGATCAACCAGTTTGCAAGGCAGAAACAGAGACACAGATGTAGAGAACAAACATATGGACACCAAGGGGGTAAAGCGGTGGGGGGAGGGAGTTGGGGTGGGATGAATTGGAAGATTGGGATTGCCATATATACATTACTAATAAGAAAAAAACCCACCAAATTGTACACTTTAAATATATGCAGTTTATTGTATGTCAATTATATCTCAATAAAAGCCCTTAAAAAGAAAGTAAAAAGAAAGAAATTACTAAACTATTTTCTAGAGTGGCTGTGTCACAAGTAATGTATGAAAGTCCCCATAGCTCCACATTCTTGCCAAAACTTGAGAGTGCCAACTCTGGGGTATTTTGTTACTATTTTTTTAACTTAGATATTCTATAATAGGTGTGTATAGTATGGATAGTAAATAAGCACACAAAAAGATGCTGAACACCACTGATCATTATGAATATGCAAATAAAGCTCCTTTAACACTGTCCGTAAGAGACAAAAAAATATTTCTTTCCAGGAGGTAAACAGTGTAACTGTTGGCAGTGTGACTCTCAGCTAGATAGTCTATGGATGGGAGAAGAAAAAAAGGAGATTCAACAGAGATTCTGGAAGAATGCCTGGTCCAAAAATAAGAAAATGCACACCACAGAGTCCTGAAAGTCACTTGCTGGGTATCTCTAATCTGTTGTTGGAAATCAGGTGTAGAATTGATTTTCCAATAATGGATTTTTGACAGTTGTTAAAAAAAAAAGGTATTACATTTATAGTTGAAAAGTGTCATTTTTCTGGGCCGACTGAAAATTCAATGGTGCCTTCACTACAGGAAACAATGTGTTACATACAGATAAACAGAGGGAAACTGAATTATTAGGCATCAGTCCCACCAAAGGGTTCCATAAAATTGAGAGAGACCTTTCACAGTTTGTGTAAGTGCCAGAAACTTGAGGTGAATTTACAGCCACAGACTTAAAATCCTGCCAGGAGACCTTGCCTCCTATCAGTTATCCTCCCCCAACAAGCTCCAAGAGCTTCTGGTCCCTTGGCCTTCTGTAGTTTCCCCTTGGCGCTTTGGAATTGTGAATCTTTCCTCCCTACTTGCTTCCTCCTGAGACTTGAAGGCCTCCTGATCTCTGGTCTCCTGTATCTCATCCTGCCTCCAACTCTCCCCAGATCTCAGCCTCAGGCTTCAAGCCAGGGACACTACCCACTCTCTCAGCCAGGCAGGATTCCCAAGGCTGAAGGGGCTGTTTTTCTCTTTGTGGCCTCTGAAGGCCCCCACAGAGCTCCTCCAATTTTGCCTTCCTCCACCGATGATTTCACCTCAATTTGTTGTCAGCCCTAAGGACACATTTCTCTACTTTGAGCCTTGGCAGCACTGTTAAGCTAAACTCCACAAGTCACATTCGCGCCTCTCCTGAGTTACTTTTCTTTTCCTCCAGATTGCAGTTAAGTTTTGAATTCGTTTCTTCCTAACTTATTTCATACCTTTCTCAGCTTTCTTTGACCACTTCTGTGCCAATACACACTGTGGACTATTTACTTAAAGTCATTTAAGTCCAATCCTAAATTGAGAGCCCTACTAAATGATGAGTGCAATAAGAATGCTTCCGTTTTCCATTTACTTCATTATAGGGTCATTTCTATGGTACATTGCATCAGGAAGGTACTTTGCAGTCAATTATTTTGATCTATTCATTCTGGAAATGAGAGATAATATTCTTTAGGAGGAAGGATGGCCTGAGAGAATTTATGACAAAAGCTTGGCACTTCAAGCACAGATATATTCTAGTCCTAATTCTGTTGTTGACTCATGATAGGACCTCAAAAAAGCCATTTAGAAATATGTTGCCTGTTAAGTGAGGATGAACTGCCTCTCAGGTTTCAACTGAGGAATAAACTGCTAAATCACTTTCCTAACATACTGTGTGCTGCAGCTCATCATTGTCAGGAACCTGAGCTACAAAGGAGGGAAGTGGCTCCCTGGACATCACTACACATCACTCATAGGTGAGTCAATTCTTCTAGGCAACAGAACTCAGGCATGGAACTGAGTAAAAAATTTTAACTAAATCTTAAATGAGTCAATTCTTTCAGGCAACGGAACTTACACATATAAAGTTCAAAAATTTTTATCTAAAACGTATTAGTTAAACTTCAGTTTAGCATAATCCATGATGTTACAAAACTGGGTTAATCTAGCCTGAAACCCCCAAGGCCAAAATAACTTAAAGATATTTCTCCTGTACCACTGAGCGACACTGTAACCAATGAACAAATAATTTAATGCCTATCTTGCTAATAAAAGACTGTAAGCTCCATCGGAGCAGAGTTGGTATCCTATTGTGTTCCATATACGTTTGTTAAATGAATAAGTGATTAGGCAAAATATGGTTTAAAAGTGAAATTGGTATCAGGATTCTCTTTTGTCAGGGATTCCAAAATACTCAGGAGTTGAACATTCAATTCCTCTTGTCATGTGTTGCTGGCACAGTTGACAACTACCATTTGGTGTGTGCAGGCAGGCACAGATTTTTTAGAGGCGGTTGGTCTAATTTTTAGTGAGATGGAAGGTTTCTGGATTTTTTGTTTTTTATTCTTTTGGTGTTTAAGTGTTCAAAGTGGAATTTATTTAGCCTACAAATGCTGAACCTGAGGTATAAAAACATAAACAAAAGACTTTGCATAGGCTAATTAGACTGGAGGTCTGAATTGGGTTAGGTTCACAGAATCGAATCATCAATAAAATACATCTATGCCCATCAATCTGGCCTTTAATCAGTCCCATAGGTGACAGTCCTGTAGGAAGCACTGAATTTTTTCCAATGTGTACTTAAGTATATACAAAAGCAGTTGTCTCTGCCTACCTCCAGAGTTTTGTTGTATTGTGGCACTGGAACTACATACAATCCAACTGTAGCTACTGAGCTCCCTTTGGACATAGCTGAGACTCTGTTGGAGGTGGGTCATTAAGCCCAAGGATCAGAGCTAGACTTGTTTCAACCTCATTGCTGTAGTAGTCACTGACTTGGCAGCTCAGGAATAACCTCTTCTGTGGTAATCTGCAATGGCAATCCCATATCAAAACAGAACCCTCACTTTGTTGTGTGCTAATCTCCAAGACACTTCTTCAAATGCCTTTGAGACAGGTGGCTCAGTTTTTCCCTCTGCCACCATCATCCCTTTCATCTTTATAATAAGTTTTGATAACTCTTCCAACTCTCTGGTCTAAACCATCTAAATTGTAATCCCCAATTTAGAGATCAAAACTATTTAAAACTGCTTCAGATCCTGACCCTCAAACTCTAGTCTGTGAAGAAGTGTCATTCATGTTGAGATACAAAGAATGAGTAAAATCAGAGAGACAAAAGGAAGAACAATTGAGGGAAAGGGATCTGCATCTCTAAAGGATCCACAATGAATGAAACAGAGCCCTGCTCTTTTAAGGAGCTGAAAGACACTCAACATGGTAGGGTAAGGATGAGGGAGTAGAATCAAGAGTTTAAAGAGAAGACAGTATATGGCATTGGAAGCCTTAGAAGTCACACTAAGGAGTCTGAACTTTATCTCAAAGCTATTGAAGGGTTTCCAGCAGGGCTGTAACAAGATAAAATTTATAATTTTGGAAAGATCAATCTGGCTCACATATAGAGTAGGAATGTGAGGGGGATTAAGACATGTAGCCAAGAGACCTATAGGAGGATGTTGTAGATATCTGGGAAAGACATGTTTGCCTGAATTTGGGCAGTAGGAAGGGGGAGAAATGCATGAATCAGGGAGGATTCCAGGAGGGAGAAATGGCAAGCTTTAGTAATAAATAGAATCAAAGGGCAAGGGAGAGGGACTTGCTAAGACTGACTCTCTAAATTAGGCAGCTGGATGGTGGGGAATTTGTGGTTAATTTGACTTTAGTGAAGTCTGAAGTACCTGTCAGAAATCCACATAGAAATACTCATAAGACATTTAAACAGCTGTATCTGGCTATTAAAAATACAAGGGTTTGCTTTTCCGGTAAGCGGCCTGAGGTGACCTCTAAAAATGGTTCACTATTCACTTGACCCAGAAAACCACACAAAATCATGCAAGTCAAGAGGTTCAAATTTTCATGTTCACTTTAAGAACACCCGTGAAACTGTCCAGGCCATGAAGGGTACGCATATCTGAAAAGTCACAAAGTATCTGAAGCATGTCACTTTAAAGAAGCAACATGTGCCATTCCGTCGTTACAACAGTGGAGTTGGTAGATGTGCCCAGGCCAAACAGTGGGGCTTAGATGCAGGGTCGGTGGCCCAAAAAGAGTGCTGAATTTTTACTGCACATGCTCAAAAATGCAGAGAGTAATCCTGAACTTAAGGGCTTAGATGTAGATTCTCTGGTTACTTAGCACATCCAGGTGAACAAAGCCCCCAAGATGAGGTGAAGGACTTACAGAGCTCATGATTGGATCAACCTATACATGAGCTCTCCCTGCCACACTGAGATGATCCTTACTGAAAAAGAACAGACTGTTCCTAAAGCAGAAGAAGAGGTTGCACAGAAGAAAAAGATATTCCAGAAAAAACTGAAGAAACAAAAACTTATGACCCAGGAATAAATGCCACAAAAAATAAATGAAATGTAAAAAAAGAAAAAAATACAAGAGTTTGAGTTAAAGATGTAGATTGGGAATATGTCTGTATATAGATGATAACTGAAACCAGGGAAGTGTATGAGGTTGCTAAAAAAAGAGAGAGAGAGATAGAGGTAGAGAGACAGAGACAGAGATACAGATAAAGAAAGAGAGACAGAAAGAGAAACAAACAGAAAGAGAGAGAGACACACAGAGAATATTTATGTCCTAGCCTTAGTTCTTCAGAAAGTAGAACTCAGGCAGAAGCTTCTGTGTTACTACATTTTTAGGGTGTACAGTCCAATGAAAGCATGAGTTGAAAAAGGGAAATGAGTCAAGGAAGAAAGAAAGACTCATAAGAATTTGCTTTACCCAGCTGGTGGTTGCTTCATATCAAACTGGACTATTTTTCAGGAGACGGGAGATCAGTACTGTATGAAGGACGAGTCAAAGGGAAGAAAAATACATCAACCCCAAATTATGGCTCCCACCTCCCACTGGTCAAAGGTTTGCCCCAGTGACTTTAACTTTCTGCCTTTCTCACCCTCCAATACATACATCCCCTCTACTTCTGGGCTGCTCCTTGTATAGGTGACCATCAGGATCTTTGTGGTATCTTATGAGTCACTGACCATAGGGAAGCCCGAGATCAGGAGGCAAGAGGCACACAGTGGGCATGAGGCAGGGCACTGCAGGCTGGATCCACGTGAAGTCAGTAGTGTAGCAGCTGGCAAAGCCTACCCAGAGTTGGTCACTATAGCAGTGGCAGGGCTGCAAAATTTGGGCAAGGACTTCAGAGACAGGTGAACCCAAGAAGGCTTAAGCTGGTTCATAAAAGTGCCGTACATTCTAGGACAGAATGTCCAAACACCAAAACCAGGGGTGTGGGCAGAGGAAAATAAGTGGCAAAGGATATTAAAAAGGCTGACAAACTGCTAGAAAGGTGGGGGTGAGGGAGGGCTTGAAGGTGGGAAGTGGCAAGCAAACAGAAAGGTATGCTACATTCCAGCAAAATGAATAATTCCACAAGCTTTTCCCCTTCTGTACTATTGCTAATGATCATCCCTCTTCCTAAAGTATCTTCCCTCTCAATTTCACTGCTGACCTTGTAACTTTATGCACTTGGCAAGTAATAAATTACTTCTGCAGTGAATAAGTCTTTTATTATCCCTCTCCATCCAAACCAGAGGTCATGTCCCCTCCTCAGCCCACTTAGGGCACTTACAACACCTTTCCCTTTGGGTTATTGTTACCTGTGTATATGTTGTAAACTCCTGCTTTTGTTCTCCAATGCTCTGCCAGTCCTAGAGGACCTAGGGATCCTGGTTGATTATAAATTATTTGAAGGATGAAATCATCTTTGAAAAGCTGCACTCAAAGGTTCTCTAGAATATGTCAAAGGACTAAATTCCATGACAATTCCCTGAAGCTCAGACTCCAAGTGAACAGAAAGTTGTCTGGGTCAGGAAGTTAGAATGAACTGGGCTTTACTCCCTTCACCTTCCTGCCCCACTTTTTGTCTGTCTCCTTTTGGCAGCTTCTTTTCTCTACTCTGTGCCCACATACATACTTATTCCCCATCATTTTCTTTCTTCCTTCTTCATGGCTATCTCTCATTCTCTCTTTACTTCCTTTTTCAGCCCATCTGTCCCTTCTCTTTCCCCTTTTCCCTCCCAATTTTTTAAGTGTTTGTTAAGCACCTATTATGCCTAAGGCACTCAAAAGGAATCAAATTAATGAAGGAAAAGAAAATCTAACTAAGCAAATAGAAAACAGACATGTTACTACAATCCTTTAGTAAGTGTCTGGAATATGCCTCCTACTATTTCTGCTATCCCTTCTTCCTCGCCTTGCCACCCTTATTGGTTTCCAGCTCCTAACAACAGCAGCTCATTTTCAACTGGCCAATAAAATGCCTTATAGATAAAATAAAATTCAACCTTGGGATTCAACCACAAGCAGGGCCAACTCTACCACTTGTCAGTGGAGTAACTATGGGCCAATTAAGCCTCAGCTTCCTCATTGGAAAAGTTGAAATAATAATAGTGTTTCTTTCTTAGGACTATTGATAGATTTAGAGATAATGTATATAAAGCACATAACAGAGTATCTGATACAGAAGTACTGCTCACTAAACAGAACTACGCTAATGATAATCATAATATATTGTGTATTATTGAGTCATATTCTACATTTTATGTTTGAAAACATTTGAGATTATCCCTTTACAGCTGTTAAAAGCAATACACACTAAATGAAGTTGCTTATATACCACATGGATGGCTTTTGACAGGGGCTGGGGTGGGTAGAGGAGTTATCCTGTTCTATGGGAATCAGCACAGGAGCATTCTGCCTGAATGTGGATGGGTGAGAGGCAATATCCCATCCTTTATCCCCTTAACCTCCCACCCTTCCCCTTCCAATGACTAGGGAAAGTATGCTTCTCAAATAAAAAGAGAGTCTGTTTTCTTTATGTTTAAATTTAGTTCCATGCTATAAATTTCTAATTCTACCCTGGGACATGGGCTGCTTTCTGTTAAGAAGATCCCATGAAAGGGTTAGGCTAATGTTTTCTCCAGAATTGTGTTTTTGGTATGCTATTGGCACTGACAGTCCCTATGGTTACACAGTCTGTTAGCCAGAGCACTTCCTGTGAGCAAGCAGAGGAGTAGGAATCAGAGAGGAGGTGGTGGGCAAATACCCAGCAAGCAGTCTTGTCAAGGGAAAGTAATGGGGTAGGAATGATAGGTGAAAGAATGGCTTGTGAAACAGAGACAAGCAAAGGCAGGAGGAATAATAAGCAGGCTTAAAAGGACTCTGGAAATAAAGCGGAAAAGAAAGAATTTACCATAAAAGAACATCGGGATAAAAATACAATAATTATTAATACAAAGATAGCTCACAACGAACTTTAAATCCCTAAATTATTATGTGGATAAGAAAGAATATTTATTTTGTGAATTTAAGGCATTTGGAGTTATTTTATTGCTCCAAATATTTTTTGTATTAAAATCTGGAATTCAAATCTGATGATACAGATTGCCCTACACCTCCTTCTTCAGCTTTTTGGAGCCATGAGATGCTTTTAAGAAACTGATGAGTGTTTTGGACCCTCCTCCTTAGAATAAAACCCACTTATAAACAAAAAATTACACACATAATTTTATTCACTTATAGATATGGACATGATAAAGCTTATTCATGGACTCCAATATTCTCAGATAAAGAAACTGGAATAAAAGCTCTTACCCTCATCTGACTGATGTCTTAGATAAAAGAAATCATTATTTTCAGAAAGGAATCATGATATTCTCAGGTGGTAAATAATGGGAAGGACAGAAAGTTTACTTAGTCCCAAACTTTAAGAAAGCATTAAAACCTTCATCCTATTTATAATACAAATTAAATATAATATTAACAAGGGCTCCCAGATTGACTTGACAAGCTCTGCTTAGGTGTCGTCTATAAAGGTCTGAATTGTGTCAAGTAAAGTGAAAACTGTACATTTCAGCTGATCTACTTTATGTACATTGGTTGCTTGGTCAGAGGCATGGGGTCTTCAGAGATAAGAGGCAGGGCAGAGAGAAAGGGGGGCAGAGTGGAACTGTGAATTGGAGAGAGATTTACAAACCTACTTTATATGGTGAATAAATGATAAACACAAGAAATTCAGAGAATTAAAACCAGGAAATCTCCAAAACACACATCTGACTTGATATAAGGATTCTGTAGAACATAAATCTTAAGACTCAAAAGTGAAATTTGAAGAACCATGAGTTGCTAAATGAAATGTAGGATTCTAGGTTGGATCCTAGAACAAAAATAATTCATCAATGGAAAAACTGGGGAAATCCAAATAAAGTCTATGGTTTAGTAAATAGTACTGTACCACGGTTAATTTATTAATTTTCATAAATATCATGGTTGTATAAGATATTGAGATTGGGGGAAGCTAAGTACTATCTTTGCAATACTTCTGTAAATCTAAAATTATTCCAAAATAAAAGGTTAAAAATTTTTTTTAAAGAATTTTAGATGAACTAAAATAGTGAAAAAATCATAAAATCATCAAATATGCTTTCAGAAAACTAAGTGCTGATCCATCCCACTTTGAAAGAAAGATTCCACCTGTTTCCTCAGTAAATCTACTCTCCAATTTCATCTCCCTTATTATCATAAGTCCTACTTTACATTGACCCTGGTCCCTCTGACCAGGTTTCTTTTCATTCATGAGGAAAGCAAAATACTTGGATGACCGTGATTTAGCCTTTCATATTTTTGACTTAGTGCTTCTATTTCCTGGAGCAAAAAGATTCCTTTTCATCCTTTTTTTAAAAACTAAAGTAATCTAGCAATTAATCGCTTCCATGCTGTTCAAACTTGCATCAAAATTGCAGTTTGTCGTAACATCCTGTCTATGCATACTCAGTTTAATTAGGTGGGAAAATATCTAATACATATTATTAAATGGGTGCCTTGGTGTGTGAGCAGTAGGAGAAGAAAATACTGCTTTTCCAATGTTTAATCAATTATATTGTCTGACTTACTAAAAACAGATCCATTGAACATTTCTATGCAATCCAATACAACAAATGTTTATTGAGAGACTTTTATGAGCCATGTGCTGAGCTGAACGATGGGAAAACAAGGCTGACTAAAATGAAATCACTGACTTCAAGGAGACTCCATTTGGGAGAGAACACAGACAGGGAAATAGGTAATTTTGATGTATTAAGTGCTGCCAAAGAAGTACATATAGGGTCTCACGGGAAAGGTGTCGGCACTACGGTCAAATGCATGTTTAATCATCCTTTTGCCCAGTGTTAAATACCTATAAAACAGACTAAAATGGTGTCTTTCCCATGGCTTTTTAAAAAACAGATTCTTTTCCCTACACACAAAGGATCTTTAAATTGTTCTACACTAGACACAATGCACCTATGACATGCCATTTTCTGTGAAACATATTGTTGCATTTGTCTAACACGTTATTTTCCCAATGACTATTTATCATCTGCTCTATGTTTGTCTAATGAACAAAAAGTGTGAGGCAATGAAATAGGCCTCAGCGAAACAATGAAAAGGCAACCGTGCATCATCAATTTAGCAGGGTGAAAAAGCAACAAATAAAAAGAACACTGAGACTCAGTTGCTTCTGAATACCGGGAAAAGGCATCTGTGTTTCTCAACAAGTTAATAGCACCAACTGTGCCAACTGGTTGGAACCACTGAGGGAAAAAAAAAGTCAGCCAGAACTTAATACAAAAAATCTATTCAGTTGTATTCAGGTGCGCCAATAGCATGCAGTCAATCAAGAAGCCAACAAAGCAGCCATAATAAGATTTCTCGTGTCCACACTCAGTAATTTCTCTTACCACTACCACTAATTCAACCAAGGAAAATATATTAATATTTTAATATAATGAATAAAAATCTGGAACTACTATTCAAGTATCTATGCGATTTTGTTATGGCCACTCTGGCTGCAATAAAAAATACCACAGACTATGTAGATGAAACAGAAATTTATTTCTCACAGTTTTGGAGGCTGAGAAGTCCAAGATCAAGGTGCTGGGAAGAAAGGTTTCATTCTGAGGCCTCTTGGCTGGCAGGCAGCTCTCATCTCACTGTGTGCTCACATGACCTCCTCTTTGTGAACTGGGGTAGAGGGCAAGCTCTCGTATCTCTTTTTATAAGGACACTAATTCTATCAGATCAGGGCCCTACCCTTATAAACTCATTTAACCTTAATTATTTCCTTAAAGGCTCATCTCCAAATACAGCCACAGTGGAGGTTACGGCTTCAACATACGAATTTGATGGGGGCCATAAATATTCAGTTCTTAACAACTTACAAAAGAAGAGGGAGTTGGCGGGGGGGCTGAAGAATATAAAACATCAGTTGAAAATAATATAAAACTATAGGTTAAAAATATAGTTCCTGAATACACATCTTCTAAAAGCAGTGTCAACCACGGCAACATTTTCTAGAGGTGTCAATGCCTTAGGCGCACCTTCTTGATTGTCAGAAAGAATAGTGTGTCCTGGGAAACCCACATATCACACATGATAGGAAGTAATCTAGTGGTTGAATCTGGGCTTGAAAAAAATGCAGTGGATGCAAAGAAGGTGCTAGTAGAAGAATAATATTTTCCAAGAGAGTATTTAAAAATCTATGAGAAATAGAAACTTTCTAAATTTGTATTTGAATTAAAATAACATGTTCATAAATGTCTGAAAGTAGCTTTGGAAGCACCTTTAAAGGCATCTTAAGAGGAGCTATGTGGCTGGGTGGGAGGGGTGAGGGTGGAGGGGGGTTGTGTGTGTGTGTGTGTGTGTGTGTGTGTGTGTGTGTGTGTATATATTTTCCCAGCTCTACCCTGAATGTATGGGGTGCCCTAAGGGGGAACATTTTAACTTCTCTGTGTCTAGACCTCCATATCCAACACACAGAATGGCACTGACAAATATTTTTCCATAACTTATCACATTGAGACACAGTAACATAATACATTAATAAAGACTAATTTTTTTTTCAACTAAGGGAAAAGGGACCCTTACACAAAAACAAATACAGCTCATAGATTTGAACAATGAACTTATCATCATTAGTCATTAGATTCCTTGACTGCAAAACAAGCATGTTAAACTAAAATTTGATATCTACGATTTCGATGAATTTTAAGATTCTATGTTTTTTATGTGATCAAAGTTATAGGTTAAAAAGACTTCAAGGAATCTTTACTACTAGATAAAACTTTAAACCTATTTTCTTATTATTCTAATTTTAAAAATTTTACTCTTCCGTTAAAACTTTAGGCTTTATAAAGAAACTTCTCTCATTTTATATTTTTCCTCACTACACTCTGTGAGAAAGATGTTAGTCTCCATTTTTAAACAAGGTAACTGAGTCCAGAGAGGTGAAATAACTTGCTCTAAGTCACGTCACTATGAAATGGCAAAGACTAATTCCACCCTTTTGACTCTACATGTAATGTTCTTTCTACTCTACATCTTAACAGTAAATTCTACTCTTCAGTTCACATAAATACCATTTTCAAATGGAAAATGAAAATATTATTCTTCAGCCAACCATATTATTTCATAAGCATTTACTGAATACTTATTATATGCCTGGACCAGGCTTTGAATTTATGTTAATCATATCACTGTCACTGCAAGATCCCTCTCTACAAAGCAACTATGAATCCATAGACACGTTTGCAAAACTGAAGTTTCCACCAGCTGATAATATTTTGCACTCATTTTCCCACCTCACTAATTTTTAGTCTTCCTAATTTGTACCCCTTCCATGTACCCTTCTTGATATGACTTAGAGTTTACTTACAGGCATGCATTTATGTGAAGATGTGGTAAAAGGTAAATATAAAAGGGAAGATGTAGTGTTAGGTATTTATTTTCTGTGTGTGGCTTCTTGGCTCTTATACATGGTAACTGGCTGTTTTGTGCTATTAGGCTAATGTAAAATGATGGATGGTAAAGATGAAGTCTTGGTTGTGGTGGCAGCTACCCAATGATGCTAAGCATGAGAGAAGTTCTGATGAAACAGAGCAATTTCACAAACAAGAATAATTCGCTAAAGGAAATTTCAAAACATTGTTCTGTCTTGATGTGATAGAAAGATCACCTAATCGTTGCATGTTAGACCACTTGGGGTTGAACATGCTATGTATCAGCATAATTACTGTACAGTGTTTCTGCTGTTTGAGCTATCTGTAGCTGGGAAAAGTTTAGAAAGACATTTCCTAAATGATATTTTTCTTTATTATTATTAGAGAACTGAAAATATATGGACTTTGAGAAAAGAATACAGCTTAGTAGTTAAGAGCACTGACATGACCATATCTGAAATCATGGGATCAAAATACAGTTGGATTTGGAAGTAGAGGACTGAATTCCAGACTTAAATTTAACATGCTGAGAAGAGTGAAAGCTCTCTGGACCTGGGCCAGGCTGTGGCATATGGCTTACAGGAAGGGATGGCCTGGCCTTGAGATAGGGGTCACCAATGAGGCTATATAATTGGGAACTCTCATACATTCTCAATTAATCACTTGTTAAAATTTATTGAAAAAGGCCACATTCTGTTCTAATATCTCCACATATTTTAACCCAGCTTTATAGGAGGGTTTATTCTCAAGTCCTTCAGGCAAGACAATTACATTCTTATTTATGTTAATTTGGCAACTTAAGTCAGAGGAGTGGCTCCATGGGAATCTTGGGGTAAGGGAACATCACTAAATATATATCTAATTACTGGCCCAAAGGACCCTTAGCATTAAAAAGAATTACTTGGTTTCACATATGAAAAAACACATTTTACGTAGCTGAAACACAGCTGAGAGGCATTTGTATCAAATAATTCTTAGGCATAAGAGAAAATGTATGAAAAGTACCTTCATCAAAAATTAGGAGTTTGCAATTAACATATACACACTACTATATATTAAATAAACAAAGACCCACTGTATAGCACAGGGAAGTCTACTCAATATTCTGTAATAACGTAAATGGGAAAAGACTCTGAAAAAGAATAGATATATGTATATATATAACTGAATCACTTTGCTGTACACCTGAAACACAACACTGCAAATCAACTATACTCCAATATAAAATAAAAATTAAGTTAATAAAAGATAAGCATGTTCTTGGATTGGAAGATCAATATCGTGAAAATGACTATACTACCCAAAGCAATCTACAGATTCAATGCAATCCCTATCAAATTAGCAATGGCATTTTTTATAGAATTAGAATAAACTCTTTTACAACTTGCATGGAAGTACAAAAGACTCTGAATAGCCAAAGCAATCTTGAGAAGGAAAAATGGAGCTGGAGGAAGCAGGTTCCCTGACTTCAGACTATACTACAAAGCTATAGTCATCAAACTGTATGGTACTGGCACAAAAACAGAAATATATATCAATGCCACAAGAAAGAAAGTCCAGAGATAAACCCATGCATCTATGGTCACCTAATCTATGAGAAAGGAGGAAAAAACATAGAATGGAGAAAAGACAATCTCTTCAATAAGTGTTGCTGGGAAAACTGGATAGCTACATGGAAAAAAATGAAATTAGAACACTCCCTAAAAGCATACAGAAAAATAAACTCAAACTGGATTAAAGACCTAAATGTAAGGCCAGATACTATAAAACTCTTAGAGGAAAACATAGGCAGAACACACTCTGACACAAATTGCAGCAAGATCTTTTTGGATGCACCCCCTAGAGTAATGAAAATAAACACATAAATAAACAAATGGGACCTAATTAAACTGAAAAGCTTTTGCACAGCAAAGAAAATCATAAACAAAAGGAAAAGACAATCAGAGAAAATAGTTGCAAACAAAGCAACCAACAAGGGATTAATCTCTAAACTATATAAACAGCTCATGCCGCTCAATATCAAAAACAAAACAAAAAAAAAACAATCCAACCCAATCAAAAAATGGGCAGAAAATCTAAATAGATATTTATCCAAAGAAGATATGAAAAGATGCTTAACGTCATTAATCATTAGATAAATGCAAATCAAAACTACGAGGTATTACCCCACACCAATCAGAATGTCCATCATCAAAATAATCTATAAACAATAAATGCTGGAAAGGATGTGGAGAAAAGGGAACCCTCCTACACTCTTGGTGGGAATGTAAATAGGTATAGCCACTATAGAGAACAGTATGGAGTTCCTTAAAAAACAAAAAATAGAGCTACCATATGACCCAGCAATCCCATTCCTAGGCATACACTTGGAGAAAAGCATAATTTGAAAGATACATGCACCCCAATGTTCACTGCAGCACTATTTACAATAGCCAGGACATGGAAGCAATCTAAATGTCCATCCACAGAGGTATGAATAAAGAAGATGTGGGAGACATTCCAAGATGGTGGAGTATAAGGATGTGGGCTCACTCCCTCTTGCAAGAGCACCAGAATCACAACTAACTGCTGAACACTCATCAACAGGAAGACACTGAAACTCACCAGAAAAGATACCCCACATCCAGAGACAAAGGAGAAGCCACAATGAGGCGGTAGGAGGGGTTCAATCACAATAAAATCAAATCCCATAACCGCTGGGTGGGTGAGGTGACTCACAAACTAGAGAACAGTTATACCACAGAAGTCCACCCACTGGAATGAGAGTTCTGAGCCCCACATCAGGTTTCCCAATCTGGGGTCCAGCAATGGAGAATCAGACTTTGAAGGCCAACGGGATTTGATTGCAGGACTTCCACAGGATGGGAGGAAATGGAGACTCTACTCTTGGAGGGCACATAAAAAGTAGTGTGCGCACCAGGACCCAGGGGGAAGGAGCAGTGACCCCATAAGAGACTGAATCAGACCTACCTGCTGGTGTTGGAGGGTCACCTGCAGAGGGGAGGGGGACAGCTGTGGATCACCACGAGGCCAGGGACACTGGAGGTAAGGTTTCTGTGAAGTGCTCATTGGCATGAGCCCTCCTGGAGTTTGCTAATAGGCCCACCAAAGAGCCTGTAAGCTCCAGTGCTGGGTAGCCTCAGGCCAAAACACCAACAGGGTGGGAATGCAGCCCCACCCTTTGGCAGACAAGCAGATTAAAGTTTTACTGAGCTCCACCCCCGAAAGCAACATCCAGCCCTACCCACCACCATCAGGAAGCGCATACAAGCCTCTTAGATAGCCTCCTTCACAAGAGGTCAGACAGCAGTATTAAGCAGTATCAGCAGTATTTTGTTCTGTGGAACTGAAATCCACAGCCACAGAAAGACAGAGAAAATGAAAACGCAGAAGACTTTGTACCAGATGAAGGGACAAGATAAAACCCCAGAAAAAAAACTAAATGAAGTGGAGATAGGCACCCTTCTAGAAAAAGAATTCAGAATAATGATAGTGAAGATGGTCCAGGACTTTGAAAAAAAGACTGGATGCAAAGATGGAAAAGATGCAAGAAAAATTTACCAAAGACCTAGAATAATTCAAGAACAAACAAACAGAGATAAGAAATACAATAACTGAAATGAAAAATACACTAGAAGGAACCAATAGCAGATTAACTGAGGCAGAAGAATGGATAAGTGACCTGGAAGAGAAAATAGTGAAAATCACTGATGCAGAAAAGAATAAAGAAAAAAGAATGAAAAGATATGAAGATAGCCTAAGAGACCTCTGGGACAACATTAAATGCACCAACATTCACATTACAGAGGTCCCAGAAGGAGAAGAGAGAGAGAAAGGACCCAAGAAAATACTGGAAGAGATTACAGTCAAAAACTTCTCTAACATGGAAAAGGAAATAGCCACCCAAGTCCAGGAAGCACAGAGAGTCCCAGGCAGGATAAACCCAAGGAGAAACATGCCAAGACACATAGTAGTCAAATTGACAAAAATTAAAGACAAAGAAAAATTATTAAAAGCAACAAGGGAAAAATGACAAATAATATATAAGGGAACTCTCATAAGGGTAACAGCTGATTTCTCAGCAGAAACTCTGCAAGCCAGAAGGGAGTAGCATATTATATTTAAAGTGCTGAAATGGAAGAACCTACAACCAAGAATACTCTACCGAGCAAAGATCTCATTCAGATTCGACAGAGAAATCAACAGCTTTACAGACAAGCAACAGCTAAGAGAATTCAGCACCACCAAACCAACCCTACAACAAACACTAAAGGAACTTCTCTAAGTGGGAAACACAAGCGAAGAAAAGGACCTACAATAAAAACCCAAAAACAATTAAGAAAATGGATATAGGAATATACATATTGACAATTGCCTCTAATGTAAATGGGCTAAATGCTCCAACAGAAAGATACAGACTGGCTGAATGGGTACAAAAACAAGACCCATATATATGCTGTCTACAAGAGACCCACTTCAGACCTAGGGACACATACAGACAGAAAGTGAGGGGATGGAAAAAGATATTCCATGCAAATGGAAATCAAAAGAAAGCTGGAGTAGCAATACTCATATCAGATAAAATAGACTTTAAAATAAAAAATGTTGCAAGGGACAAGAAAGGACACTACATAATGATCAAGGGATCAATCCAAGAAGAGGATATAATAATTATATATATATATATATATATATATATATATATATGCCCCCAATAAAGGAGCACCTCAATACATAAGGCAAATGTTAACAATTATAAAAGAGGAAATTGATAGTAACACAATAATAGTAGGGTACTTTAACACCCCACTTACACCAATGGACATTTCATCCAGACAGAAAATTAACAAGGAAACACAAGCTTTAAATGACACAATAGACAAGCTAGACTTCATTCATATTTATAGGACATTCCAACCCAAAACAGCAGATTACACTTTCTTCTCAAGTGCACACAGAACATCCTCTAGGATAGATCACATTTTGGGTCAGAAATCAAGCCTTAGTAAATTTAAGAAAATTGAAATCGTATCAAGCAACTTTCCAGACCACAATGCTATAAGATTAGAAATCAATTACAGGAAAAAAAAATATAAAAAGCACAAACACATGGAGGCTAAACAATATGCTACTAGAAAAACAAGACATCACTAAATAAATCAAAGAGGATATCAAAAAATACCTAGAGACAAATGACAACGAAAACACAATGATCCAAAACCTATGGGATGCAGCAAAAGCAGTTCTAAGAGGGAAGTTTACAGCAATACAATCCTGCTCAAGAAACAGGAAAAATCCCAAATAAGCAGTATAACCTTACACCTAAAGAAACTAGAGAAAGAAGAGCAAACAAAACCCAAAGTTAGTAAATAGAGAGAAATCATAAAGATCAGAGCAGAAATAAATGAAATAGAAACAAAGAAAACAATAGCAAGATCAATAAAACTAAAAGCTAGTTCTTTGAGAAGATAAACAAAATTGATAAACCTTTAGCAACACTCAAGAAAAACAGGGAGAGGACTCAAATCAATAAATTAGAAATGAAACAGGAGAAGTGACAACGGACATCGCTGAAATAAAAAGCACCCTAAGAGACTACAACAAGCAACTATATGCCAATAAAATGGATAACCTGGAAGAAATGGACAGATTCTTAGAAAGGTATAACCTTCTAAGACTGAATCAGGAAGACATAGAAAATATGAACAGACCAATCACAAGTAATGAAACTGTGATGAAAAATCTTCCAACAAACAAAAGTCCAGGACCTGAGGCTTCACAGGTGAATTCTATCAAACATTTAGAGAAGAGCTAACACCCATCCTTCTCAAACTCTTCCAAAAGATTGCAGAGAGAGGAACACTCCCAAACTCATCCTACCAGGCCACCATCACCCTGATACCAAAACCAGACAAAGATACTACAAAAAAAAGAAAATTACAGACCAATATCACTGATGAATTTAGATGCAAAAATCCTCAACAAAATACTAGCCAACAGAATCCAACAACACAGTAAAAGGATCATACACCATGACCACGTGGGGTTTATCCCTGGAATGCAAGGATTCTTCAATATATGCAAATCAATCAATGTGATACCATATAAAGAAACTGAAGGATAAAAACCACATGGTCATTTCAATAGATGCAGCAAAAGCTTTTGACAAAATTCAACATCCATTTATAATAAAAATGCTCCAGAAGGTGGGCATAGAGGAAACCTATCTCAACATAATAGAGACCATATATGACAAACCCACAGCAAACATCATTCTCAGTGGTGAAAAACTGCAAGCATTCCCTCTAAGATCAGGAACAAGACAAGGATGTCCACTCTCGCCACTACTATTCAATATAGTTTTGGAAGTCCTTGCCACAGCAATCTGAGAAGAAAAAGAAATAAAAGGAATCCAAACTGGAAAAGAAGTAAAACTGTCACAGTTTGCAGATGACATGATACTATACATAGAAAATCCCAAAGATGCCATGAGAAAACTACTTGACCTAATCAGTGAATATGGTAAAGTTGCAGGATATAAAATTAACATACAGAAATCTCTTGCATTTCTATACACTAACAATGAAAAATCAGAAAGAGAAATTAAGGAAACAGTCCCATTCACCACTGCAACAAAAAGAATAAAATATCTAACAATAAATCTAACTAAAGAGGTAAAAGACCTGTACTCAGAAAAGTATAAGACACTGATGAAAGAAATAAAAGATGACACAAACAGACGGAGAGATATACCATGTGCTTGGATTGGAAGAATCAATGTTGTGAAAATGACTATACTACCCAAGGCCATCTACAGATTCAATGCAATACCTACCAAATTACCAATGGCATTTTTTACAGAACTAGAACAAAAAATCATAAAATGTGTATGGAGACACAAAAGACCCCAAATAGCCAAAGCAATCTTGAGGGAAAAAAACAGAGCTGGAGGAATCAGACTCCCTGACTTCAGACTATACTACAAAGCTACAGTAATCAAGACAACATGGTACTGGCAGAAAAACAGAAATAAAGGTCAATGGAACAGAATAGAAAGCCCAGAGATAAACTATGGTCAACTAATCTATGACAAAGGAGGCAAGGATACACAATGGAGAAAAAGACAGCCTCTTCAGTAAGTGGTGCTGGGAAAACTGGACAGCTACATGTAAAAAGAATGAAATTAGAACACTCCCTCACACCATACACAAAAATAAACTCCAAATGGATTAACGACCTACATGTAAGGCCAGACACTATAAAACTCTTAGAAGAAAACATAGGAAGAACACTCTTTGACATAAATCACAGCAAGATCTTTTTTGACCCACCTCCTAGGGTAATGGAAATAAAAACAAAAATAAATAAGTGGGACCTAATGAAACTTAAAAAAGCTTTTGCACAGCAAAGGAAACTATAAGCAAGATGAAAAGACAACCCTCAGAATGGGAGAAAATATTTGCAAACGAACCAACAGACAAAGGATTCATCTCCAAAATATATAAACAGTTCATGCAGCTCAACATTCAAAAAACAAACAAGCCAATCACAAAGTGGACAGAAGACCTAAATAGGCAATTCTCCAAAGAAGACATACGGATGGCCAAGAGGCACATGAAAAGATGCTCAACATCACTAATTATTAGAGAAATGCAAATCAAAACTACAATGAGGTATTACCTCTTACTGGTTAGCTTGGGCATCATCAGAAAATCTACAAACAGTAAATGCTGGAGAGGGTGTGCAGAAAAAGGGACCCTCTTGCCCTGTTGGTGGGAATGTAAATTGATACAGCCACTGTGGAGAACAGTATGGAAGTTCCTTGCAAAACTAAAAATAGAATTACCATATGACCCAGCAATCCTACTAGTGGACATATACCCAGAGAAAACCATAATTCAAAAAGCCACATGCACCCCAAAGTTCACTGCAGCACTCTTTACAATTGTCAGGTCATGGAAACAACCTAAATGTCCATCAACAGATGAATGGATAAAGAATATGTGGTACGTATATACAATGGAATATTACTCAGCCGTAAAAAGAAATGAAATTGGCACATTTGTAGAGACATGATGGATCTAGAGACTGTCATACAGAGTGAAGTAAATCAGAAAGAGAAAAACAAACACTGTATATTAACTCATACATGCAGAATTTAGAAAAATGGTACAGATCAACCGGTTTGCAAGGCAGAAACAGAGACACGGATATGGAGAACAAACATATGGACACCAAATGGGGAAACCGGGTGGTGGTGTGGGTGGGGGGTGTGATGAATGGGAAATTGGGATTGCCATATACACATTTCTAATAAGAAAATAATATCAAATTGTACACTTTAAATATATACAGTTTAGTGTATGTCAAGTATATCTCAATAAAAGTTCTTAAAAAAAGATGTGGTGCACATATACAATGGAATATTAGCCATAAAAAAGAACAAAATAATGTCATTTGCAGCAACATGGATGGACCCAGAGATTGTCATACTGAATGAAGTAAATCAGACACAGAGAGACAAATATATGATATCGCTTCTATGTGGAATCTAAAAAGAGGGTACAAAAGAACTTATTTACAAAACAGTAGAGTTACCAATGTAGAAAACAAACATGTTTACCAGGGGATAAGGGGGGGAAGGATAATTTGGAAGACAGGGATTGACATATATACACTATTATATATAAAATAAATAACTAATAAGAATCTACTGTATAGCACAGGGAACTCTACTCAATACTGTATAATGGCTTATACGGGAAAAAAGTCTAAAAAAGAGTGGATATATGTATATTGTATAACTGATTCACTTTCCTCTACACCTGAAACTAAAACAACAATAAAAATTTAAAAAAAAAGAAGGTAAGGGTTACTTTACTAGTATACTCTCTTTGCAATCATTGGTTCATAGGAAAGCTGCGAAGTAAAAAATGAGGCAAGGAAAAAAATGCTAATGACTTATTTTTGTGTGTGTCTTTACAACACTGTACACATGGAACACATCCTTAACCACCCTTACTTAATATCAGGTTATTATAAGATCTTATATGATTATTAGCCAGATTATACAGTCTTATGTTCACCATGGAAAGATCTATATTCTGCTCTTTAGGCTATGAAATGCTACTTTATGCCTTGGAAAAATCAAGTAATGAACAGGCAAGAAATAAATTTCAATTTCCTTGGATTCCTTCAATTCCTTTGATAATATCAACAGTCTGATTAAAGCAACTTCACACACATAAAAGACATGTTTCCTCTCTAAAACAACATTTAAATTTTGTTCTAGTGTATTTAACATAAATATAAATGATCCTGTTTTAATTTCAGTATATCTATATTGCAACATTTTGATTTATTAATTGAGCTATCAGAACTTTAAGATTTCTTTGAGCTCATTTGGTTTTATTTACTTACATTTGAAAACATTAAAGCTACATGTATTTTTATTTTGCTTTTTACTAGACATACTTTGTTTTGTAACATAAATGTTGAACTATTACTTTAAAAACTTGGTAAAATAACCATGAGTGATAATATTTAACTAAGCCACTCTTAGAGAAGATCCTAGGAATAAGTTACTTCAGTAAATTACGGAATAGCATTCTCTGGAGTTAATCAACTAGACTATTAATGCCATAACCTACAGAATCTAGCTATGTCTAATGATAATCCAAAATTGTGAACAGAAGCCATGACTACAGCTTTGTCAGATCCTATCTCTGCAGAAATATGAGTAGGCTCTGGTTTTTATTTTGTAATCCTAAGGATACTTTCCAAACATGAAAAGCAAAAATCATGGATGACTCTCATGTGATTTTTTTGGTTCCACTACTGATACTTGTGGCTTTCAGTGTTAAAAATGAGAAAGTCCGAGGCAAAATGGGTTGAGTTGGTCACGCCACTAATTATCCTTGCCTCTTCTCCTATCCCAAAAATAAATGTAATGTCTAGGGATATAACTTTCATCTTGAAATTATAAGGACAAAAGCTTTATGCAGATAGAAGTAAAACAGGTAGGGAAAAACCTAGGTCCTTAATGCCCTATGTGAGCAGCTGCATCAGCTTTGAATTGGCTACTTCTAAATTCCACATTAGGTGAGAAAAAACAACCTGGTTTTGTCCAAGTCACTGTAGTAGAATTTTCTGTTAAATGAAGCCAAATGCATTTCCAACTCATGGACACATCCAGTTGGATTTAAAATTCAAAGAAACTTCTTGGAAAAGTTGACGACTAATCTATGTCTTGATCAATGAGTAAAAATTAGCAAGGCAAAGAAAAGCTTTTAGCTTGGGGTCAAGTCACAGTAGGAACTTCATGGAGTGACTAAAACTCCCTAGAAAACCATACTCTCTCTGGCTGAAGAACCAGAGGACAAAGTCGAGGACAACCACAGCCACTGGAAAATAACTATGAGTATGTGGGGTGGGAGTGGGAGGGTTGTAAAATCAGATGGAAGCTCAGAACTCGAGGAACAAGTGAGAAAAAAACCTGAAATGGTAAATATACTGCTAAATATAAAAGACTGTATCTCCTCTTATTTATTAAAATAAATGACTATTTGAAAATTATGCCACTGTGTTGTAGGGTTTAATTCTGTAGATGTAATAATGCTGACTACAGTATAAAGGATGGAGAGTTGCAATAAGTGGCCTATACAGGTACAAGGTTACTACATTTTATACTAAATAATGTTAACTCTAAGCATATTGTAAAATGTTTACTGCCTGTAGAGATATAGCTAAAAGGTCAATAAATATACTAAAATAGAATTCTAAAAAAATTCAAGTAATGTAAAAGAATGCAGCAAAGGAGAAAACAGGAAACAAAATGGAAGGGAAAAGCAAAAATCAAATAATAAAACATGAGATCCAAATTCAACCATATCAATAACTACAATAAATGTCAATGAACTAAATGCTCCTATTAAAAATTAGAGAAAATCATAAAGGAGTAACCAAAAAACTCACAAATATATGCTCTCTACAAGAATGAACTTTAAAATACAGACACAAATAGGTTGAAAGTAAATGGATGGGCAAGATTTACCATGCAAACAGTAAGCATAAGAAAGCTGGAAGGGTTCAATGTTTGATAAAATAAGCTTTAAGCGAGAACAAAACAAAGCTTTAAGAGAGATCAAAAGAACATTTCTTAATAATAAAACGTATAAGGAATAACAATCATAAATGTGTATACCTAATAATAGAGTTTCAAAATACAGTGGACCCTTGAACAATGCAGGACTTAAGGGCGCTGACCCAGAGCAGCCGAAAGTCTGTGTATAGCTTGTGTGCGTGTGTGTGTGTGTGTTTAAAATTAATTTTTATTAGAGTATAGTTGCTTTACAATGTTTCTACTGTACAGCAAAGTGAATCAGCTATATGTATACCTATATCCCCTCTTTTTTGGATTTCCTTCCCATTTGGGTCACCACAGAGCATCAAGTAGAGTTTCCTGTGCTATATAGTAGGTGGATATCTCTTACTATGATAATGAAATTGTCTATCTATGTCTCCCTTTAATTCTGTCAATTGGCACTTGGTGCCTGCAGCTCAGCATCTGTGAATTCAAACAACTACGATCATGTAGCACTGTACTACGTATTTATTGGAAAAAAATCTGCATGTAAGTGGTGCCACACAGTTCAAATCTGGGTTGTTCAAAGGTCAACTGTATATGAAGCAAAAATTGACAGAATTAAATGGAGACGTAAACAGACAATTTCATTATCATAGTAAGAGATATCAACACCCTTCTTTCACCATTTGATAGATCTAGTTAAAATTCGATAAAGATATAAGTGATATGAATTACCTGGACTTAATCGATACCCCAAGAACTATAGAATATACATCATTTGCAAGCATACATGGTATGTTCAACAATAAAGGAAATAAATCATACAAAGTATGTTTTCTGATCACAACAGAATTTAAAAATCAATATCTGTAAGATATCTAAGAATTTACTGGGGGGAGACAATAAGGATATGAGAAAATAAGCTACTACGGGACTGAAAGACAGTAGTGTTGAAATGTATGTCCAAAGACTGTCACCTGAAATTATAATTTATCAAAATAAATACAAAAGTATTACAAAAGGCCCAAACTCCAAGTTCTAGGTAATAATCAAAGCAAAGGATATCTAAACATGAAGATCCCCAAATTAAATGTGGAAGGAAGAGAAATTCTCAAATAGATTAATTAGAACTTGTAATACAAATGTACATTTTTAGGAAAGGACAACTGTGGCCATTTCATTCAGAAGCCTTTGCAGTGTCCATATTGAGAAAAACGAGCTTCACAACTGGTTCCTGTCCAATTTGGGGAACCTAGAGTGCATCTATTCAACTCTTTGTATTTTAGCTTCCTGTTTATTTTTATCAACCTTGGTCATGAGCTCCTTTAGAAGACTTAATGAATTAACAAACTGAAACCATTTGGGGTTATTTGAGAAGATGGTGTTCATTTGGGTTTTATGTCCTTAGAATAGAAGTACTACTAGATGTTTAGTGGTTATATTGAATGCTTTTCTTCTACAGCAGAAGTTTGTGAATACAATTCTTATCTGATCACAATCTCTTCTCTCTGGTGGTTCATAAAGCTAAAATTTATACCAAGAAGTCTGAAAAAATGGAAACGCTAGGGATTAGATGCACAGACTCTAATCATCTCCTAGCTGACAGGCTATGAGTGGTACTTTCAGAACTGGGGAAGCAGGTGGTGGTTAAATTCTCATGACTAAAATGTGCTCCCCCCCACCTCCACCTTCCCAAGCAACCCTGTTAGCTAGCTGTCGACTAAAGGCTACAAAGTATAGACTCCAGATTTAGTAAATGATGGCATCAGTAGAGACACACAGTCCTACGCATAGAAATAAAGCAAAGTTTTCATTTCTTTCTCAGAGAACTTGTTTAATTAAAAAAAGTAAGAATGGTTTGAAAATGGTTATTGATTACTTAATGTACAACCATACCTGGGTGAAATATTTCATAAGGCAGATTCAAGCAAGGTAACTACTATTTGTCTTAAAAACCTGTAATCAGAATTATCTGGCTGGATCAAATCTTTTTATTCTACGTTTCCACATTACCATGTTCCTGGAATTGGTTGCAATTTTACAGTTGTTTTGTGATTACTTGAATGATACTTTTTCCTCTACTAGACTTTAAGTTATAAATGCAGATAGCATGTTTGTTTTGCTAACAATTACATTTCCAGCACTTGGCATAGTGGCTGGCACAAAGTGTGCATTCGGTAAATACTTGTAACGGAAAAAATTAGGGATCAGTTGTATTCGTTCAGCTCTATATTTCCTCATCTACATAATGTGGATAATAAAACACCATTAGTAAGTGTTAAAAAGATTAACTTAGATAATATACATTAACGTTCTCCATAAACAGCAAATTGTCTTGCAAATTTTATGGCACTTTATGATATTACCCACCCCCCCACATCTCTCAATCTTTACCCAGAGTTGTTATCATCCCATTCCTTCCTCTACCCCTTTTCTTCCTTTGCTGTGTCCCCTTCTCTGCATCCTTGTCGTCTCCCTTTGGGTTCATCACCTCCCACTCGGGTCCTCCTTCCTGAAATGGAGGATGAATATGGTGGGGACGACGATGATGGCAACAACCACCACCACCACAGCCAAGAATATAAGATCACATGGTACCTCACCTGGGTAAAAAGGGTGGGAATACTAGAAATGAAAGTACACATGGTCATGGTTCCTCAAATATATAGAACTTTATATTTTTTGTCTTTGGAAATTTTTCTACATCCTAATATTAATAGGACATTAATACCCACATCTTTCTCTTTCTGAGATATAAAACCAGAAAACTGTATAATGTTAATATCACACCATTTTAGCACATCAAAAAGAGAAGGCTATTTTATAGCCATGTTTCTATTCCTCTCAACTGTGTGCTATTGTGTAAGACTTAAGTCTAACCCAGTTAGGGACCATCTCACTCACTCAAACCCAAACATTAAGTCCTGCAGGGTGTCCTTGGGTTCAATGTTATGGCTCTTTCCTCAGTCTTCACATATCTGTAGCCAGTTAAATGGTGAAGCAAATCCTCATTGGTCCAATACGTATACTGTGTCCATTAGTTTATTGGCATTTTTGTGGGGTTTAAATTGGGCTTAAGTATAGGTTAAAGACTCACAGAGGACAAAACTACATCTGGTTGTTTTATCATGCACATACCAGGTTTTCTAATGCAATGCTGCTGCATTAAAAACTGCTCCCAAATTAGTAACTTAAAACAAAGGCCATTATATTTGCTCAAGAATTCAGATAAAGTTCAATTGAGTAATTTTTCTTCACCATGTGGCATCAGCTGGGGTCATTTCCTTTGGTTGCATTCAGCTGATAGATCAGTTGTAAGCTACACTTAATTGTAATGCTGAAATAGCTGAGGCTTGATTGTCCAAGATGGCTTTACTAACGTATCTGCCCACTCAGTTGGGATGACTGGAACAGTTTGGGGATGGATGAGCATCTCTCTCTCTCTCTCTCATCTCTCCAGTAAGGTAGCTGGATCTATTTACATGGTAGTTCAAGGCTGTAAGAAGGATGAAGCAGACACTCTCTAAAGGTCCAGAGCTGGAAGTTACACAGCCCTGCTTCCAACACATTGTGTTTACTACAGCAAGTCACAAGGCCAGCTCAGAATCAAGCAGCAGAGAAACAGGCTTTGCTTCTTAATGGGTGACTGGAAAAGTCTCCTTGCAAAACAGCATGTGAAATGAGACACAGTTGTAACCATCTTTGGAAACAAAATCTAACATACCTGTGTATACTTCCTATTGCATAGTTTTCTTCAAGTAACTTTGGTATTAGTATCTTCAAAATTTCTTTTTGTATCTTAGAAGTTGTCTAGCCTAACACTGTTAACCTATCAATAATACTATATATAACATCCCTGGCCGACTGTTAACCTCTCTATGCCCAGTTACTGTGATAGAGCAAGCAACATTTCAAGAAGCAGTTCCTTTTTGGACTACTCTAATTTCCTCTCATTTTCTTAATGAGAATTTAAACAAGATCTACAAATTGCATTTGGTTGATAAGTCCACTTTTTAATCAGTAACAGAAATTTTTTTACCCTCTTTATTACTTGCCATTTACTTGATAAAGAAACTGGCCCATTTATCTTACAGAATTTCCCCCATTCTGAACTTGGCTTATTGCTTCCTTGGGATGTTGTTTAGCATGTTCCTCTATCCTCTATATTTCCTGTAAAATGGTAATCAATGCCTAATTAAATTAAATTTTCTTGGCATGAATACATCATAGGTGGTGTTGTACACTTTTGATCAAATCACTTCAGGAGGCACATAATCCCTGGTGGTCTCTGTGTGATTTAAAATTTATCAGTGGGTTCAGGTGTGATCAACCTAACCTCCCAAGTAGTGATATAAAGTTCCCCATGAATCTTACTTGCAGTTGTTTTAGCATTCAAAATGCATTATTTCATTAGGTCTTGCAAGGTGATTACTTCCTAATTCTATAATTCTGCATTTATTAGCTGAAAATCTATTAAGACCTTGATTACACAGTTTGTATAGCAAGAGGAAAATAGACCCTTTTTTTCTTTTTCTTTTCCAGTATTTAGAATAAAGATTTGGTGACCTAGCAACCTTTGAAGGTGACCAATGAGTTTGTTTTTGTTTTTGTTTTTTTTTGAACTCATGCAATTTAAAGTACTTGCTTCAGTCCACTGGAGTCTTTATTCTTTTGATGCATAAATGCCCATCCTTGGCCTGTAAGAGCCCTTTTAAAGTGGTATCCTGAGTCCTCTGGACACAACCACAGTGGTCTTTGATCACTTTCATGCTTTCCAGAATAAGATGTCCCAAGGTAATGTACATTTCTTGTCAGGATGTGGCATCAGCCATTTCTCCTAAAAGTTTCTCCTAGTTTTAATAAGAACAGGTATTTAGAGATCTCACCCTGGGCTCAGTGATTTATTTCTACTGTGTTGTTACTACTTCCAGGAACTTTTCCATGGATAGAGCAAGGAAATAAATATTTTTAAAAGGAAAAATGCATCATGAATCTATAGTGGTATTAACAATCCAATTTAAGATTAAGGATTTTTCCTTAATTCACTTAATATCAGTATTTGTATCTCTTTTCACTCACTCTGAAATAATAATTCCTAAAGATATGAACATAATTATTTATGGGTAAAGAAAATAAGTAATGAAGTTAATGAGTTATATGAGAACCTAATACATATACATATTAATTATAAGAGCAATACTGATATAATTATTAAGTATATTTTAATTTTCTTTTTTATCTTTTTGTCTTGAGGATATATTTCCTAGGAATGTACATTCAAATTACTGAGTTTTGTAGATACTTGAAGGATTTTATCTATGTGCGACTAAGCCACCAACTTGACATAGAGTTGGTCTTATTTATTTCATTTTGTTATTGATTTTTTAAAGGAATTTCTTTGTTTTTCAGATTATTTTGACCTAGGTGACTATATATATTTTGTTTATATGATTATCTTTTCAAAATAATTTTAAGATATAACTCATATAACAAAATTCACCTAAAGTGTACAATAAAATGTTGCTTAGTGTATTCAGTGTTCAACCATAACCATAATCTAAGGTTAGATCATTTTTGTTCACCCAGAAAGAAAGCCTGTACTCATTAGCAGTCACTCCCCATTCCCCACCACCTCCATGCCTTTAAGTCCTAGGTAATCACCAATTTACTTTCCATCTCTATAGATCTGCCTATTTTGGACATTCCATGTGAATGGATTCATCGAATATCACTTATGACTGGCTTCTTTCACTTATTACAATGTTTTCAAGGTTCATTCATGTTTTAGTGTCTATCACTACTTCATTCCTTTTTATTGATGGGTAATATTGCGTTACAGAGGAGAGGATCAAGATGAAAGAGTAGAAAGACTCTGAACTCATATCCTCCCACAGGCATACAAAAATTACAACTACTTACAGAGTAACTGTCTATAAGAATGACCTAAAACTAGCACAAAGGATTTTCCACAAGTAGAGAAATAAACATAAAGCCACAACAGACAGGTAGGAGGGGCAGAGATGTGGTCTAGTCAGGACCCACACTCCCAGGCTGGCAACCCAGAAACAGGAGGGCTATCACAGCCACAGCAGTCCTCCCAGAGAGGGGTCCAAGCCCTACATCAGGTTCCCTAGCTCAGGGATCCTGCACCCAGTAAGTCAGGCTTTGAAAACCAGCAGAGCTTATGTTTCAGAGAGCCCAAGGGCTATAAGAGACTCTTGTTCTTAAAGAGCACACACAAAATCCCACATGTTCTGACTCCCAGAGCAGAGGCAGTAATTTGAAAGCCACCTAGGTCAAATGCATGTGCTAACTTTGAAGAGCCTCCCAGAAAGGCAAGTGATAGCTGGGACTCCCCCTGGGGACTAAGACAATGATGGCACAGACATTTTAAGGATCTCACTCTACCATGCTGACACAATGCTGGCAAGTGACATTTTGGGATCTCCCCTCTCGCTTTTTAGCACTGGGGGCCTGTCTCACTCACCCACAGGCCCACAGCAGTCATAACACCAGACTGCATGGCCAGATACAAAAGGAGCCAGCCCCACCCTTCAGCACACCTGCAGCCACTGAACAAGGCAGGGCCTCACAGCCAGCTGGGCTGGGGGACAATACCACCTACCAGCAGGCCCATAGCAATTGGCCCCATCACAACAGAAGCACACACATACAGCTCACAAAGGGGACACTCTGGGAGCATCTAGCTCAGGTGGCCAGAGGAGGGTGTGACTTGGGGCCCCAGAGGACAACTCTCACATAAAGCCAATTGTCCAAGATTGGGAGATGTAACGGTCCTACCAAATACATAGAAATAAACACAGAAAATTAGGCAAAATGAAGACAGAATAATATGCTACAGTGAAGGAATAAGACAAAAACCTCAGAAAAAGAACTAAACAAAATGGAGATAAGCAACCTACTTAATAAAGATTTCAAAGTAATGATCATAAAAATGATCACTGATCTTGAGAGAAGAATGGATGACCACAGTGAAAACTTCAACAAAGAATTAGAAAATATAAAAAAAGAACCAATCAGAGCTGAAGAATACAATAACTGAATGAAAAATGCACTAGAGGAAATCAATAGTAGATTAGATGATATGGAAGAACAGAACAGTGATCCAGAAGACAGGGTAGTAGAAATCACTCAAGCTGAACAGAAAAAAGCAAAAAGAGAATTTAAAAGAATGAGAATAGTTTAAGGGAATTCTGGGACAACGGCAAGTGTATTAATATTTGCATTATAGGAGTCCCAGAGGAGAAAAGAGAGAGAAAAAGGCAGAGAACTTATTTGAGGAAATAACAGCTGAAAACTTCCCTAACTTGGGAAGAAAACAGACATCCACAACCAGGAAGTACAGAGAATTCCAAACAAGATGAACCCAAAGAGGTCCACACCAATACATTATAACTAAAATGTCAAAAATTAAAGACAGAGATTCCTAAAAGCAATGAGAGAAAAGCAACTAGTTATATAAAAAGGAGCTCCCACAAGATTATCAGCTAACTTTTCAGTAGGAACTTTTCATGCCAGAAGGAACTGGCATGATAAAGTCAAGGTGCTGAAAGAAAAAAAAAAAAAACCTACACACAAGAATGCTTTACCCAGCAAGGTTATCATTCAGAATTGAAGACGAGATAAAGGGTTTTACAGTCAAGCAAACACTAGCAGAGCTCATCACCACTAAACTAGCCTTAAAGAAAAGTTAAAGGGACTTCTCTAAGTGGAAAAGAAAAGACTACAATGAGAAATAAGAAAATTATGAAAGGAAAAATCTCATTGGTAAAGGCAAATATACAGTATAGGTAGTGGATCAAACATTTATAAAGCTAGCAGGAAGGTGAAAAGACAAAACTAATAATCTATATCTATAATAAGTAAGGAATACACAAAATTAAAAGATATAAAAAAAGACACCAAAATATAAAATGTGGGGAAGTGGTAAAAATATAGCACTGTTACAATGTGTTCAAGCTTAAGAAATCATCAATTTAAGACAGGCACCTATATATAAGTTGTTATATATGAACCTCATGGTAACCAAAACCTGAAATAGATCCATGAAAAATATGGAGAAAGGAATCCAAACATAACACTAAAGATATTCATCAAATCACAAGGGAAGACAGCAAGAGAAGAAGAAAGAACAGAGAAGAACTACAAAAATAACCAGAAAAAACTAACAAAATGGCAAAAAGTACATACCTATCAATAATTATTTTAAATGAAAATGGATTAAATGTTCCAACAAAAAACACACAGTGGCTGAATGGATAAAAAAAAGCAAGATCCATGTATATACTACCTACAAGAGACTTACATCAGCTCTAAAGACACACACAAACTGAAAAGTATGGGATGGGAAATGATACTCCATGCAAATGAAAATGAAAAGAAAGCTGGAATAGCAATACTTATATCAGACAAAATAGACATTAAAACAAAGACCATAACAAGAGACAAAGAATGGCATTAAGCAATAATAAAGGGATCAATCCAACAAGAAGATATAATACTTGCAAATATCTATGTACCTAACATAAGCATACCTAAACTTATAAAGAAAATATTAACAGACATAAAGGGAAAAACTGACATTAATAGAATAATAGGCGAGGACTTGAACACTCAACTTACATCTGGAAAGACTATCCAGACAGAAAATCAATAAAGAGGCACTGGCCTTAAATGACACATTAGATAGTCTTTACAGATATATACAGAACATTCCATCCAAAAACAGCAGAATACACGTTCTTTTTTTTTTCCACATTCTTTTTTAAGTGTACATGGGACACTCTCCAGGATAGATCACATGCTAGGCCATGAAACAACTCTCAGAAAAATTTAGAAGACTGAAATCATATCAAGCATCTTCTCTGACCAAAATGGTATGAGACTAGAAATTAAGTACAAGAAAAAACTGAAACAAACAAAAACCCCCAAACAAATAGAGTCTAAATGATATGCTACTAAACAACCAATGGGTCACTGAAGAAATAAAAAATGAAATAAAAAACTGAGCAAATGAAAATGGAAACATTCCAAAAATCTATGGGACACAGCAAAAGCAGTTCTAAGTGGGAAGTTTATAGTGATACAGGCCCACCTCGGGAAACAAAAAGTCTCAAATAATAATCTAACACCTGAAGGAAGTAGAAAAAGAACAAACAAAACCTAAATTTAGTAGAAGAAAGGAAATAATATACACCCAAGTGTAAATAAATGAAATAGAGATTTAAAAAAATAAAAAACTGGTTGATTGGTTCTTTGAAATGATAAACAAAATTGATCAAACTTTAGTCAGACTCATCAAGAAAAAGAAAGAGAAGGCCCAAATAAAAAGTCAGAAAGGAAAGAGAAGTTACAATCAACACCACAGAAATACAAAAGACCATAAGAGATTACTACAAAGAATTAAATGCCAACAAATCATAAGAGATTACTACAAATAATTAAATGCCAACAAATAACAGAAATGGATACATTCCTAGAAATGCACAATCTTGACTGAAAAAGGAAGAAATAGAAAATCTGAACAGACCAATCACTAGTAATGAAATTGAATCATTAATCAAAAAATTGCCAACAAACAAAATCCCAGAAACAGTTTCACAGGTGAATCTGAACAATTATTTACAGAAGAGTAAACACCTATTCTTTTCAAACTACTCCAAAAAACCTTTAAGGAAGGCTTCCAAACTCATTGTACAAGGCCAGCCTTCATTCAAAAACTAGATAAAGACACCACACACAGAAAAATTACAGGCCAATATCACTGATGAATATAGATGCAAAAGTCCTCAACAGCACATTAGCAAGCCATATTTAACAATACATTAAAATAATTATATATCATTATCAAATGGGATTTATCCCAGGGATGCAAGGATGGTTCAATAATTTCAAATGAATCAATGTGATATACCACATTAACAAAATCAAGGATAAAAATCATCACCTCACTAGACGCAGAAAAAGATTTTGACAAAATCCATTATCTATTCATGATTAAAAACTCTCAACAAAGTGGGTATACAGGGATTATACTTCAACATAATAAAGGCCACATATGACAAACCCACAGCATGTATCATACTCAACAGTGACAAGCTGAAAGCATTACCTCTAAGATTAGAAATGAGGGAATGATGCCCACTCTCACATTTTTTATTCAACAAACTACTGGAAGTCCTAGGCACAGCAATGAGACAAGGGAAGGAAATAAAAGATAGCTAAGTTGGAATGGAACAAGTAAAACTGTCACTATTTGCAGATGACATAGTATATCTAGAAAACACTAAGGACTCCACCAAAAAAACTATTAGACTATATGGATTCAATAAATTTGCAGGATACAAAATATACATAAATCTGTTGCATTTCTATATGCTAATAACACACTATCAGAAAGAGAAATTAGGAAAACAATGCCTTTACAATTACATGCAAAAGAATAAAAAACCTAGGAATAAATTTCACCAAGGGAAAAAAAAGAAAAAAAGATCATGAAAGTATCTTTTAGCAAACACTGGTCTGTGAATTTAAAATATTGTCATCTAGTGTTGAAATATATTGACATAAACTTCCTAAAATTAAAAATGTAACAAGTATTCATCTACAAAAAAATTAATCTAACCAAGGAAGTAAAAGACCTATACTCTGAAAATTATAAGATACTGATAAGAGAAACTGAAGATGACACAAGCAAATGGAAAGACATACTGTGTTCACGGATTGGGAGAATTAATATTGTTAAAGATGGTTACTAGACTTATCATGGTGATTTTATAGTGCATTTAAATGTCAAATCCCTAGGTTGTATATCTGAAGTTAGTGTAATATTGCATATCAACTATATTTCAATAAAAAAGAATTAGGTAAAACATTTCCAGTTCAACATATATTTACTAAATGCATTCTCAAACATTCTACTTCAAATAAGTTATTAATTTAAAATATCCTATTATATGAATATTCCATTATATGGATATCCTAATTGTATCTTATTTATCCATTTATCATGGATATTTTGGTGGATGATGGGTACTTCGGTTGTTTCTACTTTTTGCTATTATGAATACTACTACTATCAATATTTATGTACAAACTTTTGGGTGGACATATGTTTTCATTTCTCTTGGGTATTTAAAAGGTAAATTTCTTTCTTATTAAAGAAAATAGTAGTGACTCTATTGTTTGTCATGTTATACCAGAGCTAGTACTAAGAACTTATGTACCACCTTATGCAATAATTCAGAAAAAAAATATCTTAGGTAGTTGTCCCCACTTTCTCTTATTTAGTAGATGTCCAAATAAGTTGTCCCCACAAAAGAGCAAAAGAAAGTAAAATCAGGTTTCAGTTATATCATCCATATCTCGTTTGGTTTCTTGCCAGCACTTCACACCTACCTCAACTCAGGTTTTTGACATGATTTTAGCTTTCTACCTACAGTTCAAAAATATCTTTTATAGATATTCACATGTATATCTCTTCCTGATTCATCCAAACAATCAAAGGGTACTTACTGCTATGGGTAGAGGAAAAGGAGAATTATGTAGTGGGAAAAGCATGCAGTTGAAAGTCAGAGATCTGGGTTCAAATCATGACTCTAACTCAGTAGCAGTGTAACCCAGAACAAATTATTATTTAGTTTCTCTGTGCCCAGGTTTATTCTCTGTAAAAAGAAGGCAAACAACAAAAACCTTTCTAATCTTATAAAGATTAAATTTAAATATCATGAAGTCCATAGCAGGATGCATTGCATGTTCTATGTACATAACAAATGCTGGTCATAAATTATTTTTTATTGCATAATTTCAATTTAATAGTAAGTGATAATAAGATTTAGTGAAACAAGTTTAGTAACAGCACTGAATTCTTATTCTATGGGCTACATAATTTATTATCACCAACTCAACAGAGGTTTAGAATTGTCACTGTAGTGAGTTGTACACTGAGTTACCTTGACAAATTAGTGTGGGAAAGTTGTAAATGTTCTTTTTCCAGCAATTTGGTTTTTTTCCCTTCCTTTCACATACCATAATAAAAAACTTGGAACCACTCAAGGGGACAGATTAGAAGAAGGTGTCCTTAACAGTGACTACAGATCAGACTCCAGCAGCTTGGCCCCTGCCCAGAGTTTCTTCATTAGTTAAACGTAAATACCCACATTCAGTTTTCTCCATTGAGACTTAAATCTCTTCTAGTAATAGCATCTTCTATGCCTGTTATCCTTAGGAGAAATAAAATTAATTTCTCTAGGTTGAGTTCCTATTAATATCATCATAATGGGTTCCTGTCTTCAATCACTGAATCTAAATCAGTTGGTCATGACCCAGCCCCATTTATTTCAAATTATAATTATGTTTGCCAAATTAAGTTTATTCATAAATCTTCCCAGGTGTCTAAGGGTCTACATTATGCTCATAAATTTGTTAAGGATTGGAATGTAAATTTAAGCTTAGCAACGTTTTAGATTATATTTTCATTTATTCCATTTAACACTGTGAATTGCAAAGCTGGCAATAAGCCAAAACATCTTTCATAATTCTGACAAAATCACTGTGTGTTACAAAATTGCTCTCTGGTTGACATTTCCTTATTTGCTAATGAGAAATAATATAAAATTTTCTAAAATAACTATTTTATAGAAATAAACTTTTCGGAGACTTTATTTCTCACTACTGGTTTCATAACCATAAATGTAAACAAATCTGTAATGCCCTATAGCTGGGGTACATTTAAAGAATCATTATTCCTCTCCTACAATCAAAATTCTGTTGTAAAAAATAACATTCAGAGATAAAAATGCATAATTTAGTGGCTTTTTGAGGTGTAGTCAACATACAATAAATGTACATACCTTTGTAAATAGACAACTTCACACATTTTGACACACACACACACACATATATATATATATTCCCCATGAATCCATCAACATAATAAAAATATTCCCAATGGTTTTCTCATGCCCCTTGGTAATCCCTCTCTTCCACTCCTCTCCCCACTCTCCCACTGCCAACTCATCCCATGGCCATCACTGATTTGCTTTCTGTTCCTATAAATTTGCTTGTAATATAAATGTATTATATAAATAAAATCAGTAGGTATTCTTTTTTTGTCTGTTTTCTTTCACTTAGAATAATTATTTTGAGACTCACCCATGTTGTAATATATCACAGTTTATCAACTCACCTGTTCATGACTATTTGGGTTATTTTCGGTTGGGCTATTATAAATAGTGCTGCTGCAAATATTTGCCACAAGTCTTTATACGGTCAAATCCTTTTGTTTATCCTAGGTAAACAGAAGTAGTAGAGTGGCTGAATTATATAGTACACGAATGGTTAATTGTTTAATAAACTGCCCATTTTTCAAAGTGATTGTACCATTTTCCATTCTCATCAACAGTGTATAAGAGTTCCAGTACATTCACATATTGTCAACACTTAGTAAAATCATTCCTTTTAATTTCAGCTACTCTCACAAGTATGCAGTGGTAACTCATTGTGGTTTGAATTTTCATTTCCCTAACAACTCATGATGTTGAGCATCTTTTTGAATACTTATATAGCATCTGTACACCTTTACTGAGCTGTCAGTTTCCTCACTATTGAGTTTTAAAAAGAAATTTACATATTCTGGATACAAGTCTTTTATCAGGCATATGAATTTAAAATATTTTCTCCCAGTCTGTGGCTTTTCTTTTCATGTGCCTAAAAGTGCCTCTTGAAGATCTGAAGTTTTTCATTTTGATGAAGCTCAAATTTTATGGATTGTGCTTTTGGTGTCACGTTGAGGAAATGTTTGCCTAACATGAGATTACAAAGATTTCCTCTGATGTTTTCTTCTAGAAGTTTTATAGTTTTATGTTTTACATTTAAAGTTATGACTCATTTTGACTTAATTTTTGTGTACAGAGCAAGGTATGGATTAAGGTTCCTTTCTTTCGGGTGTGGGGGGGCAGTAATAAACTTCTAATTGTTCCAGCATCATTTGTTAAAAAGACTATCCTTTCTCCACTGAACTACATTTGAGCCATAGTCTAAAATCAGCTTCCCAAATATATGTAGATCAGTTACTGCTAGAAAAATGAGACAGTTGCTTCCCAATCTTTTAGCTCATATATTTTCTGATTTCCCTCTTGATCTTCTTATCCCTAGGTAAACACACCAGTTATTTCAATTGCTATTCCCTAGTCACAATACAATGACGGATATTTTTCCTGGATGGGAGTGAGAAGAAAGAAAAGCAATACTCTATTGTGGACTTTAATTCTGTTTGCTTTTGTCTTTAAAAATACAACAATTATTTATTATTATTACTGTTTTATTATTTGTCTTTAAAAATGCAACAATTTGGTAATTGTTGCTCCCATGTATATGATTATAACTGAGGTACTAACTCCACCATTCAATGTTAGTGAGACACAAACCAAGGTGTCAAAAACCCTCTTGTGCACATGTGACATCTCTCCAGAAAAATCAGGCTGAAAATGGCAGAAGGGCAACATTTCACAAACCTTTCTACATGTCTACTGTGCCTAAATCAGTCAGGCAGATGAGTCTCCCTTTAGCAGGACAGGACAAAAGCATGCACAGAATTAAAATTCTACAGACAGAGAAATAGAAAGGAAGGTGCGAAAAAAGGAAGACAAAGACAACAATGGGGGCAATGGTAGGACTGTGCCTATCCCTAAAGTGTGTCCTCCTACAGAGTGTCTTTTCTTAGAGAATCAGCAATCCCTGATATCACATGTAAATATTCAACCTTTCACAGGACAATGACCAGATCATGAGGCCACTGTAAGACGCCACTCAGAATATTTATGTGCACACACACACAACCCAGACTGAGTTTCTGAAACAAACACTTAGCTTTGATTCACAAGAAAGCTGCTGAGTCACTTAAGGTAAAATTCTAACAATGCCATTAAATTCATAGCTAACTGGTTTTCAGGGCCTTTGCCATACTGCTGTATCTTATTCATATTTAAAAAAATATTTTCTCCTTATATTCAAATACCTACTTGATGAGGAATAAAGAAACAGAGAAACCAACAGTGAAATGAATAATTTCTTTAATTCTTATTATCTGCTAAATGCTGGTGGAAAAGACTCTACGTAAATAAGTAATCATTCCCTAAGTCATGCACACGAGTCAATGGCTGTACTGATAAATTCAGCCCCAAACTAATTGATTTGTGTGAGGCTTTTTCTTACCTATGGTTTTCATCATATAAGGTATTTTTGCTCCTTAGCACAAAAAGCTGAGGGAAGGGAGTCAGAACTTTAAAATCCTGCATTATCATTATGTGAGGAGTCAAAAATTATCTACACCCTGGCTGTGGAATTTATCTTAATTTTTAGAAAAGACAAATACATCATTTTTCAACATAATCTCCTTGCTTTTTAATACACTTTGGCCATCTGTCAACAAGTTTTTGTACTCCCTTATTAAAAAATGTTTTAGGCTGAGCTGCGAGCCATGAAGGCACCGCTGTTTTCACTTCTGATGAAGAAGTGAATCTTCATCCTCATAGGGCTGCTTTCAGGGGATCAAACAGGTGGAAGTCCGATGGAGCAAGATCAGGACTATAGGGAGGATGCTTTAACACCTCAAAATGAAGTTTCTGCAGAGTGTCAACAGCGTGGGCAGAAGTGTGCAGACGTGCATTGTTATGAAAGATCACAATGCCCTTGGATAGCAGACCTCTGCATTTAATCTAAAGTTTAGGCTTCAGCTCTTCAATAAGCATCTCACTGTAATGAGCACTGTTAACTGTTGAACCTTTTTCCTGATAATGTTCCAATACTGGCCCTTGAGAATCTCAGAAAACTGTAAGCATCGATTTTCCAGCTCGTGGTTGACTTCTGAACTTTTTTCTTGGTGGGTGATTGAGGATGTTTCCATTCCATACTCTGCAGTTTACTCTTAGGCAAGTAGTAATGAATCCATGTCTCGTTACCAGTAATGATTCTCTTTAAGAAACTTTCACCTTACTCAGAGTATCTGACCAAATTTTGTTTGCAGGTATTCAAACATTTCTGTTTATGCTCTTTGGTGAGTTGCTTTGGTACCCATCTTGCATAAACTTTTTGAAGTCTAAGTCTGTCCTGGATTACTTCATTTTGAGGTGTTAAAGCATCCTCTCTATAGTCCTGATGTTGCTCAACTGGACTTCCACCTGTTTGGTCCCCTGAAAGCAGCCCTACAAGGACGAAAATTCACTTCTGATGAAGAAGTGAAGACAGCAGTGCATTCGTGGCTCCCAGCTCAGCCTAAAACATTTTTTAATGAGGGAATATGAAAGCTTGTTAACAGATGGACAAAGTATTGAAAAGCAAGGAAATTATGTCGAAAAATGATGTATTTGTCTTTCTAAAAGTTAATTAAGATAAATTCCACAGCCAGAGTGCAGATAATTTTTGACTCACCCTCATAAATCATTAATGATAATGAGTTGGCCTACTATTCTTATATCTAAACGTAGGTGATAGTTACATGTTCAGAATAACAATGTATGAGATTCATGTTTGGTACAACTTTGTGAGCAAATGTCCATAATTTCCCTCCTATGGAAACATATCACCTAGGAAGCTACATACACTCAAGACATACTAATAATCAAATTTTCTAAATAAGAAGAGAATAAAAAGAGATTATAGTTGCAGCCAATGGGTTTCTTAATAGTCTAGAGCAAAAGAAAACAGTACATTGTACAACTGATATTAGTATTTCATAAAACACAACTAAATTGTCCTTTATACAGTTTTTCATGTTTCTAAACCTTGGCTACATCTAAAACCTCAAATCAAATTATTCTCACCCATAATTACTTCTGAGTCACTAGACAATAGAGAAATGTAAAAAAAATAGGGACAACTCCATTGGGATCCTGTATATTTAATTATGTAATAACTATTAAATAAAGACTCATAGTTCTTTAATCGTATTTTTAAAATATAAGCACTATACCCCTTAGGGCAAGGTGCCCTTTTGAGTTCTGATCCCAAGTAGGTCATTCCATGGACTTTTTCTACATATGGGCAAATAGCCACCTGCTCACACAGGACAACATTTAGTTGGCTCTCTTAATGATCCAAATAGGTCACTGCACAATTGATTTGTATGCAGCACATTCAAATAGACTGAATAAATTTGCCAGTTCCGTTATGTTTGTTCATTTTTCAACTGCCACAAGCTTGTGCAGTATGCGCATAATTAAAAATTGAGGAATAATAGTTTGGAACACACTTGTCCCAAAGTTTAAATTTTTCTGCAGAATGAATATATAAGGTATCTTAAATATTACTAACTAAATAAAAGTCTTGACTGAAAATGTGTAAGAAATGACAGACCCATCCTTCTGTTGCTTTGGGAGAGAAAACCCCTATCTTTTGATACAAAGAGGGTAGAGCTTAGCTACAAAGACTTACATACTACCTACTGTGTAACAGGTAATTTTCTGCACATTTTACATTCATTACATTCATTACTGCACAACTATATGAAATGGATCAAATTACTATCCCCATTTTATAGAAGAGGAAACTAAGGCATAGAGAGGTTAAGTAACTTGCTCAAAGTCTCATAGTAGTAATGGGCAGAGCTGGAATTTGGATCCTAACAGTTTGACTTCAGGGCCTGTGCTCTCAACCACTGGGCAACACTGCCTCTCTTTCCTTTTGGCTCCTTCTTCTAATTTCCCTCTTTCTAAGTTTAAGCTTCACTCTGATTTCCAAGGAGACTTTTCACCATTGCTATTCCTTTATCAATATGCCCTCTTGTACATAGGATGGGGTGGGAATGGGCCAGAAAATAGTTGAGTTGAGAAGAAATGAGCTCAATGATCAAAAATGGCTTTTCTGAATTACTATAAGGAGCTAATAAATAGTGAAATTTCAAACAGTAGCAATGGCAAAAGTTTTAGGAAGTCAAAAATGTTGAAGATTAGTTTCTCCAAACAAGACAGTACGCTATCTTCCTGGATTTGAAAGAACTAACACGGGCAATCTGATGATCTGAGATCTCTGAGATGGCACAGAAATCCTCAGTAAGCAATGTGAATCTCTAAAAACACTAGCTACTGGCAAATAATGTTTTAAATACATTTCTGAAATCCTACAAATGGTAGTTCAAGTGGTAGTACTAGGGTACAGGATTAGCGGTGGTGTAGAGCAACAGCTGGTTAGCTTTGCAGTGGTGTGTTGATAAAGGTTTTAACAACTAGCTGGGAGGGATTAGGAGGATTATAGCATTAGTTAACTGATGTCTGTGGAATAAATGCTCCCACTATGGCCAATTTCAAGCTACTAACTTGACATCACTCAACACAGAGTTTGGAAGAAACATGCAACAGTACGCTGTTATGGTGCTTCCTCCATGCAGGTAAAATAGATGTCAATAAACTCAAAAACACAAATAGTAAACTGTAATACAATAATGTGTTTTGTGCATTTATAACTTTTGTATATACTTATTTGTATGTTTATATAATTTAATTTTTAATAATGGCTGTGTTTAGCAACCAGCTTGCAAAATTCCTGAAAATTTACTAATCAGCTCTTGTGAGCTGCTATGAACTGACTACAACACTCCACTGCCACCAAAAAACGTATACATGACTTTGCAGGCAATAATGTCAAAAAATAAAAGTCCACTAAATTTCATGGGACTGATATCAAGTACTTAATTATGGGTAGGACATATCTCCTAGTTGTCTTTCTCTGGAATCCGAAAACAAATTCTGTATTATAATCAATCCCTGAGAAGGCAAAAATGTTTATTAAGGATGTTCTCCTAGCCAAGAATATTTAATGTAGAAGATGCTGTTTAGTAGAAAACTATTTTCCACAATTGTCTTAACTGAAACAACTCAATGTTTAGAAATTCTATAATCACTAGGAAAGGAATATAGATTTGCTATCACAGACTAAATAACTGGCTGATAACATGCCATTGATTCTAAAAGAGACAAAATGTAGTGTAGTATTGAAAACCACAAACACCAGAGTTAGATAACCTGGCTTCAAGTGTTATTTCTTGCACTCATTATCTGTGTGGAGTTTAGCAAATAACTGCTTTGTGTCTGTTTTTATCATCTGTCAAATGGGAATCAACACAGTATTGTATCTACTTCAAAAGAATGTCATCAGAATTAAATAAGTTAATACATGTAAATTCTGAAACAGTTCTGAAAACACATGGTAAGTGCTCATTTCGATTGCCTATTGTTAAGAAAATATATCCTTTTACTATTTAACATTTTTTTCTGATCGTTTTTCTTCATTTACTGTCATACAGCAGTAATAGCACCACCAATGATGGAGCACCAGTTTTTGCTAAGCCTTTCATGTATATATGTGTGTGTATGTATGTGTCATATGTATGTATTTGTGCATGGCTGCTCATAATTTACAACCAAACTTAAGAAAAACACATATTACCTCTTCTTTATAGGTGAGAAAAAATGAGTTTTACTGAGGTAACATGGCTTTCACGGCTGACACAGCTAGTAGGTGGTGAAGGTATCATTTAAACTCAGTTCTCCCTGGGGACTTCCCCGGTAGTCCAGTGGTAAAGAATCCATCCTGCAGTGCAGGGGAGGTGGATTCCATCCCTGGTCGGGAACTAAGATCCCACATGCTACGGGGCAACTAAGCCCGTGCGCATCACAACTACAGAGCCCAAGTGCCCTAGAGCCTGCGTGCCACAACTAGAGAAGAGAAAACCGGCACATCACAACTAGAGAGAAGCCCACGCACCGCAATGAACATCCTGCGTGTCACAACTATGACCCAACACAGCCAAAAATAAAATTAAATAAGAAATTACAAAAATAAAAAACTAAATAAAAATAAACTCAGTTCTCTTTGCCTCTAAAGACTGAATGCACCATTTCCTTATTTAATGTTGCCTCTCTATAACATCCCATAATTAGATGTTCTTGATCACAACCTATTTCTTGAAATATTCTTACTATGGCTGCTGTGACAATTTCTCCTGATTCTCCTGCTTCTATTTCTATCTAATCATCCCTATCTCATGAATCATAGCCACACATTATAAACTATACTCATATGGTATTTACTCTGTGTTCCTGTGTATCTCTGTGTCTAAAATGTCCTTTTTTGTAAGGACAACATTCATATCAGATGAGGGCTCGTTTTAATAACCTTAACTTGACTACATCTACAAAGACCCTATTTTCAAATAAGGTCACATTTTGAGGTACTGGGGGTTACGATTTCAACATATGAAATTTTTGGGGGGGAGACACCATTCAACCTATAGCAATGCTTACCCCTACATTTATTTTCTCACAATGAGAAATTTCTGTTTGGGATTTTATTGCCTACTCATGCTTTTTTTCTGGGCTTTTATTTAAAAATATTATATGTAGATTTGCAAAAAAGTAAACTTTTCAATTATTTATTTACATCCTACCTCTTCCAAAGTGAATCAGCAACAAAAATATAGCAAAATGGATGGACTAGATATATAAAATAATAAATGTGAAGTATAGAAATATAAGTATAGAAATTTCTTCTTTACTTTTTATAACTTTCAAGTGTGCAGCATTGTAATTTGACATCTGCATATACTACAAGGTGATCATCACAACTCCTTCCCCTGTGCGAACCACTAAGTGACTCCCTGTTTCTACGAGTTTATTTTTTAAAATTTCGTGTTTTGTTGAGACTCCACATGAGTAAAAAATATGGTATTTCTCTTTCTCACCTGACTTATTTCCCTTAGCAGAATACTTTCAAGGTCCATCCATGTTGTTGCAAATGGCAGGATTTCATTATTTTTTATGGCTGCACAGTATCCCATTGCACATAAAAATCACATCTTCTTTATCCATTCATCGGCAGATGAGCAGTTAGGTTTCTCTACATCTTGGCTATTGTAAATAATGCTGGGATGAGCAAAGGGATTAATATATCTTTTCAAATTACTATTTTAATATTCTTCAGATAAATATGTATAAGTGGAATACCTAGGCCATATAGTAGTTCTATTCTTAATTTTTTGAGGACTCTCCATACTGTTTTCCATACAAGTTGCACCAATTTACAGTCCCACCAATGGTGTATGAGGGTTCTTTTTTCTTCACATCCTCTCCAAAATTTACTATTTCTTGTCTTTTCAATAATAACTATTCTAACAAGTGTGAGGTGATACTGCATTGTGACATTTTTTTGATAGCATTGTGACTTTTTTTGATACTTTATTTATTTGGCTGCATTGTATCTTAATTGCTGCATTCAGGCCTTCTCTAGTTGTGGTGAGCGGAGGCTACTCCTCATTGCAGTACGTGGGCTTCTCACTGCAGCGGTTTCTCTTGTTGCAGACTACAGGCTCTAGGTGTGCAGTCTTCAGCAGTTGTAGCACACAGGCTTCAATAGTTGCGGTGCATGGGCTTCGTTGCTCCACAGCACATGGGATCTTCCTGGACCAGGGATCAAACCCATGTTTCCTGCATTGGCAGGTGGACTCTTAACCACTGTGCTACCAGGGAAATCCCCTTATTGTGGTTTTGATTTGCACTTTCCTAATAGTGATGTCGAACATCTTTTAATGCATCTGTTGGCCACCTGTATTATGTCTTCTTTGGAAAAATGCCTATTCAGATCCTTTGCCCTTTTTTTAATTGGGTTGTTTTGTTGCTGTTGAGTTCTATGAAACCCTTATAAACGAGGGTGAGTCAAAAATTATCTGCACTCCGGTTATATTAAAACTTCTGTTGGCTTCATTGTCTTATCAGTGCTCTCCATTCAAGGCTGCTGTCTTCCCAGTCATTGCTGTGCAGGTGTGAAAGTGTTACATCAGTTCATTTGTAACTGTGATGTAAGCAAAAATGGATGCCCCACTTGTCATTTGCATGAAAGAAGAGCAGTGTGCTGTGATTCGCTTTTTGTGGTCTGAGGGTGTGCATATCCACACACTTCTGCCCACACTGTCAACACTCTGCAAAAACTTCATTTTGAGGTGTTAAAGCATCCTCTCTATAGTCCTGATCTTGCTCCACTGCACTTTCACCTGTTTGGTCCCCTCAAAGCAGCCCTACAAGGACGAAGATTCACTTCTAATGAAGAAGTGAAGACAGCAGTGCATTCATGGCTCCTAGCTCAGCCTAAAACAATTTTTAATGAGGGAATATGAAAGCTTGTTGACAGATGGACAAAGTATTGAAAAGCAAGGAGGTTATGTTGAAAAATGATGTATTTGTCTTTTCTAAAAGTTAATTAAAATAAATTCTATAGCCAGTGTGTGGATAATTTTTGACTCACCCTTGTATTTTGGATATTAACCCCTGAAAGTTTCTTTTTACTTTACATGTCACATGCCATGCACAATAACTAGAGATGAGTTTCAAGTATGGATTATACTGATTTAATATTTTAAAGAACTTTCATGATTATAAAGTAACACATTTATTGTAGAAATTTGAAAAATGCAAAGAAAGCATTAAACCCATACTCAATCCCACCACTATGAACATTTTCATATGTATCATCCCAAGCTACCCTATAACTATATTAATAGACATATATTTGTAATTTGGAAGTTAATTTTACATACAATTTTGTAGGCTTTTTAATTTATTATATTGTGGGCATCATTCTATAGTTTATTACTATCATAATTTATTTAACTCATGAACTCGTGTGATTTAAATTTTATTATAAATGAGTGACTAAGGGCATTGTACTTCTTTAAGAGTTTGACTAGAGATTATAAAATCAAGAACTAGATGTTAGATTTACCAAACAGAAAAGACAGAGCTGAATATAATTTAGCAAGACCCCAGCAAAAAATATAAGCCAAAGATAGAGTTTCCGTAGAATCTCATACAGCAAAAGGACACCATTAATATTTGAAAGACCTTTACTACATTTATTGGAGTAAATGTCCTGATAGCTTTCAGGACATAGACTGAGCAAAATTACTAAGGCATATATATTCAGCAACTTCTTTTTGACATGTACTGTCCCGTTCTACTGTTTCTTATGAAGAAGATGTTGCTATTACTGCCAAAAAGTACAAAAGCCCTGAGATTCTACCCTGCTTACAAGCTAATAAGCTAATCCAACACTGTTTCATGGATGCTAGCAGAAGACACAAGATTCCTGGATCAGAGACAAAGGACTTTATCACCCATGACAAAGCAGTAGCCAGAACTTCCTGTTGGTTTGCTTTGGCTCCCCATGCCGCTGCAAATCCCACAGGGATAATGCAAGTAGGCCTAAATGGATGCCTTCATAAACAGGGGCTGCACTTCAGGAGAGGAGCACTGAGCTTGGGAAATTTCCTACTTTCCTAGTAGGTAAAAGTAAACTTTGTGTGAAAAAAGACATCACCTCATCCCTGAAGGTTGTTTATTCCAAACCCAAAACTGAGGAATGGCCTCAGCAAAATGCAGTCAGGGTCTTGCATTCTTGGCATACCAAGTCAGAAAGTATAGGAATCTCCACGGCCCATGTCAAAGGCTCTCCTAATGATCTCCATTTTCTAGTCATAAACTCAATCTCACCAAATCTTGGTATTTATGAGACTGTTTTTCTCCCCTTAGTTTAAATGTTTAGATTTGCTTTTGTACAGGCCTTTAAAAATAGGCATGATTTTAAAAGTTTTTTGAAGCTCTATATATACATTTACATTAATAACTATAAATCATTATCAAGCACCTATTATGTCAGGAAACGTGAGACATCTGAAATGGCCTTGTTCCAGATTCTCATCTTTATTATTTTCTCTCAATAATTACTAGACAGGGACTTCCCTGGTGGCGCAGTGGTTAAGAATCCGCCTGCCAATGCAGGGGACACGGGTTTGAGCCTTGGTCCAGGAAGATTCCATATGCTGTGGAGCAACTAAGCCTGTGTGCCACAACTACTGAGCCTGTGCTCTAGAGCCTGCAAGCCACAACTACTGAGCCCTCACACCACAACTACTGAAGCCTGTGTGCTTAGAGCCTGTGCTCCACAAGAGAAGCCACCACAATGAGAAGCCGGAGCACCGCAAGGAAGAGTAGCCCCCGCTTGTCACACTAGAGAAAGCTTATGTGCAGCAATGAAGGCCCAATGCAACCAATAAATAAATAAATAAATACTAGACATGCAACATGTTTGTTTTCCCTTGATATTTACCAATGCATTGGATTTTATAGTTTTTTTTCCTTTGTATATTTTCTTCCTCAAATTTGACCTTTCCTAATCAGATTAAATTTTTTTTTCATGCATGCTCTTTCCAGTCCTTCACTGCCCACTATCTTACACTTAATCAGGAATTCATCATTATAGCATAACAAATCATCATAAAGAAAATAAAACCCTATTTTTCAATAGCATCTGCGTAAGCAGTTTTTAACTTTTGCATTCTGCTTTTTGTGCCAAAGCCACAACCTTCAACTTGAGATCTAAATCCATCTGTGCTCCCTTTAGTCTTCCAGATTCCCTGCCCAAATCTCCAAGTCACTAAAACTATGTTCCAGGTTTCTTCTGGCTCCCTCAGTCCTCTCGCATAAATCCATCTCCATGGAGAGCAGTTGGTAGGCTTCATGTATTTGGCAAGCCTGCTCATACATCTTAGGTGCTTACTCTAGGAAGGAAGCACACATTCCAAATGACAATTCAATTTCAGGCCTATATATGCCTACCTCACTCCACTTTCCATTAAAGAGCTACATACCACCACACTTTTCTCTTCCTCCAAGAAGTGGTAACTTGATTCCAAACACCTGTTATTGCCCATGGCCCTCCTTTTCTTGGTCTGTGAAGCAAGGACTATTGAGTCACATTCAGAATGTTCAAATTCACAATTAATGTATTACATTTCTACCCCTCTTTCTACTCTGTGGCAGGTTCTACTCCTTGGTAACCTCTTGGCACTGATTTTGATTGCCTTTTATCTCCTTGAATCATTCTTCTGACTTGCTTTCTGACTTTTTCCCCATCTTATCTAAGAAGCCTTTGTCCTAACATGTAAACCAGAGTGTTGACAGGCATTTCCCAACTCCCTCAATTTCACCATTAGCAGGAAAGCTAGCTTGCATAAATATGCTAGCTAGAAAGGCAAAAAATCATATCTCTGCTAGTAATTTAAATATATCCCCTAAATTTACACTTATGGATCCCAAGTTGAAATTTTCTCCTTGGAAACTGTTGGAGTAATGATTTTGGGGGCTTGTTTTCTGGAGATCAAAGGGAGTCCTACAAACATTGCCTTAACCTTCCTTGGCCACTCTGCTCCCCTTCCAGATAATCTCTGCTAACACTTAAAAATAACTAATTATTACAATTAATTTAACTAGAACATAAACTTCACTTTTCCTAAGTAAACAAATAGCTATGTTTCATGATTCTGACATTTAATGAATACCTACTGTGTGCCAGGTACTTTATTTTATTTATCAAATTCTAGTTTAGATAGCTCTTACAAAGTGCTATAAGTGAAAACTAGATAATTCTAAGTGCTTTCAAGTATTAAAATGGTAGAGCTGGGAATCAACTGCAGGTGGTCAGATTCTAGATCTGTGCTCTTACTCACTGATATATATTTAATTTTCACAATAACCCTGCAAGGCTAGTTATCCACAATTTAAAAATGAGAAAACTTAGGGATTTAGAGAAAACTTAGGGATTAGAGATGGAATAAATTTCTCAGGGTCATCCACCTATAAGTAGATCTCAGATTCAAATCTAGGTTTCACTGATCCCTTCTTCACTGCTCTCTTCACAAGCATATTGCCTCTTGTATACATTCTTTTCTTCCTAATTAAAACTTGTCAAACAATAGCATCATTATATCAAATACCTATTAATAAAATAATGCTACATAACAAACAACCACAAAACCTCAGTGACTACATTAAAAATGTATTTATCTCCTATGTCCCTATGGCTCCATGTACTTGGGCTGGGCTTGCTCATGCATCTATACTCATCAGTAGGTCAAGTAAAACAGATTTGTGATTCTGGCTGGGCTCACTCACATGTCTTGGAATTAGCTGGCTGTCAATTGATTATTAGTTCCAAAGCAGGAAAATCTGGCTTTGTTAGACTGAATATGTTCCAATGGCAATAGCAGAAGTTGAAGAGGAAGAGTGGAAATATGGTCTTTTTCAAGCTTCCACTTGTATAGTGACTGGTAACATCCCAGTCACTTGGCTGGTTCAAGAATATCAGTGGGAGCAGGTTATAAGGCCACATGACAAAGGATGTGGATTCAGGAGGGGTGAAGCATTGGGACCATAACATAATCAGTCTACTGCAGTTATTATCATTGAGACTAAGTAGCCAAGTCATATAATTATGCATTTAGCTGTATGTGAGAGCTGAGTGCTAAATTTTCATAAATTTTGCAAGACAATTGCTAAACCATTAGTAGCTTGAAATCAATCCATGATAAGAGTATTTATACCACAAAACTAGTCAAATGCTACAAATCAGGGCTTTGTATAGCCAATTTGCTAGCACACTACTGTATGCATCTCAAAACTTTAAGTCTAATGCTTCTCCCATGTACAGAAAAATTCAAATGATTATGTGATCAAGTTATATTCTATTTTGCATCAAAAATTATATAGGTATTATTATCAGGTTGCTGTTATGTTTTCTTTTCCTTAGTTACCTTCTATGCATTCAAATAGCTTAAAATTAACAGTTCTAAAGATGGATGGCTCATCATTCCTTGAATAGGTACAGTAAGAATAGTAATTAAGTAAACATCATCAAAGAAATTACTTATGAGTCTAAAGATTCCAATTTGCTATTTTTAAGGGTATTTTAATTCTCATTTATTCTGTGTTTGCAGCAAATCTGCTGTAGATAATCCCAGGGGCAGCATTAGATTACAGAATCTATTAATTTTGTCAGAAGACAGTTGAAATGGTAATTTAGATTGACTTAGAATCACAGATCATTATGTGGAGTTCATTCTGTCACTCAAAGGATTTGAGCATAGGTGTGTCTTTCTTCATAAACAAAATAAAACTTCATTCTATTTCAAATACAAGTTAAAGTGTTTTACAAACTTTGACTGATGAAACTGGGGATGCAGGAAATGAAAATTTTTCTAGCCTTTTAGCCATTCCCCAAGTCTCTAGTACACCATCACTGTCATCATCAAAAAAAAAAAAAAAAAAGAGAAAGAAAAGGAAAGGAAAGGGAAGAAGGAAGGAAGGAGGGAGGGAAAAGGGAGGAAGAAGGAGGGAGGGAAAAGGAAAGGGAAAGGGAAGTTGCCAACAGGCCACAATTCAAAACATTAAATAATACTGAAAAGAGTTGAAAATGACTATGTATTGGTATTTTTCTTTCCTCAGTGGGTAAGGAAAGTGTGAAGTGAGTCTACTTTCTTTATGAAAATTTTAACTATGGCAGGAAGTTATGAAATTGTACCCAGTATTTCTTTCTTATTAAGAAATGAAAATACTGAATTTGAGCACATGCATATATTCTCTCTACCTGCCTTTCTCTTTCTCTGCCTCTGTGTGTGTGTGTGTGTGTGTGTGTGTGTATCTTTCTTTTCTTTTTTGAATACAAAGATAAAGATTATGCCTGAAGCCAAACTATCTCAGTTCAGATTCAAGTTCTGGGACTCTGAGCAAGTATTTAACCTCCATGTTCATTTTCTTCATCTGTAAAATGTGGATAAAAATAGTATCCGCTTCAAGGGTTGTTATAAGTATTAAACGAATTAATACATATAAAGTATTTAGAACAGTGCCTATAAATTCTCTAAAAATGTTGCCTGCATTGTATGACACCCAAACCATTTCCATTCAAGTCAGTTAAAAAAAAAATCAAACTAGAACATTATCTAACACCACACACAAAAATAACATCAAAATAGATTAAAGACTTAAATGTAAGACCGGATACTATAAAACTCTTAGAGGAAAAACACAAAGAACACTCTCTGACATAAATCACAGTAAGATCTTTTTGGATCCACTTCCTAGAGTAATGAAAATAAAAACAAAAATAAACAAATTGGCCCTAATTAAACTTAAAAGCTTTTGCACACCAAAGGAAACCAAAAAAAAAAAAAATGTAAAGACGACCCACAGACTGGGAGAAAATATCTGCAAACAAAGTGACCAACAAGGGATTAATCTCCAAAGCATACAAGCATCTCAATATTAAAAAAACAAACCCAATCAAAAAATGGGCAGAAGATCTAAATAGACATTTCTCTGGAGAAGACATACTAAACACAGGAAAAGATGCTCAACATTGCTGATTATCAGAGAAATGCAAATCAAAACTACAAAGAGATATCACCTCACATCGGTCAGAATGGCCATCATCAAAAAGTCTACGAACAATAAATGGTAGAGAGGGTGTGGAGAAAAGGGAACCCTCCTACACTGTTGGTGGGAATGTAAATTGGTACAGCTACGATGAAGAACAGTATGCAGGTTCTTTACAAAACTAAAAATAGAACTACCATATGATCCAGCAATCCCACTCCCGGACATATGTCTGGATAAAACCATAATTCAAAAAGATACATGCAATATTCATCGCAGCACTATTTACAATAGCCAGGACATGGAAGCAACCTAAATGTCCACTGAGGGATGAATGGATAAAGAAGATGTGGTACATATATACATACAATGGAATATGACTCAACCACAGAAAAGAATGAAATCATGCCATTTGCAGTAACATGGATGAAATTATCATACTAAGTGAAGTAAGTCAGATAGAGAAAAACAAGTATCATATAACTCATATGTGGAATCTAAAAATATGATACAAGTGAACTTATTTACAAAACAGAAACAGACTCACAGACTTCAAAAGAACACTTAAAATGGTTACCAAAGGGGAAAGGTGAGGGGGAGGGATAAATTAGGAGTTTAGGATTAACCTATACACACTACTACATATGAAATAGATAAACAACAAGGACCTACTGTATAGCATAGGGAACTCTACTCAATATTCTGTAATAACCTACATGGGAAAAGAATTTGAAAAAGAACAGATACATGTATATGAATAACTGAATCACTTTGCTGTACACCTGAAACTAAAACATTGCAAATCAACTATACGCCAATATAAAATAAAAATTAAATTTAAAAAAACCAATCACTTAACTCAGAAACTTTAATCATATTAGTTGTCATTTTTCAAGAGATGTCTTTACCTCTCAAGGAGCTGTGTGTTATACCTGTACAGTTCAGGAGTGTGTAGACACAGTCTGAAGAGGGCATTGGCAGCTCAGACTCAGGGTAAAGACAAGGACCTCCCACTTCAGCTTTGATAGTCATGTATATTAATATATACAGAAGAGTATATAATGAAGACTTTATGAAAACATGATATCTGTGTCACTTTATAATCTTACATCCCTGAAATCACAGGATACAGAATAGATCTACGTGTGCTTACTACTTATTTTTATTTTAGATACCTTTTAACTAGGAAAAAATCTTGATGTATTAGAAATATTTACATATATTTTTATATTTTAATAACTGTAATTTCACACTGGGGTCAAAGAGGAAGTGTAAACTGCTATCTCTTGATGGTATATGCTTGGCAAAAGCTCATAAGACATAATGGGAAAAGAGAAGAGTGAATGGTCCTGGCAATGGAACATGAATTACTACAAAAGATGACTTTACAATTTTATAATGTACTGAGCTGAGGTAAAAAAGACTGTTTTATATTTTGTAAGCACAGAGCTTAATTATATTGAACAGATAGCTGGAAATCTCACACGTAAGACAAAGACATGAAAATCTCAATGAAAAATCCACTGTGGTAAAAATTGGCAATTGAAAATTTATATCCTCTAACATTATTTTATTATAGATTTCTTGTAGTTAGAGCAAAATATAGACTAGTGATGATATTTACAAATCTGTTTGGAAGTTATGTGCTATGGCATTATTAGGTAGCATCTACGAAACAGGTTCTATTTGTTTTCCTAGGCTTTATTTGAAGACGTGGGCAGAGAAGAAATAATTATTGAGCTTTTAAACATGGAAATTGCTATGGTTTTAATTAATACAAATATATATTCTTATGTGATATACTGAATTATATATAGATATATAAATATATAATATCAATTACAGAATACACATTTATTCTTATATTTTAGTTAAGAGAAATATAAATCATATTTATATTTATAGAAGATTAAATAGCCTGAAACACTTTTAATATAATAGCCATACAATATATTATAAGAAAACAATATTTGATAACTTTAATTTTAATTTAAAAATTAAAACTTACGGTATCACAGGTTATCACTCAAAATCAACTAGAGTTGAGTCGATATTCAAAAGCCCAGATTTTCAAAGAACAGCACTGCCAGACCAATCTTAAAATGTAATCTAATATAATCCTTATAGATAAAACAAGAAAATAAAGACTTTAGATGTAAACCTTTATAATAGTATGGAGGTATTTTATAGTACATACAAGTACTTTCATTACATTAAATGAGACTGAAGTTGTCTATATAACTGACCTCATTATCCATCATTGTTATATGGCCTCTGCACATAGAGCACTCATTCTCCCAACTCATTAAAAGGACCCAACCTGAAAGAACATATTAGGTATGTTGACACTGGGCCATTTAATCAAACCATTTTTTCCTGATATATCTATAGAAGGGAAAAAATGTTTTGGGGATAAGATGAATGCTCCTGTGGATCCCTCTACAGATTTAAACGGCTGACTCAGCAGCACTTTGAGTATAGTGCAGTCTAGAGGAAGCAACCTGATGGCATTTTAGTTTATTGTACTTAACGACACTCAGGACAAGCATTTTATTCACATAGATTTCCCCTAGTAGAAATTAATTTCTCCCTTCTTGGTGCTTGCACAGCACACAATTTCTTCCTCTCCTACAGCATTAGCCACATTTTGCCTTATTCTAAGCTCTACTCTTTTGTGTAAAAAGGTGAAACATCAATACTTACAAATATCTTGATAAAAATTTTAAGGTTTTTCTGTATATTCCCTCCTTCTCCACATGCCCTTCTCTAAATCAGTATCATAAAGCACATGCTTGCGACACAGAATCCAAGTATAGATCAACTGGTACCATTATAAAATAAACCAACAACATGGAAAATGAAAGAAAAAATGAATTAGGACGAAGTGTCAAATTTTATATATACTTTAGGCTGTAACTGGCATACTAGAGAACTATCAATGTCTTTTTTTCTGACCAAAAAATGGTTATAGCATATACCGTATCAAGAAAGCAAATTTCTGGTGTGAATTTGAGGTCTCTTCAACGGCAGTAGACTGTTACCGTCTCAGGAGTAAATTCAATCTCAGAATAAAGTCTTATATGCTGTGTCCTAGGTCTTAGTGCCCTACAAATAGGAAGTACCAAAAATCTTTGTTAAATTGCATTAAATCAATGGTGTTTAGATTTCTTGATTCTAGTCTGTAAGTCAATGATTTGGCAAACATTCTCCTTCTACTCAGTATGCACAGGCCACTACCATCCAAAACAAAAAACAAAAACAAAAACAAAAAATGAAAAACAAAAAGAAATGTGTTTCAATGATTTAGTTTTACCTGTCTTCTTTGTAGTCTGGGGAGTTGAAGGATAGAAAGCAGATAGATCTAGTCAAGGGGTCAAGGATGAAACTTGAAAGCTAAATTATCTTATAACTCAGCTACAAAAACAATTCCACAAGTTTACCCTCTCAAATCATTTAGAGGCCATTATCTTGATAAAGGCACTGAAGCCTTAGGAGTGAGAAAGAAAAGAAGAGAGCCTTGAAATAGAAACTTAATACATCTAAATTAAGTTTGCATGTGAGGTGGCAGAAGAAAAAAATCATAGGTTTTGACCTACAAGGATTTTTCTGATCATCCATAAGAAGGTGAGTGAAAACAGTAAAAATATCATTTGTACCATCTTCTACTATAGAGTCTCAGCCTCTTGTGAAGACATGAGACAAAGCCGTTATGAACTGTTTTAAGAAACCCTAGCACAGTTTCAATAAGATGTTCAAAAATGTATTTTAAAAGTATAAAACAAATTAGCTGCTTGATTTGTTCACGTTACACCAAATTAGTTTGACTGAATACATATCAATATATTTCCTGAAGTAAACAGTTGTTTGGGGACATCCTTAAGAGACAGAAATAGAGGAGCTGACTAATGAAGGCCTATAATGGTCCTATTAAGTATTATATGTTTTGTTTTGTCTTTTTTTCCTCCTCCCATCCCACAAGGGCATATAGCTTCTATGATAAGGAAAGAAGGAAGCAAGGAAGGAAGGAAGGAGGGAGGGAGGAGGAAGGAAGATGTAGAAAGATTAACTGATGCATGGATATAAAACAGTGAAATAATACGAAACCAGAACCAGCACAACAAAATGTAGTGTGTGGCAAGAAGAATGAAACTAAATGTGCCTAGTCTCTTAAAAGCTCAATTTTGCCCAGTGACGGCCTAGAATTTAACTTTGTATATGTATCAGTTTGGTTCCTAGGAGTATTAGGACCTTTTCAGTAGGCTTACTGTCTATGTAGTGTCTCTGTAGACTTAAGTCTTTCACTTGGCTATGTTTGGTTAAGGACACTTTATTCCTCAGTTTTGTGATACCTTAAACAGCCAAGCCACTAGTTTAGCTGAGCAACATTTTTGTGGAGGAAAAATATAAATGCAATGTTGGACTACACTGCAGTAAGTATCTGGGATTTCCCTGGTGGTCCAGTGGTTAAGACTTCGCCTTCCATTGCAGGGGGTGAGGGTTTGATCCCTGGTCGGAGAGCTAAGATCCCACGTGCCTTGTGGCCAAGAAACCAAAACATAAAACAGAAGCAATATTGTAACAAATTCAATAAAGGCTTTAAAAATGGTCCACATCAAAAAAAATATTAAAAATATAAAAAGTATCACATGAGAGACCAAAGAAATAATCTCCCTTATCATTATAACAGCATCAACTAAATCCTTATAAGGCTGTTAGGTTTGTCCTGTGAATATCTGAAATAAGGCTTCTTTATTGCTTTTCAAGGACTGTCAACACCTTCCACACCATGGAAGATTAGCCCAAGCTCTGTGCCAGAAAATGTGTGAATCCACAGATACTGTGTGGTTATATGATACTTATCATAAATAGAAAATCCTATTATCAAGCTTCATGACATACTGTGATTTAAAGGTCTTAGGGACCACAGAGTCATCAAGAGACTACAGAAAATATGACTACGCTGCAGTAGTTATCCCATTTTTGATATGTTATGCATAATCAGTTTTAATGTCATCTGTGATTTGTAAAAATGAGAACTGTAGGCATTTCTTTCAGCTTAAAAAACAAAAGTTCAAGAAGGTTGTTGTGAGGAATAATAAATGAAAGTTACTGTGAAGGACTTTCCAAATATGAATAGCCATACACTGTCAAATAATAATCAAATAACATTTTTAGTGGGAATGAACAGGCAATTTATGTAAAAGTACTTATTTGTAACCAAACAGTTCAGATAAGTTGCTCTACTGTTATCAGACCACTTCCATTATATTGTGTTTAGTTCTGGCCATTATATCTTCAGAGGGAAATATACAATTTTAGAGTATATTCAGAGAAAACCAAGGACTCAATATCCTCTGAGTCACACTGCAATACCTGAGAAGATTTAAACTAAAGCGAATCAGAAGAGACAACAGTGTTCTAAATTATGCATGTACGGCTGTCATGTGAAGAAGAATTAACTGTTCTCTGTGTCTTCAAGATAAGTGAGGAAACATTGACAGTGGAAGAAGTTTTGGATCCCATACAGTGTTGACGCACAACAGACTACTTCAAGAGGAATAGTTTTCTAGTTGCAAGGCATAATCACATACAATTTGGCTTAGCTATTGTGGGGAAGTTTCAAACAAGGAAGTGGTAAAACAAGTCTTCCAATATTTAAAGCATTTAACACCTTTATGAATATTATACAATGAATATGAACACATATTGGGACAATAGTCTCATTTATGCATCCGAACGAATGGGACTTTACTAGGAAGAGCAGAAGGTGATAGTTATCTGTCTCCATGGCCCTCACTACTCCCACCTTCCAGTTGAAGCCCCGCCTTCCCCATGAATTATTTTTATGATGCCATCTCCTCTTGCTAAAATTAGCCAGAAGCAACTCTATTTATCTACATTACAGGATAACAGCAACAACACGGGGTAAAGGGAAATGTTGACATGGGCAGTGTCTTTGTATCATCACAGAAAATCTAATGGCCGCTCAATAATGTGCACTGACTTCATGCATACATATGTACATACACACACAGCATTGAATCATCACTCAGTAGGTGTTACTGACTGAGTAATCTTTTTAATAAACGTCTGCCCACCCTAAAGTTTTTTCATTATGGATCTTGGAGCAGGCCTAGCTTTGACATAGTCAGGAAAGTTAAACTCCAACTGAGTGCAGTAGTTTTGTAGTAGTTTTGTTTATTCAAATATCACAGAGCAAGTCTCAAGGCCAGGTGTGGTTGTTGAATCTGCGCTTATCATAGTAATGAATGTATCACAAACATGAGCTCTGTATCACCACCGCTGTTACCGTACAATTTGAGAGAGAACTGGATGTTCAGAAAAATGAGAGGTTTTTAGAGATCCTATAGGCATTTTCCTTTAGCTTAGAAAGAACTTTGAAAAACAAAGTGTGTGAATTGTTATAAAAGTCACGGCTCTAATTCTGCTGAGATAAAAATCCTAGAAAAAGACTCATCAGGAAACTTCTGTCATTATATTTAAGGGGACACTAACTAAATCGGGATTTCAGGAAAGCATTTTTGAGCTGTTTGAGGGGAACAGACTAGAGATCCTGTTTATCAATGTAAATATGTAAGTAGATGGTGAAAAACTCTAAAATAGAAAGATACACCTATGAAAGAACCTAGAACTGTGGCAAACTGATTGTGACTGTATACTTATACACGTATATCTCTGCTCACTACATATAATTTATTTTCAAGATTCCCTGACATAGTACTTAGGGAAGGCTGTGTAGCTGAACACATTCCGAAAATATCCTGCTGTAATACATACTGAATAGAAGGGGAAGGACCAGAGAAGAGAAGAGAAAGGCACTCAATCAAAGTGGTTCCTATAGAGAAGTTCTTCTCTATTCTTCCCAAGATTCTCCCCAACACCAATTCCTTTTAAATTTTAACTAGTAACAGAGGGTATTCTAAGACATGCTACACTGAGAGTCATTTTTAGCTGAGCTTTGTTTATTCACAAACATAAAGACTAGATGTTGCTTTAGTTCTTAAGGCTAATCTACTTGTATATCATTGGCAAATAACTATTGCTTTTAAAGATGGAAGAAGTGTGTTCAAAACATTTTTCTTGCATCAAATGCCATAGGTTGCTGTACTACAATGTTAATGTTTACGGTATGTAGCCATCAATATGAGTGAACAATTTAAACTTTTAAAATTCCAAAATATTGAAGGACCTCTCATTTTGGTGATTTTTAAAAATAATCTCAGAAAGCAACAGTATAACACCACTGTCTCAAATCCATTGCCTCCTTTACATTCCCAAGTCTACTATCTTAGTCTATAATACATTATATTTTTTGCCTGGACTATAATAATCTCCTAAACTTCTACCTTCCTCCATTCCATTCATCCCATGAAACATGGGCAGATTATTCTTCTTATAACATTGCTTTGCAATTGTCATATAACTGCCTAAAAAACTTCAGTAACTCACCATTAATTATAGAACAAAAATAGGTAGCCATTGTAATTTACTGAGCAAGTTCTGATCAACAAAGTGCTTCAGTGGGTTGATCTTAGTAGCAGCATGACTGAAGAACAGAGGTAGGAAGACTATTCATGTGATAATTTTAATAATCTGGTCAAAATGATGAGAACTTAATTTGTTAGCAGTACTTATGATTCAGGAAAATAATCACACATCCAAGAACTATTGCAAAATTTTAATTATTTTGAGGATAGTTTCATTTAAAGAGTAAAAGAAAAATCAGAAAGTCAGATAATACTGGGTGACTAAAAGGATACTGCTGCCCGTGACTAAAATGGAAGAAAATAGAAAAGGGAATCAGTTTTGGAGATGAACTGATCAATTAGAAATGGTTATGGGAATGTAAATAAAAATGCTCATTAATTGGAAATAGGGCAATGACTTTTGTTCATAGTTAGGAACTTGAGAGAGGGATTTGACATTAAAGGTGAGAATTTAAACATTAAGACATTAAAATTCATGTGAATGCGTTCGTTCTCAGAGGAAAAGGCTTTAAACAGGGAACAACATAATGTCAGAGGCTGAACTTTAACCAACACCGACACTCAAGAGGGTAGCTTAGAAGCTAGAGTAGATAAACATTAAGCATACATGCAGGAAGATATCCAATAGAGTTCAGTGCTACAGAAGTTCAGCAGAAGTAAACTGCTGAAATATCAAAGAGGATGCAGATGATAAAAGACCTTTATATCTGGTGATGTGAAAAGTCTCACAGAAAAAAAAAGGAAAAAAAAAAAGAAAAATCTCATGAAATCCAAATATGATTTTGAAGAGTAAGAATCAGAGTGGTAGAGATGGGTGATAAACTGCACAAGGATTAAAAGGAAATACAGGCAATGAATAACACTTTTATGACACTTCAAGATTTATAATGGGCTCCTTATATACCTTAGAAAATTAAAAAATTGGATAGTAACTGGTTGGTTCAAGTAAGATAATTTTTAAAATCAAGGAGATTTGATAATGTCTAAAGACAAAAAAAGAGAATCAGAGGAAAGAAAAAGACCAAAATAGCTGGAGGGGAAAAAACAGGGAGCTAACTATATTCTGCAACACAAAGGCACTGAATGGAGAGTACAGATGAAGGAAGGCAAAGTAGCAAGTTTTACCAGGACTGAATGAGCTAAAGATAAGGACAAAAGGGAAACTTCACTCTGCCTTCCTTTTTTTTTTTTTTTTTTTGCCAGGAAAGAGAGAGGGAGAGATGTCTTTTGAAAGTGAGAGTAGAGCTGGGTGTTTCAAAGAGAAGTGGTCTGCAATAGCCACTGAATTGTTAAGCAAGCTGAATTTTGACAGCATGAATTTGTAACGGATCAAGTCATTATAGTTCTCAACCTTCTCCATCAGTGTTTGGTGATACAGAATTAGGAGTGCAGAAATCAAATATTGGGCAGAGATTCAACGTTAACTATTTACTTAAGGGTTTGGCAAAAATCTATTGAGATAAAACCCAAAGCAAACAAGACCAGGCATAATTTTTAAGGGCCCCAACACACTAAAGACATTCTAAATATGGAAGTTCTTAATGTTTTAAAATAGCTATTAAAATATTTCCAGAAATCTGTAATGTAAAATTGACAAGATATCCTTTCTTAATGGCATTCTTAGTGTCCCATAATAACAACATCCTAACTTTCTGAAGTGCCTCACAGCTCACACAACACTTTCATATGCATTATCTCATTCGATCTTCACAAGTCCAGACCCTACTCAACTAGAATCAAATTAAAGAATTTAGAATATCTGAGTTGCTTTCAAGTTTGTTTCTATCAATCATGAGTTTTCTTTCATGCTACCACTGACAATAAGAACTTAAGAAAAGTTATAGCAATGTCATGAGATAAAGAAAAAACACTCCTTCATTCACTTTGCATTTTCTGGAGTTTGCTTCTACCTATGGTTTTTGGTTCTCACCCTTTGCCTCCTGCCTAATAGTAAAAAATTGGGTTGTGCCTACAGCTGTGGGTCCTATAAGAATGACCTCTGCACTTAAAAACTTACCTAAAGGACTTCTGTAACCTTTTCTTTGGGTTTGATAAAATTCTAGGCCAGCTGCAACAATATAATTAAACACATTAAAAGTACTGAATGAACTTCAAATAATTCAGCAAATTGTACTACCTTTATGCATATACTATAATATTTGCTCAAAACTTACAACATCAAAGGAGAAATAAGAAATGTTCAGGGAAGATGTATAGGTTTTGTGTGATTGTAAGCTCAGGATGTGTAAGCAAAGTGATAACACTCAGAAAAGCTAAAGTGTTCCTGGACTGTGTTACTACAAGATGTCTGGCACACAGAGCAAAAACAGTGATAGACTACTGTGTATTTCTTTGCATATATTTGTAATGTAATTTATAATATTTGTATTAAATATATTTTTCCATACCTAGTGTGTTCACCTATGAACTCTTAGAAAAATTAGAGCTATCCAGAGCAGAGTGTCCAGAGTGATAGAGGGACTCAAAGCAATGTGATATCAGAAATGTTTGAAAGAACTAGGAACATTTATCCAGAGAACTGAATATGGGCAGAAGAAAGAAGGATTATCATTACTGTGTATGACCAACGGAGGGGAAAATTAAGGCCTTTGTATTGACTTTCCAGTAGGCATGTTTGCGCTCAGAATGAAAAAGATATTTCATTAGGATTTTAATTTACCATTTATTAAAAGGTAAACAACTTCTTGTCAAGGGCCTCAACATTGGATAAGGGGCTGAATTAGGATATATTTAAGATCCTTTTCAAATTTGAGCCTGATTCTTCATGTACAATAACTTATAAATCATAGTGTGATTATGTCTGTAGATAAGTAAAAGTAAAGCCCCATGTAATAAAACAAAAAGAGATTTTTGGCAGTGGGAATAATCCTTATACAGAACGTACAATTTGAGCTGGAGCTTGAATGATTGGTAGGATTTTTACTGTAATAGTGGGCACCTCAAGCTAACAATTAGGTGATGCAAGTGTATGGAGATTGCAAATTACTCCCACTGCAACTTAGGTACGAAAAGAATTTTCATTTTCTTATGTAATAATCTAAATCCTCAGCAGAAAGGTGTTTTGGATTGAAGAAGTCTTATGCCCAGAAAATCACATCAGTATTTCTCAAAGCATTACCCCCTTCCCCATTACACAAATATCCTGTCCCCAAAATCTGATCATGGTAATTTCCTTTTTAAAGTCTTTCAACCATTTGCCATTCCTTTAACATATCCTTTTAGAGGCTTTCCTAACTAACCAGACTACAGCGGGGCCCGTGTGTGTGCTTCCACAAACTCCCATACTTCCTCTTTCATAACACTCATCATTTTACTTTTCCAATGTCTATCTTTCCTGATAGATATGAACTCAAAATTTCCAACATCTAGTGTATTGTCCTTGGACATAGCAGGTTCTTCCTAAATATCCCTATAAATTACAATTTTAATTACATGCATGAATTATATTCGTCATCTGTAAATCAATAAATTCGTAATCTAGTTTACACAGTTCCTTGTAAGATTTGTAAATTTAACACTACTCTGAAAGACGTCAGCCCACTGTGGTTGGGCTGACAATACCAATTTCTACTCCTCCAGAGCCAGACTTTGGAACACAGGAAACTCGCCAATAAGTGCCATCTAGTCATATTTCTTGACACGTAATAATTTATCCTCTCCTTGGAGACACTCCTACCTTGACACAAAAGTTATCGCAAACTACAGGAAGGAGATCCATCTTCATTAATACCTAAGTTCATAATGAGGACTTTTCACTTTAAGGTACCCAATTATCTTCCACAGATTTTTAACAACTTGCAGTTGTGCCAAATTTTCTCACAGGCTTATTTTACCTTAAGCTGGATCATCTGTTTTATGAGGCTTCAATTAACTAGATTTAGTCATGTTATAGCTAAATGGATCTGACTAGAAAGGGTAGCATATAGCAATCTTTATGTAAATTGTTACTTTATTGGTTAACATTTAGGTTTGAAATTGGAAAATCAATGATAAGAAACTTTCATTTCAAATAAGAATCCACACTTAAAAGGGGAGGGGGCACTATTTTTGATCCCGAGATAGCAACAAAACTAAAAACTATTCCAAAGAAGCAAATGGCAACAGAGATCAATAGTCTGTGACCTTTATCTATTTTCTTTTAAAAAATCATTTGCACCTCCACTGAGTGAATGATTGCTAAATCTTAAGTGACATTAAAAAAAAAAAAAACAACAACAGGACAGATAAGTTTAGGGTAACTTAAGGAAGCACATTTTCCACGTGAAAAGGTTGCTTCCATATCCTTGAGGGCAGGTACCGTCTTTTCCCCCTTCACTGGCGCGCGTAACAAAGCCTGGCACAGAGTAAGAACTTATTACTTATTTTCTGGGTGAATAAATGGATGAATGAATGATGCTAGACTGCTAAGGCTGGGAGATGGGGAGCTGGGGCCCCCCAAGCACGTCTGCTGCCTTTCCAGCAGGCTGGCGGGCATCTCCTCATTCCCTCACTTTTCTGGCAGGTGTGAATTCCCGTTTGCCCCTCTTTCGGTTTGGTGTCCCTAAACCACGCCACTCCTCAGTTAATCCGCCCATTTCTCACACAGACGCAGCTGCTCCTGAGGAATGGCTGGCGGAACACGCAGGGTTTGGGCGGCGAGTAGCCCGGGATCTTGAGGGGGCGAAGGCAGTCCGCAGGCTCCAAAACACGACATAAAAGGCTCTGGACCCTCATTTTTCCAATCCTTCATAAGCAAACAAACTGCTCACTCTCACCTCCTCGTGCAGACGCCGCAGTGCCAACCTGGTTCCCAATGACACTGTGAGGAGGGAAAGAACGCCGAATCGCTCTCACCAGCAGAGAGGCAGTAGCGAGCGCCTCCCGCACCCCCCGCGACGCCCACCATTCTCGCGCGTTCGGCGGTCAGACGCCTCACGGGCGGGGTTGCGGGCGCTGAGGCACGAGGGCAGCCGGGGGCGCCTGCGCGCGGAAGGGCGCGGGGTTGGGTGGGGGAAGGGAGCGTCGCGCGCCAGCAGGTGGGCGCGTCCTCGCGCGCGCGTGCGCGCCCCTCGCCTTTTCCCTCACGTTCCCCGCGCGCCGCGTCCCCTCCCCGCCGGGAGCGCGCCGCCTCCCGCTCTCGCGCCAGGTCTCTCTCGGTCTCTTAGAGCGGCGCGCTCGGCGGAGCTCCTGCCACTGCCGTCGCCTCGGCAGCGGCTCTCCAACCCAGCGGCTCAGCCTCGGCCCCTCGGCGCCGCGTCCCAGGCCTCCTCTCCTCCCTCCGCCACTCCCCTTCCCTTTCCCGCCCTTCTCTCCCACACGGTCCACGGAGAGAGCCTGGATACGAAGCAGGCGGACCTGAGAAGGGGGTTGGAAAAATGGAGGTGCCGCGCCTGGATCATGCCCTCAACAGCCCCACCAGCCCCTGTGAGGAGGTGATCAAAAACCTCAGCCTGGAGGCCATTCAGCTGTGCGACCGGGACGGTAAGAGCGGCCGGGATGGTGAGGAAGGGGGTCGAGCCCGCGGCCAGGCACCGCGGCTGCTCTGGCTCCGCCGACCCTGCCCGCCCCGGCGGCGGTGTCTTTTGTTGTCCCCCCTGTGCAGATGAATGCTGGTGGGGGCTCCCCTTCTCCTACCCACCCCACCCCTCAGACCCCACAAACAAAAGGACCCCCGAGCTCTCGCGTTGGCGGGGAAAGTCGCCGTCGTCCCTGGCCGCGGCGCCCCTCGCAGTCCTCTCCCGCCTGGCCCCGGCCGCGGTGCTGCCCCCGCGAGGGCGCAGTTCCCGCCCGCGCCCCCGGCCCGGGACGGGGCGTTTCCGATCTTTGCCGCAGTCCCGCTTTCCTGGGTCTCCAGGCGCTGAAGGGAAGATGCCCTCAGGATGTTTCCCAGCATTGCCCCTCTGCCCCTCGCACACACTAGTTAGCGGTCTCAGCCCAGAAACTTACCAGTTCCATTTTTGAACCTCCCAGCTTCAGACCTCCTGCGTTTAGAAGGCTTTTTATCCTCTCAAAGTGGGATTGGGGTGACAGTTTTTTCAAGTGAAGAGGCTGAAAAAGAGTGCATTTCAGCACCACGGACAGCCACAAGCTTCGTGGTTTGGGGCTGTGATTCAGAAACTCAAAAATCTGTAAAGGAAGTGGCCTCGTACATCTACTGTGATTCAGAATATGTGGCGAGTACTCACCATTGTGTCTTGATATTATATCGCTTATTCTGTTGTTAAAGTTGGCAGTCTCCTAAAGAAGAAAATTGATTAAACATGGGTCTGAGCGTTAAAGAGGTAAACTAGTACTATGTGCAATATGAGTGCTAGTTGGAGTAGTCGGAAAGTCAGTGCTATTTAAGTAATGTGGAATAAAACTTCATTTGTAAAGAGGTCATCTGATTAGTATTGATTGGCCTAATAATTGTAAAAACTATACGAGTGACAAAGGAAAAACACTTTGCATGTTGTCAAGATGATCCTGAACAGTTTTGGCTATAAATGAAATTAATGTTTAACTGTATATAGAGATGATTTTAAAATGGTTTTTAGCCAAGGTTATGTAGATATACTAATATACTCACAATAAGGTCATAAAATTGATCAGTATGTAATCCAAGCAGAGAGCAGATGTCTTGTTTCCAGAGTCATTTAAATGGTAATAATTTGGTTAGGCGTTGCTATACAGTACAGTTTTGGTCAACTGAACACAGAGTTTCTGTTTATTAATAAATTGAGGACAATCGCTCTTTGATTAATTGCTCTTTGAAGCCAAAGCCACTTTAAATAATTCTGAAACAAGTGTAGTATGGATAATAAATATTCTTGCAAAAGCTGCTTATATTTTCTTTATCCTTAGATTGTTTTGGTCACCATAGTAATAAGTGTACATATTTATGGCATTAAAAATTCATTATGTCGGTATTCCATATATAAGTGCAATATTAGACTATACAAATTATTTTTAACATACCACATAGGGAGTCCTATGGGTTTGTTTATACTTTTATGACATGACTTTTTACAATGTTACCATTGTAAATATTTTTATTTTTCTAGACTGGCTTGACAGAAAACCAAGAATCTAGTAAAGGTAGATTTATTTTCATTTACTTCAATGATTTATCAAAAGCTCATTACTGTAGTTATTGGAAATAGGCAATTCATGGTTGCTCCTCAAAAGCCAGTAATCAATACTTAAAATTCCATTTACCAAGTGTTTCAAAGATACTAAGAAAAATAGTTTTTTTAATGACCTTTACAGAGTTAATAATGTAGAGTACAAAAATTAATGTCATGCGCTTACTGTGGTCTCTTCTAGAGTATAAATAATTTTATTTTGGTGATTTTTTTAGTTGTTTTAGTTCACATTACTAATCCTGCAAGATGAGCAAATTATGTAGCATTTAGTTGGGGCGGAGGGGTATTGGCACTAGGCAGTATCTATAAAAATTACTACTTATTTGCAGACTTCTAATTGATTCAACACAGATTAATTAAATAGGGTTTCATTTTATAAAATAGCTTATGCCAACAAATACAAAGGGCTAACTCTTCTATTAAAAGATGTGTAAAATTTGAAAATAGCTTGTGTAAAGATGTTAAATGCCTAACTTTTCATTTTGTGACTGTACTTTATATGTCAATTCCAAAAATGTTATGTTGGCGTCATAGGAATAATTTAGAGGAGATAATATAGTTATTTTTACAGACCAATTTTAACATGTTGCATTGTATTTCAACCAGACCTTATTTATCCTAATTTTATATTGAGAAATTCTCAGGTAGATATATTTGCTTCCTTCACTCCCTTCCTTTCACTCCTTCTCAGGTCTCATTATTTTACTTCTGAAAATATATAACATAGAAAAATTAGTATATGGTGGATCTCTTATGTGCTTAAGTACATAATAAGTGCTATGTTTTCATAATTTTATGATTATAGAAATAGATTTGTCTTGTTTGCTCTTTGCTTTTCTTACTTTATTTTACTCTAATATTAATCTGATGATGGGAAAATTAGAGCAATATTAATTCTTTAGAAGTGGAATAAAGTAGAATAGGAGGCAGTGTATATCATGTGATTGTTTAATAAACATTTCCTTTTACCTTCTCCACATACAGACGTTTTAAATTTTATAATGTTTTGCGTATTGCATCAACTAAGAGCTGTACCTTCTGGTAAACATAACGGTATGTCTTATGCTTTTCTGCCTCTCCTCTTTTATGTGTTCTTTCCTGTCACTTGCCTTTTTTCTTATACTCTGTTTACATTATTAGCAACAATTCACAGTGCTTCTTTTTCTCATCGTTCCTCAAATTATATAATAGTCTCTGAAGAATGTGGAATAGAGTCCAAATGGTCATATAATTTGATTTTTTTTAATTAAGCAAGAGGGTTCTTATACACAAACATTATCTCATGTGTACTTTTATCCTAGGCTTGTGTGCTTTGGTTGCTAATAGATGGCCCTACCTAGATGTTACATGTAGTTCAAAATGAGGATTCTGGATAGACTTCTATTAGGAAACCTCTGAAGGTGTGCTGTAGATCTCGTACTTTCTGTAATCTCTGTTGTAAGTAAAAAAGTGTTTCTGTTCACCTCTGCTGTACTGAAGTAGCCTTAGGTTGTGTATACAATGTACTATAATTGCGGCTTTTCAAACAAATCAAAAAACCATTAATTTCTCATCTAGAAGCATTAGTAATATGGGAAGTTATTTCCAGTTTCTTTCTTCACATTGATAATTCAGACCCTCACTGACCTGTGACATGACAAAACAGCTCTGATCCCACACACAGAATTCTACATTACTTCTCTTCGTCTTTTCTTTATCATGCATATACATATTGAAGCTTTCTTTCCTTGCTGAGAAAGAAAGATTTATCTTTATGTTGTTTTATATGCATCCAAGCTTCCTGCACTCTTTATAATAGTAAAGAAGAAAATACAAAAGTAATTTGTTGTATAGCACTTAAATCCACCCCAAGGCTTTCTAGCTTTAACAAGTATTATTTCCATGATTAGGGCATTTTATGACTGCCTAGATACGATTTGTGAAGTATATGATGCTAGTCAGCAAGGGAATTGCACAGGCAGAAGCTGACAGATTTCCGTCTTTGTCTCTAACACTAGTTTTGTGAAGGAAAGAGGAAAAGATTTTATCTTTTTTACATATTTTAAAAGTTAAACTCCTTTGAATTTGAACTTTTCATATTTAAATTATAAATCAGTCGAGATTTTCTTGTTTCCGCTTATTGACGTGAATTAAACAAATTTTGATTTTAGAAACAAAAGGTAATACAGGAGTGCTTAGTAACACAATGCTGTATTAGATAATTCTTAATGATATTTTCTAAAGCAGACATCTAGGAAGAATACTTTAACTATTACCTTTCATAGTACAAGTATGTAAGGTAGGCATTACTCAGTCTCACTGAATTTCATATAGCATGGTGGCAATACCATTTTAGAATCAGACCTCTTATACAATGTTGACTATTGATAGATATGTTATCTCAGGCAAATGACTTAACCATTGTTTAGCCTCAAGCTTTCTCATGTAATACGGGTATAATAATGTCAGTCCTGTAGGATTGCTGAGATAATTAAATGAAGTATTATATAGCATTTCTCACAGTTCTTGACACAAAATAGACAATAATAACTACTTTAAATGGAATATTATTCTCCACATACCTTCTTGAGTTGAACTACTGCTTTTTAATTTTCTTTTTTGGCCAATGTTTAGATCTGTTTTTAATTCCATTTGTGTTTTGTTTACATAGTAAAGCCTTTTTATGTTGCTTCAACTTCATGAGTAATCAATGGAAACTGTAAATTCTGAAGTTTAGAAGAATAGTAAAATCACAGTTACAATACTCTATCCTTTGCTTATATTTTTCTGTCACTTCAGTAATATCCTTCTCAGCATTAATCCTAAAAGCTATTTTCAGCTTCTATTTCAAACCTGCTGTTTGCTGTTTTTCATATACCTTGTGACCTTGATACCTGCTTTGAGTAGGTATTTGCATCAGAGTCCTTCTCTGTTTTTTACTTAACAGTGTTTTTTCTTTGTGATTTTTTTTCTAAGCATAGATCTGTACTAGCTATGTGACCTCTGTGTTCATTTCTTTGACCCAGATATGACTATAGAGATGCTGTAAATTTTTATTAGTGACTATGAAATAAAAATAAAATAAAAACTAAAAGAAACAAGCAAAATAGCTTGAAAACCATCAGATTCTGTTAAACAAATTTATATTCTTGGTAGGGGTTTTAATTCATTCCCAGAGGAAACCAGGAAGTTATTAAAGTCACATCAAAGGATGTGTGACCAGGCTCCCTCCAGTGGTAGAATGACCGATATGTCATAAGCAGTAACATTCTTGCCTAGGTAAGTAAGCCAGTTAGAAATTCACTCTATAGAACACTGTCTAGACAACTTCCAAGTCACGTTTTTTTTTAATTGCTGATGCTGTTTCCCTCTCTTTAGGTCTAAGCTTGATTTTTTCTTTAACTTATGTGAGTATAGTTTCCGATGACATATATTTTATTCTGGGCTTCAGTATAACAGCAGCTGCATCAGTTACTGCAGTAAGCATGATCCTTCTAGTTTTTGGTTTTCCTTCTCTGCCCTTAGTTGATATATGATTTAAGTTTTCCTTATAGCATTTGCCTCTTTCTTGGGTTTGTTTTCCATTTATTATAACTTTCTCTATAAAGGATCTTTTTATTGTTTTTAAATTATTTAAATTCTTGTACTACTCTAAAGCATTTACCTCATTTTTAACTGCTTAAAATATTTTATTATTACTAGACAATATTTAAACTGTCTTATTAAGAAGACTGTATTTTATACACATACATTTGAGAAGTAAAATTAGTATTTGGGGAGGACTTCTAGCAGAAATGTGTTAGAAGAGTTGAAGAGTCTCGACAGGAAAAATTGGCAGCCTCGGTCTCTTTATGTGGGAGGATAGTGAGTGACAATGGCATAAAAGAAATCTAAAAATAATTACCAAGAATTTATGATTGATTGAATTTTCAAGCAAAATGAAAAGTGACCAGGGGTAACTTTACGATTTTAAGTCTAGGAAATCTGAAGAATTGTTGACGAGAATGAAAACAAGGAGAAAGGAAAGAGTATTTTGACATCATGATGGCGATATTTTGCATCTCAAATTTTAGGTTTCAGTGGACATCTAAGTATGTCCCCAAGCCCTTTTGCAGGGGTGCTTCCCTCCCAGAGAAATCACTCCCAGAACAGTATTATATACTGCCTTCTCATTGTTGCTTCAATGTGGATCCCCACAAGAGAACCAATTTACATTCTTCTTAGACTCTCCTTTTTCTTGATTCCCACTATTCCCACTCTTTAGGGCTACTTATCATCCAATGATAATATTTTGAGAATCATTACCAAACCACTTTATACCTTATAAAGGATTATGAAATAGAGATTGAGTCATCTGCATAAAGGTAGTTTTGGAGTCTTAGGAGACTTTTGACAGGGATTTAGTATAAAGTGAAAAGAACATGTACATTAAGACATTTGAAATCTAACATAAGAGACTTCTTTGGAAACTTATATTAAACCTTTAGCAATTCCTCCTGTGCTCTGGTGAAAAGAGTTCTAGAATGAGGAAGAGAATTGTTCATAGAAGTACGTATTCCACTGGAGAGACTAGAACTTAGGTGAAAAAGGAAGATTAGAATTTGACTTCAGTTTGAGAGTGACTTCTGAAGAGCTTTGTGTCTCACCCCTTGAAGGTAAGCAATGATCACATACTGGGCAAGGCCAATTTTGAACCCTAAAGATGAAATAAATCTGCAATCCAGGCTTGTTAATGCAGACAAGTGCTCTATATTTTCAAGTCCCTCACTAGATGTGAGTTGAACAAAAAGCATCATACTTTGAGTGGTGGTTAGTTTTGTTTGTGATATTATGACTATTTGGGGCAAGTTAAAATGTGATTCATTTTAAAGGGGTTGTGAGATTTTTGCATATATACTGTTAGTTGTAGCGGTTGTGGCAACTACTGTAAATAAATGTCTGTTTTCTATAGCCTATGCAAGTGTTGCTATCTAATAATAGCATAAAAGGCTTATAACTTCCCTAGATGTATGCCATTAAAGATAAGGCACAAAATTTTTCAGTATACTTACTGTGATTTTTCTTGAAAAGTGTCTTACCTTCTCTAAGACAATGTTGGTAAATCTCTCAGTCTTTAAAAATTTTAAAGCTGATGATAAATACAAACAGAAATGACAATTTTTGAGCATCAAGTGTGTGATATGTTCTTCACGATTGCACTTTAGAGTTTTATCTATGATGTGAACAGGGATGAGCAAGTTACAGTCCTTGGGCCAAATCTGGAAAACTGCTGCCAGTTTTTAAAGTAAAATTTTACTGGAATAAAGGCATGTTCATTTGTTTATATATTGTCTATGGCCACTTTGTTATTAAAACATCAGAGTTGAGTAGCTGTGACAACAGACCACATAGCCCACAAACCTTAAAATACTTATTATCTAGTCCTTTACAGGAAAAGTTTGCCAACTCAGTGTAGAGGAATAAAAATATATTAATGTTACTTGGTAGGAATAAAAATATTGAAAGAAAAGTTTCTGGAAAAAAAAATCATATAATCATTTTGCTTTTATAGACTACCAGGGTTTTAAGATTATGCAGATCCGGCAGAGAGCTGTGGAGAGCTTAAAAACCTTACCAGGCAATAGTCTAGTTCTGTGCCATTGTGTCTGATAGTCAGGAGGAAACAAGCCCTAATTTTAACTTGAAATCTAGTCATCATATAATAACTTTAGAAAGAAATACTAGTTGTACATTAGTATTTCCAGGTACACTTACAATTCCATTGATGAATATGTTTTAAAGTATCAAAGATAATAATATGAACTTCGAGAAATACAGATATTTATATTGATACATATTATAAAAATTTATGTATTATATTCTTCTTTCTAAACCAAGTTCTTATTGAAAAAGAGTCAAGGTCTTACTCATCTTTCTATTTCTGTAGTCTCATTTATTGCTTCTCAATCCACCTGTATTTTTTTTCTTCAGACCTTTATTGGAGTATAATTGCTTTACAATGTTGTGCCAGTTTCTGCTGTACAACAAAGTGAATCAGCTGTATTTATACACATATCCCCATATCCCCTCCCTCTTGTTTTTTTTCAATATTCAATCTAACACTGACTGATACATTATAAAAATATAATAAAAATGAATTATTAGAAAAATGAAATTTAAAAGATCCAAAAAGATTCAACAGACAAAACTTACTGTCAGATTCCTATAAAAGTTTCTAAATGCTTAATCCTAATTTTTATATTTTTCTCATCACAGACTGGTAAATAGTTTGCAGACCACACTTTGAATACAATAGCTAGAGGAGAGTGCCATTCTATTCTTGTTCAAAGGTTAATTTTTAGGAACTAAATAAACTTAACCAGTTAATAGTCTTACTTTGTTTGCTTTTGTTTTTTTACTTGCCTGATATTTTTACTATTTATACATGTATTGCAACTTTAGGGTCTGTATTAAGAACAGGGAGGAATAAAAGGATTCAAGAATGAATGTAACTTGGATTCTACATTTAAAGGATTTGCTGGCAAATAGGGAGATGATATGTTTAAATAGATAAATATAATATGTGATAAGTATATAATAAGAATATAGAAGAAAAAGTGGTTAATCTGCCTTGAGTCTCTCAGATGGCTTCACAGAGGGAAGCAACATTTTTTCTGGGTATTAAAAGTAAAATAAAACATTTCCAGAAGCGGGATAAGGGCATTTCTGGCAGGATAAGTGCATATATAAAGGCATAAAACCACGTTTGTCCTAGGAATACATAGCATTTAGTATTGTTGAAGGAAAGAAGTGTTCCTTGTGAGAAAATAAACTACCACCTAGTTAGGGCTAGCTAGATTATGCCATGATCTATAGTTTGGATTTGTAGAGAACCTTTTAAAACCAGAACACCACATTTTACAAAACTCTAACAACTAAAAAGTAGCATTTTATTAGTATACATTTATCCTGGAATTAAAACATACATCATTTTCCAAATAAAGTTGATCAATGAGTGTAGCAAGAAATTAGCAGTTATTTTTTTTATAAATTTATTTATTTATTTATTTATTGGCTGCGTTGGGTCTTCGTTGCCGCACATGGGCTTTCTCTAGTTGCTGCGAGTGGGGGCCACTTTTCATTGTGGTACGCAGGCTCCTCATTGCAGTGGCTTCTCTTGTTGTAGAGCACGGGCCCTAGGTGCGTGGGCTTCAATAGCTGTGGCACATGGGCTCAGTAGTTGTGGCTCACGGGCTCTAGAGCACAGGCTCAACAGTTGCGGCACACGGGCTTAGTTGCTCCGTGGCATGTGGAATCCTCCCAGGGCAGGGCTCAAACCCATGTCCCCTGCATTGGCAGGCGGATTCTTTACCACTGCGCCACCTAGGAAGTCCTAGCAGTTATTTTTGAAAGTTATTTTATATCAGCCTCAACCTCCACTTTATTTCTGAATTTTATTTTTATTGCATTGTGCCTAGGAAATCCTAGTTCATAAGATAAGTAGTGACAAATGGTAATGTTTTCAAACTCATTTTGCCTTCTCAGGATACTCTTCAAATAAATTGATTCAAACTTTAGAGAAATAGTAAGATTTTTTTCCCAAATTGAAATCATAAGTCCTTTTGGAGGGAGGTGATAGAATTGATTCATCTGTTAGTTCATTTCTTCATTGTTCAGTGTGAAAATAATATATCTTGTAATATTCTGAGATATTCATTGATAACATATTTTTTAAATGTTCATATTTTTGTGCTGATCTCTGTTAAAATTTCAGAACAGCTTAATTTACTTGGATGATGACTTTTAACTGTAAGGATCAGTTTCATCACTGATACTTTATCTGCATTTATAAGCTTGGTAACATTTGTGACTGTTTTGTCAGATTGAGTTTTTCAACTTGTTACAAAGCTATATAATCATATTAGTGTGCCTATTATTTATATTTGAAAGATATTTCTAAAAGGGCTTTTTAATGAATAAATAAAGTATTTTTTGTTTCTTTTGAAATATTTATACCTTGCTTCAGGACACCTACCTAAGTTTGGTGTGAAAAAATGAATTTTGAAATTTTCTATCTGTAACATTACAGTTAACTCAGAAAAAAAAAGAATAATCCATCAGTTTAAATGATAGACTATGTGTGATTAGGCAAAACTATTTTGAAATATCTTAATATCCAGTCCTTATTAGTGAACAATTACTACTTAATGAAAGCTGGCAACAGCTTTTATAGGAGCTACCACTCCTGAGATTTTAAAAATTTTATGTACTTCCCTTAATAGAGTTGTTGCAACAATTCTGATAGTGTAGTTGATGATGTGTTAAAAACTGATTTAGACATTAAAATTTTCTCCTCCATTGTTTGTTGTTTTAGCATCCTTTAATTGACCTATTTGAGAAACTTCTACAAAAGTAAATAGAGAGATCTGCCACATTCATATTCTAATGCAGTTAAATTGGAAAGATTTTACATAATTTCAACATTTGGATTAAGCATATGTGATGATTAATTTTGTATTCTCTGCATTTTTAGACATGTAGCAATATTTATTTCAGTTTTTGGATAAGTTTACTAATTTAACGTATTTGTTGCCCTGCCATGAAGGATGTAATAAAATTTTTTTCCAGTCGTGTATGCTGCTGTTCGTAGGTGATATGGTGACTTTGTTCTGAGCACATTTTAATTCCTAGATTTACAATAACCTTGGGCACACTATGTTTTTCAAAATTGAACTTGTCGAAGATGGTATCATTATAGGTTTCCATTCAATATCCAATAGTAGAGCTTTCTTTTGAAAACTTTTGTAAACTAAAATGGTGTAAAGCAAAGAAGCAATTACCCTAAGACACACCTTGCTAATGGATGCACAAAATAAAACCAGATAAAGCACAGATGCTCACAGACAACAGTTCAAAGCTCTGGTAGCTTGATACTGAGATGCAGAGTGTGGTTCCCAGAGAAGGAACCTGGCAGTGCAGCTCTCCCTGCTTGAGGTGCACACTGCCTCAATGAAGGCTAATTTTTGCTTTTTGCCTCTTTGTAGACGGGAAAAATCCTCTTTGGATTTTTTTGGTTGGCAAAAACAGGTACAGGTGTAGATGTTTCGTAAAAGTGAAGTGACATAGAGCAAACTTTTGGAAAGCACAGGATATCTTTATTTGCAAATCTTGATGTATGAAACCCAATGAAAATTTATCATTTTTTAAATTTATCATTTAAAATTTATCACTACAATGTAAGTTCTACTGACAGATGACTATCATTGAAATTTAGCATCATGTTTTAGCTTTGGTGAGAGCTCCCAAATGTTAGTTGAAAGATCAACTGTTACCAATTAATAGTAAGCCTTTGAGATGTCTTAAGCCAAATCAGTCTCAATACATCCATGTTAACATTTATTTAACATTCCTGCTTTTAGTTTCTAGTTTTATAGGTAATTATTTCATAACCTAGACAGGAAAAAGTGTAACTACAACCCAAACTTAGAATAGCTTTATCACAAATATGAAGAAGTACAAAAAATTCATAATAAACCCTTCTATTTAATTTGTTCTGATGAGCTGAAGGGACAAACAAATGCACCTGAGACCTCCTGCAACTAATTGAACTCTGCATGCAAACACATAATGCTTGCAAAATTTTACTTGAGTATATACTTGCTGACTTGAATTAAAAAAACAAACATGAAACAAGATCAGAGCCATAACCTTTGTGCCATTTTGTGCACTCAAATAGCAGGCAAAGTTTACTCCAAAACACATAATACTTACAGCACAATTTAATGTATGCTATCTGTATTCAGTTTTTTAAATAGTTCAAGAATTATTAAGAAGAAAGTTAAATGATAATGTTTGCTGAACCTCTTAATCACATCTGTATTTTATTTATTTATTTATTTTATTATTTTTTTGGGGGTACACCAGGTTCAATCATCAGTTTTTATACACATATCCCCGTATTCCCTCCCTTCCTTGACTCCCCCCCCCTCGAGTCCCCCCCACCCTCCCCGCCCCAGTCCTCTAAGGCATCTTCCATCCTCGAGTTGGACTCCCTTTGTTATACAACAACTTCCCACTGACTATTTTACAGCTGGTAGTATATATATATCTGTGCTACTCTCTTGCTTCGTCTCAGTTTCCCCTTCACCCCCTGCCCCCTCCCATACCTCGAGTTCTCCAGTCCATTCTCTGTATCTGCTTCCTTGTTCTTGTCACTGAGTTCATCAGTACCATTTTTAGATTCCGTATATGTGAGTTAGCATACAATATTTGTCCTTCTCTTTCTGACTTACTTCACTCTGTATGACAGATTGTAGTCCTATCCACCTCATTACATATAGCTCCATCTCATCCCTTTTGATAGCTGAGTAATATTCCATTGTATATATATGCCACATCTTCTGTATCCATTCATTTGTTGATGGGCATTTCGGTTGCTTCCATGTCCTGGCTATTGTAAAGAGTGCTGCAATAAACATGATGGTACAAGTTTCTTTTGGGATTATGGTTTTCTTTGGGTATATGCCCAGGAGTGGGATTACTGGATCATATGGTAGTTCTATTTGTAGTTTTTTAAGGAACCTCCAAATTGTTTTCCATAGTGGCTGTACCAACTTACATTCCCACCAACAGTGCAGGAGAGTTCCCTTTTCTCCACACCCTCTCCAACATCTGTATTTCAAAACATTAAATCATTTGTCAGAACCAACTTAAACCATTGGATCTCAACATTTATCACTAGGAGAGCTTGCTGAAATAAATTGCTAGGCCCCACCCCCCAGAATTTCTGACTCCTTAGTTGTGGGGTGGAGTCCAAGAATTTGCATTTCTAACAAGTTTCCAGGTGATGCTGAGGTGGTGAGTCAGAGACCACACTTGGAGACCACTGCTCTAGGTAGCATGACCAAAGAAGTTCTTAGGTAAGGAAGCGATATTACATATTTGGTTTTAATAAATACTTCCATTTGAGGAATGAACTGGGATATTGAGCTCAGGAATCTAACCACTTACAGTACATTTTTAGATAATAGAATTGTTAAGCAAAGGAAGATAAAAATTGGGGGTGGAATTGAGCAACATTTTTGAAGTAAAAAATTTGTTGACTTTGTGATTAAACTGGAAGTGTGAGACATGAAAAAGGAGTTGTTGACCGTTCAGTTCACTAGATTGGGAGATAGGGTACATTTTGATGCCAGTAAATAAAGTAGTAATTGTTGGTTGGAGTGAATGTGAGGGAGAAACCTTGATAACAAGCTATTAACAAGCTATTAAAGTCTTTTCTGGACAAGTTAGGTTTCAGATATTTGTGGAAAACCTAGATGGAAATATCCAGGAGGCTGTTAGAGATATCTGTCTATGTCTCATAGGGAGTGCGTTTGAGGATAAGGATGGACTTTGGTAGTCCTTTTTAAGCTGTTTTTCTATTGCTCCTGTTTCTGTTTCTGCTTTATGAAGTGTTTTTTCCTTCATCTTCTAGTCAGTCTTTTAGATTCATGCCAAATTGTTGAACTGCTCATTAGAATGAGTAAATTCAAATGTTGGTGTCCTTTTTTGTGGTGTCTAAAAGGAGCATTTGAAAATTAATTACTTTTATATAATTAAAGTTGGCTTGGAAGTGGTTATTTGGGGGCAGTTAACACGGAAGAAATACAATTGACCGAAGCTCTATACTTGATAGATTTCTCTCCCTTATATCAACTGGAAAGAGAGTTAAGTGTATGATTTTCTGTGCTCACTGTGGAAGTAAACTGGACTAATTTTTCCCTCCTTGGCAACAGTCTACAGTGCATAAAATAAACTGTTGGAGCGCGAATGAGCAGAAAAATAATGACACTTGAGCCTACAGAAACTAAAATCTTCACCAAACCTGTTTCTAAAATTTTCATACTTCGTGTATTTCCAAGATTTTCTTTTGACTTCGAACATAGTAAATTTAATGCTTACTATGGTATGTATTGAACACAAGCCTAAATAGGACAGTCTTTTTTACACTGAATTTTTGTTCTTTGCAGATTTTTTGGTATAAATTTAGATAAACCTTCCATTTTAATACATACAGTTTTTGTATAACTTTTTCAAGCTGTGCTAAGGCTGGGTATTTGAGCCTATTTTTATATATTTTAGTATAGTTCAGTGTAGCCAATATTAATTTCCCTGGAGCTTGCTATGCTTTTTTGGTTGTTATTTGTAGTGATAAAGAAAAAAGAAACAGGAAAGCCTAATGACTAAAAAGGCAGTAATTCTGGAATTTGCTGTTTGCACTATTTGTTTTGCTAAAAGCTTTATCATTGAAATTCTAATGATAAAATTCACAGTAATAAAATTTGAGGTTGAAATAGTGATAACTGTTCCAAATACAATCTAGCCACCTCTACCAGAAATTTTATTCTGCACTATGCATTATAGAAGTGTATCTTCATCTACCATAAAGATTTTAAGAGCTTCACAGTTATTTTTAGAAGCTTCATATGGATCAACGGTCATTGAACATTTTCTTCACTGCTTTCACAGTAATTTGAAGAATATTTTTACCAGTTTTTTTGCTTTTAGTATTAATACATTACAATTTAAATTTTTTGACCTAGAGAGACCACTTGGTTTCATTATCATGTATTAAAATTTAAGGAAAAAATTAAATGTGTTTTCCTGGATATATGCATGGTGCTATTTAGCACCAAAAAAAAAATGTATGTATGTGTGTGTTCTTACTTATTTTCATTACACTTTAAAATGTGTAAAATGTGTACACTGTCCTTTAAGAGAATTTGAAATATGAAATCTAAACTTACAAAACACATTAATCAACCACAGTAGTGCTATCTGACATTTCTCTAATGTTCTTAATAATTTCCTTCTGATAAATTTGACAAGGGCAAAATGACAGTGAAATGTAATGCCAACTAAATTATCTTAAACTATGCTTTCTTAAATTATTTTTGACATTTTTATGAGGGGAAGTAAATAGTATACATTGGAAATACGGAGATTTAACATTTTTACCTTCATCTGTATATATGCTATTTAAAAGACAGCTAAATTGTTGCTGTGCTGACAGTTAAATTTCAAAAACATTCTATAATGCTGCATTTGTGTCATTTACCTGTGAGTTTGCAAAGCTTTTTTGCCTAGCGTTTCCATCAACAATTCTTTAATTTTTTCTCTGAGCACACAGAACTCTTGTGAAATGTCAAAAACATTGTTTTTAAGTAAAAATGAGTCCTAAGAGAGCTAAGTGTGATGATGTAAGAAAGGAGAAGAGGGATTTTGCCCAGAATTGTTTTTGTTAAATTGAAAAGCAGTTTTGCAAAATTTTTGTATTGACTAATATTATTATACTAACATAACAGATCATAATTTATTATGATGCCAGAAGTTACTTTAGTTGCTTTTAAAATGACTTTCATTGTCCTGTATTATCACTAAGGGTCTGCAAATGGCTTACTTCCATTTTTCTTTTATACTCTGCTACTTTTTATGGGGAGGTTATATGCTTTGTTTCTACAATGTAAGGACTTTTAAAAGTGTTGTGTAAATGCTATGTGCATATTGTTTATGAACCCCAGAGGTCATATAAGATAACTAATTGGGCCATGTAAGAAAGTAATAGAAGTTCTAGTAATATTTTATCTTATCTAACATAAGAAAAAATGTTTGATTAATCTTTTCTATATAGATTAATACTTGGTATATCAAACTATCATCTATACTGTATGTATATGCAGTGCCTTTATATGATTGGTGTATGGAATTGAGAAATAAGAAATATTAATATCTAATAAGACACCTGCTGATATACTTTCTGCATTCTGATGTACCCATTCTAGTGTGATATCTTTTACAGATGTTACAGCCCTTAAAACCAGGTATCTAAATAAATCAAGTTTAGAGGTTGTCATTTGAATTGCTATATCACAAAATGTTAAACCAAGATTATCAAAATAAGAACACATATTCATATACTTATTTTAGTAATAAAATTTTTAAAATATGTATTTTATTATTTTAAACTTCTGTTTTGTCTATAATCTATATTGTTTGTAACACAGTTGACCCTTGAACAACTCAGGTTTGAATTACACAGATCCACGTATACACAGATTTTTGTCAATAAATACTGCAGTTCTATATCATCCACAGTTGGTTGAATCCCTGGGTGTGAAACCTTAGATGCAGAGGGCTGACTATGGGACTTCAGCAATACAGAGGGCGAACTATAGGACTTCAGCATCTGTGGATTTTGGTATCTGCAGCAGGTCCTGGAATGAATCCACTTCAGATACCAAGAGATGACTGTATATTAGTACAATAGTATGTATATATAATTTATGAAGAAATAACTGCATTTACATTATGAGTACACTCAGCATTTTTTTGTATAAGGGTACAAGATCAAAAAAGTTTTAAGAATGAATTTTTACACATCTTGCTTTATACAGCAAGGTGTATCTGTATAAATCCACTTAATGTTCAAAGGTGGATATTATGATTACATCACATAATTAAATACTCTTTATCATCAAAAACATTCCTGAAATGTATTTTATAGAGGTATAATTGACATAAAATTGTATTAGTTTCAGGTATACAGTGTAATGATTTGATATTCGTATATATTGCAAAATGATCACAAAATTAGTCCAGTTAACATCCATCACCATATTTAGTTATAATTTTTTTTCTCATTATGATAAGAACTTTCAAGATCTAGCTGCTTTCAAGTATGCAATAGAGTATCATTGATGACAATCAGTTTTTGTTTTTTTTTTTACTTTTTGGTTTTGTTTTTTTCTTAGATTCCACATAAAAGTGAGATAGAGTATTTGTTGTTTTCTGTCAGGTCTACTTCACTAAGCACAATGGCCCTCATGATCCATCTATGTCGTTGCAAATGGCAAGATTTCATTGTTTTTTATGGCTGAATAATATTCCAGTGTGTATGTGTATACCACACTTTCTTTATCCATTTATCCATTGATAGACATTTAAGTTGTTTCCGTGTCTTGGCTACTGTAAGTAATGCTGCAGTGAACATGGTGATGCATATATCTTTTTGAATTAGTGGTTTTGTTTTCTTCAGATAAATTCTCAGAAATGGAATTGCTGGATCATATGGTACTTCTATTTTTAATTTTTGAGGAATCTCAATACCATTTCCCATAGCAGCTGCATCAGTTTATATTCCTGCGAACAGAGCAAAGCAGCTCCCATTTATCTACATCCTCACCAACCCTTGTTATTGCTTGTCTTTTTGATAAGAGCCATTCTGACAGGTGTGAGGCAATATCTCCTTGTGGTTTTGATTTGCATTTCCCTGATGATTTGTGATGTTGAACATCTTTTCATGCACCTGCTGGTTTTTGTATGTCTTCTTTGGAAAAATGCCTAATTAGACTCTGCCCATTTTTTATTTTTATTGTTTTGCTATTGAATTTTGTGAGTTCTTTATATATTTTATCAGATACCTTATCAGATATATGATTTGCAGTTTTTATCTCCCATTCAGTACAGTGCCTTTTTCATTTTGTTGATGATTTTCTTTGCCATGAAGCTTTTTTGTTTTTTTGGCTGCACTGCATGGCTTGTGGGATCTTAGTTCCCTGGGCAGGGATGAAATGTGGGCCCTTGACACTGAAGCATGGAGTCCTAACCACTGGACTGCCAAGGAATTCCTAGAAGCTTTTTAGTTTGTAGTCCTGTTTATGTATTTTTGTCTCCATTACTAAATAAAAAAAATCATTGCCAAGATGGCTGTCAAGGAGCTTACAACCTATGTTTTCCTTTAAAGTGTTAGGGTTTCAGATCTTACACTCAAGTCTTTAATCCATTCTGAATTAATTTTTGTGTGTGGTGTAGGATAGTAGTTCAGGCTGTGCAATTTGCCAACACCATTTATTGAAGAGACTATCCTCTTCTGGTTGTATATTTTTGACCCCTTTGTCATAAATTAATGGATAGTGTATGCATGGGTTTATTTCTGGGGTCTCTATTCCATCCCATTGATCTGTGTCTTTTTATGCTCAATATCATACTGGTTTGATTTCTGTAGCTTTGTAGTATAGTTTGAAATCAGGAAGCATTATGCCTCTAGCTTTGCTGTTCTTTCTCAAGATTGCTTTGGTTACTTGAATTCTTTTGTAGTTCCATATAAATTTTAGGGCTGTTTTTTTCTATTTCTATGAAAAATGCTATTGATATTTTCATAGGGGATGCATTGAATCTTCAGATTGCTTTGGGTAGTATGAACATTTTAACAAAATTAATGATTTCAATCTATGAGTGTAAATTATCTTTCCTTTATATGTGCTGTCTTAAATATCTTTTTTTGTTTTGTTTTAATTTATTTTATTGATGTATATTTAACTAACAATGTTGTGTTAGTTTCTGGTGTACAGCAAAGTGCTTCAGTTTTATATATATATGTGATATATATGTATAATAAACCATTATGGTTTATTACAAGATATTCAGTATAGTTCCCTGTGCTATTCAGTAGGACCTTGTTGTTTATCCATTCCATATACAATATTTTGCATCTGCTAATCCCAAATGCTCAATCCATTCTTCCCCACACACACACTCCCTTTGCAACAAGTCTGTTCTCTATATGTGTGAGTCTGTTTGTGTTTCATAGATAAATTTGTGTCATATTTTAGATTCCACATATAAGTCATATCATATGGTATTTGTCTTTCTCTTTCTGACTTACTTCATTTAGTATGATAATCTCTAGTCCATCCATGTTGCCACTAATGGCATTATTTCATTCTTTTTTATGGCTGAGTAATATCCCACAATATATATATAGCACATTTTCTTTATCCACTCATCTTTCAATGGACATTTATGTTTTTTCCATGTCTTAACTATAGTAGGTATTTCTGCTATGAACATAGGAGTGCATATGTCTTTTCAGATTAGAGTTTTGTCCAGATATATGCCGAGGAATGTTATTGTTGAATCATATGGCAACTCTATTTTTAGTTTTTTGGAGAAAAACTATCCTGTTTTCCCTAGTGGCTGCATCACTACATTCCCATCAACGGTGTGGGAGGGTTCCCTTTTCTCCACACCCTCTCCAGCATTTGTCGTATGTGGACTTTTTCATGATGGCCATTCTGACTGTTGTGAGGTGATACCTAATTGTAGTTTTAATTTGCATTTCTCTGATAATTAGTGATGTTCAGCATCTTTTTATGTGCCTGTTGGCCATCTTTAATGTCTTGTTTGGAGAAATGTCTACTTAGATCTTCTGCTCATTTTTTGATTGGGTTGTTTGTTTTTTTGTTACTGAGTTGTCTGAGCTGTTTGTACATTTTGAAAATTAAGCTCTTGTCAGTTGCATCATTTGCAGATATTTTCTCCCAGTACATAGGTTGTCTTTTCATTTTGTTTTTGGTTGCCTTTGTTGTGCAAAAGCTTATAAGTTTAAGTCCCATTTGCTTAGTTTTGCTTTTATTTCTATTGCCTTGATAGGCTGACCTATGAAAACATTGATGAGATTTATGTCAGAATGTTTTGCCTATGTTCTCTTCTAGGAGTTTTATGGTGTCATGTATTATATTTAAGTCTTTAAACCATTTTGAGTTTATTTTTGTGTATGGTGTGAGGGAGTGTTTTAATTTCATTGGTTTACATGTGGTTCTCCAGCTTTCTCAACACCACTGCTGAAAATACTGTCTTTTCTCCATTGCATATTCTTGCCTCCTTTGTTGAAGATTGACTATAGGTGTATGGGTTTATTTCTAGACTGTCTGTTCTGTTCCACTGATCCATATGTCTGTTTTTGTTCCAATACCACACTGTTTTGTTTACTGAAGCTTGGTAGTGTTGTCCGAAGTGTGGGAAGGTTATGCCTATAGCTTTGTTCTTTTTCCTCAGGATTGCTTTAGCAACTTTTGGGGTTTTTTTGTGGCTTCCCTGGGGAATTCTACCAAACATACAAAGAGGAACGTTTGCCGATTCTTCTCAAACTCTTCCAAAATATTGAAGAGGAGGGAACACTCCCAAATTCATCCTATGAAGCCTCCATCACCCTGATACCAATACCAGAAAAAGATGCTACCAATAAGAAGATTACAGGTCAATATCTTTGAATATAGATGCAAAAATTCTCAACAAAATATTAGCAAACTGAGTCCAACAACATATAACAAAGATCCCATATCGCAGACAAGTTGGATTCATGTTAGAGTCACAAGGATGGTTCAACATATGCAAATCAATCAGTGTGATACACCATATCTACAAGAGAAAAGACAAAAACCACAAATGCAGAAAAAGCATTTGATAAAATTCAACATCCATTCATGATGTAAATTCTTACCAAAGTGGGCATAGAGGGAACATATCTCAACATAATAAAAACTATTTATGACATACTCACAGCCAACATAATACTAAATGGTGAAAAGCTGAAAGCCTTGCTGCTAACATCTGAAACAAGAGAAGGATTCCCGTTCTCACCATTTCTGTTCAACATAGGAAGTCCTAGTCATGGCAGTCAGACAAGAGAAAGAAATAAACGTTGTCTTAAATTTCTTTCATTAATGTTTTATAGTTCCCAGTGCATAGATCTTTCACCTCCTTGGTTAAATTTATTTCTAGGCATTTTATTCTTTTTGATGCAATTGAAAGAGGATTGTTTTCTTAATTTCTCTTTCTGATAATGTGTTATTAATGTATAGAAATGCAACAGATTTCTGCATATTGACTTGGCATCCTGCAACTTTACTGAATTCATTTATTGTAACAGTTTTTTGGTGTTCTCTATATATAATATCATGTCATCTGCAAATAGTGATAGTTTTACTTGTTCCTTTACAATTTAGATGTCTTTTATTTCTTTTTCTCACCTAATTTCTCTGGCAAGGATTTCCAATACTGTGTTGAATAAAAGTGGCTAGAGTGGGCATGCTTGTCTTATTCCTGACCTTAGAGGAAAAGCTTTCAGGATTTCACCATTGAGTACGATGCTAGCTGTAGGCTTGTTATATATTGTCTTTATTATGTTGAGGTACATTTCCTTTATATGCACTTTGTTGAGAGTTTTTGTCATAAACGGATGTTGAATTTTGTCGAACACGTTTTATACATTTATTGATATGATTATATGATTTTATCCTTAATTTTGTTAATGTGGTGTATTACATTGATTTGTGGATGTTGGAACATCTTTGCATGGTATATGATTCTTCTAATGTACGTTGATTTTGGTTTAAAAATATTTTGTTGAGGATTTTTGTATCTATGCTCATCAATGATACCAGCCTATAATTATCTTTTCTTGTGGCATCCTTATCTGCTTTTTGGTATCAGGGTAATGCTGGCTTTGTAAAATGAGTTTGGAAGTGTCCTCTCCTCTTCAATTCTTTGGAAGAGTTTGAGAAGGATTAAAATTTTTTGAATATTTAGTAGAATTCACCAGTGAACCCATCTGATCCTGGACTTTTGTTTGCTGGGAGTTTTTTGATTACTTATTCAATCTCCTTACTAGTAATCAGTCTGTTCAGATTTCTTGTTTCTCATGATTCAGTCTTGGTAGGTTGTATGTTCCTGGGAATTTACCCATTTTTTTCTAGGTTTTCAAATTTGCTGGCATATAATTGTTTATAGTAGTCACTTAAGATCCTTTGTATTTTTGTGGTATCCATTGTAATGTCCCCTCTTTCATTTCTTATTTTATGTTCTCTTTTTTTCTTGGTGAGTCTAACTAAAGTTTTGTCAGTTTTGTTTACCTTTTCAAAGAATCAGCTTATTTTCATTTATCTTTTCTAATGTCTTTTTAGTCTCTACTTCATTTAGTTCTGCTCTCATCTTTATTTCCTTCCATCTTATAACTTTTGACTTCATTTATTCTTCCTTTTCTGCTTCCTTGATGTGTGAAGTTAGGATGTTTATTTGAAATTTTTCTTGTATATTGATACAGGCAGTTACTGCTATGAACTTCCAATCTTAGAACTGCTTTCCCTGAATCTGTAAGTTTTGGTATGTTGTATTTCCATCTTCATTAGTCTCAAAGTATTTTTACTTTCTCATTTGATTTCTTCTTTGACCCATTGGTTGTTCAGTAGCATGTTGTTTAATCCCCACATATTTGAGTTTTTCAGTTTTCTCCTTGTAATTATTTTCTGATTTCATACCATTGTGATAAGAGAAGATACTCGATTATGATTTCAGTCTTTTTAAATTTATGAAGACTTGTTTTATGGACTAACATATGATCTATCCTAGAGAATGTTACATATGCACTTGAGAAGAATGTGTATTCTGTTGCTTTTGGATGGAATGTTGTGTATATATCTGTTACATTTATCTGGTTGAAGGTGTCATTTAAGGCTTATTATTTTTCTATTTGGATGACCTATTCATTCATCTAAGTGGGGTATTAAAGTCCCCTACTGTTATTGTATTGCTATCTATTTCTCTCTTTAGATTTGTTACTATTTGCTTTATATATCTAGATGTGACTATGTTGAATACATAAATATTTACAAATGTTGTATCTTCTTGTTGGGTTGACCCTTCTACCACTTGTTAGCACTCTTCTTTGTCTCTTATTATAGTCTTTGTTTTAAAGTTCATTTTGTCTGATATAGCTGTAATTACTTCAGCTTTTTTGGTTTTCATTTGCATGGAACATCTTTTTTCCATCCCTTAATTTTCAGTCTGTGTGTGTCCATACATCTGAAGTGAGTCTTTAATAGGCAGCATATAGATGGGTCTTGTTTTATTCTTTTTTTTTTCAGCCACTCTGTATCTTTATATTGAAGAATTTAGTACAGTTACAATTAAAGTAATTACTGATAGGTATATTCTTACTGCCATTTTCTTAATTATTTTCTGGCTGTTTTGTTGTTCCTTTCTGTTACTTTCTTCTCTGCTCTCTTCCTTTGTGGCTTGATAACTGTCTTTAGTAGTATGGTCAGATTCCTTTATCTTTTGTGTACCTACCATAGGATTTTGCTTTGTAGTAACCACAAGGCTTACATATGACAACTTATAACAGTGCATTTTAAGTTGATACCAACTTAAGCTTTAATGCATTTTTAAGCTCTACATTTTTATTCTTCCCCCCACCACATTTTGGTTTTGATATAACATTTCACATCTTTTTATCTTTTGTCCCTTAAATAATTATTGTAGTTATAGTAATTTTTACTACTTTTGTCTTTTAACCTTCATGTTAGCTTTATAAGTGATTAGTCTACCACCTTTACTATATATTTATTTACCATTACCAGTGAGATTTATACTTTCATATGTTTTCTTGGAATTAATTAAAATCCTTTTTTCCAGCTTAATGAGGTCCTTCTAACATTTCTTATAAGGCTTATATACTGGTGAAGAACTCCATTAGCTTTTGTTTGTCTGGAAAATTCTTTCTCTCTCCTTCAATTCTGAATCATAACTTTGTTGGATGGAGTATTCTTGATTGGGATTTTTTTCATTCAGGGCTTTGAATAAATCGTGCTACTCTCTTCTCACCTGCAGTTTCTGCTGAAAAATCTGCTGATAGTCTATGGGGGATTCCCTTGTGTGTAACAAGTTGTCTTTCTCTTGCTGCTTTTAAAAAGCTCACCTGGTCTTTAACTTTTGATGCTTTAATTATATTGTGTCTTAGTATGGGTCTCTTTGGGTACCTCTTATTTGGAACTGTCTGGGCTTCCTGTATCTAGAATTCAGTTTCCTTCCCCAATTCTGGGAAGTTATTAGCCACATTTTTTCAAATAAGTTTTTTGCCGCTTTCTCTATCTCTTCTCCTTCTGGGACCTCTATCATGCAAATGTTAGTTCACTTGATGTTGTTCCGTAAATCCTTTAAGCTAGCTTCACTTTTTTTTTTCATTCTTTTTTTTCCCCCAGCCCTGATTGGGTGTATTCCACTGCCCTGTCCTTGAGTTCATTGATCCTTTCTTTGCTTCATCTGGTCTGCTGCTGAACCCCTCTAGTGTATTTTTCAGTTCAGCCATCGTAGCTTCACCTCTGTGACTTCTTTTATGTACTTTCTTATATTTTCTCTCTTTGTTGAAGTTCTCACTACATTTATCTATTCTTTTCCCATGTTCAGTTAGCATTTTTATGACCATTACTTTGACCTCTTTATCAGATAAATTACTTATCTTTGTTTTATTAAGGTTTTTTGAGGTTTTATCTAGTTTCTTTATTTGGAGCATATTCCTCTGTTTCTTCAACTTGCTTGGCTGTTTACATTGGCTCTTAAGCATGAGATAAAACAGCTACCTCTTGCAGTCTTGCAGGGGTGGTCTCATATGGGATATGAACTCTGTCATCCAACCATGCCCCAGCTCTTGGTTGTTTCTCAAATCTTTGTGATTGTTCAAGTAGCCTGTTTTACTTGTAGTGGCTCCCAGTACTTGAAGGTGTGCCAAGACCTGTCAATGTCCCAAAGTAGAGAATCTCAGTCAGCACCTAGATTCAGGCTGATTTGGAACCCAGACCCTCAAAAAGCAGCTTTTAGAGTATGCAAAAATATACAGTCCTGTGGGACCACTAATATAAGCCCCACTGGCCCCTGGAACCAGGTGATCTGGAAGTGTCCCCTCATTGACGGTCACAAAAATTGGCTCTCCAGATGAGTGTATAATCTCCTTTCCAGGATATATTGGTGAGGTGTAGGAAGGTAGAGGAAGGCTGCAAAGATGGTATCCATTGGCCTTTGTTCCTGGTAAACACCTCCGTAGGCCCTCTTATGTGCCAGTCCTGAAGCCTGCTGCTTAGGTAAAGCTCTAGGACAAATAAGCCTCTTTCACAGAAAGACTAGAGTGTGTTTCAATCAACTGTCTGACCAGTGCCCTGGGAGTAGTGGCCTGCCAAGAACTCTCTCTCTCATTGGAACAATCCCATGAGACACAAGAACACAAACCCCCTTGGCCACCAGAGCCAGATGATCAAGGAACATCCACTGAGTGGCAGCTACAAAAACTAGGGCACCAAATGTAGAAACTGGGGCACCAGAATTGTGTAAATGGTCCCCTCCAGGAGATACTGGTGCTCTGGAGCACAACAAAGGGAGAGTGTGAAGACGGTACTCACTGACTAGAATGAGGCAGAGGGAGAGTATATAGATGGTACCCACCAGGAAAGAGGATAAAAGAAAGATGGCACCTGCTGGCTAGAGAGAGCACAAAGGTAGCGCCTGCTGCCTGGAATGAGACAAAATGAGAGCATATAGGTGGTGCCCACAGGTAGATCAAAACTCTAGAGCCATTTCTCAAGTCATTATAGCCTTCTGAGTCTTGTGGATGCAAGCCCCGTTGGTTTTCAAAGCGTTAGGGGCTCATCTCTCAGGTGTAGGACTTAAAAGTTGAGGTGCTCAATGTAGGGTTCAAACCCTTTACTGCTCAGGGAGAAGCTCTGGGTTCTAAGTTCCCTCCTGATTGTCGGTCACCGAGACGGGGAGGAGTTCATGGCAAAATTTTGTCCCAGACTCTCCTACCCACTTTGATGAGAGACTTCTCTCTTTCATCTGATGAACAGGCGACACTCAGACAGTTTTTAGTTTTTTTCCAGAGGAAGTTGTTCTGTATTACCTGCAGATCTGATCTCTTTGTGGGAGGAGGTGAGCCTAGGATCCTCCTCCATCACCATCTTGAACTGGAACTTTAAATCTGTCACCCATTGTTCACCAAGCTCACCTAGCAGATTAGTCACCTGTACTATTTTTCCCCCTACGTTCCATGTATTTCCTTCCAAAATTTCACCAAGTTCATAGTGAACTGCTTTACCATGTACAAGTCATTATACCACACTGCCAGGGCCAGCATTCCGTACTTTCACTCTTGTCCCACAGTCAAGACAAGTTACCAATGTCATCTTCTATTCTGACTGTGATACCAGATTTATTGTCTTTTGCTTGAGGCTTTACTTCCTACTTCTGTGGGATTGTACATATTGGCTCCCCCCAAAATTCAGGAGACTGCTTTCCTTTAAATTCAGTCTTAAAACACAGTTACTAACTATTTTAATTATCATTAATTCTATTGCCAAAATTATTTTGTGCTCCTATGGTACCTTGTTTGTTTTCATTACTTTTTATTATATCTTAGGTCAAATATAGTTGCATTTGTATGTTTTTGTTGCTGAGTACTCAAGGTTGTACCTGAGGCTTGTTTTGCATTTGTGCCCTCTTATGGAATGAAACATTGAGGAAGAGTGGGCCTAGGAAGAATAATTGGAATTGGATCTGTGTGATACTTGCCTTCTCATTTTGGTAGATGCCAGCTCTCCCTTGGACTAATCTGGTTATGATATGATGAGTTGAGGAATAAGAATGTCATAAAGCCTTTCCCATTCCAGTTTCAGCCTTTGAATAATGAAAGTAAACTGAAAAACTTATTAATGATTTATGAAAATTATAAATTGAAAATATTGAAGGTACATCTGGGCCTTTATTTTTCACTTAAAGATATATGTGAAATCTTATTTTAAGATTAAAGGCTTATCATTAATTCTTTATTCATCTAACAGAGAAATATGTAGGAAGGTCTCCTAGGTGACTTGGGGGAGGGTCAGAAAAGTAAAGTAAACTGAAGGATGAGTAGAGATGGGGAAGGCAAAATTCCTGGGGATGGTGGTGGGGAGAATGAGAGAGAGAAATAAGACAGGCAGTACTAGGCCAGGTATGAAAAATCACTCCAACAGAGGCTTAATACTGACTTCTAAGAGTGAGAATGGGAGTTAGCAGAGCTTAGGCCAAAGAAGAAAATGTACCAGGTCTTGAAGGGCCAATTTAGATAATTATCCCATATTAATTTTATCACACGGTTATCCAAAGAAAGATTTAAAGAATAGAAGTAACATTATCTTCACATGAATGGTTAAGAGGAGAATTTAAACAATTGTTCAGATAATTAAAACCAAAATAACTTTTGCTAAATGACTTAGGTAATTTAGGGATTTAGGGATGTGTGTGAGTATGCATGTGCGTGTGTGTGTGTGTGTGTTTGTTTTTCCCTGTTCTGAATGATACTGCTTCACTTTTATACCATTTCGGTGCTTTGAGTGCTTAAGTAGTATTAAACTTATAACCAGAACTAAAGAAACAGAATTTCAGAGCTTAGAGAATACTTTAACAATTATCTAATTCAAACTTCCATTTTTTTAGATGTGAAAATCAAGGACTATTGAAATTAAGTAACCTTTCTAATGTCATACAGCTAGTAAATAGCAGAGTCAGGATTTGTATCAGTTTTATCTAATTCCAATGCTCTTAACAAATATATCATCCCACAAAATAAAATCAATAATAGGTATACTTCAGACATGTTTTTTTCCAAACGGTTTTACTAATATGATTTTATTTTGCAATTTACACTGCTATGTACATATCGTAATTCACAGATTAAAAGTCACACTGTCATGAACTGCAGTATATGTCTCAACTTTGGCAGACTAGTGATTACTAAAGAAACCATAGATTGTGGTAAATTGATCAGTTGGCTGCATAGAAAAGAATTCCTTTTCAGGGACTGGAAAGGGAGCAAAAGAGGCCTAAATGGTTTCATTGCTATAGAAATCTACATCAAGGTAAAATTTCATGAAAAGTCTTTATATAGCTATAGAATGTGTAGTGTTTATAGAATGTTTATAGGGTTTATGCCAATAAACCAAGTTTCTGATAAACTTTATAAAAAGACCTATCCAGAAGGTAAAACAAGTCACAGAATATGCTTTCAGTGTGTACAAATATTAAATTTTAAAGGTTCTAACTTGCTAGGAGACCAGACCTTAAATTAACACTGAAGTATGAAGATTCATAACTAACTGCTGCTATTTAAATTCTATGTTACTATCAGGGTACATGGTATTTTTTTGACAGGACAGTTCGTAACCATTCTCAATAGTCTAAGTGGTTACAATGTTAAAAGTCATATTTTTATTATATGGTGAGTCTAGGTGTGATGGCTTTTAACAGATCCCTTTTTTATGGGGCTTTAAATTTCCCCTGTCAGTCAAATGAGAATTCACTTATTTAAAAAAGAAGGAGAAGGAGGAAGAGTTTCATTAACTTCAAAGTCCCTGGATTAGTACAAATTTAATTTGGTTCGGTTCCCAAGTCATCTGGGGGATGAGGACCAGCTTCTACTTAATGTAGATTTCTTTCCTTTTTGAGTAAATATCTTCTGTGTGACTTTTTTATTGGCTTTTAATCTGAAAATTTTTTTAACATATTAAGTATTGCCAGCCTTGGTAGGGAGTGCCATCTCCAGTATGCTTTGGTCTTATATTCCTGTTTTCATATTTCTTACTCATGCATTTATTATTCACTCAACAAATATTTATTAGTGCCAGGCACTCAGACAGGGTCAGTAGAAGGGAGTCTCATAAAGTTGTTAAAAGAGCATAAAGTCAGTATACTTAAAGTTAGACTATGAGAAGATGTCCCAATTCCTTCTGGACGTTTTATTCATGTTATCTTGATGCAGCAGCTCTATTTTGGCCACGTGACATTCTAGGTGGATATTTTTCATGAATGTGAGATTATGCAAATGTTGGCCATGAGACCAAAAGGAGAGTAGTTGAACAATTTTTCCTGATTTTTTGTAATCACAACATTGCTCTTTTCTCACCAAACATATGATATCTGAATTACTCACATTATTGTTTTCATTTTATATTTTAAAAGTCCTTAATATCGTCACTGTTTTGTCAGCTCACCATGGAGAGCATATTTGTGAATGTTCCTATCATGTATTTATCGTCATATCCCCTGCCAATAGAAAGGCATGACATTCTAGTTGCCAGTATGCTGGAGAATTGCAGAGTTCCCTGGTAACCTGTGTCCTTAATTATATTTCAGCCAAGCTTTTTCAGTCAGAGGAAGCAGTCACACTTAAGGCTCAAATTGTGGAGTGATGGTTATAACAATAGGGTTTGAATTAGTATTAAACTATAGGCTTTAGCCTGATCATTCTTCTGGATTTTGCAACTTGAGTTTCTTAATACCACATTTAAGTTTAGCCCTTCTCCAGGTACTGGTAACAGTTCTGTATTTAAGAATAGATACTGTAAGGAACTCAAGGTCAGGATTTTATGACCTCAGCTCATTCTTGGCATTACTTTATCTTTGTACATTGATTGTAGCAGTTAAGCTCTTGCTTTGACCTCTTTCAAGCTGCTTCTTATATATATGTCTAGCAGTTGAATCCCTGTGTTTTCATCTATAAATGAATCTGTGCTTTATTTTCTTGCACATTATCCTAGTTCCTTCCAGACTAAAGTGTTGTTTTGAGTACTAGGATTTTGCCTTTCATGATTCCTTAAAGGTCGAATTCAGGAATTTTCTGTTAAACGTCCCTGGTGCAACTACCTGATCAATCACCTGTACTCTTTCCTATTGCCTACTATTAGATACTTCCTCTTACTCTGTGTCATGTTTTGCCTATTGAATGGAACTTTGACCATTTGTAGACGGCCAGATGTCTCTGATAGTCTGTCTGGATTACCTCTCCCTTCCTGCTACACAGAATTTCCCTGATTGCCATCTCCACTTCAAAGGTCTGTCTCATCTCTAGGTCTCTACATACTGACTATCAACAGTGCAACCCATTCTTAATCTGAGTCTCTGTTTTTACAGTAATTACATGAAAAGTAGGTATAAAAATTAGCTAATTCTGAAAATCCGGTGGACCAACCAGGCCTCATGAATCTAACTCCACATTGTGTTTAGATTTAGAAATATTCAGAAAACAAATTTATCTGAGTCAGACTTATATACTGCATAAGGAGATAGAAAATTGTAAAAGCTACTAGTGAGTAACTATAAGCTGCTCTGGGTTTCTGTTTCATTCATTTTTTAGTAGTTTTTGGAGAACTAAATTCAAAGTGGAAAGAAAAGGATAAAAGCACCTGTTAGATCATGGTAAGTTCTTACATTTTGAGTGATTAAATGTAAGTGCAGTTTATCTCCTGTATGAGTCATGTTTTATGACCTCAAAATTTTGGAAAGTATGACATAATCCATTAACATAGTAGTTAACATTTCAAGTAGATAAAGATGGGCTTCTTTAGTAAACCAGTACAGCAAGAGAGTCGTTTTCGCAGTGAACCATAGACTAACACAACAGAGATAGTTTACTTAAGGAATAGGGCATAGCTAAATGTACCTTGCTTAAGAATATCACAAATAGGTCTTTTATTTAGCTCATTAAGTGTAAAGTTAGCTGCCTCACAGCACAGCATCAGAATAAACCAAAGTACTTTTTAAGGTCAACTCATTTTGTTTATAGTTTGTTTTTAAATAAAAGCTAATCCCTTTCTTAAAGTGAAATTTGTATTTGATTTCATATTTTCCTTTTTCAAAGAGAGGGCTTATATTATTGTTTCCATACAAGTAAAACCAAACTGTGAGTGTATCCATTAGTAGCTATGGACCCTGTAGTTTATGGGCTCTCATTATAATTAATTAGTCAACTCAATGTAAACACTTAAGATTATTTGATATATAACCTGTATGTATTCCAAATAGTGTAATAATTTTCTATATGAAGATTTTATCTGCTTATCAAGTTGTGCATCATAGATAAAATAGTAACATAAATGATAATTCAGTTAATGATTTGATTTGATTAGAAACCATACTTGTTTTCTGTCATTTTCAAGGTAACACTTGGTAAACAATCTTATATTCATATTATCTGTCAACTCAAATAATTTTATAAATTAATTGGAACCCATACTTGTGTATATGGTTCTAAATTATACCTTTTGGTTAATAATTTGTAGAAGACTATTTAGAATGTGTAATAAGGCCCTAAATCTATTTGGTTAAAAGGGCGTTGTAAAAAAGGAAAGAAAGGGAAGGGAAGGGAATAATTTCATGTCTTGTACACTTCCTTCAGTGCAGCCAGAGTGATTTTTCTAATGGAAATCTAATCATTTCATTTACTACTCAGAATTATTCAGTGGTTGCTTATTGTCTATACTCTTAAATATTAACTCTATAACCTAAAAGAACTCTGTGATTTTACCCTGTCTCCTAAACCAACCTTATATCCTGCTATTTCTACTTTCTTTTTCTAACCATATCATAATGCTTGCTTTGCCTTTAACACCCCATGCTATCTTTTAAAGCTTCAGATCTACTGTATAGGTCAGGGAATTCCACTCAATGCTCTGTGGTGACCTAAATGGGAAGGAAATACAAAAAAGGGGATATATGGATACGTATAGCTGACTCACTTTACTGTACAGTAGAAACTAACACAACATTGTAAAGTAACTATACTCCAATAAAAATTAATTACAAAATAAAATAAAGCTTCAGAATATTTTTAGAAAAATAGTATTTAAAAGATAGTTTTAAATATTAGGATAACCAACTGTATGTATATTTACCCTCTGAAATGAAAATATATATATATATATATAAATAGTGAAGTGATATGAATTCATGGTTAGTGATACATATTATTAGGAGTCAATTACTAAAGATAGTAGTGAAAATTCTGGTATTTATAAAATTATGGACATGAGTTTCAGCTATAGAATGTAGAACAGAGACCTAAAGACTGCAGTTTTGGGAATGCTTACCATTGAATTGTGGGAGAAAAATCATATTCTGTAAGTTAGGCTTCTTGGCTGCAAACTGCCAAAATTACTTTAAGAAACAAAACACAGGGACTTCCTAGGTGGTGCAGTGGATAGCAATCTGCCTGCCAATTCAGGGGACATGGGTTCAATACCTGCTCCAGAAAGATCCCACGTGCTGCAAAGCAACTAAGCCCATGCACCATGGCTATTGAGCCTGCACTCTAGAGCCCATGAGCGACAAATATTGAGTCCGTGTGCTGCAACTACTGAAGCCTGTGCACCTAGAGCCTGTGCTCCACAACAAGAGAAGCCACTGCAGTGAGGAGCCCGCACACCACAATGAAGAGTAGCCCCTCGCTCACCACAACTAGAGAAAGCCCGTGTGCAGCAACGAAGACCCAACACAGCTAATAAATAAATAAATAAACAAAACACAATATATTAGAAAAATTCAAATGACTCTTAATCAGTGTTAAATCCAGAGGATCTAGGTTGGGCAGAAAACAAAGGATGCAACAAAGCTAAGATTCTGCCACAGCAAGAGTCTGCTGTAGGTACTACTACTAGTTCCATTGCCAATAGATACTCTCAGCCATTGTCACTAACTCTCCTGCTGCTAGAAACTCCTGCTATGAGTCTGGACTCTTAATAAGTGGTGATAAGGAAAAAAATGGATTATTCAATTAAATAAATAAACCAGATAGCTATTTGGACTAAATAAATAAATAAAATGGATTCCTACTCTACCATAATTCCATACAGATCAAAGTTTTAAACATTTAGAGAATAAAATCATAAAAGTACAAGGAAAAAAATGAATGAATATTTTTAAATATATACTCTTGGAATGCAGAAGATGCTCAGGCATGACACAAAACCAAGATATAAGACAGATACCTGTTACTACAGTAAAAAAAAAATTGAAAACAAAAAGAGCCCTAAATAAGATAAAGTAAATCAAATGGAACTTCAGACTGTATCCAGTTGGTGGCATAATCACACAGAGAGGAAGTTTTCCAAGTGACCCGAAAACACAGCAGTTAGGATGCACCTCCCTAGTGACATATACACTAGAGAAAAAGGAACTGAAAAAAGAAAATTTAACAACTATTTACAGAAGTCATGTGGTTGGTAGTAATGTTAGTATTGTTATTCTCAGACTGTTATGTGTGGACTGTGGGATTTTTAAAAAATGAGTAAATAAGTAGTATTCTAATTTTATTATCCTGGTCCCCTTGAGAACCAGGAATGGGAGAATGGAAATATGAATATAAGATGAAGGGGTTAAATTAAAACCCAATAGTACTGAATTTGAATTACAAGTATAATATTAGTAGAACTCATAAGTTTTTTCTTTAAGAATGAAACAATTATTTCCTAGCTCTGTCAAATGAAAAATCCCAGAAATAAAGATGAATCCAGTAGAAATGAACATCCTTAGTGCCTAGATTATGCTCTTCAGATGTCATTTTACATGAAAAACAACTGGCAATCCTTGAAGAAATAGTTGATTCCAGATCTGGAAAGGGCAGATAACAAGGCTAAGTGCATAGAATATTCTGGAAGGGTACACAGAAAAACTTATAATAATGGTTATTGCTGGGGAGGGAAATTGGGTGGTTCAGTAACATTGTACATAGTACACTTCTATCCTTTTTTTAATATTGTGCATTCTTTGTTTTCAGCATGATGAAATCATTAAAAATTATTTGGAGAGATAAATTCTTACTCATTGTTATTGTCTGCCTGACAGAGCATATTACTTGGGGTTGAGGTTGGCAGCATTTACCCATATAATGTGATAACAAAGCATTGTAGTGTCATTCGTGTGTTTTAAAGTATACTTATTAACTTCTTCAATGGATCTACAAAAGTGAGCATTACCTTCTAACAGATTACCATCTGAGTAATACAAGAAAAAGTGTGAACAATTTGTTATCAACCTTTGGGAATCAAATGATTAATAATTAAAATTTCCTCTGCCAATTAATAAAGTGGTATTTTAGAACCGTAAAAATAATGTCCTATTTCTGAATTTGAGGAATGGATGTATTCCTTTACTTAAGCAGTCATGTATTCAATAAATATGTATTTTAACACTGTGAAAATATTGGTAACAAGATGAACATGATTCCTGCATTCATGATCAGGTTGGGAAAACAGATTAAAGATAAAAATAGACAAATTATGGAAATGCGTGAAGAAAATAAATCAGGAGCTTATGGACAGTATCAGTACTATGGGGACAAATTACTTTAGATAAGAGACCTGAAGGATGAAGAGAAGTAGTAGCTTTTAAATAACTAGAGGTAAAGCACTATAATACAGGAGAAGCAGCCTTCAGGGAGAAAGGAAATTAGATTTTTAGAGATGAAAAAATATTACTTGACTTATATTAGTTGTTTTTTTTGTTTTTTAATTTTTTACTTTTTTAAAATTTTTTAAAAATTTTCATTGTTTATTGTTTACAATAAACTGCATATATTTAGAGTGAACAATTTTGTATCCCAATCTCCCAATTCATTCCCCCCCCAACCGTCCCCGCTTTCCCCACTTGGTGTCCATATGTTTCTTCTTTACATCTGTGTCTCTGTTTCTGCCTTGCAAACCAGTTGATTTGTAGCATTTTTCTATATTCCACATATATGTGTTAATATACGATATTTGTTTTTTTCTTTCTGACTCACTTCACTCTGTATGACAGTCTCTAGGTCCATCCATGTCTCTACAAATGTCCCAGTTTCCTTGCTTTTTACAGCTGAGTAATATTCCATTGTATATATGTACCACATCTTCTTTATCCATTCATCTGTTGATGGACATTTAGGTTGCTTCCATGTCCTGGCTATGGTAAATAGTGCTGCAATGAACATTGGGGTGCATGTGTCTTTTTGAATTATGGTTTTCTCTGGGTATATGCCCAGTAGTGGGATTGCTGGATCATATGGTAGTTTTATTTCTGGTTTTTCAAGGAACCTCCATACTGTACTCCATAGTGGCTGTATCAATTTACATTCCCACCAGCAGTGAAAAAACGTTCCCTTTTCTGCACACCCTCTCTAGCATTCACTGTTTGTAGATTTTCTGATGATTCCCATTCTAACTGGTGTGAGGTGGTACCTCATTGTAGTTTTGATTTGCATTTCTCTAATAAATAGTGATGTTGAGCAGCTTTTCATGTGCCTCTTGGCCATCCGTATGTCTTTGGAGAAATGCCTATTTAGATCTTCTGTCCATTTTGTGATTGGGTTGTTTGTTTTTTTGATATTGAGCTGGATAAACTGCTTATATATTTTGGAGATTAATCCTTTGTTGATTCGTTTGCAAATATTTTCTCCCATTCTGAGGGTTGTGTTTTCATCTTGCTTGTAGTTTTCTTTGCTATGCAGAAGCTTTGAAGTTTCATTAGGTCCCACTTATTTATTTTTGTTTTTATTTCCATTACTCTAGGGCGTGGATCAGAAAAGATATTGCTGTTATTTACGTCAAAGAGCGGTCTTCCTATGTTTTCCTTGAGGAGTTTTATACCATCTGGCCTTATATTTAGGTCTTTAATCCATTATGACTTTATTTTTGTGTATGGTGTTAGGAAGTGTTCTAATTTCATTCTTTTACATGTAGCTGTCCAGTTTTCCCAGCACTACTTATTGAAGAGGCTGCCTTTTCTCCATTGTATATCCTTGACTCCTTTGTCATAGATTAGTTGACCATAGTTTATCTCTGGGCTTTCTATCCTGTTCCATTGATCTATATTACTGTTTTTCTGCCAGTACCATCCTGTCTTGATCACTGTAGCCTTGTAGTATAGTTTGAAGTCAGGAAGCCTGATTCCACCAACTCCGTCTTTCCTTCTCAAGATTGCTTTGGCTATTCGGGATCTTTTGCATTTCCATACAAATCGTAAAATTTCTTGTTCTAGTTCTGTGAAAAATGCCACTGGTAATTTGATGGGGATTGCATTGAATCTGTAAATTGCTTTCGGTAATATAGTCCTTTTCACAATGTTGATTCTTCCAATCCAAGCACATGGTATCTCTCTCCATATGTTTGTGTCATCTTTGATTTCTTTCATTAGTGTCTGATAGTTTTCTGAGTAGAGGTCTTTTACCTCCTTAGTTAGGTTTATTCCTAGATATTTTATACTTTTTGTTGCAATGGTGAATGGGACTGTTTCCTTAATGTCTCTTTCTGATCTTTCGTTGTTAGTGTATAGAAATGCAAGAGATTTCTGTGTGTTAATTTTGTATCCTCAAACTTTACCAGATTCATTGATTAGCTCAAGTAGTTTTCTAGTGGCATCTTTAAGATTTTCTATGTATAGTATCATGTCATCTGCGAACAGTGACAGTTGGACTTCTTCTTTTCCAGTTTCGATCCTTTTCTTTTTCTTCTCTGATTGCTGTGGCAACAACTTCCAAAACTATGTTGAATAGTAGTGGCGAGAGTGGACATCCTTGTCTTGTTCCTGATCTTAGAGGGAATGCTTGCAGTTTTTCACCACTGAGAATGATGTTTGCTGTGGGTTTGTTGTATATGGCCTTTATTATGTTGAGGTAGGTTCCCTCTCTGCCCACCTTCTGGAGAGTTTTTATCATAAATGGGTGTTGAATTTTGTCAAAAGCTTTTTCTGCATCTATTGAGATGATCATGTGGTTTTTATCCTTCACTTTGTGAATATGGTGAATCACATAGATTGATTTGCATATATTGAAGAATCCTTGCATTCCAGGGATAAACCCCACGTGGTCATGGTGTATGATCCTTTTACTGTGTTGTTAGATTCTGTTGGCTAGTATTTTGTTGAGGATTTTTGCATCTAAATTCATCAGTGATATTGGTCTGTAATTTTCTTTTTTTTGTGGTATCTTTGTCTGGTTTTGGTATCAGGGTGATGGTGGCTTCATAAAATGAGTTTGGGAGTGTTCCTTCCTCTGCAATTTTTTGGAGGAGTTTGAGAAGGATAGGTGTTAGCTGTTCTCTAAATGTTTGATAAAATTCACCTGTGAATCCATCTGGTCCTGGACTTTTGTTTGTTGGGAGATTTTTAATCACAGTTTCAATTTCATTGCTTATGATTGGTCTGTTCATATTTTCTATATCTTCCTGATTCAGTCTTGCAAGTTTATACCTTTCTAAGAATCTGTCCATTTCATCCAGGTTGTCCATTTTATTGGCATATAGTTGCTTGTAGTAGTCTCTTATGGTGCTTTTTATTTCTTCGGAGTCCACTGTAACTTCTCCTGTTTCATTTCTAATTTTATTGATTTGAGTCCTCTCCCTCTTTTTCTTGATGAGTCTTGCTAAAGGTTTATCAATTTTATTTATCTTCTCAAAGAACCAGCTTTTAGTTTTGTTGATTTTTGCTATTGTTTTCTTTGTTTCTATTTCATTTATTTCTGCTCTGATCTTTATGATTTCTCTCTGTCTACTAACTTTGGGTTTTGTTTGCTCTTCTTTCTCTAGTTTCTTTAGGTGTAAGTTTAGATTGTTTATTTGGGATATTTCTGGTTTCTTGAGGTAGGATTGTGTCGCTATAAACTTCCCTCTTAGAACTGCCTTTGCTGCATCCCATAGGTTTTGGATCGTTGTGTTTTCATTGTCATTTGTCTCTAGGTATTTTTTGATTTCCTCTTTGTTTTCTTCAGTGATCTGTTGGTTATTTAGTAGCATATTGTTTAGCCTCCATGTGTTTGTGTTTTTTACAGTTTTTTTCCAATAATCGATTTCTAATCTCATAGCATTGTGGTCAGAAAAGATGCTTGATACGATTTCAATTTTCCTGAATTTACCAAGGCTTGATTAATGACCCAAAATATGATCTATCCTGGAGAATGTTTCATGTGCATGTGAGAAGAAAGTGTAATCTGCTGTTTTTGGATGTAATGTCCTATAGATATCTATTAAATCCAGCTGATTTATTGTGTCATTTAAAGCTTGTGTTTCCTTATTAATTTCTGTGTGGATGATCTGTCCATTGGTGTAAGTGGGGTGTTAAAGTCCCCCATTATGATTGTGTTACTGTCGATTTTCTCTTTCATAGTTGTTAGCATTTGCCCTATATTTTGAGGTGCTCCTATATTGGCTGCATATATATTTATAATTGTTACCTCTTCTTCTTGGGTTGATCCCTCGATTTTTATGTAGTGTCCTTTCTTGTCTCTTGTAACATTTTTTATTTTAAACTCTATTTTATCTGACATGAGTATCGCTACTCCAGCTTTCTTTTGATTTCCATTTGCATGGAATATCTTTTTCCATCCCCTCACTTTCAGTCTGTATGTGTCCCTAGCTCTGAAGTGGGTCTCTTGGAGACAGCATATATATGGGTCTTGTTTTTGTATCCATTCAGCCAGTCTGTGTCTTTTGGTTGGTGCATTTAGTCCATTTATGTTCAAGGTAATTATCGATATGTATGTTCCTATTACCATTTTCTTAATTGTTTTGTTTTTGTTTTTGTAGGTCCTTTTCTTCTCTTATGTTTCCCTCTTAGAGAAGTTCCTTTAGCATTTGTTGTAGGGTTGGTTTGGTGGTGCTGAATTCTCTTAGCTGTTGCTTGTCTGTAAGGCTTTTGATTTCTCCATCAAATCTGAATGAGATCCTTGCTGGGTAGAGTATTCTTGGTTGTAGGTTCTTCCCTTTCATCACTTTAAAGGTATCGTGCCACTCCCTTCTGGCTTGCAGAGTTTCTGCTGAGAAATCAGCTGTTACCCTTATGGGAGTTCCCTTGTATGTTATTTGTCGTTTTTCCGTTGTTGCTTTTAATAACATTTCTCTGTCTTTCATTTTTGTCAGTTTGACTACTATATGTCTTGGAGTGTTTCTCCTTGGGTTTATCCTGCCTGGGACTCTCTGCGCTTCCTGCACTTGGGTAGCTATTTCCTTTCTCATGTTAGGGAAGTTTTCAACTATAATCTCTTCCAATATTTTCTCAGGTCCTTTCTCTCTCTCTTCTCCTTCTGGGACCCCTATAATGCGAATGTTGGTGTGTTTAACGTTGTCCCAGAAGTCTCTTAGGCTGTCTTCAGTTCTTTTCATTCTTTTTTCTTTATTCTTTTCCACATCAGTGATTATCACCATTCTGTCTTCCAGGTCACTTATTCGCCCATCTGCCTCCGTTAATCTGCTATTGGTTCTTTCTAGTGTATTTTTCATTTCAGTTATTGTGTTGCATATCTCTGTTCTTTAATTCTTCTAGGTCTTTGGTAATCTTTTCTTGCAATTTTTCGATCTTTGCATCCAGTCTTTTTTCAAAGTCCTGGATCATTTTCACCATCATTATTCTGAATTCTTTTTCTGGAAGAGTGCCTATCTCCTCTTCATTTAGTTGTTTTTCTGGTGTTTTATCTTGTCCCTTCATCTGGTACAAAGTCTTTTGCCTTTTCATTTTCTCTGTCTTTCTGTGGCTGTGATTTTCAGTCCCACAAGATGAAATACTGCTGATACTGCTTGATTCTGCTGTCTGCCCTCTTGTGGAGGTAGCTATCTAGGGGGCTCGTGGGTGCTTCCTGATGGGAGGGACTAATGGTGGGTTGGGCTGGGTGGGTGGAGCTCAGTAAAACTTTAATCTGATTTGGTGGGTGGAGCTCAGTGACACTTTAATCTGCTTGTCTGCCTATGGGTGAGGCTGTGTTCCCACCCTGGTGGTCGTTTGGCCTGAGGTGACCCAGCACTGGAGCTTACAGGCTCTTTGGTGGGGCTAATGGTGGACTCTAGGAGGGCTCATGCCAATGAGCACTTCTCAGAACCCCTGCTGCCAGTGCCCCTGTCTCCTCGGTGAGCCACAGCTGCCCCCCACCTCTGCAGGCAACCCTCCAACACCAGCAGGTAGGTCTGGTTCAGTCTCGTATAGGGTCACTGCTCCTTCCCCCAGGTCCTGATGAGCACACTTTTTTGTATTCCCTCCAAGAGTGGAGTCTCCATTTCCCCCAGTCCTATGGAGGTCCTGCAATCAAATCCTGCTGGCTTTCAGTCTGATTCTCTGGGGATTCCTCCTCCCATTGCTGAACCCCCAGGTTAGGAAGCCTGACGTGGGGCTCAGAACCCTCAGGACTTCTGTGGTATAACTGTTCTCCAGCTTGTGAGTCACCCACCCAGCATTTTTGGGATTTGATTTTAACACAATTGCGCCCCTCCTACCATCTCATTGTGACTTCTCCTTTGTCTCAGGATGTGGGGTGTTTTTTTGGTGAGTTCCAGTGTCTTTCTGTCGATGATTGTTCAGCAGTTAGTTGTAATTCCGGTGCTCTTGCAAGAGGGAGTGAGTGCACGTCCTCCTACTCCACCATCTTAATCCTTCTCCTATATTAGTTGTTGAAGTAGATGTAGGTTTGGGCAGATGCTGATGCCATTTACTAAAATGGGGGAATACTAAGTTGGAGCATAAGTTTGAGAAGGGAAATCAAGAGTTCTGTTTCAGATATTTCAAATTTTACTTGTCTGTGAGACATGCAGATGGAGGCTTAAATACGTTTTAGATCTTGAGCTATCAATTTGAAAGTTAGAAGCAAAAAAATGATAGATCACTTAGAAGAAGAAAGAAAAGGAGGCTTTCTTTCAAGCTGTGTTGTCTAATATAATAGACATTAGGGTCAAATGGCTCTTTACATTTAAATTAATTAAAATTACATCATATTTAGTATATTTCTTCATCAGCACTAGCCACATTCCAAAGGCTCAGGGTCACATGTGATTGGTAGCAACCATACTAAACAGCACATATAAAAACATTTCCATCATTGCAGAAAGTTCTGTTAGGCAGCACTAGCATAGACCCCTGAGAAACACTAACTTCTGGTTAGGCACAAAGGTCTGAAGAGTATGAGGGAGTAGTGAAAAAGGAGAAAAACTAAGAGCGTGTTTTAAGAAGCAGCAAATGGTAAACTGTGTTAAATGCTGTTAAGAGGTAAAGTCCCAAGAGAACTGAAAAGTATACATTGAATTTGCTGCCATGTAGTTTATTGGTGACATGATATGAGGATTTGTCCAGCTAGTGGAGATGAGACTAGCCATAGAGGCAGAAATTGGATTTGACTGGGTTTAAAAGTGAATAGGAGGTAAAGAAATGGAGATAGCATATTTCGACAGGTGTTCAGAGAAGTTTGGTTATGAAGGGAAGCAATGAAATAGATTGCTATCTGAAAGGGTATATAAGAGTAAGAACTTTAAAAATTGACATATATTTTATAAATACACACACAAACACTTATATGCATATATATGTGTATACATGTGTCAGAATTATAATGTAAGCTCCTTAAAAGAATGAACTCAACTGTTTCATTGATTCATTTTTTTAAAATTTTACTTTATATTGGAGTATATTTGATTTACAATGTTGTGTTAGTTTCAGGTGTTTAATAATGTGATTTAGTTATACATATACATATATCTTCTTTTTCTAATTCTTTTTGCATAAAGCTTATTACAGAGTATTGAGTAGAGTTCCCTGTGCTATACAGTAGATCCTTGTTGATTATTTTATATATAGTAGCATGTATATGTTAATCCCAAACTCCTAATTTATCCCTCCCCAACCCCACTTTCCCCTTTGGTAAGCATAAATTTGTCTTCTAAATCTGTGAGTCTGTTTCTGTTTTAAATTAAATAAATTCATTTGTATCATTTTTTATTCCACATATAAGTGGTATATAATATTTGTCTTTCTCTGACTTACTTCACTTAGTATGATAATCTCTAGGTCCATCCATGTTGCTGCAAATGGCATTAGCTCACTCTTTTTATGGCTGAGTAATACTCCATTGTATGTACCACATCTTCTTTATCCATTTATCTCTTGATGAGCATTTAGGTTGCTTCCATCTCTTGGCTATTGTAAATAGCACTACAGTGAACATTGAGGTCCATGTATCTTTTTGCGATATGGTTTTCTCTGGTTGTATGCCCAGGAGTGGGATTGCTGGATCATATGGTAGCTCTATTTTTAGTTTTTTAAGGAACTTCCATACTGTTCTCCATAGCAGCTGTACCAATTTACATTCCCACCAACAGTGTAGGAGGGTTCCCCTTTCTCCACACCTTCTCCAGCATTTATTGTTTGTAGACTTTTTGATGATGACCATTCTCACTGGTATGAGGGGATACCTCATTGTAGTTTTGATTTGCATTTCTCTAATAATTAGCGATATTGAGCATCTTTTCACGTGCCTTTTGGCCCATTTGTATGTCTTCTTTGGAGAAATGTCCATTTAGATCTTCTGCCCCTTTTTTGATGGGTTGTTTGAGTTTTTTGGTTTTGTTTTTTTGTTGTTGTTTTTTTTTGATATTGAGCTGCATGAGCTGTTTGTATATTTTGGAGATTAATCCCTTGTCGGTCACATCATTTGCAAATATTTTCTCCCATTCTGTGGATTTTCTTCATTTTGTTTATAGTTTTCTTTGCTGTACAAAACCTTTTCACTTTAATTGGGTCCCATTTATTTCTGTTTTATTTTCATTACTCTTGGAAGTGGATTCAAAAAAATATTGCTGCAATTTATATCAAAAAGTGTTCTGCCTATGTTTTCTTCAAAAGAGTTTTATAATATCCAGCCTTACATTTAGGACTTTAATTCATTTTGTGTTTATTTTTCTGTATGGTATTAGAGACTGTTCTAATTTCATTCTTTTACATGTAGCTATCCAGTTTTCCCAGCACCACTTACTGAAGAAACTTTCTTTTCTCCACTGTATAGTCTTTCCTCCTTTCTGAAAGGTTAATTGACCAGAGGTGCATGGGTTTATTTCTGGGCTTTCTTTCCTGGTCCATTGTTCTATATTTCTGTTTTTGTGCCAATGACATACTCTTTTGGTGACTGTAGCTTTGTAGTATAGTCTGAAGTCAGGGAGCCTGACTTTTGGAGTACAGGTCTTTGGCCTCCTTAGGTATGTTTCTTCCTAGGTATTTTATGCTTTTTGATGTGAAGTGATGGCAAATGGGATTTTTCCATAATTTCTTTTTGTAATCTTTCATTGTTAGTGTATAAGAATGCAAGGAATTTCTGTGTATTAATTTTGTATCCAGCAACTTTACCAAATTCATTGATAAGCTCTAGTAGTTTTCTGGTGGCATCTATAGGATTTTCTATGTATAGTGTCATGTCATCTGCAAACAGTGAGTTTTATATCTTGTCCCATTGGGATTCCTTTTATTTCTTTTTCTTCTCTGATTGCTGTGGCTAGGACTTCCAAAAGCATGTTGAATAAAAGTGACAGAAGAATGGACATCCTTGTGTCATTCTTGATCTTAAAGGAAATGCTTTCAGTTTTTGACCATTGAGTGTGATGTTTGCTGTAGGTTTGTCATATATGGCCTTTAATATGTTGAGGTGTGTTCCCTCTTTGCCCACTTTCTGGAGAGTTTTTATCTTAAATGGGTATTGGCTTTTATTAAAAGATTTTTTTGCATCTATTGAGATGATCATATATTTATTCTTCAGTTTGTTACTGTGATGTATCACACTGATTGATTTGTGGATATAGAAGAATCCTTGCAATGCTGTGATAAATCCCACTTGATCATGGTGTATGATCCTTTTAATGTGTTGGATTCAGTTTGCTGGTATTTTGTTGAGGATTTTTGTGTCCTTGTTCATCAGTGATATTGGCCTGTAATTTTCTTTTTTTTGTGGTATCTTTGGTTTTGGTATCAGGGTGTGGTGGCCTCATAGAATGAGTTTGGGAGTGTTCCTTCCTCTGCAACTTTTTGGGACAGTTTCAGAATGGTAAGTGTTAACTCTTCTCTAAATGTTTAATATAATTTGCCTATGAAGCCATCTGGTCCTGGATTTTTGTTAGTTCGAAGGTTTTAAATCACAGTTTCAGGTTCAGTACTTGTTATTGGTCTGTTCATATTTTCTGTTTCTTCTTGGTTCAGTCTTGGAAAACTGTACCTTTCTCAGAATTTGTCCATTTGTTCTAGGTTGTCCATTTTATTGGGATATAGTTGCTTGTAGTAATCTCTTAATTATCCTTTGTATTTCTGTGATATCCATTGTAACTTCTTTTTCAGTTCTAATTTTATTGACTTGAGCTCTCTCCCTATTTTTCTTGATGAGTCTGGCTAAAGGTTTCTCAATTTTGTTTATCCTTTCAAAGAATCAGCTTTTCGTTTCATTGATCTTTTCTGTTGTTTTGTCTCTATTTCCTTTATTTCTGCTCTGATCTTTGATTTCTTTCATTCTGCCAACTTTGGGTTTTGTTTGTTTTTCTTTCTCTCTCTTCTTTGGTATACTTTTAAGTTTAAGTTGTTTATTTGGTATCTTTCTTGTTTCATGAGGTAAGACTATATTGCTATAAACTTCCCTCTTAGAGCTGCTTTTTCTGCATCCTATAGGTTTTGTATTGTCATGTTTTCATTGTCATTTGTCTCTAGGTATTTTTTTTAATTTCCTCTTTGATTTCTTCATTGATCCATTGGTTGTTTAGTAGCATATTGTTTAGCCTCCATGTGTCTGTGTTCTTTACAGCTTTTTTCTTGTAATTGATTTCTAATGTCACAGTGTTGTGGTCAGAAAAGATGCTTGATATGATTTCATTTTTGTTAAATTTATCAGGGCTCACTTTATGGCCCAGCATGTGATCTGTCCTGGAGAATGTTCCATGTGCACTTGAGAAAAATGTGTATTCTGATGCTTTCAGATGGAATGCTCTATAAATACCACTTATGTTCATTTGGTCTAATGTGTCATTTAAGGTCTGTGTTTCCTTTTTGATTTTCTGTCTGGATGATCTGTCCAATGATGTAACTGGGGTGTTAAATCCCCCACTATTATTGTGTTACTGTCAATTTCTCCTTTAATGGCTGTTAGCATTTGCCTGATTTATTGAGGAGCTGCTATGTTGGGTGCATATATGTTTACAATTGTTGTATTGATCCCTTGATCATTATGTAGTGTCCTTCATTGTCTCTTGTAACAGTCTTTATTTTAAAGTCTATTTTGTCTGATACAAGTATTGCTATTCCAGCTTTCTTTTGATTTATATTTTCAGGGAATACCTTTTTCCATCCTCTCACTTTCAGTCTGTATGTGTCCCTAGATCTGAAGTGGGTCTCTTGTAGACAACATATATATAGGTCCTGTTTTTGTATCCATTCAACCAGCCTATCTTTTGGTTGGAGCATTTAATCCATTTATGTTTAAGGTAATTATTGATATGTGTGTTCTTATTGCCATTTTGTTAATTGTCTTGGGATTGTTTTTGTAGGCCTTTTTCTTCCCTTCCTCTTTTGTTCTCTTCTCTTGTGATTTGATGACTCTCTTTAGTGTTGTGTTTGCATTCCTTTTTCTTTTGTGTGTGTGTGTATCTATAGTAGATTTTTGGTCTGTAGTTACCATATGATTTTGATATAGCAGTCTATATATTTACAAGGTTAAGTTTCAGGTCTCTTAATTTCAAATGCATTTCCAGTATACTGCATTTGTACTCTGCTCACAGCTGTTGGTTTTGATATCATATTTGTGTGGGGATGATTTCCTACCTTTACTGTATGTTTGCCTTTACCATTGAGCTTTCCCGTTTGTAATTTTCTTTTTTCTAGTTGTGACCTTTTCTTTTCTGCGTAGAGAAATTCCTTTAGCATTTGTTGTAAAACTAGTTTTGCCATGCTGAGTCCTCTTAGCTTTTACTTGTCTGTAAAGCTTTTGATTTCTCCACCGAATCTGAACAAGAGCCATGCTAGGTAGAGTATTCTTGGTTGTAGGTTTTTCCCTTTCATCACTTTAAATATATCATTCTACTCTCTTCTGGCCTGTCATTGATTCATCTTTTAATTCTCTTGCCCTTAGGCATTCAATCAATGTCTGTTGAACATATCAATTAGCCTTCTAATTGTATCTGAGTAAACTGTAATATTTATTTTGCTATTCTTGGTGTGAGATTCTCATCCTCAAAATTTATATACTTACTTATGGAGAACTGCCTTTTCATAATCTCAAGATGACAAGTAATAGTATACTAGACTACCTTTTACAAAAATACATTGCCTCCAATATTTATCTTGCAACTGAAACACTTTTTAGCCTTCAAGTATAAAGGGAATTTGAAGTGATGGGGGGAAATGGTCTATTTTTTTTTAATTAGGAAGATAACTTTCATTGTGCCGATCAATTTTATAACAATGCTCTGAATACAAATAGTCTCAGTTTTAAAAGAAAACCTTTTACGATGCAGTAGCTTCTCTTGTGTTTATAAGCATACTTGCTGGTGAAAACTGGTATAAAAGAAAATGAATAAGTAATTTGTCAATCACTATTATGTATTTGTTTATTTATTTATTTATTTTGTCTGCGTTGTGTCTTCATTGCTGTGTGTGGGCTTTCTCTAGTTGTGGTGAGTGGGGGTACTCTTTGTTGCAATGTGTGGGCTTCTCATTGCAGTGGCTTCTCTTGTTACAGAGCATGGGCTCTAGGCATGCAGGCTCAGTAGTTGTGACTCACAGGCTTAGCTGCTCCATGGCATGTGGGATCTTTCCAGACCAGGGATCAAACCTGTGTCCCCTGCATTGGCAGTTGAATTCTTAACCACTATGCCACCAGGGAAGTCCCAATGTACATATTTTTAAATTTCATTTTTTGAATTTCCAGTGCAGAAAAAAAATGTACATCTTTTTTCCCTCATAAATTTTATTTATAAAATTTCCTCATGTATCTTCTCTATAAAATGCAGTTCTCTGTGAAGTTCTCATATTGTTAATGTTTTGCATTTTCCAATATTTTTGCATAAAGTTATTATGCTTCACAATGAAGGGGCCAATGTGGAGAAAATACCTAAAAATGTGGTATGTAATACATTACATCTTATAAATCATTCTTCCCTTTTAAAAATAAAATTTGGGTAATTTTAATGTATGATGATTCATAACCAAAAATGTAAGAAAACTGAATATATAACACTTCCCACTAAATAGATGTAATAGCGCCCCATCATTCTTACCTTTGTTTGAGAAATAGTTTTTTAAGGATGTTTACCAGAAGAAGCATAGAGATTCAGATATGGTGCCAGCATAATCCTTTATGGCCTTGGATTAAGATCAAACATTTATTTTCTCTTCACTCAATGTTACCTTCCATTTGACTGTGTAAAGAATAATTTTCTAATATTAACATAAGTTTCATTGAAATTCGAACCAAGGGTACCATTCCACTGTCAGTGCTCTGAGTCATCCAAGTCCCTGAGCTAAGGATTTTTGCTTAACTAACTATTCTTGTTTTTGAATGTGTTGGGCTTGCATATTTATATATTTTTTCACTCTAGACAGGGATGGATCCAGATTTCATGGTGACTGAAGTTTATACAATTTTGGATGTCTTATTTGAGAAAAGACAATATAAAATTATAGATGTAAAATCAAGTACCAGAAACAAATACAAGTGAAGGGCCCTTGAGACTTGTTTCATTACTTTTCTGGTAAATTCCTCTCCTGTTGTAGTATCAGTCTCCCCATTTTCAAGGTGAACCACTTGAGTACAAATAATTTAATATCCCCAAGATCACAGAACTAGAAGTGACAAAGATATCAAAGTCTTGTCTGATTTCAAATCCCAGATAATATAGAAATAGGGTAGCCTAGAAGAATCTGTGGACTACACAGTACCAACAGGAAGTTCTATAAAATTTCTGAGAGAAGCTTTCTGTAGATCCTGGAGTCAGGATAAACGTTCAGAGATATGGCTTAAGATCCACTTTGAAGAATAGGTTACATTTTTTGAGGAACCTTCATACTGTTTTCCATAATGGCTGTACTGATTTACATTCCCACCAATAGTAGAAGGATTCCCTTTTCTCTATATCCTTGCCAACACTCATCTTTTTTCTTTTTCATAATAGCCATCCTGACAGGTGTGAGATATCTCATTGTGGTTTTGATTTGCATTTCCCTGATGATTAGTAATAATTGAGCACCCTTTTGTCTACCTGTTGGTTAAGTGTATGTCTTCTTTGGGAAAATGTTTATTCAGGTCCTTTGCCCATTTTTAATGGAATTACTTGGATTTTTTGTTTGTTTTGCTATTGAGTATGAGTTCCTTATGTGTTTTGGATATTAACACCTTATCAAATAAATGATTTGCAAATATTTTCTCCCTATCTGTAGGTTGCCTTTTCATTGTACTGTACAGAAGCTTTTTCATTGAATATAGCTCCACTTGTTTATTTTTGCTTTTGTTACCTGAACTTTTGGTGTCATATTCAAAAATAATTGCCAAGACCAGTATCAAGGAGCTTTTTCCCTGTGTTTTCTTCTAGGAGACTTACGGCTTCAGGTCTTATGTGTAAGGCTTTAATTAATTTTGAATTGATTTTTGTGTATGATTTAAGATAAGGGTCCAGTTTCATTCTTTTGCCTATGGATATCCAGTTTTCCCAGCAGCATTTGTTGAAGAATGTGTATTCTTGTGTATTCTTCATGCCTTTGTGGAAAATTGGTTGGCTATATGTGCTTGGGTTTATTCTTGGGCTCTCTAATCTGTTCTGTTGGTCTATGTGTTGGTTTTGATACCAGTACCATACTGTTTTGATTACTATAGCTTTGTGATATAACTTGAAATCAGGAGTTGTGATTCCTCCAACCCTGTTACTTTTTCAGGATTGTTTTGGCTATTTGGGTCTTATGTTGTTCCATATGAATTTTAGGATTGCTTTTTCTATTTCTGTGAAATCTGCCCTTGGAAATTTGATGTGAATTATGTTGGATCTGTATATTGTTTTGGGTAGTATGTACATTTTAGCAATATTCTTTTAATTCTTGAACATGGCATATCTTTCCATTTGTGTCTTCTTCATTTTCTTTCATTAGTGTTTTATAGTCTTCAGTGTACACATATTTCCTTGATTAAGATTATTCCTAAGTATTTTATTCTTTTTAATGATATTACAAATAAGATTATTTTATTGATTTTCTTTAAAGATATGTCATTAGTGGTGTAAAGAAATGCATCTGATTTTTCTATGTTGGTTTTTATATCCACAGCTGTACTACATTCATTTGTTAGTTTGAACCATTTTTTTGGTGAGTCTTTAGGGTTTTCAACATATAGGGTTTTGTCATCTGTAAACAGAGGTAACTTTACTTCTTTCTTTCTGATTTTGATGCCTTTTATTTTTTCTTGTCTGACTGCTCTTGATACTGTATGATCCAGCCATTCTTCTTTTGGGTATATATCCAGAAGAAATGAAATCAGTACCTCAAAGAGATATCTGCATTCCCATATTTATTGCCGCATTACTCACAATAGCCATACTATGGACACAACCCAATTGTCTACCAGTGAATAAATGGATGAAATAATTGTGATATACATATAAACAATGGAATGTTACCCAGCCTTAAAGGAGGAGATCCTGTCATTTGCAACAACATTGGTGAATTTGAAGAACATTATGCTAAGTGAAATAAGCCAGACACAAAAAGAAAATAACTGCAGATGGTCTGCAGCTTTCAATGGCTCAACTTCAGATTTTGTTTTAACATTATGATGGTGCAAAAGCAATATGCATTTGGTAGAAACTGTGCTTCGAATTTTGAATTTTGGTCATTTCTTGGGCTAGTGATATGCGTATTGTGAAGCTGGGCAGTAGCAGTGAGCCACAGCTCCCAGTTAGCCACATGACCACAATAGCAACCAATATACTTACAACCATTCTGTTTTTCACTTTCAGTATACTATTCAATAAGTTACATGAGATATTCAACACTTTATTATAAAATTAGCCTTCTGTTAGATAATTTTGCCTAACTGTAGGATAATTTAAGCATTCTGAGCATGTTTAAGGTGGGCTTAGGCTAAGCTATGATGTTCGGTAGGTTAGGCATGTTAAATGCATTTTCAGGTTACAACATTTTCAGTTTACAATGGGTTTATAGGTATGCAATCTCATTGTAAGTTGAGAAAGATTTGTATATGATCTCACTTATATGTGGAATCTAAAAAAGTTGAATACAGAGAAGCAGAGAGTAGAGGAATGATGGTTACCAGGAATAGGAAGGTAGGGAAGATGGAGAGATACTAGTCAAAGTGTAAAAAGTTACTGTTACGCAGGATGAATAAGTCTAGAGGTCTAATGTACAGCATGATAATTATAGTTAATAATACCATATCAAATACTGGAAATTTGCTAAGAGAGTAGATTTCAGGTGTTTTCACCATTAAAAGGTAACTATGAAATGTTATGTTAATTAGCTTGACTATAATTATTGTTTCACTATGTATATGTATATCAAATAATCATGTTAGATACCTTATATAAAGGTGTATTAAAGTATACACCTCGTATACAGTTGTATAAAGGTGTGCTTTTATTTGAAAATAAAAAAAATAGGTTAAAAATTGGCTAGATTCATTAAGAAAACATTTAAACCTACTCTGGAGGAGTGGGTCTAAATATTGTGTTACCTCACCCTTATATAATTTGGAAGACTCTCTTTAGAGAAAAGAATACATAATTATAAATAAAAAATTATGTATTGGGTCATGGAAGAGAACCATGTAAATGAGGGTCCCTGAATAGTAAGCTTCATTAACCTCACAATAAAGCATTTCGTTACAATGTAGAAGTACAGATTTTGTATGCAATATTTTTTCTTTTGGGGGAAGCTGTGGAATTATCATACTGTATAAGTTTGCTTGAAATTAGCTGGTGTTGACCACATGCAGAAAATTTATATTCTAAGTATTTTAAGAGACTTTTTGATATCCCTTTGTCATGTTGGGACTGTTTCCTGCATGTATTCATAAATAAATAAGAAAGTACTATTTTTTAAATGATAAAAAGTAGAAAGCCAAATAAATAGAGTTATGAATAAATTATAATGTTGTTTAATGCCTTCAGGAACACAGATGTAGAGAACAAATGTATGGACACCAAGGGCGGAAAGCAGGGGGTGGGGGGAGGATGAATTGGGAGATTGGGATTGACATATATACACTAATATGTATAAAATAGATAACCAATAAAAAATAAAGGGAAAAAGATTGATTGTTAATGAACTTATTTCTATTTAAATATGTATGTACTTAAATATATATTTAAGTGCAAAAAATTAATTTAATGCCTTACATATGTAGGTATTTTTAGATAGTTTAATATTTATGTTCTGAAATGTGATATGTAAAAATGAAGTGTCCATCTATAACTTTCCTACAATAAAAGTGCTTTTAGTTACCTAGGTGGGAATAAATAAATTAAAATTTGGCTCACTAGGCTCTATACAAAGTTTCATGAAGCAGACTTATTTTATACCCCCAAACTGTTGTATCCATAATTGCTTTTATAAGTCACAACATAATGCTAATTAGATTCATTTGTATGTAAAGTTATTAATTTATTTTCATTTTTATATGAATTATGACCACTATTTTGTGGAAGTTTTAGACTTGATAATTGATGCTCATTATTTTACTACATTCAAGTACCTTCATATATGTTAATTAAATGAATTTACTTGTAGATTGATGATTTTTCAAGATTACTAGTACACTGGGGGAACAAGGGTCATTATTAAAGAAAGGGAAGGAGGGAAGAACTCTTAACTGACATCCATAATGGACAGTATCTTTTCCCCTAAGAAAGGATTATTTAATGCAGTAATTCCACTTTAAATGTATATCTTCCTCTGAGTTTCAAGATATTGAGCATAAAGCATAGGTCTTACTGAATTCATATAAAAATAACAAAGGGCCGGATAAATTGAAAAAGCAGAGAATATGATTACGCAAACAACTTCTGTTTGTTCTGTAGTCTTGGAGAAAAGGAACTGCAGACCTTAAGTTTAATATAGATTCTGCCTCTTTTCACACCATTTTTATGCTGCATTGCTAATAACTAACAAAATAAACTGGTATGCCTCTTGCCTATTCCCACTTTTATCTGCCACTGGGTGTCCTTGTTGAGTATTTAATACTATAAAATGGAAAAAAGATAGGCATGAATAGTTAACTTTTAAGTAAATTAAAGTTAATCAGTTCTGGTTTTTGTCATTTAAGATTTTTCAGATCAAGAACAAGAATAGAATATCTCTAAAAATAATGGAATACTTTAACAAGTCCCCTTAAATTAAAGAGGAGGAACTTAAGTTCAAGAGAAGTCTAAGTGACTTAGCTAACAAAGATTGTCAGAGAACTTGGACTAGATACTAAACTTCTCTATTCCTATTCCACTACACCATGGTGTCCCGGTTAATTGCCCTGTGACAAGGAAATATAATCAGAAAAGAACTGTGTTCCTGGATATAAGGATATATTTAATTTGATCATGAGATGATAGAAAATACCATTAACTAATACATGCAAGAAGCTCAAGAAAATTGCACTTGAGAAAAAGCGTGGTAGCCAAGTATGGAGTTCTAAGTGACTTTAGAGAGAATCTGCTGCAGATCAGTTCTCTTATTTTACAAGTGAGGAAGCAATGAAGGTTAGGTGATTTGCCCAAAACAATACAAATAATTCTAGAGCAATTATGAGAAGGCAGCTATAGTTGCAGTGGTTAAGAACCTACAATTTAATATCTGCCTCTTTGGTTGAAATTTTGACTTTTACATCAGTTATTTGACCTTGGGCAAATCCTGGAAACTCTTTTTACCTCAGTTTCCTCATCTGTTAAAATGGGATGAAGATAATAATTCTTACTAATTCATAAACTTTATGAGGATTAAAAAATACATTCAGAACACTGCATAGCAGGTATGTGTTTAATAAATGTTTCTGTTACTAAAAGATTTTGATCGAATGCTTTATTTAAATATTGTCTATTTTAGTTAACAAAAAACCCTTTTATACCTTGATTTGCCTAGTTAGTGGAAGAACCTAGGCTAGAACCTTGATGTCTACAATTGTCATCTTTTTTTTTTTTAATAATGTAAAATTGTTTCTTTTGTTACAGATTTGTTTTATCATGTAATCATTTGCCAGAGGATTTTTTCACTTTTACTCTCTGAATACTTTTAACATTTGGGTAGTGAAACAAGTGAAAAGCAAATTTATCTTATCTTTAAAACTTGTTTAACAAAGTGCTCTCATTTTCTCATTGTGTTTTGGCTTTTATAAGGAGAAATGACGAAAGAAATCATTGCTATTTTATTTACTATTTTTAGACCATGTATTTATATTATGAGTAATTTAACTGCACAACAGATACCAAATGAATTTCACTTTTTCATTTGCTGCTCATTTACTTGTGCTTCAGTTCAACTTTAGGGGCAGGGATCACATCCATTTTAAAACTGATTAGACAGTTTAACTTGAAATTTAACACTGGATATGGCCAAAAGAGATAAGCCTACAAATAGTGTGAAGCATTCATTTTGTACAGCTTCTTACGTCAGTGAAAGCCAGCAGCTTGTGTTTCTTCCATGAACTGGAGTATCCAGTGCTATATGTGAAGGGTCAGCACCACAGAGATCAACTGGTTTTCTTGGTTTCACACAAAAGATCAAAATTCTGTAAAGTCTGTGAGCATTGTAATTGAACTACATTTTCAGATTCTTTTGAATATTGGTGACTTGGACTTCAGAGTCTGACATTCCAGGGTGGTCATATTCCCTTGCTTTTGACCCCATAGTTTGACTTTACAAAGAGGAAACATTTTCATTAATATTCAGGTGCCAGTGTTCCCTGTAGAACTATTTTCTTAATATTGTGACAGTTGAATTTTTATGTCCTCCATTTCTAACTCCTAACCTCCAGAGTAATGAGAAGCTGTGAAAAGTGTTGGTATGAGGAGGTTTCAATAACCCTGCAGCTAGTTCAATAAATGCAGTTTCATCATTGGTGAAAAATAAAATAGTACCTCATAAAAGTTTCTTGAAAAACGAACTGGAATTCCCTTAATAAAGAAGGACTGTTACATGGATTTAAAACAACCCCAGGAATGATAATCACAGAATAGAGATCCAAAATTGGGGTGAAATGCCATTTGGATGCTATGATTATTGGGAAATATGCTTTCAAAAAATCTGTACTAATGATTTGGATATGAAGTAACCATGAAAAATGTACAGATGATTAGGATATGCTAAAGCATAAATCAAAGAGAAATAATTCAGAAAGAGGGGTTTAAGGATTAGGTACATAGAAGAGGTAATAAAAAGTGATATATTATGCAAAAATAAAAACCAGAGGCCTGTGGAAAGAAAGAATACTGCAAGCAGGGTGGCAAGCTATAAGATTAAATGACACTTCAAAAACAGGAAATTAGATGTGTTTTACACTGATTTGGTTTTTTTAAAAAAAAAGTTAAAAGTATATTTGGGCAGGAAGCAAGAGGTAATTTAGAGATTATTTATACTCAGATGTCACATCAAGATTAGGAACTTATAGTGTCTTTCAGCATATATGGGTTTACTCAAAAATACTTGCATATATCTGTACACTAATGAATGTCAGCATATTTAAAGGATTTCAAAAGAAAATAATCATTCAAGACTTGGTGGCACTGACATTCTGGAGTGAAATAGAAAAGTTATGTATTAATTAGACCAAAGGGTAGAGTCAATTAGTATTGCTTTTTCTATCAAAGTAATGTTAAACTAGCTAACATTTATTGTCTGCTACATGCTAGATACTATATTAAATGTTTTGTATGTCTTCATTACCTCATTTAATAATCATTGATGCTGTGAGAAAATGGAGGCTTAGCAGGTTATATTTATACAAGATCAGACAATTCCTTGTGGCATAGCTAGAATTCAAACCCTTGTCCATCTAACTAGTATCAACAATCTTAGCCAATCTGTAATTAATAACTGTATACTTATTTATGTGGGGTATAGTTATCAACATAGGAAATTAATTTGAGTATTAGCATAATGGAGGTGTGTAATTTGTGATAAATATTCAGAGATATACAAACAAATGCAGTTTACCTTATTGAAAATGAGACTTAAAAAACTTGAATTGCTGGGAGAGAAAAAGATGGCGGTGAAGTAGAGGGACGTGGAATGCATCCCTCTCCACAGATGCATTGGGAATGCACCGAAGGATGCAATAATTCCCACAGAAAACCAGCTGAACACCAGCAGACGACCTCGGACACCAGAAAGGACCACAAGGATCCCGACATAACCAGTAGGGAGGCATCTACGACAGCTTAAAGAGGGTGAAGCGGCGGAGCTGTGGCAAACGGGAGGGAGTGAGAAACACATGGAGGGTCCGCACCGCAGCTCAGCATTCCCGGACCGAGACGTCGATTCACAGCTGAACAGAGGGTCCAGGAGTGGGAGCATGGGAACCGGAGAGCTGGTTCAGGGTGAGAAACATTGTTAGTAAGGTGACGGACCAAGAGGACAGGAGGGAAGAGGTCCACGGCGAGAAGTGCCTGCCCCTGAGAGCTGCCCGGCCATGATGGCGGATGGAGGCTGCAAGCTCATGGGAAGGGGGGAGGAGCCGCGGGCATAGTTTCTCTCTCTCTCGGCTCCTGCAGCTGGCAGTGGAGAGATGCCCTGTGGGCCACCTAAGGAGCTCAGGAATAACAAGTACCCTCAGGCATTTGGGCAGAGCTAGATTAAAACCTCCTGGAAGGCCAGCAGCAGGGAGGCTGCCGAGAAAAAAAAAAAAAAACCTGAGAGAGGCCCAACTCTTAGACTTTCTGTTTACACCTGAGCCACCGGTGTGCCTCTGCAACAGTCACCTCCAAGCCCGACTGAAACAACAGTGTGCCACTGCTCACTCACTCCCAGGGAAAGGAGCCGCTATTGTACCCTCTCCCTCCCCACACACCGATGCTTACAGACGAACAATAAAGGAAGCTCTGCTGGTCACAGAATAATGCAAAAAAACCCAAGGCGAGTAGAAGGACACTTACAGCTGAGACTCTAAGGAAACAGAAATACTAGTATCAATCCTATTAAACTGGTCCATTCTGGGAACAGTCCTGGATTTCTTTTTTCCTTTATTAATTATGATCTTAGTCCTAAGGGATCTACAAGTTTTATAACATATTTTTTAATGCTATTTTTTATTCTATTTTTATTTTTTTGTCTTTTTATATACTTCTATTTCTAGCTAAGTTTTTGGTAGTATGGACAATATATCTCTCATACTTTTCTTTCATCCCTATCTTTTATACATTTCTATTCTTTTTATTTGCATATTTCCAATCACACTACGCTCTTCTGTTCCCATTTCTTCCAGCCATTTTTAGTTTATTTTATCTTAACATACTTATAAGCAACACTATCAATCTGCTCAGATTCCTTGCTCTATTCTCCAGATGACGCACCACCTTGGTATTTAATATTAGGTTTTTGTCTTTATCTTAGTTCTTAGTACAATTCTCTAATTTCATTCTGAGAATCCCCATTCTGTCTGGTGGTACTCTAGCTCTTTTCTATATTTGATCCTAGATTACAAAATCTCCCTGGATTAGTGTTTGTATATGTAAGGTGTTATTTGTTTGTTTGCTTTTGCTTTTGTCTCTGATTTGTTCTGTTTCAGTTGTCAATTTCTGTTGGGTTTCTCTTTGAATATCTGATAGCATACTGGGGTTTTGTCAGGTCTTTCTAGAGCCTTATGTCCTAATGCATTCAGTAATTGTGTGTCTTATACATGTATGTGTTTCCTAGACTTAGTATTTGTTTAATCCAACACTTGGACATTAGTCTGAGGCTTGAACAGTCTTCTATAAACACCTCTATCGCCAGGACAAGCAACCCCAAAAGTTTGCACAACCATGAGGAAACAAAGAAACACCATGCAGGCAAAGGAGCAGGAAAAAAACCCACAAGACCAAATAAATGAGGAGGAAATAGGAAAAATGCCTGAAAAAGAATTCAGAGTAATGATAGTAAAAATGATACAAAATCTTGATAACAAAATAGAGAAAGTACAAGAAACAGTTCATAAGAACTCAGAAAAACAAACAGCAATGGATGACAAAATAACTGAAATTAAAAATACTCTAGATGCTATAACCAGCAGAATGACGGAGGCAGAAGAATGAATAAGTGAGTTGGAAGACAGAATGGGAGAAATAAATGCCACAGAGCAGGAAAAAGAAAAAAAGAATAAAAAGAATAGAAGACAGTCTCAGAGACCTCAGTGATAACATTAAGTGTACCAACATTCGAATTATAGGCATCCCAGAAGAAGAAGAAAACAAGAAAGGGTCTGACAAAATATTTGAAGAGGTTATAGTGGAAAACTTCCCCAACATGGGAAAGGAAATAATTAACCAAGTCCAAGAAGCACAGAGAGTCCCATACAGAATAAACCCAAGGAGAAATACACCAAGGCACATATTATTCAAACTAACGACCATTAAACACAAAGAAAAAACATTAAAAGCAGCAAGAGAAAAGCAACAAATAACGTATAAGGGAAAACCCATAAGGATAAGAGCTGACCTTTCTACAGAAACTGTGCAGGCCAGAAGGGAATGGCAGGATATACTGAAAGTCCTGAAAGAGAGAAACCTACAGCCAAGAATACTCTACCCAGCAAGAATCTCATTCAGATTTGAGGGAGAAATCAACAGCTTTCCAGACAAGCAAAAGTTAAGAGAATTCAGCACCACCAAACCAGTCTTACAACAAGTGCTAAAGGAACTTCTCTAAGTAGGAAACACAAGAAAAGGAAAACACCTACAAATACAAACCCAAAACAATTCAGAAAATGGTAATTGGAACACATATGGCAATAATCACCTTAAATGTAAATGGATTAAATGCTCCAACCAAAAGACACAGAGTGGCTGAATGGATACAAAAACAAGACCCTTCTATATGCTGCCTACAAGAAACCCACTTAAGAACAAGGGATACATATAGACTGAAAGTAAAGGGATGGAAAAAGATATTCCATGCAAATGGAAGTCAAAAGAAAGCTGGAGTAACAATACTTATATCAGACAAATTAGACTTCAAAGTAAAGACTATTACAAGAGACAAGGGAGGACACTACCTAATGATCAAGGGATCCATTCAAGAAGAACATATCACAATGGTAAATATCTATGCCCCCAACATAGGAGCACCTCAATACATAAGGCAAATGCTAACAGCTATAAAAGGGGACATCAACAGTAACACAGTAATAGTGGGAGACTTGAACACCCCACTTACATCAATGGACAGATCATCCAAACAGAAAATAAAGACACACAAGCTTTAAATGACACATTAGACCATCTTGACTTAATTGATATCTATAGGACATTCCATCCAAAAACAAGAGAATACACTTTCTTCTCAAGTGCACACGGAACATTTTCCAGGATAGATCACATCTTGGGTCAGAAATCAAACCTTGGCAAATTCAAGAAAACTGAAATCATATCAAGCATCTTCTCAGACCCCAATGCCATGAGACTAGATATCAATTACAGGAAAAAAACTGCAAAAATACGAACACATGGAGGCTAAACAATTCACTATTAAACAACCAAGAAATCACTAAAGAAATCCAAGAGGAAATCAAAAATATCTAGAAACAAATGACAATGAAAACACAACAACCCAAAACCTATGGTATACAGCAAAAGCAGTTCTAAGAGGGAAGTTTATAGCAATACAGTCCTACCTTAAGAAACAAGAAAATGATCGAATAAACAACCTAACCTTACACCTCAAGCATTTAGAAAAAGGAGAACAAAGAAACCCCAAAGTGAGCAGAAGGAAAGAAATCATAAAGATCAGAGCAGAAATAAATGAAAAAGAAAGGAAGGAAGCAATAGCAAAAATTAATAAAAGTAAAAGCTGGTTCTTTGAGAAGATTAACAAAATTGATAAACCATTATCCAGACTCATCAAGAAAAAAAGGGAGAAGATGCAAATCAACAGAATTAGAAATGAAAAAGGAGAAGTCACAACGGACACCTCAGAAATACAAAAGATCATGAGAGACTGCTACAAGTAACTATATGCCAATAAATTAGATAACCTGGAAGAAATGGATACATTCTTAGAAAAATTAATGCACAGAAATCTCTTGCATTCCTATACACTAACAATGGAAGAGCAGAAAGAGAAGTTAAGGAAACTCTCCCATTCACCACTGCAACAAAAAGAATAAAATACCTAGGAATAAACCTGCCTAAGGAGGCAAAAGATCTGGATGCAGAAAACTTTAAGACATTGATGAAAGAAATCAAAGATGACACAAACAGATGGAGGGACATACCATGTTTCTGGATTGTAAGAATCAACATCGTGAAAATGACTGTACTACCCAAAGCAATTTACAGATTCAATGCAATACCTGTCAAATTACCAATGGCATTTTTCACAGAACTAGAGCAAGAAATCTTACAATTTGTATGGAAACGCAAAAGACCCCGAATAGTCAAAGCAATCTTGAGAAGGAAAAATGGAGTTGGTGGAATCAGGCTTCCTGACTTCAAACTATACTACAAGGCCATAGTGATCAAGACAGTATGGTACTGGCACAAAAATAGAGAGGAAGATCAATGGAATAGAATAGAGAACTCAGAAGTAAGCCCAAACACATATGGGCACCTTATCTTTGACAAAGGAGGCACGAGTATACAATGGAAAAAAGACAGCCTCTTCAATAAGTGGTGCTGGGAAAATTGGACAGCAACATGTAAAAGAATGAAATTAGAACACTTCCTAACATCATACCCAAAAATAAACTCCAAATGGATTAAAGACCTACATGTAAGGCCAGACACTATAAAACTCCTAGAGGAAAACATAGGCAGAACACTCTATGACATCCATCAAAGCAACATCCTTTTTGACCCACCTCCTAGAATCATGGAAATAAAATCAAGAATAAACAAATGGGATCTCATGAAACTTAAAAGCTTTTGCACAGTGAAGGAAACTATAAACAAGACTAGAAGGCAACCCTCAGAATGGGAAAAAATAATTGCCTATGAAACAACAGACAAAGGATTAACCTCCAAAATATACAAGCAGCTCATGAAGCTTAATACCAAAAAAGCAAATAACCCAATCCACAAATGGGTGGAAGACCTAAATAGACATTTCTCCAAAGAAGACATACAGATGGCCAACAAACACATGAAAAGATGCTCAACATCACTCATCATGAGAGAAATGCAAGTCAAAGCCACAATGAGGTATCACCTCACAGCCATCAGAATGGCCATCATCACAAAATCTGGAAACCACAAATGTTGGAGAGGGTGTGGAGAAAAGGGAACTCTCCTGCACTGTTGGTGGGAATGTAAGTTGGTACAGCCACTATGGAAAACAATTTGGAGGTTCCTTAAAAAACTACAAATAGAACTACCATATGATCCAGTAATCCCACAACTGGGCATATACCCAAAGAAAACCATAATCCCAAAAGAAATATGTACCATAATGTTTATTGCAGCACTATTTACAATAGCCAGGACATGGAAGCAACCTAAATGCCCATCAACAAATGAATGGATAAAGAAGATGTGTCATATACATACAATGGAATATTACTCAGCTATAAAAAGGGATGAGATGGAGCTATATGTCATGAGGTGGATAGACCTAGAGTCTGTCATACAGAGTGAAGTAAGTCAGAAAGAGAAAGACAAATATTGTATGCTAACTTACATATTCGGAATCTAAAAATGATACTGATGAACTCAGTGACAAGAACAAGGACGCAGATGCAGAGAATGTACTGGAGAACTCGAGGTTTGGGGGGGCGGGGGGTGAAGGGGAAACTGAGACGAAGTGAGAGAGTAGCACAGACATATATATACTACCAACTGTAAAATAGCCAGTGGGAAGTTGTTGTATAACAAAGGGAGTTCAACTCGAGGATGGAAGATGCCTTAGAGGACTGGGACGGGGAGGGTGGGGGGGACTCGAGGGAGGGTGGGGGCGGGAGTCGAGGGAGTGAAGGAATATGGGGATATGTGTATAAAAACAGGTGATTGAACTTGGTGTACCCCCAAAAAAATAAAAAAAATAAAAAAAAAAAAACTTGTATTGCTTTTGGCACACCTCTGAGATCTGCTCATGGGTTATGTGACTTTTCTTAACTGTGTCCTATTTCATATTTCCCTTCCTGTTCAGTCCTGCAATTCATTCTTCACTTTCCCCCTTTGTTCTCTTTTGAGTGCTGCCTCAATATGCAAGCCTATTCTTACCTCTCTTGTATAGTGTAACATAATCCTTACCTTCTATCCTGCCTCAGTCCTGCATCTTATCTTCTTTCTACTTTAATACCTAAGGAACATTTATCTTCGGTTCCTAGTTTCCTTTAATTCTGCAGTTAGTTATCCAGAACTGTAGTTTATCTTAAATCTGAAAAACATATATTCAGGTGAATGGGATGCCAGTCAATAATGCACAGTAAAATAATAATAATATTAAAAAATAATGAGTTCAGTGATACCAAAAACATCAGTTAAATTATTAACTGTTTAGTTTATTTTCCGAAAGATACATACATTAACATTAAGCAATTGACTTATTTAAGGTTTGTAACTTAACTGACTGAATTGGTTAGATATTTTGTATCATAGACTGATGAAGCTTCACAGTATAAACTCACCAGATATCAATAGCACCCTGCTGATGTTGTGTTGATCAAAAATATCTCCAGACATTATCAAATTTCCCATGGGTGGGAGCTGAAGGGTTAAAATTAGTGAAGGTATAGACTAACTTACATTTTTATTAGAAACTCATTCGATTTAATTCCAGACTTAAGAAATTAATGAATTCAGTGAAAAGGTCAGAGAAACAGTACCATGTGAAATTAGACAAGTTCATTATGAATTACCATTAAGGTGTTCAGTTAGATTGTAAGGATGTTAAGGGCTGTAACCACCTTTTAGGCTTCATACAAAAAAGCCTCTAGAGCACCTAAATAATTAATTTAGTTGATCTTACCATTGGCATCTTTGTGCACACTTCCCTGATCACACATACAGCGCATAATATTCAAGCTAGAAACCCAGTAAGAAACTAAACTGGGGGAGACAACACAATGTAATGACGAAAGTCCATAGACTTGGATTTAAAAAAAAAGAAAAAAAAATATGGATTTGCATTTTTTTAAACTACCCAGTCTTCAACTGTAGCACATCATTTGGTTGCCCCCAGCCCTAGTTTATCTGTAAAGAAGGGAAATTGAACTATATATCGAATGGTTTTCAAATATCAGTCCTTAGAACTAGTTCCAATCCATAGAGAAGTTTTCATTAGTCTTCTGTTCAATGAGAAAATGTAGAAAATTGTCAGTTCTTCATAAAGTTAATTTATTCAACTTTAGAAGACTTTTTATTCTGAGATCAGGTATTTTTAACATTTGATGTTAAAATGTAATTTCTTTAATCATAATTGTGATTTTAATAAACTACAGTTTTGTTTTTAATCTTCACAAAATAAAAACAATTCTCTTAGTTTTGTATGAAATTGTGCTAGTCTGTTGAATGAAAAGATTTGAGAACTGTTGACTGAATCTCCAAGGTCAGGCCCAGAAAGAAGAGTATATAATTCTACAAACATATAAATAATAGCTCTACTGTTTACTTTTATCTGATAATATTATAATAAATTGCATAAGGGTAATCTGGTGAATGCTGCCACAAAGAATTCAAGTTAAAAAAACAAAAAGGGTGAGAAGTTACTACTTTTAAAATGAATTAAGGAATCTCAATATGATGGTCATTTTGAGCATAAATATTAAACTAATCTCCTCTACAAGATCTTGGCCAAAATGAATAAAGAAAAATTAAAATAGAGGAAAAATGTATTCAACACTAAAAATTATGGAAAACTTCCATTGTCATTCCACTCGCTGGGGAGTCTCTGTTATATAATTTACACATAAAATCGCCATTGTAGAAAAGAGCATATAATTTTGACTCCTTTTCCTCAGAAAACCATGTGGTATTGCAGGAAAAATAGTGGAGGAGCTCATGGAAGGGACCTGTTCTAGATCCCTCTGATTTGGTGGATAGAGGAATGGACAGGGAGCACAACTCCACTTGAATTTTCCTTTGTTGCTGTGGATCAGTAGTTCTTGAAAGCAGGTGTGCTAGGGGCCACAGAAAGTGTAGTTATTTACCAGTACCGCTTGGTGGGTAATGAGGCACATCCCTAAAGTAGTAAGACACTTTTCTAATGTGAGAATCGGCAATTTAATAAAGGAATCCAAACTTATCTACATATTGTAACTGGAGGAAGAAGTCAGACCACACAGAATACTAGAGGTGACAAAATGGCCCCTGCTCATTAGGCTAACCAAAACCAAGAGAATAATCTAAGATGAAGTTTTCGTCCTCGAATTATCTATGTCTCTGGTTCTTTTCCTCTTCACACAGACTTCAGAATTCCTTAACCAGAACGATAAACATACAATTGCCCTTTCAGATTAAGGTCTAAGCAAAATTTTGATAGCATTCTGTTACAGCAGGTGAGATCTATCCTATGCCAAACCTAAAGATGCATTCTTGTTCAAGGATAAATATACAGAAAAACTAAAATGAGACCTATCTATGGAAAGATTCTGCAGAGAAATGGAGAAAAATTTAGCAATAAGAGGCAGAATAGCATTTCTGAAAAGATTTTCTGTAGTAAAACCATGTAAATTTTATATATTCTGATTTATATATTCTCAGTAAAATTTAAGATTGGATTTAATGCAACAAAAAATTAAAGATTAGATAATAAACTAATATATAAAGAGACCTAATTGTGAACGGGAGTGGAAGGAAAGAAAGCTATAATATGACAAAATTGCTCCTAATTGCCATTTTTAAGGGAAGTAAACCTAACACCTGCAATTATTTTCTTAGAAGGACAGCACAAGGCTTATTTTTAAAACTAACTACCTTCATTACCTTTTTAAAACACTCTTACTTTATTTGAACTGAGTCATTTATGCCCTTGTATGTACTATAACTGAGATTTTAGTTTGGCTTCTATTATAGCACTCTAAGGAAGATAATATGAGAAAGAAAAATTACTCATTGTTTCCAAACTTGTGGGGCCAAGGGACAATGGTGCAAAATTTTTGCTAAAAACATAGAAGTCCTCAATAAATAGAAACATGTTCTGTTGTAATGTATGTCAGAATACATCTGTTTATTAGGTAGGTGACATTTTTAATGTTTATTCAAGGTAAAACTGCATTTTTTGATTAATCAAATTGGGGGATATACTTCATGGGGTAATCTTGATAACCAAGTAACTTTTTTCTCTGATATATCTTTCAAAAAGATAAATATAAAGACAACTCCAGTTGTAAGGAATTTAGCTAAGGACTTTGATATGTAAATAATTTAAATCTTTATGCAAAGCTATTAAAAAGTATTATTATATATGTGTATATATTATATATTCATACATATGTATAATGAGAAAAAAAATTATGTCGCAAGATTTATATTCTGAACATGGCCCTAAAATAAAGAAATAAGGATTATAATGAGTAACGTTTGTTTAGAATGACTTTTCTAATTCTTGAGAGGGAAAAGGAAAAATATGCAAACTTGAAGAATCTTTCTTATAAAATGGATGATTTATGAAATATGTTGACAGTATTCTAGTGATATGTATAAATTCATAATGCTGCAGGTTTTTTTTCTTTATTGGAATATAATTGCTTTACATTGTTCTGCCAGTTTTTGCTGTACAACAAAGTGAATCAGTTGTATTTACACATATATCCCCATATCCCCTCCCTCCCGTGACTCCTTCCCATCCTCCCTATCTCAGCCCTCTAAGTCATCACCCATCATTGAGTTGATCTCCCTGTGTTATGCAGCAACTTCCCACTAGCTGTTTTACAGTTGGTAGTGTATGTATGTCAATGCTACTCTCTCCCTTTGTCCCGGCATCCCTTTCAATCCCCACCCCCCACCCCATGTCCTCAAGTCCGTTCTCTACATCTGCATCTTTATTCTTGCCCTGTCACTGGGTTCGTCTGTACCATTTTTTTAGATTCCATATATATGAGTTAGCATACAGTATTTGTTTTTCTCTTTCTGGCTTACTTTGCTCTGTATGACAGACTCTAGGTCCATCCACCTCACTACAGATAACTCAATTTCATTTCTTTTTATGGCTAAGTAATATTCCATTGTATATATGTGCCACATCTTCTTTATCCATTCATCTGTTGATGGTCATTTAGGTTACTTCCATGTCCTGGCTATTGTAAATAGTGCTGCAGTGAACATTATGGTATGTGTTTCTTTTTGGATTATGGTTTTCTCAGAGTATATGCCCAGCAGTGGGATTACTGGGTCATATGGTAGTTCTACTTGTAGTTTTTTAAGGAACCTCCAAATTGTTTTCCATATTGGCTGTACTAATTTACATTCCCACCAATAGTGCAGGAGGGTTCCCTTTTCTCCACACCCTCTCCAGCATTTATTGTTTCTAGATTTTTCACTGATGGCCATTCTGACTGATGTGAAGTGATACCTCATTGTGGATTTCACTTGCATTTCTCTAATAATTAGTGATGTTGAGCATCTTTTCATGTGTTTGTTAGCCATCTGCATGTCTTCTTTGGAGAAATGTCTAGGTCTTCTGCCCATTTGTGGATTGGATTATTTGCTTTTTTGGTATGAAGCTGCATGAGCTGCTTGTATATTTTGGAGATTAATCCTTTGTCCATTGCTTCTTTGGCAAATGTCTTCTCCCATTCTGAGGGCTGTCTTCTTGTCTTGTTTATGGTTTCTTGTGCTGTGCAAAATCTTTTAAGTTTCATTAGGTCCCATTTGTTTATTCTCAATTTTATTTCCATGATTCTAGGAGGTGGGTCAAAAAGGATGTTGCTTTGATGGATGTCATAGAGTGTTCTGCCTATGTTTTCCTCTAAGAGTTTTACATTTACCTTACATGTAGGTCTTTAATCCATTTGGAGTTTATTTTTGTGTATGGTGTTAGGAAGTGTTCTAATTTCATTCGTTTACATGTAGCTGTCCAGTTTTCCCAGCACCACTTATTGAAGAGGCTGTCTTTTTTGCATTGTATATTCTTGCCTCCTTTGTCAAAGATAAGGTGCCCATACGTGCATGGGTTTATCTCTGGGCTCTCTATTCTGTTCCATTGATCTATATTTCTGTTTTTGTGCCAGTACCATACTGTCTTGATCACTGTAGTCTTGTAGTATAGTTTGAAATCAGGAAGCCTGATTCCACCAACTCCATTTTTCCTTCTCAAGATTGCTTTGGCTATTTGGGGTCTTTTTCATTTCCACACAAATCGTAAGATTTCTTGCTCTAGTTCTGTGAAAAATGCCATTGGTAATTGGATCGGGATTGCACTGAATCTGTAAATTGCTTTGGGTAGTATAGTTATTTTCACAGTGTTGATTCTTCCAATCCAAGAACATGGTGTGTCCCTCCATCTGTTTGTATTGTCTTTGATTTCTTTCATCAATGTCTTAAAGTTTTCTGCATACAGGTCTTTTGCCTCTTTAGGCAGGTTTATTCCTAGATATTTTATTCTTTTTGTTGCCATGGTAAATGGGAGTGTTTCCTTAATTTCTCTTTCTGCTCTTTCGTTTTTAGTGTATAGGAATGCAAGAGGTTCCTGTGCATTAATTTTTTATCCTGCTACTTTACTAAATTCATCGATTAGGGTTTTCTATGTATAATATCATGTCATCTGCATAGAGTGACAATTTTACCTCCTCTTTTCCAATTTGGATTCCTTTTATTTCATTTTCGTCTCTGATTGCTGTGGCTAACACTTCCAAAACTATGTTGAATAATAGTGGTGAGAATGGGCATGCTTGTCTTGTTCCTGTTCTTAGAGGAAATGCTTTCAGTTTTTCACCATTTAGAATGATGTTGGCTGTTGGTTTGTCATATATGACTTTTATTATGTTGAGGTAATTTCCTTCTATGCCCATTTTCTGGAGAGTTTTTATCATAAATGGATGTTGAATTTTGTCAAAAGCTTTTTCTGCATCTATTGAGATGATCATATGCTTTTTATCCTTCAGTTTGTTAATATGATGTATCACATTGATTGATTTGCATATATTGAAGAATCCTTGCATAATGCTGCAGTTTTATATGCATAGATTGCAATATGTGATACTAAAGATAGATGCAAAGTAGGTTTATTATTCTTTTGTACACTTCAAAGGTTTTAGTGAGTCTAGATCCTTTTAAGTTCCTTTAGATACAGAATTTGTGTGCGCACTTCTCATATATCTTCTTAAATACATGGAATTACACTGGATACTCATGGATATTTAAAAATTGCTTTCTTGGTATATATATTTTTAAATTTTATTTATTTATTTTTGGCTGTGTCTGGTCTTAGTTGAGGCACACGGGATCTTTCGTTGTGGCACACGGGCTTCTCTCTAGTTGTGGCATGTGGGTTTTCTCTTCTCTAGTTGTGGTGCGTGGGCTCCAGAGTGCATGGGCTCTGTAGTTTGCAGCATGCAGGCTCTCTAATTGAGGTGCACAGGCTCAGTAGTTGTGGCACACAGGCTTATTTGCCCCACAACATGTGGGATCTTATCCCCGACCAGGAATCGAACCCATGTCCCCTGCATTGGAGTGTGGATTCTTTACCATTGGACCTGCTTTCTTGGTATATTTGAAGGGCACATTTGAACTATCTATGTGTCTGAGGATACGCTTTAGTGAAATTTTATCTTTTGTGCTGTACCTATTGAATTCTATCTAAATCAACCATTAGTTTTTTCTCTTAGAAATAATTTCTCAACTTTGTTGATGTTTCTAGTCTTTTTTACCATTCTAACTCAGTATTTTCTTCATATACTATATGCTGAATTAACTGCAATGAAAATAGTTTTTTCTTAATGCTTTTTCTATTGCCTCCATTTAGAATGCCATGTCCTCAGCTTTTTCACTACTGTCTTCACCTGTTGAAATTCTGCTTCTCCCACAGCATTATAATTATAGTTAATAATACTGTTATATACTTTAGAGTTGCTAAGAAACTAAATCTTAATTGTTTTCACCACAGAAAAGAAATGATAATTATGTAACATGATGGAGGTATTAGCTAATTCTGCAGTGGTAATCATATTGCAATATGTAAACTGTATTAACATATGTACAAATCAACACAGTTGTACACCTGAAACTCAATGTTACATGTCAGTTATATATTGATATCAATAAACTTTTTACTTCTCTTAAAAGGAAGAGTGTCATGTATTTTCAGAAACACTTCTTGATTCCCTTAATGTTGTCTTTCAGTTAGAGTATGTGATAACTTTTAATATTGTATTTTTCACATTCTTCCCCATTTTATATTCTTGAGGCAATAGCTAGTTTATACATCTTTGCACCTCTTCTGTTGCATGTTCTTGATATGTAACTAATTGGTACTTAATAAAAGTTGTAATAAGTAAAAAAAGAAATATGAAGGGATACATAATTAAGTAGCAGAATGATAAGCATCCTCAACCAACTTTACAAATCTGAATAATTTGTCAAAGTCAATGTGAGAAGCCACTTAGTTCAACCACCTGCTAAAAAATATAGCAAAAAAAATCATCCATGGTAAAGATTTCGCTTTAAAATCTTCCTTTGAGGAAGTTTTACTAAAATTAAAAATACAAAAAATTCTTTCCAACAGTGATTCAGCTTAACACAAGATAAAAATTATAAGTGAATGAATCTGATTTCTAAATAGCTGAATCTGAATCTCCCAGCCCAGATATTATATAGAGATTAACAACAACAAAAATATGTAAGTGACCTAAATTCCACACCTTCAGAATAACTTTGAGTTAAAGAATAACTTTAAGTATAACCTTCAGATTATCTCTAAGTTAAAAAAAAAAAATCAGTGCAACTGTTTTGCAAACTCCTATCCAAAGTCCATTCCTAGAGCAAGTGGAAAGAGAAGGGAAGCTCCAGGGAAACTTGAAGAATGAGAAAAGAGGAGAATGGAGGGTCTAAGATGGAATAATTGGAGAATCTTTAGGAAAGATGTGAGACTACTTAGAACTGTTCTTGCAACTTTTCTGTAAATCTGAAATTATATTTTAAAATCCCATCAAAAAATTAAAAGATGAATAAATAGGTGGTAAATAGGAAACAAAACTGGCAAAATGTTAATAATTGTTGTAGCTGGGTAATACGTACATGGGGATTCATTATATTCTTTTCTAAACTTGATGTATGCTTGTTAACTTATGTAATAGAAAGACTGTTAACAAGGAATGAATTTACAGTGATCTTTTCATTGATAATGTAAATTTATTTCCTCATTAAATGCTTTTGCTTTTAAGGCATTTAAGATCTGATCATGTTGAAATAAACTAAAGAAGACCTAAATAAATGGCAAGATATTTCATCTTTATGGATTAGAAGATAATATCATTAAGATGATAATATCACTCAAATTGATCCATATGTTCAACTCAACCTCTATTAGAGTTTCACCTGACTTAGTTTCAGAAATTGACAAGTTGATCCTAAAATTCATGTGCAAAGTCAAGGGACACAGAATAGCCAAAATAATCTTGAAAATGAACAAAATTAGAGGACTCATACTTCTCAATTTCAAAATATACTACAGTGCTACTACAGTAATCAAGACTATGCGGTAATGGAATAGAATTGAGAGTCTAGAAATAAATCATACAGTAACCAATTGGTTTTTGACAAGGGTGCCAAGGCAATTAAATGAGGAAAACATACTCTTTTTAAATAAACAGTATGGGGACAATTGCATATCCACATGAAAAAGAATGAACCTGAACCCTTACTGCATACCATGTATAAAAATTAACTAAGTATGGATCCAAAACATAAATGGTAGTATTAAAACTATAAAGTTCTTAGAAGAAAATTTAGGTGTAAATCTTCGTGATCTTGAATTAGGCAACGGTCTCTTAGATATGACACCAAAAGTACAAGATAGAGAGTAAGAATTGTGGATGAGGATGTGGAGAAATTGGAACCCACATACACTGCTGGTGGGAATGAAAAGTGGTGTAGCCACTTTGAAAAACAGTTTGGCAGTTCCTTAGCAAGTTAAACATAAAGTTACTACATGAACCAAAAGTTTAACTCCTAGGCATACACTCAAGAGAAAACATGTTTACACAAAACCTTGTACATTAATGTTCATAGTAGCACTATATATAATAGCCAAAAAAAGTAGAAACAAATCAAATGTCCATCAGCTGACAACTAAATAAACAAAAGCTGGTATATCCATATAATGAAATATTATTCAGCAATAAAGAAGAAATAGTCTTTATACAACATGGATGAACCCTGAAGAAATTATGCTAAGTGAAAGAAGCCAGTCACAAAGGACCACGTATTATATGATACTGTTTAAGTGAAATACCCAGTAAAGGTAAATCCAGAGACAGGAAATTGATTAGTAGCTGAGGAAAGAGGGGACATGAAGAGGTTGGGATTGAGGAATAAAAACTAAGGTGTGTGGGATTTCTTCTGCTGTTTAAAAAAAATTTTTTTTTCTGTGATTGATTGTGGGGATGGATGCACAACTCTGAATCTACTAAAAGCCATTGAATTGTACACTTTGAATGGCTGTATGGTATGTGAATTATATTTCAATAAATCTGTTTTTTTAATATCTGATCTTTTTTTGCAAGGCAACTTAAGTTCTGTGAGAGAAACATAAAATATATCAGTATAATTTGGCTATGTTTTCAGTTTGTATTTTAATAATTGCTGTTATTAGAAAAGTGATTTTTGGGACTTCCCTGGTGGTGCAGTGGTTAAGAATCTGCCTGCCAGTGCAGGGGACACGGGCTCGATCCCTGGTTTGGGAGATCGCATATGCCACATAGCAGCTAAGCCCGTGTGCCACAACTACTGAGCCTGCACTCTAGAGCCTGCGAGCCACAACTGTTGAACCCATGTGCCACAACTACTGAAGCCCACATGCCTAGAGCCCATGCTCCACAAGAGAAGCCACCGCAATGAGAAGCCTGTGCACCACAATGAAGAGTAGCCCCTGCTTGCCTCAACTAGAGAAAGCCCATGAGCAGCCACAAAGACCCAATGCAGCCAATAAATAAATTACTTTTTTAAAAAGTGATTTTGAAATGTTCTGAAAAAGCAATTTTCATATTTTGGGTGAATGGAAAGTGCCACTTATTTGTTCTGCATCCATTATTACTAGTAAGCAGTATTGCCAGAGTTATTAGAATTATTTGGCATGTAAAGTAGAGAAATGTAACTAGAATTACCTTTAAGATGAAGTCTTACTAGCAAAGGGAAGCTGCATTTGGACATACATTTGATCATATAGATCTAAGATAGTATTGGCTGGTTATTGAATATTAATGTCATGTGGATCACTGTTGTTTCACCGTTTTGGTTTTTTTTAATAAATTTATTTCATTTATTGGCTATGTTGGGTCTTTGTTGCTGCACACAGGCTTTCTCTAGTTGCTGAGAGCGGGGGCTACTCTTCATTGTGGTGCACGGGATCTTCATTGTAGTGACTTCTCTTGTTGCGGAGCATGAGCTCTAGGCGTGTAGGCTTCAATAGTTGTGGCTCACGGACTTAGTTGCTCCGCAGCACGTGGAGTCTTCCTAGAGCAGGGCTCAAACCCATGTCCCCTGCATTGGCAAGTGGATTCTTAACCACTGCACCACCTAGGAAGTCCTGTTTCACCGATTTTAAAGATAGAATCATTGACTTCTGTCACTTATCTCAAAATCTCAGTTAAAAATTGATTCACACAGCATGAGTATGAAGCAAGTTACATGTAAACTGGTAGGAGTTATTAACTTAAATTCTTAACTTGCTCTTCCCAAGTAAGAAAGCTGCAGAAAGTCTAATCTAGTAGGTTTGTTAATAACTGGGATTATGATAAGTAGCTTGAAAATGAGGGTTCTTGATATAGCATATCCTTTATAGGTTTGAGCTTTATATTGTTCTGAATGACAAAATATGATAGGAACAAAAGTTTCCACTTTTCAATAAAGGTAACAAAATTTTAATCAGGTTTTAACAAGTAGAAGAGAAACCATATAAAACAAAATATTATATTCTAGAAAATAATTATTTGTAAGTTTAAGGTTGAATAAGGTTAACAATACTGGAAGTTTAAATGGCAAAATAGAGTATTTTAGATACTGTCAATATATTGAAGCTGTATTTTCATTAAATTGGATCAAATGCAAAATAGCAGGGTTTTTTTCCTTAAAGTTTTTTCACTCTGTTGTTTTGAAATTATGTGGACAGTTGTAATGCATTTGATTTCTTTTTTTAATTTTTATTTTATATTGGAGTATGGTTGATTTACAATGTTATGTTAGTTTCAGATGTAGAGCTAAGTGATTCAGTTATACATATACATATATCAATTGTTTTTCAGATTCTTTGTCCATATAGGTTATTACAGAATATTGAGTAGACTTCCCTGTGCTATACAGTAGGTCCTTGTTGATTATCTATTTTATATATACTATTGTGTAAATGTTAATTGCAGCCTCCTTATTTATCCCTCCCAACAACCTTTCTCCTTTGGTAACCATAAGTTTGTATTCTAAGTCTGTGTATTCTTAACCACTGTGCCTTCAGGGAAGTCCCAACCATACTGTTTTGATGACTGTAGCTTTGTAGTATACTCTGAAGTCAGCGTGCCTGATTCCTGCAGCTCAGTTTTTCTTTCTCAAGACTGCTTTGGCTGTTCAGGGTCTTTTGTGTTTCTCTACAACTTGTAAAAATGTTTGTTCTAGTTTTGTGAAAAATGCCATTGGTAATTTGATAGGGATTGCATTGAATCTGTAGATCACTCTGGGTAGTATAGTCATTTTCATGATATTGATTCTTCCAGTCCAGTAACATGGTATATCTTTCCATCTGTTTGTGTCATCTTCAGTTTCTTTCATCCGTATCTTACAGTTTTCTGAGTACAGGTCTTTTTGCCTCCTTACATAGGTTTATCCCTAGGTATTTTATTCTTTTTGATGTCATGGTAAATGGAATTGTTTTCTTGATTTCTCTTTCTGATTCTTCATTGTTAGTTTTATAGGAATATTAGAAATTTCTGTGTATTAATTTTGTATTCTGCAACTTTACCAAATCCATTGATGAGCTCTAGCAGTTTTCTGGTAGCATCTTTAGGATTTTTTATGTATAGTATCATGCCATCTGCAAATAGTGACAGTTTTACTTCCTCTTTTCCCATTTGGATTCCTTTTATTTCTTTTTCTTCTCTGATTGCCATAGCTAGAACTTCCAAAACTAAGTTGAATAAAAGTGGCAACAGTGCACATCCTTGTCTCATTTCTAATCTTAAAGGAAATGATTTCAGTTTTTCACCATTGACAATGATGTTTGCTCTGGGTTTGTTGTATATGGCCTTTATTATGTTGAGGTAGGTTCCCTCTATGCCCACTTTCTGGAGAGTTTTTATCATAAGTGGGTGTTGAACTTTGTCAAAAGTTTTCTCTGCATCTATTGAGATAATCGTGTGGTTTTTATTCTTCAATTTGTTGATGTGGTGTATCACACTGATTGATTTGTGGATATTGAAAAATACATGCATCCCTGGGATACATCCCACTTGATCATGGTGTGTGATCCTTTTACTGTGTTGTTGGATTAGGTTTGCTAGTATTTCATTGTGGATTTTTGTGTCTGTGTTCATCAATGATATTGGCCTGTAATTTTCTTTTTTGTGGTATCTTTGTCTAGTTTTGGTATCAGGGTGATGGTGACCTCATAGAATGAGCTTGGGAGTGTTCCTTCCTCTGCAATTTTTTGGAACAATTTCAGAAGGTAGGTGTTGACTCTTCTCTAAATGTTTGATAGAATTTGCCTGTGAAGCCATCTGGTCCTGGACTTTCATTTGTTGGAAGATTATTAATCACAGTTTCAGTTTCAGTACTTGTGATTGGTCTGTTCCTATTTTCTATTTCTTCCTGGCTTAGTTTTGGAAGGTTGTATGTTTCTAAAAATGTGTCCATTTGTTCTAGGTTGTCCATTTTATTGGTGTATAGTTGCGTGTAGTAGTCTCTTATCATCCTTTGTATTTCTGTGGTGTCTGTTGTAACTTCTCCTTTTTCTATTCTAATTTTATTGATTTGAGTCCTCTCCCTTTTTTTCTTGATGAGTCTAGCTAAAGGTTTCTCAATTTTGTTTATCTTCTCAAAGAACCAGCTTTTAGTCATTGATCTAAGATTTTTCTTATTTTTTGAAGTAAGATTGTATTGCTATAAACTTCCCTTTTAGTACTGCTTTTGGTGTGTCACATGGGTTGGTATCATTGTGTTTTCATTGTCATTTGTCTCTAGGTATTTTTTTATTTCCTGTTTGATTTCTTCAGTAATCCATTTTGTTGTTTAGTAGCGTATTGTTTAGTCTTCAGGTGTTTGTGTTTTTTACTTTTTTTTTTCTGTAATTGATTTCTACTCTCATAGTGTTGTGGCCAGAAAAGATGCTTGAAATGATTTCAATTTTTTAAACTTATTGAGCCTTGATTTGTGACCCAAGATGTTATCTATCCTGGAGAATATTCTGTGTGCACTTGAGAAGAAAGTGTATTCTGCTGCTTTTGGATGGAATGTCCTAAAATATCAATTAAGTTTATCTGGTCTAATGTGTAATTTAAGGCTTGTGTTTCCTTGTTAATTTTCTGTTTGGGTGATCTGTCCATTGTTGTAAGTGGGGTATTAAAGTCCCCCACTATTATTGTGTTACTGTCGATTTCCTCTTTTATAGCTGTTAGCATTTGCTTTATATATTGAAGTGCTCCTATGTTGGGTGCATGTATATTTACAATTGTATTATCTTCTTGGATTGATCCCTTGATCATTATATAGTGTCCTTCCTTGTCTCTTGTAACATTCTTTATTTTAAAGTCTATTTTGTCTGATACGAGTATTGCTACTCCAGCTTTCTTTGATTTCCATTTGCACGGAATACCTTTTTCCATCCCCTCACCTTCTTTTTTCTTTATTCTGTTCCATGGCAGTAATTTCCTCCACTCTGTCTTCCATCTCACTGACCTGTTCTTCTGCCTCATTTATTCCACTACTGATTCCTTCTAGTGTATTTTTCATTTCAGTTATTGTATTGTTCATCTGTGTTTGTTTGTTCTTTTAAATCTTCTAGGATTCATTAAACATTTCTTGTATCTTCTCAATCTGTGCCTCCATTCTTTTTCTAAGATCTTGAGGATCATCTTTACTCTGAATTCTTTTTGGGGTAGATTGCCTAACTCTGCTTTACTTATTTGTTCTTCTGGGTTTTTTATCTTGTTCCTTCATCTGGAATATATTCCTCTGTCATCTCATTTTGTCTTACTTTCTGTGTTTTAGGTCTTCTTTCCACAGGCTGCAGGATCGTAGTTTCTCATACTTCTGGTGTCTGTACCCTTGTGGGTGAATTTGGTCCAAGGGCTTGTGAAGAAGGTTTCCTGGCTGGAGAGACTGATGTGTGGAACTGGGTCTTGTCCCTCTGGTGGGCAGGGCCATGTGAAGGGGTGTGTTTAGAAGTTGTTATGAGCTCAGTACAACGTTAGGTAGTCTGTCTGCTGATGGGTGGGCTGTGTTCCCCCTCTTCAGGTTGTTTGGCTTGCGGCATCCCAGCACTGGAGCCTACAGGCTGTTGGGTGGGGCCAGGTCTTGCTGCCAAAGTGGCAGTCTCAAGGAGAGCTCATCCCAATCAATATTTTATGGGGCCTCTGCCTCCAGTCCCTTTGCCCCCACAGTGTGCCACAGCCAACCCATGCCTCCCCAGAAGATCCTCCATAACCCGCAGGTAGATCTAGCCCAGGCTCCTGTGGAGTCACGGCTTTATTCTGGGTCCCAGTGTATGTGAAACCTTGTGTGCCCCCTCCTGTTTCCCCCAGTCCTGTGGAACTCCTGCACTCAAACCCCACTGGCCTTGAAAGCCAAATGCTCTGGGGGCTCCACCTTCTGATGCCATACCCTCAGGCTCTGGAGCCTGACTTGGGGCTCAGAACTATCACTCCTGTGGGAGAACCTCTGTGATATAATTGTTTTCCAGTTTGTGGGTCTCCCGTCCAGAGGGTATGGGATTTGATTATATTGCAAAAGCCCCCCTTCTAATGTTTTGTTTTGGCTTCTTCTTTGTCTTCAGATGTAAAAAAAATTTTTTTGGTAGGTTCCAGTCTTTTTTGTTGATGGTCGTTCAGCAGTTAGTTGTGATTTTGGTGTTTCCATAAGAGGAGGTGAGCTCAAGTCCTTCTACTCCACCATCTTGTCCAGAATTGAAGAGCTGCTTTTAATTTGGATGCTTTCTGCATCAGTGTGCTTGCTATGGGGTGTGCAGTTGCAGTGGCCCATGTGCGCTCCCCTGGTACAGCAGGTGCGGTGATCAGCCCCCGCCCACAGGTCTCCCAGTGGCAATGGTGGCCCACATGCCCCCAGGACAGCAGGGCCAGCAATTGGCACCTGCTCCTGGTTCTCCCAGTGGCGGCAGTGGCCCATGCACTCCCGGGACAGCAAGGGCAGCAACTGATGCCTGCTCGCCACTGTGCATGCTCCCCAGACAGCAGGGACAGTGACTGGCTTCTGCTCCGAGGTCTCCTAGCTATAGCAGTGGCCCACACATCCACTTGACAGTGGCAGCAGCAATTGCTGTCTGCTCGCGGGTCCCCTAGTTTTGGCAGTGGCCTGTGTCCACCTCTGGAACCCACAATGACATCGACAGCTCATGCCTGCCCCCAAAGCTCATATAGGTGGTGTCCTGTTGCCTGAGAGCATTCATGCAGGGAAAGAAGCTCCTATGGCAGTCTCACTCCTCTTCTCTTTCACCCCCCAATAATGGCACCTTGCCTCTCTGGTGGACCCAGGTTCTTCCGAGTATGCCCTCAGTTGCCACAATCCAGCCTTTTCAGGCTGTCTCTCCACAGGCAACCCTGGTCCTTTCCCTGGGTCTGACCTCTGAAGCCTGAGCTTCAGCACACAGCCCTGCCCATACCAGTGGATGAACATCTCAGGCTAGGGAGCACAGGGTGGCAATACCAACTATCTGTTGGTCACTCTGTTTTGCCTTCCACTCTCCTTTGAGGCTCCGAAGCTCCCCCTCTGTCCAAGCTGATCTCCCCACCAGTGAGGGGACTTCCCAGGGCGTAGGAACCTTTCCTCCTTCATAGCTCCCTCCCTGGGGTGCAGGTCCTGTCCCGATTCTTTTCTCTCTCTCCCTCTCTCTCTCTTTTTTCTTTTTTCTTTTGTCCTACCCAGTTATGTGGAGGTTTTCTTGCCCTTCTGGAAGGCTGAGGTCTTCTGCTAGCATTCAGTAGATATTCTGTGCAAACTGTTCCACATATAGATGTGTTTTAGATGTGTTTGTGGAAGGAGGTGAGCTCCATGTTCTACTCAGCCATCTTGATTCCCCCTCATAATGCATATGATTTGTACAGAAATCCCTGGTTGTCCAGGAAGTTTTTCATTTAATGTTACTTATATTTTGAAGATAACTGCAGTCAGAATAATAGGTTAAAATGTGAGCTTTTATAAAGAACAGAAATTACTATTTGTATATTTATTGCCTTTCCCTTTCCCATGGCCATTAAAAAGATTCCACTTTGTTTCTTCCCTTCACTTAACTTTTGAAAGGCATTAGCAGGAAACAATTTGGGGATTCTATGAGGCCAGGTAGGGAGGAAAAAAAAGGGTGAGGGAGTAATTTTTCTGGGAGTTTTATGGAGTGGGAATCTGGGGAAACTAGGGTACAAAGGAGTACATGAGAGAAGAAAGAAGGACTTTTTAAAGTATTGTTCAAAAAATGACAATAAAGAACTTTAGTTATTTTGAAATTAGTCTTTGATTGTCATTGGGTTCCTCTGGTCACAGCCCAGCTTGGGATGATACAACATAGGTGAATGATTTAATAAAGACTGGGAATTATCAAAAGTTTTATATCAATAATTGAGATGGGAGTGTGGGGGCAGAGAGCACAAGCTAATCTGAAAGTGGAAGATGTTTCTACAAGGTGACATTCATTGTTGCTCCTTTCAGTTTTGGTTGATCAAGATCTGGTTTATTCTGTTAAGGAACAAGTTATGTAGCTGATTTATGACCTGTGATGTTTATCATATGAAAAACAATTACATTTTTTTTCTTTTCTGGGGCATTGAATTTTATGTTTACTTGGGGGAAGGGAACATAGGAAGGAGATCTGGAGTAAAATTTCACTCAGTATGTCTTTCCTACATATGAAACAAATTTGGCAAGTCTATATTTTCTCTTTTTGTCCTATTATCAATCATATTCTGCTCTATAATATTAGCCAAAGTAATAACATTTTCTCTAATTGGAAATGTAGGACATAGTCTATAAAGTAACCAGATGTGAGATAAGTTCTTCAAGATTTTAATATGAATCAACATGGCAGTTATTTATTCTCTTTTAACAATATCTATTGTTTTAGCTTTCAAAATTAAATTTATGAAGATACAACAGGTAAAAAGAGTCCTAGAGTAATCCTTGACATAGTAACTGTTACAAGAATGGTCTGTGATATTAGTTGTGTATGTAGCATAAACATTACATGCTATTTCTATGTATGAATTTCCAAAAGCAGAAAGGAGGAGCAATTTTTATAGACTGTCACTGATACCACATAGATATTTTTTAAAGAAACATTCCCTTTGACTAGACTGTTTCATTATCAGCATTTATGATTTCATTTGGCTTAAAACACCTAGTATTACTTTAGAGCAGAATATATTGGTCATGTAAGAAAAACGGTCACTTAGGGCCTTTCAGCAGAACCTACCATGTAAGGCCAATCTTTCATAAGTTAGAAAGATGGATCATCAATGTTCTTGTTTTTATTTCTGTGGAAGCAGAAATTGGAAAAGGAAATTAAAAATGTAGAGTTGATAAGGACTAAATTTCTTTTTGTTGGTAATATGGTCTTGTGATGATAGTGTTACTATCATTAACACTTATTATTTCATGAACAAAATGAAATGTCAAATTTAGTAATTAGAAACAGATAAACAGCTAATGGTCTTGCAAACTAGAAAAAAATCCATTAGTTGGAAAGTATCTGTGCATTGTTTTCTTGCAGGGAACAAATCACAAGACAGTGGCATAGCAGAGATGGAAGAACTTCCCGTACCACATAACATCAAAATAAGCAACATTACATGTGACTCATTCAAGATTTCATGGGAAATGGATGCAAAATCAAAGGACCGTATTACACACTATTTCATTGACCTCAATAAGAAAGAGAACAAGAACTCCAATAAATTTAAACACAAGGTAAAATCCTAATGCATCCTTATATTCATTTGTATCTTAAAACTTTATGAGGACATTTTGAAAGAAGGAATAATAGTCTATTAATTACTTATATGATGTATTTGACATTGGTAAGAATAAAAATTATATGTCATTTAAAAGCTCTATTCCTCCAAGAAATTTTGTAAGAAAATGAAATGCCAAATATATGGGTAAAATACATGTTTTTCCCTGAAAAGGTAAAATCTTGACTGTCATACAGACATAAAAATGAACATGTGTTAAACATTTTATTTAACACATTAATGGGGTAACTGATGAGGTATCACAACCAGTTCAAAGGATGACCCAGAAACAAACATTTTTATGGATCAGGATATTGAAATAAATGTATAAGTGGAGGCAAAACTGGTGCAGGCTGAGGAGAGCAAGGGCAGAGGGGTGGGGTGCTTCCACTGGCTGAAATTCATTTGCATGTATTTAGACAAGAATAACTGAATCATTACCAGTTGTCTACAAATTCCAGAGTTATAAAATAGATTCCACAAAATTAGAAGAAGAGAGCCAGAAGGGTGTGCTATAGACAATTCAGCTTTCCATTGAAGCACACATTTTTCCCTATAACTGCCAAAAGGAGAATGTGATGGCAGCTTATAATTTGAGGATATTTGTTAAAATACTTAAGAGGTTAAAATTGCTTTATGTATTCAATTTTATTTTATGGTTTGAGAAAAAAAATCAACCTTTAGGTATTTTAGACATGTAACAATTTTCTGATATTTATTTTCTTACCTGTCTGCTTATCACATATCTTTTCTGATACGTATCTCCCTTCAGAAGTGGCTGTAGAGAGGATAATAGTTATCTGGCTTAAGAATTCTCTCTTATGTTTTAGTATTTTCACTGCTAAGAAAACTGATCTTATTTTAATATTGATACTAAATTTTAACTTGGCACATCTTTTGAAAGAATTGTCTTCTCTAGAAATTATGCATTTTACTACGTGTAATTATACATACTAATGGTAAATAAGGCTTATACATACAGATAAGTGTGATAGAACAAGATTGGTAAGTCATTATTTTCCCATGTTCCAATTTTAATTATTCTTTCTCATGTTGGATATTCTCTTTGCTGACATTTGCCTTCTTGAATTAGCTTTGAAATATTTAGCATTAAATGGTGAGGAGTCAAGATTTTACCCCCTTTCTTCATTCCACACCTAGGATACCATATCTTTGGAAATAGAGTGAATACTCAACTAGCAGGTTTAATTACCTTATTAATCATTGTTTAAAAATACCTAAACTTTTGTGTGACACATAGGCTCCATACTTGATTACAAGTAAAGCAAATTGTAACCTCATTTGTATGTAAAACTGAATATTTATTTAAAAAATGTTTTCTCTCTTCACATATAAAATATTTAGTAATGGGCTACTCTAATAAAATTATTTGGTAGTATATATTAAACAAATATAATATTTTAAAATACTAAATCTATTGAATTTTGATTTCATGTTTGTTTTCGATTGTGTTGTTTTATCATTTAGTATTAGAATATTTCATTTTAAGGAGCATATTAAGGAGTGTACAGAGGAGAACATTATACTGGAAATCAAGAAAACGAATCCAGGTTCATTTATGTCATTAGCTTAGCTGTATGATCTTGACATGTCTCTTGATCAAATTTGGCCTTAATTTTTACTTCTAAAGAATAAGAGACTTGAATATAGTAATTGCTAAATATCTTTAAAAAGGAAATTTGTATCATCATCCAGGAATTTAATAAGTTCCTCCACATTGTTCACAATTGATTCAAGTTATACTGCTAAATTAATTCATTTCCTTCCTCCCTCCCTTCCTTCCTACTTTTCTTTCTTCCTTTCTTAGGATGTTCCAACAAAACTGGTGGCAAAAGCTGTTCCCTTGCCTATGACTGTCCGTGGACACTGGTTTTTGAGCCCAAGAACTGAGTATACAGTAGCAGTGCAGACTGCCTCAAAACAAGTTGATGGTGATTATGTTGTGTCTGAATGGAGTGAAATTATAGAATTCTGCACAGCAGGTGAGAGAACTGGATACAAATACAGAAAAAAAAACTTATTTAATAGTTCCTGGAAAGCAAATTATAGAAAATATTTTCTTTTTTATAATTATGAAGGGATATGTATTGTATTGGTCATTCCTGCATTGCCAGTAGCATTGTGTGACAGAACAAATTGATTAGAGGGAGTGCAGGTTCTCAGTAAAAACTGGGTAATGGCATTAAATTACTTCTGTGCTACATGCACAGTTTGATTTTTCAAAGTAAAGGCTTTGCAAATAAAAACTGATGCAGTATGAAAATATACTCAGCATATTTTGAGATTCATTTTGAGAGAGAGAGAAAGAGCGCTTTTTTCTTCCTCTTTTTTTTCCATATCTTATTTTCACAGTCTTGAAAGAAAAAAGCCAGGAACATCATTCTCTAATTTAAGGGAATGGAGGCAGATTGCAGTGACTTTACCTAGCAGAAATGTTACTGGATTTTTCACTTGAATGCTGATAATCTGTCTCTAAAGTGTCTTGTGAGAGAGAGAGAGAGAGAGAGAGAGAGAGAGAGAGGGAGAGTGTGTGTGTGTGTGTGTGTGTGTGTGTGTGTGTGTGTGTGTGTGGCTTTGCTTCATTAGAAAGTACCTCATAGCCATTTGGCATTGAGATATTTGATGTAGAAAGCCCATCCCCTTTGATCTTGAACTGTACCTTAACAGTCCACTGGGTTGTAAATGTTATGTATTTGTCTTATGCATTTGTCTATTTGTTTATTCATTCAATCAAGAAACAAATATTTATTGAGCGCCTAAATAGGTGGTGAAGGGACACAAAGATACTTCTACCTGAATATGTCTGTCATCCACTCTTTCTGTCTCTTAGAATAGGGCTTTGTTTCTTCTTTGTCTAGATGATTGTTTCCTCCAGAAGCTTGTAGAAAAAGTCTTAAAAACAATTTGCCTCACCTATTGCAGGTTGCTTAGCAACTTCCCCCAGCTAAGGCATCCTTCAGATAAATCAGCTATTTTTTTCCCATAGCCTCACACTAGATTTATTTCAGACTCAGGACTTGCTTAGCTACTGCTTTATCTCAATATCTTCTGTTTTCTTCTTAATTTCAAACTCACTATAAAACTTCCCATGTGGATATGTAGAATGGATGAAGTTTTAATTCTAAGTCGTGATTTTATTTCAACCCTTTTTGTTTATTCTATGAGGAAGTTGCTAAGAATTGCAACATTCTTGATAGCTAAGGATCTCAGTGTATAAGAGCAAGGAAAATTGTACCTCTCTGGTACTATATTTCTTCCTAAGATGTCATTGAGGATAAGATCCACCATTTAATGCATTGTTAAGAAAAAATTAAACCGCCAATTAAACTATGAAAAAATGTGCCACACAAAAATAATGTTCTCTTTTTTAAGTGCAGTTTCCTATTCACTAAGATGAATTTCCTAAAAGTGAATTTTAATAATCTACAATTTATTAAACATGTAGTTGATACTTTTGATAATATATTTTTAATAACAGACTGCTTTTTGTTGTTTTCAGACTATTCAAAAGTTCATCTAACACAACTGTTGGAGAAGGCCGAAGTGATTGCAGGACGGATGCTTAAATTTTCTGTTTTTTATCGTAACCAGCACAAAGAATATTTTGACTATATTCGGTAAGAATTGAAAAATATATATACTGATTTGCTTTACTAAGTGCCATTCCAAATTCTAGGCCCTTGAGTCTGCTTTTGTGAAATAGCAATATTAGTTTTCTTAACAAAGTAGTTAATTATACTCTGACTTTCATTTCCCAGAATAATTAAGTTTCTAGAAAAAATCAGATCATGGGATTTTTTTTCCACTTCACTTAGATTCCTTTACATGATCACTTGTAATACCATTTCCTATGTATTTGAGTGGGAGATCTTAAACCTCCAGTGTGAAGATTGATGAGCATGCCATGTACAGATACACACTCCTCCTCTAATGCCCTATCACTCAGTACCTTCTGTCTCATACCAACTTCTAAATTTTCTCCTCTTCCTGTCGGTCATTGAAAATGAGAGAATTAAAGGGTGACTGTTTCATGAAATATGGTGAACCAGGTGGGATTTTCTGGCTTCTGCCTACATAGAAATCTCTCAACCATTATCTTGGGTTAATTATTCATCTCCTTTGTTTACTTTTGAATTCTAGTGTTCAGTAGTATTTCTAAGATATCCTGTGTTTGTCCTTGAAAGCAGTTTTCAAGAGTTCAAAAGAATTCCATGTCACAAGTAGTTTTAATACTTACAGCCCTTTCATATTTGTAGAAGAAAATTTCAAGAGAGTAAATAGGCAAATGCATGTTTTAAAGTGAGACTAAAGCTTTTAAATTGGAAGTGCTGTACAGGTTGTAAAACTTTTTCACAGTAATTCTCATACTTTGACATTTTTAAAGCTTTGGTCTCACTTTTTTAAAGTATCTTGATGAGATTGCATATGAAAAAAATTTAGCAAGTTCTGTTGTTGTTTTGGTTTGTTTCATAACTCTCTAGTTTTTCTTAAATCAAGATGCTGGTTCCAAATCTAAATAAGCTCCAAGCTGCGGAAAAAGAGAGGTGAATTTAGGCATGTGTGTTCTTCAAATTAAGTACTTTGCAATATCATATATTTTGATCATGAAAACTATTCCTGCCTTAGGTTTGAATATCCTATAAACACAGAGTTTAGTCCATAATTCTCTTTGCTGGTAAATTATTTACCCTTGAGTCTATATAATTCATAGTAGATGCCATTCACTTAATTTAGAGAATATGAACTGAGAGACAGAACACAAATTATTATACTTGTCAGTTGTTGACTGCGAATGACCATATATGACCAAAAAAAGGGGGGTTTTTTTATATTTGTTAAGCATAAAATTAGAAATTAAAAAGATCCATTGTTGTTATTTTCTTTAACAATAAATACATCAATAGAATAAACAAACACATCTTTGGTACTAGGTTTAGATTCCCAGAATATTGCCAGTGTCTATTTTAGGTGGCCACTGGAGGTCACAATTTCTCTGGTTTTTCTTTGTCCTTTGGGTGGGACCTTCTGTTTTCAGGTCCTTAGATACTCTAGAATTTGCTCCATCTGTTTTCAAAAATTCTTACAAGAAGAAAAAAGATAAAGACTGGGAGCATGGGAAATGGAAAAAAATTATTGTATATATTGTATGATTGATTCCAATACACTAGTATAAAAGATGTATTTACTAACGAGGAAATTTACCTTTGTTGGCTTTTCTGTGATAGTTGTAAAACTCATGTAAGTTATATTTTGATGTAGTATATATACATGTGCTGCAGTATATATACATAAAAAATATACTTGCCAAGGAATGGGTACAGGTTTTCAACATGGCTTTTTTTTAAAAGCTATGTTAACTGAAGCCACATTAGCATCAGTGGATCTTGATTTTCTTTTTATGTAAATGTGCTCTAATCAGGGCACACTTTCTTCATCAGAATTCATTTAAAATGTCATCTTGTTATTCACAAAATGCTTGAATAGAAAGGAACCTTTTACTTACCTGACACACTTTCCAAGTCATTATGAATTATGAAAAAGCCATAGATAAATTCTGACTCAATCCATATGAATGAACTCATTTTGATCTCTCCCTCTAGAAATGAATTCCTAAATGAGTATTGCTTTACCTTACCCCAGATCAAAACACTACTTTCTCTCTTACTCCTTCAAGCTCACTAGGTAGCCTAACAGTCCTTAAAACATGTTTCTGTATCTGAAAGTTTTCTCTTCAGGAATCCATTGAGATTGGTAGACACATATAGAAATTCCATTACAGTTTGGTGCTAGATTGTATATTCTCAGAGTTGATGTCTGTCACTGATAGACATTTCTCCTAGCCTAAGTTCCTGTTTATATGTTTTCTGCTGTTATTATTTCATATAATTGCCACTTCTAGATGCCTGTAGGATACATATCATATTAATAATTGGGTTTTGTTAATGAGAATGTAACAAGGGTAAGAATTTTTGATTCAGGACAAGATGGTGTAGACATACTTCTCCCTATTCCTCCCACTAAGTACAGCTAAAAACCCTGGGCATTGTTTATATATAACGGAACATAAGAAGATTCTGAAAGGTGGAGAGAAGAAAGTAAACCAGTTAGGGACCTTGGGACTCAAGGAACAATACAGTGATGGATTTTCTTCTTAGCTCTCATATTCTGGACTAGCTGCTAGAGAAGCCATCAGCTCACAAACATCAGTGGGCACAGACAAAAAAATATCTGCCCAGAAGGGCTGCTCTGTTTGCCCAAATGATCAGGAAAGCCTTGAAGACAGAAACTTCTTAGACAATAACTGTCCTACTCCAGCCAAACGCCATGGAAAAAAATTGTTTTTCCACACCACCAGCCAAGGCCAGGTAGGAAACCTAGACTTCCATCTCCCAACATAAGGAGTCACCCTCCCCTCCTCCTCCATCCCTTGTTGCAGTAATGTCAGAGAAGGCTGAATGGGGAGCCTGCACTTACACCCCATGCCAGTGGCAGTGAGATGCCTGTCACCCTCCCCGCTGGAGTGGTGTCAGAGGAGGCCTAGTGGAAACCAGGACTTTTCACCACAGCCAAGGGATAATAATAAGGTTAGCCCCTGCAGTGTGAGTGAAGGCCACATAGGAAACAGTAATGAGACCCCCTACCTCTCCCAATTAGACTGTGTTAGCAGCAGCCTGTGGGAGCCTAAACTTTCACTTCCACCCAGTAGTCACACCCCTTGTCCTATGTCATTGAGGCTGACTGGAGAACTTGGACTTTCATCCCATGACAGCAATGAAGTGACATCCCCACACTTCAGAAGAGACTTACTAAAATAAGAAACTTAAAGTCTCGTAACACAATACCCCAAATGTACAGGATATAAATGAAATCTACTCATTATACCAGGAAGCAGGAAAATCTTAACTTGAATGAGAAAAGATGATCAACAGATAGCAACACCAAGGTAACGCAAATCTTGGAAGTATCTGACAAGGATTTTCAAATAGCCACCACAAAAGTTTTTCAACAAGCAATTACAAACACACATGAAACAAATTAAAACAGAAACAACAAAGAAATAAAAAATATAAAGAACCAAATGAAAATTTTTTGAACTGAAAAACACTAAATGAAGTGAAAAATAAAACAAAACAAAACAACTCAGTGGATAGGCTCAACAACAAAATCAAGAAGACAAAGGAAAGAATCAGTGAATTTGAAGATAGAACAACAGAAATTACCCAAACTGAATAACAGAGAGAAAACTGACTGAAAAAAATTGAGCAGAGCCTCATGGATATGTGGGACTACAGCTAATATTGGTTTCATCAGAATAGAAAAGGAAAGGAGAAAAAGGGTGGAACTGGAAAGGTATTCAAAGAAATAAATGTTCATATGTTCCCAAATTTGGCAAATGATATAAACTTAAAGATTTAAGAATTTAAGTCAACCTCAAACAAGATAAACCGGAAGAAATCCATGCCAAGACACTTTATGAATGCCTAAAAATTGAAGACATAGAAAAAAGTCCTGAAAATAGTCAAAGAAAAAAGAGACCTTATCTATAGGGGAAAAGCAATTTGAATGACATCAGCAGCAGCAACTCTATAGGCCAGGAAGAAGTGGCACAATATTTCCAAGTTCTAAAAGAGAACTGTTAACCCAGAAAGTTGTATCCAGGGAAAATATCCATTAAGAAAAAACGAAAATCAAGACATTCTCAGATGAAGGAAAACTAAGGGAATTTATCACGAGTCTAACTACCCTAAAAGAATGACTAAAAGAAGTTTTCAAAACACAAAGAAAAGTGTTAAGAAAGAAATTTGGGGACATCAAGAAGGAAGGAAGAACAAACTAAGAGTAAAACTATGAGGACCAATCCAGGATATCCTACAGCATTTATTTATCATGTCTGCTTAGTCTCCTCTCATCTGTGGCAGTCTTTTGGTTTAGTCTTGAATCTGCAGTTTTAATCTGCTCCCCATGCAGACCTCAGGCACTAGAATTTGAGATCCATTGCTGTTCCAAAGTCAGAGGCAGATCCTGGGCATACCTCACTTACCCATAAGCTCTTTTTTTATGTAAACTCTTTTATTACTATACTTGAGATTCTTTTTAATGTAAAAAATGAGGAAGTATTGGATAACACTGTAATTGGCAGGATTTTTTCTGTCTTAGTGTTACACAAGATAATGTGTTATACAATTGATGCTACCTTTTTATTGAAATATAGTTAGCTTCTGGTACACAGCAAAGTAATTCAGTTATATATATATAACACTTTATATATATATATACACATACTTTTTCATATTCTTTTCCATGATAGGTTATTACAAAATATTGAATATAGTTGCCTGTGCTATACAGTAGGACCTTGTTGTTTATCTGTTTTATATATAGTAGATTATATCTACTAATCCTGAACTCCTAATTTATCCCCTCCCCTTTCCCCTTTGATAACCATAAGTTTGTTTTCTCTGTCTGTGAGTCTGTTCCTGTTTTGTAAGTTCATATGTATCATATTTTAGATTCCGCATATAAGTAATATCATATGGTGTTTGTCTTTCTCTAACTTAATTTACTTAGTATGATAATCTCTAGGTCCATGCATGTTGCTGCAAATGGCATTACTTCTTTTTTTATACCTGAGTAGTATGCCATTATATATATATATATACCACGTCATCTTTATCCATTCATCTGTTGATGGAAATTTAGGTTGCTTCCATGTCTTGGCTATTGTTAATAGTGCTGCTGTGAACACTGGGTCCATGTATCTGTTTGAATTAGAGTATTCACCTTTTCCAGGTATATGACCAGGAATGGGATTGCTGGATCATATGGTAACTCTATATTTTTAGTTTTTTAAGGAACCTCCGTACTGTTTTTCTATAGTGGCTGCATCAGTTTACATTCCCACCAACAGTGTAGGAGGGTTTCCTTTTCACCACACCCTTTCCAGCATTTATTGTTTATAGGCTTTTTGATGACGGCCATTCTGACCAGTGTGAGGTGATACCTCGTTGTAGTTTTCATTTGCATTTCTCTGATAATTAGCAATACTGAGCATCTTTTCACGTTCCTATTGGCCATCTGTATGTCTTCTTGGGAGAAATGTCTATTTAGGCATGCTGCCTATTTTTTGATTGGGTTGTTTGTTTTTTGTTATTGTGTTGTATGCACTGTTTGTATATTTTTGAAATTAAGCCCTTGTCGATCGCATCATTCGGAAATATTTTCTCTCAGTCTGTAAGCTGTCTTTTCATTTTGTTTTTGGTTTCCTTTGTTGTGCTTGATTAGGTGCCATTTGTTTATTTTTGCTTTTATTTCTGTTGCCTTGGGAGACTGACCTAAGAAAGCATTGGTACAACTTATGTCAGAGAATGTTTTGCCTATGTTCTCTTCTAGGAGTTTTATGGTGTCCTGTCTTCTATTTATGTCTTCAAGCCATTGTGCATTTATTTTTGTGTATGGTGTGGGGGAGTGTTCTATCTTCATTGATTTAAATGAGGCTGTCCAGCTTTCCCAACACCACTTGCCAAAGAGACTGTCCTTTCTCCATTATATACAGTTTTGCTTCTGTCAAAGTTTGACTGTACGTGCGTGAGTTTATTTCTGGGCTCTCTATACTGTTTCATTGACCCATATGTCTGTTTTTTTGCCAATACCATGCTGTTTTGATTACTGTAGCTTTGTAGTATTGACTGAAGTCTGGCAGGGTTATACCTCCAGCTTTGTTCTTTTTCCTCAGGACTGCTTTCACAATTCTGGGTCTTTTATGGTTCCATATAAATTTTAGGATTATTCTAGTTCTGTGAAAAATGTCATGGGTAATTTGATAGGAATCATGTTATATCTGTAGATGGCTCTGGGTAGTATGGCCATTTTAACAATATTAATTCTTCCAATCCAAGAGCATGGGATATCTTTCTGTTTAATCTTCTATGCCTCCCATTGGCATAAGTAAAATTGAAGGGACCAAGGAACAGGAAGAACTAGATGTTAGAGTCCCAGCCCACAGTGGAAGGTGAGAAGGGTAGAGAGCAGATCTGAGAGTGGGGTAAAGGGAGATAAACGGCTTTATTCTAAGCAGAATGCAAGCGAGAGGACCTGATTTGTAAACTGTGTCTGGGTGAAAAAAAACTAAAGCAAAAAAATAAAATGATTTTGTACCACATGGACAACATTCATTTTAGGTCTAAATTCTGGCATATTTTAAAGAAACATTCAGCATATTTAACCAGTATTGTTAGTTCAGTTTTCTCTTCACCAAGCCACTTCTAAAACCCAGTAGGCAGATAATGGATGTGGTTTCAGACATAAGATTTCTAATTCCACTTTGGTTTTCCTGGTCAGGAAATTTATTGTTAAAGACCTCCAAGGTTTGTAGCAGAGCATCCTTATCTTGGGCTCAAAGCTAGAATTTAGCCATCTATAGATAATGTCAAAAGATGCATTCTCCTTGATCTGATGGTAGGATGGATGGCTTTTAATAGTGGACAGGCTTTTAATAGTAGACAGTTGACTTTTAGGCCTATCAGCATTAAAGTCTATGAATCAGTAGCTTTACAACTATTGTACCAAGCATTGACCTTTTATTTTCTCTTGCAGAGAACATCATGGGAATGCTATGCAGCCTTCTGTCAAGGATAACAGTGGTAGCCATGGCTCTCCTATCAGTGGAAAATTAGAAGGCATCTTCTTCAGCTGCAGCACTGAATTCAATACTGGGAAGCCACCCCAGGATTCACCTTATGGAAGATACAGGTTTGAGATTGCAGCAGAAAAACTTTTTAACCCCAATACTAACTTATACTTTGGGGACTTCTACTGTATGTACACTGCTTATCATTATGTGATTCTTGTTATTGCCCCGGTGGGATCACCAGGAGATGAATTTTGTAAGCAGCGCCTTCCTCAACTAAATTCCAAGGATAATAAATTTTTGACCTGCAGAGAAGAAGATGGGATGCTGGTTTACCACCATGCCCAGGATGTCATTTTAGAAATCATTTACACTGACCCTGTGGATCTTTCTCTAGGCACCGTGGCAGAAATCACTGGTCATCAGCTCATGAGTTTATCTACTGCAAATGCAAAGAAAGATCCCAGCTGCAAAACCTGTAATATTAGTGTTGGACGTTAATGCCCACTTTTCTTATTCTTAGTCCCTTTTCTTCCCTTTAGGAGCACTGATCCTCTGTTGTCCATTTTCATCACCAGATGTTTTCCACTGAAGCATGCACATGCCGCTATCACCAAAAGCAAACTGCCACTTATCAAATTTCATTCTGAGCTGTTTTAGTGTTCCCTATTCCCTACCCTTCCCACTACTTTCAATGATGAAATATCCTAAGTTGTCCTTCTGACACTCTCTTGCCTAGATGCTGCAATGTTTTTATTTTTCCTTTATGCCAAACATAACCAAACAATTATATAAACTGCTGTAGCAAAATACAAAATAATGGCTTATAAATGGTGTTTAAATATGCACTCATTTTAATCTACTGAACAAGTATTGGGATAACTCCAAACCGCATGAAAGGGTGTAATTGCAGCATGAGTTAAATCTTGAAGCCTAGAATTGTCAGCACTTAATTGTCAGCACTTCCAACTTGTTGTTTGACAGTGTTATTTATGTTATTTATATTAGCTAACAGGAAACAACTACTGTGTTTCAACATAATAAATATAATAGAAAAATATTTTATTTGTATTGTTGTATAAAATATTTACAATCTTATAGAATATATAGAATTACATTTTAATAGCAATTGTATACATGTCATGGAACCATTTCCCTTATCAAAGATGTAGTTTGTAAACCTCAAATAGTTGTGTATCTGTCCTGTTACAAGTAGATGACTTTAATTAAACAAGTTTATGAAGGACATTATTCTGATTCATAAAAGTTATAAAATATCAAGTAAATACAGAGAAAACAATAGGCCTCTGAAATAGTCTGCTTTGGAAATAAGTCAATATTCTTCCCCTCCAAACTATATGAAAATGTGAATTTGTTCAACATCATGCTTCAACATTACAGAAAACAGAAATACAGACATGGCTGGTACAAGAGAAAATGAGGACCTATTACTTATTTTTACAAAAGCAAAAGTAATAAACATGTGGTTTAGTACAAAACAACATACACTGAAGTTGATGAAGCAAACAAAATATTCTGGCTTTTCCAATGTGTCATAGCAAACAATTTCTAAACCTTTCATTTTATACAGAATGAGGAACAACGATAGTTCATGGGAAAATTTTTTGACTTTACAAAGTACAGACCTTGGAACATTAAAGAAAAAAAACACACATTCCCAATGGAAAAATAGTTATATAATCTTATAGTAAACAAAAAGATTAGAATCATACCTATGATCACATTAGATTATATACTACAGACACATCTATCCAAAATACCTATTTTCAAATTTTATTACAATATTTTATTTTAATATAAACATCTGTCAGTTATAGACAAAGATAATTCACAAAGTACATGCTATTAGAATGAACTTTGGTAATCAGAAATGTAAAATTTTAAGTAACAGATAAAATAATGTGCTATTTTTATATAGAAATAAAAAATTAGCAGTGACACATTCTAGTATATTTTAGGGTGCTTGAAAGCCTAGCAGACTTAAGGGACAAGGTAGTAGATTTTTTTTTAATCACTTAAAAATCGATTAGAAGTTCCAAATGAATTACATTCTTACTAGCTGTATTCCTTCCTACATAAAATGAAGAGTTTTTCTTCCTCTTATTGATTTTTTTAAAATCATGCTCTTTCCATATGTCAATATAAGCAATCTTTGGACACTAAGTAGACTTTCTGTAACCAGTGGCCCATTTAACAGGTGGATGCTTTGTGTTATTTAGATTTGATAAAACAGTAGATGTTTTCTGAAATAATTATACCAACTGTGTGTTTTCTCCATGGAGAAGGCTGAATTTTATTTTCCAACTATATTGTTACTCGTTGTATTTCCCCCCATTTTAATCCCTTCTACTCATTTATAATTACATGTGCCATCCATTCTTAAAAACAGCTAATACTACCACTAAAGTGCTTCGATTTTCAGTCGTCATAGCTACTTAGCAGGAACGGCAGAGGAAAGTAAACTTGACTTATCTTGGGTGAAAGTGATCACAAGCATTTCCTGAACTTCAAATAGTTTTGGCCACATCTTGCTTGCTTATGAGGACCTCTAATAGTCTCAGTTTGGCTTTTATATGCTTGTATTCATAGTACTCATCTGCCATTGGTATCCTATCTTCCTTCTGTGGACTTCTGCAAAAAAGAAAATATCGTCCATTAGTTCCTAATGAACCAAGTCATTAAAAATCCTTTTCTAACTCTTACATGAGAAAAGTACAGGGGAGCAGTTTCCACTCAATTTTTGTATCATATCTTTTTTTCCCCTCCCTTTTACCTTCATTCACTCCCTCTTCCATGTGTTACACTAGGTTTCAATATAACAGTACTCTGAGAAGTTACATATTGTGTTTTGCAAATACACAGCACAGTGCATAGACATATAAGGTTAGGGCAAGTGAAAAGGTCTGAGGGAAATAAACAAAAACCAGGACCCTTAAGGCATTTCTTACCTAGTTTTTCTCCCATTATCCATGCCTGTGTGTTTAGCCTTTACAGTGATAGTTGTTTAAAATATCAACCTAAAAATACTACAGAAATTACATTAACAGAAATAACATATTTATGGTAATAGGAGAAAAAAGCTCAATAGCTATCTTACAAACATGAAGTAGTTCTAAGTTTTCTTGTAATTATGATACCTATCTCTGCCAATGTATAGTAAAATCACTGAGAAGCTCCTTTAAGAAATTTAAGTCTAGATTTCACGATTCTCTTTGCACACTAATGCTACTAAGACTAGGCATGTGATGAGGTGCATATTTTTATACATACGCCTTCTAGCTACCAGATGTTCTTGACATTTACTTTGAAGAATAATTGGATAACATCTGGAGTTAAAACCATTTGCCTTGCTAGAAAAATACATCTCCAGGATATGTTTTCCAAAGGACAACAGTTACTTCAGGATCTCAGAAGGGTCTTTTCTCCTTCATTAACAAAGATGGTCAATTGCTTTTAAATTATTTCCACCTATGACTTTGAAATATAAGCCATGGAAAACACAGGTGAAGTCACCACAATTGCTACTGAATATAAACATAGGTACTCTCCAGTACTCTCCACTCTGAGAATGGGTGAATAGCACACACTTAATGTTTTACCTATACCCCTTCTATTTTCCCAGTACTGAGAAAGACATATTTATATTTCTTACAAATAAAAAACAACAGCTAATCTATACATTCTCTATGAATGTAGTTATCTACTTATGTTGTAACGCTATATATGCTGCCCTGAAATTTCTAGTTCAGAACTCAGAACAGTACACAAATCTATAAACAGGGTACCTCTTAAATGTTGTCTCAATTATATGACATAATTGCTTTGCCTCCATTCTGTATTCTGGGCCAACCTTATCATAACTGAGTGTCTAAATACCACTTTAATTTGTATAAACATATCTAAGTGAAGAAATGGTCTAATTTATAGGGAAGTACTAATAATATATTATGCTATTGTCTCTGGTCCTGCATACTCCATTTTGGCTAATAAACGAGTGCATTGGCCAGAATGAAAATTTTTGCTAAGTGTTTCCTTAAGCAGTTTTCTCATTATATAAAACATACTAAAATGTTTAGCCCAGTCCCTGGCTCATATTTTTTTTTTTTTGGCTCATAATTATTAATGTCATATCTGGATAATTATGCTTCTCGCATGGTGAACATTACCAAGAACATTCACAGTACCTTAAAAGTTTTAGTAATCCATTTGCATGCTAATTTTACCTATGGACAGTTAACACCTCCCAATGAAATGTTTTAGGAAAGCAAGATCCATACTTCCTAGCCCTTCAGCTATTTGATTTTACTTATAGTATAGCACCGCTTCTGCATTGAGTTTAAGTCTGTTACCACAAGAGGGCATATAACCTCAATCCAGTATTAGGCCTATCTGAAGTGGGTTTAGGACTCACTGGTGCATTAGAATACTATATACAGAACATAACTAACTTCCCTGTATGTCAAAGGCATGCCAAGTACCACTGCAGACCCATTTCGCAAGACTAATAACACACTGGGAAGTTCTCAAACTCTTTAAATCCATGGGTTCAGATAGGTTAAAAAAAAAATGTACAAGTTGTACGAAAATTTTGTAAAGGAAAAAATGGAGATGGGAAAACACAACAAGACATTATGTTTTATATTCTAAGTTTAACAACCATATAACATTTCTCGCTAGATAGTTAACATTAGCAGAAAGGTAAGTTGGACTTATGTCAACTTGAAGCTTCCAGGTAGAAAACTTGCTAAATGCAAAAAGTTTGATAGGACTGGACCTATAAAACAGTGAACAGGCCTGGAGGACTGAAGTATAAAGTTACTAAGAGGTGAATGACCAAGCTTTCAAGACACTTTTAGAAAATAGTCCTTTCTCCATCAGGGCAACCCTCAGGCTGCTGAATCAAAGCAATTCAAGAAAGGCAGATACCTAGATGGAGGAGAATACTGAGGAACCAGTGTATCACTGACTCCCACCTCTGCCACCTTAATAACTCTGTAACTTTGGGAAAGTTACACCCTTTAAAATTTTTTTAAAGGCTGATGTCCCACATGACAGCTATAGCTTCCCGGGGTATCCCAGGAACTCCAGTTATTTCCTCTTACAACTGTGGAAACAGGCTCGGGATAGCTAAGTGGCTTGTCTCTGTCTCTTCCAGAAGTAGATTAATAATCCTTTCTCATGATTTTACGTATATGCATATATATATAATTTTGTTGACAATACACCAGAATTTAGAAGAAACTAATGAAGTGCATAGTGAGACTTGGGTTGATGTAGAAAAAAAGAGGACATAGCTAAACATTTTACTTAAGGGATAGAAAGAATAGCTATGAACTCGACCAAATCCTGAAATAAAATAATTAAGGGCAGATCCCGAAGCTTAAAGAATAGATTTAAAGCAACTAAAGAATTATTTAATAAAGTATGGAATAACTTGTAGAACTAAGTAACCAAGAACAAATAAGTTATATGGGCTGAAAAATCAAGTATTATAGATTTTTAAAAAGGTTTAGATACATTCAGTAATAATGAGATTTATTATGCAAACTTAGGGATTTGGGGAGTCCATCTTTAATTTTTAAAACTTGATGTCTCATACTTGATAGCTACAGCCTCCTATAAAACATACCTAATAATGGTACTACCTGAATGTTGCATTAGACAAATCCTGGGTCTAAGTCACTTCGGAAACCATTTATGTCTTATATAAAGTCACTGTTCCTGCAAAAAATTACAGCTCACTCTTAATAGCAGTTCTCTAGGAAACATTAGCTTAAAAAATATCTCTGCCCACACTTACCTTCCTGTTTGTTTAAAAAACTGTTCCTCAAATTCTCTTAAGGCCTTCCGAAGTCTCTTCTTGTCAGCCCTAGTTTCTCGGAGATGGTCAAGAAGTACAGGCCTGTGTCAGGTAAAATATATATTTGCCACTGAGCTCTGGCATAACTGAGAGACCATCGTGAGCAGAGTTACCTACTTAGCAAGAGGATATTATGATACAGAAGTGTTCTGCCTAAAAGAGTGTCTCCTGAATAAGCATGACACATGTAGAGCCTGACCTAGGGAAGCATATCACAGAGGACATTACTTGATGAAAATAATGTCACAGGAAAAGGGAGAGGACGGACAGGAGGCAAGCAGACTGACTCCATTATAACAAGTGGTGAACGCACGAGTGAGAGACAGACATTTTGGAGGGATACTCATCAGCATTTGGTGACAGACTAAACATAGGAGGCACAAGAGGGAGAGATTTTAAAGAAAATTCTACCCCTTAATCTAGGGTATAGGGGGAATGGCAAAACCCTTGGGAATGAAACAAAGACCCAAAGAGAGCTATAATTATGTTGCAAATTCTACTCACTTCATTATACTAAGACAAGAGAAAAGTCAGATACTTCAGAGCAGGGATTTTATCTGCGGAACTTGGGTCTGGTTCCAGAAACTAAGTGAACTCCCTGAAATTATATATGGGCATTTTCTAAAAAGATTCCATTGCTTTCAAAAAAGTCCAACACCCCCCAAAAAGTTAAGAACAGCTGCTTTAGAACAGCCAGCTAGCCAGTCAGCCAACCAACCAAGAAAGAAAGAAGAAAAAAAGAGGGAAGAAAAGGAGAGAGGGAGCTAGGGAGGGAGGGAAAGGGGAAGAAGGGAGATTGATGTTCTGCTTCCAAACAGATGATTCTCCTCTGAGCTGAAACTGGGATACCAACAGATATAAGCACACAAAAATCTCAGCTTACAACTCAGTCCTTGGTCTTGCCGCATCTATTTGTGGGAATTCCATCCCTATCTTGGGGCATATACTCACCACACTATTATACACATTAAAGAAAATCTCATAGTCTGGCCTATAATACACAAACCAAAGAAGGCCAAATGATCAAGACGAATGCCAGCTACTGAATAATGGTAATACTAATGAAAATCCAAATAGCTCCTGACTGAGTGGCCATTAGGAGAAAAAGGCCAGCTCATTTACTTTAGTCCCAGTCTGGAAAAACCGTTTTATCTACACATAGAATAGACTAGGATAAAGCCCCTGACAACTGTTGACCCAAAACAGGACCCCAATTCCTTTTGGTCCAGCATTTTCAAAGGCCACTTCTGCTTTACCCACTGCCAAGCATTAGATTGGTGCCAGACCCTGCTGAAAAGATGTGCAACTGCAGCAAACAGAACATCAGCATTTATGACATCTTTAGGATCTTACTGGGAGCCTTGGTTCCTCAAGGCTTTGTCTTCTCAGTTTTCCTGTTAAGAAGATAACCAGATTGTGCTTTCTGGTAGATAGCATTTTTTAGAGGGTATAATAGCTCTTCTGAATTCTGTGTGTACATATAAGGTCCCCCAGACCAGAACGAGTTAAAAGGAGACTTCACACTTAGGATTCACACTCACATGGTGGCCTCATGTAAATTTGACATGGAGAGGGCTGGTTGTTTGATTTCTTTCTTTTCATCTGGTAGCAAGAGCCTAACAGGCTCAGTCTCATTAGAGTAGGTGAGGTGGTCGCCAACAGGAAGGTGGGATTCTGGATTTGGCAAAGAAAGTTGTTGGCTTCCCTGTGGACAGTCTTCATCAGAGTCTTCTTCCTCCTGCTTATCATAGGAAGAGTTAAATAAAGTCACAAAATGCTAACTGCCTCTTGAGGAAGCAAAAACAGGAAGGGAAACCATAGATAGACACCATGAAAACAGTCGATGACCCAGTGCCTACTGAGAACCAAGAAGAAGCAACTAAGAGGAACTCTTGCTCAGTTGCATCAAAAATACTTGCAGAAGTTAATGAGCAAAGAAGCACCCATCCTGGCTTAAAATGCTCACCGAGCTCAGCTCTGCTGGCCCGAAGAAGGCACAGACATCTAGGATATGTTCCAATCTGGGCCGCACTGCCTAGTAATTCTTCCCTCTCACCCAGACCTTCTGGGCCCCAGCTTCATAACAGTTACATGGGTTAGGATGAGATGGAGCACAGACTCCCTTTGTCATCCAAAAATACCCCAAATCAGGTCTTGCTGTGGGCCACGTGGTGTGTGAGATACAGAGAATACTCAGAAAAGTGACAAATTCAAGGAAGAGCTATGCAGGCCAACAAAATGGAGTTACTCCTTAACCAGTTCTGCTAATGCTTATCACAACCAAAAGATTTTCCTGCAAGGAAAGCTAAAAATCCTTCCCCATTTTAAATTATGCTTCCTTAATGGGAAAATTTCAGAGAGTATGAAAATCACAATTGTCTTTGTCTTTAGAATTGTGGAAGTATAAATGTACTGAAGTATACTTAAATTTATATTTGTTAATATTTATTTCTTTTAATATTGGTATCTTGAGCAAGTGACTGTTCTAGTATTGATGGAGTAGCATTTGTGGTGCTCTTCTAGTTCTGTATTCCCATAAACCATTCTGTATTAAAAGCAGCCTAACTCAATTTCAGTATTCATATTTTCTATTGAAATAAATCTATTTATATCTTGCACAGCGATGGTCAAACGGTACCAAAAACAAATGCTTCATTATATCAAGGAACATACTATCAATTTTCTTATTAATGGAGAAAAATTAACAACACACAGACTAGCACGGCTCTGTTTCGTCTGTGTTGTTGTCGCTTAGGTAATGCCAAACTAAAATCCACCGTCTGTTTGCCTCACCCAAGCAATGAAAGCAAGTGTAAAACCTGGCTTCAAACATAGAATTGCTATCTATTCCTGTTTCACAGTAGTTTTATCAGCCACTGTTAAGTATACTATTGGAGTTGAGGAAGACCGTGTTTCTACTCTGAAATAACAACTGGCCTTGTTAGCAGCATATCCTGCCAAGGAGGCTCCTTTGTAACTCTCATGGTGCTGCCTCCCTCACTGAACATCAGTACAAAGCATAAGGACAGACTTCCAGTTAATGCAAACATCCCGACTTACAATTGTGGGAATAAGGGAAGGCGTGGACAAGATTTGCTTGATAATTCTGTATCGGTCATAAAGAGGCTTTATGAGGCTCTTGTCTTGCTTAGTTACCTGGAAAACACAAAATTAATTATCGTTACTTTCTTGAATAATGAAAACACATCTCAAATAATGAAAACACATCCATGTTTTTAGCAGGCCCAAAAAAGAAAAAAAGTTTTGAAGCCTCAAAGTAAGGAATTACAATACTCAAACGCAACAGTAATTTTAAAAAGGTAAGTCACTTATAAAATACTTTACGAAGCACATGCCAATTTTCTTCTAGGAAAGTTTCTTAAAGGACTTTTAGGGAGTCGAGGGAGGGAGGGAATATGTGTATAAATACAGATGACTGAACTTGGTGTACCTCAAAAAATAAATAAATAAAATGAGAAAAAAGAAAAATAAAAAAAGGACTTTTAAAGATGTTTTTAAAGCTTACTGAAGGAGTTCTCAATGTTTAAATGGTAAGAAGCCTGTTCTTTAATTACTTCTTCATCCTTAAAAAACCAATGGGTGACCGAGACCTATCGATTTTTCTTCTGAAACGTATTTCATCTGGACTTTCAAGATTACATCCACAGACACCAATGTTGTCCCGGTCTCCATCACTACATACTTGGATTATATTCTAGCTTCCTGGCTATATCTGACATAAACTAAATATTTTGAATAAAACAGTTAACCTCTCTGAATTCTCAATTTTCTACCTATAAACAAGGACGTCAAAGTTAAAAAGTTCCTTCCAACCAAAAAATGTCATAACCTCTTGGTCCACTAATGCATTCTGTTATCCCTCTGCTCTGTGACTCATCCCTAAGCACTATTTTCAAGATGCCACAAAGTATATAAAATTTTAAATAGTTCCCTACTTATCTATTAATCATCTACCTAAGGACTCCCTGCCCCAACCTTCCTACCTCTCCATCCAAAATGACCAGACTCCTCTGTTTGCCTTGGTTTTCCTCCCTGATGTGTATCCTGCACTAATTTTCTACATATTTACTACACACAACTTCCTTTTCACTCTAGTCCAGTGGTTCTCGCGCGGCAGGTAGTGGGAAGGGAATGGCAGAAATAGCACAGAGCATGATCACCCAGGTGTCCTATCTGACTCCGCCTTCCAGATCCCCTGGGAGAGTCCCGAAGGGAAAGAAAATGGCTCAAGCATGTGTGTTTTTTAAGCCTTCCAGTTATTGTCATGCTACCCTACCCCCATCCCAGTTGAGACCCGTTCTGGCCCATGTTGATCTTCCTTTTCTCTGAACTTCTCCGTATCTCACTGTCTGGGCCTTAACTGTTGTGTGTGTTTCTGTCTTGACTGCCCAAATAAATTATATCACGTATTGCTTTAAAGTCTCACAGTACCCAACATATCCCCTTTCCTAATACCTATCTAACGACCCAGGTTTACACACAAAAGTAGTCTAATTTTTAGCAATCTTCATATAAATTCCACAGGCTATATAACCCAAGGCTCTTTTATTTTCAGTAGAAAGAAAGACCACCCCTCTCGAGGGTTTTAAGTATTGGTTAAGTAACCCCAAGAGTCTTTCATTTTCTAGCCAATCATTCCTTAAACATTTTCTTAGTCATGACACATTTTTACATGGAAAAAAAAATTCTTTCACAGATTCCATGGGATTTTAATAGGTGACAAAGAAAAAGAAATCTCTTAAGTTCAGAAAACATTAAAATAATGTTTTTTATTCAGTATCTTATTGGAACTTATATTCCATAGAAAGCACTTCAGAAAATGATGCATTTAACTATTATTGGCATCTCTCTATTGCAGTTTGATTTTTGTGATTTTATGTATTTTTAGTATATTGTCTGGATTCTAGAAAAGCTAAATGTACTCTTAAAAGAGATAAAAGAGTGACCAAAAAGCAAGTTAGAATGATGAATGCCATTATAGAAAAGTTCCTTCCACACTCGATAAAAGTCAGGGTACAAGTACAAGGCATGGCACTCATGTTTCCCTCTAATGATGCTACGATTGTACTCTTGGGATTATTGTTAAAGTAATCCCCAAAGACAGATGTGAGGGTTCAAGTGGCCTCAGGACTTAATGCCATAAGTGCTTATCCTCAAATATATTTGGACAGAAAGGCAGGCTGCCTGAAGAAGAAGGGTTAGTGGTGAGATTATGTGCCAGGAGCTATCTTCTACTCAGGGGCCTTTGAAGACAAGCTATTACGAGGCCTACGAAGTCAGTCTTCATGGTGGAAAATGAGTGAAGAAGTAGGCTCTGCAGGATAGGTGCCTCAAATCTAAGAGGAGAAATACAGTAGACTTTGCTGTTCCTCGGTCACTTTCTACTAAGAATCAGACCATTTTCTCCTCTGAATTCAATGGCTCTCTGTTTCTGAAATGCATCCTCCCTCCCTAATTCTGCATACTGGTGGCCGACTATGGTCTGTTAATAGTATCTAACTTAGGATTTTTATTTAAGTGGAAAAAACAAGGATCGTGTTGAATAACCTGCAAGAGTCAGAGAGATCCAGTGCGGGAATGGGTCGTCAGATTTTAAAGATAAACGTAAGGAGATAAACCCCAAAGCGAATTATCCTTACTTCCTGCTCCTCCATTGTTTATGGCATCAGAAGACATGAAACTTAAAGGAAGTTGAACAAGAGGGGACTGTGCATAGAGCAAAATTTGATATGCTTTGTTGATATCTGGACAGCTCCATCATACAAAACTCCTGGCCCCCTATCCAGTAGGTGACTCGAGTCATCAAGGTCTGGAATAGCAGCCCCCAAACAAGCTGGCTTTCCAAGCAGAACTGCTGCTGAGTGGTCAACCCAAGTGTTACTGCTCCCTGGGCCCTGCTCAGAAAGTTCTTTGGGAAGAAAACTGCCACAGCTTAAGTGCTTTTACCACCATGCTTGTTTCCCTGCTCCCCATGGCACGGGTCCCGTGTATTCTTTCACAGTAAACCACAGAAACATATAAAAATCAGTTGAACCGCCACTATAAACAAGCTCTCTCCTTGAAGAGGAAGTAAAACTGACATTCTCCTTTCTGCACAGTGAGCGATGGGAATCTATTACTCTTTGGCTTTAAGGACTCACGTTCTGCCAAGCTTTCCCTGTGTCTCAGTCTCCCCAGCCCCTCACTGAGGGCGACAGTGTACGTGGAACAAGTCTGACCGTCTGAACTAAGCCGTCAGTCCAACAACATGGGAAGTCAGTCATGAACGTGATCCTACAGAGCAACCGCTGAAGAGAAGGGCCTGGTTGATTCAGATTTCTAAGCATATTGCACATTAATATTGGCCTTGAAAAGAGAGGCCAAGAATTCAGATAACCGCCTTCAAAAGTTACACACTATTTTTAATTTGGAAAATTATGGAATCTCTGAACCTTAGATTCTTAATGTGCAGATTCTTACTATGCAAAATGAGGATCATTTTTAATAATCTTATGTAAATGTCCCTGGCACAGAGTCAGGCATACTAAGTGTTATTTAAGCTATCAAACTAGTTGATTTGAGGTGACTATCAATGTTGTAAATTACCAAAAAAGGAATACCATGGTGCTATTAAAGCATAAATTTTAAAAATAAAAAAAATGAGAAGCTCTCTGTGTTGATATAAAAAGCTATCTAGAATATGCAAGGTGAAAAAAGGATACGTGATTACGTAGACTGCTACCTTTTTTTAAAAGGGGCAAGTTAAGAATGTATACTGATACTTTCTTGTATATGCTTTACATAGAAACTCCAAAAGGACACATAAAACATTAACAACAATAGTTCCAGCACCTGCTTAGGGGTGGGAGCCCTCAGAACTGGAGCTGGCAGATGGAGGAGGAAGGAGTCTTTTTGGGGGGGGGGGGGGATTTTTTTTTTTAATTGAAGTATAGTTAATGTACAATGTTGTGCTAGTTTCAAGGAAGGAGTCTTTTTAACATGTAGCCTTTTATATTTTTTTGAACCATGTGAGAAAGTATTACCTATTCAGAAAATTAAGTTTTTGTTAAAATGCTAAGTAAGAATAACTTAACGGGATCTTCCTTTTGGTGCCTTTTACCTAAACTCCTCCCTCTCCCCAGTGCATAACAATTTACTAATCAGTTATCAAATGTTTATTTGATTTTTAAATAATAAAATGAATTATTATTTAAAAATCTGCTTTTACCCTCAAAGAAGTGGCAGTCGATGGAAGGCCAGAAGAAATAACGGCCATTACTCATCCAGCTGGTAATCTGTGCTGTGCGCCTGACCCCATCTACAGTTCTTGGAAAGGACAATAAAAAGGGGATATATGCCAGTACCAATTCAGGATTTTCAAAAGAAAAGGACATAAATAGGTACCACAATCAGATCTGGGGGATGATTCACTCATTTCCAGTGCTCGATGGATACGCTGTGACCCAGAAGTGATTATCCCCAAAAATCATCCACAGATGACGAAGATGACTCAGCGGCAGTATCTCAACTGACAAGGCAATGCTGTAGGGTTTATCAGCTTTACTATGAGCTCTGACTAAACACCAAATGCAAAAATTTGAGGAAGAGTCATAATAAAGCTCTCTCTAGAAAAGAAATAACTCTTCATCTTGAAAGCTTTAATATCTAATGCATTTTAAGCAGTAAAGCAAAGATCCCTGATGAAAATCATCTGTCAATTTGAGTTTAAAGAAATGGGACCTAATGAGATCATCTCAAATGCTAATAAGCTCACTGAAGAGCCAGGAGTAATACTAGTTTGGAAAATTTCAGTCCTCCCTTTGCTCCTGCTGTGACGTCTGGACTCCCCCTTAGGAACTACCTACTAGCTGCCTAGCCACTTCATGGTCTGCTGTGTTGAGCTCTCCCAGGAGCAGTACTGCAGCTTTAGATATTGAGACGTACATGTTCCACTGCAGATGCTCTCTAGTTAAAGGGTCTAAGTTTAGCCCACTGCAGAGACAGGAGGTTTATTTGAAGGGGCTTCTGACATTAAACAGTTTAACAAATATTTCATTTAAAAGAAATAAATTGCCATTTAAACAACGATGACTTCTAAAGAACTCTGAGGTTTTTTTCTGATCATCAGACTTTGTTGTTTTTTTTTTTTAATTTGACTTAGATGCCTCAGTAGGGTGACCCACCATCCCAGTTTTCCCAGGACTGAGGCTTCTGTGGTCCATGGAATTCTCAGTGCTAAAGTTAGGAAAGTCTAGGGAAACCTGGGACGGTTGGTCACCCTATTCCTGAAAGATTTTAAAATGAACATGTCCAAAACGGACCTCCTGAGTTCTCACTCTCACCCTCAAGCTGCTCCTCCTCTAGTTTTTCCCCATCTCAGTAAATGGACCCATCTTCCTTTCCTTCACTCCCTACCATCCAATGAGTCAGCACATCCTTTTGATTCTGTATCTAAAATATACCTTGAATATGTCTACTTTCCATCTCCAAGGCTACCATACTAGTCCAAGCCACCCATTTCATCTTCCTTTTTCCACTCTTTTCCCCTGTGATTAACTCTCCATACTGCAACTCGAAAAGATCTTTTACGTGTAAATCACACCATGTCACTTTCACACTTACAACTATTCAATAGCTTCCCAGTACTTTCAGTGGCCTAAAAATTCCTGTGTTATGTGTCCTGATCTATCTTTTCTGACCTCATCACATGTCATCCTGTGTTCCAGCCCTCAGACCTGAGAATTCCAACTACAGACAAGCTCTTCCTTCAAAGGCCGTCATACTTGCAGTTCCAGCGATAACGCTCTTTGCTGCTCTCTTGGCCTGCTGATTCTGCATTCAATGTCATCTTATTGGCCTTCCTAATCACCCTACATAAAACAGAAACCATCCATACTCATTATTTTCTATCATATCATCTGTTTCTTTGCACAGTACTTATAATAATTTTTAATGATTTTATCTATTGACTTATTTTTTGCTGTATCCCAACTCCCAGAAACACATGAGCTCCGTGAAAGTGGTAACCCACCTCACTTCTCTATCTTGTTTATTTTTTATATCCAGCAAGTATCATAGTTCACAACACATAGTAGGCACTCAAATCTTTTTGCAAATGAATGACTGTCCACTGGTCACCAGGCATCTCCTGTTACTGTCACAATAATTATATAAATAGGTATTATCTGTATTTTATAGACGAGGAAGTCGAATATCAGAGAATTAATTCACTTGCCAAGTGTATATGATTAGAAAGTGTCTTGTTCAAGGACTGAGTCCTGCTCTAAGTTTATTATACCAGTCCCAACTCATCCCTCACATCTTAGTCAAGTGAGTAGGACACAGAATTAGGGCTTGGGTGTTGACCAAGCTGCTTTTATAGATGTGGTCAAAGTAACTATAAAATACAGGAACGACCATCAGAAGCACTGAAGGATGGAAAACCACAGATGTGCCTAACTATGTGTGTGTGTGTGTGTGTGTGTGTGTGTGTGTTTATACACACACACACACACACAAGTTATCTACTTATCCACTAGCACAAAGTCTAGAACATGGGGGTGGGAGGAGGGGACAGGTTGGCTGAGTGGATGAAAACCACTAGTCACAACATATATTGGTTATTTTTAAATCTAAAGGCATTTCATAAGGACAGAGGTAACCTAGGGCCCATTTCTACTTGTAGGTCACATGTACCAATGTAAAGGACTAGTCCAGGGTGTATGGTAAGCCTTTTGGGATTTGGCATATGTTGCTATCTTATGATCAACACTAGATAATGCACAGTGGAACAAGTAAAGCCAGCATTCTCCTCAAGAAGACTTTCATTTCAAAGTCAAACATGCGAGTTTGTTCTTTCATACATCCGTTCCCTCTGCCAACACTTACTCGATGCTCACTGTGTATAGACACCAAGGACCGTGAGCAGTAAACAGCCTAAACTCTCCTCGAAAGTCCCCATAGCATGGGAGGCAGAGGGGGCGCAGAGCGTGCTGAGGGCGGTGTTAGGGTAGCTACAGATTATTCCAGAAATGAAAAGCAACCACACCACTCAGAGTTCCGACAGGAAGGACTACAAGGAAGGTGGTCCTTGGCGTAAGGAAAAGGTAAGCATAGCTATGCAGGATGAGGAGGGATTAACCAGGTAAATGCTAATTGCTTTCAGCATCTTTTTTGTAAAATGTAATAAATCTTTTCTTCAAGCTCCAGGCTCACATAGCCAAATGCGTAATTGACAACTCTATCTGGGTATCTCACAAAGATTTCAAAACTAAGATGTCTAAGCTAAAGTCTTTAGACATCTTACCTAACACTCCTCAAGAAATCCTATCTCTATTCTTATATAAAATACTAAGCCACTTTCCTTATTATTTACACCTCATCTCTGCTTTATTATTTCTTAATAAAACATCCAGTAAAATGAGATTGTAATCCTCATCTTGGGTTCGTTTGCTAACTTACTGGGGGAAAGCTGGGGAGAAAGGAATATGAAATACCCATCAGTATGCAACACTATAACCTCCAGAATGGCAACACTCTAAAAGCATGTGCTAACCCCCTAGGTCATAGCTAATAACCCACTAGGAACTCATTGGACTGAAATTTCAGAGCCCATCTCCTAAAGGTATTTATGGGGTACCAGAGTGCTCTTACAAATTGGTCAAAACCTGATCTCACTGGCACCATGTGGAGTGCTGGGGCCCTGTGAAGGCTGGTGAGGTACCTGAGGACCCTCCTGAGAAGGGAGCTGCTCTCTCTCCTCCTTCAGGCCTGTCAACACAGCGTCTGGACTCTCCTCTCCAGAGGGGCCGGGCTCAGGGCCCACAGCTTCCGGCTTCCCATTCTCTCCGGGGACTGTGGGTTGCTCACAGGATGGATTTCTAGGTGAGCCTTTAGGAGCACTCCCTTGTTCTTCCGACAGCTTCAGTTTTAGTTCTAGGAGAAATGGGATGAATTACCATGCGCAAGGAGGACTCACTGGCTCTAATAAGAGCAGACAGCCTTTCAGGAATTCCTCCTCTGATGCCAAGCGAGTGGGAATGAACGATGCAGGCGATGGCTCCCCAGATGTGAAAACAGGGGGCTCTCGAGGCTGGGATCTCATGCAAGGGGAGGATCCTGAGGATCCTGTGTGGGAGTAACTCCGTGGTTTAGATTTCAGAGGAGGATTCCTGGAAGAAGACCACTAGCACCTGGCCCCAAAGTTTTCACCTGTTATCCACCACAGCACCTGAGATTCGACACTCAAAGATTCATTTTCTTGAAAGTTGTGCGGCCATTAAGAGCCTCTGTGGACATGCAAGTACTTCTGGAAGGTGTTAACACAACACAGACATCTGAGGATACACAGGAGGGCGGGGAAGGGGAGTCGCAAGAACCAGCCCCAACTTAACAGGTTTCACAATTCTGTCTCTGCCAATATTTAAAATCCAGAAACCACCATTATTGCAATGTGGCTTTATATAAACCTACATAATTAAAAATAAAAAGGTCACCTGGGACTTATCAGGAAATTACATTTCATAATATGCTAGGGGGCTGGTCGTTTGAATGAGGCCGTTTATATTGATTTCTCAGTTACATAGCTCATTTTCTTTGTTTGATGTTTGTTTTTTAGTTAGGCTTTGGCATGGTGTTTAAACACTGCATATTTTATAAATGTGTTACATCACTACAGTTTAATACCACTGAATTAATATTCCTTTCCAGTTCTTTATCACCATCCTTCTTGAAATCTGGAAAAATCCGCATGCTTCTAAGTATTGAAATAAAAGTGTAGAGAGAGGAATAAAATAAATTTTTATTGGTAAATAACCACAGTCCCTTAAAATGGATTTTAGAGTTAATTAATACTACACCACCATCTCAAGAGAGACAGAGAGAAAAACACTGGATTAGGAGGCAAGAGAACAGAATTTTACTCCTAGCTCACCACCTCCCAGATTCATCACCTTTCCCTCTCTCTGGACATAAATGTCCTCATCTGTGCAATGTGGTACGTGGGATAAATGACTGCTCAGGCCTCTTCTGTTCCCAACATTCAAGAATCCAGTAACCCAGGGAACTGAATACTCCACATGTTGAAATGTTCCTGGCACTGAAGTGAATCATTCCACTTGGGAGTCTGGACTTCCTCAATCTTTTTATAAGGAGATGTATAAATGGGATCAAACAATGAAGGGGACCCAGGGCCCTTTATTTCAAGTCAGGGCCTCTGATCCAGGCAGGAGACAAGGTTAAAGAGGGCACAAGTGGAAGAGAATCAAAAGCTCCTTGGAGCACATTATCACAATCTTAACTGCTTTCTTCCTGAGAAAGGAGATCCTTGGCTGGCATTTACCTTTGAGCTGTTTACGACCTTTAGCCAAATCATTCATCCATTTCAGGACTTCAGGATTAGATGTCTTGTCACCATGTGAAGGCTGTGAAGGAAAGAAAAATGGGGTGGAAGGAGGGAAAGGGAGGGAGAAAGGGAGGGAGGAAGGGAGAGAAGAAGGAAAAGAAAAAACAAAAATTTTAAACAGCTAAGGCACACAAAGATAGTTTAGGAACATATAAAATCGGGCAAGAAATTCAGGCATGAAATCTCCAGCTGAGGGAGTTGCCTTTGAAAAACAGAGCAAACATTCTTGACCTCTTCCACTCTTTCATCCTTGCCATGGACATTGTTTCTGAACACATCTGGTCACCCAGCATTTTCTACATAGTCGTAACCATGCCAGCGTCCCCTACAGTCTAACCCTCAGTCACCTGTGGGCTGCCCACACCACACCCCATGCCAGGCCATTCCTTGTATCAATGTAGATGGCTGTACTGATACAAACCAGTGCTTCCTCCCTTGCCTCTGCTCACGACTTATGACCACAACCTGCCTGGAAAACACTGACGAACTGGAAGCTTTAGTTCCTATTGGTCACATCCTCCAAGCTGAAGAAAGGAGACCCCAGGATCTCTAAAACCTGACAACAGTCTGAGAAGTCAGTGAGTAAGTGGGATACCCAGATTTCAAGTCCTCTCACTGTTTATAGACTCAATATCCTACTGGGCTAGCATTAAAGTAAAAATGAACCATATGAGTGTGGACTCGGGCAAATTGTTTAGCCTCTCCATGCCTCAGTTTCATCTACCAAATGAGGATTATAATAGCATCTCCCTCACAGTGTTGCTGTGAGGGATAAATTAGTGAATATACGTAAAACACTGAAAAGAGTTCCAGGCACATGCTAAACACTCCAGATGTGTTAGCTAGAATTTAAATTATTATTATTGTTATTATTACTGGCAGAGGTGATAGTAGTAGTAATACTAGTAGTGTTACTACCAGACTTCAAAGGAATAGCGAATAAGTCTTCACTAACAAACATACCTGTAGGGGTATGCATGTCCTACCTAGTAGCTACTCATACTTGGATGTGGCAATAAGAATATAGTTTTAATTTTAGAAGAATATGACTCTGTTCATACAAATCATTCACCTTAACTTCTGGATTTCTTTACAGAGCATAAAATTGAATTTTCTGCAGAAAAGAGAAACTGGGAGAGAAGAATAACTAAACATACCTAGCCTCCACCCCCACAGATCAGTAGGAAACTTTCTTAAACAAGTTGAGGCCCTGGTAACTTAAATACAGGCTCAAGAAGATTAGCGGTTACTTTGAATTGGGGACACACAAAGAGCTACATACGCATGCTCGAGAAGACATCACAAACACTGCAATCGTAGCAGATATGTGTGCAACGTCAGTGACAAGTCTAGCAGCTCTGCCATGTTTATAGAGTCCATTACATCCATACCACATCAGCAGTATGTTGGTGAGAGAGAGAGACAGGGAGAGGAATGTGTTCCTCTCAAGTTCAAAGGAAAAAACAGCGCTTGTGTAAGAGGATCATCAAATGTACATGGGATTAGATATTTTAATTGTGAAACACAAGACATGGTTCTGACACTTCTACAGTGATGTAAAAACCATACTTTAAAATCAAGATGGAAAAATAACACTGAGGGAAAGTGACAGTGATTTTTCGCCTTAGGGGAGCCCAGAGGGGAGACTGGTTTCCAGGAGGGAAGCCCTGGTTTCAGGACCACGGACAGTGACAGGGGGGCACGCCTCCAAACTGCTGTGCCTGCTCCTACCCATGTCTGCTAGAGTGATGCACTGTACTACTTCCCTGATAGAATGCTTATTACTTTGGCTTTGGATACAGTCTGGTTATATGAACAGTCAATGTTTTACACTTGGTTTCTCGAAATTCTCAGAATTCTTCACTCTGATCTGAAAACACATCTTGTTCTCTGGAACACATCTTTTTCACTGGATATGCTCCACACAGTTAATACAATCTTCTGAAATACTGTTAAAAACAAAAACCTAAGACCCTAAGCCAATGACCATCAAAGAAGCTTTCAGTACTGCAAACAGGACTGAACAGAAATTTAAGGCTGAATTTTCTAACAAAATATTTTAAAGCTTGAAATCATTTTCTGAAATGAATTTTGTATTTCCCTGCTCTTGGCGGAGCTTTCAAAAGAGGTTAAATCAAGCTCGCAAGGATGGCAGCTCTCAAATCATATGGCAAGTCTTTATATACAAGCTGTGGATCTTCAAGCCTTCTAACGTCTGAACTGAAATATTTCACTTTAATGGGCCCCAAGGGTCATACACCCAAAAATTACACAGTGTAGATTTTGTTCAATGTAATTAAAATGGAGCTCCTGAGTCACATAACTGGACCAGATTTTCAGTCTGCCAAAGATGATTCAAAAGACGCCTTAGAAAGATTTACTTATCAGTAATGAAAGGACCAGGCTTCCCTGGTGGCGCAGTGGTTAAGACTTCACCTTCCAATGCAGGGGGTGCGGGTTCGATCCCCAGTTGGGGAGCTAAGATCCCACATGCCTTGCGGGGGAAAAAAAAGAAAGAATCCGCCTGCCAATGCAGGGGACACAGGTTCAAGCCCTGGTCTGGGAAGATCCCACATGCTGCAGAGCAACTAAGCCCGTGCACCACAACTACTGAGCCTGTGCTCTAGAGCCTGCAAGCCACAATTACTGAGCCAGTGTGCCACAACTACTGAAGCCCATGCTCCTAGAGACCATGCTCCACAACAAGAGAAGCCACTGCAATAAGAAGCCTGTGCACTGCAATGAAGAGTAGCCCCCGCTCTCCACAACTACAGGAAGCCCGCGTGCAGCAACGAAGACCCAACGCAGCCAATAAATAATAAATAAATATTAAAAAAATAAAAATAGAAAAAGGAATGAAAGAACCTATGTTGCTGTCTTGGCTAGACCAATTCTTTGCTGTGTGAACCTGGAGAAGTTACTTCCCTTCTCTGGGCCTCAGTTTCTTCAATGGTAGAATAAAATAAGACTAACTTATCCCTCCTAATTCTATCATTCTCTAAATCTACTGAAAGTGGACATCTGGCTGAAACAGCCTTTTCTAGGTCCATTAGTCTGACAATAGTCAAATGCAAAATCAATTGTAGGGAATAAGCACGTTCTGGATAGAAAGTGAAATGGTTACATTCAACAGAGAAGGAAAGATGTATACTGCATCAGGGCATCAGACCAGCGTGGAGGTTTCAAAAATTAGCAGTGGGTGCTATTAGCTCCACAGTCAGGCTGCCAGGAAGGAAAGCCATACACACAGCAACCAATTAAAGGCCATTGACATGTCAGACCGCTAACCACAGCCTGGCACCCAGGCAGGAAGGGTGCGGGAAAGCCCTGTTTCCTGAGACATGGAAGGTTCTGATTACACCAAAGATTTTAACACACACACAAGCAGTGACCATGAAGCCTTCTTCCTTTACTGCTCCCAGATCCATCCATCTGCATGTTTAAGTGTGTGGGCATGTGTCTGCCCTGGCTCTAAAGCTTCTCCAGACAATGACTGGAGATGTCAGGAGAAATTCTCTTCTAAAATAGTCGGCTGCTGGGTGGCTGCTATAGTTGAGAAAAGTAATCCAGGGTCTGTAGCAGCAGGTAGAAAAATCTGGTGGAAAATTAATGTCTCTAATTCTCCTTTATTTTTTGACAAGGCGGAGGTTGCCGTGGGATAGCCTGTTCAAATATCACTCATACAGATTAGAAAGCTAATAACATCTAGGACCACTTACTTCCTTTGTGCCAAAACTGTAGTAAGCATTATATACACAATCCCTCATTTAACGCTCACAAACTTAAGAAGTCACTACTAATAGTAACTCCTCTTTACAGATGGACAAACTGAGACTCAGAACGGTAAAGTGAGAAGTCCAAAGTCACAGAGTTCCTAAGTGGCTGTGCTGGATTCAAATCCAGATCAGCCTGATTCAAGAACTGCCAGTAAGAAATATTAACAAGCCCTGGGGATGGAGCCCCTAATTGTTTTTCTACAGTTTACAATACGAGGGCATCGCAGATCCAAAAACACTCCAGCAGCAAGCAAGGAAAATCAGTTTCTCTCAGGCTATCTGGAGGTCTCAAAATGTGGACCTGTAATGAATTTTACTTCTACTCCTCCACTGCAAGACCTACTCATCTTTAACCATCCCAAGCCTGAGCTGATAGAACACAACTACCTTAACAAGGTTATCAGTCTTTGCCGGACCTCCGTTTCCTTATCTGTAAAATAAAGGCCTGTACTCACAGTCTGTAGATCACCCTCCTGCTCTATAAAAGACAATAAGTAGCTGTGACTACCTGACCTCGAGGAAGAGAAGCATCTTTAACACCTGAAGGTTGTCTTGAAAGCCAATCTGATTATTTTTTTCCATTTTGCAAAGCTAAAAATCCTTCCTTAAAACTCCTCTTTTAGTGAATTTGAAGCCACTGTGGGAAACGCGGGACAGGAAGAACAGGAGAGTGGAATATTACCCACTCTCACCTCCCTCCCCAGAACTTACCCACACTACAGGGACCCACAGATTGCCTCTGGACCAAGTGCTTAGTGAGCCTTTAAATATTTTAAGATGTATGAGACATTATTCCCTGTTCTCATTTATTCTAATAACAAGCTGTTCTGGGCCCTCTGCCAAAGACCCAATATCTTTGTGCAATTCTACATGGATATGATTTTCTCTATGCCACAGTCAGCCTTAGAGACAATAAATAAAACTAGCACTGGCCATCAGGACACTTACCTATGACTCTATTGTTTCTTATGTAAAAAAATAAAAGGTTCATGACTGCACACTGCAGCACCAGCTCAAAGGCTGGTGTCTCTCTGATGGGAAAGGATGGGGTCAGGGTTTGTTCTTAAGAGTGGCCTGAATAGATGTCACTGGATAGGTCCTCACCCATGATCAGAAAGTACTTTATTGTCAAAGAAAACTCTCACTCATTCTGTTCCACAATTAGAGATTCTGCCCTTTGGGTCTTTAATAGGTTCTTATCAAAATGCAAATGAGAAAAGGTTAAAGAAAAAATAAGACCATAAATCCAAAGTTTTCCAAATTTCTGTCCTAGGACACCAGTGATATTAAGGTTCCTCGGGGTGAGGGCGGGGAGTGATCAATAATAAAACCAGTGTGGAATAAGAGTTGTAATTTGTTATCAGGAATTATCTTAGCAGCAGATCTACTGATAGCATTGTGAGAACAAGACCAGTCCAGGATGGAAACTCAATTTATGATAGGTCCTGGGTGGGCCAACGGAAACTGAGCTGTCCCCTGGCAGAGATGTATTCAAAAAGGGATGACAGAGAAGCCCCATACACTTCTGACACAATCCACTCATTTCAAGCCACAGGGGTCCTTACCCGGTATTTCTTTTCTTGTTCAAATTTTTCTTCAAATTTCCGAATTTTCCGCTTGAGGCTCTGGATGTGCTTGGTGAGCTGGGTAATGGTGTGTGGTTCCTTGCCATCACTGCCGCTGCACCGTGAACAACTTCGGGGCCTGCGACGATTCCAGGGAGGGGAAGAATCATCAGAAACACTGCTGTATATAAAACAGATGACTAATATATACAGCTCAGGGAACTCTACTCAATACGCTATAACGACCTATATGAAAAAAGAATCTAAACAAGAGTGGATGTATGTATATGTATAACTGATTCACTTTACTCTACACCTGAAACTAACACAACATTATAAATCAACTATATCCCAATAAATTTTTTAAAGACATAAATTTAAAAAAAACGGTCTTCCAGATGTGGTACGTGTATACAATGGAATATTACTCAGCCATAAAAAGGAATTAAATTGGGTCATTTGTAGAGACATGGATGGAGACTGTCATACAGAATGAAGTAAGTCAGAAAGAGAAAAATCGTATATTAACGCATATACGCAGAATCTAGAAAACTGGTACAGATCAACTGGTTTGCAGGGCAGAAACAAAGACACCGATGTAGAGAACAAACATATGGACACCAAGGGGGGAAAGCGGGGTGGGGTGGGGATGAATTGGGAGACTGAGATTGCCATATATGCATTACTAATAAGAAAAAAAATTCACATTGTACACTTTAAATATATGCAGTTTATTGTATGTCAATTATAACTCAATAAAGTTTAAAAAAAAATGGTCTTCCAGTAAACACTGCTGCTGGTCTACAAACCAAGCTTCCTGGATTATCAGAGAAGTCCAGAGGCCAGCTCATTATTTGATGAGTCTACTATGGTAGCATCTGTTCGTTATTGGAGACCCCTAATCACAGAACTTCATTATGGGCAAATGTCATCAGGGACTTTAGTCTACAAATATTAGAATATTACTCTAGGAAATGCATTTCCTAAAGCTTGGAGGACACCAATTTCAGATTAACAAGAGACCGCCCTGCTGTGGCGTTATCCTCAGTGAGCTGCATGAGCCCCACCTAACAACATTTCCAAGGAAGATGTAGATGAGCAGTTAACTTTTCTTGATATAACAGAGCCTTTGCGAATCTGTTGAAAGGAATGGACCCCCTCTCCAGAAAACACATTCACTTTCTCACCTGACATACTTTGCAATAGTATAATTCACTAACTCCCTGAAGTCCATCAGTAGACAGTCCATGCACCCAGGTCTGGATAAATTCATGAGTAACAGTAGGCGTTATTAAGGAGAAACTAGGAATTCCCTGCACATATTTTCAGTCAAGGGAGACTCATTTTAGCTATGCATCAAAATGACTTCTGGAACTTAAAAAAAAGAACACATAGTTTCAATCTTTTTTTTTCTGGTGGGGAAGCGATTGTAAGCTACCACTTTTCTAGAATCTAAGAAGAAACTGAGATGGACAACTCACAAGCACTGCCACAATCCATCCATTGAGGCCACTGTTGGACATGGAAAGAATACCTAGTGAGCTCATCAAAAAGGATATTCTTGGTATCTGCATGTACATAGACTTTCTTAGGATTCTGGTCATTTTACCAAAAATGTTCAAACACGTGAGCCATAGGGCAGCCTGTATCTCAAGACCACTTCCTCCTGAGACAGGAAGGCTGGAAACAGCATTCTCAACTAGAAAGCACAGTGATTTCTGGCTCTTCATTGTTCAGGGCTTGTCGTTGCTTTTGGTAGGCACGTTTGCTCTATTTCTGACCCACACGTCACTGTAGTTTATAAATGTAGTATTTGAAAAACTGTATGAAATGAGGATAATAACAAAACGAGGTTTTCTTACATCATAAACTGCTGAGTGCTGGGTGGAGAAGGGGCTGATTCTGGGTCTAAGTTGAATCTCTGGCTTTGGCTGAAGATGGAGCATCGTGGTGACAGCAGCGGGTTGTCACCATCAGTGATGTGACAGAGCAGCCTGCTGGTCTCCACAGACTGGAGGTCTTCGGGCGCGCTGTCCGCTTCACGCTGCCCGTCTTTGTGCCCTGACGCAGAGTCTGAGGAAACAAGGTAAATCATCGAGACGCAGAAGTGACAGAGGGCTTGAGACTGTCATGTCCCTAAACAAAGATCATAAACATTCAGTATAATGCCTCGCCTCTTTGTCATTTCTTCCTTCTGGGGATATGAAAGCCTTTCAAAATACTGTCATGTTTGTTCTCACAGAACCTGGACAGAAAATATTACAAAGCCAACACACACCCAAAGATGGAAACATGAATTATTTTGGTCTGAATTACAAAGTCAGCACAGCCCGAAACTACAAAATCCTCTCTTTATTTCACATTATTTGCATATGTCAGAGAGTATAACAAAATGTTAGAGTGAAAAAAGAGAAAACAATTACATGGAACTGGAGCAAAAGATGACGGATTATGAGGGAGAATAGTTATAAGAGACTTGCTAGAGAAGGAAGGGAGGAGGGGTGGGCAGGAAACGAGAAGAGAAAACAAAGGAGGAGGAGAGGGGTGAGAAATCCCCAGATAGAAAATTGCTCAGCTCTCACTAAAAATGATGGAGAACTCAACATCAACATGGAATGACGTTCAGAATATATTAAATGAAAACCACACATTTCAACACAAAACAGTAATGATTCCACTTGATATAAACAGCACACATTTATGTGTACAAATAAACACACTAAAAGATCAAAGAAGCTACATTGCAACTACAAAGCACGGTGGAGTTAGGAATGATTCTAGTTCTTCTCCAAAATTTTACGTAGCACTTTATTTGGGACAAAAACAAAAACCAAGAACAAAACCTGCTCTAAACCCTCTCCCCAGCTAGGCAGCTCTCTGCCTGAATTCTCATAGCTCCCCCACCAGGGTGAGTCCGGAAAGCGGGCACCCCTGTGCTACGAAAGTGAGGGCAGGGCAATGAGGATGCCGAGTCAGGGTGGCCAGAATAGGAGTCTCTCCATCCTGGGGTGCTGTACAAAGCTGCTCAAGCAGCAGCCAAAACCTTCTCAGGTTTGCCCAGCAAACAAGTTAGCACAACCCAAGGCTTTCCCTCATTCTGACTACTCTAAAGAAAGAGGAAAAACACAGATTTCCTGGGTGAATAAGTGAATCTGAAAATACTGACAATCCACTTTTCCAAAATAAACATTTATCACAATTAGGTACTGGATGAATCTTAATCAGGTTTAGAATGGCTCGAGTTCTCCAGAGCCTGAGATGCCATTTGCTTTGTGCGACATCAAAGATCCGATTAGGTCCTTGTGTGTTTTCAGTCGGCTTCTTCCCTGTTGGGCTGTAGACTGGGAGGGTGGACCATGCCTCCCGTCCGGCCTTTGAAGCTGATTGACAGCACTTCTGTCAGTGGCTGAGGCTGGTCAGAAACAGATGGGGTGAGGGCTGGGGAAAAGCTGGAGCCAGATGAATGCCAAAGTCCAGGCCCACAGCTCGCCACGGGTAACACCCTTGCTAAGAATAATTTAGCCAGAAAACACTGCCATTTGGCAGGAGCCCTAAGGAATAACACGAATGATAGTTACTAACCAGTAAATGACAGCATATGCTAATAACGACCTTGAACACTCACCAGGAAGTGTCTGAGTTCCTCACCAAATCCTTTTCTTAAATCATTAGACTCTAAGAAGAAATGCATTTTACTCATGTTACCTACTTCTGGGCAGTATCTCTTGGTAATAATGATGGGGAAGAAAAAGACCTTTAGCAAGCACGTGGGGCCAGCATATTTTTGTTGAAACAGTAAAGACTGGAGGCCTTCTCTTCAGCTCAGCTGTGGTGCCAGGGTCAAAACTAACAGGAGTCTATGGGTGCTGTCTTCTAATGACAAAATAGGGGCACTTGGGTTCCTAGCCATACGTCTAATGTGGAGGGGAGAAAAGAGCTTAGCTCCTGAAGCCCACAGAGACCTCAGATGGGACTTCACAGAATCACAGGCCACTACGGATGGCACCGCAAGAGTAACTGTAAACCTCACTTACAGGGCATCTGTTTTTTGTGGGCACTCAAAAATCCTGTGCCGCCTAATTAACATCCTGATCTCTCCTCCCCCCAGTTCACCACTAAAGGAAGCAGTGAGCCTGCAAGATCCCAGAGTGACTGGCTGAAAAGCAACAGTCAAAAACTGGTAATCTGGTAACGCCTGAGTTCTTTGTCTAAACCATTTGAGTTGAGAAGTGGCTTATTAAACCAGTGGGTGCGTGCCTATGTGTGTGCATTTGTGTAGACAGAATTACTGAGCTTCTTGCTCAGAAGAGGCCAGGGTAGATTCAGAGCCAACCAGCGTTGCTGCCATCCTGCGAATAGAGCCCAGGCCACCACTTACAGAGCCTGCTCCCCAGGAGGGAGAAGCTTACAACAATATTAGAGTCAAGTGGCTTCTGATGGGACCCTGGGAACACATTGCTCTTTCTTCCCAAGAAAGGCACAGCTCGCCAGGGCCCATCCTGTGATGCAGTATGGTTTAGAGGGAGGGCCTGGAGCCGGGAGCTTGGAGTGCTCACACTTTCTTGCGGGGCTCCAGCAAGCTCACTCTGTGTCCTTGTTTTCTGTGATAGAAAAGTCAAGGGAGATCTGCGGTACAACCTCATGCCTGTAGTTAACAGAATTGTATCATACACGTAAAAAGTGATGAATGTACATTTCATGTTGTGTTCTTACCACAATAAAAATTTTTTTCTTTTATCCTTCTTTGTATTTTCTAAAATTTCTGTAATGACTGTCTTAACTGTATAGGAAAAAAACCAATAAAAGTTAATCTAAAAATTTGGGGAAAAAAAAAAAAAGCATTCCTGAGAAGGCAAGTAAGAAAAAACCCCAGGGGCAAAACAAAAGAGAACAAAGATTGTGAATTTGAATCCCAGGTCCATCATCTGTTAAGAGGCACTTCAGAAAAAACTGGCCTCTTTAAACCTGTTTCTTCATCTGTAAAATGAGGAGAATAATGGTGCCTGCATATAGTAGTATGTAAATGTTACTCTCAAATTCCTAATTCATCCCTCCCCCTTATAATATATATATAAGATTATATATTAAATATAACTATTTCAATCCACAGTTTTTAAAAATTTCAGCTTCATCTTGGGCAATGATGGCCAAGAAATCATGAATATGATGTGCTAGTTACATTTCTTCAATTAACACACATTAAAATAAACTGCTATTAAAACAATGTTCACCCACTCATCCTTCGTGTAGGATATTTGGCAACACATTGAGATAAGGGTAGAAACTGCTAACCATGGTAACCATGAGAAGCATCATTTTAACAATTATTATTATCAAAATTAGGAAGTTGAATATTGTCTTCTCGTACTGAGCACCCACTCCACTAGGAGTCCTTATGGGGTAAAAGTGGGAAATGAGAACCGATACACCCCTCAACATATTGTACCTCCTACCAGTTCTTATTTATAAATAAGAATCATCACCATACCTAATACTTATGCAGTGGCTCACTATGTCCTCAAGCTTGTCATAAGAGTTTTTTCAAGGATTTAATCTTCATAATAACCACAGCAGGGAGGGAGGGAATATGGGGATATGTGTATAGAAACAGATGATTGAACTTGGTGTACCCCCCAAAAAATAATAATAAATAAATTTAAAAAAATAAATAACCACAGGAGGCTGGTAGTAATGTGCTCTTTGTTTTAAATTCATGAGGGAAGACGGAATGACTATATGAGCTCCAGCCAGGGAGGACTAATGCCCGTGGTAGAAGACTCTATATCTCCGGCCCTGGAGGCCAGAGAGTATTTCTGGCAGCCCACTCACTGAGCAACAGGGACCACTGCGGAGAGAAGGCATTATCATCAGGTGTGAAGGCCAGAGCCCACTTCTGATCTGGCTGCAACCCCGGGCAGGAACAGATGCTGTATTACAGCTGTTACATGAATCAGTCAGATTTTAAAATATATTTTTCTAATGTGAATTTTTAAGTGATTCAGATGTAAAGTAACTATAGTTTAATAAAAAATTTAATTAAAAAGTAAATAAATTAAGTGATTTAAAATTTAAATAGATCTCTATCTGCAACCACTTGAGACAGACTGCTGAGCTCTGAGTCACAAATTAGCCGTAGGCTCGTGGGTGGGTTAATTTTCACTTTTGGGATTGCCCATCATGGTGGGCTCATAGGTGGCATTCAGATACACTCCAAAATGTCCAACATCAGCCTCTGATGGTATTAAAAACTAAATGAGCCAGAAACATGTACATGATTCTAATGAGACTCAAGCATCACAGTTCTCAGCCAGCCTCACACAAAAAGGGCCACCAAAAGAAAAGCAAAGAACAACTCAAAAACATCTGATGCATACACAATGGATTTAGCTGTAGGTGTGTTGAATTTAACCTTAGGCACTAAGGGTTCAGGAGAGAGAATATAGGTAGCCTGGAGTCATCCCAATAACTAAGCCTAGGGAAACAGATGAGCTTGCTTGCCCAGAGACCACTGAGAGGAAAGCAGAATCTCTGAGGTTAGGTTGGGTGGGTAGGAATGAGGGCAGATGAAGATGGATTTCTGGTGGCTGAGGCTGACCGAGCCACTGAGTAGGACAAGGTTGGCACTCCAAGCCGGCTTCTATGTGCCAGCTCCTGTGGACGACCACCAGAAACATCAGCGAGCTGGACAGGTGAGGAATTTGTCACCGTGAAAGCAGGGCAAGCATCCTGCAGATCCCAAGAGGTAGTCTGCCATCATGAATAAAAGCATGGGTTATCGTTTTAGAAACATCTAGATTCAAGTCCCAAGTATGTCAGATGTGTGACCCGGGACACATTATTCAATCTTTTTCAACCTCAGTTTTCCCATCTGCCTCAGGTGAGAATGACATCAGTATCTATCTACTTCATAAATTGTTGGAAGGATTTTAAAAGGATAAGGAATCTCAAGTGCTTCATACAGTGCCTGATGAGGGTGGGGTAATAACTCATTAAAAAGTGATAGTTGTTGTTTGTATTTATGGTGGTATCTTTGACCTCATTAGGGAATTAAGGAGGGGAGCCAGAGGGGAAAATGAGTTCATTTCTGGATGTGCTGAGTTGAGAGGTACTTTTGGTTACCCAGGTGGAGGCGCCCAGTAGGCCCTATACACATGTAGGTATGGAATTCGGGAGACATCATCTAACTGGGTCCGACCTCAGCATACACTTCCCTGTTTAAACCCCCCTTCTGGAGTAGGGGATGGGGCAGTGAGCACCATTTTTATTTTGAAGGAGTCAATGTACTGATTTCAATTCAAATGAACCACCAGTAGATTAGGGCACTGGGTTAGCTGAGCAATGAGAAATTCCAAAATCCTTCCTGAAAACCAGAAAGCTACAAGGATCAAGAAGCCTCAGTTCAGATCTAAACTTACTCCTTGCCTCAGCATTTTTGGTTACAAGCTTCTAATTCAATTTCCATCAGTAAATACAGATCCAGGTTTTAAGTTTTTGAGTAGTTCTTAAGATAAATTTAATACTATCACTCCTGTTCCCTAGAGAATTACAGAAAGACAATTTTGAAATATTGTTTTCTTGAGTCACTGCTATTTTATCTAACATATGCAACACTTTTTGCCAAGTAAACATAATATTTAAATCAGAGAAATACATAAATACATAAATCTTCAGGGTATACTGTCACCGATTATTTTAGAAGTCTAATAACAACTTACATGCACCCTGATAAGAGAATTTTACAGTTCTTTGTATTGTCACTGTTTCAATGGTAAAAATAAGGAACAAACCTCCAGTTTAAAAAAGGTAGTATCAACAAAGGTCCAAGTAAAGGAAAATCACAATGTCATTCAGCTAATATGTTGTTTACAATATCATTTTGGGAGGTATAAGTGCTTTGAACTTACCCAAATTTTCAGTATTATAGTGATATTCAATTTCTAGATGAAATTCAGTAAATATCTTAAACATGCTTTCATTTCATATGGTAATTGGCTTAGCAAAGGAAAGTGCCAAGGGAAATGGAGGGTGTAGAGACCACTCGACTGAATGGAGACAGAAGACAAAGTGGCAAGGTAGTGGGTGAGAGAGAACAGCAGCCAGACAGCTGTGGGGGAAGAAAAAGAAAGAAAAACACAAAGACACCATGCTGGTGGGGGTGGGTGAGAAGGCAAGTGAGACAGGGTGATGAAGGCTGAGTTTGTTCTGAGGAAACATACAGTGGAAGTAAACTCTAGCCCGTGGCAGACTGAGGTCTTCAGATGACTTCTATCTGAACTCAGAGCTGTGCTGTGACTAACAGGCCACCCTGAGGACAGGGGTCAGATCACCAGATCTCTGTCGTATGGGGAAGAGAAGTCTGTTCTTTGCACTGTTCTGGAGAAGAACACATGATGCAAGGGTAATTCATATTTGTGGAGGCAGTTTCTATACAGCACCAAACCCAATGCACAGTTTGGGGAGAAAAGAAGAAACAATCTTCTAGCCAAGTCTACCAAATGACTGGATGAATGTCTTCACATTCCTCTGATTATCCAAGACTTAACTTCGTTGCTTACATGCACACTGTCAAAGAACCACTGAGCAACAACCAAGGTAAATGGCCGAGGGGCAGTGTCTAATCTCTGAAACATCTTTGCCCCTCCCTGTGTCACAAAACTGGAGCCAAGTGCTCAGCTACTTCGGGCTGGGGGTTGGAGGAAGCGCGAGTGTCACCCGCGATAGTGTCCGTAGTGTCTGAGACTGAAGCACTCTCCCGAACACAGAGAACGCCGGGGGCTGGGATACTGATCATTCTTCAGCCTGAGCAACTTTCTGCATCTTCCAGTCGATTCTTGTGCAATCGGTCACCTCAATGGGAAAGCTGATAAAAATCTGCTATTAAGGTAACAAGAGCCATTTTCAAAAGAGGGTTTTCATTTACAAGCAGATGTGCTTTGAAAAGCAAAAGGGAAATTATATACAAAGCAAACAGGAAGACTATGGAAAGAAATTCCAGGCTTCAAAGCAGGCTGTCTTCATAGGCTCATCCAATGTCAGTGAGGAGAAATTAGTCAAAAATGTTGGACCTGCAAGTCCCCATAGAGACATGGAAAAGTATAATTCTAGGGAACTGGGAGAGATTAGAAGAGGTTATCTATCTTGGGCCTGGGAGCTGTTCAGAGCAGTATCAGACACTGAGCATCTAGTATCAGACACACAACCACCTGATCACTTTCAGAGTATTCTTCATAAGCATGAAAGAATGAACAACCAGAAAGAAAGGTTTCTAAATGACTGTAATACATGAGAAATTATGTGCAGGGGAAAGGGGGCATATGAGAACTTTCTGTGCTGTATGCTCCATTCTTCTATAAACCTGAAACCTCTTAAAAATTACATCTATTAATTAAAAAACTAACATGTCCATAAGCCCACTGGTTAAAAGCCTGGGCTATGGAGTCAGAGCCCTGGGCCTTGTCCAAGATGCCACTTACTCACAGCTATTAGGTCTTTGGCTAGATGAGCCTTTTCAAACAGAATCCTTTGTAAAAGTGTGGCAAAGACAAATGGGACACGGTCCTTGGACTGACATAAAAACTGAATTTAAAAACAAATTTTAATAGTCATCTGATGGTTTAGGCTATAGGACTGATTTTTTCTTTCCTTATAAGGCAGTTATAAAAATGGCATAAAGACGCAGACGTAGAGAACAGACTTGAGGACATGGGGAGGCAGGGAAGGAGAAGCTGGGACAAAGTGAAAGAGTAGTATTGACATTTATACACTACCAAATGTAAAACACATAGCTAACGGGAAGCAACTGCATAACACAGGGAGATCAGCTCGATGATTGGTGATGACCTAGAGGGGTGGGATAGGGAGGGTGGGAGGAAGGCTCAAGAGGGAGGGGATATTGAAATATAGGTATAAATACAGCTGATTTGCTTTGTTATACAGCGGAAACTGGCACAGCAGTGTAAAGCTATCACACTCCAATAAATATCAAAAGAAAAAAAATGGCATCAGAGAATTACACCGTCATCTATGAATTTTGAAATCATTTTTTTAAATGCTTTCTTTGGAAAACAAGGAGTTAATGTAAAGCTCCCTCTTTCAGAGACTATGAAGATGGTGATAAAAGCATCAGAGAAAAATTATTAACAGTAAAGATCTTTCCCAGCCAAGTTATGTCATAGGTTTAGCAGAGGATAGATTTTATGGTAACAAATGTAGTTTCAACTTTAATAAGAGGTAATTATTCAACCATCAGCTCTATAGATTATTGCTGTTATAAATACCTTTTGCTTAAGGAAACTAGTGTAATGCCAATCACATGCAGGACTCTAGGGAGGACCTAGGGAATAAACAGTACTAAATGTCATTTCCACACCTTGAAAGTCATTAGAAATTATGATAGAGTAGACACTTAAAGACAAATGCAAGCATTATCAACTGGATGGAAAGCAATATAAGCTCTGGATGCCCAGGTTTTTAAATAATGATCGCTGACATTTATTGAGCATTTACCACAGGTGCAAGGAACCTGATGTGTATTATGCTATGTCAACCAAAATAAAATCCTGGGAAATAGATACCATCCTTTTTCCCTTTTTAAAGAAAAGGAAACTGAGGCATAGAGATCAAATAACCTGTCCAAAATCACCCAACAAGCACATGAGCACATCAAGTTCGACAAAGAGCTGTTTCTGAACAAGGCAGGGCCAATGAATATAATTTATTTGGACTTTCAAGAAGTCTATGGCATGGTGTTCATACCAAGAGTTACTTAAAAACAAAACCAAATGACGACTGGGCTAAATGTTTTGCAATGGATAAAAAATTCGCCTAATAACAGGCCCCAAAGAACAGAGTTGAACTAGTATCTTTATGACAGACACGTCAGTGCTAATCCTTGCAAATGGATCCTGGATTAATCTTATTTCACATTTCAGAAATGACATGGAAGCAGAAGCAGAGTCACGAGTCTGAGTTTACAGATGACGTTAGTATTTTACAAAGAGTAAAATGCAAAGCAACCACAGAAGCAGCTCACAAACCATGAGGAGGCTTGCTTCTGGCAGATGACCTTCACTGTGGGCCAGTACGCAATTCAGCTGGAGGAAACTAATCCACCTACACTTAACAAATAGTAAGCACTAAACTGTAAGTTTGATAGGAAACAGGATTTTTGGAGCTCATATAGACTATACTGATATGACAAAAAGGGCAAGAAAATAGTGTACATTTCTAGGAAGAGTATGGAAAGCAATCCAACAAGCATAATTACTTTTTAACAAGTTTATGAAACACTCCTACTGCCCATATATTTTAGATATTAATTCACCTTTTATTGAGATCATCATCGTAGTTTCATGTGTAGTTGTAAGAAATAACAGACGGATTCCTTGTACACTTTGCCCAGTTTCCCCCAATATATTTTGCAAAAGTATACGGGCTGTGCCCATATTCACATATAAAATTCTACTATTTCACTCCATCTGGAAAACACCATGCACGTCAGGGAAGTACACATCAAGAAAGGCACAGGGGCCTAGAGATGGTTAGGGTCAAAGGAGCTGAAATGACTACAGGAACAGAAGGGCTGCAATAGGTTAATCAACTACAAATCTAGATGCCTTCAGTCTAACAAAACAAAGTCAGGGATGGAGTTTTTAAATGACTTTAAAACATATTAGTAATATAGAGTGTACGTAGGCTGTCTTTAGGCTTAATTTCAAATTCTTGAATATCAGAACTATGTGGACTTGTTGGCACGATGGCAAATGACTGTGTGAAACATGTAGACCGTGGAGGAAATTGAGGAAACTCTCCCACTCCTCCCCTTTCCCCCCAACCCCCCACCACTTAGTAGCTGTGCGACCGGCCACAAGTTACATTAACTCTCTAAGTTCATTTCATCTTTCGTATGGGGGTAATAATGACACCTGCCTCCTAGGGCAGTTTTGGTGATAAAGTAGGAAAATTCATGCAACAATGCCTAAGGTAGATGTTATTAATTTAAAGACCTTTAAAGCACGGTTTCTAAACTTCGGCACTCTTGACATTTTGGACTAGATAACAATTTGCTGGGGCAGTGTTGGGGGCAAAGTGTGTCTTGTACATCGTAGGATGTAGAGTCCACCCCTGGACTCTACCCACTAGATGCCAGCAGCACTCAGACTCCAGCTGTGACACCAAAATAATGTCTCCAGATATTGCCAAATGTCCCAAAAGGGGCAAAAAAAGAAAAAGAAAAACCAAACAAAAAAAAAAACCAACCCAGGTTGAAAACCACTGGCTACTGTTTTAAAGGAACCAATTTAGGAGAAGAAGATGAAGTTCTACTTTCTACAGTGATAGCCATTTTCTAGTTAAAGCAACCAATGCCACACACTAAAAACTTTAAAAGATTCAAGAAGGATTTAGAAATAATACACATACACAAATGCAATGCATAAACGTCCTAAAAGATATTTGGAGTCTGGGCACTTCTGAGGTTTAGGTCATGAAGACCCTCTCACTGACTTTCAAAGCCTGTCTGGGGCTGCTGCCAGATAGGACGGAACATTATGTGGGTGATCAGACCCACCTAGTGGGAGACCTGAGATGCTCCCTGTTCCTGAAACCCAATTATAAACGGCACCTGCAGCAAGAACATCTTTCCCGGCGCCCTCAGAGGGGTACTGAGTTCTACAAAGTGCTCCTGAATCTCCCTGAACATCAAAATCATCAAAGGGAGCTTTTCAAACAGAGATGTTCAGGCCTCATCTCTACACTTTAATTCTGCATCTTAGGGTGGGGAGCCAAGACAGCTGTACATTTAATAAGCACTGCCAGGTAACTGGGAACATTTGGACACATAGACAGTGTCTTGAAATACCACAGAGAAGGTCAGGTTCTCTTTCACTCTGCCCCGTTTCAACTTCAACATGAGGAAGAGACCTACAGACCATTCAGAATTCTTTAGAGGAATACTTATAGACTGTACCCAGATATACTTCATTAGTGCTGCCTAACAATCAACACTGGAAGCAAGGCTTTTACCAAAATGGACAGTTCAATGTGAAAATCAAGATTTTATAATAATTAATTAGGTAATGCTTTGGAATTGTTACTTCTAGTAATAAGTCTTCAGTTATCTCTGTTGACAGCTTTTGCTAACAACTCCATCACCTGTGCTCAGACTGAACAGGGGTTACTATGCTTAGTCATGTGGAGCAACATCAAAAGGTCCTTGTACACACATGACAAGCAGGTGGAAAGACAACCCTCATTCCACTTTCCCACCAACACCACCAGAAGAGATGCTTACTGATGTGCGGAGGACACATCTGCTTCAGCTGTAAGAGGCTGTTGATTGAGTTAGAGGGATTTTGAGCCTCAGCACCGTGTGGGTTTCCCTCTCACGTTTTTCAGTTTGCAGCCTACAGGCAGGGTGACCAGCTGTCTCGGATTGTCTGGAATTGAGAATTTCCCAGCACGTGGAGTTTTTAGTGCTGAAACTGGGGCAGTTGGTTACCCTCTGTGCAGTCCTGAAGCTGCCCTGCAGCTGGTAACCACTCTGTTGTTTTTCTCTAAACACCTCTATGCCCCTCAGGTCTGTCCCTGTCTCCATCCTGCCCATCTCTAGCTCCAGCTTGGGCCCCCTTCTCCTGAAGTAAATGGACTGAGCCAACTGGTCACAGACCCTAAGGTATAAGTCCATGTGGCCTGTGAGCTTCTTCCCATTGATGAAACTGAGTCAAAGAGAAGCTAAAAGAACCTGACCTCCTCTCTCTCTTAATTCAAGACACTGTCCACTTACATAGTGGCTCCCAATACTTGAGAATATTTATGAAATATAAAGATTCCAGGACTTTCAACCCTAGACTGTCTACAGATGAGGACTGAGAATCCCCAGCTATAAAAGCTTCCTGGTAATTGTGATATGCAAGTAGGTTCAAGAAAACTCTCCAGAACACAGTGCTCCTTCGGGGTGCCATAGATTTGCTGTTGCAGCAAGTGCAGTTTGTAACTGGATTTTTAAAACAAGGGAGCATCTCGCGTATTTTACTAGGTGAAGACAGATCTTTGTATCCTGTAAACTCAAGTTAAAACCCAATATTTGGATCTCAAGACATAGAGAATACGGTACTCTGATCAGACCACCATTTCAGATGCCCCCTGCAAAAGTTAAACAACTTTAAGTCATGCCTTAAATCCAGTCTAAAGTAAGTTTGAAACCTATTTAAATCACAGCAACTTATATTTCTGAATGTTTGCTTTGAATGGTTACTTTGTGGCATATTATACCCAGATATTCTTGTAAAAAATAACTTGTTAGATTTTGTCCTTGTTATACCAAATATTGACATCAACAATTACTAAGCCAATATTTATAGACATCTAAGACCCAGGGCTAGATTCCAGACTTTAAGAAAAAAATTTTTTTAAGTTATGATAACCTTCGATAGACTTCAGCATCGGTGTTAATCTACGCAAGCACACTATCATCAGGGCTTTACGCATACACACAAAACTGTGGTTGCCAGGTGTTCAAAGACCACTCCAGAAATCCATTCACAGGCCCCGCGTTTAGAACAGCTGATCTAATATGAGCACAAATTTCTCCCTTCTGAGTGATACGTGGACTAGAAAATGCATGGCCTTCCTATAAGAGTGTGTCTTGGAAGCCAGTGAGACCACACTAGCCCATAAACTGAACTGTGAAAGCTTCTTTCAAATGCTCATCACGTTGGCAATATTCCTGCCAAACGAAGAGACTCCTTAGGTCCCTGAAAACATCTAGTGGGTGGTTTCTAGGTTGTGTCAAAGGTATTTTTTAAAAATAAAATTAGAGAGAAACATGGGCCAAATAAAGTATTCCAAGGTCCAAAATAGGAGCTGGGACCTCTTCACTTTCCCTGCATCAGTTCCCATGCAGTCATTAGCTAAATGAGATTCCTTATTCATAAGCTCTGCAAAGGCCAAAAACATCAGGAGGGTTTTATCTTTGAAAACTTGCAGGAGCTGTTCTTGTCTACTGTGGTCGCATGCACGTGCGCACGCTCATACACACACACACACCCGCCCTAGAGTGGAAACCTCTCTTTTTCATCAGCTCTCTTGGAAAGACTCTGGAGTATCTCAGATTCACCTACATTTCGGAAAATCCAGCATCCAGCCCACAAGCCTCCTCTGTAAGGAGCCACTTGCGCATCTGTGCCATTCCACACCAAACATGGAATACGCTGTTGGTTCCCTTGTGGGAGTGATCCCTACATAAACTCAGTACGTGTTTCTATTTTACAAAGAATGTGTTCACAAGTTTGTTCAAAATCCTGTCCATCCAGAATGAGAAAATGTAAACCTATTATTGACCTTTGGAAAAAATAAGACACATACACATAAAAGTCACGATAAACATATATACATACACACACATATATGTATATATGTGCATATATATCTATATATATATCTCCATATCCAACATGCAGCAAATATTTTATTGAACAGATACTTGTGAAACTATACAAAACATCAGATAATTCAAAAGTTAATTTGTATTTGGCTTGGGACTTTATGTGTTTTGTACGTTGTTTGTTTACAGGGTGTGGAATATGGGGTTGGTGGAAGAAGAAGGGCATTGTCTAATAATCTGACTCAAATCCATGATTGGCCTGACATTGGCTCCTGCCCAATATTACTTGCATTTCATCCAAACACAATGTCCCACAGAGCAGAGGGGCTCACCAGGTGACGAGGACAGCCAACTGGCCACCTGCATCCACAGGGAAGTAATTTACCACTTACCAGCAGGGTCACACTAGGCCTCAGTGTCCTTACTATGAATAGTATTACTCCACAGGTTTAAGTATTTAAATTTATAGCTATGAAGTGCTTAGAACAGTGCCTGGATCATAGAAAGTCTTCAATAATAATAGTAGCTATTATTACTAGCTATTATTAGCCACTATTATTAATACCTATTCAAACACTGGAGATGACTGTTTTGCCTACTTAGCCCATGTGGGTCTGTTTTAAACAGTAACGTCTTCAATGCACTATTGCTTATGGTACTGAAACAGATTACCTTTGTAAATCTCTTTGTTCAATTCCTGGAGATAAAGGACATCTCATGAAGCAAGCTCACCCAGGCCTATTTCTACCATCCATTCAGAAACCAGTCTGCTAACCTCTGGCCCACTGGTGTTAGAAAAGGTAAGCTGTGCTCTCCTTTCTACTCATGTAAATTTAGCATTTCTTTCCCATCAAAGTCTTCCTGGGAGCATTCACTTGCCTTCTGCTTGCTAGTCAACCTACTATCCCCGAGATTAAAACTAGAGAAACTAACAGATAAATGAGACCCAAGTTTGAGACTTTTCAACACAGAAATTAATGCTAAAAAAAATGAGACAGAAAAAGACAATATAGGATCAAAAGGAGCTGCATCACTCACCTCCACCTTCCCTGGGTTGGTGGATCACCTTACAAGCAGTTAACAGAAGAAAAGAAGTAGCAATGTTGAAACTCCCTTGACCCCTCAAAAATATCATGAGTCTCAAGACCGCACAGATGACCTAAATCCAGTGATATAAACATACCACTTTTGCGTCACAGGAGACCAAACAGGAAAATGAAGACCAGTTATTACGGGTGCTTTCCACCTGACACCAGCTCTGGAAGTCTGACTCTGGGCCCCCAGCTAGAGAGATCTGGATTCCAGCACATCTTAACTCCTCCTGCACCCTCTCAGCTCCCCAGTGCACCGGGCACTGTTTCCCACGGGGGCCAGGGTTCAGAGGAAACAGCAAGAGGTGGAACTATCCTGAGAGTACAGACGAGGACCTCCCGAAGCCCAGCCTCTTACCTGCGGCATCTGCCCCCTCGGCAGGTACACTCTGCGTGGACACTGGGGCTGCGTCCTTGACTCCGTGCACCTGAGCAGCTTCTTCCTGGTGTGTCAAAAAGGCAGAGCACAGATCAGTTTCCAGAGCTTGGAGCTTCAGCAAGGAATTCTGCCAGCAAAAGCAGAACATCAGGCTGGCTCAGTTAAATCCTAACACAATGCCGGGTCTGCAGCTCCTTCCTCCAGCGCCTGGCAGGAAGCGGGCTCGGCCTCAGCTGCTTCAGGCAGAGCTGGTTGTGCCAGAATCAGAGGCACGTTATTCCAGATGCAGTCTCAGTTTCTGCTTCATATAAATCCTAACGTATATTGATTATCTGTGACACATGGGACTGGTGATTTCGTCAGCAAGAGACGCTGCACCCGGAGAACCAATCTGAGAAGGTATCTGCTTCCCGGGTGCTTGAGCCTTTATGCTTTCCAAGTGTTCCATTCATTGTGCTGACATCGGGAGCAGATGATATTAGGCCCCTCCCAAGCTACCATTCATAAAAGCCAGCGTCCCTCCCCTGCAAAGACTGCAGCAGCCCGCAGTGCACAAAGAGTTACTGCTGCAGTGGCTGTCTGGCAGCTGGGAGGTGCTCCGGGGCTCCCTTATCTGCATCTGCATGTGGGATGCATGTGGGATGTGTGCGTGCCAGCAGGGGTGTGTGTGTGTGCACGCGCGCACGTGTATGTGTGTCTTCTGAAGTTACTTTTCTCACATGGGACGGCTACAGATGCCTTTTACTAAGAACAGAGTGGAGGGATGGAGGGAGATGACCTTGGTCCCTTAGTCTGACTCAGGCACTGAGGGAGAAGCAATTTATCATCCGTAACTCCCAGCACAACCTCCTCACTCCCCGTCTTCATTTCTCATTTTAAATTCCTCCCATGGTTCTTAATAAGAGCAAAGTCATACAGACTGACGCACGTATCCTGCCGTGATGCAGATGCCTGGCAAACTCACTCCCCTGACCAGGTGAAAGTGAGTCACACCAAGTCCCTGGCCGGGCCCTGCTCCCCTGCAACAGGGCAGCTCTGCAGGCCTCAGAGATCCTTGTGGGGGGGGGGGTTACCTAGAGTGGAGCCACACACACATACACGCACAGACTTACAGCCTGCCTCCGCACAACCTATTCCCCACACCCCCTCCTAACCAACCGCCACACCCTACTCCAGGCACACTCCCCACATATACCCTCACACCCTACCACACATACTCCAACTCCTTACCCTATACACACCTTCACCCCCAACCTCCACACCCTCATGCCCAAACCCCCGACCTTCACATTCTACTCCACACATACTTCCAACCCGAAATACCCCGCCTCCACCCATATACACCCTCATTCTGACCCCTCACACTCAGCCCTTTATTCCCATCCCCCCACACCAACACCCCACTTTATATACACCCCACATACACCCTCATGCCCACCCCTACTCCTCAGATACCCTCACACCTATCCTCACATAAACACCCCCCCCACCTCCTCATACCCCAAACCCTCCCTGCACACATACCCTCCTCATTCCGCTCATGGGAGTACATATGAACCCACAGTAGTGTTTTAAAAGCTGCTCTTTGAGAAATGTCTTAAACCAGTTGTCTCTCAGCCAGTTTGAACGTGGCAGGTGCCTCGCAGGCTCAGGACCCCTCCTCCGCTGCGCTCAGAGATGGGGCAAGACCTGGCAAAAACCTCCCTGCGCTCAGGAGCTGATGCCTAGGAGCCCACAGCTTGGACGAAGCATCTGCCTGACACCAGGCCATCTTTTTTTTTTTTTTTACAGCTTCTTCTTCCTCTCTGGGATGTTTTCCCAGAAGCTAAGTGTGGAAGCAAGAGCCCAAGGTTACTGATAGGAGGTACAGAAGGAACAAGGGCACCAATTTCTGGGAAGATTTAGTACCCAAGCATATGGGAGGCAAAAGAATGATTCCAGGCAAGCTTCCTACTGAAGCACCTTGGAAATCAGCGTGACCACTTAAAAAAGCAAAATTATCTGAAAATTAAGAAATAATGCCATGAGAATATAAGATGGTACAGCTGCAACAGCAAACGGTATGGTGGTTCCACAAATAGGTATTTCTAAAAATGGGTCATTCCTCAAATATGGTAATTCTAAAAACAGAACTACTGTACGATCCAGCAAGCTCACTGCTGGGTATGTGCCCCCAAAGAATTGAAAGCAGTGACTCTAACAGATGTTTGTATACCCGCGCTCACAGTGACATTATTCACAATAATCAAGCCATGTGTTATGGACTGAATTGTCTCCCTCAAATTCATATATTGAAGCCCTAAGCCCCCAGTGTAACTGTATTTGGAGACAGGGCCTTTAAGAGGCAATTAAGGTAAAATAAGGTCATAAGGGTGAGGCCCTAATCGGATATGACCAGTGCCCTCACAACAGGAGAGAGACACCAGGGATGCACATACACAGAGGAAAGGCCATGTGAGGACACAGTGAGAAGGCAGCCATCTGCAAGCCAAGGAGGCGGCTTCAGGAGAAACCAACTTTGCCGGCACCTTCATCTTGGACCTCCCATCTCCAGAACTGTGAGAAATGTTTCGACCACTGAGTCTGCAGCATCTTCTTTTTTAATGGCAGCCCTAATAGAGTAAGAGCAGGTTAATACGAGGTGGAAGCAACCCCAGGGTCCATCAGCAGACGAACTGATGAATAAAATGTGATATACACAAAAAATGCAATATTATTTAGACTTAGGAAGAAAATTTTGACAACCCTACAACATGAATGAACTTTGAGGACATTATGCTAAGTGAAAGAATCCAGTCAAAAAGGACAAATAGCCAGAGCAGTACAATTCACAGAGACGGAAAGCAGAATGGTGGTTGCCAGGGGCTGGTGGGGCAGGAAGGAGAGTTAGTGTTTAACGGGTACAGACTTTGAGGCTGGGGAGAGAACGTTCTGGAGATGGATGCTGGTGAGGGTTGCACAACAATGTGAATGTGCTTAATGCCACTGAACTGTATGCTTTAAAACAGGTAAAACATTAAATTTTAAGTTATATCTATTTTACAATTTAAGAAAACAAAAAGTAAAAAAAGAAAGAAAATCAGTCCTTCTCTACGTTTAGAGGGAGGACACAGAACCAGCCACCTCTTGTAAACTCAACGTGCTCTTGTATATTCTACAAAGCAGACGAGGACATGGCCTTAAGTCAGAACCAGAGGCCATGTCTGCTACACACGATGCAGCTGACTTTGGGCAAGAATCTTGGCTTTTCTAAGCCTTAATTTCCTCTTGCATAAAAAGAGCCAATAATGACAGTGACAATGGCACCTGCTCCAAGAATTAAACAAGGGAAGGCACGGAGAGCACACTGCACAGCACCAGCACGGGGGAAACACTCAAGCACTGGACTCCGTGGTTATTACGTGCATCTCCATACCCTGGAGGCTGCTGGGCAGAGCGCTGGTCGTGTGGGAGGTCAGACCCCACAGCATCTCTTGACTCATCATTCTACTCCCAGGGCCTCACTCTCCGTATCTGTCCAGGAAGGACCTGAGACTAGGTGACCTGTAAGTTCCCTTCCAACTTTCCAGGAGAGAAAAGCAAACATGCCCATGTACTGAGGCTGTGCACAGAACCTGACAGAGTGGATGCCTGGAAGTGTTCACACGACACAAACCAGCAGCAAAGAGTCTTACTGCAGAGGAGTTCGTCAGGTCACATTCAGAGGGCTCTCCGCTCCCCCAGAGCGAGGTGTAAAGCTGAGACCCAGTTATGGCCAGAAGCAGTCATGGATGGCTCTCACCTGTCTTCCCCTCCCTCCTCCTCCCTCACCTGTACTCACACTGAAGCTGAACCAAGACTTTGGAGATATGTTTGCATGGCTGGTTTATTCCTCTCTCAGACACGAGAAAGGAGAAAGCTTAAAGCAACGGGGAAGAACAGAATGGCAAATGGAACAGGAGAGAGAAGATGAAGGTCTCAAGGGACAGGAAGACATCCAAGTAGAATGGAAAACACAAACTGCTGGAATTGAGGACCAGAGGGCAGAATGGAGGAAACTCTGCACACCAACTGTCATCAACTACGTCCCTTCCCCACCCCACACTGACCCGTTACCTGAGGACCACCTCAGTGCAGGAACAGAGGGTGGGGACTTGGACGCCCTGTGTGGGATGGGCCCTGATGACCAGAGAACCCATGACAGGGGAGGCAGGCAGCAGGCTTTACCTATGAGCAATCTATACCACGGTCACACACATATCCTTCCAGTGGACGACAGGAGGCATTCAGCCTGTCGCATCAGGGCTGATTCCCCACAGAGCCAACCCCTGAGAAGGCCGGAGAACAACTTGCACCACACACGCAAGGGTCATGCCGTCCGCAGTTGTACCAGTACACGTGCGGCTCCCGGGCTCCGGCAGCTCTCAGTGCACAAAGAACTGCTCTGGGCTCTGCAGCATGAGACTGAGGTCAGCCCCCTCCTCTCCGGGCTCCGGTCTTGTGTATGTGCTTGCTAATACACAAGCAAACAAAGCAAACAAAGCAAACATCATAGGGTGATGGAGGAAAGACACCACAAGCCAGGGGACAGAGTGAGTAAGCAGCTATTTCACTCTCCAACCTTGCCTGGCTTAGTGACCTTTCATGCAGGAATAAGCTTTGCCCCTATGGAAAAATGCCAGGCAGTCAACCCCTGTGGTCCTAGTGCTACCTCAATCCGGCCCTTCTCTTGCTCGGGGGCTTCTGCTCCTGTGAGGCTGCCCCAGCCCATCCCTGGGGGTCAGCCTGCCTGCGCTTTTCTGGGTTTACAGCCAAAGTCTCCCTGAATGGGTCTCTAGGATCTGCAGGAAAATTGAACAAAGGCTGATGGATCCTCTCAAGAACAATGACTAGCTCTGCTTCCCCAGTTCTCCCATATGGTCACCAAAGAAACCAAAGAGACGTCCCTGAAACCTAGGTGTGGTTTTCTACAAGCTAATTTTTCTCTTTTACATAATGGAAAATATGTGACTTGTTGTAGAAAATAACTCTATTCATTTGCTCTCCTCTACAATTACCGGGTCCCACTTTGGTTGGGTTGGAACGGAGAACACCCACACAGGCTGGATGGTGAAATACTATTTTAGGATGTCTTTGTCTGCAATAATTCACCAGTTGCAGAGCAAGGACAGCTTACTTTTAATTTCTATGAAGAGGTTTCGTGACCCTTTCTCATCCTTTCATCTATCCAAGAACTGTATACACATTCTCTACGGCAAAATCAAACTGGAAATCTGCTCAAAATTGAGGATACAACAGGGTCCCCAGGCATCTCCATTCTACTGACCACTGTTCTTCCCTGAGCATTCACGTTTCCTGTGTACGCTCCCCCCAAAACACACACACGCCACTCTTCCCTTCCATCTGCTCCTTGCCCCTGCCTCCCTAGGTCTAATTCAGTTGCAGTTGCTTCACAGTCAAACTTCCATCAAATCTTGAGCCAGTTCTGATTACCTTGTCCAAACAGGGCCCCCCAATTTCTCTTTTAGCATCTTGTTTTTTCCTTCCCAACATTCACTATGATATGGAATTTTATTTATTTCTCCACCTGTTTATTGGCTCTTTCCAGCTCCAGAAGGGCTGGAAGCATGCCGCCATTCTTCACAGCTGTACCTAGCACAATGAGTAGAACAGGAGCCAACCATTAAGAAGCCTGCCGCTGTATACTAGTTTTGTTTGCCTGGACCCTTTAGGCAGTACTTGGGAGGCCCTTCTGAGTATCCAATTTCAAGCCTCCCTGCTGCCCTGGTTTAGAAACTTCAAAATGCTTGTGAATCATTGGGGAGTTTGTTAAAGATATGCCCTCCCAGGTAGGGAAAGACGCAGATTCTGTGGTCAGGGTCAGGGTTGCTTAGATGCAGGAGGTCCAAGGACCACACTTTGAGAAATACTGCCCTATTCCCTAGGGCCTTGACCCACTCTAAATGCTGCCTTGGTTGCCTGTTAAGCTCTACCTGTCCCAGGAACAACAGCTCTTCCCTGACCTCCAGGCTTCTGACACCCTCATCGGCCTCCAGCCCCGGTACCCCTCCTTGGAAGGGCACCTCCACGTCAGGAAGTATGACGTACGGGGTGCTCAAAAGCAAGGCAGTGTTACCTCCTGAGCTCTGGATGTTGTTGCCAAAAGAAGTGGGACTTCCTCCAGTGGTGATGGCTATAAGGAAAGGCCAAATTCGCCCTGCCCCTAGGGACACTGGGCTTTTGGCTAATCCCCCTGGGGGTGGGGAGGGGGGCTGTGTTGCTTATGTCCCAGTGTGCTTTGCAGCCACGTCCAACTGAAGGATGACACACCTCGGCTCAGCCCATCCCAGCTTCCTCAGGATGGTCAGCCCTCACTGTCCTGCACTCCCCAGTGGAGAAATTCGATTCACTTCAAGGAGTCCTCTGCTGACAAGAAGATCCAGGTCCTACTCTGACGACGGCAGCACATCTTTGTTCACCAAGGACAATCTCACTGCCACACACAGTAACTCAAAACAAACGTCCTCCCAGCCAGATGATTTGACTTCAGCCTAGGAAGAGGGAGTCCTGTATTAGTGTTACCTCTCTGTGATATCCTTATTATGCTCAGTTTACTAAATAAACAGTACAAACAAGATGTTTGGGAGAGAATAACACCACTTTATAAGCTCACATTTTAACTCAGGAACCTGAGCTTTTCTAGATGATAAGACACAGATTTTCTACAAATAGAATATGTCTCATTTTCAACTCATGGAATGGACTTGAATAGTTGCTCTTTGTAGTTTCCAGTACTTAACCTGTGCAAAGGCACAGGCATTAAGACAGATAAACCCCCTAACAAATCACTTTTTCCGGAACATCAGTTACATCCCCTGGACGGAAGTCCACAAATCTAGTCCATGTTGCTGCCCATACTGTTACTTCTTTGTGGCGACTTAAGTTCCAGGTGTTTTTAGCCCTGAAAATGACTCTGCTTAAAAACTAAACTCAGTAAGATGTGTACACAGTAGAGGGACTTTTAACCCCAAATCTACCATGTGCTCTTTCTGTATCTGTGGGCAAATCATCCCATCATTTTGGCCCATGGGCACTTTTTTTTTTTTCTGATGAGGCTAGCTTAACCCCTTCAATTTCTACAATCCAATGAATATTAGAAATTAATAACCATCCCACTGGAAATCAAAAAATCACTTGCCATATGAAATGTTACCAACCTACGACTTTAAAGATGGCAGGTCACACTGGAAAGCATTAGCCATTTCCTCAAATACTAGTATTTTTGTTAAAAGAGAAGAAAAGTAAGCTTTTACCTGCTTTAAAATCTGAGTTTTTTCAACTACAAATAGAACTACCATATGATCCAGTAATCCCACTCCTGGGCATATACCCAAAGAAAACCATAATCCCAAAAGAAACTTGTACCATCATGTTTATTGCAGCACTATTTACAATAGCCAGGACATGGAAGCAACCTAAATGCCCATCAACAAATGAATGGATACAGAAGATGTGGCATATATATACAATGGAATATTACTCAGCTATAAAAAGGGATGAGATGGAGCTATATGTCATGAGGTGGATAGAACTACAATCTGTCATACAGAGTGAAGTAAGTCAGAAAGAGAAGGACAAATATTGTATGCTAACTCACATATACGGAATCTAAAAATGGTACTGATGAACTGAGTGACAAGAACAAGGAAGCAGATACAGAGAATGGACTGGAGAACTCGAGGTATGGGAGGGGGCGGGGGGTAAAGGGGAAACTGAGAAGAAGCGAGAGAGTAGCACAGACATATATATACTACCAACTGTAAAATAGTCAGTGGGAAGTTGTTGTATAACAAAGGGAGTCCAACTCGAGGATGGAAGATGCCTTAGAGGACTGGGGCAGGGAGGGTGGGGGGGACTCGAGGCGGGGCGTCAAGGAAGGGAGGGAATATGGGGATATGTGTATAAAAACAGTTGATTGAACCTGGTGTACCCCCCCAAAAAAAAAAAAAAATCTGAGTTTTTTCAGCTATACTTCAATACAAAATAAATTTTTAAAAATCTGAGTCTTATAGCCCTAAGAAAGACAACGATGTCCTAAAAAGGGAAAAGATACCCATGCTAGCAAAGCCAGAACCTAGGATACTGAGTTACCACACGTCCCTCTAAATCCCTGAAGAGTGGGGATGACAAAGTTCACTCTTCTGCTGCAGCCCCCATGCCCCACAGCAGCTCCGAACGCAGAGCTGCGTACAGATTTGCTTCTCGATAAATACTGCTGAAAGAAAAAATTACTCCTTAGAAAAAATATCCCCAAAGTCACAGTTTTTAGGCAAAATTTTGGTCTTAGGGCCAGAAGAAATACTTTATTTTAATTTGGCAGGGGTTGGGGGAGCAGAATATATCATAAAGGCTGTCAGCTTTATATTTTGCCAAGTGAGAGCGTGTGGGAAAATAGATAGATCCCTATAGATTAGATAGATAGATAGATAGATAGATAGATAGATAGATAGATAGTTAGATAGATAGATGGGGAGGGATAAACAAACCTCCCCATCATTTCATCACAAAATGGAATTTTTAAGAACAATCTCTAAATTAAACAGTTGTTCGTCAACTTTGGCGTTATGAAACACTTACCACGTTGTTCTTATATTTTAGCTACAAGGCAATGAAAGCTACCACACAGGCTGACATCTGGGAGCTACTGAGCTAGACACGGTCCCTTCCAGCCTGCATGAGAGAGCAAGAAATTAATAACATGAAGAGGAGTAAACGTAAGAGTGTGCGAGAAGGAAGCAGATGGAGACACCAGGCCAGAGGAAGGAGTGGGGCCAGCAGGACAGAGCTGTGTAGAGTGTGGGAGATGGCAAGGCTGGTAGGTGAAAGGCAAACAGGTGTGTCAGCTATGGCGAGACCTGCCGCAACTTCTCTGCTCAGCCCAACACCCCTGAAGTTTCTCCAAGTTAATTCCCGGCCAAGGGGGAATACTGAGCAGCTGCCGGCACGGCTTCCACCGTTCCTGCCAATGCCATGCTAAGGACTCCCCTGAGGGCGATGACTACAAACCTGGTCCCCCTGGAAACAAGAAGCCAGGTTGGATAGCTGCTTCCGCCTGAGGGGACAAAATAAACCAGGCCTGCAAACAACTCAGAGTTTCTCTGCAGTGCAGTTCATTCAACTGGGAAGGAGAAACAGGGTTCACATCGTGACCATGTTGGCTGCTGGATGTCCTTGTTGACACTGACAAGAAAAGTGGGCTAAAATTAAATGAATCATAGGACACCATTCCTGCTGAGGAAGAAACGTTGGTAGCGAAGCAAGGTCACCTTATCTCAACTCAGGAAACCATACCAGAAAAAAATGCCAAATGGCATCCTGCAGTGGTCCAGTATACAGGAAAAGTACCTTGGATATTATGCTTCCAGAGACCAGTACTATGTAGTCCAGCGTCCATTTACCCATCTTCTGATCCAAAATGGGAAAATATGTCTACCTCTAGCCAATCGGCTTATTCCAAACCCCAAGGTCAGAGTGATTGGTCCTAGAATGGGCTACATGTCCCATGCCAGGTAAATGAGACTCAAGTATGGGACGTTATGGAGCTAGAAAGGACTCTATTTCTACTGTGTGATAGGCAGAATCTTAAAGATGACCCCCAAGATTCCTGTACCCTGGTTATTCAATCAAACACTAATGTAGATGCTGCTATGAAGAGATTTTGCAGATATAATTACAGTCCTAACTCAGGTGACCAAGGTTACAGAGATTGCTTGCATGAGCCTGAGCCAATCAGGTGAGCCTTTTAAAAGCAGAGTGTTTCTTCCAGCTGGCAGAATACAACAGAGAGACTTGGGCCACAGAAGGATTTGGTGCTGCTGGCTCAAAGATGAAGGGGCCCATGTGAGAGGGAATGAAGGCAGCCACTAGAAGCTGAGAGCTACCCCCAGACACTGATCACCAAGGAAACAGGGTCTACAGACCTACAACCTCAAGGAAGTAAATTCAGAAAATGATCTGAATGAGCTTGGACATGGACTCTTCTCCAGAACCTCCAGATAAGTCTATCACAGCCAATGCCTTGATTTGTTTTGTGAGACCTTGAGCAGAGAATCCAACAGAGTCTACCCAAATTTATGACCTACACAACTGTGAGCTAATAAATAGGTGTTTGAAGCTGCTAAGCTTTGGTAATTTATTACACAGTAATAGAAAACTAATATACACTGGAATTACTAGCTGTAAGAATAATGTGCCCTCAGAGACGGGTCAACCTAAAGGTAAAGACAATATAGGAAAGCAGAGCCAAAATGGAAAGAGATGGCGTCTCCATGACAAGCCTTTAATCCCCAGATCTAGCCATGCGTGGAGCCTATCCTGATCCTAAAATTTCAGGTGTGTGAATCAATAAAATCCTGTTATTTACGAAAGCCAGCTTGAGTTGACATTCAGTCACAAGGGAAAAACCCCAGACACTGAAGAAAAAAACAATTCTCAGTCAATTCTGATCTAAGGCCCAACCCTGTAGACTGGGTTTACATTTCAAAAGAAAAATATAGCTGCCTATTCCTACAGGAAAAAATACCATTCAGCCAACTCAGGAGTATCAAGGGCAAAAGAAGCCTCCTGCTAGACCATTTTCTCAAAATTAAAACAATTTTGAGGGAGAAACACATCTCAAACAAAACAGTAAGTACCATCTGGAGGTCTGATACAGCTTGATGCCAACATGCATCTATATGCTAAACTATGGATGGTAATAAAGAACAATCAAATCCTTCACATGGAGACACACACAGACATGTGCATATATACGCTCAAAAAGGGGCACAATTTGCCTCATTCCATCCCTTATGGGAACCTATGAGTAAATTCTACAAGCACTGGGTAAATGGAAAAAAGAAAAAAAAAAAAAAAAAAAGGTGGAACCAGTGAGTGTTAAAACTGAAAGCCCTCTTAGAGTTAACCCTATTCAAAACCTCCTGCCTCAGTTTTACAAATGAAAAACTAAAAGAAGTTGACGTGATGCTTTATGATATGCAGTCTGGGAGTTGGAAAAAAGTAGTATGAGGACCCAACATGGCATGTTTTCTCAGGGAAGGGGAGGTCCATTAGTTTTCTTCACACATCTGTTATTTTTCTTAATTGAAACTAAAACCAGTAACGGGATCTATTAGGATGTGCAGAGGGAAAATGATATTTTTTTTCTCATTTTATCCTTCATGCAATGTTTTGAACAACTGACTGTTTACTCATTATATGGACATGGGGAAATGAGTAAAACCAAGGATTAAGGTGGATGAGACATTGACAGATCTCAAGTCTAGAATATTTTCCAATCGGGAGCCAAGGCACCCCAATAAATAAAACCCCCTGATGTTAATAAAATCTTCAGAGGCAGAGTCTGAAATCTCAGATCAATGGCTGAATGGACACAATTAGTGTTTCAGAAACCAACTTCTATACTATCATCACAGAGACACCAAAACTCATGGAATGGAGAGGCAAGTCCTATCAAGAGACCCAAGGTCAAAAACTGGGGGCTTGAGACTGGCAGAAGAAAAGTGAGGCTTGCAGGAATCAGATCTATACTCACGTTCAATGGAAATAAGAAGTGAGTTCTTCAGTTCACTGGGAAAGTATTGGGAACACACACAAAGACAGATGCTCATAGGTAACTCTGTCACATCATGTATCACCTTACTGCATAGAGGAGAGCTCGGGTCTAGTACCAGCTCTGGAATCAAATACAGCTAAGCCCCATCTATCTGTGACAGAGCAAGTGGCATTAAGAAGTTTAAAAAGTAGATGTGAAAAACCATATGTGAAATTTGGAGAAAATGTGAAGCACATACGTAACATCTTAAAATTGTTGTAATCGACAATTACAACATTGGGGTGCATAGAAACATCTGGAAAATATTTGTGGACCATGCTTCTCATGAGGCTCAAGAAACTCTTTTTTGACTTTAGACTTGCAAGTCAGAATGGAAGGAAGAGAGCAGATATGGAACTAGCGGGTTCTTTTTTAAAGAGCTAGAAGGCTGTGTGTTGGAGGCAGTGGTATATAAATAAAAGGGGCAAAAGGCAATGAAGATAGTTAACAAATTCCACCTTACATTTCCACTTAGAGATGGAAGAAATACTCCTATTAAAAAATCACCTGTACAGAGAGACTGAAAGATAGTTCATTTTAAAGAAATTACAATTAGTAGTAACTGATCATAAGAGTTAAAAACTAGAAACAACCATACAATGGGTTACAGCAAGGAGAATGAAAGTTAAAACTACATGCCAAACACGTATGAATCTCACAAACATAATACTGAGTAAATGAAACCAGACACAAAAGAGTACATACAGTTCATTTATAAAAAGTTCAAAAAGAGACAAAACAAATCTACTTAAGTCCAAAGAATAGTAACCCTTATAGGGGAAGAGTGACTGGAAGGAACTAAATAAGGTGCCTCGGATGCTAATAACGTTGTTTCTTGATGCTGGTTACACACGTTGTGAGAATTCATCCTGCTGTACACTTACGATATGTGCACTTTTCTATACGTATTTTCTATTTGCATTAAAAACATTTAAGTAGTAATTCCCACCTGAATTCCATAAGACTCTGTTGCCTAAAGAAACATTATTATGAGGTTCGTCCATAGAAGAGTTTGGTGTTCTGTAAGTTTGGGAAATGCCAGGAAAGATCAAGTTTAATATGTTCCCACTCTATAGGACGTCTCCAACAATGAGTCTGAATGAGTCAACCCTCCCTCCATGGCCTTGGGCCATGAGCTGCCCCTGGTCAAGCTTTCCTAAGGTTTCCTCCAGCCCCCAACTCTTAGTCACAACATGATCTGCACTGTGATTTACCCCCTGATTGGAACAATTCCACTTGAGCACACACTGTTAACAGCCAGTCTCAATCCGCAGCAGCACCTTTTCATGGACCACTGCACGTTTACAACATGGCGCTGACTGCTCTTTCAGAGGCCTGTCTCCATTCAGCACTCTTGCACCCATGTAATCCCAGCGCAGTGAGCTGGCACATTTCATGTAATTTGCAAATACAATATAGAGAAGGAACACAGAAGAGCAGATTCTCAAAGAGAGCATTTTGCAACTGCAATTTGAGAATGCTCAAGTACTCTTCGCATTCTCACGGGGTTTCAGCTCACAGATCAGTTTCTCCAGAATACTTGAAACCTATCACAAGCTGACTCTTACAATCACCTCATTTTTCCAGTCACTTATGTCAAAACAAATCAGTGCTTCTTTACAAATAGCATTTTGTTTATTCCCAGTGGGCCAAACAGCTGTTGTTCATTGATTCAGGCTCTTGCCTCTTTTCTCTCAAAATTTTTTTGCACTCTATTTACTACAGGCAAGACTGTGGAATCTGAAGGCTATCTCTAGGCACAAAGGAATAACAAGCAGCGTTCCATGTTATCTTTAGGACATTTCCCACAACTTCAGTGATTTATTTAAGTGGGTTTAATCAGGGACCTGGTTTACCTTTGGCTACTCATTTATCCCAAATTCTAAGTAAAAAAGAAAAAGAAAATCACCTAAGTTCAATTAACTGTCTTTTTTTGGAGGAGGAGGAAGAGTGTGGTATCAAATGATAAACAAACAATTTGCCTGAAACCTGTCATTTCTCTTCCTGGCATCTGAACATGGAGTCTTTTCATTCTTTTTGCCATGGTCCTAATCAGATATACCACCCGCTGCTCCCTAATTATACAATGAGGGCAAGAGAAATTAGAATGTTCCAAACCAAAGACTTAAGCTAAGGCATTCATAACAACAGGGATCCTGATTATGTTATATTGGTTTCCAACGGGAGAATTAAATATATGTTTCAAAGAAAATCTAGAACAAGATTATTAACATTGTGATGTCCAGTTCAGTGGGAAACCATTTGGATTGGAAAATATGGCTTCAATGTGTCAAAGCATACTACAATACCATTCTGCAAACACCAAACTATATCATGCTCTGTGGAAAAATAGTAAGCATGATCATATCTGAGACTGCAAAAGGCATTAGAAAAAGCAGGGGGATGGGGAGATAAAATTAAGAGAAAACTTTATAAATGTAACTGTCACAGCCATGGATATACAATCCTGAAACAAAGTTGAAAGACGTGTAATGAAATGACTGCTGGACTTGGTTTGGGTCCAAGACACAGTCTTGCAAATAATGTTTTAAATGTATTTGCTCCAGAGAAAGGGGAAACAGTACCCAAAGAACTGTAAGGAAAACGAGTTTACTTTAGAGCAAAAATATTTAAAGTTTTAATCAGAATAAATTCCTAGTACTAGGAAAAAGAATAATAAATTTCATGATTGGCTAACTCATGTTCAAATAGCCAGCAATAATTACACCTACCTCACTGAAGTCCTGCCGAGTTTCATCCTTTGGCCACACGGCAGCCCTCTGGTCTATTCTATAAGATACAAAGAAAAATCATTTCCATTTAAAAGAAACCTTTCAACAATGCACATCTGAAGTTGGCAGCTACAGATCTGGCCACACCCCTGTTAAAAACCCTTAGTGGTGTCCCACCGCCCCAAGAACAAAATCCAGACTCCTTATAATGGTCTGCAACACATGACAGTGTTTGAACTCTGTCAGTCTTCCTGTCCCACCTCCTGTCACTCTCACCCTTGTCCCCTAACCTCCAGCCTCCCTGGCCTTCTGTTTCTTGAACACATAGTGCTGGTCTGCCTTCCCCCCAGACTTTCACAAAGCTGATGCTGTCCAGAATGGAGCATCAGCTCAGCTCCTATGTCACCTCAATGAGTCCTTCCTGATCTCTCTAATAAAACTATCCCTCCCCTTCACTCTCCATCGCACTGTCTTCAGATTTTCTTCTTAGTGCTTGTCACTACCTAAAGTTATGCTGTTTATTTGCATTTCCACATTGAAATGCAAGCTCCAAGAAATCAGTGATTCTGCCCATTTTCTACATTGCTGAATCCTCAGTACGCAGTGCAAATTCAGTATTTTTATGCTCAAATGTGATCTGATACAGTTGTTACAGAAAGATATCATTTGTTCACTGAAGATAACTTGGAAATTTCATTCTATCACCTACCTAACAAAATAAATGTTATAGCAGTTGCTGGGTAACACAGTAAAGCTAGGTTTTGCCACATCATAGCTTCCAACAGAAGGAAAAGGACTTAAGGCAAATCTACTCTGAATAAATTTTTTTAGATTAACAACAAAAAAACAAAAAAACAAAACTCCACTACTGGCAGATGCTCCGCTCCAAATCATGATTCATCAAATGCTATGGTCCAATAGCATCTATTACATAACATTCAAGTTCTTCTGCAGCAGTTTGCATGCTATTATATAATAAATATATTAAATTATAGTTATTATCCTTATTAAAAGGCCTGCTATCTTAACGAATAAAAGCTTTAGTCAGTATTAAGTCATTTATAAAAAGGTTTATTTTGGGATATAATTATTTACAGTTATTATTCTGCTTTGATTTGAGTCCTGAAGAAAGCATATATGTCTTCTGGAGGTAATCGAGATGAATGATTTCTAAAAGTAATAATGCACATTTAGAAATGTCACAAGCCTAACTTCTTCAAAATATTCTTAAGAATGAAAAGTTCTTTCAGTCCATGAGTGCTGCTAACTTTGCAAACAATTTACTTCTAATGAGAAAAGTGAAGAGATGATAGAACAGAATTTGACCGTCACACTGATGTTGACCATGTCCCTCCTAAGTGTGAGAGGAGAGACCATGTCCCTCCTAAGTGTGAGAGGAGACTAAAGGTCCCAACCAGTAGCCAGAAAGATGGCCCAAGTGAGAAAAGAAAGTGAGGAGGAAAGCGCTGTTACACCCATCCTCTGTCAGTTCCCTGAGCCACAAACAGTGACTCCAGGGCTTCAGGAAATACAAAGTAGCTCTTTCCTGAAAAATGGGAGAAAGCTTCCTGGGGACAGGGGTTAACCTGACTTATCTAGTAACATCTAAAGTTTTGAATGGCTCATAATTTCCCTGTAACCTAAAGTGATTCTCAAATTCTGTTTTTATAGAGTTATGGTAGCACCAGAAACATGAAAGGGTCGTGTTCTCTAATGGAAAGAATATTTATTGGTTTACAGTTTTCAACCATATATTTCTCCAGGGCTCTGAGGCCAGCAGATGGTAAAACAAATACATGGCAGGAAACATTAACGGAAGAAAGCAGAAATAAGACTTGGTTTAAAATATACAGTATATATTATTGAGATGCAGAGAATAGCTACATGTAATACACTCCCATGATCTGCCATGAAAACTACTTCTCATCTCCAGATAAACCTCCAGATCAAGTTTAAGAACTGTGGTCTAAGCATCAAATATGCTTTCATTTCATAGCCATCTGAACATCTCCTATGTGACTGGTACAGTGGTGAGGAAGTAAGAATCAAAGAGCAGACTCTAGGTCTTTAGAAGACTTACAGTCTAGTGGATTCTGAAGCAGAGAATAAAACTAATTAACACCCAATCTTGAAGCTCTTTCCATAAATCAAGGAATGAGGGCACAGGAGCTGATATTAGAATGGTGGAGAGGAACTGTGGAGGCAGAGACAGATGAAAGAGACATTTTCAAGGAGAAAAACAACAAGAGATCTTGGGTGTGTATTGAAAGCATGGAATGAAAGAGATGGGGTAATGAAAACTATTCCAAAGTTTTGAGCCTGTGTGACAAGAAAGATGACAGGTAGTTTTTCCAATGGAGAAAGAAAAATAGGTCAATGGAGAGGGGAGAGTGAGCAGCCAGCATAAAGAGAGGCAATTCATGAGTTTTGATTTAGATATTTGAAGCTTGAACTGAGGATGAGATAGGGAAGTGAAAACACCTGAGCCGGGCTCACCCCAGCATGGGGCGCTCCACAGTGTGCTTTGGAGAGTGAGGGCTGGGATAACAAGAGTGACTCACAGTGGTCACGGCCTCTCCATCAGTTCTTCACTCCCTGTGTGGCCAGAGCCTAGCATACTGCCTGGCACATGGTCTCCACATGCCTTCTGGATGAATCAAAGATGAAGGAACAGAAGGACCCAGACCCAAGAATGACTTCCTGATCTACCACTTATTAGGAGTGTGTACCCATGGGCAAGATGTTAACCTCTCAGTCTCAGTTTCCTCATCTGTCAAGTAAAGATAATATCAGCTACTGCACAGGATAATTCAGGGTATAAAGGACAGTTCATGAAAAATGTTTCTGACCACTGTTAGCTGTATTAAAAATAACACATGAATTCTATAATCAAATGTAAAAAATACCATAATAGAATTATAAATGATGATAATTAATGCTATACTTAATTATAATAATTGAAGTCTTGTATGTAAATAAGCTGAAACAGATAAAAGGCTGAGTCATCCTGACTCAGGACAATGGTGCAGGTTTCTGAAACTGGCCAGTTAGGGAACAGAAGAAAGAAGAGCATGAAGGAAATACAGATGCATCACTAAGGTGAGAAGAAGCCAACCAGAACAGCACTCTAAATAGTGAAGAGAGAGCAGTTATAAGAAAAAAGAGTGTCAAGAAGAGCAGGAATATTACTCGGCCATTAAAAAGAATGAAATAATGCCATTTGCAGCAACATGGATGGACCTAGAGATTATCATACTAAGTGGTGTAAGCTAGATAAAGACAAATATTATATATCACTTCTATGTGGGATCTAAAATATGGCACAAATGAACTTATCTAGGAAACAGAAACACTCACAGACATAGAAAACAGACTTGTAGTTGCCAAAGGGGAGGAGAGAGGGAGAGGAAAGGATTGAGAATTTGGGATTAGCAGAGGCAAACTATCATATATAGGCTGGATAAACAACACAGTCCTACTGTATTGCACAGGGAACTATATTCAGTATCCTATGATAAACCATAATGGAAAAGAATATGAAAAAGAATTAGTTTAACTGAGTCACTCTGCTGTACAGCAGAAATTAAACAAAACATTGTAAATCAACTACACTTCAATAAGATTAAAAAAAAAAAAGAGCTAACAATTCAGGTAAATGCCTGAAATGCCAGGCACTGTACTTATATTATTTCATCTAGTCCTCATGGTAACCACATGAGATTAGCATTATTAGGCCCGTGTGACCTAATAGGAGACAGGGCAATTAAATAATTTTATCCATGCATTAAACAAATATTTATTAAACACCAACTTATGCTAGTAATTATTGCAGGTGTTGGGAGTAAAGCAGTGAATAAAGCAAGTCTCTGCCTCATTCTCATAGAAGCAGAGAGAATCTAAAGAAATAAAGCAGTGATCCCTGATGCACTGGATGCTAAATATTATGCAGAAAAAGAAACCAAGGTAAGGAGAATAGGGTGTGCAGGAGGACTGCCCAAGCTCAGTCTGCTAAAAAATTGCAAAGTCATCCAGAGATAATGAGAATGAAAGCAGAGAAATAAAAAGGCCACTGGATCAGAAAAGATAAAGGTCATGGCAGAAAAGGAAACAGCAACGGAAGCTCCTCGCTAGAGAAGTTTAGCAATGAAAAGAGAAGAACCGGAACAGGAGCTAGGTGTCTCAAATTCCCTTCCCCTTAAGATCTTGAAAGGTACTGCTTGTAGCATGTACAATTTTGCCAACTCCAATACAATCCTGCCTTCCGGCCCAGGCCCAGGCAGTGGGAAACTGCAGCCTAGACTCCTCTCAGCACTGATGCCTCCAATCACCACCCCTCCCAACACTCCCACCACCGCCATCACCACCATGCCATCACGGTCACTACCACCCATCATCATCACCAGCACCACCACTGTCACCATGATGACCACCACCATACAATTCAAAACAAAACACTTCTTAACAGAGGAACATAAAATGTAATTGTGTGCTGACATTAAAAGAGCTTCCTCCTGGACTCTGTGACTGCAAATTGTGTCTAGCCTATGGAAGTGCAACTTTTAAAAAACTTGATGGTGTTCCCACATTGCTGGAACCCCAAAGCCTGTGCTGAGCCAGCCTGTAGGGTCGTCCTGCAGTGATCTTCCCTTGGGAGGTGGACTGGAATTCAAAACAGCAAAGTGAACAAAGCAGTACGATATTTTTCTTGGCTGATGCATAATGTCAAACCCCAGATGTGATAATTTGTGAAGAAGCAGTATTTTAGCATAGGGTGTTTGATTTATATCAACTTTCTATAATTAAATTAGCAGACAAAAATGTTCCCTATCTCAGTGGAAATCTTCTCCAATCTATCCAATTGCTCATGGAAAACATCTGAGAGTTATGTAACAAACCCAATAGCTAATCCAATATCAAGTCCTTCAATTTCTTACCCAAATCACGTTTGCATCTGTCCTCTCTCCTCCCCCTACACCACTACCACTTTACTCCAAGTCACCATCATCTGTCTTCTGGGCTACCTTCCTGGTCTTTCTACTTCTCCTCTACCTTCTCCAAACCACTGCCCCCATGGCAACCTCGTCACTTCTTCACACTTAAAATAAAGATCAAAATTCTTCAAGCATCCTGTGACATCCTGAAGGAGTTGCTTCTGTCCACTTCTTCAACCTCAACTCATGTCATTCTCCTCCTCTGTGCTCCTGCTACTTCTGCAAGGTTCCTTGGACGCGCCACGGTCCTTTCCGCCTCAGGCCTTCATATGTGCCATCCCTGTGTCCATAACGCTCTTCCCTTTCCACTTTCTCTCCTAATTAATTTGTGCATCCTCTAGACACCAGATACCAGGCCAGTGAGGTCTCCCTTTCACAGGTCTTACTGTATTCTGACCTTTCACGTCTGCCATGTAGCACGCCTCAGTCCTTAATTGTGTATTTGTCTAATTATTTGATTGTCTCTCATGATGGTAAGCTCTGTGGGGCAGGGATCATATAAGTCTTGCTTAATGTTTCATCTCTAGAGCTAATCCTGGCATTTGGCACATAGCAGGCACTCACATGTCTGTTAATAAAGGATTAATCCCAGGGCTATGGGCCGCTGCCACTTCCGGTATATTTCTGAGTGTGTATAATGATTAGGATAAAACTCACACTCCCTCCTCCACCTGTAGCATGCTAGCAGGACTGGCAGGATGGGATGACCCTTATTCCCACCAGCAGATGCATTCTTGCCTGAGGAGACCTGCTAAAGATCAGCAAGTGGCTTTCTAACCCATATTCAGAAAATCTGGGCAGAAAAAGTAAAAGCAGTATCCAAGACACTTTTCAGAGTCCTCATAAAGAACCAGAACCTAAAAGCAAAGCAGTGCCTACCATGGTTCACATCTTAAGAATTCAGGATATTCCATTGCCTTGGATGAGCTTCTGTATTAGAAAACAACACAGGATACACTAATGTATACCCGGATGACTGTCTGCTGGCTGGACGACCGTGGTTTCCTGAAACTCTTTTGCAAACAAAAGGTATATCCCAAGAGGACAACCCTCTGAGCACAATATTCATTATATACAAACAATTGCTCTATATGTAGACACAGACAAGATGCCAAAAAATTCCAGTAATATTATTAGAAACAGTAACAACCCTCAATACCAGCAAATATAAAGTCCCTTTCCCTGTGGAGTGTAGGCTCTATTAAAGACACTCTCTTACTGGTTCTTACCAAATTTCTATGCTAAAGAACTGAGATTAGAGACGAAGCGAGAGAGTAGCACAGACATATATATACTACCAACTGTAAAATAGATAGTCAGTGGGAAGTTGTTGTATAACAAAGGGAGTCCAACTCGAGGATGGAAGATGCCTTAGAGGACTGGGGCGGGGAGGGAGGGGGACTCGAGGGTGGGGGAGTCAAGGAAGGGAGGGAATACGGGGATATGTGTATAAAAACAGATGATTGAACTTGGTGTACCCCCAAAAAAATAATAAAAAAAAAAAAGAACTGAGATCAAATTCTGGGCAGCTGACTTCAAATTGGGATATTGGGATTGACAAATATACACTAACTACTATGTATAAAATAGATAACTAATGAGAACCTGCAGTATAGTACAAGGGAACTCTACTTTGCTGTACAGGAGAAACTAACACAACACTATAAAACAACTATACCTCAATTTAAAAAAGAAAAAAACCAAGGCACAGAGTTCAAAATAGCTTTCAAAGAGATGGCTGGCATAAAACAAAACTAGACGTCGAGAGCTATTCATAAACTGACTCTTCCACCCATGCATCCCCTTGTCTGGGCCAATGAACTGCCACAGAGGGGACAGGGTGTCGGGGCTGGAGGCAGAATGCTGATCCCCAGGAACAAGCCCCCCGGGAGCTGGGACCCAAGCCTGGCTCCTACCCCCGACCTTGTACTTCTCTGAAGACTAGAATCAACCAGTGTTATTAAAAACAGAGATTCCTTATTACCCAGACATAAAAAGGAACAAAATTGAGTTATTTGTAGAGATGTGGATGGACCTAGAGACTGTCACACAGAGTGAAGTCAGAAAGAGAAAAACGAATACCATATATTAACCTATATATGTGGAATCTAGAAAAATGATACAGATGATCTTATTTGCAAAGCAGAACTAGAGACACAGATGTAGAGAACAAACATAGGGACAAACGTAGGGACACCGAGGGGGTAAGAGGGGTGGGATGAATTGGGACATTGGGACTGACATATGTACACTATTGATACTATGTATAAAATAGGTAACTAATGAGACCCTGCTGTACAGCACAGGGAACTCCTCTCAATGCTCTGTGGTGACCTAAATGGGAAGGAAATACAAAAAAGAGGGGAATATATGTATATGCATAGCTGATTCACTTTGCTATACACTATAAACTAACACAGCATCCTAAAACAACTATATCCCAATCAAAATTAATTAAAAAACAAAACAAAACAGAGATTTCTGGCCCCACACTCACTGAGTCAGGATTTCCCCAGGCATGGACTGGTAATGTGAAATTAACAAGCAGTCCAGGGCATCCCCAACTGGGAAACTGTCATCCTAAAGGTTCAAGTGCAACCATGTGGTAGGAGACCAGTGGCTGAAGGGTGCAGGTGAGGGACTTGTGGGAGTACAGGAGTGACCTGGGTGTTTGTGGCCTGGCCTCCCAGGTGACACATTCCAAAAGAGGGAAGAGCTAAGTCCCTGAAGACACTCTGAAACACTCCAAACACAGGCAGCCCAGCTGCACTGGAAGAGGCACCTCTTCTCACCTTGGTGGGCTGGAACAGAACCCAGAAACAGCCAGAACCACGCTAATGCCTGGAGAATAACTGAGCAGTGAGTCACGCCCACAGTATCGGGACTGGGAGAGGTAAGGAGGTAGACTCTGGGACAGGATACTTAGGACAGGAGACCCAGCAGGAGCAGAGGTCCCAATAATGCATTATTATTAATAATGCAGACAGCACCATCTGGTTTGCTGAGCAGGATATAAAGCTCTCTGTTTCTATCATCTCACTATTCCTCTCACTTAGCGCAGAATGAACAGACACCGGCTCCCAGGGCAGGCAGTGCTCAGCCCAGGGGGCAGAGTGATCTTAGCAGACACTTCCGTTCCACGGACAGCTCTGCTCACTAGCATTACCCGCCCTCAAGCACCTGCCAAGTCTCTTCATTTTTTTGCCTCAAGGTTTTTTTTCAAGGCAGAGCTCGTCCCCTTAGCCTGAAAGTGTGGAAGAGTTTCCTCTGCTGGGGGCAATCCTTAGCCAGCAGAACACAGAGGAGAGCGTGTGGATAAACACTGCAGCTTCCCAACTTGCAGAGGGATATGTCAGAGGACATTCTGGGGATCACACTAACACTGCTACGTAATTGCTTTTTCCCACGTATAATAAGATCATGAACATGTGCCCATGTAAGTAAAGACTCCCCCACAAAGCGTGGTTTTAAATATCCATCATGCAGATTGGCATTTCTTAAGGGGGTGGTGGTACGCCCTCTAGGGAGCATTTAGGCAACTGGGGGTTACTTGTGATGGGCACAGAGGTTGGGGTGCCCACCGACACTCTGTGAGCTGGAGCCAGTGCCACTGACATGCATGGGGCAGCCCCACACCACAACCAAGAATTATTTTACCCCCTCCCCCAGGACTTCCAAATGTCCTCTGGAAATGTGAGAGCCAGAGGCAGTTGCCCTCAGCACAATCTGAACTAGAAAACAATGAGGGCTAGTGGATGAAATAGAAGTTTCTAGAATACACAAGTATGGAGAAGGGGATTGGATTGAACTGTCTCAAGTGTTTCACCCAGAACCACTATCCTATGATTCCACCATATATAAAAATCCAGCCACATGACTTTCTATCTCGTTCTCTCAGAGGTATCAATTACCCGTTATATTCCTACCTCCTTCCATGATCAGATAATCGAAAAAATTACATACTAAATCTCAATTGGGTTACCCATTTCAAATCCTACACCTAGACAGCCATTACCCTTGGGTATAAACCAAGGTAACGATAATGGATGCACGTAAAAATATTTTTCAATGATTTTTACTACAGAAATATCTACAGATATAAATCCTAGAAGTAACAAAAATATCAAATAATTTGGAATTATTTAAATCAATGGTGGTATATCCACAGAAAAGAATATTTCCAGTCGTGAATATTTTAGAATATTTTATGATGTGGAAAAATACAGTATTAAGTGGGACAATGAAATATGTCTCTAAGATGTCATACATATGAAGAAAATTTATATATATATTTCATATATATACTTATATATAAAATATCAAAAATGTTTTATCTAGCATTTGATAAAGGATAAAAGAAAAAATAGAGGGCGGTGGTGGGAGCTGTGTGTGTCACTGTATATGACGTGTGCGTAGCATTTAACGTTCGTCGTGAAGAGGAATAATCTTGTTGATAATACCATGACAGAACCACAGCCTCATTGGGAAGATGAAGAGTAAGCTGAAGAGTAGCCTCATTCCCATAACCTCAGGGACACCGCACACTTACACAGCTAGTCAAAGTTCTACATTAGATTTAGGTTTAAACACACACTGTCTCCTATAATAATTATTGGAATTTCTCTCTTAAATCTATTCCAAGTTAGGCCAAGAAACTTTGCAAGATGTTGAGATGCTAAGGACAAATTTTTTTTGTTCAATCTCCTAGAAATAGCATTTCTAACACAGGGCTATAATGACACCAGCATTTGTAAAACAAGTTTCTTATGGAAAATTGTATGTTAAAGTACTTGTTATAGAAAAGCAAATGTGTTCACCTTAGCCATAAATGAACTCAGCAGCCTTGTGATAATTAACCCGTTACTCTATTAGCTTCTGCATAAAGACTGCAGAGTCAGAATGCACTCTAGTCTAACTTTATACTCTGGAGCTTGCTTTAAATAAACAGTACTTCTAACAGATTCAAGCCCTCATGCATCAGGAAGCCCCTTTCACACACCATTCCTTTTTATGCCCACATTAAAACAATGGCAACAACATAAAAATGTATACTACAATGGTAACAGAAGTTATATCGTGGTGGCATGATTACTAAGAAATTTTTATTACCTTGGAATTTACTATATTTTCCAATAAAACCATGTTTCATTTATTATTAGTAGTTTTTAATGAAAGAATGAGTTTCCCTTTTATCTTTATGCTAATCATTGTCCAGCCAATGAGTTAACGTTTTTATCAAGTGATCAAGGGCAGACTCTTTCCAAAAAAAAAAAAAAAAAAAAGACAAGGAGGAAAAGAGGGTTTTGTTCCCAGAATAATCAAGTGTGGGCTCTTTTTCAATCAACAGTTTAAGGATTTGGTGTAGGATTTTTTTGTGCTCTACAGCAGGGAGGATGAATTATTTTTATCTGTGACTGCAAGAGCTTGTATTATTAAGCTAAGGTCTTTCCATGTCCAATCGCTTAAACATCCAGAGTGTTGAGCATTTTCAGTTTTAGAGCCAGAAGGGACTTTAGAAATCATGTGACCCAAACTCCTGTTAGGGGAGGGAACTTAGGGATTTCAGTGAAACGAGCAAGGTCACCTGATAGACATGCGATAAGACCCTGCATTTCTTTTTTTAAAATTTATTTTATTGAAGTATAGTTGATTTACAATGCTGCGTTAACTTCTGCTGTACAGCAAAGCGACTCAGTTATATATACATATACACACATATGTATGTATATATATAAACACACACACACATTCTTTTTCATATTCTTTTTCACTACAGTTTATCACAGGGTGTTGAATATAGTACCCTGTGCTATATAGTAGAACCTTTTTATCCATCCTATATATAATAGTTTGCATCTGCTAATCCCCAATTCCCAGTCCATCCCTCCCCCCTCCACCTCCCCCTTAGCAACTACAAGTCTGTTCTCTATGTCTGTGAGTCTCTGTTTTATAGATAAGTTCATTTGTGTCATATTTTAGATTCCACATATAAGTGATATCATACAGTGTTCAAGACCCTGCATTTCTTAATTTGAATGTTTTTTCCATTCCACCAGCTTGCTTCTGCACCCCTGGGGGTGGAGGAAGGATGGGGGAGGGGATGGGGCGCACCCTCACTGTAGGGCTGCCTTCCTATGCAGTATAAGCCAAGAAAGCTGTTTTTAGAACCCACACATTACCCAACTGCACACCAGGGACTCTCAAAATATTGTCAAGACAAGCTAATTTTTTTAATCTGTACCATACCCCTACCCCATTTAAAAAAAGAAAATAAAGAAAAAAAAAAAGAAATCCTAAAAGCACACTAATAAGAAGAACACGGTGACAACACGCAGAGTTCCCACTCTAGTACAGTCCAACAAGGCAGATCTTCTGCTCTTTATTATTAAAAACCTCTGGGTGCTCATTCCCTTACTCACACAGCCCATTTAGACTCTGCCTACTTCTACAAAAAACATTTGAACAAGAAACAAGTAGCTATTAAAACATACACAAGTTGTCTATCTCAAAAACAAAAGATGAAAGGATTTATCCCCCATGGAAAAGTTGCTGCCAACCAAACTTCCTCTTTCCATAAAGCAACAAAGCTTTTTCTTTTATCTAGAATGTTACAAAAATAGTCAAAGCCATCAAAGGCCATTATCCTTGCTAATACCCCAATCTTCAACCCCCTCTAACTGGGGACTTCCAGATGAAGAGGCTAATGAACTCCAATTCACAAATGTAATCACCAACTTAATTAGCAGTAACACACTGCTATAGAATAGCTCCTGTTTATACAGGCGAGGTCTTTAACAACATTAAAAGGCTTAATGCTGTCATAAATTTTAATACAATATTTTAAACACAAGTGAGTTAATCACTCTCAAAAGTAAATTTACTTAGCTGGGCAAGAAATCCCCAACTTCATTAGTATTCTCTTACATTCATAAATTCCCCTCTGTCATATCTTAGCATTTACAGAATTGGCACTGGCTTTAGCTATAAAAATCAATCAAACTGATGCATATTCATCAACTGACTGCTCTAAACAGATTGATGGCGCTTGTCTTGATTCTATTACAAGAGAAGTGAGGGTTGAAGCAAATCACAGCCTCACTGGGTGGCAGACTAGAAAATGAGAGGGTTGTATTAAATGATGACTAAGGCTTCACTCTTGTTCTAACTAAACGAAGTTGTATAATTTTACATGTCCTGAAAAGCTCCAGGTACTGAGGAGCATCCCAGAGTAGGGTGATATGCAGCCTCACCACTCAGATGCACTGAAAGTCCAAGTTAAAGTGTAAACACAGCATCTTGGAGAAGGAGGCAGGAAGGTATTATCAGCCATCACCTTATTAGGGCTTAGCTCCTGGCAGCTAGAGTCCTAAGGATGAGCAGTTGCTGAGAAGAAAAGGATTGAAGCAGGCACTTTAAATCAAATGCCTATAGGAGCCAGGCAGCGTGTAAATAAAGAGATCTGGGTAGGAACTGTGAAAAAATGGAGAGCTGCTCCTCAACTCCAGCTATCTGTTGCCTTGCAGGAATGTACCTCCTGGGTTATCCCATTTTCAGATTTTTCAAAAGAATGACAAAAATCCACAAAATCTCTGATATTTAAACATTGAATCAAAATAATTTTAAAACAGTCTACAAGCCAAATATACCTCCACACGAGATGAACTTGCAGCACACCAAGTTTGAGATCTCTGCTGTGGGGCAATACACGGCCAAGGAATATAACAGAAAGACAAGGGGAGATGGCAAATAGGAGGAAGGATGCAAAGAAAGAGGACAGAGTGGGCTAACTCAATACCTGAAGTTGGCTCTGTTGAGGGAATTCAGAAGAGCAAGCAAACTTGGAGGTAGGAAGAGATTAAGACAATGAGTCTAAACCTTTTGGGGGGTCATGGGCAGTGTATGAGATTTTGATAAATGCTTTAGAGATTTCTCCCTGGAAAAATAATGCTGCCCACCAAGATGTCTATGTGCTTATTCCTTCCCCGCCCCCGTGCCCCCTCCCCACCACATGTTACCTTACATGACAAAAAGGGATTCTGCTGATGTTATTACATTAAGGACCTTGAGATGAAGAGATTACAGTGGGTTATCTGAGTGGACCCAATCTAATCAAGTGAATCCTTAAAATCAGAACATCCTTCCTGTCCATCATTGTAACAGAGAAGAACAAACTTGACCCCATATTGGATCTATTCCTCTAGCTCTAACCCTTGTGCTCTGTTGGTTGTGCTTAGTCATGTTGGCTTTGCACTTTTGTAAAAAAAAAAAAAATGTCGCCCATAGCCTGAAATATACATGATACCCCATTCTCAAGGTTCTGACCTTTAAAGGTATAACACTTTTCCATTCATACAGAGATAAAAAGTTATAGAACACAGAATAAACTTTGTCTTGTTGTAGGTTTACAGGAACATGTGGACACAGGTGCAAGAACAAAGGTTTCTGGCACCAAACAGTTTGCAACAACCAGCCACACCACCTCCCCTTGAGTGCAAAAGAAGCCTGAATTCTAACTCAAGTAAGATGGTTCTTTGGGACACTAGTCTATCATCTTCTCAGTCTGCTAGCTTTCTGAACAAAGTCCCTAGTCCTTGCCCCAACACCTTATCTCTCAATTTATTGGCCTGTGGTGGGAGAGGAGTAGGAGTTTAGACTAGGTAACATTCTCAGAAGGAAACATGGAAGAATGCTCAGAGAGATGCAATGTTGCTAGCTTTAAAAATGGAGAAAGCGGCCACAAGCCAAGCAGTGTAGGCAGCCTCCAGAAACTGGGAAAGGCAAGGAAATGGATCAGCTCTCCCCTAGAACCTCCAGAAAGGAGTTCACACCTGCTGACACCTTCATTTTATCCTAGTGAGACCCATGTTGGTCATCTCTCCTACAGAATTATAAGACTGATAAATTTGTGTTGTTCTAAGCTGCAGGTTTGTGATCATTTGTTACAGTAGCAACAGAAAACCAATATAGCATATATACACCCAAACTTTGGCAAAAACATTCATAGACCTCCCTGAGGCTCATCCACAGACACAGGTAAAGGCTCCTTGTGCTAGAAAGAGCTGAACAACACACTCTCAGAGCTGAAGGTATGAAACTATTTCTCCTTGGCATGCATGAGATGATCAATACCCATCCCATGACACATTCAGTTCCAAAATCTCACTCTACAAGGATGGACTCATTCTCTGAACACTAACTACCCTTTTTTGAGTCTCATGCAAATCACAGCGACCCCTTGACAGCTCCTTGCTGCAGAAAGATCTTTCTTCCCTTTCTCAAAGTGTCCACTGTGCTAAGAACATGCTTCTCCACACCCCCACCCCCATCCCCTTCCCTAAGAAGATAGCATTTTACACCCGCTGAGATTTAGCCTGGCTTCTACCCTCACTTTGAGCCAGACCTAGGTCTAGAGTGTTCGAGTGTCCTGTTACAGTATCATGTCTCTATCAAGATCTTATTGGGCACAATATGCCTGCACCTGGCCGTTTGCTGGATTAAAACGGAAGAGTAATATTATCAGGAATGTGAGCTACCTGACTCAAAGTTGTTTTTAGCCTCAGATCTCATTTTGCCAGTTTATCAAATTTCACAATCCCTGTAATATTTTGAGATTTTTTTTTTAAGTTCCATTAGAATGATCCTAGGTGATGCCACCATGGTTGTGACAAATAACTCTGTAGTTTAAAGGTTACCATCCTGATCTAAATACTAAACCTAATATACCAGACATAACTGGCCTCACAGCCCCTGATCTGCAACTTGACACCAGATCCTGTGATTGTCAGTGCTGGTGCATAGACAATTCTGGAATGCTGCTAGATCCTGTCAAAGTGGAGCACGGAGGCTAGAAAGGAAAAAGAAAGAAAAGAACAACACGGTATTCGGGGTCCTATGGAGGTGTGCTACAGTGTAGAGGAAGACAGACCACATCTGTTTTGGGGGAGATAAGCCTGAATCAATGAGGAAGGCTGCCCAGTGGCCCTGTATCCAGTTCCTTCTCCTGACATGCAGAAGGGGTCTAGGAACCGCCTAAAATGTTACACAAACGTGCGTGTGTGCATCTGTGTTTTTCTGAGGAAAAGTGCCATAGACCTGAGAATCCGAATGAACTGCCAACTCTCCACCCCAGGTTTAAGAGTTGCTGTCCTGTATGTTTCCTCATGAGGACTTTTCTAACTTAGTAGTCTTAGCTCCCACTAGTCATGTGTGAGTGACCCTCAGCAGAGAATCCTGTTTAATTTCCGACCTGCCCTTTGATAACAGTAACATTACCATTTACCTTCTCCACTATAGATGGGATGGAAAGTGGTTTTAAGTTTACCAAACGTCAAGCATCTTTGAAAAGGTGGACTGCTAATGTAATTTTCCCCTATCAGCCTCTGTGGAGTATCCACCCTAAAGGGCACCATGCATTTCATACACAGACATGAATGATTTCGTCTCCTTTTGTGTGTGTTTTGTTTTGCCTCTTTTAAGATTCTGAAATACACATGGGAATATAGTTGGCCTTATTCTTGCTGAGAGAGGCAGTCACCAGTCTGGTGGGGGGAGACCGGGTCACTGCCTGAATTGGTTCTAGTCAACCTAAAACAGCTTTGTTATAATAAGGCCTCCAACAGGAGGGCAAGTGTTGCCATCAGCAGAGAAATGACAGGGCTGAGTCCCCTGACCTGAGGTCAAGTAAGAATACACAGACATGAGATGGCCACCATCAAGGAGGTAAGAAAAGGTGTCGAAGGTATCCAACTGGATAATGGATCACCTTACTTTTGGGGTCTCTGTCAAACCTTTGGGGCTCTATGATTCTAAATTTAGTATGTTGACTATTTTAAAGCACAATTTCACTGTATATAAAATAGATTACTAATAAGGACCCACTGTATAGCATAGGGAACTCTTCTCAATACTCCAGTGTATATGGGAAAAGAATCTAAAAAGGAATGGATATATGTATATGTATAACTGATTCACTTTGCTGTACAGCAGAAACTAACACATTTTAAATCAACTATACTCCGATAAAAATTAAAAAAAAAAAAAAAAAGCACAATTTCATCACACAGCCAATCTGTCTGTCATGGTTGATTCATTTAGACTCTGCTGCCTTAGAAAAAATTTTGAAAGGTCATGCCCAGAAGCACAGCCCTCCCTTTCCACAGAGTGAGAGCTAAGATTACACTGTACACAAGATCCTATAAAGACAGCTGACACAACTAGCAGTTGAATTCTTTCTTCTGTTTATTTCCAGAAGAGACTTTCCATAGACAGCTGCAAGGCCAGGCTCCCACCCAAATGCCATGCCAACATTGCTGCAGACAGCCTTCCACCCACATTCCTGCCCTGGACCCAGGGCTGTCTCCAGCCAACCTAGGAGACCAGAGAGGCCAGCCCCAGGGCCACTTCAGGGCTTAGACACACCACTTGGATCAGCACAGAAGCCACACCTGCTATGCTGTAATCAGACATTTGTAGGTTCAAATTCTGGCTCAGCCTTTTTTACTTGTACAATATCAGGCAAGTGCCTTAATGTCTCAGCCTCAGCCTCCTTCTCCATGAAATGGGAATAGAAGCACCCACTTTCAGGGGAAGGGGTGAGGGCTAAATGACAGATTATGTGAAAAGCAACTGGCTTGATCTCTACACTGTCATCACCAATTATCATTATCACAGAAGAAAACCTAATCATCTCTAGCATGGAATGAAAGAGGACAAAATGAAATCAGCATTTCTCTCTCTCAGGGCAAGAGAGTCTCCACCCCTCTCTGAGCCTTAAGGCTGATTAACTTCAAACTGAAGGCAGAGAAAGTAGGTTATTTCTCTTAAGACTCAATGATTCTCCTTCTAGGCCCCCTTAAGGAGTTCCTCTGACTTCAAGGGATGCCAACAAAAGTCAGAAAGCCTTGCCTCTTGTGCAGGGGGTAGCAAGCACAGGTGCTAGCGTTTCTGGGAAAGGAACCCCAGGCCCAATGCAACTTCTGACAACAAAGGGCCCACCTTGGTTGAACGTGCACGGTTTCTTGGCACCTGAAGGTGTGGTTTTGCGGACTCTCCTGAGCTGGTGTTCCTGTTCTCCCCCGACACTCCAACTGGCTGGGTACCACACGCTCTGTGTCCTGCAAGAAAAATAGGAACAGCAGATGAATGGGCAGCAGCCATCAGTTTCACAGTGTCCTCCAGCGGGGGTGGGTCACAGGGCAGGGCAGCGGCCGTACAAAACACACGCTACTGACGGTTGTGGGGAAGGGTGCCCACGAGTGATCGGAAACTTAAAAAGACTGTTTCTATCAGTCAGTTGCTGCAAGATTACAGAATAAAGAAAAAAATAATAACCTAAACTTTACAGACGTTAAAAATATTATAGGAGAGTATGTAATGAATAGATTTGCAAATACAGTATCTAGAATATTTATAGCACAGGCTCATTTTTATAAAAAACAAACATATGTAGGAATGTACACACAGTCACTCTCACACACACACACAAATTGGGATCAAGTAAACCAAAATCTTAACAGCGATTAACACTAAGATGTCATTTTTTTTCTTTTTACAATACTCATACATTATTCCTATGATAAGAAAAAAATTTCTCAGTCTGAAAACTAAGGAACAAATTATTTTTATAAATTCCAAATCCCAAGCATGCTTGGTATCCCTCCCCTCCCCTCCCTCCCTTTTTCTCTCTCTCTCTCCCCCCTTCAGACACACACACACACACACACACACACACACACACACACACACACCCCTACACCTGTCATTGGCTACTCTGCATCCAAAGAAATCACTGTATTGGTCCCATCATTCCATGATTAACTCTACTCATTAATTTAGACAACTCCAGAAGCCAATTCTAGGGAGTATCATAAACGCACCCAAGTTAAAATGAATCTGTAACCAATACAAGGATACACATACCCAAAATGAAAGATTAATGTACGTCCGGCAATCAAACCACTATAGTCTTTGAGTCATGCTAAACCTCTGACAAATTCCCCTTAGGATAAAATAGCCCCTCTTTCCCTGAAAAATGAAATACTAAAACCAAAATCAGTGAGAAATTTTAAAAATCCAGATGGCTACTGTCATACAGTCAAAATACTCATGCAATGCAGTGAACTTGGGTCTGACTGTGCAGTATACTGTGGGGACAATACAGACCAAGTTCCTTTCTTAAGGGTATGGATTGAAGGCAGTACAAACGTCAGTATTTTAGGTGTCTCGGAAGTCATTTTTCTAAAATACTAGAATAATTTGGTGGGGCTATTTGCCAAGTAGTCATCATAAGCTTCTAAAGCAAAATCATAGGAATGCTTTCCAATAAGAGAAGTAAAATGGAAAGTGGGAGCAGAGCTGACGAAAAGTAATGATTTAGAACTACCACGATCCTTTCTTTAATTCCATTTTTCTAATCCTCCAGCTTCAGGGAAGAAGACACACAACGTGAAAGGGTTCCATTAGTATCCAATAGTTCCCTAGACATAGTAGCTGCTTGTGAAAAATTCTACAGCTACTCAAACACTGGCCAAGTTTCCCCAAACAATGATTTTCCAGTGAGATAGGTCTGCTTGCAAGTATGCTAGGTATGTGACCTTAAGCAAATTACATCAATTATCTGGACCTCAGTTTCCTCATCTGTAAAATGGAGATAACACTCCAAGCTCACAAGGTTTTTGAACAAGATGCTCTTTCACTGCTTGCCAACTGGAGGCACACAGTGGATGGGAGCTATTGATGATGATAACAGTCCTTTTATAAAACTTTCCTCAAAGCTCAATATTCTGAAACTAGTTTTAAGGAAATCCTTAGAGACTTAACCAAACAGTTCAGCAAAAGCAAACTTATTTTTCCAGTGGGATGCTTGTTTCAGGTTTCTATACTAATAATATTATTTTAAACACTGTTATTTAGAAGCCACCTTACTTGTAGACCTAAAGAAATGGCTCTTCTAATTTCTAAACTATTTAAACCAGAAATTTCCATTTTATTAAAACTTAAGCCTTTTCAGGAAGAGTAGAGGTTTTTTCCCCCCAAAGACAGTGTTTTATCTCATTCTTTGAACCCACAGAGGTTGAGAAGGGTTACAGGCCACACACTGCTGGACTCCCATAGATTTTACAAACAAAAGCAAAAATAAACAAATAGGAATACATCAAACTAAAAAGCTTTTGCACAGCAAAGAAAATGATCAACAAAAGGAAAAAGGCAGCCTACTGAATGGGAAAAGATATTTGCAAATTTATATATAAGATAAGGGGCTAATATCTAATACATACAAAGAACTCGCACAACTCAATAACAAAAAGAAATCTGATTAAGAAATGCGCAGAGGACCTGAAGAGACATTTCTCCAAGGAAGACATACAAATGGCCAACAGAAATATGAAAAGATGGTCAACATCACTAATCATCAGGGAAATGCAAATCAAACCCACAAAGAGGTATTGTCTCACACCTGTCAGAATGTCTTTTTGCTAACAGCCAACAAATAAATGTTGGTGAGGATGCAGAGAAAAGGGAACCCTCATGCACTTTTGGTGGGAATGTAAATTGGTAGAGCCACTATGAAAAACAGTATGGAGTTTTCTCAAAAAATTAAAACTGGAACTACCATATGACCCAGTGATTCCACTTCTGGGTGTTTATCCAAAGAAAATGAAAACACTAATAGATACATGCTCCCCTATGTTCACTGTAGCATTATTTACAATAGCCAAGATACAAAAGCAATCTAAGGGCCCATTGACAGAAAAGGGATACAGAGGATGGTATAAACACAGGTGCGTGCACGTGCTCACGCACACATGCACACACACAAATTGAATATTACCCAGTCATAAGAAACGAATGAAATCTTGCCACTTGCAACAACACGGATGCACCTAGAGGGCATTTTGCTAAGTGAAATAAGTCAGACAGAGAAAGACAAATACTGTATGATTTCACTTACAATGGAATATAAACAACAAAAAAAATGAACAAGCAAAACCAAACAGAAAGATACATGGACACAGAGACCAAACTGATGGTCACCAGAGGAAAGCTGGGAGGGAGATTGTGCGATATAGGTGAAAGGGATTCAAGAGGTATACACTTTCAGTGATAAGTCACCGGTATGTACAACACAGGGAAAATAGTTAACAATACTGTAGCAACTGTGTATGGTGACAGATGGTTACTAGACATATCATGCTGAACAATGTGTTATGCAAACAAATGTTGAACCACTATGTTGTACACCTGAAACTAATTCAACATTGAATGTCAACTACACTTCAACAAAGAAAAACAATCACCTACTACATACCAAGGATGTTGATAGTTAAGAGGGTTATATAAAAGTGAATCAGACATCCTTGCCCCAAAGAACTTTAAAATCTGTTTCCGACAAAGACTAAAGTGTGCGAGTGCAGACATTAGCTTGCCTACTTCTGTGTTAACATGTTTGTCAAATGGGCAGGTCCAAACTGACCAAAGGGAATGAGGGAAGTAAAAGCCAAGACCTTCTCCTCCAGGTCTGTGTTCCTGCCACCTGGTCAGACAGTCTGGATGGGCCTCTGTGAGAGGAGTCATCCTACATCTTTTCCTGCTCCCAACCACCCTCTCCTACCCTTTGACCTCACCTCCTGCATGTCCCAAGCCCAGCCTCAGTTAAGTGATTTGTGGGTTTTCTGCTATATGCAGAAACAAACAAATTGATTAAGATCTGAGATATTTCATAAGAAAGACATTTCTCAGAAGATATTTCATAATAAAACAAATGTTATTTTGGTTCTATTCTGAACCACGAGCAGAGGCTAAGATAGAATACACAATGACAAGAGAGGCTCAAAACCAACCCCAGCTGCATTACGGAAAAAAAAATAGGTGCCCCTCAGCGGAAATGGTGAAATATGATATTTTGTCCTTGTTGGGATTTTAGTGAGTTCAGCTGGCTCATAAAGAACTTGAGAGAATCTAGTTTTAACCCAATGGCATGGCCACTGCTTCAGGCCCTTCCAAATTTCCCAATTTGTACAAATCCATGACCCAGAAGAAAGAATTTTCCATCCTCATTCCAGTTTTTGGCCATCTGCTCTAGCTTGCCAAAGCAGAAAATTACCCTTGGGCCTCAAAGACATATGCATCCTCTGAATCTCCTAAGTCAAACAGTCACTTTTTTCAGTCTTCTCACACTTGAGGTTTTAACTGTGACCATTCTATTCCAAAACTGATTAAAAATGTTATTTTCTCCAATTGCTGGCTTAAATTTTAAATTAAATGGTTTTATAACTAATCACTCCATTGCTAATAAAAATGTCTTGCATCTATGAGAGCATGTTCTTCCCAAGAGCTCTAATTACTACCTGATTAATGCATCTGATATTTCCATAGTTCAGAAAAGGATATATTTTCAGCTCTTAGAACAAACAGGGAAAGTGTTATACCCTATCCTGTATCACCTTAAAGTTCCTATTACCTTAAATCTGCATATGTCTGTAAAAGTGACTTGAAGTCCTTCTGTATAATCGGGAGTTTTAAAGACCTTTACCCCGATTAAAAGAACTATTCGATTATCACATTCATTTCATAATTGGGGGAAAGGAAGCCCTGGAAGAGATTATTTAAATTTCCCTTTAAAAATGTGTCTGGGGCTTTCCCTGGTGGTGCAGTGGTTAAGACTCTGCACTCCCAATGGAGGGGGCCTGGGTTCGATCCCTAGTCAGGGAACTAGATCCCACACGCATGCCGCATGCACAACTTAAAAAAAAAAAGACCCCACATGCCACAACTAATGATCCCACGCGCCGCAACAAAGATCACATGTATTGCAACTAAGACCTGGTGCAGCCTAAATAAATAAATAAATATTTTTTAAAAAATGTGTCTGATTATCACTTAAGAAACAGGGAACTTAGATCACTATTTCTTCAGTCCTATCAGTCCCATTTTTTAAATAATTTCTGCCTACCTTAGTCACTGTTTTAACACAGAAATAAAGTAAATCATGGAAGAAGGCAGGCATAGGTTCAAAATCTACACACATAACCAAAGCAGGATCTCCTCTGATCCTATTTCATTATCTGTAATACAGAGATATCACATAGGTTACTGCTTAGAGTTGTAAGAATTTCTAGTAGAAAACAGACATTCAAATTATGTCATCTACCTTGTCCACTTTCCAAATCAAATAACATTCATTGAGTGCCTGATCTGTACCAACCACAACTAGGCACTTTTAACCTATATTCCCTCATTTAAAACTAGGAGGTAGATTTTACTCTCCCAGTTTTCCCCAGTGAGAATAATCGCGAGCAGACGTGACAGATGACTTACCTAGGACAGAAAGACTTTCTTTTATGCAAGAGATGCCTTCCTGAAGACCCAGCAAAATCTAACTGAGATTTATATATTTTAAGACCACTCCCATACAGAAGAGACTGGGTATTTTTGTTCACCAGCTAAAGTGGAAATACTTCAAAAACTAAACACAGCTTATAATTCAATAGGCCAAAACAGCTTTGAAATTATGCAAATCTTGATAAATTGGGGGGGGGAGGGAACTACATTGTTTCAAATTAATTGCATTCAGAGACCTAATACTTTATATTTAATAGTTAATTCAAATTGCATAAAATAGGACCATGTTGTACCACTTGAGCTAGAGAATCCAGATTCTAATTTCTAAATCCAAATTCAGAGTTCTTCCCACTATGTTTCAATATACGGAGTTTACTACTGTCAAATGACAACACTGAAACAATTCAGTAACTAGTTTGAAGCCCTTTATTAAGGGAAACCAATCCATGGGTTTGAGGAGTATAGTACCTATCAAGCAGTAAAGCACTCTTCCTGAGGGAACACAGAAACAGGGCATGAGTGACTAGGAGGATAGGGATTTCCTTACAAAGATAGCAAGGCCTATGTTCTAGTATAATGTAAGCTAACTAAAGATGAGTTGGAGGATTGTAATTGATGTGTGTTAGGTTTCCTTGACAGGTGCTTCCAGTAAGTGCAGGCTGACTTAGGTATTAGTATTGGAAGTCCTGGCCAGAGCCATTAGGCAAGAAAAAGAAATAAAAGACATCTAAATTGGTAAAGAAGTAAAACTGTCACTCTTTGCAGATGACATGACATTATATAGAGAAAACACTATAAAGACGACAAAAAAACAAAACTATGACAAATTCAGTAAAGGTGCAAGATGTAGAATCAATATACAAAAATCTGTTGTGTTTCTATATACTAATAACAAACTATCAGAAAGAGAAATTAAGAAAACAATCCCATTTACAACTGCAGTAAAAGGAATAAAATAGCTAGCAATAAATTTAATCAAGGAGGTGAAAGACCTGTATACTGATAAGACACTGATGAAAGAAATTGAAAAAGACACAAATAAATGGAAAAGATATTCCATGCTCATGGACTAGAAGAATTAGCAGTGTTAAAATGTCCATATTACCCAAAATAATCTACAAATTCAATGCAATCCCTGTTAAAATTTCAATGGTGCTTTTCACAGGACTAGAACAAATAATTCTAAAATTTGTATGGAACCACAAAAGACACCAAATAGCCAAAGCGATCTCGAGAAAGAAGAACAAGGCTGGAGGTATCATGCTCCCTGATTTCACAAATCTTTACTAACTGAAACAGTACAGTATTGGCATAAAAATAGATTCATGGATCAATGGAACAGAATACAGCCCAGAAATAAACCTATGCATATGTAGACAATTAATTTATGACAAAGAAGACAAGGATGTACAATTGGGAAAAGACAGTCTCTTCAATAAATGGTGTTGAGAAAACTAGACGGCCATACGCAAAAGGATGAAACTGGACCACTGTCTTACACCATACACAAAAATTAACTCAAAATTGACTAAAGACTTGAATGTAAGACCAGAAACCATCAAACTTCTAGAAGAAAACATATATGGTAAGTTCCTTGACATTACTCTTAGCTATATTTTTTTGGATCTGACTCCAAAAACAACTGCAACAAAAGCAAAATAATTAAATGACACTACATCAAACTAAAAAGCTTCTGCATGATGAAGGAAACCACCAAGAAAATAAAAGGCAACATACTGAATGGGAGAAGATACTTGCAAATCATAAACCTGATAAGGGGCTAATATCCAAAATATAAAGAACACATACAACTCAATAACAAAAACCCAACAATCCAATTTTTAAAAGGGCAGAGGATTTAAAAAGACATTTTTCCAAGGAAGACGTAAAGATGGCCAACAACCACATGAAAAGAAGGTCATCATCACTAATTTTGAGGAAATGCAAATCAAAACCAAAATGAGATAGCATCCCACACCTGTCAGAATAGCCGTTATAAAAAAGACAATAAGTAACAAGTGTTGACAACCTTTGTGTACTATGGGTGGGAATGTAAATTGGTGCAGCCACTGTGGAAAACAGTACGGACATTACCCAAAAAACTAAAGATAGAACTATCTAATCACACAGCAATTCCACTCCTGAGTACTTACCTGAGGAAAAGAAAACACTAATTTGAAAAGATGTTTGCAGCCCAATGTACACAGCAGCATTATTTACAATAGCTAAGATATGGAAGCAACCTGTCTATTGACAGATGAACAGATAAAGAAGATGTGGTAAATACATACAAGGGAATACTACTCAGCCATAAAAGAGAATGAAATCTTGACATCAGCAACAACATGGATGGACTTTGAGGGTATTATGCTAAGTGAGATGAGTCAGTTAGAGAAAGATTAATAACTGTATGATTTTACTTATATGTGAGACCTAAAAACCAAACAAATGAAATGAACAAACAAAACCCATAGTTACAAAGAACAGATCAGTGGTTGTCAGAGGGGAAGGGGCTTGGAGGTGGGCAAAAATGGTGGAGGTCAGCTGAATGGTGATGGATGGAAACTATACTTACTGTAGTGATCACTTTGTGGTGTACACTAACATGAAATTATTATGTTATACTCTGAAACTAATATGTTAGAGGAAAAAAAAGATTTCTTTATAGTGGAGGATGCTCTGATGGTTCTTAATAGATGACTCGAGCCCCCTTAGATTCTGATGTTCCCTTGGTCAAAAAAAGTCTGAATTCCTTCCCTTTATTTCCCCCAAGTTCCCCAGTGGTTTATGCTGTGGAGGCTCACCTGGCAGCTTTCTGAGTCCCCCAACGGCTGCCACCTTGCTTTCTTTAGATTGAGGGGTACCTATTAATTTCCCTTGAAATAATCTTCCCTAATTCAACCAGGTTTACTGTTTCTGGCTGCCTGTGCACAGTTCCTGAGACCTTAGGCCTCACCATGAAAAGGTAGAGAGTCTTTCACACACCACAATTTTCCACCTGGAAAAATTAGGACAAACTCAAAGAGCTCAGAATGCAAAAGAAGCAGAGCTCCACCTGAGAGAAGCCTCCTGGAGATCCCAGAGAGCAGCCCAAGAGGCTGCAGCACACCAAGAGGGCTCTGTTGGTACCTTCATCATGCGCCTAGGAGCCGTCCCGGAATCTTCAGCACCTGTCTTCAGGTCCCATCTCATCGCCACTGTCCCATGACCAAACTACAACAACTTGGTAATGAGTGTGATGTCTTTTGTCCAAGGGAATACAATCCCTGGATTAGGAGAGTACAGGACCTCAAAGCACTGGAACGCTCCTCCCGAATGATTCTGGGCAAGCGCGAGTTTTAAAGAGCATTCGAAAGGGCAAGGCGGAAGGGGCACGTGATTGGCTAGGAGAACGGGAATTCCTTAGAAGGCTGGTGGGTCCTATTTTCTAGGGTAAGATAAACGAGCTAAGGCTGAGTTAGAGGATTGTGATTGGTTTCTGCTCAATTTCCTTGACAGGTGTTTCCCATAAGACCAGGCTGATTTAGGTTTAGATTTGTGAGGTGGGCTGGGCCCCTAGGCAAGCTCTATTTTATGGGTCCCGATAGACAAATTAAAAATTAACATTATCACTGCAGACCTGCGAAGTATCCCATGCAAATCAGCGAGAGCACCATCACCTTTAACATGTAACAGCTGGGGTGGGTGGTATTCAAGTGTGAAATCAAGAGAGCATACAACAGAGTATCAAAGAGAGTTACCAGGCATTTGGGTTCTTAGTGGTATTTATTTTTGCTCCTCTGCAGCATGTGGATAAAAGACACAGGATTCCAAAGTGAGAGAGATTCATCAAGAAATGACGGTCTTCCTTTAATGAGTTTACACAGGTTGGAGGCAGCAGGGAGTGGCAGGATTAACCAGTTGCATAAGAGGCAAGATTAGCTGCCTTGGGTGTTGTGACTGTCCCAAATCCAAGCACCTCGCTCCAGGAAGCCTCATGTCTGCTCCTGCCCCACTGATGAGTTAGACCTCCCAGACCTCCTACAAGCCTCCGACTCTCCGCTCACTCCAACTGCGACACATCACTAAGTCTACAGAAGGCCCCAAACAGGATGAAGCTCAAAGGAAAGCGGAGGTCTGATCCTGGTCATGATTACTTTGCTCTACTCCCTAGTAGCACTGGTATCTCAAACTGCCACACATCAGGCCCTGAAGAGTGCTCATGCTGGTGTTTGAACCAGCCTGATCCCTCAGGCCTGTGAGGCTTCTGACTCGGCCATTCTAACTCCTAGGATTCAGGAACAGGCCACCTCTTCCGCATTATGGGCTTCCGAGGTTTCGTACTCCAGTTGACTCTTGAACAATACAGGGGTTGGGGCGCCTGACCCCCTACTTGCACTCCCACCCCCAGTCGAGTATCTGTGTACGATTATTTCTGCCTCAGAAACCGAGGAATTGATAAGCGATTCACCCAAGGGCAGGAAGCTGAAACCATTTGGATAGAATCAGGACTTGAATCCAAGTTCTTTTGATTCCACATATTGTGCTCTCTAATCAGCAAAAAGTTTTCCCCACATTTAGTTCATTTAAAGATCTGTAAAATGAAAATACAGGGACTTCCCTGGTGGCGCAGTGGTTGGGAATCCTCCTGCCGGTGCAGGGGGCACAGGTTCGACCCCCGGTCTGGGAACATCCCATATGCCACAGAGCAACTGGGCCCTGCAAGCCACAAGTACTGAGCCCACGCACCTAGAGCCTGTGCTCCACAACAAGAGAAGCCACCTCACTGAGAAGCCTGTGCACCACAAAGAAGAGTAGCCCCTGCTTGTCACAACTAGAGAAAACTAGAGAAAGCCCACGTGCAGCAATGAAGACCCAACGCAGCCAAAAAGAAAAAGGAAAAAAAAAAAAAAAAAAAAAACAGGTACCATACATATTTTTTTTAAATGTGCATGTAAGTCGCCCCCTACAGATCCAACCCATGTTATTCAAGGGTCATCTGTGCTTTCATTTATCATTCAAATATGCAGCTTCTATCAGGTGTACATTCTGTGTTCTTCCTAATTCTTGCCCCCAGGGAGCTCGTAGGCTAGTGGCAGTAATGCTTGGGAGGGAAGGGCAGGTATGACACAAACCACACCCAGGCTACTACAATATAGTATAAGGTATGGGTGAGATGCTCTGGGAGCCTGTAGGAATGACACCAAACCCAGTTCAAGGGAGAAGCATCACTGAAGGGGTCTGAAGGATGAAGCACAAATGGGGAGGCAGAAGTACCAAGGCAAACAGGTGTCAGTGAGAGCATGGCATGTTTGAGGAACCCAGAGCGGCTGGCACTGTTTGGGGTTAGAGTCACATAGGTGGGGAGGGGACCAACGAGGTGGGCAAGGCACAGGCAGAGGCCAGGTCACACGAGCCCTGTGAGAGTTTGCACTTTACTCTGAAGGCACTGGCGGGTCTCTGAATGAAAGATCATCTGGGGTTTGTGAGGCACGTGGATTCGAATATGAGGAGGGAGAGTGAAAGAAAGGAGGACGGTTAGATAATAGAGCAGCCCAAGCAAGAGGTGACTGTCACCTGACATTACAGAGGCGGCAGTCAGAATGGAGAAAGACTGATTGGTTTAAAAGATATTAAATCAGTGGAAACAACAGGCCTGGTGGTTGACAGGATGCAGCTGAATGAAAAAGAGGATGGACTGAAGATGAGTCCAAATCTCGAGCTTGGAAAACGGGGTGAATAATACCACTGCTCCCTGAGGTGGAGACAGGGAGAGAAACAGTGCTCAGGAAGAGTTGGGTGTGTGCCCGTGCGGCACCCAAGTGGGCGATGATAAACAGATGGGCTGGGGTCCCAGAGACAGATCAGGGCTGGGAATGTGTCTGGAAATAAGCATGAAGGTGACAAACTACAAGTGGAATAATTCCATTCAGTAGGTGCAGAGAGAGAAGAAAAAACCTAGAAGAGAACCCTGAGAGGGCTTCCCTGGTGGCGCAGAGGTTAAAAATGTGCCTGCCAGTGCAAGGGACACAGGTTCGAGCCCTGGTCTGGGAAGATCCCGTGCGCCACAACTACCGAGCCTGTGCTCTAGAGCCCTCGAGCCACAACTACTGAGCCCTCGTGCTACAACTACTGAAGCCCGAACGCCTAGAGTCCGTGCTCCACAAGAGAAGCAACCACAATGAGAAGCCCTCGCACCACAACAAAGAGCAGCCCCCACTCGCCGCAACTAGAGGAAGCCCACACATAGCAACGAAGACCCAATGCAGCCAAAAATAAATAAATAAATAAATAAACAGAGAACCCTGTGAGACACCACCAGTATTTATGGGACTGATGATATATTGTTAAATTAAAAATTAAGCTGCAAAATAGCATATACAGTAAGAGCCCATGGAAGGGAATTCCCTGGTGGTTTTGCGGTTAGGACTCTCTGCTTTCACTGCCATGGGTCGAGGGCTCAATCCCTGGTCAGGGAGCTGAGATCCCACAAGCCATGCAGCAAGGCACGGCAAACAAACAAACAAAATCAGTAAGAGCCTGTGGGAAAGGTGGAGAGGAAGATCAAATATGTGTGTGTATCTGTATATGTGTGTATTATTGTGTACTTATCTTTTTGTGGGACATGTTAATTTATACTCTATTGTTTGAATTAATGAGTATGTATTGTTTTTATAATTTAACATAAGAATATTTCATTTTACAAACCTTTAAGAGACAGGTAGATGGGAAGGAAACTGCAAAGACAACCAAGAAAGGGAAATGGGAAGAAAATGCAGAGGGAAGGAGGCTTATTGCCGACCCTATTTATGTCTTATCTCACTGTAATGCTCAAGGATTTTAACTCCATGTGGAAAATCCGGGTAAGGCAATAAAAGAAACAATAAATATTAGTAAAAGTGCACTCAACCATATGACTTCTCTCTGAAAATGTTATAAATAATGTTCTCTAAAATAGACGCCACTGTTTCTTACAGTCTAGGTATGTTAACTTTTAATAAAGACATGCAACTTCCTTCAGCGAGGAATCAAAACTTATGACCAAATGGGACAACAGATGCAGTGAGTCAGCACCTGTAAATATGGTGACACAAGCGTAAGCCTTCCTACTGAAACCTGGTCAGACCCGCAGGGCAGAGGCATGAAAGAAAGACATGATGGCACCTTCATCAAGTCTACACTCTCTTCTCTGTTCCATTGCCTCTTAAGCCTATGACAGAAGCTAGTGCCTCATTTTGACTTTAAAAGATTACTATACTTTCTCTGACTTTAATATAAAATAAATATTTATGCATATTTTAAATCATCTCGCTTTGAATTAAGATTTAAACTCCTTTAACTGCCTGTTTCTTACTATAGAACATTTCCTTCCCAGGGAAAAAAAACCACCTTTTACTCCCCTTTTCACGGAGAAAGTGAACAGCCTGTTGATACGGAAACTCTACCATGTTATTTTCTGAAATGATGAAACTGTCTGTTATTCTTTGCTTTCAAATATCCCTCAGAGTTCCATTTCACAGGCTCCCTTGTTTATTTGGTTTAGCAAGAATCAAATTATCCTTCTGTTCCCAAAGCAGCCATGAGAAAAATCCAAAATCACCATCACAAAACTGACCCCAGCTCCTCAAGCTTCCCCGCTCACGTCAAGCACAAGGAGAAGCAGGGATCCTCAGACTCAGAAAAAGCTCCACACTCAATGAGCAGGTGGCAAAGGGGGTGCTTCCAGTTCTAGTTACTGATAAACTCTGTGGTTCCCTGATAGCTACTTATTCAAGTACATACTGAATACTTTCTACCATGCCAGGGACGGTTCCAGCCATGAGACCACAGTAGAAAACAAAATAGATCTTCACTCAGGAAAAACAGCAGCAGCAACAACAACAACAAAAACAAAAAAAAGAGGAAGAGGAAGATGAAAAAAAGGAGAAGAAAGTTCTGGTTTTTGTCAAGTCAATGCAGATTCCTCCCCATTTCTGACCTTCCATTGTAATAACAGATGATCAAATCAATAAGCCTAAGAGCACCACAAGATACATAATATCTTCTGAGAAGATCCCTCTGTGCCCTGATCACCTTTCAACTCATACCCTTTGTCCGCTCAGTACAGGTTCCTCATTCCCAGGATGTCTGCCTTATTCCCACCTTATTTATATCCTGCCTTAGTTCAGGCTGATGTAACACGAATACCACAGACTGGGTAGCTTAAACAACAGAGATTTCTCACTGTTCTGGAGACTGGAAAGTCCAAGATCAAGGGGCCAGCCAATTGGGTTCCTAGTAGGGCCCTCTTCCTGGTTTACAGATGATGCTTTCTTGCTGTGTCCTTACGGGGCAGAGGGAGAGGATGCAACCTTCTCTTGTCTCTTCTTACAAGGGCACTAATCCATCTCCCAAAGGCTCCATCTCCAAATACCATTACATTAAATATTACAGTTTCAACATACATATTTGGGGGGGGGGTGGTATACAAATAGGCAATCCATACCCTATCCAATGGATCCTGGGTGGTCCCATTCCAATCCCATGTCCTCTGATGACTTAAGGCCACATCAATCTCCCTGTCTCTCTCCTTCTGGACTCCTCTCGTTCTCTGTACCTTTAATACTGTATGGCCTTCTTCCACAGTATATGCAGAATGTGTGCTTAGCTTTCAGCCCCTGAGTTAAAATGTAAGCAAGCACCCCCATAGAGGAAGGCTGTGTCTCGCATTTCTTTCAGTCTCTCCAAGTGTTTCAGCATGGTCTTTGTATTTTGTATATTTTGTATCAACAAAAATATTTGTTGGTTCATTCATTCAGTCATAACATGGGCACCGAGCATCAGAGCCTGATGCAGAGGGTCAGTCGTCTGTGGATTTGTGAAATGTAAACACACAGACACACACACACACACTTCCACAACATAAAGGCTAAATATTCCTACTGAAACACCAGTGTCTCACTGCTTGCATGCTCATTTCTGTATCTGAAATGAGGCTAAGAGAGTTTGGCCTAGGGAAGGGCCTTGAACAGCTGTTTTACTGAATAAATAAGAAACTGCCAAACACTAACAGCAGCTTGCATTTACAGTATGTAAACTTCTCAAACTGTTAGCACAACTTATCAAGTATGTTTCTTAAAATAAGGGGATCTAAGTACTTGGAAAGAATCCGTTTTCGGCATTATTATTATAATATTTATAGTAATGTTATAATTATTATAATCCTATCTACATCATTATTATGTCTATGATGGTTTTTCACAGCTTATGGTCATATACAATTCAACCCAGAATCTTCCTTACAAATTCTCAACAAATGAAAACTTTAGGTCTTCCTGTAGAACACTGAATTGCTATCCAACTGCTGAACAAAACACAGCATTAGACAAGGGTGTTTCACAGCTTTCAGCCCTGGGCACTAAGCATGTTCCTGTATTGACAAGGAACATGTGTCTTTCATCCTGCTGAACCAGTCATTGAGGACTTTTAGGGAAGTCTAACTGTTCTCACAAAATGTGGAACAGTTAACAGAAAGGAGAATCATGTCATTCCAACATTCTCCTTTTAAAGACTTTGTGGAAGCAGCAGATCTCTCCCATCTTTAAAACATATGGTTCTGTTTTAGGCTTTTTTTTTTTTTTTCTTTTGAGGGAGGTTGTAGAAGGCAGTGGAAGGAAGAAGAGAAATAACATTATCTCAGAAACCAGAAATGCCTGGATGGATTTTAATTTCACAGAAATTTATTTTAAAAAGCATTTTATAACTGTAGTTAAAATAAACTGAAGTGAAAATGAAATACTATGTACTATGCTAACTCAAATTTAAAATAACAGCAGTAAGAAAATAAATCCCAACAAGAAAATTTTTCTAAAATAGCTAAAGAGAACAGACACACTGAAAATAGTGGTATCTTGTGAATACCTAATATCCACTTGCATTATGGCTTCTGGTCCATTTTAACAGTGGTTAAAAGACGCCAAGTCTTTGATGCTAGCTCTCCTTGGCAATACCCCAGATACCAGACTTTAGGAAACCCCACAAAGGTGCAAAATATTAGCTCCCTCTTAAAAGATCCCCACCTACAATGTTAGTACAAACCAAGACCAACTCTCTAGAAGCCGACACTTGTCTTTTCAAAGGCCACGTGAGCAATCTCTATGTCTAATTTCTCAATGAACTTAGACTGGTAAAGCAGGCTGTTTATTTCTAAGTCTTTTATCAGACTTGTTAGCCACAGTAGAATATGTAAAGTTTTTGCTTCAAAAGAGGGCTCTATTTAGGAAGAATGTTTCCTTCCACACAATAAGATCAGATGACTCATGTGGACTGAACTGAATACTCCAAGTAAAATTAACTCATGAAAAAGTTTTTATGTGGACCTGGGAAAAGGTTAAGGACCCGTTAGACCCAAATACTTACTGTAGCACTACTCATGCTTGAGGAAATTTTTAATTTGGAAACCCAGCAATTATCTGGAATGAAGAAAGAGCTTAACACCCAGAACATCTGAACTCAAAAGCACTTGGAGCTCGACAGATATCTGGCATCTCAAACCCAAAAGTCATTGCTCCCTGCTCCAAATTTGTTTCCACAGAACTTTAAGATACAGAAAACCCTGAAGGGAGACAGGATTCTACCAAATGAAGGATGATGAGGATAAGTAAAGAAAGCCACTAAAGAAGCAAATCTACAGCTCTCCATTGCCTGCACTATGCTTCTTAACCTGGGTCAAATCCCCCAGGAGAGGAATGGCAGGTACTCGGTGCTGTGCCAGGGGGATGCATACCCACAAGATATGTAAAAGCTCCATTGGAGCTCTTGGAATAAAAGCTCCATTATGAGCTCATTCTCCATAATATCACACACAGGTTGTCAATAAATATTTGTTGAATGATGAGCTATTAACATGGCATAGTTTCTTGGGATATCAAAGTTAAGTGAAGATTTAGGGAGGGAAAAAAACCCCGCTTACATTAAAACCACTATATTAATAAACTGCAGCGTTCTTAAGACTTTTTAAGATGACATGCATGTATCAGTCAGAATTCTTTGCTTCAAACAGTAAAAACAAACTGTAACTAATTTAATCAAAGAATGAATTTTTTGGGAAGCTCACAAAATAACCCAAAGGGATGCAGAACCAGACGTGGGGCCAAAACTGTGCTTTCAACTGGTCAAACATGGACACTTCTGCCACCACTGAGCACTCTGCATCTCCAATGCTGACCTTAAGACCATTATGTTATTACGTTATTGTATAAGGGGAAAAGGAGTTAATATGGCTTCTCAAACTCTATCACAACATTGATTGTCAGGATCACTTTGATTTCAGCAATACTAAAAAGTTGGGAACATGTGAATCTCTGGATTGATGAAGAGCAGTGGGTTCTTCAGCGTGCAACGCTCACCACCGCCACCACGGCCACAGCGCACAGCCCAGGTCTCACCTCCTGCTGCATCCACTCCCACCCCACGTTCTGCCCGTGTCTAGCTGAAAGGGAGGCTGGAAAAGCAAATACTAGCGTTTTCAGCTCCTATAGTGGAAAAAAAGATTCTGCATTTTTCCCTCCTATGGGAAATCCTCAAAGCCCAAGAACAGAGTCCAGGTGCTGGGCAGTCAAAAAGGAATGACAAATATCCCCTACAGGGAGACTGCAAAGAAACGCCCTCTTACGATAAAAGTTCAGTCTCTTCTGTGGTTAGGATCTAGAAAGTTAGAAAAATGTTTGAGAAGCACCAGAACAGGAAAACTCCTTAGGCTGGAATCCAAGGCCCTTACAATCCACCCCTACAAAACTGTTCCCGTCCTAGTTTCCATCACCCCACCCTTTGCACAGCCTACAGTCCAGGGATAACAAATTAGGTAGCAGCTCTTACATTGCCATTATCACTCATATCTTCACTCATGATGTGTTTCCTCAACTTAGAAGACCTCTGTCCTCCTGGGATTTTTCTCTACTTAATTCCTATTACACGACTTGGACCAGAAATCACCCCTCATGTGAGGTCTTCCATGTAACCCCATCTCTGTGATCCCTTAGCACTGTACACATAGCTCCACTGTTGAAGGCAGAGGTCTCCACTCAATATCTGAACAAAAAGTCGAATTGATAGCTTGCTAAGCATGAGAGAGTTGCACTTTAACAGACCTTCTCCGTGAGCAACACAGAGAGAGCTGGTCTCATATGAGGTTTGGAGACCCTTTGAGTCCGAGGGTTGGGAGACTTCCAGATGCTAGAATGTGGAGGCATTAGCTGACTTTAGGTGCAGAAGGGAAGCTGGAGTGAGAATGGAGTTGAGCAGCTCCCTTGTGTTAAGCTGTTGCTGACTGGCTTTACAGCTGGGTGTGTTAGTGGGGTGGGGGGCTGCTGTCACTGACCGGCTAGCTTACAGAAGCACTGACGATTGCTGCTATAGGTCAGCACGTATAAAAACAGGTTCGGATGGTTACTGGTAACCATGACCATAGACCAATCAGTCTTCTCCTAAAAGGATAGGAACTTCTCATTCTCACGATTACAACGATGTATTAGGATATAAGAACCATACTGACAGCTACCATTCTAAAAATTATTGAGCTTTTACTATGTACCAGGCATTCCAGTAAGTACTTTACAAGGATTATCTCAATCCTTGAACAACCTTATCGGCGGGGGGATACTGTTATTCACCATTTCACCTAAGGGGAACCTTAGGGGCCTCACTGGGATCCAAGTACAAACAATGAGATGCGCTCACACCCAGGGCACTACAGAGACCCCACGGTGGCTCCTGCTGACCTCTCCTCAGTAATAATACATTCACCCCAACCAAAGTAGTCCCACAACTATCCTGGTTCTGGGCCTCTCCTGCAGAGGCACCCTCTATGCCTGCTGTTAACAGGAAGAAAGAGAGGGTCCTGCATCACTCTGTGTGTTCACAACCTCATCTGCAGGTCAAAAGCTCTGCATCTCGCCATCCAACGATGGCCAAGGTGGACAATAAACCAACAGCCCGTACAAACTGTCGACAATATCTGTGATGTTAAGAAAGCCAGGCTTGGGAATTCCCTGGAGGTCCAGTGGTTAAGACACAGCCTTTCACTGTCGTGGGCCCCGGTCAGGGAACCAAGATCCCACAAGCAGTGCAGCCAAATTAATTAAATAATTAATTAAAAGAAAGCCAGACTTAAAGATAACATATTCTGCCTGGCTTCTAATTACTTTGGAGCCATTCCTCCATTTCTGATGCAACTACTAAGCCTAAAAGATGGGTCACCAATATGTCTCAGCTTCCCCCCAGGTGGCAAGATTCCAGGAACCCCAACACAATCAGTAACACCAGTTGCAGCAAAGTGGCAACTGACTGTCTTGCCACTCTCTGCTCACATACCCACATCCAAACAGGACTGCCCCAATCACACGCCTAAAGAAAAGCACCCCCACACCACCCGAAAAAAATCAAGTCATGTGAAACATACCAACAAGCATCCAAACCACAGCACTCACCCGAAAAGGCCCTGTCATTAATGACAAAGATATGCCATTAAAATATCTCTATTTTCCTCCCATCACTCCTCAATAAGTGCCAGGAAACCCCTCTGCAGTGGATTTCCTTATTAAAAATTACATATTCTTCTTACCCCAATAAGTAAGAGAATGTTGGATCCCTCCTTTTCTTGAGCCCAGCCAGGTCTTATCCTCAAAGGCACTGGACACATTCAAAATCTGCAGTAACTTATTTGCTGTGTGTATGTGGTTAATCCACTTCTCAATCAATAAAAAACATAAATCAATTTTAATACAACCATAAGTAATACCTAGTAATACCATTAGATTAGTCATTCCATTTCTGTGGCCTTGAGCAAGTTACTTAACCTCTCTGTGCCTCAGTTTTCTCTTCTGTAAAAAGGAATAAGAGTACCAGCACCTCACAGGGCTGTTATGAGAATTAAACAAATTATTATATAAATATATTATTTATTATATACTAAATATTATATAAATATTAAATACAGATTTATTGTTATGATAAAGCACTCACAACCAGGCTGTGCCCATGGTGACTATAGTTAATAACACAGTGTTGTATTGGTCAGAATGGCCATCATTAAAAAGTCTACAAATAAGGGACTTCCCTGGTGGCGCAGTGGTTAAGAATTTGCCTGCCAATGCAGGGGACATGCATTCGAGCTCTGGTCCAGGAAGATCCCACATGCCACGGAGCAACTAAACCCATGCACCACAGCTACTACTGCGCCCACGCTCTAGAGCCCGCGAGCCACAACTACTGAGCCCTTGTGCTGCAACTGCTGAAGCCCATGCACCTAGAACCCATGCTCCACAACAAGAGAAGCCACCACACTGAGAAGCCTGCACACCACAGCAAAGAGTAGCCCCCACTCACAACTAGAGAAAGCCCATGAGCAACAATGAAGACCTGAAAAAACTAAAAATAAAATAAAATAAATTTTTTGAAAATTATAAAAAAAAAGTCTACAAATAATAAATGTTGGAGGGGGTGTGGAGAAAAGGGAACCCTATTAAACTGTTGGTGGGAATGTAAGTTGGTGCAGCCACTATGGAAAACAGCATGGAGTTTCCTCAAAAAACTAAAAATAGAGTTGCCATATGATCCAGCAATCCCACTTCTGGGCATGTACCCTGACAAAACTATACTTGGAAAAGATACATGCACTCCTATGTTCATAGAAACACTATTTACAATAGCCAAGACACGGAAGCAACCTAAGTGTCCATCAACAGATGAATGGATAAAGAAGATGTGGTCCATATATACAATGGAATATTACTCAGCCATTAAAAAGAATGAAATAATGCCATTTGCAACAACATGGATGGACCTAGAGATTATCATACTAAGCAAAGTCAGTTACAAAGAGAAAGATAAATATCTTATGATATCACTTATATGTGGAATCTAAAATATGACACAAATAAACCTATCTACAAAACAGAAACAGACTCACAGACATAGAGAACAGACTGGTGGTTGCCGGTGGAGATGGGGGCAGGTAGGGAAGGGAAGGAGGTGCAAACTAGTATATACAGGATGGATAAACAAGGTCCTACTGTATAGCACAGGGAACTATATTCAATAACCTGTGATAAACTAAAATGGAAAAGAATATGAAAAAGAATATATATATATATGTATAGCAATCACTTTGTTGTGCAGCAGAAATGAATGCAATACTGTAAACCAACTATACTTCAATACAATTTAAAAAATAATAAAGTTGCTGAGAGCAGAACATAAGCATTCATACCACACACACAGTTTTAACTATGTGTGGTGATGGATGTATTAATTCCCTTGACCTTGGCAATCATTCCACAATATATATGTATTTCAAATCATCACACTGTACACTTTAAATGTATACAATTATACTTGTCAATTATTCCTCAATCAACTAAAAAAAAAAAGACAAGGCTGTGCATAGTCATTACCATAGAAGTAATATCTTCATAATTAGTACAGCTCTCCAACTATGACCTAGAAGGTCTGAACCAGGGCTACTGGGTAATATTGGCAAGAAAAGGACACCCGGGAGTGACACTCTGGGCTTGAGGATGAAAGCCTTCAACTCATCCACTACCCACTTCTAAAAACGCATGGAATCAACAGTGCTAAACTACTGTGCAAGTAGGGAACACTTGAGTGTACACCCAGAAACTTCCAGTTATCTCACCATTTCATGTGATAAGCTGCTTGGCCCCCTTGCTCCACCCCTAGAAGAGCCCATCTTCTCCTTGCCCTGTGTCAGGTTTGTCTCTAACAGGATCCAGCGCCAATTCTGTCCTCTGTAAATGGAAAGTCAGTGTGGGTAATGCAGCAATAGATGTGTCTTCCTGCAACTGCCACTCTCAAGTTTTACTCCCAGTGTCTGCCTTCTTCTTGTCTGCAAATCCCACTCTTTACCCCACCATAGTAACTGGATCCCAGTGGTAACACTCTATACCCATGTCTCTGCTCTGCCAGTCTGCTCGGCCCCACATCCTCCTGGACTGGCATCCCACGCAGCTCTGGCCAGTTCCCCTGGAGCACAGAGAAGCCAGCCTAACACTGTCTAACTTCAGGAAGGCTCTTGTGTCCATTTCCTAGGGCTGCTGTAAAAATTAACATAACTTAGTGGATTTAAACGCCACTTATTCTCTCACAGTTGTGGGGGCCAGAAGTCCAAAGTCAAGGTGTCAGCAGGGCCACGCCCTCTCCAAAGGCTCTAGGGGAGAATCCTTCCTTGCCTTTCTAGGCTGGGGAGGCTCCTGGCGTTCGCTCCAGTCTCTGCCTCCATCCTGCAATGGCCTCTTCCCTGTGTGTCTCTCTGTGTCCTCCCTGCTTCTTTTATAATCAGCTTTGTTTCTTCCTTTCCAATCCTTTGTTCTTTCTTTTTTAATTTATTTTTAATTTATTTATTAATTTATTTATTGGCTGTGATGGGTCTTGGTTGCTGCACGTGGACTTTCTCTAGTTGCGGAGAGTGGGGGCTACTCTTCAGGCGCGGTGAGTGGGCTTCTCAGTGCCGTGGCTTCTCTTGTTGCAGAGCACAGGCTCTAGCCACACGGGCTTCAATAGTTGTGGCACATGGGCTCAATAGTTGTGGCTTGCGGGCTCCAGAGCACAGGCTAAGTAGTTGTGGCACACGGGCTTTAGTTGTCCCGCGGCATGTGGAATCTTCCCTGACCAGGGCTTGAACCCGTGTCCCCTGCATTGGCAGGTGGATTCTTAACCACTGCGCCACCAGGGAAGTCCCTCCCTGCTTCTTAGAAGGACACCAGTCATTGGCTTTAGGGTCCCATCCTATATCCATGATGATCTCACCTGAATTCTTACCTTAATTACATTTTCAGTGGCGATATTTCCAAATAAAGTCACATCCTGAGGTTCCACGTGGACATGAATTTTGGGGAGACACTATGCACGCATTACACTCCTCACGTTATAAGAGAGGAAATAGAGGCCCCCTCTGCCATACTCAGTCCAGCATCACTGATGAAGCACCACGTTGCTGAGCCTGTTTTGGCAAATCAAGCAAAATTGATAGATGGTGTTGCCAGGAAGGGATTATTATTGAAGCAGACAGCCTGGGAAGTGAAAGAAAAGGCCAGGTCTGTCTGCTTAGATGTGGCCATCTTTGAAATAGAACGTAGGTCCCAAAATCGCTAAGGCTAAAGAAGATGACCTGAAAATCATCTGTTTAGAAATAAAGACACAGGATAATTTGTGTGTTTAAGACATGCTCTTTAGTATTGTTTGCAATGGAACAACCTCTTTCTAAAGAATACAACTTTAAAGGGCTCTGAGATAAATCGCTTTTAGCAATTACCTCACAAGTAAGTAAGAGGAAGCCAAAATAAACAAACTTCCGAAGTACCCTAGTCAACAACAAAATGTGTTCAGTTATAGCACTGCAATCAGACACTGTAATAAATTCTAGAAGTGTCACTTCAGAAATTTTAATCAAATAATGAAATTTTCAATGACAGGAAAATTATGCTCAAGAGAAGTTGCAGCTACTGCATTTTCTGATTTTAAAAAATCATTTTAAATAGAATCAGCAACCAAGGGGGGAAGTGGGGGTGAGAGGTGGGGGTGGGATGAATTGGAGATTGGGATTGACGTATACATACTAATATGTATAAAACAGATAATTTTTTAAAAAGTGACTAGAAACTTCCAGTTATAAGTACTAGAGATGTGATGTACAACATGATAAATGTAATTAACATTGATGTGTGTTATATATGGAAATTTACACAATTTTTTCTACTGCATTAATTGTGTATCTATATGAAATGATAGATGTTCACTAAACTTATCGTGATAATCATCTCATGATGCATGTAAGTCAAATCATTATGCTGTACACCTTAAACTTACACAGTGCTATATGTCAATTGTATCTCGATAAAACTGGAAGGAAAAAAAATAGAATCTGCAAAGACTTTCACTGTTTTGTGGATTAGAATTTTGTCTCTACTGCCAGAGTTTAGATACCTGTGTCTTTTCTAGGGTGAGTGCCCTGCTGCCCTCTCATCCTAATGCCTACTTCAAGTCCACCCCAGTATCTGTGTTCTTCTGGGGGGACTGTCTGCTGGGCCCCTTATTTGCCTCTAAATCCTGGAGACCCGAGGCTGCCTCAGCTATAGCAGAGGTCACTGGATTCCTGCCCTGTAGATGGCCCAGGGGAGGCTCTAACACTCAGACCCTGTTCCTTCAGACTCCTTATCACATTGGGAACCAATCACTGAGTTCCCATCCTCTTTTTTAGCATAAGGTAGAAGTGAGATAGTCAGAGATTTAATAGGGTGTTATATTTTGATTTGTTCTCTATTTCCATCTTGATGTTTCACATCAGGTATAAAAGATTACAGTTGTTAAAGTCTTTATAAGTAACCAGTAAAAAAAAACAAAAAAAATTTTAAAGGAGCCTTAAATCATGAGTATCTGCCTGTTTTTTATTTAGGGGTAAACTAATTCAGTCTTTTGTTCAGTCCTCTTGTCTTTCAAAGGGAGCTGTATCTGGACCAGCCTGTGCCGATGTCTAAATCAAATGCCAGTCTCAATACAACTGAGAAGACAGTAGAGAGAAGACAGAGAAGGGGTCGGGGGGCAGGGCAGGACACAGTGCCCTTCTCCAGATCCTACAAGCACAACATTCAACAATTTTCCCCTGGTGGATTTTAAATCTGGTAGGTCATACCTTCAGTAAACTGTTTTCTGGCTTAAGACACACTAAAAGCCAACCACTTACCCCCACTGCACTGGCAGACTGATTAAGAGAGCTTTTTAAACCTAGACAGTATCCCTTTGGTCATTTAATGTTAGTTACGGCTGAAAAGTCTGAAAATCTAACACTGGGATGACCTTTTCTACTGGAAAATTCCCTGGCACATGGCAACATTACCAAGCCAAGCAACTGTCATACAGTAGTTCAGCGTGTTAAGGAACAAAAGAAGTAGAGCTGAACATCTATGTTTCTGCAAGAAATCCCCTAATTGTGGCGACAACTTAGTAAGCTTGCAGAGGGCTCAGCTACTAAAAAAAAAAAAAAAAAAAGATTCATAACAAAAGCAAGCAGCGTTTAGCTGGGTGGGAGGCAAAGTGCTATCACAACTCAAAGACCACCAGCTACCTGTGCTGGAGTCAATCAACTACGTAATAAAAGAATGCTTAAGACAGGAAAGCCATTCATGCATGTGGCTCCAGCCTCAGTCTAGAGCAGCAACATTCAAGGCAAAGATCCTCTGGCTGGCTGCTTACCTTCAGGAGGATTAATGTTCAAAACACAGTGTAATTGTTCTGTCTGCGTCTGACATCAATTATGTTGGTTTTGATCATTTTAACATGGAAACTGGCTCATCGAAGTTGGCCTTTCTATTGACTTGATGACAGCCACTACTCATGGCAAGGAGCATCCAGTGGGATAGTCTGCACACTTCAAGGGCAGATTTTCAAACTTTTTTGCACTTCTATTCAGTTTTTAAGGCTTTATGGTCCCAAGTGAGGGGACTCCTTTTCCAGAATGTTTCAAGCTTTTTGAAAAATAGCTATAGATGTAAAATAAATACAGCAATAAGCCTCGAGATCTGGGCAGGCTGCTGACTTCCCTTCCTATGCCTATTTTAACTATCCTAGAAGGATCAAACTTAAAAAAAAAAAAAGAAAAAAATTTAATCCTGATACTCTCAGGCTATATGGGTACAACTAGTTACTTCTACCTTGGAAGAGAAGGTGAATGAGGTTAAATGTTTGTGCCATCCATTCTTGATATGATCACCATATATAGTAAATAAAAACTTATAATGTCCAGTTAAATTTGAATTTCAGATAAAGAATGAATAACACTGTAGTATATCCCATGTAGATATTTGCTTGCACAAAACTCCCATTCCTGTTCAAGACAATATCTACATGGGACATACTTATACTACAAAATTATTCATTATTTATCTGAAATTCAAATTTAATCGGGCAGCCCATATTTTATCTGGCAACTACATCTCTTGCAAAATATGGAGCCTAAAATTGCAGGCTTGAGGTTGATATGTTATGTCTCAGTCCCAAAGTGATATTTAACTATGTCTGATAAAGTTTAGATTGGCAATTCTTAGTTCCCCGAAATGTCAGTTCATTATCTTTCTGCTCTCCAGACTTTCCAAACAGCTTCACGTTCAAGCTCCAAAACAGGCTGTCTAAGTCCTCACTAAGCTGTTTTCTTTGCCTAAAGAACACCGTGCTCTTGGATAAATATCACCGAGTACATGAGGATGTGAATTTGCATATCTGTGTGTATGCAGAAACCCAGCTCCCACAGCTGACAATATCCCAACTATCAAATCCACGTTCTATACAAAGGATTATTTTGGGATCAAATTTTAAAATGCCTCAATCATAGTACCACACATTTAGCTAGCATAACCCAAAGCCACTACAATCTTCTGGCATGACTAAAACCACAATTATTCCTAAATAAAATACAATTGATGAACTCTGAAGTTTCATTTGGTAACAGAGAAAAAAATCAATAACTAAACCTATTTCTTTTTTCCTGATAATAATGAAGCAGGTATTTAACAGAAAGGATGCTTATATAAAACTCCAGTTCCTGTGCAAAACAATAATATAATGCCAGGCACCTCCTTTGGTGAATTAGCCTAATTAATGCTCTCTTTCTTCTTCTAGTCCTTGACATTAAGAACATTAATACATCAGTATTTTGAAGGACTGGAAGAGAAAAAGACCAATTAACTTCTTCTTGCTTTAGGTTATATGCTAGTTGGAGAGGAGATGTAGGAGTCATTAGTGCTGCTGGCCAGGATTTCATTCTTCCCCTGGGGACACATTGTAGGATTAGATGGCCTTGTCCCTATGTTACAAAGTTATGGTTATAGGGGAAACACATGACCAGCTCTGGCCAATTAGTAGAGAATGGAAATACTATGTGTGGCTTCAGGTCGAAATTTTCTAATTATTGGTTCAGAATTCTCCAGACCTTTCTTTTTTCTCTCTGACTAAACACCAGCACATTCAAGCCTGTCACTGTTTGGTTACTTTGAGTCCTTAGTTGACTGGCATGAACATAATTCCTGGTAACCAATGATGGATATATAACATGTATAAGAAATGCATTGTTGGTTTAAACTACTAAGGTTTGGGATTATGTGTTATTGCACAAAGCCCAGCCTAGCCTAACTCAGGAGACATGCAATTATTGAAGTGTACATCCAGTCAAATAAGTCTATAAAACATACTGTATACGCTTTTTAGCCCCATTAAACGTGCTGAATAGTTAAGCTTATATCATTATCACTTTCAATTCCCAACAAACTCTTAAGGTAAATACAAATGATTATCCCTCCTTTATAGATGGAAAACTAACACAATAAGCCAGTAAGTAGATGCTAAAAGTCACACAGAAAGTAAGGACTGAGAAAGAATTTGAACCCATACCCATCAAGAACTACAGACCATGCTTTCCCCCGCCCAGCTATACTGCCACTCAACTGTTTAGCTCTGGGAGTTATTAAAGGAAGATTCTACATAGTAGAGCGAGTAAGTCTGGGAACCCCACTGAGGGGCAGCCGGTGCTAATAGGGACAATGGTGTCCCATGGATGCTTTACTCCCCTCTCTATATGTTGATAGGCCCTGACTATGGGCTGACTTTTTAGGGCTACATCTTTGGAACTATGTAGAGGAATCAGAGATTCTTTAAACCAGAATTTATTTACCTATGCAAAGGATGCAGAAGAAGAAGATAAACAAGACAAGTTTATCCATATGGGAGCCACCTGCATCTCTGCAAAATAGTATAGGCAGCGTGTAGGTAGACACCAGTCCTTGCCATCCTCCACTGCTGTGCTCAGAAGAACCAATACTATCATTACTGTCTTGTTCATGTTTTCAAGGGGAACTCTCCTGTAACTTCCATCATAGGTGGAATATCAATTAGATAATGTGGCCTTGAGCACTACAATGCCAACATTTCAAGTGTCCCATTGCTCATAAGCTTGTCTCAAACCTGTCACTTGAACACAGATTCCCTCTGAGTGACAATGTTTTTTTAATTTTGAGATTCAATGCCCAGGCAAAAAAGGTACATTGCTTAATTTTAAGATCCCTTCATGTCGGTATTAAGCTGAATATAATTGTCTATTTGAAAAAAGTAATAAAGTTATATTACAGACATTCTGGATTTCTTCCTAAAAATATCTTTCTTCATCAGCTTAATCACTAAGAACAGGCTGGTTGTTATTTCAAAGAGGAGTATCAGAGTCTGATATACCGTGAGAAACAAGTAAATCCAAACATTGACTCAGATGGCATCACTTTCAAGTATCCTGAATTTCTCAACACTCTATCCTCCAGAATCTCAACCATTTTACTCTCAGACAAGTGATAGGTAACCTGGAAAGAAATCCAGAGGAAAGCCTTTCATCCTGACCAGTAACAAGTCTTTCCAAAACTCCATACCGCAACAGGAATTGAAGCAAAACCTCTACACTGGAGCGGCAAAACCACGCAAGAAAAATAATGCAATACAAACTAATGTGTCAAAACAATTATCTAACTAAGACCAATTGTTAGAATCATAGTGAATTCATGCTTTTGACACACTGCAAAAAGCAAGCCCTCAAAGGCATATTCAGAACTTAAAAGTCTTCCTTTTATTGAAAATCAAATGAAATTCTATTTGAAGTTCATTTTAGCTTTCCAGGGCTCTCAATTTCAAAGTCAATCAACTGTACAGGTTTTCTTGCTTTTGCCATTGGAACTAGCTGAGTGGTTCAGTAATATATTAAGAACAATGAACATAAAGTAGATTTATAATTGGAAACAGAACCTTAGTTTCTTTTTGGGTAAAAAGTGACCCAGAATTAACCAGTCTTTCTTTCAATTAAGAGTCTAACACAGTAAGAATAAGGGCTATACTCTCCAAAAACAGAAATGCAGTAAATACTTCAAAGTTAGGATATTTTGCCTGAAAAGTGTTTAGGGAGTTTTCATTTTTGTAGAAAGATAAAAACACAATTTTCACAATCAGAACTGGATCCCTTTCCAGCCTCTTAACACATCTACTAGAGCCAAGTGGAAGAAACCTAACGCTGATGTACACCAGACCGAACAGCTGGTCTCCCCAAGGAAGTGAATCAGCAGCACGACCACAGTACACAGCTCACGGCAGAAAACTCTCTATATAGCCTCCTGCTTTTTGTCTTGTGCTAAAATAGTCACCGGGGGGGAGGACAGAAGGATGGTACACAGCCTGATGCCAGCTGGAAGGAAGTGAAGATGATTAGACTCGATCTACCAGTGCTAGCTCTAAATGCCCTCTAGACCCTTACAAGGTCCAATACAAGAAGTTGGTTCTGTTAGTCAAATCTAATCATCCCCAAATCAGGTTGCTAGAGATTAACACTAGAGCAATACAGAATTGATTTTAATTTTTCACAAAGTATTATATAAAATCCATTGCCTTTTTTAAAACCAGGGTAAGGTATGTTCATTTTATTTTATTGGAATAATGGATAAATTGCACTTATTGATTTATTTTTGTTTGCCTTTTTTTTTTTTTGGCCATGCCGCGCAGTTTATGGGATCTTAGTTCCCTGAGCAGGGATTGAATCCAGCCCCAGCAGTGAAAGTGCTGAGTCCTAACCACTGGATGGCCAGGGAATTCCCTATTTTTTTTAATTTCTATTTTATATTGGGGTATAGTTGATTTACAATAGTGTGTTAGTTTCAGGTATACAGCAAAGTGAATCAGTTATACATGTATTATACATATATCTATTCTTTTTCAGATTCTTTTCCCATATAGGTTATTATAGAATATTGAGTAGAGTTCCCTATGCTATACAGTAGGTCCTTGTTGATTTTCTGTTTTGTATACAGTAGTGTGTATATGTTAATCCCAAACTCCTAATTAGGATATGTTAATTTAATTGGTAGAGGAATGTCAATAGCAATTTTTTAATTAAATAGTGGGTTTCTACATTTTGTACTAGGTAATCAGGAAAGTGCAAGTATAAAAACTTAACAAGAGACAAATAGTTCTAGAAAATGGTAGAAACTGTACCAAAAACAGTTGATCAAGACTGGTGGTCACACACAATAAATAGAAAGTATATGTGTTGCAGAGTGGGGGGTAGGGTCTCACAGTCAATCAATTACAAAGTTTTCCAAGATGAAGAATTACCTAAATATTCTAAAGGGGAGAGATGAAACCTTCAGAGCTCATTGTAAACCATGAGATAAGGCTCACATATTTTTTACTGAGATATAATTGACATAACATTATAACATAATGAATTGATATATGTATATATTGTGAAATGATGACCAAAATAAGTCTATTTAACATTCATCACCGCACAGTTACAAACTTTCTCTTGTGATGAGAGCTTTTAAGAGCTTATCTTGTAGCATCTTTCAAATATACAACACATTATTATTAACCATAGTCACCATGCTGTACATTACAGCCCCAGGACTTGTTTATCTTATATCTGGAAGTTTGTATCTTTTGACCACTTTCACCCATTTCACCCCCTTGCCACATTTTGTATAATTTTCACAAAATATTACAACATATATACTCTATTGCCTTCAATTAGTTCTTCTCCCTAGAAAGTGTGTTTGGTATTTAATAAGACATTCCACAGAACAGCAAACTGTTAACTGGATTCTACTTTGATGAAGAGTTCCTGGTTAGCACAAATTTACAAGTTTTGTTTTAACTTCAATTTAATCATATCAGTAAACTCTAATATCAGCATCAATAAAACTTGACCTTTCAGGAGACAGGTCATTAAATGGTCCTTATCCAAGCCATTCTTTCACAAAGCCCTGTGTATAAGGAAGACAGGGATACACAAGCAGAAAGGATACCTGCAACTGATCCTGGTCAAATGAACATTCTCCTTATTCTAAATATCTCAACTTTCTTTTTCTTGAAGTATAGTTGATTCACAATAGTGTGTTAGTTTCAGGTGTACAGCAAAGTGATTCAAATATATATATACACATATTTTTTTTTCAATTCTTTTCCGTTATCAGTTATTGCAAGATCTTGAATATAGTTTCCTGCCTATGTAGTAAATCCTTATTATCTGTTTTATATATGGTAGTATGTATCTGTTAATCACATGTTTCTAGTTTATCCCTCCACCCTTCCCCTTTGGTAACCACAAGTTTGTTCTCTCTCTGTGAATCTCTTTGTGTTTTGGAAAGAAGTTCATTTGTTTTTTTTTTTTTTTTAGATTCCACATATCATATAATATTTGTCTCTCTCTGTCTGACTTACTTCACTTAGTATGATAATCTCTAGGTCCATCCATGTTGCTGCAAATGACATTATTTAATTCTTTTTTGTGGCTGAGTAATATTTCATTTTATACGTGTGTGTGTGTGTGTGTGTGTGTGTGTGTGTGTGTGTGTGTGTGTGTGTGTACACACACATTACATCTTCTTTATCAATTCATCTGTTGATGGACATATAGGTTGCTTCCATGTCTTGGCTATTGTGAATAGTGCTGCTATGAACACTGGGATACATGTATCTTTTTTGGATTAGAGTGTTTGTCTTTTCTGCATATATGCCCCAGAGTGGGATTGCAGGATCATCTGGTAACTCTATTTTTAGTTTTTAAAGGAACCTCCATGCTGTTTCCATAGTGGCTACACCAATTTACATTCCCACCAACAGTGTAGAGGGTTCCCTTTTCTCCACACGCTCTCCAGCATTTATTATTTGTAGACTTTTTGATGATGGCCATTCTGATTGGTGTGACGTATTAACACCTCATTGTAGTTTTAATTTGCATTTCTCTAATAATTAGCGACTTTGAGCATCTTTTCATGTGCCTGTTGGTCAACTGCATGACTTCTTTGCAGAAATGTCTATTTAGGTCTTCTGTCCATTTTTTGATTGGGTTGTTTTTTGATGTTGAGTTGTATGTTTGATGTTAAGTTGTATGAGCTGTTTATATATTTTGGAAATTAGTCCCTCATTTGTCGCATCATTTGCAAATATTTCCTCCCAGTCTACAGGTTGTTTTTTCGTCTTATTTATGGTTTCCTTTGTTGTGCAAAAGTTTTTAAGTTTGATTAGGTCCCATTTGTTTATTTTTGCTTTAATTTCTATTGCTTTGGGAGACTGATCTAAGAAAATTGCTAAGAATTATGTTAGAGAATGTTTTGCCTATGTTCTCTTCTAGGAGTTTTACGGTGTCATGCCTTATATTTTTAAATCTTTAAGCCAGTTCGAGTTTACTTTTGTACTGATAATATGGTGTGAGGGAATATTCTAATTTCACTGATTTACATGTAGCTGTCCAGCTTTCCCAACACCACTTAGCACACAGACTCTCTTTTCTCCATTGTATATATATATATACAGCCTCCTTTGTAGAAGATTAACACAAATCTGTTGCATTTCTTTACACTAACAATGAGATATCAGAGAGAGAAAGCTAAAAAAAAAAGTGTGTGGGTTTATTTATGGGCTCTCACAAAGGTGTGTGGGTTTATTTATGGGCTCTCTATTCTGTTCCATTGATCCTTATGTCTGTTTTTGTGCCAATACCACCCCATTTTGATTGCTGTAGCTTTGCGGTATTGTGTAAAGTCTGGGAGGGTTATGTCTCCAACTTTCTTCTTTTTTCCTCAGGATTGCTTTGGCAATTTTGGGTCTTTTATGGTTCCATATAACTTTTAGGATTATTTGTTCTCATTCTGTGAAAAATGTCATGGGGTATTTGATAGGGATCGCATTAAATTTGTAGATTGCTTTGGGCAGTATGTCCATTTTAACAATATTAATTCTTCTAATCCAAGAGCATGGGATATCTCTCCATCTTTCCATTTCCTTGAATCACCTTTGATTTTCTTTATGAATGTTTCATAGTTCTCAGTGTATAAGTCTTTTACCTCCTTGACTAGGTTTATTCCTAGGTAATTTTTAATGTAATTTTAAATGGGATTTTTTTTTAGCTTTCTCTTTCTGATATCTCATTGTTAGTGTAAAGAAATGCAACAGACTTGTGTATATTAATCATGTATCCTGTTGCCTTGCTGAGTTCACTTATCAGTTCTAATAGTTTTTGTGTGGCATTTTTAGGGTTTTTTATACAGCCTATCATGTCATCTGTATATAACGACAATTTTACCTCTCCCCTCCTGACTTGGATAATTTTATTTCTTTTTCTTGTCTGATTTCTGTGGCTAGAACTTCCAAAACTATGTTGAACAAAAGTGGTGAGAGTGGGCATCCTTGTCCTGTTCCATAATTTAGTGGGAAGGCTTTTAGCTTTTCACTGTTTAATATTATGTTGGCTGTGGCTTTGTCATAAATGTCTTTTATTATGTTGAGATATTAAATAATTTATTTGAGGACATTCCTGCGTTACCTTCCTGCTTCCTGGACTTCTATTGGATCAGCAAATATATCTAAAGCCCTCCTCTTTTCAATAATTCATAGAGGATAAAAAACTGGAATCACATTTAGACATACACACAAAACCTCAGATTCTGCTACTCTATAGATTAAAGGAAAGTTGTTCTAAGTAAGATTGAATCTGACCCTCTATAAGTGGAACTTCTGATTCTGACTTTGGGACTGATCAGAAAGGTAAGAAAGATCAAAACTTTCAATGGTTCCTATCTGGCCCCTTCTCCCTTGCCCATACCCTCTCTCCCAACCTAGTTAGGAACAGACTGAAGATCCAGTCTGGGGTCCTCAATACAAGTGTTATGACAAGAGAACCCAGAAATGGCAACAGCTAAATCTTCACAGGTACTTTCGGGGAACAATGCTCTCATAACAGTTATAACTGTGTTTTGATGATGGCAACAAGTGTCAGGCAGGATTTGTAGCATAATCTCAAGTTCCCCAAATAAATCTAGCTTTACAAATAGAACTACTCTACCACAGTGGACGGTAAATGTAGTTAATGGGTCATTTACCCTTTGAATAAAACTCTTATGAAATACATAATTCTATCAAACTCTTGTATGTTCCAGTCCTATGGGGTTTTGCCTGGTGATATTAGACAGCAGCACTCTAATATTATCACTGATAATTGTGGTTATTATTTAAAACGTTGACTTGTCCACAGCCTTACTTCTTTCATTTGAATCTAGCATCATCCAGGCCAGTGGTTTTCAATTAGGAATGCACAACAGACTTGTCTGTGGAGTTTAATAACAATGCAGATGCCTAAGACCCACGCCAGACTTCATGAATTTTTTACTTGATATTCTTGGCATCTTCTTCTAGGATTATTATGCTATATTTCAAGGTTTTTTTCATCTGTAAGAATTATATTCCCCCATTTTTGTAAAATCAGAAGTAAATTCCCTGAGTTCTTTAAAAATAGGCTTATTTATTATCCTTTGAAACATTCTAACTTGGGGGGAATGGTTTTATTATCTTGGTTTGCATGTCACATTAATGTGTCATTTTGATTATGAAATATCATCAGACTTTTCACTTTTGAAAATTACTAGTAGTAAATTAACCAAAATCACTGTCAGTTTTTGTCATCTATAGCTGTTTGTTCTCCTCAGATACTTGCCTGAAGGTTCTACTATCAGCTTCAGGCCAGAGTTTGTGTCTTCATCAAAGAAGAATACTCCCAAGAGTCCCATGGTAAAGGCCCAGATATTTTAAACAACTGACATTTCAAAGAACAGACTCTTGGGTATAGGCATCTGATGACACCAGTGGGCTGAGTCAAGACTTGCAGAACTTTAGGCAAGAAGCAGACAGCTTCATGCTATTGCCAACCCAAGATGCAGTGGAACAAGAGTAATTACATAGTCCATATTGAATGACCGACAAAGGGAAATTTTACAGTGGTTATCTGATTGGAATATTGTTTTAATGTTTTATCATCTGGATCTGTAAGTCCTTTCTCTTTCTACTTCAACTATTTGCTACCCATATAATTTAGTAGATTCTTAAATTAAGTATTTTTGATTATTTTCTGTATTCTCCACGCTCTGGCACCTGGGGCCTCAGTGACCTGGGAAAGACTGCCTCTCCTAGGGCTAACCAATTCTTAGGGGTGGCAAACAACAAATGACTTGCCCTGAGTGTGCCTTTCATATGCAAACTAACCAATCCAGTGTCCATACTCTGAACCACTTCCTCTATCTGGCTCATATGCTCCAAGAGGTGATTTTCCTCTGCCCTAATCATTCCAGGACCAGGTGCCAGACACTACAGAGAACCCCTACACCTCAGCGTCCGCTGAAATTTTAAGCCAATTTTAAGCCTGCTTACGCTGCCTTCCCTTGCTTTTCCAATAAAAACCACAATAAACTCTCCCACCCATGCTATCCCCTTGCCCCATCTTCCTCCTGACCAACCGCGGTGCTTTCCCATGTGGCCCTGCATGACATGGCATGCCCCACCCCTCTTAAGAACTACAAGTAGAAACCTTTCCAAATGTCAGTCATCTTCTGTTCTGTTGGCCTCATCATACTGAATGACAATAAAACCTACATTTAAAGACCATTCTGTTTATATAAACAGAAATGAAATATTTAAAAGTGATATCTGAGTCTCACTGACCCCCAGAGTTCAGAAACTAAATGTCCTTACTTTTGGTGGCAATAGGGTTATTTCATATATTCAGTGCTGTCTTCCTTTTTACCAAGATGTAATTGGAGAAATCTGTTACATGACTAACGTCTTGCCTAGAATGTCACATTGAGAATGGTGCTCTTTGGGTCAGGTAGATTATAAGGAACTAATATGGCTTTAATTATTGAGCCAATGCCTACAAAGGACTCTTAGGATAACTGCCCTCCTATCTAGTTTACAGGGTCCAGCCTTACAGGCGGTAAGGACCATCATTTCCTGGTAGGCAAGGAACCTGAAGTTATTTTGGGGACCTCAAGAAAAGAGGAATTTACCCAAATGCATAAATACTGCAGGTGAAATAAGGTGGAGAGAATTTTGAACTTGGCTTCCTTGCCTTAGGAATGCAAATAATAGAGACATTAAAAGTCTAATCTGAGATTCCTTATGAAAACCTCCAGAGAGAAGTTAATTTGATAATTATTCAAAATTGTATGGCTCTGGATTTTGCAAAGCATATATAAGAAGACCTATATGGTAAATTAACACTCTTGCTACACCTAGGTAAACAATAAGGCCAAACCTAATGAGACTAGTCTTATTTTGTGATCAAGGTTGATCTTTCTTTGAGATTATTATGATCACAAGGAAGAAGGAGGGAGGGAAGAAGGAAGAGAATATAAGGAAAAATTATAGTAGACTTTGAAATTTAGTGGATGTCCTGGCTAGCTTATCCATCTGGATAATCTCAGCTTTTCTTTGCCTACAACCAGGCTACTTTACAAGGTTATAGAGATAGAAGTTAGTCTGTCTAAACTGACAACAGTGCAAATAATTTCTCTCCACAGAAATGCAAATTGTGTCCACAGGAAAGTAGTTGATTATCACCCTTTAGATACTTCAAGCTTTGCCAATTTTGTGTGCATCTATATATTTATCTCAGCATTCCTTGCCAGACTATAAATGTGCAATACTTTGCATTCTTTTTTGAATTGGTTGTAACATCTTATTGGTTCCCTCATTAATTCATGATTTAAATAAAATTTTTGACACATCTCTACTTCATATCTGTATGAGAGTTATGATTATATCCTCTTTTGAAATGTGACTTTGTATAACTGAGTAAAGATATAATGCTTCCATTTTACAGAAAAACATATATATATACACCATTTTACAAAAAAATTATATATGTAACTATATATATAATGTGAATATGTATATAGACACACATATATATATCTTAACAGTTTTGAGTCGTTCAGTGAATAATACTGAGTGCCAGAGATCCAAAAGTAGACAAGAAAGACTGGCTCACTGACCTCAAAGAACCTAAGCCCTAGTGGAGCTAACATTTACTCAAACTATGTTTGTCTAGCTTATGTGACCAACATTACAAAGATTTAAGGCAGAGAAGAAAAACACACATAAAATTCTCTCCAAAGTAATCCTTTCTCAATAACTAATTACTGCTTAGCTACACAATATATCACCAAAGGAAAAAAATTCCAGAGTGAAATAAAAGGTTTTATACAAAAAAGGGGATAAGTAAATCACTAGACTCATACTTGGAAGTTCTGGGTACCTCTTGTTAGAAATATTGTGCTTTTATGGAAAAGATATTCCACTCAAGTTCTTCCAAATCTGACTAAGAGGTTATGTAATCCCTCTGAGCCTTCGTTTTTCCATTTGTACAAAAAGATAATAATAGCCATTCCATGGGTTTGTCGTAAATATGGTACATGCCTGGAACACAGTAAATACTTAAGTGTCAGCTGACTGTATTAATAATATTATTTATAGATGCTCAGTTCTTGATCAGCACTCAACCAACGTTAATCATATCTCTCCAAAGAAAATGGGAAGAATGAAATCTGTTTCAAATTTCTCCAAAATATGAAGACCTAAAATGATATTATCAAACTCCTCCTAGTCATTAGGGGAAAAAAAAACTCATTGTGTATACAGGTATATTAGGAATGAACTGGAAATTTTACCCACAGTCCAGGATTTCAATGCTGTATTATCAGCAAAGACTACACAAGCATCTCTCTCTCCTGGAATCTTCCTGGGCATGACCAACACATTGGGAATTACATGCCCCATCAGCACCTTATTACAAGTGACAACTGTGACTTCTACAAGGCCAAACTACAAAATGACAAGAAAGAGCGCATTCTAGGAAAGATGGCTGGTCACGCAAATCCCACAACATCACAGGTGACCCTTAGTAGGAGATTCAAGGTCAGAGCCTCCCCTGAACCAGTCAGACTCTGCAGGCAGCCCCTTGGATACCTGTGTCCTCCCCAGCACCAAACTTCTACTCAAACAAGTGTTCGGTACACTCAGTAACAGACATGGTCTCAAGTTTGTCATAATTCAAATGGTATTTCACACTTAACCTCTCTCTGAAACTCAACTCTGAGTTTCAGAAAATCACCATACAGCTTCATGAATGCAGAGGGCGTTTCATTTCACTGCAAAATTTGACTAAATAAGAGGTCACAATGCCAGAAAAGAAATGAGATAAAAATCACAAGGCAAATAAGAAAATTACAAGGTCAAATAAACTGCCCAGCCAAAGTTGTTCTAAGCAGGAAGATCACCTGGTGCGCATTTACTAAGTTGGACTGGACTTAAAGTCATTATGTAATTAACCTATTACACTGAGAGCCTGCCACACTATTTTTAAAGTCAACAGTTAAGTGTTAACAAAAAAGCAAAGGTCACATTAATGAAGCACATATGTCCCCAAAACTGTATTAGGTGCATTACAAGTATAATCTTAATGCTGGGACCATTAACCTCCCAGTAAGATTAAAACGGATTATATTCATCTCTTTTAAAAGCACCATCAACTATTTGAGGGGTTTTTAAGAGTTCTAAAAATCACATTCTTTGATACATCCCTCTACAACAAGAAAAGTAAAATAAATGTGTGTGTGTGTGTGTGTACAATGTATTACTTGAATCAAGTTGGAAAGATGCTTCATTCATACATTTAAATACTTACTGATCTCAAAGAACCAGATACTCTCCACACATACAAACAATCACATACAGGCTTGAGTGTTTTTTCAAAAGCTGCAAGAATGGCTCCGGTTAAACCTGGGACGTTTGATTTGCTGAGAAGAATCTCCAGCTGCGGGGCAAGAGCTACATGCCCTGAAAAAGTGAAGCTCGTTGGAGATTCTCCTCAACTCTCCCCCACAAAGGCTGCAGCAGCTCCCCCAAATCAGTGTCAAAGTCCAGTATTTAAGAATATCAGATTGAAAGGGCGCTACACGAGCAGCCCGCCCAGCCCACTCCACTATTAACCCACGGGAGGGGAGCATGCACGCGTCCCAGGTCGCCGGTGCGCAATGACAAGTCACCCTCATCGCCGCCTGCAAAATTACGTGCTCAGACCGTCACCGAAACTGTGCTCCGCCCGAGCGGCACCCGTCTTGGCAAAGGTCTGAGAAGGTGGAGCCCGCTACCTGACTTTCTCCGTGGCTCCTCCCGTTCTCGGCCTTGAAGATGGACTTGGGCTTCCGGGACTTGAAGTTGCCCATGCTGGGGCGCAGCACGTCGAGCTTCGCGGGCTGCTCTACATGCTGCGGCGGCTCGCAGGGCGCCGGCGCGGGCTCCTCTAGCGGGGCCCCGGCGTCGGGGTAATTTTCCTTATTGTCTTCATCTCTAGGACAGGAAAGACCTTATTTAGAAAGCACCGAAAAGAGTCTAATAACCCGCCCTGGGAAAGAGAGGCTGGCGATAACTCGTTGCTGCTCATTTACACAGTACCGAGCAAACGTTTTAGAGCAGACGGTTTCAGAGGAACTGAATGTCGCTTTTTAGATCACGCCACATTCCCTTCCAGTCTTTGCTCGTGGATGCATACTTTTTGTAGTTGTAGTTTTGCACATACTATCATATTTGTTTTTATTTTTTCACTTCAATATGGTTTCGCATGTCATATTTCTCTCTCACAATGTCAGATATTCCAGTTAGCTATTGTCATCCCAACTTTCTAGATTAAGACGCTAAACCCCAGAGATTAAATAAAGTGCCAAAGAGAAAGGCCAATTCCCCCACACCTGGAGTGCTCAGGTGGGTCCCCAGTCTCTATGCGCCTGTCCTTGGTTCTGGGCTTGATGCTTCCTCCTCACTGGCAAGTCTTTAATGATCTCCCTACAGCTTTCAGAGGCATTTAAAAGTCCAACTTGGGTCTACTTTAATAGAATGCATACTATCTCAATAGAATATAAGACAAGGGCCAAATTTTACCCAACCAAGCCATCTATCTGAACAACCCTCTCAATGCAAAGCCAGAGATTCTGGTTTCTGGGTCCTGTGGGTGTGGAATGGCTGGAGAAGACCAAATGGACTGGTGTTACCTCCACACACTCAGTGCTGGGAGAGCACTGCTCATTTTCACCCATCAATCAAATTCAACACAACATCACCCTGCCATTTCAATTTCTTCAAAAATAGTGACACTTATTTGAAGTCATTTGCCCCTCTTAAATCTAGATACAATTTATTTTCTTGTTTTGCTAAGAATTCAGCAACTACCATAGCCGAATGGAGCATTCCCTTTATGTGATCAATATCATTGTCTGTATCCCATTGGCAATGGATATTCTGTAGGACTGGCCACTTCCCCCAGGTGGTGCTTTGCCCTCCTGCTCGCTGAGCAGGAGCACCCATAAAAGAGATTTTGGCAAGGTCAGCTAGAAAGCACTTCGTCATGGCTCAAGGATATATAAAGCCAAGAGAAAGACTAGCAAAAGAAGGATTTCTATTCCCACTATTCAGGATGCCTTTTTACAAATTAAAGATTAAACTCACTAAGCTGATAACAGGAGGATGAGCTCCAGTTAGTCTCTGGGATAAGAACAAAGAAAACATTGGGATGGGAGGTCCGGAGCATGGCCAGGGTGCATGCAGTTGGGCAAGATGTGGAAATAAAATTATGTGAAAGACCTAAACTTAACCCTCAGGACAAACTTAGTATCTGGTCAAGGAAAATCCAACAAGGTGAAATAATTCTTCACGTTAGTAACTGAAAACAAAAACAAAAACAAAACAAAACAAAGCAAAAACAATGCCAGTGACACTGGTTAATATTTTCCCTTATGTTCACTTACAATTTAAAAAAAAATTCTGTCACTAATGGGTTTGGAAACTAATATCAAACCATGAGTTGGAACCACACTAGTTGATTTGAAATGCATGTCTCTCACTAGAGACAAATTCTACTCATCCACGCACCCTATGCTCCTGCGTGAGCAATAAAAGAAGGAAGAGCGACCTTTACCATAACCTAAATGTTCCTCATTCAAGAAGGATTCTAGAACACTCAACAATTTAAAAAAAAAAAGTGATTTTTCAAATCTAGAACGACTCTTCTGATAGACTCCTTCCTAAAATAATACCTGAATTTTGTTTTTGTATCATATTTTCAAGGTGTCCAAAAAGTATAACTGTCATCCTTAACTTGAAAAACTGGGGGGGGGGGGGGGGGGGCGGGGGGGCGGCACAAAAAGCATCTCTCTCATTACACAAATATAAAACCTAAATAGAAAAGTCATCTTTAGAACTTCCTTTTCAACCTATTACTGGTTCCTCAGAAGTAATGTAATTTATGTCACTGCTTATTGGAATCAGTCATAACTGAGAATGAACATGGTGTTCTGAAAAGAACAAGAGTCCAAAAGATCCTCCCAAATGTTAGAAACGCAGCCTGAGCCACACCACCTCACCTCTATGACCCCCATCCATAAGATGCCGGGCATCTCTACCTTGCAGAGCTAATACAGTCTCTGTAACAGGCCTACCAAAGAAAGTTGGTTCAAGACCACAATCCAATAAATGGGGGCTATTGTTACTCTCACTTGGGGCCTCAAGCGAGTGGTTATTTGCAAAGAAAACACTGAAGGCTATACCTCCAGGATAAATTCCAAACTCCTTAGCAGGGTATATAAACCCTTGGTAATCAGGTCTTTGTTTATCTCTGGAACTTTATTTTTTACCAATCCTGGCATCCTCAGCTCTCAGGGTGCCTGCCATCCTGAGCTGCTTGCTATACCTTCAACTTGAATTATTTTCTCTACTCTGCTGGCTTTCCAGTAAGTTGCTCCCTCTGCTTGGTGGTATCATGGGCTTTTTTGGCCTTATATCCTACCAAACAGAGTCATGTGCCATGTGTAGTTTTCTTTAGGGATCCATCCCAGAAACCTCACTGGGCTTATTTGGTGCCTCTAAGTGAGTCCTATGTTTCCCTCTAGTAAAACAGCACTTAATGCACTGTAGCATCATCTATATTCTTGCCTATCTCCTCCAGTAGACTGAACTCTGGGAGCAGGGATTGCTTTGTCTTTCTCCATTCCATATCTCCACTGGTTTCTGGCACACAAAACAGGCCTTCAACAAATGTTTGTTATCCAACAAGTGGACTTTCATGTCACACAGACCAAATTCTGCCTCATAGCGGCTGTTATCTTAGATGAGCTATAATTCCTTTGAGACTCAGTTTCTCCATCTAGGATGAGGAGCGAAACATCAGTTTCCTTTCAGTTGTTTAGACTAAATAATAAAATGTATGTGAAAGTGCTTGAATGGAGCAAACGTGGAAGAAATGGTTAACATGAAAGTTTTGCCATCATACCACGAACCCGCTGATGACCGAGACCACACTCCAGACACTCACTGCCATGTTTGGTGAATAAATCTAGAACCTCTTCCTTAAGGTCTATGGTGGGAACATTTAGATGTGCTAATCAATGTTGAATTCAACAGGCATTTACTGAGCATTCTCCATAGAAGAGGTACTGTCCTGGGTGCTAAGAGGGGTATCCAAAAGTGGACAAGACGAAACTTCCTTCAAGAGCTGATAAACTCTTAGAAGAAACAGGACATTAGAACAAATTATTGGAATTCAAAGAAGAGACTTAAGACACCAGACCCAGATGGTTTCTGTCCTTCATAATTAAACACCAAGCAATGGTGGGTCCTACCTGAGGCTGGAACAGTCAGTCTGATCTTCATGCAGAGACGGTGTGTCTTCGTCACACCTGGAGAGAGGAGATAAAACCACATCAGATCCAGCTGCCTGCTGAAGGAGAAGCAGCAATAGCCTAGACTTATCTGAAGTTGAGCACACGAAACTAAAAATTGGGAAAATCTTTACTGCTGTCACCCAAACCAGCGTCAGTTCCCCAAATGTCTACCAGCTAATGATACCAATGTTGTCGTATCATGTGAGCTTAAATGCTTAGAATCAGAGGCAATGCTCCTTTTTCCTCCCCTGATCTGCATCACCTAAACTGACAAGATCTTAGCAAGAACCTAAGTGTTCACAGCACCCAAGGGAACACCTGACACCAAGACTGCTGGACTGTTGTTGGCTCAAAAGAGACTCTGCCACACGCCTCTTGGCATTTCTTCTGCCTCAGGCAGTCCCAAACCACACCAGCTGCCATGTGGCTTACTCCATTGGCCTCCAGACATTCTCGACCTCCTTTCTCTTCACAAAACTTCTGAAATAACCTTGTGAAAGATTCTTGGCTCTTCCATATTGAAAAATCTCCAGTGCTCCACGCTGCCTAAGGGTATCTGGAAGAGGACCATTCTCTCACTCGGTGTATGAGGGAGCCTTTGTTCCTATTCTTAGCCCTTCCCACCCCACCCCACCCAATCCTACTCTAGCCTGGAATGCTTTTTCCATCTTCAACTCCTACTCAGCCTCCACTGCTCCAGCCTCACAAGCTCTGTGAACTTTCCTCGCCAAGTTCACCCACGTGCCATGTTCCCACTTTAACCTTAGCCCGTGAATGTTTACTCTTCATTCGGAGGTTTTAGTAACCAACTAGATCTTGCCTAGCACTGGTACATAATTCCTTTTTACCTCTGAGATCTTTTGAATTAGCTCTTAATTCCATGAAAAGAAATAACCATCATTTCTTTTTCTAAATACACTGCCACAGTGCCCACAATGCTACCCGAGAGTAGACACTCAATAAGTGCTTGAATCAAATCATTAACTCGGGACCCTCAGCAAGCCTGTTCCCTGAAATAACTGAACAAGCATTTATTGAGTACTCAGTGCCTTCCAAGCACTGGAAGCTGCTTTAAACACTGGAGCTGTGCTTCTCAAACTTGTTGGGATTCAGGACTGACCAGTTGGTTTTCTATTTCCAATTCACTGTGGAGAGATAACTTGGTAAAAAGGTCACAGGAATGTCAAATTCCTATAAAAGTTATTAAAGGCATACTCTCTGTTTCTGTACTGTCCTTGTCTCAGACAAGTTACAATTTGTGAACCCCCACTTTGAGTAGCATTACTTCTAAAGGACAGAAAGTTGAGAAAGATCTGGCCCCTGCTCTGAAAGATTCACAATGTAATGGGTAGACATAAATAAATAAATATCTACATACAGAGATATAACTATAATACAGTATTTATACAATGTGAAATCATTTAAATTTTTAAAATATTCCTTACCAGCAATAGTGTAAAATTTACCCACAAAACAAACTGATGAAAGCTTCAGTCCTCTTCCCTTACTATCCCTTTTAAACTATGGTTTTGTAATGAATTAAACAAAGGCCACCTACAGACTCTAACCCTCTCTACCTGCTGAAATAGTTTGTTCCTGCTGGCAGCTTAAGAAAAAAAATTCATCGACTTAACAAAATGAACTCAATTTCCTTGCTTTCCCTTTTTTTTTTTTTTTTTTTGACTCTGAATAACCCACTTTGTCCATCCTATGGAAAACAACAATTAAATTCCTAAATATTCTCTTGTTCTCCTCCATTAGAGGCATTTACTTTGATAAATCATCTGAGCTTTGTAATATGAACAAAAATTTTTCCCAATAAAAGCAACCTAGCTAGTAGAAAAATCAATGAAGAACAGAAATCTAGAATTGTTGCTTCCAAAGAACAGAGGTTCAATCTTAGAGCTCAACAATACCTATTGTTTGGGAATTTGGCAAGAGCTTTCTTTTTCTCCCCCTCATTTGATTTATTAATATTTCTTCTCAAAGCACAATTAGTTAAAAATGGAAACACAGTACCAGAACATAAAAAGTTGCAGATGCTTTCTGAAGTACGAAGTCAGACCTAATTAGCTGATCCGATTTCAAAGACTACTGAACAACTTCAGTCATCACTCAAGAAAACACAATTTCTAGCTTGCAGACACAGCAATGAAATAGATCTCCCTACGGCTTCCATGGCGCACGTATACAAGCTCTTTTAGTTCAGTTGGGTTTTCATTTGCTTCAATGAAGATCATCAAGTTCTACTCAATTACCACCTTCTTTTTAATTGTTTTACTGACTCCTTGCCCAGGACCCCTTGCCCCTGCCCCAGCAAATGCATAATACTGGCCCAATTATAAAACTGGATTCTACATTGGGAGCTGATATCCAGATATTCCTACTCCTGGAAAAAAAAAACAACTCAGATCAAATGTCCAACTGGTCTTGGGCATGGGATTCTCTCCCTACATGCTATTCCAATAAAAGAATCTATAGGCCAACCTCTTTCATGGTATTCTTCATAAATATTCAAAACCAGGCAGGTTCTAGCACAATGTTTTTCTAACTGTAAATTGTGACCTATTAACAGGTCCTGATATTGTATAGTAGCTACCAGCATTTTGTTGTTATTGTTGGTAGAGAAACAGAATGGAAAATGTCAGTATAGTGAGGGTTAAGTGTTATTTCACAAAATTTGTTTAAATAAATCACGTCTATATGTTTGTGCTGGATTGCAGCATAAAATGTGTTTCTTAATGTTGTTCACAGCAAAAAAAATATAGACACCTCTATTAAATGACTTCCTTTGAAGTTATCATCAACTAGATTCTAAGCCCCAGAGTTCTTAATTTGTGGTTGCCCAGATAAGACATGGATAATTTGTCCTTGCCATCATTTTTCTGTGAAATGCTCAGGGTTATTACTTTTCCCTCTATTTGGACGTTCACTTCCTCTATCAACCACAAATAAGAAAAACTTAGATGGTACTTTACAGCTCACCTTGTCTCTCATATGATTTCAATTAAGCCTGACAACAGTGTGAGGTAGGAATTACCTTCACACAAAGGCTAAGGAATTTCCCAGGATTCCAAGGTGTAAAGCAGTGATGCCTGTGTCGCTTCTGCTCCACCACACTAAGCCCACTGAATAGTCTCTTTTTTATTTTCACTTTTTTCTTCTTTTAAAAAGTTTTCGAGGTATGGGAGGGGGCGGGGGGTGAAGGGGAAACTGAGACGAAGCGAGAGAGTAGCACAGACATATATATACTACCAACTGTAAAATAGTCAGTGGGAAGTTGTTGTATAACAAAGGGAGTCCAGCTCGAGGATGGAAGATGCCTTGGAGGACTGGGGCAGGGAGGGTGGGGAGGACTGGGGCAGGGAGGGTGGGGGGGACTCGGGGGGGGGGTCAGGGAAGGGAGGGAGTACGGATATGTGTGTATGGAAACAGATGATTGAACCTGGTGTACCCCCAAAAGAATAAAAAAATAAAATAAAATAAAATAAAATAAAATAAAATAAAAAGTTTTACTGAGATATAATTGACATACAATAAACTGCATATATTTAAAGTGTACAATTTGATTTTTTTTTATTAGCCATCTGTTTTATACATACTAATGTATATATGGCAGTCCCAATCTCCCAATTCATCCCACCCCAACCCCCCCACTCTTCCCCCTTGGTGTCCATATTTTTGTTCTCTATACCTGTGTCTTTATTTCTGCCTTCCAAACCGGTTGATCCAAACAGTCTCTTCAGTCTATGTTCCCAGGGGCTCACGAGAGAGAGAAAGACTTGTTTCTTAGAATAATGGTGGAAAAAGAAGTACCCTTGAGAGGTTCTCTTTTTTTGTCTTGGGGTAAATAAGAAAGAGGTCTCAGATTGGTGATTAGATAAAATATAGTTGTACCCGAAAGGGGACTTCATTCCCTACAGTACTGTGTTCCTTGAAGGCAAAGTTGCAGAGGTACAGTCTGCAATCCTGTGGGATTTCTCAAAGTGTGTCTGAGAACCACCTGCAACGGCACCACCTGGAGTGCCTGAGTAAAATAGCAGGTTCCACTATATGCAATATCCTGGGATAAACCACAATGAAAAAGAATATAAAAAAGAATGTATATATACACATATAACTAAATCACTTTGCTGTACAGCAGAAATTAACACAGCATTGTACAATAAATCAACTATACTTCAATTTAAAAAAAATAAATTAATTTTTTTAAATGGAAAAAAATAGCAAGTTCCAGCCTCATCCCCACCCCTAGCCCCACTAGATCAGCTCTCTAAGGGTGGGGCCCAGGAATGTGAGTTTTTAAACTAGGTTGCCCTTCCCCGCCACATAACAGGTATGCTTCTAAAAAGTTTAACACTGACCTAACAGTTTAAAAACCCCAGACCTGCAACTGGGCTGACTCCAACATAATCACCCATTTCTAGGTTCCCACTTGGGAATAAAGTCTGGGAAACTGGATTTTTCACAAGCCCCCATCCCCTTCCCCAGTTGATATAGATAGTTAGTTGGTTTTGAGAATTACTGCTTTGGATGATAACTAATTTGTTGCAGAATTCATTGCTGGGCAAGCTTCATTTCAAATAACAAGTTAGCCAGGGCAACACAGGAAATGACCATGGAAAAATAATAGATGAAAGGGCGCTGCAGGTCTAGAAGGGAAGGCCAAGGCCATTCTGATCTCAGAAGAATCTGGGTATAAAAAGAAATTAAATTGGTCCAGAGCTGCACAGACAGGGCCAGGCATGGGAGAAATTGAGAAAAGAATAAAATATGTCCTTGAGTCCCTCCCAATTCCCCCTCTGTTTCACTCATAAGACCCCCAGCTGGCCAAGTGGAACCTTCTTAGGTTAGACTAGCTGATAATATAATTTATATTAAAGTATTAATGACAATTTGAATCCCAGGGGAGCAGACTTTTTAATTTCCATTTTAATAAGGGTCACCACCAGCGTCCTTCATCCAAAAACAAAATCACCTCTAGGTAGAATTTCAGGCACTAAAAAGATAAGTACATGTGGGTAGGAGGAAGTAGGAGTGGGGTGGGGATAGGAGGCAGGGGACATCTTCTCATATCTAAAATATATGAGAGGCAAGTGCCTCCTCTGTGTACGCCAAGACCAGTCCTGAACATTTACTGATCACCTGCTACTTCTTTGTCTCAGGATAGTGCCTCCTGGTGCTGCTGGCTTTGGAGTTATGCCCAAAGAACCAAGGGAAATGGTTCACATTACTGAGGGGAGGAGAAAATATTACATTAGACAATGACTAGTTTTAAATGACCCTAGTCTGTACCGTTACACCTATGAAGATCTGGTATGCTTCAAATATGCTCCTCAGATGTTTTGATTTGCCAGATGGCATTTCAATTGTCACTCAGTGCCTTTTAAAATAAATCACTGTCACTTCTCTGAAAACAACAACAGGATCTTATGCAATCAGAACCCTTTGGGGAGTGTCCAAAGACAAGGTACCAGACTTTCCCCAGCATTTAACTGTAAAACCATTTTTAAAAAATTGTCCATGTGAAATCTAGAACTAAGTAACTCCATTTTGCAGCTGCTATGCCTGTGGCTGACTCTGGGGACTGAGCCACACAAGTCCTGAGAATCAGGCCCAGAAAGCATTTGGTGCTAAAAGCACAGCAAAAGGAAGAAAGCAATTCCTCTGTACCTGAATCAGGGAGTCACAGCCTCATCTCTGGCCTGCATACTTTGGCCTGCATCTCTCCCCACTCTTAGGCTTTTAGAAAAACAAAGTTGTAGCACTGTTACCAAGCAATCTCATTAACAGTATACAGGTCCCAATGAGCATTTTATATGGGATCTTTTAAAATCAACCCTGGGTTGTTTTTTTTGTTTTTTGTTTTTTTAAAGTAACTCCACTTAAGTGAGTCCAAAGCTCAACACTAAGAGAGTAGCCTATCCAAACAGAGAGACAAAAGAATGTGAAAAACAAGAGGGCCTGTAGCCCTCCATCACCAAGTCACTGTGACATTGGCTTGAAGCTCACATAATTTATTTGCCTTTTAGGGAACTTTAGCAAATAGCTCCCAAGTTACTGGGACTTCCATATCAAACTTGCAGCATTTTTAAATGTAGTTGAGTATACAGCCTTATACACGCCTTTCTCCTGTTTAGAGTGATTTCTGTCATAAGGTCCCAGAATCAAACATCATGAGTTAGCCTAGAGAAAGACTGTTAAGTAAAGATATTTCATACATATATGTACATATGTAAATTATATATCAGTTACATATAGTATTAGCATAATATACCACCCATTAATTTTTAACATATACATATAATATAGTATTAGAAAAACATATTAAGGAAGGGATGACAAGAATTAAAACCATAAACTATAAATATTTAATAAAAAAAATACCATGCATGCTGGCCTTGAGTAAAATATTACACTCCCTCATTCCATGTTTGAATGGTGTTAGCTGTTGCAATCGAAAGCTTTAAACTTAGGACAAGATAACGCATTTCTCCTACAGCCAGATCTCTTAGGGGAGAAGACAAAATTGACAAAGGGCATGCAAGAAAAGTTTACTCCACTGTGTCTTATAAGTCTGTACACAGGAGAGGGTGAGACTAAGTTTAGTCTATTTATCACATGCTGGACTCCAACTCAAGTCATTTCATATCCATCTCCTATTTGCCCTAAATGTACACAGCGTGCTGCGTGAAAACAGACATCAACAGTGGCAAAATACAACAAAGCTTCCTTGCTGACATGTCAAATAGATTTATTTTTTAAAAATCTGAACTCCAAGAACACATATCTTGGAGCACTGAGCTCCCGCAAGCCATCAGTTTGTTTTAATAGCTCTCCCGTAGTTGCTAAAAGGCTGATTTCAACCTGTAAAGATCTCTGGGCCCCATCAGTCCCCACGTCTCACGGTCTTCACAGTCCCAGATTACAGGAGACAATGCATCTAGTACCCAGAGCGGCTGGGGACGGTGGAGGATACCTTCGCGATAGTTGCTTCCTGAGAAAGGCATGCAAATCTTATGTTATTGACAAGAATCACTTACTCTGTTACAGCGGTGCTGCTGAAGGAATTATCCTGAAGGCTGAAACAGAAACAAGAAAACATCAGCCAAGTCCGGCCGGGGAGCCGTCTCCCTGATTGCTCTCTGGGAGTTAGAGCACATACACAAACATGGCATTGCAAGGCAAGTCTCAGGGCTCGCCCGGCACGCTCGCTCTACCTTGGGCTGCTGTCTGCACATGCTCGTAACGACACCCCCAGCAGGGGCCCAGCCGCAAGGGCGAACCACAAAGCCCGGCAGCCCGCGAGGCTGCGGGGACAGAGCTGGGCGGGGCACGGCGGCGGGGCCGGGACCCCGGGACCCCGGGATCCGCGCGAGAGGCACCTGGTGCGTTACCGCGCGACCCCAATCTCGCCAGCCCGGCACCACGTTTAATCCAGGCCTCCCGGTGCCAGCCACCCCCGGGAAAGCCTGATTGTTTCTGCTTAGGTGCTGAAATCCCCGGGGGACTTGCTTTCTTCCAGACGGTCTCCTACCAGTTTTACAGAGCTACCCCCTCTAGGGATGGAGGCTTGCAGAGATTCATAGATCGTTCAGAAAAAGCTGGAAGGGAACGAGAAGGGGGAGGGGAACACAGCTGCTGGTTTTGGGGGGTGTGTTTGTTTATTGCCCAGCCAAAAGAAGAGCCTCTGAAAGAGGGCTCGCTGCATCACCAAATCTGTCTGCACTCTGTTATTTCAGTCCCCAAGAGGAAGCGCCCAGCCAGGGAGGGCAGAGCTGTGAATGAGCCCACGCAGGGCTCGTGGAGAATTTATTCCAGGCATTAGCTGGTGACTGGGGCGGGGGGGGGGAGACCGTGTACAGAATGGGGCTTGCTCTGCCCAGAGCAGCCCGCCTGAGCTCCACTCCCAACCACCTTTACAAAACTGAGAGCTGGAATCCACCAATACTATCCCTCTTAAGTAAAGGCAGCCCTGCTGGGGGAGGGGAAAGCTGTCAGCCCCCGCTTGCTTCATTCCCCTGGAGATGTTTGTCCTGCCCTCTTTCCATTGTTAATTTCTCCTGCTGGGTTGACCTTGATATGGAGTGAACAGTCACCTGGGGAAGATGCTTATTTTGAATGGAGAAGATTCCCCATTCCCTTCTTTTGATCTCTCCACTCCCAGGAGGAGCTGAGCTTGTGGCTTTTAGTACAAATTATATAAGATGATGAGTAAAATCATAACAAAAAATTCAAATTTTTATTTTTGGATTATTAGAAAAATTACTCAAAACTTGGTAATAAGGGGAAAGACCAAGACCTTTCAGTGTCACACTGAGACACTCATAGGTCACCCAAGGACTGCTTAATTCTCTAAAAAAATGGTCTTGTGTTTGACCTGCTATTCACTCTTGGTTAGATTCCTGACACTGTAGAGTTATGTGTTAACATTGCACATTTTGTCCAGTCTGTCCAGAGGAAAAGATAACCTCAGCGTTTACAGCATTATTGCACTATGCAGTTTTAACCAATTTCATATCTAACAATCTTATACTAACATTCTTTCTAAATGTCTATAAATATTCAGATCCTCAAAATGCTCTTGGAACCAAGAGCATCATCATCCTATCAATCCTCTCATTAATAAGTTAATAGATCTCTGATACGTGCCTATATTTGTGTGAATCATATCTTTAACTTTCAAAGTTATACTCTGAAAAATCAAAATTGAGTTTTCAAAGAACAACAGGTTTCATTCAATTCCTTTGCAATTTTCCTTTCCTCTCTGAATATTTTTAACAGTAGCTGAATAAAAGCCTAATACAGGCATTCCTTGGAAATATTGCAGGTTTGGTTCCAGAACACCACAAGAAAGCAAATGTTGCAATAGAATGAGTCACATGAATTTTTTGGTTTTCCAGTATATATAAATTTATGTTTACACTATACTATAGTCTACAAAATGTGCAATAGCATCATGTCTGAAAAAACAATGTACATATCTGAATTTAAAAATACTTTATTGCTAAAAAATGCTAACCACCATCTGAGCTTTTAGCAAGATGCAATCTTTTTTTGCTGGTGGAGGGAGGGTCTTGCCTCAATATCGATGACTGCTGAGTGGTCAGGGTGGTGGTTGCTGAAGGTTGGAGGGGCTGTGGTTATTTCTTAAAATAAGACAACGAAGTCTGCCACGTCAATTTATGCTTCTACTCACGAATGATTTCTCTGGAGCATGAGATGCCGTTTGATAGCACTTTCCCCACAGTAGAACTCAAATTGGAGTCAGTCCTCTCAAACTCTGTCACTGCTTTATCAGCCAAGTTTGTGTAGTATTCTAAACCCATTGTTGTCACTTCAGTAACCTTCACAGCATCTTCACCAGGCGTAGATCACATCTCAAGAAACCACTTTATTATCAGTAAGAAGCAACTCGTTCATTAAAGCTTTATTGTGAGATTGCAGCAATTCAGTCACATGTTCGGGCACACTCCTAATTCTAGTTCTCTTGCTATTTCCACCATATTTTCAGTTACTACCTCACCTGAAGCTTTGAACCCCTCCAAGTCATCCACGAAGGCTGGAATCAACTTCTTCCAAACTGCTGTTAATATTAATATTTTGACCTCTCCCCATGACTCACAAACGTTCTTAATGGCATCTAGCTATGGTGAATCCTTTCCAGAAGGTTTTCAATTTAGTTTGCCCAGATCTATCAGAGGAATCACAACCTAGGGCAGCTACAGCCTTACAAAATGTACTTTGTAGACAATAAGACTTGAAAGTCTAAATTACTCCTTGATTCATGGGCTGCAGAATGGATGTTGTGTTTTAACTTCCCACAAGAACACTTTCCTCTGCATTCACAATTTGGCTGTTTGGCACAAGAGCCCTACCTTTCACATGTCTTCTTCACTAAGCTTATTCATTTCTAGCTTTTGATGCTAGTGAGAGATGTGCAATTCTTCCTTTCACTTGAACACCTGGAGGTCACTGTAGAGGTATTAATTGAACTAATTTCAATACTGTTGTGTCTCAGGGAATAGAGAAGCCCAAGGAAAAGGAGAGACAGGGAATGGCCAATTAGTGGATGAGTCAGAACACACAGAACATTTATAAATTAAGTTCATCACCTTACATGGGCACAATTCGTGGTGCCGCAAAACAATTACAATAGTAACATCAAAAGCACTAATCACAGATCACCATAACAAATATAATAATAATGAAAAAGTTTGAAATATCGCGAGAATTATCAAAATGCAACACAGAGACACAAGATGAACAAATGCTGTTGGAAAATGGTGCCAAAAGACTTACTTGACACAGGGTGGCCACAAACCTTCAGTTTGTTAAAAACACGATATCTGCAAAAAGCAATAAAGGGAAGCACAATAAAATGAGGTATGCCTGTATGGTCTTAGATCTGAACTCTAGGGACTAAAATTAGTTTAGAAATATTCATCCCTTGAATGACTTAATATATGGTATGAATACATTCTAAGCACCTACTGCCTCATGTGAGTTATGTTCAGGAGTGTCAGACATGACACTATATACGTGTATACATTATTTAGACATCACAAAACGAGGTTTATTCTTCCTGTTTTATTGAGACCAATAAAGGTAAGTTTATGCTCAGCATTCTTGGCTCTAAAAATTCAAAGGTTGCCAGTTTTCAGAAACCTCTTTTACTCATTGTCTATGGTGCTGATTCCAAATGTTCTAATGAAGAGAAATCGTATTTTTCTCATCTAAGTATTCCCAGTGATCTATTTGGAATGGAAAAATATGCTTTCAACCTTGAAACAGGACTTGGACAAGTATATGAAATAACATGGGCCCTTTGAAAATAACATGAAATAACAACTGTAGAAAATAAGTGCACGTGTTCAGTAATGTCCACAGAAATAAGAATTTTCAGCAGCTCCATGAACAGTATGGACTAAAATTAGATTTTAGGTAGTACTATCATTCAATGAAACAACTTGTTGATATAGTTGATTATGGCTTAAAAACAAAAAAAAGTCCCAGAAAAAAATTTTTTTCTTGTTTTTGGCAGCATGTAAAAAAGTTGACCGTTTTAATTTTTATTTTTAACCAGTTCTTCTATTATTTCTTTTCCTTCTAAATCAGGTTTAAAGATAATCTTTATAGTGTCTGGGGCTTTGTTTTGTTCTGATATTTTGTTCTTATATTCAACTTGGAATAGGAAAATACTGATGAATAATCATACTACATCTGGTTATTTTGGAAACACTAATTGACTACATAGTAGTTTAAGGTGAGTTTAAAAAGAGAAGCAGAAAACCTAGAGTCCTGGAGTTCTAGAAGTAAGTTCTAGATCAGTGTTTCCCAAAGTGTTCTCAGTGGAATTCTAGTTTCCCAGATGGTCTAAGAAAAGAAAAAGAGTTACATGATCAAAAGTAAGTTTTTGAAAGGATGTATATTATAACTTCACAATGTATATTAGGCAGTATTTTGTTTTTCAACCAACATTTCTCAAACTCAATGAAGACCGAAAAGTTTTTTGTTAAATATATTATCTATTAACATCATGTTGTACTGGGAATTTTAAGGAAAAATTTCCAGATGATATCAGCAACAAAAAAATGCAAAACAGATTAATTGGTATAATTATTAATTGAATGAATGAATGAATAAATGATGCTACATGGTTGTCACTATTCCATAGCTATGAACAAGCCAGACACAGTCCCTGTCATCATGATGTTTAGAGTAATTATGTATGTATGTATACACATAATATATAGTATATATTGTATGTACAACCCTATTTTATACAATATAAGTAGAATAAGGGGAAAATGAAGATGCTAGATTTAAATATGGTTAATTAATCTACATGTTAACAGTTTCAATGTTTTACTTTTTCTATTAGTGCTCTTAAAATCAACATCTGAATTTCAGACTTAATAACAAGTCTTTATTATAATTGAAAACAAATTAATTCTAATGTATTGATTTGGCTATATGCAAAATATAAAACAATAACATAGTGGTCAAGAAAGAAATTTCTAGCATTTGCAGGGTTCAAGACTCACCAGTTACTAGTAGTTTGAACTTGAACAACCACTCCATGTCTCAGTTTTCTCAACTGTAAAACTGGAGATAATAATGACCTGTCTCATGGCATTTAATGGAGATTAAATGACATAACTGAAAATGACAGAAAAAAAGTCAATAAATGTTCTCATAGTTATCATTTTTATTATTATTATAATAAATAAGAATATATAAACATAAAGTTTGGAACAGGATGAACAAACTGCTGTGCTTGGGTAGTAGGTTTAAAAGATGATATTTCCTTTCTATTTCTCATAATGGCATAGTGTTTACACAGTTTGTTTTTTTAAGAACAACAAAAATGAAAACTTTACTAAATGTAGATGGGCTGCTCTTAAAAATGAAATGAGCTCCATCCAGAATGGCTTTGTGCTCACTTTACAGCTCTTTGATGTAAAATACTCACACATCCCTGGAGGAACATTCAATTCTGAGAAATCACTTTCTGCAAGACTCTGCGGCAAGGAGCCAGGATCTTCACAATGCCAGGAAGTCAACAGAGGCTTGCTCTGCTGGCCGGCACACAGTGACTTGTAGCTTCCTGCCAGGGCCCTTGGGAGTAATCAGGCTTCCCTGTGGAAAGAAAGGACTCTTGCCTGAAAAGATAATGTTCTATAAAGAAAACTCTCCCTGATTGTCCTCTCGTCCTTTCTCTCACCAGCCCCAATACCTGATGTGGTAACTAAAGAGGTCTCATCATCTGAGTGGTCAATACCTGAGGTCCCAAAGATTCTAAGATGTCCAGCGAAGGAAAAAGTAAACCGATGGTGGGCTGGTTATGATATGGTTTCCATTCAAACATCCTCTTTCACCCCCCAGTTAATGCTAGAGTATAGCAAGTCCACCTTTGTCTGACAATCTCTCTCTGATTCATCTGACAACACAATGCAGATATGATGTAAACTGACTGCTGATCAAAGCTTTAATTTTTGTAAAAGATTCAGGGTTCCATGAAGTCAGTGGAAGTGATGGCGGAGACTGGCTTGAATCACATTCAAAACCAGTGATAAATGAGGTTGTGGCAACAACAACTAAAGAATAAAAAGTTGACAAGGATGGTGACATGTCAATACCAAAGGGAATGAGTTAAATATCAAAGGATTAAGAGTGGTTCTTGGAAATATTTGTGAAGCCCTTAATTAATTTCGAATGTTACCTTTTTATAATTATGTAGTACATGTCAAATGTTCAGTGAAGGTGATCATTTTGGGCTATTAAAATTTTTGCAGAAAAATTATATATAAATCCCCTCCAATTGGCATAATTTATTCTTGATTTCTAAGAATTAGCTCACGACTACAATTGTATACATAATATAAACTAAGAACATTTTTATAATAAATTTACTGTTTACCATGACCTATCAGGCCCTATGCACCCTGGCTCTGAGATAATTCTGAACTTATCTCCAATGATACTGGCCTCCCTGCTCTTATCACAACAGGTGAACTTGATCCTTCCCTAGGCCCTTTGCACTTGCTATTCCCTTTGTTGAGAACACCACCTCCAGATCTGCTCAAATGTGCTTCCTTGGGGAAAAGGTCCCTGACCATACTCCCTAAATTAGCAGCTCCCATTATTTTATTCTGCCTTATTTTCTTCACAGGACCTGTCACTACCTGATAGTTAATATCTGTTTGTCTATTTGTGTTATAATTGCTTTCCCTACTAGCATGAGAGCTCTTTGAAGACAAAGGTTTGTGGGTCTTATTCACTACTGTATCCCCAGAGGTGAAAATGGTGTCTACCGTGGTAGCCACCCAGTAAATGTTTGTGAAATGAAATGAATGAGTGAATATTCAGTTTCACTTTTCTTTTCCAACATAAAGCTCTATTCACCCCTTATATTTTCTATTTACTTTGAAATGTTAGCTCTTGTTTTAAGTGAATCACCTTAAGTGGGCTTTTTCCAAGACAAGTTACCTTTGGGTAATGAGGCTTTCCTGTTTTAGACATTCTTTCCTTGGCTTTGCAGGGATAACAAATAGATTCCATGCTGTTACGCCAACATGGCTGATTGTACCAGCTGCCCAGAACATTGTTTGTTTCTGAGGTGTGGTCCCAGTCCAGCCAGAAAGAGCAATGGGGTATCGATCAAGCATCAGCGTTTGCTATGGGACAAGATGAGGGCATGGTAGCATAATTATTGATTTAGAATGCCTTAAGACAAAAATTTTCTTGGGAAAAAACACATTTCATTATTAACACCTTAGCCTGAATTAATTTTCAGATGATCAAATACATCCTTCCTATTGATGGGATTCTTAAGAACCTCAGGAGTTAACTGGTCCAATTCTTTTTTAATATCTAAACTTGTACCAGGACTATCCCCCAACTACTGCTTGAAACCTTCAGGAACAAGAAATTTACAGCTCACAAACCCCTTTATTGGACTCCTCTAACTCTTGAAAAAAAATTTCTTTCCACTTGAGCCCTCCCCTGCCTCTCATTATTTTCACCCATGACTGAACACCCCTAAAAATTAATCTATTCCATCTTCTGGTCTCCTGGCCAAATCTTCCCCATTCCTTTAGTACATTCTCACATGGCATGATTTAGAATCCCTTCAGCATCTTTCTGGGTTGTGTAGCACTGGATAAACTGTGAAAATGCCCTCTTAAAGTGCACCTGCTACCCTGAACATGTCATTACTCCAGGCATGGTTTGTTCAGTGAAGAGTGAAATAGGCTTTGCACCTCCTTCTTTTTAACATTGCACTCTTTGCATGTGGCCCAAGATCACTGCAAGTGGTTCTAGTGGTTACATCACACCACGGACCCAGACTGTTGGAGTCAACTGTTACTCCAGTTCCACATCCGTGCCTTCCAAAAGGAGAGCAATTGGTGTGTGGAACCCAAGTCCCAGATTTGCATACATTCCTGTGAAATTCTGTGTTGTTTGATCTGATATTGCATACAATCAAATCCAACTTTTCAGATCTTTTTAGAGTACATATTTTTAGCAAAAATTATGTTGGCTATCTCTTCCAGTGTTACAGAATCAGTACATTGCAGATACAGTCCTTCCAAACACTGGAGCATACTTTTATCTAATTCATAATTTTTTCATTTATATAAACTAGGAGAAGTATATTAAATAATTATTTAATATAGTAAAACTTAGAATATTTGAAATATGTTATTTTATGGGTGGTAGGTGAACAGAGAGAAAATGAGAAAAAGGGCTTGGTCCCAACATGTGTGGTGCTACTAACGTGAGAGACAGTAAAGTGGGGGTCCCACGGTCACCAGGTGGCAGCCTGAAGTCGTAAACTGATTCAAGGTGGGAGTGGCAGTGCCACCCTCTTCCTGCCAGCAAAGTGGTATAGCTGAAGCTCTAGTCAAACGCAGATAGCAATTTAATTAGTTATCCTGTTGAAGAAGGACAGCCACACACTTCCACGGGTGGCCATAAGCAGAATACATCTCAGCTACCTGGGGCTTACTCCTCAAAACCTCCTTTGTTCTAGGAAGGGGAAAAGGGTACTTTTTTCCCCATGATTCCTCCTACACCTTCCAAGAGAAACTTCTAAGTTTTTCTTTCTCCTCCCACGACTCCATTTAACTACTCTGTTTTAAAATCTCAACAGCATCCTCTTTCTCTGTACATGCTCTCTGAGCTTTGGCCTGTGTAAATCTGCTCACATTTTCACTGGTAATCTCCTTATATAGATGTCTTCGCTTACAACATGATATTTTGTGTCTCTAAAATTCTCAACCTAGGTTGTTCTGGTTATCTGCTGTTTTAATGGCTTTAAAAAACCATTTTATTTTTGCTCATGATTTTGAGGGTCAGAAATTTCAGAAGAGTTCAGCTGGGCAGTTCGGATCCATGTGGTATAGCTGAGGCAGGTGGGACGGGAGGACCACCTTCCAAGCTGGCTTCTTCACTCAAACAGCCAGCAACTCAGTGTTCCCAGCTTCTGTCTCCACATGGCATCTCTTCCTTCAGGGACTCTCCATGTGGCTTGAACATCCCACAACATTGTCTTCTTACATGGTAGCTGACCTCCAAGAGACTAAGGTAGAAGCTGCCAGTCCACTGAAAGGCTTGCCCTGGACTGGTATAACATCACTTCTGCCATAGTCTGTTGCTCAAAGCAGATATGTAGTAGCTCAGGTTCAAGGACAGGATAATAGACCCAACCTCCTAATGCGAGGAGAGTCAAAGAATTTGTATCCATTTTTAATCTGCCACAGACATTTACATTGATTGTTGGTTTCCTTGTCCTTAGAGTCATGACAGTAGATAGTTATACTTCCCATTTCAATGGACCATTAATCTGTACTATTGGGGGATATAGCATATATATGTGATATGGGGTATGATATAGTTATTAATTAAGAAGAGAGGCAAGATGGCTGGTATTCTCAAGGAACAAAAACTCTGGCTACTTAATTCAGGTAATTCAAGCAACGGTCCTCAGCAGTGTTGTTTCAACATCCTGGCATGTAGCAACTTGCAAGTCATTTGTCAAATATTGACATTTGTGAATAACTGAATTTCTAAGTCATAAATTAGAGCTGACCCATGCTTTTTCCTATAATGGCATCACTCTGTCTCCCATGCATTCCCAAGTGCATTCTTCAGTGGAAATTTAAGGGGTGGAGTTGTTGCAGCTCTTCCACTGGGAACTGCTCATAACCCTGGCACGTGATGGGAAAATTCCACACCCCAGCATCACCCATCTTGCATGGCTTAGAGGGGGAAAAAAAAATATTAAGAACTCCCAGCTTAGAGCATGTTGCTAATGAAGCCAGTATTAGCTAGCTAGATAAAAGCTGAGTAAAATCCAGATACGAAGCAATTTTGAATTTTATTTTGCTCAGTAGCAACAAAGAAAAATCTTCTAGTCGTGCCCTCCTTGGTCTCTTCTGCCTTTCTCTCTCCTTCTCCCAGCGCTTTCCCCAGTAGGCTCACAAATGTGGGCTCATGAAACTTAGTAAAAGGTACCAGCTACCAATCATACTGGAAAAAAAAATAACTTAAAAGTTATACATTGCTAAGATTGGGCAGGAATACTGTTTGCTAATACTAAAAACAGCAGATATTTATAGTTTCAAAAGCATAATGTCTCACTCCACAACTATTTCTAATTACTAAGTACATACGGTTATAAAATAAAATTTGCCCTTATCACCTCCTTGAGACAATGACTTAGCTCTACCTTCCATGGACCTTGTGAGCTGCCTGTCATTTGCAGGTGGTTTACATACATCCAGAGAGAATGCATTCCCTTGGGCCCTGGAGCAGTTAGGCTGCTCTGTTTCTATATTTGGTATTAGTTCCTCAGTGCAGAATTCAAGTCAGATCACCACTGGGCCTGTTTTCACTGGGCTGAACTTTGCACTGAAACCAACTAACTTCTAAATGGCCCTCAAGAAATCATTAAAAATTCATGTGTGATACTGTGCCTCTCAGCTAGAACAGTAAATATTAAATCCTGGAACCAAGAGGACATGAATTATTGCCACAAAACTGATCAGAAATGGTCAATTTAGTAGGCAAAAATAGAATATCTATAGAGACTGTCATACAAAGTGAAGTGAGTCAGAAAGAGAAAAACAAATATCACATATTAACACATATATGCGGAATACAGAAAAATGGTACAAATCAACCGGTTTGCAAGGCAGAAAAAGTGACACAGATGTAGAGAACAAACATATGGACACCAAGAGGGAAAGCTGGGGCGGGGTGGGTGGGGGTTTTGGTGGATGAATTGGGAGATTGGAATTGCCATATATGCATTACTAATAAGAAAAAAAATCAAACTGTACACTTTAAATATTTTATGGTATGTCAATTGTATCTCAATAAAAGTTCTTAAAAAAATAGAATATCTAGAACCAACTTACAAAGAAATATAAATTTTAAAATGTAGAGATACTTTTCTGTTTACTGTTAGAGATACTTTTCATTTAAAAACTAAAATGCTGAAAGCTGAAAAGCCTAGAAAGCAGCATAATGCCAGAAAAAGTACACATGGAAAGTTCTGGGGCTTGAAAGCTGCCTCCATTCCACCATGAACACGCTCAACCTTGTGTGGTGAGTGGCTAACCTTTCCTGGACCTCAGTGTCCTCAATTACAAAGCAGCTAGATTTCACAGTCTTTAGTGGCTTGGCCAGCTGTAAAATTCTGTGATTCTTGGGAAATGTAAAAAAGCTGCATGACCTGTTTTTGGAAGGGAGGGAAGAAAAGGGAGGAAAAAAAGAGTTGGGGAGGGAGGAGGGAAAGAGGGAGGGAGGGAAGAAGGAAGGAAGCAAGGAAGGAAGGAAAGTGAGAAAGATCGAGGGAAGGGGTGGAAAGAAAGAAGAAAGTAGAGAAAAAGAAAAACTGTGTAGATATAGAGAAAAAACTCTGAAGCTAAAACTCTACCTAGGCAATGACCACATCAACACAATAAATGACTTAATGAAAGTGGTATAGGACTGGCGAGGGAATAAGAATCTGAACTAATGGTATTACAATACTACTAAACACTGGCTCATCACATGGTATGTTGACTTGTGGGTGCTGCTTATCAACTTCTAGGAAGCCTCAATGACCCACTCAGAAAACTGGGCTCTCATTGCGGTGGCTTCTCTTGCTGCAGAGCACAGGCTCTAGGCACGCCGGCTTCAGTAGCTGTGGCATGTTGGCTCAATAGTTGTGGCCTGGAGACTCTAGAGCTCAGGCTCAGTAGTTGTAGCACATGGGCTTAGTTGCTCCGTGGCATGTGGGATCTTCCCAGTGTAGGGATCGAACCTATGTCCCCTGCATTGGCAGGCGGATTCTTAACCACTGTGCCACCAGGGAAGCCCTGGAGTGAGTTTGTTTGTTTCTTTCTTTCTTTCTGCCTTCTGCCTTTTTTTTTAATTTTTATTATAGTTAATTTATAATGTTGTGTTAGTTTCTGCTGTACAGCAAAGTGAATCAGTTATACATATACATGTATCCACTCTTTTTCAGATTCTTTTCCCATATAGGCCATCACAGAGTATTGAGTAGAGTTTCCTGTGCTACACAGAAGGTCCTAATTTGTTATCTATTTTATATATACTAGTGTGTATATGTCAATCCCAGTCTCCCAATTTATTCCTCCCTACTCCCACCACTTCCCGCCTGAAATGATGTTTGTTTTCTACATCTGTGACTCTATTTCTGTTTTGTAAATAAGTTCATTTGTACCATTCTTTTAGATTCTAAATATAAGCAATATCATATATTTGTCTTTCTCTGTCTGACTTCACTCAGTATGACAATCTCTAGGTCCACCCATGCCGCTGCAAATGACATTATTTCATTCGTTTTGATGGCTGAATAATATTCCACTGTATATATGTAACACATCTTTTTTTTTTTTATTTAAGCTCTTTATTGGACTATAATTGCTTTACACTGCTGTGCCAGTTTTTGAGGTACACCAAAGTGAATCAGCTGTATCCCCACCCTCCCACAACTCCCTCCCACCCTCCCTGTCCTGGCCCTCTAAGTCATCACCCATCATCGAGTTTGTCTCCTTATGTTATGCAGGAACTTCCCACGAGCTATCTATTTTACATTTGGTGGTGTATATATGTCAGTGCTACGCTCTCACTTCATCCCAGCTTCCCCACTGCACCGCCCCAACCCTGTGTCCTCAAGTCCGTTCTCTACATCTGCCTCTTGATTCTTGCCCTGTCACTGGGTTCATCAGTACTTTTTCTTTTTTTGTACCACATCTTCTTTATCCATTCCTCTGTCAATGGACATTTAGCTTGCTTCCTGGAGTTGTTCCCACAGGAGGAAGCTCAAGGGACTAAGAGGACAGCTCCCTCTCCCCCAATCCCACCCCCATGATAATCACCAGAAGTCTGGGAGTGGACGTGGAGGAAGGGAAACGTTTGGAGGCTACTGAGGTCGCAGAGAAGGCTCAGAAAACTGGGGATTATGAGAAGCATGAAAGAAAGTAAGAAAAGAAATGGCAGTCAAAGTACATGTAGATAGTAAGGGGTAAAGCGGGTATTTGGATTTCCAATCCCACCCTGAGATTCTTCCAACTGCCCGGCTCCAGTGCCATTTCACATGCTAACAATCCTCTTACCAGTGTATCCACCTTCTTCCTACTATCATAAGAAATAACTACAAAACAAAAACAGACTCACAGACATAGAGAACAGACTTGTGGTTGCCAAGGGAAAGAGGGGCTGGGAGAGGGAAGGGTTGGGAGTTTGGGATTAGCAGAGGCAAAATATTACATACAGGATGAATAAATAACAAGGTCCTATTGTAGAGCACAGGGAACTATATTCAATATCCTGTGACAAGCCATAATGTAAAATAAAATGAAAAAGAATACATATGTGTATAACTGAGTCACTTTGCTATACAGAAGAAATTAACACAACATTGTAAATCAACTATACTTCAATGAAATAAAAAAATTTTAAAAATAAAAAGAAATAACGCCATGGAAGAGGGTTCACCTCACAATCTCCAAGCTCTGCAATGAGCGCCACCACAGATAGAGAGCATCCTCATGAGAACAGTGGGATAGCCGGGGTCCACCTTGCACCATTCAGCAGTGAGCAGCAGGGACGCTTTCTCGTGCTGTATATTGTCAAGAATGGGGTTGGGAGTTTCACGCTCACACTCCACAAATTGAGGAAGGCCATGTCATGGGGCCACAGGAGGCTGACACCAGGGCTCCATTTTCCATCCTATGTATTACATTGTCTTGAGATCTCATCACTCACTCAGCAGCTCCTTTCCTTGGCCTCCAGCCCAGCTAGGTTTTAACTCAAGCATTTTAACTTTTTTTTTTTTTAACTTTTCCAACACATACAAAAGTAGGGAGACCAGTATATAAAACACCATATGTGTTTGCTATATATTCAGCTTCACCAATGATCAGTATTCAGCCATTCTTTTTTCGCCAAATGCTGGCTCCTCCAAAATATCACCAAAACGGCCTTTTGATAAGACAAAGCTGAGTTTATTCTTACCTGATAAGGTAAAATACCACCTTCCCAGAGTCTTACTACCCTCTTAAAGGGAGGATGGCAAAGTTGGGATATTTAGGAGATTGTGGGGTGTGGTTTCAGGTGGATCATTCAGTGGGAGGGGGGAATGATTAGGATTAAATAAGGATCACGATATAATAATTTATGATCCGTGGATACATCAAGGTAAGGATTTTGAGGCAGAGTCAAAGAGTCCTGGGGCATAAACGCTGGCTTGCTGCTATCTATTGAGGATGCATAGTTTAATATTCACTTAAATGGGCTTCATGGGAAGTTCCTGAAACAAGCAATAGATGTATTTTCAATTTGTATCTTCCTGAGCAACAGTACCCTAGAATAGTGAAATCAAACTGGTGAAGGCAGTGGAATAATAAAGTTATAGTGGTTAATCAGCCAAATAGTAAAGTCACGTTAATGTCCACAGTAAGCTCTGTGGGTGTGTCTTTTGAGCTCCCACTGTCATCTGCCTGCCACTCACTTTTACTCTTATATGCTATAGTGTTTTTAATTATTGCTTATTTTTGAAAATTGCCAAATGGTATCCAACTCATATACACAGTCTGTAATCTCTAATAACCAAAACCCTCATATACATGCGATTAAAATTTTTTTTCGTTATTCTGTTCATAGCTTTATTAGGAAAGCCAAGGAAGTAACTCTCATGCTAGGAATTCACTATCACACTCAGGAATAAAAAATGTCAAGGACTGTTCAGAATCTCAAAGAGCTCTGAACAGAAATCATCGCCTTATTTGGCCAACAGCCAGTCTAAACCACGCTAACAGGAGCAGAGAGAACCAGCAAGTAAAACTTCAACATGGGCTTTGCGGGGAGCATGCCAGTGAGGTCAGCTCCTTTTTAGTAAATTAAGGCATTCTTCTGAAGGAATAAACTGCCTAAAGAAAACCTATTGTGACTATGGATAGCTACTCCTTTGGGATTCTGGTAAAATGTGAGCGTATTCAGGCTACAAACATTAATTGAGCACATTTTAAATGTGGGACAAATAAAAAAGAATGAAATAATGCCATTTGCAGCAACATGGGTGGACCTAGAGATTATCATACTGAGTGAAGTAAGTCATACAGAGAAGGACAAAGACAAATACCATATGATATCACTTACATGTGGAATATAATTTTTAAAAAAGATACAAATGAACTTTATTCACAAAACAGAAACAGACTTACAGCTATCAAAAATAAACATGGTTAGCAAAGGGGAAACGTGGCAAGGAGGGATAAATCAGGAGCTTGGGATGAACATACACACACCACTATATATAAGATAGATAACAAACAAGGACCTACTGTGTTATAACACAGGGAACTCTACCCAATATTCTGTGATAATCTCTATGAGAAAAGAACCTAAAAAAAGAATGAATATATATGTATATGTATAACTGAATCACTGTGCTGTACACCTGAAACTAACACATTATAAATCAATGATACTCCAATAAAATCGAAAAATAAAATAATTGTGGGGCAAGGAGGGACTGTGCAGAAAGGAAAAGCCATCTCTGGGTTTCTGAGAAAAGCCTGCCTTGGTGAAAATATCACCACCTGAATTCAGGGCCAGATCTGGGTGGGAATCGCAAAGAAATTACTCAACATCCAATTTCCCAATGTTTCTAAGTTTCAAATTCTACTGTAAACAATCTTGCAAGCTTTTAAGGATGGAAAGAAGTAATGCACATGTAGTGGCTGCCATCTAGAATTTATTGTTTTAGCTGCGATTGCTGCCCTTGAGGAGACTGGTAAAGGCCAAGAGCAGGAGGGAAGGCCTGCAGGTTGCGCTGGGTCCAGCCATCGAGGCCTGCACTGCCACGTCTGCCCGTATCCTGTGCATCGTGACTGCTCCCGAGTGAAAGCCTGTTACGACTAGAGCCACGCTTGAGGAGTATGAACCTGACAGCCAGCATCACCCTTAGACTCGGGCAAGAGGGGACTCTGCTCTGGGCCTATGCTTTACGGGACCGTTAGCACCCACACGGTGATTTGTGGGTCCTTTGGGGCCCAGTCTCAGCCCTGAGGAAGTATGACCAGCAGTTACACGTTCGCTCCTGCCTCTAACTCCGATTCGGCCTCAGGGCAACACTGCTCCACATCTCTTGCCTTACATTCTTAAAAAGAAAAGCGACTGTGCCCAAATGCCCTGGTAGTTTGCAGGTTTTTCCACAGACACCGCTCCAGAGAACTGGGAGGATCTGAATGACAGAATAGCTTGAGTAAGAGAAAAGACTAATTAGCTAACCTGTCAGTCCCTCCTCTCAGACAGCTCAGAAGCACTAGATTCTTGCATCATGAAGTATTTCCCAGAAGTGCTGAGCACCCACTTTGCCTCTCTTCTTTCCTACTCGTACTTCTAGACACACAAATTAGTGAGGTGTTGGCAGCTGAGAAACATTTTACAATGTGAAACAATTCAAATAACTTAAATACATATCAGGTTGAACCATGGAATAAAATTTTCCCTTTTTTGGTAGATTAACCTGCATGGTTCAAATACACACACACACACACACACACACACACACACACCCACACACACACACCTCGCTACATCTAAAGACATACGTGCATGAAGCATGATAGCAATTCTTTAGATTACTGTATAGATCTAAAATTGCTTTAAGATAGGATGAAAATTAAGGAATAAGTGTGATAGATTTATGTAATGAAATTAAAGTATATTTTCTGTGATTATATTTTACCACATGCAACACTATTACAATGTTTAAACATGATATGTAAATTCATGGCTTGTATATGATATTTAACGTTCATGATTATTTCCAAGTCAAAATGTTACTTTAAGCGTTTTTTGTTTGTTTGTTTGTTTTTGGAAAATTCCACTCACTACTGCTTTAGGAAAATAAAGTTTCTCTGAAGTAAAATTAATAAAAAACTATCTAGGGGCTTCCCTGGTGGCGCAGTGGTTAAGAATCCGCCTTCCAATACAGGGGACACAGGTTCGAGCCCTGATCCAGGAGGATCCCACATGCTGCGGAGCAACTGAGGCCTGTGTGCCACAACAACTGAGCCTGCGCTCTAGAGCCCATGAGCCACAACTTCCGAGCCCATGTGCTGCAACTACTGAAGGCTGCACAACTAGAGCCTGCAGTCTGCAACAAGAGAAGCCACTGCAATAAGAAGCCTACGCACTGCAATGAAGAGTAGCCCACACTTTCCATAACTACAGAAAGCCTTCCCACAGCAATGAAGACCCAACGCAGCCAATAAATAAAATAAATTAAAAAAAAAAAACTATCCAGAACCAGAATAACTCACAAAGATTGCATGGCTGAGAACAGACCACAAATTATTTGAAAATCTTGTTTTAACAAGTATTTGTTTTGCTGAAATAAAAGCACAAAACAAATTTTATGGGATAAATATAATTCATAAATTAGGTAGGTCTTTATTTTACTACTCTTCAAAACATCACTAGCTCATTCAAAGAACACCCACATATGCACAAAAATCTAAAAGAAAAAAAATCAGTCGTCTTTGGCATGTTGCCAGATTTAATTCTATTAAACCAATAGCTTAAAAGATAGTCTTGATTTATTATTACAAAGATATATTTGCCACAGTAGGGGGATAGAATGGATTTTACTTAACAGTTTTCTAAACTTGCTGTATTATTTTAAAATATCTGTATTCTTGCTCCAGGTCCCTCAGATGCTCATAGCAGGAATATTCCAGCAATATCTTTATGCAACAGTCACAGTTAGTCATTGGCACCTTTGACGTGTGGAGCAGATTAGAGAGAGAAATGTTTAAAGGTAATTAGACCACAGAAGAGACCCTTGCACGAGTCTTTAACTCAAAAGCCCAGAGAGACCAGGGAGCCATCCTAAGCCAGTGAAGCAGGTGGGAAGGAGTCATAGGGGGTGAACAGGACAGAGTTTCTGTTCTGTCTGAAGGAGGCACCTACAGCTCAGCTGCAGCCCATCGCTGCATCAATGCCATGAGGGAATGTGGGTCAAAGATTGCCAGAACATATGCTTTTTTAAAAAGTTAGGAATATGGATTTTTTTCATATAAAATCTCTCAGATGCAAATCATATTTTTAAAACTATGTAGATCAAACAAAATGTTTCTATGGACAGGATTTAACCAATAAAATTCCCCTTCACAAGCTTTACTTTAGATACAAGGTACAAGGTACAAGGACATGAACTAACACTTGCCTTGTGCTCTTCTGCTATTTCTCATTTGTTCTCCTCACGACTAAGTCTGTTTTCTCCTTCTCCTCCTCTCCTCTCCCCTCCCTTCCCCTCACTCTCCCTTTCTTCTCCTCTCCTCCCCTTCTCTCTCTCTCTCTTCTCTCTTTCTCTGTTTTGCTGTTCCTCTTGTGAAATATGGCTGCCACACACATTGTCACTTTAGTCACAATTAGAAACTAACTAGTCAAGAAGAGAAAAGTCTCTCCCTCTGTGAACAGGAAGAGGGGTTTCTAGAGAATGTGGTTTGGGGACCAAAGGTGTCCCCCACAGGATGATGGCAAAAGGACTGGTCTAAGAATAAACTGCCTTGAGAATGTACATTTGGATTTAAAAAAAAAGAAAAAAGAAAGTTTTGCAACCAAATGACCAAATATCTGCTATTTCTCAAGTTCACTATTTTCTTTGTAAAGTTACCAAACCTATCAATCTCACATACTTTCAGACTGGAATAACAGAAGCCAACTTGGCATATTAATAACAATACTTATTATTCATGTATGTATACAACCTATGGGATAATCTACTTTAATTCCTACCTATACTCAGGCCTGACGATAATTATCTAAGAAGATGTATTCTCTCTTACATCTGGCAGTTTAAGGCTAGATTTTGTGTGCGAACACATCTACTCCCACACAAAGGCAACAGCATAGAAAACAACTGGGGCAAGAAGAGAAAGGTGCTAGGAAAATTATCACAGAGAACCCGGAAAGAGAACTGGCAAACTAAATGCCACTGGTCTTACAGTGTAGCCACAAGACAGAGCAGAATAGGAAAACTGCATCTCACTTCATGTTCCAATAGTTGTCCTTTTCAAGTCTAGTTCCCCAATTTCTTCTCTGAAACCTTCATTTTCACTGTAACAGCTACACTTCTTTGCCCTAAGTGGCTATTTACAGAAGATCTGACATTTAAAATGTCAAATAATATTGAAGACAGCAAACATATAAATACAAAATATACAATTTGTGGAATTACTCATCAGGATTTACAGTGGCATCTTGAAATGCAGGCCCAAAATGACAGGGCCTGCTTTAAGTAAAAAATGGATGGAATCAGAAAATGGGGGTATTCATCGTCTCCCTAATCTTCTACAGTAAATCATTTTTCAGTCTCTCTCATCCCCGTCAGTAAATCAGGAGCTTCTGCCATACAGCTGACATAAATTTACCTTGTTTCACAAGTTTACATAGATTTCTTGTATTTGGCTTTAAATGTAGATAGAGTATGGCCTCATCACTTTATAATACACCTTTTGTAGGTGAGTACCAAGAATTATATAATCAGCAAATTTTAGAGTCATAAAGTCCTTAGACATCTAACCCCCCCACATTTTATACATGAGGAGCCCAAGACCCAAAGACATAAACTGACTCACCCAGTGTCACAACACTAATAACTGGCAGAGCCTGGGCTTGAATTCAGAACTACTTAGCTTTAATACCTGCCTAGAGTTTCACACAGAACTTTCTAATAAGAGATAAACCCTATTGATGGTTAATTTTATGGGTCAACTTGATAAGGTCACAGGATGCCCAGATATTTGGTCAAACACTAATTCTGAGTGTTTCTGGAGGTTGCTTTTTAGATAAGATTAACATTTAAACTACTAGGGACTTCCCTAGCAATGGTCCAGTGGGTAAGACTCTGCGCTCCAAATGCAGGGGACTGGGTTCCATCCCTGGTTGGGGAACTAGATCCCACATGCATGCCACAACTAAGAGTTCACATACTGCAACTAAGAAGTTTGCATGCCACAACTAAGAAGCCCACATGCCACAATGAAGATCCCATGTGCTTCAACTAAGACCCAGCACAGCCAAAATAAACAGACATTTTTTAAAAAAAAAAACATTTAAATTGCTAGACTTTAACATTTGATTAGATTAACATTTTAATAGTAAGCAGAGTGCCCTTAGTAATACAGGTGTGCCTCATCCAATCACTTGAAAGCCTGAATAGAACAAAACGACCCTCCCCCAAGGTAAGAGAGAATTTTCTAGCTGGCTGCCTTCACACTTCATCTGTGACATTGGCTCTTTCTGCCTGACAATCTTCGAATTGAAACATTAGCTCTCTGTAGGTCTCCTGCACCATCGGGTAACCTGCAGATTCTGGACTTACCAGCCTCCATGCTTGTATAAGCCAATTCTTTATAATAAATCTCTGTACATATATGTATGTAGATAGGTAGACAGATAGATGTAGATATAGACATAGATATCTCGTATTGGTCCTGTTTCTATGGAGAATTCTGACTAAATGTTTCTGAATAGGTCTGTTTTCCTAAACAATAATCATTTTCGTGCTTTTTCTATTTTTACTTTTTCTAAATTTCTCACATTATAAAGTATCAAATTGGACAGCAGAATTCTGTATCATACTGAACCTTGTAGGCCAACTCCAACTGACTGACTCTCCCCTGCTTTCTAAACCACGGCTGTCTCCTGGACCACACCACTGCTTCACCAAATTCCCCGAGTTGAATTCTCAGGCCTCCGTGGCCCCATGATCCTCATGCCAAATTACCCCTGCCTTTTAGGATGCCAAGTGCCATAGAGTGGCTTCCTAAGCTGCCCAGGGGACTTCCTGAAACGTGGAGGGTTCAGTCCCCACAGAGTGAAACTTGAGCAGTGGGAAATGGGGGAAAGGAGACTGTCGGACAGAGAATCTGCCTTCCTTTCCCACTTGCACGGACCACCTTGAGGTGCGTGTCCTCCTCACAGCCCTTCTGCAGGGCCCTTCATGCTAAGTGAGCATGCCCCCTGAATGACCTGCCAGTTCTCTTCGTGGCTCATTGGGACATGGCAGCCAGTATGGAAATCTATCACGTCACACAGCATTACCTCTTTCTTTGGCTCACATGCCCTCTTCCTCAGCATCGCCACCCCAGATTTATACCTCTCAAAGTTTCAGCACTTCAGTCCTTGCCTTAGGCTCTGCTTGCTAATGGATCAAGGGAAAAACACATTTTCTGAGTTACAACTGATGATTGCTTAATAACAGATTGGTGTGGGAGGTAAAGAATAAATTTGTCTAATAATTGGCTATTTGAAAAATCCAAATAGAAGTTGTATGTTTTTATAATAGCCAGATAATATCTTGCTAAAATATACAGGGAATGAGGGATATCATGTATATAAAATTCCTGGCTTCCTTGTAGTTAAAATATTTTCACCCAAAAAAAATTGAAAACCTTTGTGGTTTATGAGTCCGGGTTTATGAATGTGTTTACAAAACATACTACATATTGACTGTCGACTATCTTAAGATTTTTCAGTGTTTTGAGCAACATTCCTACCATTAATCATGATGGCGTGATACCAAAGATGATACCTGAAGCTGGGTGGCTGAGCATCTTAGGGCTACTTGAGATAGCTTTTAGCCAAGTCAATCTGTAATCTGTCCCCTGCTCTTCAAGTGACACATTGAGAGTTACTTTGTTAAGTTCTAACTAACCAAGGTTTTCCTGACTATCATGGGCTGAATATTTGTGCCCCCTAAAGTTTACATGTCAGAGCTCTAACCCCCAATGTGATGGTATTTGAAGGTGGGGCCTTTGGAGGTGACTAGGTTTGGATGACATCATGAGGGTGGGGTCCTCATGGTGGGGTTAGTGCCCTTATAAGAAGAAGCCAGAGAATTCACCCTCTCCCTATCCACCACGTGAGGACACAGAGAAAGAACAGCCATCGGCAAGCCAGGAAGAAGGCTCTCACTAGGAACAGGAATCAGCTGGCACGTTGACCTTGGACTTCTCAGCCTCCAGAACTGTGGGAAATAAATGTCTGTTGTTTAAGTCCCCTAGTCTATGCTATTTTTTATAGCAGCCTGAGTAGACAGATACATTGACACTGATAGTTTACCTCACCATTTGTTTCTCTCTAAACCAGTCTGCAAAAACAGAATTAGTGGAGAGAATGAGAGCAAGAAAGGCAAATGATCAATGAAGGGTTCAGAGTAAAGTTGAAATGCAGTAATTCTGCTGAAATCTTCTCTAAACACAAACCACTAGAGAAATAAACTTTCTCTGAAACTCAGAATTGCTGATGTTGACCTTGGCCTCTCCAAATACCTTAGGACGTCAGAGCTGAATGCTCTGAACTGAATCCCATGGAAGCAGAATTTAATAGTTTCATCCAAAATCACAGGGCACACTCTGGTCAGTCAAAGGAACAAAAATATCATCTGCAGCTCCTCAACTATATTTGCCCCAAGAGTTAATTTAAATTTGTTTAGATTATTATGCAGAGGGAAAAAACATTATCTCAAAATCCCAGCTTTTCACAAAGCCAGGGATCACAGAAGTCAAACCACAGATTCGGCCACTTACATCACCAATAATAGAGATTCTATAATTAGAGATTAGCCAGCTGCAATAGTTTCTGATGCTGCAGACAGCTGGATCAAGCTGATTTCACATCTCAGCTGTGTCAAGCTAGAATGTCCCATTTTTTCCTTTTTTAAAAGAAATCAGCAAAATAGTGTGACTCAGAAACACAGAGAATCTCTTTTCCCCACCCGAATCTCTAACAAAGTATGCTTTTTATCTATACATTTTTTTTCCAACTTCACACATCTTCCAAATAAAACACTTTTATTGCCATGTAGCTGCTTGGTGAGATGCCTAGAAAATCTTTCATCTAGACTTCAAATTGATGTCATTAGGAACGATTCCACTGTACTAAGTCCTGTGTTCAATCCCACACAAAAAAAGAACCACTCGGTTTATTTTCTCCAGCAGCAGACAGCTGAGAAAACTTAAGATTAATAACCATGATAAGGGTAAAGATAATGATAACATCAATCATTTCATTATTAATGGAAAAGTAAGCATTCCAGGCCAGGTGCTCCTTCCTCCTAATTCTAACTCACTGGGGGTTTCCACCCAGCCTGCCTTCTGTGCCTCAAAATCCTTTCTTCCATTAATAACTGGAGCTGCTTCTTCTCACTATTGTTGTCTTGTGAGGTGGGAGGCTGGCTTTGCATTTGAATGTACAATAGAAGACAAAGTTAGACTGTAGCAATCGAGTATTCCTCAGTCTTGTTTGCTTCTAAGATGGCATCCAAACACTAAAGATCTCCTACAGTTTAGCGATGTCTCTGTTTCACATTTGTTAGAATCAGGGTTTGTAGGTTTAGCCAAGAGCATTCTAAGGGATCCAAGAATATTCGCTAAAAATATATTCTTCCTTTCCTTATTACACTGCCAATAACATAGTCACCAGCTGACCACCACAAATTAAGCAAAGCCTAAAGAAATATACATTGACTCCGGGAGACACATACTCCAGGAAAAATAATGAGTCTACCCTAAATTATATAAACAGTTGACAAAAAAATGTTTAACCTTTGAGAACATAGTTTCCATTGGCTAGACTATTACAACCAATAAAGACTTTCACACAAGAGGAAATGTTCTAGTTATCTACTCAATATGACTTTATGATGTCCCTTCCACCAGTAAAATATCTCATGTTTGCTGGTAGACCTGCATCCACGACCTGATTCAGATGGTACAGAATTGAATGTTTTTTTAATAAATTTATTTATTTATTTATTTATATATTTTATTGGCTGTGTTGGGTCTTTTTGCTGTGCGCAGGCTTTCTTTTAGTTGCGGTAAGTGGGGGCTACTCTTTGTTATGGTGCACAGGCTCCTCATTGCCGTGGCTTCTCTTGTTGCGGAGCAAGGGCTCTAGGTGCGTGGGCTTCAGTAGTTGTAGCACATTGTCAATAGTTGTTGCTCGAGAGGAAAAAGATGGCGGCGAAGTAGAGGGACGTGGAATGCATCCCTCTCCACAGATGCATTGGGAATACACCGAAGGATGCAATAATTCCCATAGAGAACCAGCTGAACACCAGCAGACGGCCTCGGACGCCAGAAAGGACCGCAAGGAGCCCAACATGACCGGTAGGAAGGCATCTACAACGGCTCAAAGAGGGTGAAGTGGAGGAGCTGTGGCAGACAGGAGGGAGTGAGAAACATACGGAGGGTCCGCAGTGCAGCTTAGCGTTCCCGGACCGGGACATCGATCCACAGCTGAACAGAGGGTCCGGGAGCAGGAGCATGGGAACCGGAGAGCCGGTTCAGGGTGAGAAACATTGTTGCCAGTAAGGTGATGGACCGAGAGGACAGGAGGGAAGAGGTCCGCGGCGAGGAGTGCCTGCCCCTGAGAGCTGCCCGGCCATGATGGCTGCTGGAAGCTGCAGGCTCACAGGCGGGGGGGGGAGGAGTCGCATGCATAGCCTCTCTTTCTCTTTCGGCACCTCTGCAACAGGCAGTGGAGAGATGCCCTGCGGGCCACCTAAGGCGCTCAGGGATAACAAGCACCCTCAGGCACTGGGGTGGGGCTAGATTAAAACCCCTTGGAACGCTGGCAGCTGGGAGGCTGCTGAGAAAACAACAACAAAAAAACCCAAGAGAGGCCCAACTCTAAGACTTTCTGTTTACGCCTGAGCCACCAGCGTCCCTCTGCAAAGGCACCTCCAAGCCCGACTGAAACAACAGTGCACCACTGCTCACTCACTCCAAGGGGAAGGAGCCACTATTGTACCCTCTCCCTCCCCACACACCAATGCTTACAGTCGAACAATAAAGGAACCTCCGCTGGTCACAGAATAATGCAAAAAAACCCAAGGTGAGTAGAAGGACACTTACAGCTGAGACGCTAATGAAACAGAAATATTAGTATCAATTCCAATTGAACTGGTCCATTCTGGGATCAGTTCTGGATTTTTTTTTTTTCTTTTTTCTTTTTCTCTCTCTCTCTTCTCTTTTTTCTTTTTTTTTCTTTATTAAATACGATCTTAGCCCTAAGGGATCTACAAGTTTTATAACATAATTTTTTAATGATATTTTTTTATTCTTTTTTTTTTTTTGCCTTTTTATATACTTCTATATCTAGCTAAGTTTTTGGTAGTACAGACAATATATCTCTCATACTTTCCTTTCATCCCTATCTTTTATACATTTCTATTCCTTTCTTTTTATTTGCATATTTCCAACCACACTACGCTCTTTGTTCCCCTTTCTTCCAGCCTTTTTAAGTTTATTTTATCTTAACATACTTATAAGCAACACTATCGATCTGCTCAGACTCCTTGCTCTATTCTCCAGATGACGCACTGCCTTGGTATTTAATATTAGGTTTTTGTCTTTATCTTAGTTCTTAGTAGTTGTCTAATTTCATTCTAAGAATCTCCATTCTCTCTGGTGGTACTCTGGCTCTTTTCTATATTTGATCCTAGCTTACAAAATCTCCCTGGATTAATGTTTGTATGTGTAAGGTGTTATTTGTTTGTTTGCTTTTGCTTTTGTCTCTGATTTGTTCTGTTTCAGTTGTCAATTTCTGCTGGGTTTCTCTTTGAATATCTGATAGCACACTGGGGTTCTGTCAGGTCTTTCTAGAGCCTTATGTCCTAATGCATTCAGTAACTGTGTGTCTTATACATGTATGTGTTTCCTAGACTTAATATTTGTTTAATCCAATACTTGGACATTAGTCTGAGGCTTGGACAGTCTTCTATAAACACCTCTATCGCCAGGAAAAGCAACCCCAAAAGTTTGCACAACCATGAGGAAACAAAGAAACACCATGCAGGCGAAGGAGCAGGAAAAAAACCCACAAGACCAAATAAATGAGGAGGAAATAGGAAAAATGCCTGAAAAAGAATTCAGAGTAATGATAGTAAAAATGATACAAAATCTTGATAACAAAATAGAGAAAGTACAAGAAACAGTTCATAAGAACTCAGAAAAACAAACAGCAATGGATAACAAAATAACTGAAATTAAAAATACTCTAGATGCTATAACCAGCAGAATGACGGAGGCAGAAGAACGAATAACTGAGTTGGAAGATAGAATGGGGGAAATAAATGCCACAGAGCAGGAAAAAGAAAAAAGAACAAAAAGATTAGAAGACAGTCTCAGAGACCTCAGTGATAACATTAAGCGTACCAACATTCGAATTACAGGCATCCCAGAAGAAGAAGAAAACAAGAAAGGGTCTGAGAAAATATTTGAAGAGGTTATAGTGGAAAACTTCCCCAACATGGGAAAGGAAATAATTCACCAAGTCCAAGAAGCACAGAGTCCCATACAGAATAAACCCAAGGAGAAAAACACCAAGGCACATATTAATCAAACTAATGACAATTCAACACAAAGAAAAAATATTAAAAGCAGCAAGAGAAAAGCAACAAATCACATATAAGGGAAAACCCATAAGGATAACAGCTGACCTTTCTACAGAAACTCTGCAGGACAGAAGGGAATGGCAGGATATACTGAAAGTCCTGAAAGAGAGACACCTACAGCCAAGAATACTCTACCCAGCAAGAATCTCATTCAGATTTGAGGGAGAAATCAAAAGCTTTCCAGACAAGCAAAAGTTAAGAGAATTCAGCACCACCAAACCAGTCTTACAACAAGTGCTAAAGGAACTTCTCTAAGTAGGAAACACAAGAAAAGGAAAATACCTACAAATACAAACCCAAAACAATTAAGAAAATGGTAATTGGAACACACATGTCAATAATCACTTTAAATGTAAATGGAATAAATGCTCCAACCAAAAGACACAGACTGGCTGAATGCATACAAAAACAAGACCCTTCTATATGCTGCCTACAAGAAACCCACTTCAGACCAAGGGATACTTATAGATTGAAAATAAAGGGATGGAAAAAGATATTCCATGCAAATGGAAGTCAAAAGAAAGCTGGAGTAGCAATACTCATATCAGACACATTAGACTTGAAAGTAAAGACTATTAAAAGAGACAAGGAAGGACACTACATAATGATCAAGGGATCCATTCAAGAAGAACATATCACAATGGTAAATATCTATGCCCCCAACATAGGAGCACCTCAATACATAAGGCAAATGCTAACAGCTATAAAAGGGGACATCGACAGTAACACAATTATAGTGGGAGACTTGAACACCCCACTTACATCAATGGACAGATCATCCAAACAGAAAATAAAGACACACAGCTTTAAATGACACATTAGACCATCTCGACTTAATTGATATTTATAGGACATTCCATCCAAAAACGACAGAAGACACTTTCTTCTCAAGTGCAGAGGGAACATTTTCCAGGATAGGTCACATCTTGGGTCACAAATCAAACCTCAGCAAATTCAAGAAAATTGAAATCATATCAAGCATCTTCTCAGACCCCAGTGCCATGAGACTAGATATCAATTACAGGAAAAAAACTGCAAAAAATACAAACACATGGAGGCTAAACAATTCACTCTTAAACAACCAAGAAATCACTACAGAAATCAAAGAGGAAATCAAAAAATATCTAGAAACAAACGACAACGAAAACACAACAACCCAAAACCTATGGGATACAGCAAAAGCAGTTCTAAGAGGGAAGTTTATAGCAATACAGTCCTACCTTAAGAAACAAGAAAATGATCGAACAAACAACCTAACCTTACACCTAAAACAACTAGAGAAAGAAGAACAAAGAAACCCCAAAGTGCGCAGAAGGAAAGAAATCATAAAGATCAGAGCAGAAATAAATGAAAAAGAAAGGAAGGAAACCATAGCAAAAATAAAAAAAAAACTAAAAGCTGGTTCTTTGAGAAGACTAACAAAATTGATAAACCATTAGCCAGGCTCATCAAGAAAAAAAGGGAGAAGATGCAAATCAACAGAATTAGAAATGAAAAAGGAGAAGTCACAACGGACACCTCAGAAATACAAAAGATCATGAGAGACTACTACAAGCAACTATATGCCAATCAATTGGATAACCTGGAAGAAATGGATACATTCTTAGAAAAATACAATCTTCCAAGACTGAACCAGGAAGAAGTAGAAACCATGAGCAGACCAATCACAAGTACGGAAATTGAGGCAGTGATTAAAAATCTCCCAACACACAAAAGCCCAGGACCAGATGGGTTCACGGGCAAATTCTATCAAACATTTCGAGAAGAGCTAACACCTATCCTTCTCAAACTCTTCCAAAATATTGCAGAAGGAGGAACACTCCCAAACTCATTCTATGAGGCTACCATCACCCTGATACCAAAACCAGGCAAAGATGTCACAAAAAAAGAAAACTACAGACCAATATCACTGATGAATATAGATGCAAAAATCCTCAACAAAATACTAGCTAACAGACTGCAACAACACATTAAAAAAAATCATACACCATGATCAAGTGGGGTTTATCCCTGGGATGCAAGGATTCTTCAATATACGCAAATCAATCAATGTGATACATCATATCAACAAATTGAAGGATAAAAACCATATGATCATCTCAATAGATGCAGAAAAAGCTTTTGACAAAGTTCAACATCCATTTATGATAAAAGCTCTCCAGAAAATGGGCATAGAAGGAAATTACCTCAACATAATAAAAGCCATATATGCAAAACCAAAAGCCAACATCGTTCTCAATGGGGAAAAACTGGAAGAATTCCCTCTAAGAACAGGAACAAGACAAGGGTGTCCACTCTCACCACTGTTATTCAACATAGTTTTGGAAGTTTTAGCCACAGCAATCAGAGAAGAAAAAGAAATCAAAGGAATCCAAATTGGAAAAGAAGAAGTAAAATTGTCACTCTTTGCAGATGACATGATATTATATATAGAAAACCCTAAAGACTCTACCAGAAAACTGCTAGCACTCATTGATGAGTTTAGTAAAGTAGCAGGATACAAAATTAATGCACAGAAATCTCTTGCATTCCTATACATGAACAACGGAAGAGCAGAAAGAGAAATTAAGGAAACTCTCCCATTCACCATTGCAACACAAAGAATAAAATACCTAGGAATAAACCTGCCTAAGGAGGCAAAAGATCTGTATGCAGAAAACTTTAAGACATTGATGAAAGAAATCAAAGATGACACAAACAGATGGAGGGACATACCATGTTCCTGGATTGGAAGAATCAACATCGTGAAAATGTCTGTACTACCCAAAGCAATTTACAGATTCAATGCAATCCCGATCAAATTACCAATGGCATTTTTCACAGAACTAGAGCAAGAAATCTTACGATTTGTATGGAAACGCAAAAGACCCCGAATAGCCAAAGCAATCTTGAGAAGAAAAAATGGAGTTGGTGGAATCAGGCTTCCTGACTTCAAACTATACTACAAGGCCATAGTGATCAAGACAGTATGGTACTGGCACAAAAATAGAGAGGAAGATCAATGGAATAGAATAGAGAACTCAGAAGTAAGCCCAAACACATATGGGCACCTTATCTTTGACAAAGGAGGCACGAGTATACAATGGAAAAAAGACAGCCTCTTCAATAAGTGGTGCTGGGAAAATTGGACAGCAACATATAAAAGAATGAAATTAGAACACTTCCTAACACCATCCACAAAACTAAACTCCAAATGGATTAAAGACCTACATGTAAGGCCACACACTCTAAAACTCCTAGAGGAAAACATAGGCAGAACACTCTATGACATCCATCAAAGCAACATCCTTTTTGACCCACCTCCTAGAATCAGGGAAATAAAATCAAGAATAAACAAATGGGACCTTATGAAACTTAAAAGCTTTTGCACAGCGAAAGAAACCATAAACAAGACTAAAAGGCAACCCTCAGAATGGGAAAAAATAATTGCCTATGAAACAACGGACAAAGGATTAACCTCCAAAATATACAAGCAGCTCATGCAGCTTCATACCAAAAAAGCAAATAACCCAATCCACAAATGGGCAGAAGACCTAAATAGACATTTCTCCAAAGAAGACATACAGATGGCCAACAAACACATGAAAAGATGCTCAACATCACTCATCATCAGAGAAATGCAAGTCAAAGCCACAATGAGGTATCACCTCACACCAATCAGAATGGCCATCATCACAAAATCTAGAAACAACAAATGTTGGAGAGGGTGTGGAGAAAAGGGAACTCTCCTGCACTGTTGGTGGGACTGTAAGTTGGTACAGCCACTATGGAAAACAATTTGGAGGTTCCTTAAAAAACTACAAATAGAACTACCATATGATCCAGTAATCCCACAACTGGGCATATACCCAAAGAAAACCATAATCCCAAAAGAAACTTGTACCATAATGTTTATTGCAGCACTATTTACAATAACCAGGACTTGGAAGCAATCGAAATGCCCATCAACAAATGAATGGATAAGGAAGATGTGGCATAAATATACAATGGAATATTACTCAGCTATAAAAAGGGATGAGATGGAGCTATATGTAATGAGGTGGATAGAACTACAGTCTGTCATACAGAGTGAAGTAAGTCAGAAAGAGAAAGACAAATATTGTATGCTAACTCACATATACGGAATCTAAAAATGGTACTGATGAACTCAGTGACAAGAACAAGGAAGCAGATACAGAGAATGGACTGGAGAACTCGAGGTTTGGGAGGGGGATGGGGGTGAAGGGGAAGCTGAGACGAAGCGAGAGAGTAGCACAGACATATATATACTACCAACTGTACAATAGATAGTCAGTGGGAAGTTGTTGTATAACAAAGGGAGTCCAACTCGAGGATGGAAGATGCCTTAGAGGACTGGGACGGGGAGGGTGGGGGGGACTCGAAGGGGGGGGAGTCAAGGAAGGGAGGGAATACGGGGATATGTATATAAAAACAGTTGATTGAACTTGGTGTACCCCCGAAAAAATAATAAATAAATAAATTAAAAAAAAAAATAGTTGTTGCTCATGGGCTCTAAAGCTCAGGCTAAATAGTTGTGGCGCACAGACTTAGTTGCTCCACGGCATGTGGGATCTTCCTGGAGCAGGGACCAAACCCGTGTCCCCTGCATTGGCAGGTGGATTCTTAACCACTGCGCCACCTAGGAAGCCTCCAGAATTGAATATTAGAGTTAGAGGCATGTTTCTTATCATACGGGTTAGTGTTTCCCAAACTTTATCAAGGCCAGGAGTTCCTTTATTAATTTTCTCCATAAATCTTTTTAAAATTAATTAAGTAATTAATTTGGCTGTGGTGGGTCTTAGCTGAATCATGCAGGATCTTTTAGTTGCAGTATGTGAACGCTTATTTGTGGTGTGTGGGATCTATTCCCCCTGACCAGAGATCAAACCCAGGGCCCCTGCATTGGGAACATGGAGTCCAAGCCACTGGACCACCACGGCAGTCCCATTTTCTCCATAAATCTTACATTGTACAAGATTTTGGGACTCTAACAAGATATTTTTATTAAATAACTCATTTTTCCCACTTTTCTTGAAGTCACATCTGTCACTCGAGGCAGGAGATGGATCAGCTCTATTGGGATGACTGGAACTAAGAATGGGAGAGAGAGAGTTCAGTGAGTTGCTGGGCAAACAAAAACATATTCACCACAAACCCCAGCCTCAACTCCCTCATTTCCTACAAAATTCCCTTTTACCTGGTCTGTTCTAACTTTATCCATTATCCCCTCTTTCTTTTCCAAGCATGCCTTCTCTGGCCTTTGCATTGTTGTCCCCCTATCCAAGAAGGACCCCTCTTCATTCTTCGCATATATAAGACTTATTTCAGTGTCACTTTTTTTGTGATCATCCAAGGCCCCCTGCCCACCACTACCACTCAGAATTGACTGCTTCTTTACCTTCATTTCCCCAGTAAGTCGTTTGTACTATGAACATAAGATTGTGCTTATATACCCGTTTCCCACACCAGACTGTGTACTACTGAAGATCAATTTCTATGCTTTACTTACATTTTATCCCTAGAGTTTTGCACAGGACCTGACACACAGTAAGGTCCTCATGATATTTCATTCAATGAATAAACAAGTAAATGAACCAATGGACTAATGTATATTATGGAAATCTACTGCTGTGGCTTACAAAGGTAAAATTTCAGCTAGATTCTAAACCTGTGCTGAAAGTGGGAAAGGTCTAAAAGATGAGGCAAGTACTGCAACACTCAAACCTCTTTCCCTAAATGGAATGAAGTACTGGATTTGAGGCTTTTGTAGCTAAGACTATTCTGATATTTGTTTGCTCCTGCCACCACTTTCCCACTTGAAAAAATCTTTTACTTAGTCAACAAGGCTACAGGGCTGAACAGGTCACATTTTGCTTTTTGTATCCATTATTCCACTTGATCCACATCCCAACCCTATAAAGTAGCTATTATTATTTATTCTGTTTTACAGGTCTAGAAACAAACAAACCCCTCTATTTTATGAGGGGTTAAACTTTGCCCAAGGTCACAGAGTTAGTAGATGCAATCATGGAGTTTAAATTTACCTCTGCCTTCTTCATGGACCACAAGATATACTTCACGCACCAATTTCATTATCATTGTCACCTGATCATACACTGGCAAAGAGATGGTCCACAGAAAACTAGAGTGACTCACACACTCAGATGTGAAATGGACACCACCAGGACTGATCACTACAGGGTGACTTCTATGAATACAATGTATATAAAGTCCAAGTTTCATTTGCAGCAACATGGATGGACCTAGAGATTGTCATACTGAGTGAAGCAAGTCAGAGAAAGACAACTATCATATGATATTGAATATATGTGGAATCTAAAAAAAAAAAATGGTACAAATGAACATATTTAAAAACAAAAATAGAGTCACAGATGTAGAAAAAACTCATGGTTACTTGGGGGAAAGGGAGGAGAGGGATAAATTGGGAGACTGGGATTGACATATACAGACTACTGTGTATAAAATAGATAACTAATAAGGACCTACTGTATAGCACAGGGAACTCTACTCAATACTCTACTCAAATGACCTATATGGGAATAGAATCTAAAAAAGAGTAGAGACATGTATATATATAACTGATTCACTTTGCTGTACAGCAGAAACTAATACAACATTGTAAATCAACTATACTCCAATAAAAATATTAATTTTAAAAAAAGTACAAGTTTTTAGCACAGACATATATATACTACCAACTGTAAAATAGATAGCCAGTGGGAAGTTGTTGTATAACAAAGGGAGTTCAACTCGAGGATGGAAGATGCCTTAGAGGACTGGGACAGGGAGGGTGGGGGGGACTTGAGGGAGGGTGGGGGGGGAGGGAATACGGGGATATGTGTATAAAAACAGATGATTGAACTTGGTGTACCCCCCCAAAAATAATAAATAAAAAAATAAAATTAAAAAAAAAAGTACAAGTTTGATTATGTGGGGGAAAGTACAAACATATACAAACACCCATTGAGATAAAAATATATCAAAAGGTTGAGCACAGTACAGTTATTGATCACTTTAACTTTCTCCAGAATTTCCAATGTTTCTCATATTTATACAATAAATGTGTTCTGCATGTATACAATCAGAACATGTTATTTGAGTAAAAAGAAAGCACAGAATTGGGTAAATGGATAGCACTAATAAATAGCTTAGAAGCAAATTCAATATCTAAGACTTTATTTATTTTTTATAAATTTACTTATTTATTTATTTATTTATTCGCTGTGTTGGGTCTTTGTTGCTGCACACAGGCTTTCTCTAGCTGCGGCGAGCGGGGGGCTACTCTTCTTTGCGGTGTGCAGGCTCCTCATTGCCATGGCTTTTCTTGCTGTGGAGCTCGGGCTCCAGGCACGTGGGCTTCAGTAGTTGTGACACCTGGACTCAACACTTGTGGCTCATGGGCTCTAGAGCACAGCCTCAACAGTTGTGGTCCATGGGCCTAGTTGCTCTGTGGCATGTGGGATCTTCCTGGAGCAGGGATCGAACCCATGTCGCCTGCATTGGCAGGCGGATTCTTAACTACTGCGACACCTAGGAAGCCCTATCTAAGAATCTAGAACATAAACTCATCAGTTTATGAATGTTCAGCTTAGAGACCTAGACCAAAATAAACAAAACCACCAGCGAGAGCAAGGTCCCTTGTTTTTGCCTACTGCCAACAGATGGCACTAGTTCTTGCTGGATTTTTTGGATGTAAAAACAAGTGGATTTAACACACAATCTTCAGAACTAATCTGTCTTTAAGTAGAAGAGTCTTCAAATATGGCAAAAGAAGTGCCACAGATAAATGGGAAATTGTTTTTAAAGAGTATTAACTTTAATGAAAAAATTAATCACAGCATTATTTGTAAGAGTGAAAATTTGGAATTCACCTAAATATCTAAAACTGGGGTTAGGATGAAATATAAAAGGTATGCCTAGATTATGAGTTATTAAACAGCCATGAGTGATATTTTCTATGAATTTTAATGACTCTGGGAAATTATCAAGATACGGTGCTATTTTAAAAAGCCAGGATGCAAAATTGCATATACACATAAGTTCAACTATATAAATATATTATGTACAGAAAACAAATTTACAGCTAGCAATGAATGTTTCTACATAGGAGAGCTATGGGGTAAATGTTATTTTTATGAATATTTTCTCTACACTCTATAAGTTCTGATGAACATTTATCAGAAGGAAAAAATGTTTAATCTTTCTTCTCTGTCTCTGTCTCTCTGTCTCTGTCTCTCTCTCTCTCTCTCTCTCACACACACACACACACACACACACACACACACACACACACACACCCCACTAAAGGGAGAAATCCAAAGCTTGAAACAAAATATTTTTAAAATGGAAGCAGACAACATGCTGATAACCAAATAAACCCTTGGGTGAGCCAAATTAAATGATTGTGCTGTGAACACTCAAACCCTTGGCTGACCTTGGTTTTTATTTTTACAAAGGACCCAGAGCCCTGGGCTTGGAGCTAGATGGCAGATAAAACATCTCCATCAGATGCCAACAGAATTGCTGACCCATCTTGCGAATATTCTTGACTTTTTTCCCACAACCTACTGTTCTTGTCAAGGTACAGACTTCCCCAAACAGCAATATTCAGAGCTCTAGTGTAGCAAGAAAAAAACAGAATTGAACAAGATACCTTGAAATTCATGATAAAAGTGGAATTAATGAACCACATTTATGATTTATGATTCCTAATTTACAAACCATTTTGCACATATATTGGCTTATAACCACAATGTGAGATATACAGGCATATATTATGTATCATTACTTCACAAATGTACTTACTTTTTGCAAGAGCTCACAGCTTTTTTTCTTATTCAAGTATAGCTGATGTACAGTACCATATGTTACAGGTATACAATACAGTGATTCACAATTTTTAAAGGTTATACTCCATTTATAGTTATTATAAAATATTGGCTATATTTCCCATGTTGTATAATATATCCTTGCAGCTTATGTTATGCGTACTAGTTTGTATCTCTTAATCCCCTACCTCTATGTTGCCCCTCCTCCCTCCCTCTCCCCACTGATCACTGTCACTTTGTCTCTGTATTTATGAGTCTGCTTTTTTGTTTTATTCACTAGTTTGTTGTATTTTTTTAAGATTCCACATATTTGTATGTATTTGTCTTTCTCTGCATGACTTATTTCACTTAGCTTAATGCCCTCCGGGCCTATCCATGAAGAACTATCAACTTCTCTATGTGACAGGGCCTCATTTGAACTTTAGGGTTTCAAATTCAATTCCATGCTCTTTCACTAAAGCATGATGTTATTCCTCAAAAACAGTCTAACTGCCTCCAACTAGATATACACTTATCTTGTTCATCTTAAGAAAGGGGATACTATGTCATGTACGAATTCCCTAAAACTCTTAAGATAACTATAACAGAGTTAAGGGGTTGCTCCCGATACCCTGCTGGAGCACTATTTTATGAAAGTTTCATGGGGGAATGAATGGGCTGCATACCCATCAGGCAGTGTGCTTATTCACCAAATGCTTATGAGTCTTGAATTACATTAAGCTTGGAAGCCATGCTCCCTGTATTAGGCAGAACTTAAAGTTGGAAGTGACACAGACCCATCTAAACCAGCTTAGGCTAAATGGAATTCACAGGCTCATCCACAAAATTACCAGAAGGAAAGAGGTGCAGTTGGGCCTCTGAAACAACTGGAATCAAGGCTTGACCACAATCAATACACTCTCCCTCTCTCATCTCTGCTTTTCCAGGAATATTAGCTTCATTCTTTCAGACTGACTTCTTTTGCCTAGATCCTGACCACTGGCAACTACTGGATCTCAAAGGTCCCACTCCATGACTTCATTTAACCTCAGTTACTTCCTTAGTGGCTCCGTCTCCAAAAATAGCCACACTGGGTGGTTAGGGCTTCAACATATAAGTCTGGGGCGGGGGGACACAAACATTCATTCTTTACCAGGGTGGGCCAGTAATTTTCTAATAAAGAAGGATGCTACTTCCAGAATAGGGGACCAGTGCTTGACAGACAAAGCAATAAATGGCCTGATCCTTGCTGTTAAGACCTGGATTGCAGTTATTCTAAACTTCTGGTTAATTGTGGAAACGTGTATTTTAACAACCAACTGAGATGGAGTGGGGCTGATTTTCTTTGATGAAAAATGTGGAGACTGACAAGCATGTATCACTCTACTTCTGAGCTGAGAAAGGATATTTACACTGGCCAAGCGACCCCTTAAAAGGTTGTATTGGAATTGCTGGATCATTTGATGGTTCTAAACAGACTCACAGATAGAGAAAGCAAACTTGTGATACCAAAGTGAAGAGAGAAGAGGGAAGGGACAAATTAGGGATATGGTATTAACAGACACAAACTACTATGTATAAAACAGGGTATGCTGCATAGCACAGGGAATTATAGCCATTACTTTATAATAACCTATAATGGAACATAATCTGCAAAAATACTGAATCACTGTGCTGTACACCTGAAACTAACATAATATTGGAAATCAACTACACTTCAATTTAAAATGGGAAAAAATGTTACATTGGTTCTTCTTTAGTACATACAAGAAAAGGTGGTTGAGCCCCCAAATTTTACACCACGGATTAGAACCAAAGTAGTGTTAGCCTGGAAAGCATTTAAAGCACCAGATACCACCTGTGCAATTAAAAATATAACTGTCATGACAGCCAGAAAATATTTCAATTGTGCACTCTGATATCTCCTCCAAAATAAACCATTTGCAAAATATAATACAACATAACTGAAGAATTAAAACTTGCCATATAGAAATGGTTAGAACACAGTTTAATGTCAGGGTAAATCTCACCCTCCCAAAATAAAGTCTGTGGTATTAAAATATTTGATCTGAATTCTTTCTTTTTTCTCAGCAATAATTACAGAGCCAATTTGGTTACCTATTAGGGCACTGCTGGTTCATGATAAAATTATGACATCTGCACAGGAAAGAATGTTTGTCTAGACTCTATGGAAGAGAGGCTATGTTTCTATCCCAGGCAAAAGTAGTTTCGGGACCTAAAGCTGCGAATTAAAAAGGAACTATGAACAGAACACACTTCTGAGATGAAAACTGCTGTGTGATTAATCAAAATAATATAACAATCAACCCTGAACCTTGAAGTCATATTAAGTCTGTACGTGTATGAAAAACAAAGGATTTATTTTAAGCTAATCAATAGCTGACACTTGTACATAGAATCAAAGGCTGGGGAAAAGTTGGCAAAAGCACTGAAACCCCTTCAATTAGTCATGAAAGAATCTTCACCCATGTGATGATGAAGCATTCATTGGCTCCTTGATCAGAACCCCAGCCCCACATGCCCAAACTTGCAGTCAAGAGAGAAACATACATTTCAGGTGAACTGTGTAGTAAGCTAATCTTTCATTTCTGCAGAATAAAAGCTGTCCTTTCAAAAAATGAAATACATTATTACTTTACAGCTTGAGAAATATATGTACTCTTTATAAAAAAAAAATGTATAGTGGACCCGTGGTGTTGACTCTTAGGTGTCAGTCATGAATCAGTCCACTCTGCACCTACATTTTAATGTTAAACTATATAAGCTATTACAGTCTCTCCCCCTCAATCATTCACAATGCTTGTGGTGATGAAAGAAGCATCTCCATCTAGAGTGTGTGTGTGTGTGTGTGTGTGTGTGTGTGTGTGTGTGTGTGTGTGTGCGCGCGCGCATGCGCGCACTATTCACAGCACAGCTTGCTCCAAATAAATTCTCAAAATATTCTCACCTTACCTCCATTCTTTCTATCCTTTACTATCTTCCACCTGGATGAAAAATCCAAAAGTCATAACCAATTCTTGAATATTTTCTTTGAAAATTTGCATCTCAGTTGTTGGTCTCCCTACCCCCTTTTAAAAATCGGATTCTACCACCTCTTGATACCTCAGCGTAAGTTTCCAAGTTAGCACGCTACCACAACACAGTTCCCAATACCCTGAGCTCCTCTGGATATGCCTGGTTAACAGGATGTCGTCCAGAAAATCCAGACTGTGCTCATGTTGAGGGCTTATTTAATTTTACTTTTAAATTGTTTTCATTGATATAAATACAAAGTATTTTTTAAATTCTCACACAAAAATGTATGGACTGTCTAGACTATGTGTTTGGGCATAGTTTGAGACACGCTGGAGTAGATCACATTCTCGGTGTAGTCAAATGAGACTTTGCCATTATATTGATAAAAATGATTTCATTGGCAAGACATTTCCCCAAGGTGTCTCACTCAGTTGTAAGATTTTCTGTTTGTCTGCTTGTTTGTTTGGTTAACTATGCAATGAAAGAGTTGATTAGCTAGCAGCTCCTGATTCTCAAAGTTTGGAGTTCTGAGTTTGATTTGTGAAACAGAGAAACAGAACCCCTCCTGCAAGTGGTCATCAAGATCTTAGCTTCACACATCTAATACCTGCTCCCCATGGCCAATGATGCTATCCAAATTCAGTTCTTTCTACCAACATTTATTAAACCTGAGGGCTTTTTAAAGTGATAAGAAAATTGTAATAACATTTAAATTTGACTTAAAAGAATGTAAAAGTCCTTTGGGGTCACTCTAAACTGGCTACCCCTTATTTTAAAATAGGTACTTGGATGATCTGTGTTTGCTGTGACATAATGAAGATGGACCTGTTTAAGCTCAAATAAACCACTGATAAAAGGGGAAGGAATAGACTTTCCATTGAGGTACCAGGGGCAGAGTTTTAAACAGGCTTTGAATGGCAACAGGTCATAACAAAGTTTTCTTTTCTTTTTTATCTTGTTTGTTTATTTATTTATTGGCCATGCAGCACAGCATGTGGGATCTTATTAGTACTATGCAGGATGTTAGTATTGCACTATGCAGGATCTTAGTTCCCTGATCAGGGATAGAACCTATGCCCCCTGCAGTAGAAGTGCAGAGTTTTAACCACTGGACCACCAGGGAAGTCCCCAGAACAGAGTTTTAAAGCTTTGGTCCACCTGACTTCTCTCAGCTCCTGGCATAAGTAAGTAATGGACTCTGGGAGAGTTAGGCTATACATTTAAAATGTTGTGTTTATTTTTCCTGGGAAAAAATAAATCATACTGAGATGGTGGTAGGTAGAGAGGGTAACTTGACACACTAAAGGGTACTGACATCAAAATTAGACATGCAGGTCACTAGAGCCACATGAGCCCAGGAGGCATCACTTGCATTATAGCCTGTGTGGACAATACCCCCTGCAAGTTCTCCAGCATGGTGGCTCTGTGATGGAAATTCTCTGTAATTTTTTCCTAAGCCACTGTATACACCACCATCATCAGTTCTTAGGTATATTTTGTGAGGGATTATTTGTTTAGAAGTCCAATGTACTATCCATTGCACCACGGAGCCCCCCTGAGAAATTTCTCATTTAAAGTGATGTATCTTATACTAAAAAAATGTTCCTACACTGGATCTTTGGTTCTTAAGGTTACTTGGAGGGAGAAAAATATTGTTCTGGTCTAGTACAGTCCCTAATAAAGACATCAATCATCAGTTAAAGAATATATTTCAAAGTGAAGAAATAACTATTAACAAAATCAATTGCTGGTATTTGTTAGGGCTTTTACATCCATAGGCTATTTGTATTTGATAATAAGCATCTGCTTTGGTTGTTTCTATAAGCTATGAAGTTCCTGTTTCAAAATTAATTCTTCTGATCAATATATATGCAATTTATTTGATATGATTTTTAATTGGCTAGGAAGATAAGGAAAGGGAAATTTCCATTGAGAAGCTACTATAGTTTATGCATTGTGCTGTTCGTAGTTACATACATTTTTCTCATTTAATTCTCACTGCAAGCTTATACAATTAGCATTATAATCTTCATTTTTACAGATAAGAAAAGAATGAAAGCAAAAGTAAAACAAAAAAGAGGAAAAAAACTAGAATTATTTACTTCTCTCATAATACTGCATTCAGATCATATTAAATTTTAAAAACCTTTTGTTCACATTTTCAAAAATGATGAATTACACATTAAAGATGAAGTAACTGAAATAAATAAATGTCAATAAAAGAATGTTCCCTAGGGAATCAATCTTCTTGTTTCCCTTGATTCTAGGTGAACCCTATAAGACCACTGCTAACCTCAAAATTCAGGTCCCCAGAGAAAAATAACTCTGCTGTAGGAAATTATAATAAATAAATGTTGAACACTCTAATGATATCATAAGAGAAAAAGGCGAATGGTTCAGGAGAAAGATGAGCAAATAATGTTACTAAAAAGAGACCCGTGAAGGCAGCGTGAGCAGAAAGGAAAACTTCCCATTCCCCCTGCTTCTAGTACAAGTCTTCTCTGTGGCTCCTACCTCTATGATCACACTCCTTGTTTGCCATGATTTAAAAAATTAAGGAAAAATATGTGATCAATTTTTAATAATTAAAGATGAAAGGGTGATTAGAAAAACAGTAACATTAAAACACTGAGAAGGGAGATGAAAAAGGAATAAAATACAGATTAAAATGGGAGTCTGAAAAGCCTAACAAAGGCAAAAGATTAACAGCCAAAAATAACAAAAGAAAATAAGTGATGTTTAAAATAAAGTATAAAAGGCTAGAGGTCAATGAGATTAAAGACTAAAAATCTCAACGCAAAAGAGATAAAGGATAAAAAGCCATGAAATAAAATTTTAGACAAAACCCATATAAATATAGGAGATTAAGGATTAAGAGCAGGAGTTAGGAGATTAAAAAGTGAAAGTAAAAAAATACATGGAAAAACGTCACTATAAAGGGATTAAGGAAAATTATGTGTAAAGGTCTGAAAATGAAAAATTGAAGCTTAGAAAAATCACTGGAAAGAAATAGTAGAGCATGCGAGTGGACCCAGGGAAGGGTGATGTGGAAACTGTCAACAGCTCTTGGGTTGAGCCTTTTTCCCCTCATAAGGAGCTTCTCTTAAAGTGCGGTGCTCTTTGCAGGTAGAATGGAGATATCTAGCAAACATAGTTTTGAGTCCTTCTAAAGGATAAAACAGAAACCTGTAACACATTGACCTCTAGACACTTCCAAGCCAAGCCCCACAGAGAGGTGAAGGTTCTTTAAAAGACAAAGGCTGAAGGAGAAACGACCAAAGCATATTTTAAAAAGAGGTCATAGAGAAGGGGTGAATATCGATTTTTTTAAACCAAACCTCTTTATACCATCCTTGCAAAGAGGCAAAATTAAGACAATTTATAAGAAGACATTTTCACACAGAGGTTAACAAACATGGAACTCATACCTCAAAGAATTAGTATAGATAATACTTAAATGGTTGTCAAAAAGATTTGAAAGATATAAAGTTTTCAGAGTGGAATGTCAAAGAATTGGCAGACACACCTATGTTCTAGTTCCAGCTCTGCCATTAGCTGGCTTTGTGAACTGAGGTGAAGCATTTTATATTCTTGCATCTTATTTTGCTTATACATCTGCAAGAGGAATAAAAAGGGTTGGATTTGATAGTCTCTAAAACGAATATTTGGGGTTGATATTAAGAAAATGAATTTTTGTCATACACTGAATATTGGACTGAATGGGTCACAGGTCTAGGTTTGTTAACAGGGATTGAAAATATAATTCTTAGAAGGGCCGGAAATTTGAGTAAATGGAAGAAATGATCAGGCGTAAGACAAGAAGGCTATGAACAACTAGAAATACATGTTTCCTCTGAAGGTAAGGGTCCTTCTCAGCTGTACCTAATAGTTGTCATGTTGAAATGCAGGCAGCTAAATCTTCAGGTTTTTCTACAGAAGTCGGAAATTTTTAAACGTACAATCTCCTGATTTTTATATATCACTAACTTGTTTAAAAATTTTAAAAAGCACTGAGTGATTCAGCTAAAAATCATCTCCTAGTTCAATTTGGCCTATGGACCACTGTTTACAAACTACTGATTTGTAATACTTCAGTCATTACATCTCTAACAAAGGTTCAGTGTAAGTCTTACCTAAGCTTGGCTTGCCCAAGGTGAAGTAAACTTATGGGAGCTTCATTTCTCAAATTACTACATTCATTTCTAAAAAGTCAGAAGTAATGCCCCTACTGTCATTTCTGATTTTAGTAATTTGAGCATTAGCTCTTATTTTCTTTGTCAATCTAACTAAAAGCTTGTCAATTCTATCGATCTTTTCAAAGAATTAACATTTGACTTCATTTATTTTCTATTGTTTTGTCTATTCTCTATTTTGGTTATAATATTTATTATTTTTTCCTTTCATATTGCTTTGGGTTGAGTTTTCTTTTCTTTTTCTGTCTTTTTTAAGATGGTACATTAGATTACTGATTTAAAATCTTTCTTCCTTTTAAATCTTTCTTTAAGATCTTTCTTCTTTAAACACAGGTGTCTACAACTATAAATTTCTAACAACTGTTTTAGCTGCATCCTCTAAGTTTGGCATGTTGTGTTTTTATTTTCATTCACCTCAAAGTATTTCTAATTTCTCTTGATATTTCTTCTCTGACCCATTGGTTATTTAGGAATGTATTATTTAATTTCCACATACCTGTGAATTTCCAAAATTTCCTTTTGTTATAGATTTTTAATATTATTCTGTGGTGATCCAAAAACATTTTAAATTTATTGACACATTTTATGGTGTAACATATCTATCCTGAAGAATATTCTGTGCTTACTTAAGAGTAATGTATATTCTGCTATTGCTAGGCTCTATAGATATCTGTTAAGTCTAGTAGGTTTATAGTATTTTCAAGTCTTCTGTTTCTTTGTCGATCTTGTGCCTAGTTGTCCTATATGCTATTGAAAGTGGGGTACTGAAGTCTCCAACTATTATTGTTCATCTTTTTCTCTCTTCAACTCTGTCAGTTTTCACTTCCTTGATTTTGAGGCTTTGTTGTGAGGGACATGTATGTTTATAATTGTTATACCTTCTTGATGGATTGACTCATTAATCATAAAATGTCCTCCTTTGTCCTTAGTAACAGTTTTTATCTCAAATTCTATTTTGTGTATTCATTCATGTCATTTGTCTATTTTATCTTTTCAGTGGTAAAATACATACTACAAGGGAATTCTAAAAGTGGAAAGGAGTGAGGGCAGAAGTCACATTTCTGTAAGGGGACATGTAAGGCTTGGGTAGAGGAAAGCTATAGTTAAAAAAATATTTTCAGGGCTTCCCTGGTGGCATAGTGGTTAAGAATCCACTTGCCAATGCAGGGGACACAGGTTAGATCCCTGGCCCAGGAAGATCCCACATGCCCGTGTGCCACAACTACTGAGCCTGTGTTCTAGAGCTTGTGAGCCACAACTGTTGAGCCCATGTGCCACAACTACTAAAGCCCATGCACCTAGAGCCTATGCTCTGCAACAAGAGAAGCCACCGCAATGAGAAGCCCACACACTGAGAAGCCCACACACAGTAGCCCCCACTCTCCACAACTAGAGAAAGCCTATGTAAAGCAACGAAGACCCAACTCAGCAAATAAATGAATAAGTCAATTAATTAATTAAAAAGATTTTCAGTGTTATGCTTGGGTAAATGCTTAGAAATAGAATGGCTGGATCCTACAGTAGATATATTTTTAATTTATGAGGTAGTTGCCACAATGCGTTCCAAAGTGCTTCTACCATTTTGAATCCTGATCAGCAGTGTATGAGAGTTCCAGTTTCTCCACATTTTCAAAACACTTGTTATGGTCAGTCTTTTTAATTTTAGCCATTCTAGTGAAAGTGTAATAGTATCTTATTGTGGATTTAATCTGCATTTCCCTAATGCCTAATGATGTTAATATTCCTTCATGTCCTAATTTGCTGTCTTTATATCTTCAAAGATGAAGTGTATGTTCAAATCTTTTGACCATTAAGAAAAAATCTGGATGAAGTCCTTTTTCAGATATATGATATGCAAATACTTCCTCCCAATATATGGCTTGCTATTTCATTACCCTATAAGAGTCTTTCAAGGAATAACAAAGATCAGATGTTTATAATTTTGATAAAGTCCAATTTATCATTTTTTTAATGGATTGAGTTTTTTCTCTCTCCTCTCTCTTTGGAACTCCAATTACATGTATCTCAGTTTTCTTGATATTGTTCCATATATCACAATGGTTCTCTTCTTTTAAAAAAGATTTGTTTCTATTGTCTTGTCTTTGTCTTCAAGTTCAATGATATTTTTCTTCAGCTATTAACCCACCTACTGAATTTTTCATTTCAGTTATTTTATTTTTCACTTCTATAATTTTTATTTGCTTCTTTTTTATTGTTTGCATTTTTCAGTTGGGATTCTACATTTGTCTGCCTTTTTCTTTATATTCTTAAACATGTTTACAATAGCTGTTTTAAGGACCTTGAAGGTAATATCAACATTTATCATTTCTGGTTCCAATACCTATCTTTCCTCCTGATTATGCATCCCATTTTAATAGTCTTTTTGTATGTAGTAATTATTTACTCTATGTGAGACATTGTAAATTCTATACTGCTTAAAGTCATTATGGTGATGGAAGTGATTCTGACATCAGCAAGATGGCACAATAGAAAGACCCAGGCTTTGTTTTTCTATGGAGATACCAACTTAGCAATAATATGTGAAACAAATTGCTTTTTTGAGACCTCCTGGAACCAGTGAAGAGATTTCAGTACCCCAGGTGAACACAAAGCCAAGAAGAGCTGCATCAAAGTGGACAGGAAAGTTTACTGTATTTGTCAACAATAGTCCCTTTCCATCCCTGGTACAATGTGGTCTGACTGAGAAAAAAACTCCCAATTCTCAACTGCTCCCTCAGGAGGAAAAGATAAAAGTGAAATGTGAATCCAACATTCTGGATTTGGGGAGAGATGCCCAAGGGACTGGTTTCTGAATTGTCTGACTTAGAGGTCTGAAGGAAATGGCAGTATACTTTGGATGCCAGGTTGGGGGCTGCTGAAACAAAAATGTGCATTATACCTTATGGCAGCACCAGAGAGACTATAGCACTGCCACTGACATCCAGGTAAGCAAGAGATTACAGGTTTATATTGGCGTTCTCCAAAGAAACAGAATTGGATATATAGAAATATATAGGTATATAGATAGAGCTATAAAGATATTTATTATAAGAAATTGGCTTGCACAACTATTGAGGCTGATAAATCTGAAGATCTACAGGGTACGTTGGCAAGCTGGAGATCCAGGATAGCTGATTGTGCGATTTCAGTCTGAAAGCCGAGAGCCTAAAGACCTAGGAAAAGCTGATGTTTCTGTTAGAATCCAAAGAGACGAAAAAGCCCATGTGCAAAACTGAAGGCAGTCAGGCCAGAGAAATTCTCTCTCACTAGGGGGAGGGTCAGGAATTTGTTCTATTTAGGCATTCAGCTGATTGGATGAGGCCCATTCACATAGAGAAGTCAATCTTCTTTACTCAATCTACTGACTTAAATGTTAATTTCGTCCAAAAAAAGCCTCTCAGAAATACCCAGAATGATGTTTGATCATACATCTATGCACTCTGTGGCTAGTCAAATTGACACATAAAATTAACCATGAAGCAAAAAGGGAAATCCACTGAATGATGAAATTAAACACCTAAGCCCAGGGAGGATATATACCTGAAAATATTTAAGATAAGCTCTAACTGGGCTGAATGAAGGTCTTCTCCCATATGAAACCACTCCATAAAGACTGGGAGAAGTAGCTGTGTTTTCAAATGCCCAAATATCTACAAAGATCACAAAGCATACAAAGAAAGAGGGATATATCAAAATCAATCTCCAGAGACTAACCCTGAAGAAACAGAGATTAATGAATTACCTAACAAATAATTAAAAAAAAAAACAAACAAAAAAAGTCTTAAAGATGCTCAGTGAGCCAAAAGAACACAGATGGAAAACTAAACAAAATTAGGACAACAGTGCACAAACAAAATAAGAATATTGACAAATAAAAGCTGTTAAATAGAACCAAACAGAAATTCTAGATGTGAGGAATACAATTACTGAATTGAAAAGTTCTCTAGAAGATTTCAACAGGAGATTAAACCAAACAGAAGAAAGAATCAGAAAACATAAAGAAAACAAAACAAAACAAAAAAAGAAAACATTAAAAGAAGTCCTTTGTAATTATAGAGTCAGAGAGGCAAAAGAAAAAAGAATGAAGAAAAGTGAAGACAGCCTATGAAATATATCATCAAACAAATCTATATACACATCATGGGAGTCACATATTGAGAAGAGAGACAAAAGGGAAAAGAGTCTATTTATAGAAATAACAACCCCCAAAACTTCTTAAATTTGAGGGAGGAAATGGACAAATTCAACAAGCTCAACCTATTCCAGCTAGGATAAACCCAGAGAAATATATATAAGGACAGTTTCAAATGTCTTTCAAACTTTCAAATGTCACAGACAAAAGGAGAATGTTGAATGCAGCAGGAGAAAAGTAACTCATTAATATAAGAGAGTTTCTATAAGATTATAAGCAGATTTCTCAGCAGAAGTCTTGCAGGCCAGACAGGAGTGGGGTATTATATTTAAAGTACTGGCAGGAAAAAAAAACTGTGAACCAATAATGCTGCATCAGGCAAAACCATTCTTCAAAAATGAAGGAAAAATTAAGACTTTCCAAGATAAAAGCTGAGGGAGATCATTACCACCAGATACGCACTTGAAGGAAGCCCTTCAAGTTGAAACAAAAGGATGCCACATGACAAAATTAAGCCATATGAAAACTTAAGGCTCTCTGCTAAAGACAAATATTAGACATATAGAATCCTATAATTTTTTTAAGATTTTTTTTTGATGTGGACCATTTTTAAAGTCTTTATTGAATTTGTTACAATACTGCTTCTGCTTTACATTTTAGATTTTTGGCCACGAGGCATGTGGGATCTTAGCTCCCCAACCAGGGATCAAACCCACATCCCCTATATTGGAAGGCGAAGTCTTAACCACTGGACTGCTAGGGAATTCCCCCCTACAGTGTTTTAATGTTGGTGCATAAATCACTATTAATTCTTATATAGAATTTAAAAGTCAAAAGCATAAAAAATAACTATAAGCCTATGTTAATGAATACATAATAAAAAAGATGTCCGAATAAAATTTCAATAATAATAAAAATTGATGTCTCTTTGTGACATCAATAACAAAGTGAGAGAAGCAGAAATGTGAAGGAGTAGAGTTTTGTATATGTTTCAAAATAAGTTATCAGTTTAGGATAGACTGTTAAAACTTTACAATGTTGTATATATCTCCACAGTATCCACAAAAGAAAATACCTATAAAAAGTATGTCACTACAAAAAACCAACAAAACACAAAAAAAAGAAGTGAAGGAGGAAAAGAGAAATAAAATAGCCACAAGACATACAGAAAACAATTAACAAAATGGCAACAGTAAGTCCTTGCCTAGGAATAATTACTTAAAATGTAAATGGATTAAACTCTCCAATCAAAAGACATAGATGGACTGAATGGTTCAAAAACTAAGACTCAACTATATGTTACCTACCAGAGACTCACTAGACTCACTTTAGATCTCAGGACACACATAGGCTGAAAATGAAAGGATAGAAAAACAAATTCCAAGAAAACGGTAACCAAATGAAAGCAAAACTGGTCATACTTACATAAGATAGACTTTAACTCAAAAATGGCCACAAGAGACAATAAAAGACATTATATAATGACTAAAGAGTTCACCAGGAAGATATAACAATTATAAACACATACACATCTAACATCAGAGCTCCTAAACATATGAAGCAAACAGTGACAGAATCAAAGGGAGAAATACACATCAACACAATAATAGCAGTAGACTTTAATAACCCACTTTCAATAATGGATAGAAAAATTGGACAGAAGTCTAATTAGGAAATGGGGGACTTGAACAACACTATAGACCAATTAAACCTAACAGACATATAGAGAACACTCCACCCAGAGAAGCAGAATACACATTTTCTCAAGCAAATATGGAACATTCTATGGAACAGACCATACACTAGGCCACAAAACAGGTTTTAACGAATTGAGATTGTAATCATATAAAATGTTTCTAATCACAATGGAATGAAATTAGACATCAATAACAAGAAAGAAAATAGAAAAATCTACAAATATGGAAATTAACACAATTTTAAACAACCAATGAGTCAAAGAAGAAACCACAGGAGAAATTAGAGAATGTCTTGAGACAAATGAAAATGAAAACACAACATACTAAAACTTAAGAGCTGCAGCAAAAGCGGCACTAAGAGGTAAGTCTGTAGTGGTGTATGCTTATATTAAAAAAGAAGAAATATCTCAAATCAACAACCTAACTTTATATTGCAAGGATCTAGAAAAAGAAGAAAAAACTAAACCCAGTTAGCAGAAGGAAGGAAATAATAAAGATCAGAGCAGAAATAAATGAGGTAGAGACTAGAAAATAATAAGAAAAAAATCAACAAAACTGACAGTTTTTCTAAGATCAATTACAGTAACAAAACCTTAGGTAGATTAAGGAAAAGAGAGAGAAGATTCAAATAACTAAAATTACAAATGAAAAAGACATTATAACTGATGCCACAGAAATAAAAAGGATTATAAGAGACTACTATGAACAATCATACACCAATAAACTGAATAAACTAGAAAAAATGGACAAATTCACAACCTAAAAAGATATAATCATGAAGAAACAAAACATTTGAACTGACCTACAAATAGTAAAGAGATTGAAACAGTAACCAAAATATTCCCAACAAAGCAAATCTCAGGACCAAATTCCTTCACTGGAGAATTCGACCAAAGCAAATTAACACCAATTCTCTTCAAGAACTTATTTCTGGGATAGATAAGGATGGTTCAACACACAAAAATCAATCAATGCAATACACCATATTAACAGAATGAAGATGAAAAAAAACACATGATCATCTAAATAGATGCAGAGAAAGAATCTGACAAAACTTAACATTTTAAGATTTAAAAAAAAAAGAATAAAAGAAAACTACCTAAACATAATTAAAGACTCTATAGCTCTATATAAGCCAACATTATATTCTATAGTGGAAGACTGAAAGCTTTTCCTGTAAGATCAGGAACAAGGTAAACATGCTGTCTTAGTGTGTTCAGACTGCTATAACATAATACCATAGACTGGGTGGCTTATAAACAACAAAAATTTTATTTCTCATAGCTCTGAATGCTGGAAAGTCTAATATCAAGGCACCAGCAAATTCGGTGTCTGGTGAGAGCCCAGTTTCTGGTTCGTAGATGGCAGTGTTTTCACTGTATCCTCACAGGAAAAAGAGGTGAGGGATCCCTCTGGGGCCTCATTCATAAGGGCCCTAATCCCATTAAGGAGGACTCATGACCTAATCACCTCCTAAAGGCCAAAATCTAAATACTCTCACATTGGGGATTAGGTTTCAACATATGAATTTTGAGGAGACAAACATTCAGTCTATAGCAGATGCCCTCTCTGGACACTTCTATTTAATATAGTACTAGAAGTCCAATCCAAAGCATTAGGTAAGGAAAAAAAAAAGACACATCTAAATTGGAAAGAAAACATAAAGTTATTTCCATTCACATATGACATACTCTTACATGTAAATAACCCTAAAAATACCACCCAAAAAAACTATTAGAACTACTAAATAAATTCTATAAAGTTGCAGGATATAAAACCAACATACAAAAATCCATTGTTTCTATATACTAACAATGAACAATCTGAAAATAAAATAAAACAATGTCATTTAAAATATCATCAAAAAGAATGAAATACTTAGGAATAAATTTAACTAAAGAATCAAACATTGGAAACTACAAACCACTGCAGAAAGAAATTAAACAAAACTCAAATAAATGAAAAGACATCCCATGTACATGGATTTGAAGACTTAACGTTATTAAAATATCCATGGTTTCTAAAGTAATCTACACGTTGAATGCAATACCTAGCAAAATCCCAGAGGTGCTTTTGGCAGAAATAGAAAACAAATCCAAAAATTCATATGGTACATCAAGTGACCCCAAATAGGCAAAGCAATTTTGAAGAAGTAGAAGAACACTGGAGGCCTTATAATTCCTTATTTCAAAGCATATTGCAAGGCTACAGAAATTAAAACAGTATAGTACTGGCATAAAGACAGACATATAGACCAATGGAGCACTATAAAGAACCCAGGAATAAATCCTCACGTATATGATCAAATATTTTAGACAAGATCTTGTGCCAAGATCACACAATGGGGAAAAAAAAGTTTCTTCTCTGTTGGGAAAAAAGGCTATCCACATGCCAAAGAATGAATGTGGATTCTTACCTTACATCATACACAAAAATTAACTCAAAAGGGATTAAATATCTAAATATAAGACATAGAACTATAAAATTTCTAGAAGAAAACAGGAGAAAAACTTCATGACTTGGATTTAGCAATTATTTCTTGGATATACCCACAAAAACACACACAACAAAAGCAAAAATAGACAAATGGGACTACATCAAACTTAAAAACATCTCTGCATTAAAGGAAATAATCAGATTGAAAAGGCAACCAATGCAATGGGAGAAAATATTTGTGAATCATATATCTGATAAAGAGTTAATCTCCAGAATATATAAAGAAATCCTTAAGAATTCTAATCATCAATTAAAATGTGTAATTATAATTTCCAATACCACCAAGTAATCCCCAGACACCAGCTGGATATCCTACAATTCAACTCAACTCTGACACTATCTACCTGGAGAGAGGATCAGATTCCACAGGTAAAGAATTCAGTCCTGCAAGACTGCCCTTCTCTTCAGGTGCCAAAGACAAGCCCAGGTTTTCACCTGTACTTCTGACTGACTGGCTATAGGTTGGAGGTTCCAATGACCCCCTCCTTAGGTTCAATCAATTTGCTAGAGTATCACACAAAACTCCAGAAACTAGTTTACTCACTAGATTAGTGGTTTATTATAAAAGAATATGACTCAGGAACAGCCAGATGGAAGAGATGCAAAAGGCAATGTCCCTCAAAAAAGTAAAAATAGAATTGCCATATGATCTAGCAATTCTGCTTCTGGGTACATATCCAAAAGAATTGAAAACACAATCTTGAAGAGATATTTGCACACCCATGTTTATTGTAGTCTTATTCACAATAGACAAGAGGTTTAAACAAGCCAGAAGTCCATCAAAGAATCAATGGATAAAGTAAATGAGTATTTAGAGGATTCGGGCCAAGATGATGGAGTAGAAAGACCCGAATTCACCACCACTCTCAAGCACACCAAAACCACCACTATAAGCACACCAAAACCACAGCTATCTGCAGAATAACATCTATGAAAATACCAGAAAAAGATCTTCTACAACTAAAGATAGAAAGAAGGAACCACAATGAGATGGTTAGGAGGGGTAGATTCGTGATATAATCAACTCTCATACCCCTGGGTAGGCAACCCATGAATAGGAGAATGATTATAATACAGAGGTTCTCTCAGAGGAGTGAGAGTTCTGAGCCTCATATCAGGCTCCTCAGCCCAGGGTCCTGCACCAGGAAGAGGATCCTCCCAGAGCATCTGGATTTGAAGGCCAGTGTAGCTTAATTTTGGGAGTCCCAAAGGATTGCAGGAAATAGAGACTTCATTTTGAAAGGGTACAAAATCTCATGCACTCTGGGACCCAAGGCAAAAACCATTGAAGAGGAAAACTAGAAACTTGCACTCAGCTAAAAATAACTTCATGCTTGTTCTGCTTTTGTAAAATATGCTTGCTGCGCCAAGAAAAACAGAAAAACAGGATGACCTAGCAATCCAATGTAACCATAATATGTTTTGCTAAAAATGGAATGTTCTGCACCTGCTCTTGTAAGATTTTGTTTGGAAACTTCCATGCTCTGTAAACCAAGAAACCAATCTACCCATGCTAACTGTGAACATGTACTGACCCCTATAAAAGTAAAGCTTACCCTGAGCTCTGGGCCCAGAACTTTGGAGCGTTAGCTCATGTGGGGCCGCCGGCTTAATAAACCTGAGCTCTCCAACCCTCCAAGTGTGGTGCCTGGTTTCTCGACGGACCAATTTCTGCAACATTTCTGGAGGCCCCAGCGAGATTTCAACCACGCTGTCCCCTTGAGCCACCAGACTGGTGGCTCGGGCAAGTCAGAGTGAAGGAGCTCTGAGACGAACAAGGAGGCATGCCACCTGATAGTATTCCGGGTTCTCTTTTGGACCGGTGCTCTGACTCTCCAGACGGCTGGGCCCTGACTGGACTCATTTGGGGGATGGACCAACTTACCAGGAATGGCCACAGGATCAGGTAAGGCCCCAGGGCACTGAACCCAGTCAGGTCCCATCTCTGGACGGAAGAGGAGCTGATCACCTCCTACGGTCTTCAGTAAGACCACCAGTTAGGGACTTTCCCAGAGTGGGGAGGCACCCACCAGTTAGGGACCTTCCCAGAGCGGGGAGGCACTGTGATAAACTCTGGTCTGAATGTGTGTGTGAATGAGCGCCCTGGTTCGTCCTCGTTCCAGGGTGATTGTGTGGCTCCATGGCCTTCATGGCTACGGGACCCGAGTGGGCCCGAACCTGCAGTTCCGTGGTGACCTCATATGGCTCAGGGCAGTGTCTATCTCTGGGGGACCCAGTCCCTCCCTGCGAGTCCGATCCAGGCCAGGAGTTTACACTGGCCTGCCAAAGTTAAGAGGCACCTAAGTTCCCCACAGGGATGTGGCCAGGTGGGCACCTGAATGGTCTCTTCTGAGGGGGCACCCACCCTTGTTTGTTTTTGTAAAACTGACACAGGGCAGGATAGACATGGGACTGGGGGGGGGAGATAACTGATTACTGATTTGATTTAGCAATTGTGTATGTCCAAACGGTCCTTTTGCCCTAGGGTCCTCTGCCAAGATTATTTTCTTAAAATTTTAAGGTTCACTCTCCCCTTCTGTCAGCTGACTCTTTGAGCCGACTTATTGAGAAATTAGGCTTTCCCTGAAAGACTTGCCCCTTTTGCCAGACAGATTTATCCCTCCCTCCCCTTCCCTCTCTCCTCCCCTCCACCCCCAAGCCTCCGCTGTGGCAGCAGGAAGAACCTTTTCCAACCAGCCAGGAGAGCCCAGATCTATTCCCATTTGGGAAGAGACCCCACACTCAGAATAGACCAACCGCTCACCCCAAGGCCATGGAAGTGGCTCGCCGCTTACAAGACAGCCTGCGCCGAGTGCAAGCACCTGACCCTCACCTAGCAGCTACTGCACAGACAGCACTCCCAGTGGGCCCCTGGCCCTGCCAAGCCCACTCCCTGCATGGGGCCCAGGCCGGCGATGCCTGGCACTGCAGCGCCAGTAACCACAGCTGCTGCTGGTACTGCCACCGCTACCATGGCTGCTGGCCCAGGCCCGAGTAGGGGGCTCAAATCTCCACAGTGGGGCTGAGCCAGCAGCCCTGCTCCCCAAGACTGAGGCCGCTGCTCCACTGGGCATTGGGCCTCCTCTGCCTGCGCCTCTGCTCCAGGAGCTGGAGCTGAGCAGGGAGCCCGGACCCCACACGTGAGGCCGGACCATGTACGGCCACCAAGCCCTGGGCGGGGGGGGGTGGCGCCAGGGCTTTCGAGCCCGAACACCTGACTGCCAACTCCCCCAGTGCCAAACCACCGGCCTATGTCTACTCGGATCCTGGAGCCTCAGAGCCCAGACTGCCAGTGCCCAGGGGTTCAGGCTCAGCTCTCAGCACCCCTTGGATCCCCAGTTTGCTGGATCCTCGGATGCCAGCCTGGGAGTCGCTCCAGGCCCCTGTGTCTTGCCCTGTGGTCCCAGTCCACAGTACCACCGGACCCTGAGTTTCTCCTACCACCTGGAGGGCTCACAAACCCAGCCTGGGCTGCACCAGGGAAACTGGATCCTGGTTAAAAGTTTGTCCCTTGATCCTAGTGAGAGCCTTGAGCCTCATCCAGAAGGTCCCCAGCGACTTCGCTCAGACCCCGGCCCTCCCACTGAAACCCCCAGCCAGCATCCTTCACCACTGAAGCAGGCACCGGGCCCAAAGCCACAGGTCCCTCCAAAGCCCAACTACCTGCAGAGGCCCCAGATGCCCCCACCACTTGAGCCCATTCCACCCCCACCATCATGCCCACTGCCTGCAGACCCCCGAGTAGCCAAGGGCATGGCCTCCAGGGCAGAGGCCAGCCCCAGTTCTGCAGCAGTATCCTTGCTGATTGAGAAATTTGATAGAGCCTGTGATTGTCACCTCAGATAGGCCAGCCCCTGGCCCCAGCCCAGGTCCCACAAAGCCAGCCACGTTGCCACAGCCACCCCTGCAGCCACCAGTGCCCCAGCTCCCGAGGGCAAGGCCTCCCACTGCTTGTTCCTGCTGGTTCCCGGGCCAGCAAGAAGGTGCCCAATCAGAACAGCAGCATTGATAGCATCAGCTCACCATCCGACAGTGAGGAAACTTGCTTCGTCAGTGATGATGGGCCCCCCACCGCCACCCCCGCGCAGCCACAGCCTCTTCCCCAGGCCCCCTGCCCTGGCCAGTGTCCCTGTTGCTTTGGCTGACCCCCACCAGCCCAGCTCCCAGGAGGTTGACAGTGACCTGGAGGAGGAGGACAATGAGGAGGAGGATGAGAAGGACAGAGAAATCCCAGTGCCCCCAATGGAGAGACAGGAGTCTGTGGAGTTGACTCTGCAGCAGAAGGTGATCCACATTGCCAATGAGCTCCTGCAAACCAAGAAGGCCTACATTTCCAGGCTCCATCTCGCGGATCAGGAGTTCTGTGCCCAGCTGCTGGAAAAAATTCGGAACCACAGTTCCTTCCCAGCTGACGCCATCCATGGCATCTTCTCTAACATCTGCTCCATATATCACTTCCATCAGCAGTTCCTGCTGCCTGAGCTAGAGAAGCGCATAGAGGAATGGGACCATTACCCATGCATTGGAGACATCCTACAGAAGCTGGCACCCTTCCTCAAGATGTATGGGGAGTATGTAAAAGACTTTGATGGGGCCATGGAGCTGGTCAACACCTGGACAGAGTGCTCCACCCAGTTTAAAGTGATCATCCATGAGGTACAGAAGGAGGAAGCCTGTGGCAACCTGACATTGTCAGCCCCACCAAAGAGCTCATAAAAGAAGGCCACATCCTTAAGCTGTCAGCAAAGAATGGGACCACTCAAGACAGATCCCTCATACTACTCAATGACCGTCTCCTTTACTGTGTGCCCAGGGTGTGGCTCTTTGGCCAGAAGTTTAGCATGTGGGCACGCATCGATGTAGATGGCATGGAGCTAAAGGAAAGCTCCAACCTCAATCTGCCTCGGACCTTCCTAGTGTCAGGAAAGCAGCGCTCCCTGGAGCTCCATGCCAGGACTGAGGAGAAGAAAGACTGGGTCCAGGCCATCAACTCTACCCTCCTGACGCATGAACAGATGCTAGAGACCTTCAAACTGTTGAACTCCACAAATAGGAAAGATGAAGACACACCCCCCAACTTTCTGAATGTGGATCTTGGGAAGCGGATACCTATGCCCACCCGAGAAAAGGAAGTCACCATGTGCATGTGCTGCCAGAAGCCCTCCAATTCCATCACCAACCGCAGGCACCACTGCAAGGCCTGCGGACATGTGGTTTGTGGGAAGTGCTCCGAGTTCTGGGCCCACCTCGTCTATGACAACAACCACGCCAATCATGTATGCACTGACTGCTACACAGCCTTGCATGGGGTGACCGGGAGCAGCCCAGCCTGCAGCCAGCATATACCCCAGCACCAGAGGTCCACCCTGGAAAAACAGGCCACAAAGCTCAGGGAAATTTGAGCGTATGAATCGGACCCTCAAGACTAGTTACAGGAGTTACCTCATGGATCCACTACACCCGGGTGAAGAGAGCAGCACCTCTAGAAGGGCAAAAGACCTGGATGCCAAGGCTCATCCGAACCAGCCGCTTCGGGTCATCCTACAGAGACAACCGAGTCCTGTCTGAGATCTTTAGGCCTGCTCCAGTCACTCCAGGGCTGACTGGTCTATGCCAACAGAAGCTTGAGGAATTCGATGAGGGACACCTGAGAATCAGGGTTACGATGACACCCTGCCTTGCAGGGACTGGTTGCACCACTGGCCTTGACGTTTTCTATAGGCTAAACACAAGGGGTCGTTTTGGCTATAATCTACCCAAAGGTAATGGAATTATTAAGTGGGATCAAATGTTCTGTGTAGTAGCGATTTATATCCTACTGAGCTGTAGTACACTGGAAAGCAAAATAGACCCCTCGTGTACTCCACACATCTACGTGACTAGACCAGGTCAGGGGGTCACTTGGACCTTACTTTACCATACTCACTTCTCCTGCCAAGGGAAGATCCAAGGAACCTGTGTACATAACAAAACAACCTGCTCTATTTGTCAACAAGCAGGCCAATATATCTGTTTAGACCCTCAATCCTCCCCCCGCCGCCGCCCCCAGCGAAGACTGGCTAGAGGTTTGGCACCAAGAAGGAGGGCTTCTGATCAATCAGACATAAATCACAAATATAGAATGTCCGGTGTTGGTACACTTTGATGTGTGTGCTGCTGTTAACAAGAACCCCCAGACAACTATAAAATGTGGGGGCTTGTCAAGGGAACAAGAATACAGACTCAATGACAAATACATGTGTGAACAGGCCCCAGCCCCATCCACCTGCTATGGTTGCCCTTACTGGAGTCATGTCACATGGGCAACCTGGGAGAATCAAAGCAAGATAGGTTTCCTTCAGAAAGAAACTATTGACCCCAACTGCAAGCTAGGGACGTGTAATCCTGTCAATTTCACTATCTTCAACTCTGGAGACTCAAAATGGAAAAATGGCCTCAAAATCGGTATTTACATCGATGGGTGGGGTATTGACCCAGGAGCTGTGTTGGGTTTCCAGAGTATTTCTGTTCCACTCTGGGCTTCTACACACAAGCTATTCCATTCTTTTTATGAAGAGACAGAAAGTGGTCCTCCACCTATTTCAGTCAGAACTAAAAACCTATTCATAGCCCTAGCAGAAACCACAGCCCAAACATTGATGATTACTTCTTGCTATGTGTGTGGAGGAACTAATATGGGAGACCAATGGCCCTGGGAAGGTAAATAATTAGATCCCCAGAGACCCTTCAACAACTCAGGGGAATTCAAGAAAACTAGGGTTGGGGGTTGGCATTTAAATTTAAAGACTTCCATAATTGGCAGGAACTGCCTGGCGCAGTGGGGCCCATTATTCAGTATTCCAGTAGGAAACCTCACTTGCCTAGGCCAGAAACACTATAATACAACTACTCATACTTCTGACTGGTGGGGAAGCCCACACCATACAGAGCCTAATCCTCACACTCCAGCAAGCTTCTTACCTAGGGGCATTCAAAACTCTTGTGGCAATAGGCCTACTCCTCCTTGGGACCTGTCTCCTTTTACCTTGCCTCTTGCCATTATTCATGAGGACAGTTTCCAGCCTAGCTGAGGCCACTGCGGATAGGAGGGCCACCGCACACCTCCTAGCCCTAAAACGTTATCATCCCCTGAGCTCAGAAGATCAAGAGGTTGATGCCTTATAATATTTAAGGGGCATAAAGAGGGGGGATTGAAGAGGAAAATTAGAAACTTGCATTCAGCTAAAAATAACTCCATGCTTGTTCTGCTTTTGTAAAATATGCTTGCTGCGCCAAGAAAAACAGAAAAACAGGATGACCTAGCAATCCAATGTAACCATAATATGTTTTGCTAAAAATGGAATGTTCTGCACCTGCTCTTGTAAGTTTTTGTTTGGAAACTTCCATGCTCTGTAAACCAAGAAACCAATCTACCCATGCTAATGGTAAACATGTGGACTGACCCCTATAAAAGTAAAGCTCATCCTGAGCTCGGGGCCCAGAACTTTGGAGTGTTAGCTCGTGTGGGGCCGCCGGCTTAATAAACCTGAGTTCTCCAACCCTCTGAGTGTGGTGCTTGGTTTCTTGACAGACCGATTTCTGCAACACCATAATTTGATAGGAGACTGAGCCAGATCTACCTGCTGGTCTTGAAGAGTCTCCTGGAGAGGTAGGGGGTGGCTGAAGCTCACCCTGAGGACATAGATACTAGCAGTAGCCACATTTGGGAACTCATCCTACCACATGGAAAGCAGTGATGGCAGGCACCATTAGCTCATTAGTGCCAAGACCTGGCCCCACCCAATAGCCTGTAGATGCTACTGCTGGGATGCCTCAGGCCAAACAACTAAATATTAAAAGCAGCACGGGATAAACAACCAATAACACACAAGGGAACTCACATAAGGCTATCTGTTGATTTTTCAGCAGAAACTCTGCAGGCCAGAAGGGAGTGGCATGATATACGCAAACTCATTGATGAAAAGGAAAAACTTATAAACATGAATACTCTACCCAGAAAGGTTCTCTTCAGATTTGATGGAGAGAACAAAAGCTTTACAGGTAAGCAAAAGCTAAAAGAGTTCAGCACCACCAAAACAGCTTCACAATAAAACTTAAAGGAACTTCTCTAGGCAAAAAAAAAAAAAAAAAAAAAGGCCACAACTAGAAACAATTACAAAATGCAGAAGCTGACTGGAAAAAGCAAATATACTGTAAAGGTAGGAAATCACTCACACACAAAGCTAGTAGGCAAGTTAAAAGACAAAAGTAATAAATCTTCATGAAATCATCTATATCCACAATAAGCAGATAATGGATACATAAAACAATTAAATGTAAAATACAGCATCAAAAATAGTAATCATGAGAGGAGGAGAATACAAATGCAGGGCTTTAAAAATTCATTTGAAATGAAGGTATCAACAACTTAAAACAATAACATATATAGAGAGAGAGACTGCTATACAAAAACCTTATGGTAACAACAAGCCAAAAATCTATAATAGATATACACATAAAAAGGAAAGTGGAATCCAAATACAACAGTAAAGTTAGTCATCAAATCACAAGAGAAGAGAACAAAAGAAGAAAGATTTTTAAAAAGACAGACAAAAACAATAAACAAATGGCAATAAGAATATACATATCAACAATTACCTTAAATGTGAACAGATTAAATGCTCCAATCAAAAGACACACAGTGGCTGAATGGATACAGAAACAATATATTCTACCTACAAGAGACTCGCTTCAGATCTAGAGACACATACAGACTGAAAGTGAGGGGTTGGAAAAAGACTTTAAATAAAAAATTTACAAGAGACAAAAGACATGAGGTGAGCGAGGGATCAATCCAAGAAGATAAAATAATTATAAATATATATTCACCCAACATAGAATAAGACAAATATTAATGGATAGAAAAGGAGAATGACAATAACACAATAATAGTAGGGGACCTTAACACCTCATTTACAACAAGGGTCACATCATCCAGACAGAAAATCAATAAGGAAGCACTGGCCTTTCATGGTAAATTAGACAAGATAGACTTATATATAGGGAGCATTCCATCCAAAAGCAGCAGGATGCACATTCTTTTAGAGTGCACATAGAACATTCTCAAGGATAGATCACATGCAAGGCCACAAAACAAGCCTTGGTAAATTTAAGAACACTGAAATCATACCAAGCATCTTTTCCAACCATGATGCTGTGAGACTAGAAATCAACAACAAGAAATAATTTGCAAAAATCATAAACATGTGGAGGCTAAACAATACGCTACTCAACAACCAGTGGATCACGTAAGAAATTAGGGTGGAAATAAAAAGCTACCTAGAGACAAATGAAAACAAAAACAGGATGATACAAAATATATGGGACATGGCAAAAGTAGTTCTAAGAGGGAAGTTTATAGTGACAGAAGCTAACTTCAGGAAATGAGAAAAATCTCAAATAAACAACCTTACCATACACATAAAGGAACTAGAGAAAGAAAAACAAACAGAACCTAAAGTTAGTAGAAGGTAAGAAACCATAAACATCAGAGCAGAAATAGATGAAATGGAGACTAAAAAAAAATTAATAGAAAACATCAATGAAAAAACTGGTTCTTCAAAAAGATAAAATGATAAACCTTTAGCTTGACTCATCAAGAAAAGAGAAAAAAATCAATGAAATTAGAAATGAAAAAGAAAAGTTACAAACAATACCACAGAAACACAAAGAATCATAAGAGACTACTATAAACAACTATACACCAGTAAAATGGACAACCTAGAACAAATGGAAAAATTCTTAGAAAGGTACAATCTCCCAAGACTGAACCAGGAAGAAACAGAAAATATAAACAGACCAATTACCAGTACTGAAATTGAATCAGTAATTGAAAAACTCCCAGCAAACCAAAGTCCGAGACCAAATGGCTTCACAGGTGAATTCTGCCAAACATTTAGAGAAGAGTTAACACCTATCCTTCTCAAACTATTCCAAAAAACTGAAGAGGAAGCAACACTTTGAAACTCATTCTATGAGGCCAGCATCACCTTAATGCCAAAACCAGACAAAGATACCACACATAAAAAAAGAAAATTACAGGCCAATATCATTTATGAATATAGATACAAAAATCTTCAGTAAAATATTAGCAAACTGAATCTAACAATACATTCAAAGAATCATACACTAAAATCAAGTGGGATTTATCCCAGGGATGTAAAGATTTTTCACTATCTTCAAATCAATCAGTATGATATACTACATTAACAAACTGAAGATTACAAACCATATGATCATCTCAATATATGCAGAAACAGCTTTCGATAAATTTCAACATCTCTATGATAAAAACTCTTCAGAAAGTGGGCACTGAGGAAGCATACCTCAAAATAAAGGCTATATATGACAAACCCACAGCTAACATCATGCTCAATGGTGAAAACCTGAAAGCATTCCCTCTAAATTCAGGAACAAGACTAGGATATCCACCCTTGCCACTTTTATTCAACATGGTTTTGGAAGTCTTGGCCACAGCAATCAGAGAATAAAAAGAAGGAATCCAAACTGGACAAGAAGTAAGTGTCACTGTTTGCCAATGACATGATACTATACATAGAAAATCATAAAGATGCCATCAGAAAACTATTAGACCTCATCAGTGAATTTTTCATCAGTGAATTTTGTGAAGTTGCAGGATACAAAATTGATTTACATAAATCTGTTGTATTTCTATACACTAACAATGAACTATCAGAAAGAGAAATTAAGGAAACAATCTAATTTACCATTGCATCAAAAAGAATAGAATACTTAGGAATAAACCTAAGGAGATAAAAGACTTGTACTAAGGAAATTATAAGACACTGATGGAAGAAATTGAGGACAACACAAACATATGGAAAATGATATACCATGTTCTTGGATTGGAAGAATCAGCATTGTTACAATGACCACACTACCCAAGGCAACTTGCAGATTCAATGCAATCCCTATCAAAATACCAATGGCATTTTTCACAGAACAAGAATAAATAATTTTTAAAATTGTATGGAAACACAAAACACCCTGAATAGCCAAAATTATCTTGAGAAAGAAGAACAGAGATGGAGGAATTGTGCTTTCTGACTTTGGACTATACTACAAAGCTACAGTACTCAAAATATTATGGTACTGGCACAACATTAGAAGGATCACACACCATGATCAAGTGGGGTTTATCCCTGGAACGCAAGGATTCTTCAATATACACAAATCAATCCATGTGATACACCACGTAAACAAATTGAAGGATAAAAACCACATGATCATCTCAATAGATGCAGAAAAAGCTTTTGACAAAATTCAACACCCATTTATGATAAAAAAAAAAAAAACAACTCTCCAGAAGGTGGGCATAGAGGGAACCTACCTCAACATAATAAAGACCATATACGACAAACCCACAGCAAACATCATTCTCAATGGTGAAAAGCTGAAAGCATTCCCTCTAAGGTCAGGAACAAGACAAGGATGTCCACTCTTGCCACTACTATTCAACATAGTTTTGGAAGTCCTTGCCACAGCAATCAGAGGAGAAAAAGAAATCAAAGGAATCCAAATTGGAAAAGAAGAAGTAAAACTGTCACTGTTCGCAGATGACATGATACTATACATAGAAAATCCTAAAGATGACACCAGAAAACTACTTGAGCTAATCAAGGAATTTGGTAAAGTTTGAGCCTACAAAATTAACACATAGAAATCTCTTGCATTTCTATACACTAACAATGAAAGATCAGAAAGAGAAATTAAGGAAACAATCCCATTCACCATTGCAACAAAAAGAATAAAATACCTAGGAATAAACCTAACCAAGGAGGTAAAAGACCTGTATTCCGAAAACTATCAGACACTAATGAAAGAAATCAAAGACGACACAAACAGATGGAGAGAGATACCATGTGCTTGGACTGGAAGAATCAACATTGTGAAAATGATATACTACCCAAAGCAATTCACAGATTCAATGCAATCCCTATCAAATTACTAATGGCATTTTTCACAGAACTAGAAGAAGAAATTTTATGATTTGTATGGAAATACAAAAGACCGCAAATAGCCAAAGCAATCTTGAGAAAGAAAGACAGAGTTGGTGGAATCAGGCTTCCTGACTTCAAACTATACTACAAGGCTACAGTGATCAAGACAGGATGGTACTGGCACAAAAACAGAAATATAGATCAATGGAACAGGATAGAAAGCCCAGAGATAAACTATGGTCAACTAATCTATGACAAAAGAGTCAAGGATATACAATGGAGAAAAGGCAGCCTCTTCAATAAGTGGTGCTGGAAAAACTGGACAGCTACATGTAAAAGAATGAAATTAGAACATTCCCTAACACCATACACAAAAATAAACTCATAATGGATTAAAGACCTAAATGTAAGGCCAGACACTATAAAACTGCTAGAGGAAAACATAGGAAGAACACTCTTGGACATAAATCACAGCAAGATCTTTTTTGATCCACCTCCTAGAGTAATGGAAATAAAAACAAAAATAAATAAGTTGGACCTAATGAAACCTCAAAGCTTCTGCACAGCAAAGGAAACTATAAGCAAAACGAAAAGACAGCCCTCAGAATGGCAGAAAATATTTGTAAACAAATCAACAGACAAAGGATTAATCTCCAAAATATATAGACAGTTCATGCAGCTCAATATCAAAAAATCAAACAACCCAATCAAAAAATGGGCAGAAGACCTAAATAGGCATTTCTCCAAAGAAGACATACAGATGCCCAAGAGGCACATGAAAAGCTGCTCAACATCACTAATTATCAGAGAAATGCAAATCAAAACTACAATGAGTTATCACCTCACACCGGTTAGAATGGGCATCATCAGAAAATCTACAAACAGTAAATGCTGGAGAGGGTGTGCAGAAAAGGGAATGCTCTTGCACTGTTGGTGGGAATGTAAATTGATACAGCCACTATGGAGAACAGTATGGAGGTTCCTTGAAAAACTAAAAATAGAGTAACCATATGACCCAGCATTCCCACTACTGGGCATATACCCAGAGACCACCATAATTCAAAAAGACACACGCACTCCAATGTTCACTGCAACACTATTTACAACAGCCAGGACATGGAAGCAACCTAGATGTCCATCAACAGATGAATGGATAAAAAAGGTGTGGTACATATATACAATGGAATATTTCTCTTACATTCTCAGCTGTAAAAAGGAATGAAACTGGACATTTGTAGAGACATGGATGGACTTAGAGACTGTCATACAGAGTGAAGTGAGTCAGAAAGAGAAAAACAAATATCATATATTAACACATATTTGCAGAATATAGAAAAATGGTACAAATCAACAGGTTTGCAAGGCAGAAACAGAGACATAGATGTAGAGAACAAACATGTGGACACCAAGTGGGGAAAGTGGGGAGGGTTGGGGCGGAATGAATTGGCAGATTGGGATTGCCATATATCATTACTAATAAGAAAAAAATACCAAATTGTACACTCTAAATATATATATATATAATGGTACTGGCACAAAAACAGATACATAGATCAATGAAACACAATAGGGAGCTCAGAAATAAACCCACATAATTATGGTCAATCTATGACAAAGGAAGCAAGAATATACAATGGAGAAAAGACAGTCTCTTCAACAACTGGTACTGAGGGGAATTCCCTAGTGCTCCAGTGGTTAGGAGCCCACACTCTCATAGAAGAGGGCCTGGCTTTGATCCCTGGTTGGGGAACTAAGATTCCATAAGCTACATGGCGTGGCCAAAAAAATATGTATATAGGTAAGTGTTACTGGGAAAACTGGACAGCTACACATAAAAGAATGAAATTAGAACAGTCTCTAACACCATACATGAAAATAAATTCAAAATGGATTAAAGATCTAAATATAAGACCAGATACTAGAGGAAGACAAACATTCCTAGAGCAGAACACTCTTTGACATAAATTGTAGCAATATTTTTTGATCTGTTTCTTAACACAAAGGAAACAAAAGCAAAAATAAATAAATGGGACCTGATTAAACTTGAAAGCTTTTGCACAGCAAAGAAAACCTTCAGCAAAACAAAAAGACAACCTACTGAATAGAAGATATAATAATAATAATAATGTGACCAATAAGGGATTAATACTCAATATATAGAAACAGTTCACAGAACCCAAATATCAAACAAACAGCCTAATTAAAAACGGGAACTGAATAAACATTTTTACAAAGAGTAAATGCAGATGGCCAACAGGCACAAGAAAAGATGCTCAACATCACTAATCATCAGGGAAATTCAAATCAAAACAACGATAAGAAACCACCTCACACCTGTCAGAAAGACTATCATCAAGAAGAACACAAATAACAAATGTTGGCAAGGGTGTGGAGAAAAGGGAACCCTTCTACACTGTTGGTGGGAATGTAAACTGGTACAGCCACTATGGAGAACAGTATGGTTGTTTCTCAAAGAAATTAAAAATATAACTACCATGTGACCCAGCAATTCCACTCCTGAGTATACATCAGAAAAAAACAAAAACACTAATTCAAAAAGACATACGCTTCCCAATGTTCATAGCAGCATTATTTACAATTGCCAAAGTATGGAAGCAACCTAAACGTCCATCAACAGATAAGTGGATAAAGAAGATGTGGGGTGGGTGGGTGTGTGTGTGTATGTGTGCACACAAACACAATGGAATACTACTCATCCATAAAAAGGAATGAAATAATGCCATTTTCAGCAACATGGGTGGACTTTGAGGGCACTGCTAAGTGAAATAAGTCAGGCAGAGAATGATAAATACTGTATGATATCACTTATGTGGAATCTAAAAAGTACAACAAACTAGTGAATAAAACAAAAAAGAAGCAGACTCACAGTTTTAGAGAACAAACTAGTGGCTACCAGTGGGGAAAGGGAAAGGGGAGGGGGAAAATATGGATGGGGAAATAAGGGTTATTACGGTATTATATGAAATCATGTGTGTGAAACATCTGAAAATTGTAAAGCACTACAGAATTTAAAGAATCTTTATTCAATAAAAATATGAAAAAGAAAATGTGTATTAACATGTACTGGAGTACTATTCAGCTTAAATCTTGTCATATTATACAATACTGATGAACCTTGAGGACATTTTGCCAAGTGAAATAAGGCAGTCACAACAAGACATATATTGTAAGATTCCACTCTTACTGAGTATCTAAAATAATCAATCTCATAGAAACAGAAATAATGGTTGCCAGGGATTGAGAGGAAGGGGAAATGGAAAAATATTCAGTTGGTATAGACTTTTCAGTTTTGCAGAATGAAAATTTTCTCAAGATTTGCTGCACAACAGTGTGAATACAGTAAGCCCTACTTAACCGTACACTGAAAAACGATTAAGATAGTAATTTTTGTTATGTGTTTTTTACCACAATTTTTAAAATATTTTTTGAGGTTTTTTTTTTTTTTCTTTACTACAGTTGATTTACAATATTGTATTAGTTTTAGGTGTACAGCTTCAGGTTTACCATAATTTAAAAAAAAAAAAACTCTATGGTTTTTTTTTTTTTCTCTTGAAGACTGTTGTGTTTCCTTCTGCCTTGTGATGGCTCCATTTGATCCTTCTGAGGCTTGGTGTTAGGCACTGTTAGAACATGTCTAGAGGAACTCTTGCTCCAGGGCAAGAACAGATGCAAGCCCTAATACGTGGTTTTCTTGGCATCTCAGTTGAATTCCTAACACCCAATATATTCATTCAGGACAAGGTCCCATTACTCTGCCTCAATGGACCCTTAATGTTTCTCAACACTATTCAACCTCTAAAAATCTCCATTCATCTCACAGCCCGTTAAGTAATTCTCTTCTGAGCCTCATGGTATCTTGGCCTTGTGAGTGCAGAGCCAGTGGCTGAAGGGAAGCTTGGTAAAGATTTCTGAAGTTGCATCTTTAAACAGCTACCTTCTCTCTACTCACCTGCTTCACAAACTTCATGCACCACAAATCTCTTAAACTCCTACCTTGGACACTACTGATCTCCGTTTGTTTTCTATTTCACTGTGCTATGGTTTGGAAAGTGCTCCGAATCAGAAAGCCAGGGTAAATGTGTTGTTCATCTCATGTGTTTCTTTCTTTTTTTTTTTTTAAGGATAACAGTCCAGTAGGTCTATTGTTAAATGCCTGAAAAGAGTTGCTGCCTATTATTCTTTTTTTTGACTTTCACATTTGTTTGTGGCTGAAGGGTAAATCTGATACTAAAAATTGTCATTGCCGGGATTAAGAATTTGTCATTCTATGTCTATTTTCAACTTCTATACATATCATTCATCATTACAGAATATTTTTTGCTTCTTTGTGAGATTTATTTTTTCTGTCTCCCCCCAACAATAACATAAGCTCCGTGAAAACAGTGACTCTGTTAGTCTTAGCCAATTCAGATCTCCAGTGCTTAGAACAGGGCCTGGCACTATTAATTAAACAACAAATACTTATTTAATAACCCGAAATAAAACAAATGAGTGAGTTACTAAATAACTATGCATTGCCAAAATTTGCTTTAGAACATATTCGACACTTTACAATAAAAAATATAAAAGGGCAGGTGAATAAATGGTGGGGAAATGTATACCAAACCCACAATAGTGAAGATGAAAATAAGGGGCAGCAAAAGAAGCAAGTGAAGGAATGGAAAAACGAATGAAGGAGAAATGGAAGAAAAACGGGGAAAAGGGAAGATGGAAAAGAAGAAAGTTTGTAGAATTACAGAGGGAAAAAAAGAGAGCCCAAAAAACTGAGAGAAGAAGTGAAGGAAATAAAGAAAAGGAAGGAGAAGGAAAGAGAGAAGTATTATTTTATTTCCTAATACAGCAAACATATTATGAACTGCCTTTGTGTTTTAAAGCAAAATCCTAAGGATACAATGATTGGAAAAAAATCTAGTTACTCTTTGCAAACACTTCTGTTCTCTAGGGGGAAAGATGATGTAAACAGCACACATTAATATAATATAATTAATTTAATATAATGAGTGCTAAATTAATATTATAGCACTCATTAGGATGAGTGCTACAAAACAGTGCTGTGGGAACACAATATGCAAACCCCACCTGGGATACTGGAAGGTTTCTTAGAGAAACCGACTACATTTGAAGAACAGAGAGGATTTCAGCAGATGGTATGAGAAGAAACAGTTTGCAGAAAGGTTTGGGGGAGAAGAAGAAAGAGCACAAACCAGAAATTGTGAAATTTCCTGATTGTCTGTTTTAACAATATCTGAAGCATGCTGGTGGGAATATATGTTGGGAAGGCAAGTTTAAATCTCCTGTGGAGATCTGAATCCTTGAATATTCAAAATCAGCACCTTAAGTATTATGCTAAGAGTTTGAAGTTCATGTGCTCTTTGTCTCTGGGAGTCCCTGAGAGTTTCTCAGTGGAGGAAGTAATAAGGTCAGAGCAGTGATTTTAGAACAGAAAGTAGAACAGAATAGGAGAGAAATAAATAGAAAGGAGAGAAAAGGCAACTTTGGGTGAACTTCTTTTCTTGAAAAAGCACTTTAAACACTGAGGTCTAGAAATAATAGAAAACCAGATGGAAAGATGGCAGTACCTAAAATTATTTTATCACTGTTTTCATCCTACTTGAAAGAGCACGGCATTTTTATTGTACATCTAAGAATCTCTTTTGCTTGGAGCCATCTTCACTTGGAGACACTGCAGCCTGACGCTGATTTTACTGATGTCAACCTCTCTAAGTTCCTTTGCCCCAACAGGAATTAAGGCTTGTAGGTCCAGCTGTCTGAAAACTCTGCTAAAGTAAAAAATCAAATCAAAGTAGAACAGAAAACCACCAATTCTCCTGAATCAGTTCTTCTCTGTAGCAAAATAAAACAGAGGATCACATTTTCCCTACTCAGCTTTATTTATGGGAATCAGGTTGGATTTGCTGTACAGAATACATCTATTTCAATAAAATTTAAGTACTGAACAGAAGATACAGGGTTTTTGCTTTTAAATGGAACTGCTTTTCATTTTGGTGTCAGGGTGATTGGACATTCAGGTATTTTTGCCTCACTTTTCTCAGATAGTCATTCTAAAGGTGTATTTCAGCTAAGGAGCTCTTCTATAGGAAACAAGGACCTTAGGGTTAGCTCTTGAAGATTACTTCTAAGTCATTTCAAGTATTTGGGACATCTTTTAATTATATTCATTCAGAGTGATTTGGTAATCCATGGGCAATAACTGTTTCAAGTAATACTCCATACTGTACCCAGAATGATTTGAAAAGAGAGCTAATGGGGTGTTAGGTTACTTGCTCTCACATGCCTGAACATTACCTAATATTTTTAATATTTTTGTTTCTTCTTGTCCTTGAACAACTTTCAACTGGCATCACTTAATTTACTGGCTTACAATAATTTCTGCGATAGATATATAAAATAAGAGGCGCCCAGAGCACGCAGGCGCGTGCACAGTAGGAGACTGTTGATGATGAGGCACACGTCACATTGGTACACCCGCTATGTCAGTATTTGGAGTGTCTTCTACCACACTGTACCTTCCTCTCTTAGCCATCACCTTTATATTCACATCTTGACCATAAATCAGTTGCAAGCATCCCTCTCTGTGGATAAGTACTCTTCAATGTATTCTCTATTAGGTGAGTATTTTTTATTGAGTACAGTGATCAATTCCTTAACTTAGGGATCTCTTCAATAAAATATCTGAGTCAAATACATAATTTAAAAGGACCCTTAGGGAAAAATATAATTTGACAAATATACAGGAAACCTAATGGCTGGGCCATTTAACATTCATATCAGATTCACTCTGTGCCCAGTTCTATTGACGGGCAGAAATCAGCTGTGAGGACAGCTAAAAACAAAAGCAAAACCCCAGCATCACCATATCAAAATGATAGATTCGGTGACTGTACAAAGGGCTATAAGTGTTCTTTGTCAACTGAACCTTTTTTTTAATCTCCAGAAAGGCAGCTGCTGGGAGTCTTGCAGTCAACTATTCCTGCAGAGTCAGGATGAGAAAACCACTGCATGCCTCTTGTTTTCATATTTTTATGAAATATGAAAATTTTGAGTGATGTTTATATTTTTAAATGGTTGAAAAAATTCAAAAGAATAATATTTCAAGGTACATGAAAATTACATGAAATTCACATTTTGGTGTCCATAAATAGTATTTATAGATGAAATATGATTTCCTCTATATAAAACAAATGAGTAAAAACAGCCACACTCATGCATCTCCGTATTGCCTCGGGCTGCTCCTACTACGGTGGTACAGCTGGAGAATTGCGACAGACTCTGTAGATCATAAATCCTGACAGAAGAAGTTTGCCAAACCATGCTATAGAACAAGAGCCAGTTCTTTTTATTGCTTTCAAGCTGGATTCACAGGAACTCTCTTGTCCACAAGTGACAAAAACCCAACTCAAATATGGTTTAAGCAAACAGGAGGATTTATTAGATCACGTACTTAGGAATAGATCTGGCAACAAGCATGCCCAGATTCAAGGATGGGTGGGCTCCTCACCCAATCAGGGTCAGCCAGTGATCTTTCCTGTGACTGACAGGCAGATCCCCAGAGGGTAAAGCTGATCACACCCTTCTGCTTATCTTGCCAACATGGTATCTCAGGCCTGTAGCTCTCCCCACGTGGTGGCAAAGGTGGCCACTAGGAACTTGAAGTTACTAGTGGAAAGAGCTGACCTCTTTTCTAGCAGTTGCAGCAAAATTCTCCAGACTAACTCAAATTGCTCTGAATTGAGTGGGGTCCAGATACCATAAAGTAAAGCACAAGGACTGAGTGTGGGGAGAGGTGTTTGTGCAAAGGAAAACAGGAAGGAGGGGAAACATCTGCCAAGCAGGCATAATCAGCAGATGGACACCATAGTGGGAAAGAAAGCACTGGTTCTTCCTTTTTTAGCAGTAAGAATACCTAATCTCAAAAAAGACTTATTCAAGATTACCCAGATGGAGAACACAATCTGTCTAACTCCTGGTCCATACTCTATACCAAACCGTGATGCCTTTCCAAATAGTAGTTATTTGGGTGTCAAGTATGCAACTATTGGCTGGAAGGAAAGTTTTGAGTCTTCCATAAATTAGGTTTTTCTGATATTATGTAAATATCTCTTGTCAACTACCTAGCTCAACCCATGTTTATCTAACTTCAACCACTTAGCTAGGCTTGAGGGAGAGGAACTTAAAGGATTAGTTCTGTGCAGAGGGAAGGAGCAAGGGACCGGGGAAAGTTTCAGGGCAGAAGGTGTCATCTGGTGGGAGATTCACAATGTCTCGCCATCAGAACCCAGCAAGTGATTGGGAATGTGTGTGCATGTGTGTGTGTGTGTGTGTTTGCACGTGCGCATGCATGGGGTACATGTGAGGGAGAGAGGGAGAGAGAGAAGAGGGACACAGAGAGGGAAGAGGGGAGGAAAGGGGAAAAGCTTGGGTTCTGAGAGGTAAGGGGTAAATATGCACTAGAAGGGGGCTTGAGAAGAGCTGTAGGAAGACAACTTCTGCCTGCTTCACAATTTTGCCCCAGCGGGATCCTGGCACACTCCCCAGGTGTAAATTGGTCTCTATCCAGAATGTAAACTGGGAGTGGAATCGATATGCTAGACATTTCCATTTACATTAGGCAAGCGATGAGAATTTCTTGATAGTTTTCTGAGGATAATGAAAGTGCACAGCTCAGCAAGGGTGACTCACTTGGTGAGTCAGTTGTTTAAGGCTGTCTCTTTATAAGTCATCACTCAAATAAAGTTCCAACGTTATACCAGTGATTGGGGCCTCATCTCAGCCCAATGTAGGAAGAATCGTCCAGTTCAACCCACTGGCCACCTGCCCAGTTCATCCTTTACTTTGGGAGAAGGTACTTGGCATGTATATACATAGAACATGACAATCTTGGGAGCTACAGCCAAAAGAAATTAAAAACTGTCATCTCTGCAGTTTTGTATTCAGTTTCTAGATGAGCAAAATGCCTTAGCACCTTCGTTGTGAATTCAATTCAATTGCCAAACATTTAAAACAGCAGGGATATAACAAAGCAGACGTTTAGCTGAACAGTGAGCTGAATTCTGGTTTGCACAGAAAACATGAACTAGATGTTAAATAAATGTCAATAGTCATCAAGCTGCTTTCCATTTCCACTCTAAAGAATTTCAGCTCCCCATAAATTCCTTAGGAGTAAAAGTATAACCATAAGCAGAGCTTTTATTAATTCAGCTGCTCCGATTGTCTCATTTGGTTTTGAGCTCTATTTCTTAAAAGGATTTAATCTTTTAAATCTAAGAAAAATGTTTCAACATCTATTAGATGTTGTTAGGTAAGTTTGGCGCATCAGGACATCAGGATTGTAAATAAAGGCAAATCATGTTACCATCCCATATCTAATCCTTTAGCCACTATAGTCTCTTGTACTTGTGTTAATAGCTTCAGATTGATGGGGGAATTAGACTTTTTGAGAAAAGGATATGTAATTGACATGAATTCCTATAATATATTGGAAAGAAAAATTGTTTTTCCTCTTCACTCTCTGCTAAGCTTCTTTCCTCTCAAGTTTACTAGTGATACACCCCAGGCAGGTTAGAGAAAATGGTTCTTTTGTAGACAAATTGGCCTACGATAAAACCAGCAAAGGGCAGACTATTAAGAGGGAATTTGGGTCCAAGATTTGATATAGATGGAGGCAGGACAGAGGCTGTTGAGAGGAGGTGACAGAGGGCCTGCAGGATCCATTTTGTCCCCCAGGAGCCATGTCATAGGAAAGAAGAGCTGGCTCTGGGCTCTAGGGAACATTTTCAGGTATAAAAAATGTTAACCAGCAGGTTATACAGTAAATATCAACTGCTTTTGCCTGCCCATCTCTTTTCCAGTAACAGAAAACATGGCTTTCCTCCCCTGCTTTCAGTCCATGTGGATCACATCAGCTGACCTCACCTCTTTGGCCTACTCCTCACCAACCACGGTAGTTACATGACCCTCCAGCCTGGCCATTAACATAAACTATCACCTTAGCTTCAGTGATTGACTCAGGGTTGGGCACTACACACAGGTTGGTGCAATGGGAGTCTAAGTGCTTCTCTGGATTTACTGGAAAAGATCCAATAGAATTTTCCCCCATTTTCCCTAAGCTTGCTAAACTGGTAGACTGGAAATTGGGTTCAGTAAACCTCACTTCCAGGGAAGCGTCTGCCTCAGCACAAGACCAGTATGAAGAACAGCAGACCTAAGTGACAGACCCCCATAGACACATAAAGATATGAGCATCCTTTGCAATCCTAAACCAAACTATGCCTGATTTCCCTTGAACTTCTCAGTTACATAAACCAATAAATCAGTCACTTTACAATCTAGTCTGAGCTGAATTTTTATTGATTTTGTTATTACTTGCAACTGACTTGATTCACACAAGTTATCTATTTTCATTTTCATCCTGGATTAAAACAGGAGGCAGACAAAGGAAAAAGAAATATAAAAAGGATAAGGAGAGATTCTGCACTGGTGTCAAATAACAGGTATCCTTCAAATAATCTCCTAGCAGGGAAACCAAGAGAAGATGTACTTTTTGCAGTGAGCTGTTCTTCTTTCTCTTGAAGATGCGGGGGGAGGATTATTATCTCAGAATTTTCTCCTGCACATTTCTTTACTCATCCCATCATCTAGGTCACTTTCAGTTTGAATGAATTCTGATACCCTCTCCAATTTGTGTTATGACAAGCTAATCTTTAAAACACACTGTACATTCTGAATGACACCTGGGTTAAGACTGAGTCATAGCAGTAGAAAAGCTTATAATGAGTAATCATGATGTTATAATGCACTCCTAATTTTTATGTTTTAAAAGCCTTTCATCAATAGCTATTCTTTCCAGAAATAACTACTATCAGTTTTCTCATACGTATGAACATAGCAGAGAAGTTCTATTATCATGTGATTTAGGTAATGAAGGTTTATATATTGATGATTTTTTTAAGCACTCTACCTGGCTGCAGTATTTTTGTTATTATTGTTTTTCAGAAAGAAGGAGATGGAAGTGGTTAAACAACTGACCAGATCTGAATAAAAATCACTATTTCCTTGGAATCTTGTTCTTTTCCAAGAGCTATGAGTCATGAAGCAAATGAGCTATGAATCACTCTCCCCTACAGAGAGCACATTTATAATAGAATGTCTTCAGTTGCATTTATTATTTATATTAAAAAGACTTTCTTACAACAATCCAAACCCTCAACATAACTTATCTACTATTCTTAAGCATTTATTTGATTGGCTTGGAGGAATAAAAAGCTAGTTAAAAACAAGAACCTAACATGGGAACATAGGTTCGAGTCTTGGTTCTGGATAAATTCCTGAAGATCTCTGGGCCTATTTCCTCTGTGAATGTGATGCAGGACCAAATTGTGCACTGGACTTTGTATTCATGGCAAGATCAGAATATGGTTGTCCTGGTTTTTTGGCTAAGAGAGAGGTATTTAAACATTACTTTTTTGAGAAGCTGGGTAGACACGTCAGTAATTTATATCTGTAAAACCTATACGCTGTCTACATAATAAAACATCTACTTTAAAAGTGAAAAAAAAAGTTAATTCAATTGGTTTTTACAGAAACCCCTATTCAATAAAATGACTGTCAATCGTCCTCTGACAGTGAATGTAACTGTAGTAATTAATGTTAAATAGACTATTTTTGTTTAGTGAGGGTGTGAGGGTCCTCCCCAATATCAAACTTACCATCTGTTCAGGCATGAAACAATAAACTGAGGACATTTCAGCTTTTTGCTGACTTTCTTTCTTGGATGATAGGAAATTTTTTGCTTACCCCTTATTTTTTACTATTAATCTTGATGTCTTAGGTGCTACTGTTTGTTTTCTCTGTCCCTCATGGGAATTTCCAATCCTTTGCATTTTTTACCTCTCTAGTGTCCTATCTTACTCTTGTTCTCATCTGTAGCTCCTTGACTCTGCTTTTGGACATGCCCACTTCTTTTCTTAAGCAAATCTGCACAGTATTTAGGACAAAGAGAACCGGATTCTTATCCTAGCTTGGACTCTGTTCCCTTTTGGCTTTATGACATTAAGCAAGACATTTTGCCTCACTGAATTTTGGTTTCCTTACATAGAAAATAAGGATAACAATGCTATCCACATTGTAGCAAACTTAAAAGTGTTCAGTAAAGTAAAAATGTTACATTGCAGTAACAATTACTGAGTGGTAGACACATACTAACCAAAGATCATCAAGATTGAGACTTAATGCCTTTCCCTTCAGGTCAAGAATCCATTTACTCTCTGATTCTCACTCCAATCTGAGAGGCACATGGAGCTCATGAGCCAGAACCTAGGGCCTTAATTTCAGTTTAATTAGCATCTCTATTCTGCAGGTATGGAAAGGGAGACAAGTGAATTGCCTAAAATCAGAGCATGGGGCAAAGGTGAGACTCAAACCCTGATTTCCTCATGACAAATCCCTTCTCTTCCATTATGTCACAGGATCCTCCTCCTCATTTGATCATCCCAAACCATTTGATCATCTAACATGATTGATAAATCCATATTGTCCAGGTCAGTAGAGGATCTTACCCCCTCTCCCTAATCCCCAATCCTTATCCACAACAGACAACAAAGGGGGTCTCAAGTCCATCGAGGGAATCATCAGACCACTCTGAAACAGACCAAGAAAAGGAGACACACTGTCTAATAAACTTTTTCTCAAGCACTCCCCCCACCCCCCATGTATGATCAGGATTGATTTTCTACCAAACACTTTTATGCCAATTGGTCTAATAAGTTGGTAGTATATTGCCCCATTTCTCATCTTTTATTATGTTAACTTCAATGATTTTATTTTTGTTTTTTTAATTAAAGTTGTGTTGATATTAATTTTAAGGAAAAATTATTTTAAATGTTCTATCACCTTTGCTTGTGCTGATCTCACGGTACTTCTGGAACTGACAAACATCTCAGTTGCTTTGGGAATCCTCAGTTACATAATCATATAGGCGACCCATAAACTCAAATTAGTGAAATACTACACCCAGTACTTAACACAGGTTTGTGATTTTACTTCACCTTAAGCCTCTTTCCCACTCAGAAATTTTGAGAAATCAAGTCAATAAGTGTAATAATAAATATTTAAGTGAATCAGCAGGGAGTAAAGACCTATTTGAAGATTACTAACAGTTATAAAAAACATAATATGTAAGTAATAGATGGAAAAATCAGTCCTTGAGATCACATAATTGCTCAGTTACAATGAAAAATTCTGCCAATAACCTAGATTCCCAACTACACTGCAGTGAACACCACTTAGGGACTAGGATTGATCCTGTACAATATCTTAGTTCTTCTTGCAGGGTGGGTCACAGGGAAATTTCTCAATAAACACTTTTTTATTAGTGTATTTGTTATTCTATAGACAAAAAATCTGATTAACTAAACTTGTAATTTTTCAGCTGAATGGCATGTAAGTGGAACTCATGCAATGAGAAAACCAGTACGTTTTACACTATCAACTAAGCCCTTTGCTTGGAGTTCTTTTCCCATGTATTCAATGAAGTCTAGGGCAGGTCCCATGACTTTCCTGGTGACTATCAGAGTGTGAATCATCTCTGGTCACTTTTAGTCCCAAGAGTATTCATTTTAGGCATTAAAATGCTCAGTTTTGGCAAAAGTAAAAACTCAAAGCTCCATTCATATGTAGAGCTTCTCCTCTCCTTCAGCTTGGGGCTACTGCATATGAGAAGTCTTCATACAGTGGGATTCTTCTGTCTCCCAGCAGGGTGTTGCTCCTCTTCTCTTCCCACCTCCAGGACTCAAGCAGGGGGAGGGGGAGGGGGAGGGGGTGGGAAGCAACTGCTGTCATTGCTCCGCCATCACCATTACTCTCAGTGCACGGCACCCATGGCTTCCACCTCCAAGTACCATGACTCTACACCTGAGCACTTTCTTTGGCCACTGGAGCCCACTCATTGTGCATCCAGAGCAGGCCAGAACTTCCGAAGAACTCATGCTATGAGGAACAGCCCTCAACACATGACTGATAACAACTGATGGAGACCCAGCTCCCTTGGTTGCAATAACTGTATCCAGAGCATGATTGAGCTTCAGTTCCCAGAGCAGAAACCTACTCAGTTTCTAAAGTGTTACTGGCTTCCTTCCCTGCCTGTGCTTCTTGGGATCACTTTCCAAAGAAATTATATGCACTCACATCCATGTTTAAGAGTCTGCTTCTGTGGGAACCCAGACTAAAAGGAGAAGAAAAGAGCAGGCAATATCTTACTTGAAAAACAAAGAGATACATAGTACTGGTTTCCTTTGGCTGCAGCAGACATTTTAAGTAACTCTCTCTAAGCTTGCTGAATGCTTAAAGGGATTCTCTTTCTTGGATTCTATACATAATACAGGTTCTTCAGAAACCCCTCCATTTCAGAAGCCATCTCATTCTTTATTTGAGGTTCCTATATTTGGGCAACACTTCCCTGTAGCTGGCTGGTTATGACACTGTATTAGTCAGGGTTTTCCAGAGAAGCAGAACCAATAGGACAGTTCTAAATTATATTATATATACTAATATAGAGTCTTATAATTTATTATATGTATGTACATAAATAATAAAAAGATACAGTATAAAGAATTGGCTCACAGGATTATGGAGGCTGCAAAGTTCCATAATCTGCCATCTGCAAAATGCAGACTCAGGAAAGCCAGTGGGGTAGTTCTGGTCTGGGTCCAAAGGCATGAGAACAGGGAGCACTACTGGGATAGGTCCCAGGAGAAGACAAATGTCTTGGTTCAAGCTTTCAAGCAGAGAGAATTTTCCCTTCCTCTACCTTTTGGTTCTATTCAGATACTCAACAGATTAGATGATGCTCTCCCACATTGGGGAGGGCCATCTGCTTTCCTCAGTCTACCAATTCAAATGATAATCTCTTCTGGAAATACCCTCATGGACACACCAGAGATAACATTTAGCCAAATATCTGGGTACCCCTAGACTCATTCAAGTTGACAGATAAAATTAACCACCACAAAATGTTAGCCCTTGGTTTTTCCATGGACCACGTTGTGCAAAAGTTAGAGTTCCATTGCCCCTTGAAGTGCTTTTCATGTCCAAAATCCCTTTAAAATGACTGCAGGTCTGCCCTCTATTTCAAGACGCCCATTTCTCATGCATCTTTCACCCTGATAAACCCAGAGATTACAGACTATTTCCAAAGCTATTTCTCTCTGCTTCCCTACTTCACTTTCTAGTCTTTAGGCTCTTCCTTACAAAGCTTTATATTAGCCTACAGTCTCCGTGGATCACAGGTCAAGCTTTTTAAGTCATCTCCTTGAAACCCGCTAATAAGCGTTTGTGGTAAGAGAGGTTTATCCTCCTCTCCATCCTCAAGGGAACACACTGCATCTCTCTCTGAAAATATCTTATCTTTAAATTCCCATTTCTTGGCCACTTTGTCTTAAACATGCATATACAAGAGATGAGTTCCCTGAGGTTACAAACTGACTTTTAGCCACCTCTTTGCAAATCCAGCACTAGTGGTCCAGGAATACACATATCGGAAATCTCATCAACTACTGCCTTGGAGCCTCAGGCAAAACTGAGACAGAATGAGCCTCATTTGAACATTTTGTTATGTATATATTACAATTAACTTTTTATAAAGTTCAATAAATGTAGGTGCATATATTACATGTAGGCATTGTGCTAGGTGAAAAATAAGACCGTGTTCCTGCCCTAAAAGATCTTCTCGCTTAAGATAGAAGACAGACATGTAGATAAATAAATATAGTATCATAAGAAATACAAAATAGTAGGATTTATGAGATTTAACACTATCCAGGCTTCCCAGATAGTGGTGGCACAGTGGTTAAGAATCCACCTGCCAATGCAGGGGACATGGGTTCGAGCCCTGGTCCAGGAAGATCCCACATACTGCAGAGCAACTAAGCCTGTGTGCCACAACTACTGAGCCTGCACTCTAGAGCTTGTGAGCCACAACTACTGAGCCCACGTGCCACAACTACTAAAGCCCATGCACCTAGAGCCTGTGCTCTGCAACAAGAGAAGCCACTGCAATGAGAAGCCCGTGCACCTCAATGAGAAGCCTGTGTACCACAATGAAGACTAGCTCCCACTCGCCACAACTAGAGAAGCCCTCATGCAGCAATGAAGACTGAACGCAGCCAATAAATAAATAAATAAACACATTAAAAAAAAAACCATTATCCAGATGTCATGATAGATTCTATCAGGGAAGAGTGAGCAGTCAGGGAAAGCAGGATATTCACAGAGCTAACAGGACTTTCCCAGGCACACAAGGAGGGAAGTCTATGCAGACATACACAGAAGCATAAAATGTTTATGGAACCACAAAGGTTTAGTGTTGCTGCTACTCTGTCAAATTTGCAGGAATACTTGGAAAGAAATGAGGCTAAAGAAGCAGATAGGAAAGGATTTAAGGTCTTTTTAAGAAGTTTAAACTTAATCCAGCAAGTTATTGGGAATTTTTTAAGCATATTAAGCAGGATGTTGGCTTGTAAATGAAACAGGAGGGAAGGGGGCACAGCACAACCTTTGAAAGAATGACATAGCCCGAGGACATAACATAAACTGATTAGACCCAAATGGGTCCAAGTTGGCAGACAAGTCAACTTCCAGGTGCCATGACAGTTCCAAAGCTGACCATGAGGATCCAAAAGTGGGAGGTGGCCCAATTCTGGAATACTCCGCCCACTCATTAGCCTATGAAATTACCCACCCTTACAAAGACTGACAACCCCCATACTGTGGTGCCTTTCTCACCTTCTGAAATGGCCCACACTCTCTCTGTAGAGTGTGTTTCTCTCTAAATAACTCTCTAAATAAACTTCTTACCTATCACTGTGTCTCTCACTGAATTCTTTCTGTGATGAGACATCAAGAACCTGAGCTTCATTAAGTCCTAAAACCAACTGTGTGATCTCAGTTGGAAGATCTTCGGTTTTGGCTGGGTTCGAGTCTGGCTGCATGGGTTCAAGTCCCAATCAGGGTTTTACCCAGGTCTGAGTCCTGGCCGTGTGGGTCTGAGTCCCAGTCTGGGTTTAGGCTGGGTTTGAGTCCTGGCATGTGGGTTCAAGTCCCAATCGGAGGTGCATAGTTTCATAAAGATTTCAAGTTTAAAATAATTAGTGCATGAGTGACTTGTTGACTGACAAATGCCCTACATGAAAGATTAGAAATCTAGAGTGGATAACCTAGGCAGAGATGGGTTGAAGTTCAAGACTTATGTAAGGAATGGAGATATATACCTGGGAAACTGTGGAAGCAGATGAAATTGTAACAGGGAAGAGCTAAATGAGACTCCATGTTAGATCTGTTTTTTTGACTTTAACCTTCGCTTTTTGCTGCTTTTGTTATTATAATCATACATGATGACCTGCCTCAGGGAGCACTGCCTCTCTGCCTGAATGTTAAACTAAAGTGCCTCTGTTCACCTCACAGGCAGACAACCTGCCCTGCCCACCTGTGTGAATGGCTGTAGAAAAGAAGAAATTAACATATCCCTTCACCGAGGCTAGTCATTCTCAGAGATGTTTTGCAAGACAGATGGCCTTTTCACTTTACTTCCTCATAGCCTGTCCCTCTCTGATTCTATACCCCGATAAGATGGTTTTTTGGAGACACTAGTCTATCATCTTCTCGGTCTGCTAGCTTTCCAAATAAAGTCATAGTCCTTGCCTCAACACCTTGTCTCTGATTCATTGCCCTGTCGTATAGCAAGCAGAGCAAGTTTGGACTTTGTAACAAATTTGGCTTAGCCAGCCAGGAGGCTTGCTGCTCGTGGTTAGCTGGCCCTGGTCAGGAAATACTGGGGCAAGGCTCTAGCAGCTGCCAGGACCATTTGTCCTGAGGATCTTCCCTTCATAGTTCCCTGAAGTGGCAGCTGAAACAAGGAACTGACAAACTTCAATTTGGGGCTACGAGTAAATGGACTCAATTTAATTCTGGAACTTTCGTTCCAATCTGGGGAACTTTGATTCCATCTGGGGCTATGAGTCAACAGACTCAATTTGATTCTGGAGGATAAGTCGCTCCGGCATACATGCCAGGAACATATTCCCCTCAATCTAGGCTTTTCCTTTATGGGACAAAGCAATCTGGTTGGGGTACCCTACTGGAGGGGAGAATTGTTGTTGGACTCTACCTGATTCCAGGAACTGGTTCACTGGGAACTAGTTCACTGGTTTTTGTAGGGTAATTCTACCCAATCTAGGAACTAGTTCGCTGGTTTTCATCTTAGTTTTGTCTTGGTCCTGTGTGCATCAATGCTAGAATTTGTTTGGGCCTTTTGTATTGGAATTTGTTTGCATCTTTGGTGTTTTGGTGTTATCAAACTTATAAAAATGGGAAATACTCCATGAATTCCAAAGGACAGCCCTGTGGGGCATATATTAGATCAATGGGCAAAACATAGCCATGAGCCTATGACTAAGAAAGATATGATATACTACTGTAATCAGATGTGGATCCAATATATGCTAGGATCAGAAGAACAATGGCCCTTGAATGGCTCACTCTATTATTATACCATCTCACAGGTAGAAGTTTTTGCAAAAGAGCAGGGAAAAAGAGATGAGATTCCATATGTAGGAGCATTTATGCTATTGCATCAGGAGGAAAAAGAGTCAGAGGGCTACCACTTCATGGTGCAGTGGTCTGAAAGGAAACCCAAGGGGAAACCTACAAGGGGAAGAGGGAGCAAATGAGAGTGGGAGATATATTGCTCCAGAACTCAAACCCCTCTCCGACCTATCCAGCTCCCCCGCTGGCCAAGCAGGCTGCACCAGCAGTTGTTCCAACTGCCCCCTGCCCCATGCCACCAACATATTCACCCCTTTCACCACCTCCTGTTTCCCCCACCCATGGGGATTGAATAGAAGTTTCTACGGCAACCCCCTGGGCACAGGAACCTGGTTTAGCATCACCATCTAAGACCTAACAGGGCACCCAATTTGGACCAGAAGCCACTTCCACAGCAGGGCAATTACCCTTGCATGGATATTCTGTAGGAGGCCTTAATACAAAAGGCCAACCAGCTGGGTTTCTATGAATGCACAATCCATTCTCAATTTCAGATTTGCTTAACTGGAAAGACCACAACCCTGCTTACCGAGAGGAACCACTCTGTATGACTGCACTTTTCACCTCCATATTTGCCACTCACCATCCCACTTGAGCAGACATTCACACTCTCATGAATATAATGCTTACTGGGGCTGAAAGGAGGATGGTCATTGACAAGGCTAGAGAGGAAGAGAACCAGCTCCATTTAGCGGATCCAAATGGAACTCCAGAAGTGAATCTGGCAGTCCCTACTGCTGAGCCTAACTGGGATCCTAATAATGGTGGCATGCCACTTCTAGAACATTATAGGAGATTTGTCTTAATGGGTCTTCAGAAGGGGTTACCTAGACAAAAAACTTAAACAAGATTTGGAAGATAAAACAAAAACCAGATGAGGATCCATCAGAGTTCCTAGAAAGGATTTCTCAAGCTTATAGGCGCTACGCAGATGCAGACCCTGAGGCACCTGAGAACGTGAGGATGGTAAATATGACTTTCATTGGGCAAAGCGCCCCGGATATACGGAAAAAAATTACAAAAGTTAGATGGTGTATTTGGAATGAACCCTTCTCAATTAGTAGATGTTGCTTTTAAAGTGTCCAACAACAGGGAACAATGACAGAAGCAAAAAGATACAAGACAGAAGGCAGCTTTTCTGGCAGCAGCACTGCATTCCCAGAAGGCAAATAACCTACAGGAAGGTAAGCCACCATGGGGAAGGAACAATGTGCTTACCGGAAGGAGGAAGGGCACTGGAAAAGAAAATATCCTAGACAAAAGAATAACAGAAGGACAGGAGCCCCAGGTAACAATGACAGTGGGGAACAAGTCGACTGACTTTCTAATAGATACAAGTGCCATATATTCTGTGGTAAACACCAAGGTGGCACAAAAAAACATCTCAGTCTACCCCAGTCATGGGAGTTTCTGGAGAAGTGCAAAACCATTCATTCTTACAATCTCTAGAAGGCTAACTGGGGGACCTCACCCTACAGGGCCATGGATCCCGAAAGAACATGGATCCCTCCTTCCCCAAGGGACGGGCCCTTTTGGCTAGGCATTTCATGACCCAGTCTGCCCCAGACAACAGGCGCAAAATTAAGAGAGCAACTGCTGGTCCTCAGATTCCAAAGTCCAATTGGCTTATTCAATTTTCAATAATAGGGATACGGCCGAAAAGGCTGAAAACACTCAGAGAAAGATGCAAAAGGCCCACACGATTGCAATGGCTTTATCTGCTCAGAGACCAACAAAGGGGAAACAAAGTCATCCTAGGAGAAACTTGCCTGTATCTTTGAGATGCAAATGTCCTATCTGGTCTTCTCAGGAACCCTTATCTCTGCCATCTTTTTTAAAAGAAAAATTTTGAAAAAGAGGGTACAGTAATTTAGAACTTGACTTGTTTTCCATAAATATTAGTAAAAAAAAAGGTTTAGCCATCTAGACAATTGAGCTTGATTTGTTCCATCTGCCAAAACCCAATCCTAATCCAACCTTTTGTAAACTGATGGGTTTTTACATTGCTGTACCTGACTCAGGGCTGAAATTTTGAAATGAGAACTATGAGGTCTCTCTGTGTGTTTGTATCTGTCTTTGTCTTTGGATAACATTGTTGAGGTTAATCTGTAAATGAGCTCTATTTAATTGGCTTAAGGAAAAGTAAGAGCTTACAAACCAAATAATTCTAAATACAAGAGAAATTAAGCTAATTGAGTTTCAGGTTCATGTGAACTGAGCAATATTCAGTATTAAATTAATACCTAGTATTAATGTTTAAGTGTTGATCTAATTAATATAGACATGTCATTAGAGCCATCAACATTAAGTATGGTACTTTCACTGCACCTCGGTTTAATAGAAGTTAAATGAAATCTTGTTATATTTGTTGCAAATCTGTCAGTAAGAAAAATAACTTGATGTGATGAAACTTTAAAGTAAAAGGTAAATGAGATAAGAGCTTTTAGGTAAACTATAAGAATAATTGTTCTAAAAAAATTCATCTAAGTTTCTTCAGATTTTGGTAACTATTACTTGTCTCTTGGTTTTCACTAGCAATTAAGGTTTTTAAGGCTCAGGGATTCTAGTTTAAATACATAATTAGAGCTACTGAAAATAATAAAACATCTCAGTATGGTATAATATATGTTTTAAGAAGGTATGAGAAATGGAATTACATTTTACTGAGAAAGTTTTGTGCATGGTCAGGAGTAACTAAATTTAGATTGACGTTAATTAAGTAAACAGATTTTGTTAAGTAACCTAATACAAGACTGGAATTTGATCTGTTAAAAATGCTCTTTTTTGGTAACAGATTGTGAGTTTCTGTGCCCTTACGTGATCCGTATTTGTTTTCTTTCAATCATTTTGTGACTTTGGTTAAATGAATAAGTATTGTTTTACAGTGACCTATGGTCCTGTTGTGTTTTAAAACCTTTTTGATATTTTTAACAAACTTCCCAAATATCAAAATCTGACTAAAGCTTTTTAGCCTCCAGCTGACTCTGGGATACTTCAAAAGAAAATCTCTGAGACATCTCAGAGAGAGATGTCAAACTAAGTTTATTTGGTGTGTTAAATTACTTCAAAAACATCATCAAGTGATTGGAGATGAACCTTAGGTTACAGTGTATGGATAAATGTCATTTATATAGATATTCCAAAATTTATATGGAATCCATAACATCTGATACGTCCTGATATGTTGTCAATCATAATACCAGTTATTTTAAAATCTTACATCCAAGTTTCCTGCTAATTGCATGTACTAACCATGCAATTAACCAGGCTATTTTAAGACTTTCCTGATGCTTTTACAAAATGAAGATTTTCAAGAAGACTAATAAAAAGGAATTTTTAACAAATATAAGTTTCTGATAGCCTTTAGATAGTATCACTGGACTGGGTAACAGATAACAAAACTAATGGGAAACCTGATTATTTCATCCAGATCAATGGGAACTAATTACATGGGACTAAATGAAGTGGTAAATATGATTTATAACTTTATAACTTTGGGAAATATACTGGCTTTAATCCTTGTTTTCCGGAAAAACCTTTTACCTACAACAAGTTGATAAAGTATGCCTTTGTAAACAAAGACAGAACATTTATTCTGCCAGAATTTGGTGTTTCCAGCTGGCTCTCCTGGGGACTTGATATTATGCTAATCATTCTTTTAATTTTTTCTTTGTTTCCAAATCGTTAGTGCTTTGTGTCTCCCTGCTGCACTATGTCTTTGTCAACGTTACTAGCTGCGTTACTTATATCCTGTCCATTTTATGGTTGTTGTCTCTTGCAGTACCCAATGTGTAACCAGGCCTCCAAGAAAACTTCTATGGTTAAAATTGTAATAATGTGATTCTAGGTATGGGAAGAAGCAACAAGGGTAAATGTCTCCTGGATCATAATTAGCCAGAGGATCCAGAGAATCTTTAATTATCAATAGGGCCTAATTAGAAAGTTAGCACCTGGAGTGGCATAGCAAGAATTTTCACCTGACCTGGGATGAGCCTCCCAGCACCGTGGGACAAAAATTTCATCATGAAATGTCTCCCAAATACTGGTCACATTCCTGACCAAGAGGAGAGGATCAGTCATCAGCGGCTGCAGCCCTCCAGTGTGAGCTGGTGAACCCTGAGAAAACTCAGGAAAGAGAAGAAGGCCTGCTACCTAGCAGCCATCAGACTGCAGTTACTTTCTATGGTGAGCCCTGAGGAAACTCAGAATGTGAAAATACAGGATACAGGCCTTAGACAGCTGTGGTACATAAGAAAAAAAAAAGAGAAAAAGAAAAATGATTTCAGTGAGCCCACACTCTTGCATCTTCCCATAGAAAAATGTTAAATTCCTTCACTTGAGATGTGGCCTCCTGGGTTTGAGCCCTCAAAATTCCTGATAACTCTCAACTTTTAGGTTGTGAATATTTTTTAAGTTTACAGGTGGAAAGCAGACACTTCCAAAGTGGAACAAAAGACAAATCTCAATATTTGGAACACTGACACCGATGGCAGACACGCCCAGAAAGATCCATCTGATGGAGCAGTTAGAATGTTGCCACCCCTTTTCTCACAAGATTGTGGAGTGGACGTTGACAGTAGGGAACTGTAACAGGGAAGAGCTAAATTGGACTCCATGACTTTAACCTTTGCTTTTTGCTGCTTTTATTATTATAATCATAGATGATGACCTGCCTCAGGGAACAATGCCTCTCTGCCTGAATGTTAAACTAAAGTGCCTCTGTTCAGTTCACAGGCAGACAACCTGCCCTGCCCACCTGTGAATGGCTGCAAGAAAGGAGAAATTAACACATCCCCTCACAGGGGCTGGTCATTCCTGGATATGTTTTGTAAGACTGATGGCCCTTTTACTTTACTTCCCTGCTGCCTCTCCCTCTCTATTCTACCTTTTTACTTTATTTCCTCACAGCCTCCCCTTCTCTGATTCTATAAAAGAAACTGGCATCCAGACCCTGAGAAGACGGTTTTTTGGAGACACTAGTCTGCCATCTTCTTGGTCTGCCGGCTTTACTAATAAAGTCGTATTCCTTGTCTCAACACTTCATCTCCAATTCATTGGCCTGTCATGAGGGGAGCAGAGCGAGCTTGGACTCAGTAACAAATACACTGTTTAAGGATTTGGTTTTGACCTGGTAGGACATGTATTTCAGAGATTTGGGAAAATGATGGAAGAATGGGTATACGTCAGTGGATCTCAGCCCTGACTGAACATAGAACTGTGTGGGAAGCTTTTTAAAAATACCAAGTCCCACCCCAGACCAATTAAATCAGAATCTCAGGGCAAGACACAAACTTAAAAAAATTCTCCAGGTAGTGCTAATGTGCACCTAGTGCTGACAACCACTGATATAGGTGGAGTTAAATTTAAGGATGGAAAGACAGAATATTTAGATATTTCACAGTAAATAGATTCCATATTCTCTGAGAAACTAGTTGCCTAGCATACATGGTGAGACTGAGGAGGTGAACTATGGATATAATGCTTGAGGAGAATGGCTGAAGTTGAAAACAGCAGTAGAGGAAAATGAGAGGAGAAACTGATCAAGACAAGAGGTAAAACAGACCAACAACCCCATTTGGGATTGAAAACTCTTAACTTTTGGTGGCCCCAATTTCACTGTGTGATGATCTTTAGGAGCACCTTCACATAGGAGCAGAAAAGGGATATATTTTGGATTATCCGGGGATAGACATGTACAAGATTAAGGAACTAGAAGGACCAAGGGAACCAAAACAGTCACTGAGGTGCTGCACTCTGTAGTCTAGATTGTAGTCCATGTAGCCTAGACTGAGAAAAAGCCCAGTGAAATGGAATGAATCAAATGCTCAAACATCTTTGACATAAATCACAGCAAGATCTTTTTTGATCTACCTCCTAGAGTAGTGGAAATAAAAACAAAAATACACAAATACGACCTAATTAAACTTAAAAAAGCTTTTGCACAGCAAAGGAAACCATAAACAAGACGAAAAGACAACTCTCATAATGGGAAAAAATATTTGCAAACGAATGAACAAAGGATTCATCTCCAAAATATACAAACAGCTCATGCAGCTCAACATCAAAAAAACAAACAACCCAATTGAAAAATGGGCATAAAATCTAAATAGACATTTCTCCAAAGAAGACACACAGATGGCCAAGAGGCACATGAAAAGATGCTCAATATCACTAATTATTAGAGAAATGCAAGTCAAAACTACAATGAGGTATCACCTCACACTGGTCAGAATGGCCATCATCAAACAATCTACAAACAGTAAATGCTAGAGAGGGTGGTGGAGAAAAGGGAATGCTCTTGCACTGTTGGTGGGAATGTAAACTGATACAGCCGCTATGGAGAACAGTATGGAGGTTCCTTAAAAAGCTAAAAACAGAATTACCATATGACCCAGCATTCCCACTACTGGGCATATACCCAGAGAAAACCATAATTCAAAAAGACACATGCACCCTAATGTTCACTGCAGCACTATTTACAATAGCCTGGTAATGGAAGCAACCTAAATGCCCATCGACAGATGAGTGGATAAAGAAAATGTGTTACACATATACAATGGAATATTACTCAGCCATAAAAAGGAATAAAATGTGGTCATTTGTAGAGATGTGCATGGACCTAGAGACTGACATACAGAGTGAAGTAAGTCAGAGAAAAACAAATATCATATATTAATGCATATATGTGGAATCCAAAAAAATGGTACAGATGAACTTGTTTGCAAGGCAGAAATAGAGACACAGACATAGAGAACAAACATAGGGACACCAAGGGGAGAAAGGGGAGGGTTGGATGAATTGGGAGATTAGAATTGACGTATATACACTAATATGTATAAAATAGAACCTGCTGTATAGCACAGAGAACTCTACTTCACTTTGCTGTACAGCAGAAACACAACACTGTAAAACAACTATACCCCCCCAAAAAACAAAAACAAACAAAAAGCAAAAAACAAACAAACAAATGCTCAAACTTTTATTTTCTGTTGGAGTTACTGATATGCCTCTGCTAGGACACCAGAAACATTTAAAACTGATGATAGCAAACAGTTGCCTGCAGATCCACTGCTAGGTAGTTTCACCTGGTTACAGGATCCAGGACGCTCAAGTCCCCTGTGACAACATAATGAGATGAAAAATTAAGGGAGGTTGGCTTGTGTTTTACCAGATCCCACGGCCACTCCTGACACACTCTCTCAGAGGGATCCAGTGTTTGTAACTGGCCGTTGCCTTTGATTGCCAACTTGGTTTCTGCACAAATTCTACTGGTTACTGTGATGCCCATTTCTTAGATTATCTCCTCCAGTCACCATCAGGCTACTATTTCATACTCAGTTTTAGAATTAAACCCAGAGTATAATTTAGGCTTGTAGTTACTCAATTCAACAACTGTTTTTTTTTTTAGTACATATCATGAGCCAAGTATTATATTTGACTGTTTATTAAATGTTCTCCTCATTCAACAATTATTCCTTGAGCACCATGAAGAAGGATAATTTACAAGACTTACAAAACACACACACACACACACACACACACTGTTCTTACACAGCATTGGCTCACCCTCCTACCACTCAGAACCCAAAACTTTATTCTAATCATGTTTTTATCCCAGATCTGGTAAGAATGTCCATCTCCAAAAGATCGATTCCTCCCAGAAAAGAGGTTCTTGACCATTCAAATTTATGGTCAACACTGAAAGTTTTGTTCATCCCTCAGTTCTTCTGGAAATACCCCTGCTCTTTTTCTTGACAATTTCTATGGAAGCTATTATATTCTCAGTGACCCAACTACACCCTCACCTCAGCCAGAGCTGATTAAAACTTGGGGGTATGAGCACCTGAACCAAGCTAGATCAAAAAGCCCCTTCCCTATTTGGATTCAGAACCGGAGGGACTGCCAGACAATCTCTCCTCAAAAACTGAAATTGTAAGGTGTAAAACCTGGGGGCTTTCAGCAGTCGTGTGGAAAAAAATCCACCTGTGGAGAAAGAGAATGGCACTACAAAGCAAGGAAATATCAGAGATAGGAGCTGATAAGAGAACATTCTGGCAACATTAGGATTGAGGACTTCTGTACTTGGAGGCCCTGCTAGATCCCTGCCTTTTCCTCTTTCTCATTATTCTACCTTTCTATTGATAAATTCCACTTTTTGCTTAAGGTAGTTCAAGGTGGGTAATGAAAAGAATCCATCATTAGTATATATTTGTTCCTTATGCACATAGACCAAGAAATGAACTCAATGTTCATCTAGATCATGAACCTAACTTTATAGGTTAAAATTAAAATAACAATAATAGTTATTATTTACTGGACACCTGCCATGTGGTAATAAGTATTTGATATACGTGATTTGTCATACAATAGGCATGCAAGGTACATATTCTCATCTCCAGTTTGTAGAGTTTATAGATGAAGAATTCAAAGTCCAAAGAGGTTTATTATCCATAGGTCATAAGGCCGTTTTGGGGAATTATGAAGCCTCAAGAGTTTCCATAGGTGATTTTTCTCTGCTGGTTTAAATGATGAAAATCTATGATGAGGTCTGGAAAAGTCAAGTGACTTTTTACAAGAGCACATAAAGTTCACCATAAAAATCGTAGGTAAACTAACACAAAAAATTATTAACTCTACATCAAGCTATAATTTTATATCTATTAAATTTCAAAACAGAACAAAATTTTGCATGAACACAGATAGTGTTATGGGAATATGTTACCATCATACACTGCTCGTTGCTGTAGAAACTGGTAAAAGCTTTTCTGGAGAGCAATTTGGAAAAACATTTCAAAAGCCATTAAGTGCTCATATCTTTTGATCCATGTAATTTTACTTCTGGAAAAATAACCTTAGGAAATAACCCACAACTCTATTCACCAAGATGTTTACTAAAGCTAAATTTATAACAAGACAAACTGGACACCTCTGAAATGTATAAAAATCAAGACTTGTTTAAGGATGAATTTGTGGATTTATTAAGCTCATTTAATCAGCAAATAATGAAATTCCCACTGCATGCCAGACGCTGTGCTAGACTCCGTGGGGCACAAAGGTAAACAAGCAGACGCATAGTCCTGCCCTGAGCCAATACTGTTTGTATGTGTGAAGAGAGAAAACTAGAACATGAAAACTATTTTTATATTTTTTATAACTCTTTTTCTCCCTCAAAGAATGGGAAGAGGCTTAAAGCATCAAAAAATAGAATAAACAAATTCAGAACCAGGGAAAATGCACATTTTGACAGAAAATCAAGTTCAGGGTGAAAGGGTACAAATACTACTTGGTTATTAAAGTTGGAGCTCAAATTTGTATCTGAGCTTCCAGGCAGGCAACGGAAATGGGAAATACTAATAGTGAGTGATTTACCTTGTAAGTGAAAAGAAAACACCAGAGTTTCTCAGGAGAAATCAGTTATTCCTTGTATTTTGATACAAAAAAAAATATCTTTTTGTAAATGTTCAACATGTGATATTACTGGCATCTCTTAGGGGTTTGGAAAATTTTTAGAAATAAAATATCTCAAGCATATGAAAATGTGTATAAAATAATGTAATGAGCATATGTGTATCCCACACACGGCCTAAAAAATTAAAATATTACCATCAAAACCCTTTTGCACCTCTCTACAATTCTACTTCTTGGTATTCCTACCCAGAATTATTAATTCCCCTGATTCTGATGTCTCTCATTTTCAATTTAATTTGTTCAATCTTTAAAAAATTATTCAATTTAAATTTAACTCAATTTTCATTTCAACGTGTATGCCTCCACTGAAATATATATCATTGTTCTCATATACACATGCATTTCTATGCACACACAGTATTTCCATAAATGAGAGGTGAGGGACCTCTAGCTCATTCACTTTTTACTGCTGAATAAAATTGTATTCTATCAACATGCCACAATTTATCCATTCTCACTGACAAACATTTAATTTCCTTTTTTTTCCTTGTTATTATCAGGGTGAGTAAAAAGTTATCTGCACTCTAGCTGTAGAATTTATCTTAATTAGCTTTTAGAAAAGACAAATACATCAATTTTTGACATAACCTCCTTGCTTTTCAATACACTGTCCATGTGTCAACAAGCTTTCATATTCCCTCATTAAAAAATGTTTTAGGCTGAGCTGCAAGCCACAAATGCACTGCTGTCTTCACCTCTTCACCGGAAGTGAATCTTTGTCCTTGTAGGGCTGCTTTCAGGGGACCAAACAGGTGAAAGTCTGATGCAGCAAGATCAGGACTATAGGGGGGATGCTTTAACATGTCAAAACGAAGTTTTTGCAGAGTGTTGACAGTGTGGGCAGAAGTGTAAGGACATGCGTTGTCATGGAAAATCACAATGTCCTTGGAAAGCAGTCCTCTGCGTTTAATCCAAAGTTGAGGCTTCAGCTCTTCAATAAGCATTTCATTGTAATAAGCACTGTTTCCTTTTTTCAATTTTTTAAAAATTTATTTATTTTCTTTTTGTTGGCTGCATTGGGCCTTTGTTGCTGCTCACAGGCTTTCTCTAGTTGTGGTAAGTGGGAGCTACTCTTCGTTGCAGTGCTTGGGTTTCTCAATGTGCTAGCTTCTACTGTTGCGGAGCACGGGCTCTGTGGGCTTCGGTAGTTGTGGCTCATGGGCTAGAGAGCACAGGCTCAGTATTTGTGGCACATGGCCTTAGTTGCTCCATGGCATGTGGGATCTTCCTGGACCAGGGATCGAACCTGTGACCCCTGCACTGGCAGGCAGATTCTTAACCACTGCACCACCAGGAAAGTCCCTAACGAGCACTGTTGATTGTTGAACCTTTTTCCTGATAATGTTCCAATACTGGCCCTTGAGAAGCCCAGAAAACTGTAGGCATCAATTTTTCAGCTGATGGTTGACTTTCGAACTTTTTCTTGGTTGGTGATGGAGGGTGTTTCCATTCCATACTCTGCTGTTTACTCTCAGGCTCGTAGTGATAAATCCATGTCTCATCACCAGTAATGATTCTCTTCAAGAAACTTTCACCTTCCTTGAAGTATCAGTCCAAATTTTGTTTGCAGATATCCAAATGCCTCTGTTTATGCTCTTCTGTGAGTTGTTTTGGTACCCATCTCGCACAAATTTTTCAAAACCTAAGTCTGTCATAGATTACTTTGTTTTGAGGTGTTAAAGCATCCTCCCTATAGTCCTGATCTTGCTGCATCGGACTTTCACCTGTTTGGTCCCCTGAAAGCAGCCCTATGAGGATGAAGATTCACTTTTGATGAAGTGAAGACAGCAGTCATTTGTGGCTTGCAGCTCAGCCTAAAACATTTTTTAATGAGGGAATATGAAAGCTTGTTGACACATGGACACAGTGTATTGGAAAGCAAGGAGATTATGTCAAAAATTGATGTATTTGTCTTTTCTAAAAGCTAATTAAGATAAATTCTACAGCTAGAGTGCAGATAATTTTTGACTCACCCTTGTACAAAGTTTTAACAAAATTTCTTGTATGTGCCTTCTTAACTTATGTGTGACAGCTTCTCCAGCACTATATCTAGACTGAAATTCAGTGAAGGAATTTACTGAAGGACTTCAGTGATAGTACAGCCAGGGATGAAACACTGCTCTGCTAACCATCACTTCCTTCCTGCCCCTGCAAGTTTCCTTCCTACTCAAGGGACCTGAGTGGGATTGAATTTAAAAAGTACCCTTCACACAGAACTAGAACAAACAATCCAAAAATTTATGTGGAACCATAAAAGAGCCAGAATTGCCAAAGCAATCCCAAGGAGGAAAAAACAAAGCAGGAAACAAACCCTCCTAGACTTCAGACAATACTACAATGCTATAGTAATTAAAGTAAAGTGGAATTGGTATAAAAACAGACATACGGGTCAATGGAAGAGAATAGAGAGCCCAGATATAAACCCACACACCTATGGTCAATTAATCTTTGACAAAGGAGGCAAGAATATATTGGGTTGGCCAAAAATTTCATTTGGCTTTTTCCATAAAATGTTACGGGAAAACCTGAATGAACTTTTTGACCAACCCGTTACAATGGGAAAAAGACAGTCTCTTCAATAAGTGGTGTTGGTAAAGTTGGACAGCTACATGTAAATCAATGGCGTTAGAACACAACCTTGCACCATACACAAAAATAAACTTAAAATGGCATAAAGACTTAAACATAAAACATGACACTATAGACAGATGCATTGGGAATGCACCAAAGGACGCAATAATTCCCACAGAGAACAAGCTGAACACCAGCAGACGGCCTCGGACACCAGAAAGGACTGCAAGGGTCCCGACATAACCAAAAGCAAACCCATGAGAAGAAAAAAAAAACAAAAAACAAAACATGACACCATAAAATTCCTAGAAGAGAACATAGATAGGCAAAACATTCCCTGACATAAATTTTACCAATGTTTTCCTAGGTCATTCTCCCAAGGCAATAGAAATAAAAACAAAAATAAACGGGACCTAATCAAACTTACAAGCTTTTACATAGCAAAGTAAACCATAAATAAAACAAAAAGACAACCTACAAAATGGGAGAAAATATTTGCAAATGATGCAACCGACAAGGGATTTATTTCCAAAATATACAAACAGCTTATACAATTCAACAACAAAAAACCAAACAACCCAATCAAAAAATGGGCAGAAGACCTAAACAGGCATTTCACCAAAGAACAAATACAGATGGCCAACAGGCACATGAAAAGATGCTCAATATCATTAATTCTTAAAGAAATGCAAATCAAAACTACAATGAGGTACCACTTCATACCAGTCAGAATGGCCATCATTCAAAAGTCTACAAATAACAAATGCAGGAGAGGATGTGGAGGAAAGGGAGCCCTCCTACACTGTTGGTTGTCAGGAGCTGTCTGGACAAGCCAATGCTGTGACAAGGTCACCGGGCTCCAAGGAGGACCGCAAGGCGAGAACTCCTTGGAAGGGCATCTCGGAGCAGGAGGATCACAAGGCGACCGCTCCGCAAGGACAGGCCCCAGACCATCTCCACCCATTTTACATTCTGTTCTTTGTTTCTTTGTAATACTATGCTTACCACCCACTTCCCCTCCCTGCTTCTATGTCCCCAGGAAAGAACCAGGGTTTGACACATTCTTTCTCTGTGTCTGCCCCACCAGGTCCCCTCCCACCACTCCTTGGTGGAAAAGGCGGGCACCTCAGGCTGCTAAATGCTAGAGAAAAGGGAGGGGTGGCTCTTTTTGTAATGCTCATGATTGCAGCAAGGCATAAGTATAGACATAGACATTAGGCATAGGTATGGGTGCTAAGGGCTATAGTTTGCTTAGATATAAGATTAAGAAATTATTTACATATGCTTACCTCAGAGTCACAAGGTTTGCAAGCCAAACCTGACGAAAGAAAGAAACTGGTAGATGCTGAGGGAAGATATGCTCTGTCATAAAAGATTTTTTCTGAGATATGTTTACTATATAAACACACAAAGCTCTGACAATAAAAAAAGATCCTGCATAGCTGACACAGCCCTCCTCGTCTCTTCCTTGCGCCAACGCCACTCATCCCTTGGGTACTCCTGGACCCGCTGGAGCTGGACTTCGGCAGTTGGTGGGAATGTAAGTTGGTGCAGCCACTGTGTAAAACAGTACAGAGATTCCTCAGATTCCTCAGAAAACTAAAAATAGAATTACCATATGATTCAGCAATCCCACTCCTGGGCATATATCCAGGCAAAACTGCAGTTCAAAAAGATACATGCACCCCTATTTCATAGCAGCACTATTCACAATAGCCAAGACATGGAAACAACCTAAATGTCCATTGACAGATGAATGGATAAAGAAGATGTGGTGTGTGTGTATATATATAATGGAATATATATGGTGTGTGTGTGTGTGTATAATGGAATACTACTCAGCCATAAAAAAGAATGAAATAATGCCATTTGCAGCAACATGGATATAACTAGTGATTATCATACTAAGTGAACTAAGTCAGAAAGAGAGAAATACCGTATGATATCACTTATATATGGAATCTAAAATATGACACAAATGAACCTATCTATGAAACAGAAACAGAATCACAGACATAGAGAACAGACTGGTGGTTGCCAAGGGGGAGGGGGTTGGGGGAGGGATGGAGTGGGAGGTTGGGATTACCAGGTGTAAACTATTATACAGATAAACAACCAGATCATACTGTATAGCACAGAGAACTACATTAAGTATCCTATGATAATTCATAGGGAGAAGAATACAAAAAAAGAAAAAATATATATATAAATATTTAAATAAATATATTATAATATTTAAATAATAAATTAATATTTAATAATATTTAAATATTTAAATAAATATATATTTATATATTTAAAAACATATTTAAATATATATATATCTGAATCACTTTGTTGTACAGTAGTAATTAACACAACATTGTAAATCAACAATACTTTAAAAAAAAAAAAAAGGACTTTTCAAGCCAGTATCTGATGACCCCTGAGGCAGAGGTGAGGAAATGGAATTGGAGTAAAAGGCTTAGGTCTTCTACTGCCCCCTGAATCTAAATCCTAAACTCTCTCTCAGACATGTGCAGAGAGAGCCAGTTTGCAGGATAGGGCCTGAGCCCACACAACCTGGGAAGAGAAGTCCAAATCTGGAGAATAAAACCTCTCAACTCACCTACCCACCCACCACCCACATAGAGCAGAAGGAAGAGTGAGAGAGAGATAGCAAGATGGTACCCATTTGGTAAATGTGGTCTAATTTATGATCGAAATACAAGAAAATGCTTTTCCCTGAAAGGAAAGCTGACACTTTGGGTGTTGGGGAGAATACTGCAGAATTGGGCAAGGCACGTGACTTGCCCATGTGACTGTAGATATTTTCTTTTATCACACTGATAAACAACCCACGTTTTTAAACTTTTTTCTTAAAGCATGGTAGTGGCTGAGACTTTCATGTCTTCTTCCTTCATGAAATTATAAAAACCCTCAGTGATGGAAGGTACTGACTGAGAAATTCAGGCAGGGGTGAATGCCATGTACAGACAGCTAAAGCTTCTGCTCTGGGAAGCTTCCTTTTTAAAGTTATAATAAAGAGTGGAATTAATGTTTAGTGTTACCACATTGATAATCCAAAATACCTTCAAAATAATTTAGTCTATTTTTTCAAACCATCAATAACTCGATTCATTTCAGGATTATTAGTTTATGTCCTGTTATTTTTTGAAAATTGCCAGTATTCAATCTCTTCTTAGTTGTGAAATTATGAGTTTACTATATCTGCAATGTAATAAGAACTTTAAAAGATTTTCAGACAGTTGTATATAATTATAAAAGAAAAACATTTGTATGAAAAGGCTTTTTACTCTGCTTCCTTCTCATTTGTGACCACCTAAGATGACCTAAAAGGCTCTCTTCTTTCTTTTTTTTTCTTCCATTTTATTTATTTCTTTATTATTTTTGGGGGGGTACACCAAGTTCAATCATCTGTTTTTATACACATATCCCTGCATTCCCTCCCTCCCTTGACTCCCCCCCACCCTCCCCGTCCCAGTCCTCTAAGGCATCATCCATCCTCGAGTTGAACTCCCTTTGTTATACAGCAACTTCCCACTGGCTATCTATTTTACAGTTGGTAGTATATATATGTCTATGCTACTCTCTCACTTCGTCTCAGCTTCCCCTTCACCCCCTGCCCCACCATCTTTTTTCTTAAGATATTAGAGAGAAAGGAGATATAGTCATTGCCCAAATTTCTATTTTAATAGGCACTAAATAGCCATTAAAAAATACATTTCATATTCCTCACACCTTTCAACTCCAATGGCTGATACAATCAATACACAACAAAGGATCTGAAGTGGTCCAAGGCTGTGAGGTTTATAGAAGTCCTGACTTTACAGTTTGCCTTCTCTCAAGGTCATTCAAAGGATCTTGTCACCTGAAACTAACACAACATTGTAAATCAACTAGAGTCCAATAAAAATTTTTAAAAAAAGAGAGCACCTAATCAAGTATCATTTATTGCTGAGAAACCCTTGAAAGTTCCTAAGGAAAACATTCTTCCAGCCCATTTCATCTTGCAGGGGAAACACTGTTTATTTTGTATTCACATTTCCCACTTCTTTATTTCAAAAAGATTGTTCTAACTCCAGATAGCCCAACACGTCCACCTGGGTTTTGCTGGAAGATCACAGGAAAACTTGCTAATGTGAACTCAAAGCCACCTACTTTCAGTCTCTATGTTATAAAAGAAAATAAACAATTTTTATTTAATTATATTGGAAATTATATTCCTTGTAGCACAAATACAATTAATCTTAACAGTTATTCCCCCTTACAGTGACTCAACTATTAAGTGATGGCAGTTCTTTATTCATATTGTTTCAGCTTCTGCCTCGTCATTTCTCCAACTAAAGCCAAAACCTCATCACTTCATGGCTGGATTTCTGAAGTCGCCTCTAAATGTGTATCTGCCTCCAGAATTTACTCTCTAATTTGGTTAGTATTCACCAGATTAACATTTTGTCAAAATCCCCTATAATCATTTATGTCCTATAATCAAAGTCTTTAATAATTTCTCAGCAATGTGGCCCCAACCTGCCTTTCTATTCCATTTTCAACCCGCCTTAATGCTAGAATCCTTCAGTTCACATCTAACAATCTAGTCAGAGACTTCAGGACACATGTTGCTTACTCACACCTTTGTACTTTTCCTCCTGTCCTCTCCTCAATTTGGCAAATGCACATTCACCAGGCACTGAGTACAGTGCGAAGTATGGAGAGAGCAAAGCTGAACAAACGCAAGTCCCTGCCTTCTTCTCTGTACCTACCTATTGTAGTCTGGATCATGGCCCTCAAAGATGCCCAAGTCCTAATCCACAGAACCTGTGAATGTATTACCACATGTGGCAAAGGAGTCTTTGCAGAGTTCATTAAGTTAAGGATCCTGCTTTGGGAGATCATCCTTGGATGATGTGGCAAAGGGGTCTTTGCGGAGGTCATTAAGTTAAGGATCCTGATGTGGGAGATTATCCTTGGATGATCAGGGTGGGCCCTAAATGTAATCACAAGCACCTTTATAGGAGAGAAGCAGAAGGGTTGGTGGGGTAGGGATAGGTGGTGTTGGCGATGTGCCAGTGGATGCAGAGATTGGAGTGATGCAGCCAGGAGCCAGGGAATGCCAGAAGCCTCTAGAAGCTGGAAGAAGCAAGGAACAGACTTACTCCTGGAGCCTGCAGAAGGAAACAGCTCTGCTAACACCTTGATTTTAGCCCCATCAGGTTCATTTTAGACATTTTAACATTCCAATAAGATCCCTCATGCTCATTTACTGTTAATCCCAGTTGTACCCCAGCTTCAGGAACAACTAATCTACTTTCTGTCTCTACAAATTTACCTTTTCTAAACATGTCATCCTTCCTATGAATTTTTAGGGTACCAGCAATAATGTTTTATGTGAGAAGTATATATCTGAGGACCTCACATAATTCCAAACTGATATATTTTCATATGAATATTCTCATAGAGGAGATGTATACTTTTAATGTATAAATATATAACTACTGAAGATTTTCTTTAATTTTGCATATTTTTTCACCATCATCTCTAATCTTTAGAAAAATGCTTAGAGAGTGGGGATTGCCTTAGCTCCTTTCATGTGTTTTATTCATCACCTTTATTCTTTTTGTTCCAAAGATCTTGGTTTGGAGCATTTTTTTAACATTAGCATCAGCTCTTAAACCAGCATGACCACATAATGAATGCTTAAATGGCTTTGTAACAGAAAAAACACTTTAAATTATAATAATAAGTGTTAAAATAATACCACAGTAGTCATCAAAATAACATGTATACAGACAATAGTAAGCAACTCTGACAATGTTGGGTATTTCTATTTACTGAGTAAAGTGGTACCAACAGTTTAACACAGTCAAAACATGAAACACAGTTTATAGTATGCCCAGACAGCCAGCTGTGAAATTTGGGCACGTTTTTTAAAATTTGGAGCCTAAAACATGAGTGTTATTAATGTGTTGTTCAATGTTAAATTCATGGAAAATGTGACCCCATTTACTCTCTTTACCACTCATTTGACACATAATAGAAGACCTTGATTATTCTAACTGCCCAATCTCTCTTCTAGGTATACTAGAAGCTTTCTTAAAATCTTATATCTTCTCTCCTCCCGCTCTCTGCTTCCTCCTCCCTCACTTCCAGTATATATTACAATGCTCTGTCTAGGCTACTGCATAGTATTTTGCTCAAAAACTACTCAATCTATTGAAGATAATTACATCTTTGAAGCTCTACAGATAATCACTCTAAGCAAATGCAATTTATGATATCATAAAATGAAATTTCCTTATTTCACTCATGTGCTTCTAAGAGAGAAAAGAGGGAACAATGGATCAATGTCAACTTATAAATATTTTATGTAACTCTAGAACCCAAATTTGGAAGAATATTTCTATTACCCAGTATCAGTTCCCCAGATTTCTTACCATTTTTGGTATGGAAAATTAAGGTAATAAAATTCTAAGACTCCTTTTCCTTAATAATGATAATGATCTTAGTTGTTTCTAGTCCATTTAGGACATAGCCAATGTGGAATTTATTTTTGTGAATGGAAATATAAGGTTTATCTCAAATTAAAATTTCCCCCAAAGACTTTGCTTAATAGATTCAGTCAACAAGGCTACATGCAGCAAAATGGAGCAATGGCATTTTAATTCACATATGTAGTTTTCCAACTATAGTAAAATCATTTAGTAATGATTTATAGGTGAGAATTTGAAATACTAGGGCTAAGTAGAAGAGGATGCTTGTCATTCGTCTTTTAACTGCTATTTCCAATGAAGCACTTAAAGGTGGTATATTGTTTTCACAGCAGAATATTTTTGTTCAAATAATACTGTTCCATAAAATAGGTACAAATAAGATTATAAAGTTATTTAAGTACTAAATTATGGCTTTTGGCATTCAGCCTTGAGTCTGACTCCAAAGGTCAAATTGTTACATACTTTTAATAGATTTTTATCTGCTTCTGTTAACTACATCACATAAAGGGAATCCAGTTACTATGTTCCATGGACTTAGACATCTTTATTAAAATACTGTTAAACTTATGGTTACTACAAAGATACAGTAATCAAAACAGTATGGTTCTGGCACAAAAAAAGACACATAGATCAATGGCACAGGATAGAAACCTCAGAAATAAACCAACGCACCTATGGTCAATTAATCTATGACAAAGGAGGCAAGAATATACAATGGAGAAAAGACAGTCTCTTCAATAACTGGTGCTTGGAAAACTGGACAGCTACATGTAAAAGAATGAAATTAGAACATTCTCTAACACCATACACAAAAATAAACTCAAAATGGATTAAAGACCTAAATGTAGGACCAGATACTATAAAACTCTTAGAGAAAAACATATGCAAAACACTCTTTGACATAAATCACAGCAATATCTTTTCTGATCCACTTCCTAGAGTAATGAAAACAAAAACAAAAATAAACAAATGGGACCTAATTCAACTTAAAAGCTTTTGCACAGAAAGGGAAACCATAAACAAACAAAAAAAGGCAACCCAAGAATGGGACAAAATATTTGCAAACAAAGTTACCCACAAGGGATTAATCTCCAAAATATACAAACAGCTCATGTAGCTCAATATCAAAAAAACCCAAATAACTCAATCAAAAAATGGGAAGAAGATCTAAATATACATTTCTCCAAAGAAGACATACAGATGGCCAAAAGTCACGTGAAAAGATGCTCAACATCGTTAACTATCAGACAAATGCAAGTCAAAACTACAACGAGCAATCACCTCACACCAGTCAGAATGGTCATCATCAAAAAGTCTACAAACAATAAATCCCCTCCTACAGTGTTGATGGGAATGTAAATTGGTACAGCCATTGTGGAGAACAGTAGAGAGGTTCCTTAAAAAACTAAAAATAGAGCTACCATTTGATCCAGCAATCCCATTCCTGGGCATATATCTAGAGAAAACCATAATTCAAAAACATACATGCACCCCAATGCTCATTGCAGCACTATGTACAACAGCCAAGACATGGAAACAATCTAAATATCCATCGACAGATGAATGGATAAAGAAGATGTGGTACATATATACAATGGGATATTGGCCATTAAAAAGAATGAAATAATGCCATATGCAGCAATATAGTTTGACTTAGAGATTATCATACTACGTGAAGTCAGAGAAAGACAAATATGATATGATATCATTTATACATGTAATCTAAAAAAATGATACAGGGCAACTTGTTTACACAACAAAAACAGACTCACAGACTTAGAAGGTGGGCTCGTGGTTGCCAAGGGGGAAAAGTGGGGGAGAGGGATGAATTGGGAGGTTGGGATTGCCATATATACACTACTATATGTAAAACAGATAATCAACAAGGACCTACTGTATAGCACAGGGACCTATACTCAATACACTGTAATAACTTATATGGGAAAAGAATTTGAAAAAAGAATAGATATATAAATATGTGTAACTAAATTACTTTGCTATTCACCTGAAACTAATACAACACTGTGAATCAACTACACTTCAATATAAAACTTTAAAAAAAATTTTTAAAAGAAAAAAAAACTGATAGACTGGAAAAATAAATAAACAAATTTATGGCTACCAAAGGGGAAAGATGGGGGTGGGGTAAATTAGGAGGTTGGGATTAACATATACACACTACTATATATAAAATAGATAATCAACAAGGACCTACTGTATAGCACAGGAAACTACTCAATACTCTGTAATAATTTACATGGGAAAAGAATCCAAAAAAGAACAGATGTATGTATATGTGTAACTAAACCACTTTGCTGTACACCTGAAACTAACACCACACTGTAAATCAACTATACTCCAATATAAAACAAAATTTAAAAAATTTTTTTTTATTAGTCTGTCTAAATAAAGCAATGGAAATAGGATAGAACAGATTCTCTTTAGGGGTTATAGTCTTCAAATACAAAGTTGTTGTTTTTTAATCATACATCCAAGGAAGAACAGATTGCGTTTTTGTAAATCCCCTTTTATGAAATGGGATTCTTAAATTATGGAGTATGGGAAGTCAAAAAAGTAAATCTTCATTTCCTCCACCCCAAAGGTCAAGATAGCCAGAAAAAAGACTGGGAGAAAAGATACTAACCCTCAAATACGTTTGGTACAATAATTTTTAAAATAAAAACATCTGACTTTTATTTGGCTCAAACTAAATGCCAAGCACTTTTACATGTACTATCTCATTAAACCCAAACAGTAACCAACGAAGTAGGTAATATTGTCATCATCCCCATTTTTGCTCAATGGAAACACAATTAAAATGATTAGATAACTTGAACAGTATTGCAGAGCTAGATGTGAACCTTGTGGAGATGTAAAGAGCTAGGATGTTAATCTTGGCTTTTTGTCTGCAGAGCCTGAGCAGGTAATCATTATGTCACAATTGTGTGAGGACCAAAAGGACACAGAAACAGCTGCTCGTCCAGTGATCATATGCCAACCTCCTTTCTGATTTTGAGATTTGTGTTAATGTTCCAATAATGATGTTAGTTGCTCCAAAAGATTCACAGTTATGTTGTCATTGGAAATGTACTATTTATCATTATAAACTCATCTTCTTTATACCGTTAAAGACTTTTACCCATGAATGGATGGCTGCTTGATGTTAATCGTGTGACATCTATGTTCCTTTGTTTTTGTAGTTGCCTGATATACCTTTGCCCATTCTTCAGTCTTTCTGAGTCACTTTGTTAAGGTGTATGGAAGCAAAATTAGCATTGTTGCAATAACTGTACAGGGTCAGATAACCGAAAGAATGCATGGATTCCTCAAATTGTACTCAGGAAAGGTTTCAGTGAAGGTAAGGGATTACAGTACAGCAGCAGAAATAAAGCCCAGGCAAATATCAGAGAGGAATAAGTTTCTAGGCACAGATTCTAGCGTCCTTTCTCAGTTTCACAGGATGGGCTTTGTCTTCAGTTCCAGAACCACCAAGATATGTGCATGATACTTGGTCTCAGAAAAACCACTTCCTCAAAGAGGCGTCTTTTGTACCCTTCTGGTCATACAGCCAAAACCAGGACATTGACCAGTCTCAGTAGCAGAACCGAGAAAATATAAATCAGATGCAAAAAAATCTCTCAGTACGTTTTCTATAAACAATGCTGACTAGCTCTTTACTCCTGATGTTAGTGCCCAGGAATATAGTACACTGCATTTAGGTTTAGCTAAGGGTCAGCATCATGGTTTCAGGCATCCCTAGAGATGAGCACAACTGAGATTAACCCAGTACTGACCCAGCACCCCCAGCCCCCGATGCTTAGTCAAGCCTTAGTTATAAATTGCTCATTACTTTTCTTTCTGCACCTTTTACACCACTTATAAAACAGAAAAAGGAGAAGGATAAATATCAAAATACTAATCATTTGTACCATCCAGTGAGGTTTAGGATGGCTTTAAAGAAACATTTCAGCTTAGCAAGTATAGTTGATTTACAATGTTGTGTTAGTTTCTCCTGTACAGCAAAGTGATTCAGTTATACATATATGTTCTTTTTAATCTTTTCCATTATATTTTATTACAGGATATTGAATATGATTCCTTGTGCTGTACAGTAGGACCTGGTTGTTTATTTTATATACAGTAACAAACTTATTCTTAACTGTGCATAAGCTGGGCAACTCATATCTCCCTCCACTACTGAATTTGAACTTCATGAAAGTATCATTAGTTTGACTCAAAATAACAAAATCTCGTTCTTTCTCTGGCCAATCAGCTTCCCTCAGAAGACTATCTTATGGGGATTTTAACTTATTCTTCCAATTTGGCTGATCATTAGTATCATATCAACATAGGATTGAATTAAACTTTTTCTAATGTTAATAATGTGACATGCAATGAGGTATCACCTCACACTAGTCAGAATGGCCATCATCAAAACATCTAGAAACAATAAATGCTGGAGAGGGTGTGGAGAAAAGGGTACCCTCCTGCACTGTTGTTGGGAATGTAAATTGATACAGCCACTATGGAGAACAGTATGGAGGTTCCTTAAAAAACTAAAAATAGAACTACCATATGACCCAGCAATCCCACTACTGAGCATGTACCCAGAGAAAACCATAATTCAAAAAGATCCATGTACCACAATGTTCACTGCAGCATCACTTACAATAGCCAGGACATGGAGCAACCTAAATGCCCACTGACAGATGAATGGATAAAGAAGATATGGCACATATATACAATGGAATATTACTCAGCCATAAAAAGGGATGAAATTGAGCTATTCATAGTGAGGTCGATGGAACTACAGTCTGTCATACAGAGTGAAGTAAGCCAGAAAAAGAAAAACAAATACCGTATGCTAACACGCATATACGGAATCTAGAAAAATGGTACTGATGAACCTAGTGGCAGGGTAAGAACAGAGATGCAGATGAAGAGGATGGACTTGAGGACACCAAGGGCAGGGGAGGCTGGGACATAGTGAGAGAGTAGCATCGACATATACACACTACCAAATGTAAAACAGATGGCTAGTGGGAAGCTACTACAGAGCACAGGGAGACCAGCTTGATGCTTTGTGAAGAGTTAAAGGGGTGGGATAGGGAGGTTGGGAGGGAGGCTCAAGAGGGAGGGGATACGGGGATATATGTATACGTGTGGCTCTTTCACTTTGTTGTACAGCAGAAACTGACACAATATTGTAAAGCAATTATACTCCAATAAAGATTAAAAAAAATAATGTGACATGAACTGTGCTTTGGTTTTCAGTTGAAAGACATATTTTTCTGTTCCTTCACAATCAATCTTTCCAAATTATTTTGTTTCAGAGTGTGGAAGCAAAACAGACACATTGCCCTCTGTCATTATAAGTAAGTAGGTACATCATGGCCCATCTTCAGAAACGAAGGAAAAAACACTTTGCACTGAGGTAAACCAAAAATAACAGGTCACTTTGTCAAATTCTGCTCCCTGAAATAAATGAAACATTAAGCATTTCCTGTTCAAGGAAACAACTTTATTCCTGGTGTTTATAGTACTAATGTCTGAAGACATGCCCTGGCATTTGCGGCTATAATTGTGAGAAATTTCTAGTTTTGTCCAACATGTGCAGTCCATTATGAATTAGTAACCACTGACATCTTCCGTTTTTTCCTTTCTATGAATATTTTTATTTGGTGAGAAAATGTTTCTGATGTCTGACTTCCCTTGCACCTCTTTGAAAGTAACATTCTTCTCTTTTCTAAAATGCTACTGATGCTGATGCTTTCTGTTAAAATGGTTAAAAGAACCAAGGAAGCAGAGCAGCTGGTTATGGCTACAGGAATTTTTACTGCTAGCATGTCTCTTTCTTCCCACCATGAAGGCTGCAGGCTTCTTGACAGAAGCCAATCTGGATCTCTGTGTTTCAGTACCAAGAAAATTTCTTTGGGATTTGTCTCCTACTGCCTTTTAGAATCTTCTCATTTTCTTGCTCCCTATGGATATTCCCTGATTATAGATTCTGGGCTTCGTCGCATAGTTTTTGTCTGTTGCTTTGTTTGTATTTTGGCTTAATCATTTTTTTCTGTTGTTTTTTGGTTTGTTTTTTGCCTTTGCCATTTCTTAACATACAAGTATTCATTGAAAACAATGGTAATAAGTAAAGAGTGAAAGTTTTCCCTCTACCTAGCCAATTCTCCAGTTAGACACAGTTAATAGTTCAGGGTGTATCTGTATACTGACCTCTACACACACACCAGACACACAGTCACAGGCACTTAAAAACAGTGAGTTTTTACTTTTTACTTCCCAATAAGGCATGGACAGCTTTCTCCTTTAGTACTTATAGATACATCTCATTCTCTTTAATAACCTCTTGAGCACTTTACTTAGAGTCTCCCTGACTTTAGACCCTGTCTTCGCCACACATACTGTTTCGATTCCCTCATGCTTCATAGTCCTGGGACTCACTTAGCCCAGCTCTGCGCCTTTCCCACCCACACCCCAGGGCCTTGAAAACCACCGCAGGGACAGAACCAGGGGTGGGCTGGACATGACTTTAACTGTATCATGAAAGCCAACTGCTAAAATTTCAGGAATTTTGGAAGCTGGTTGTTAAACTCAGTCATTATTGAAAATTAAATTACACCAACTTACAATGAAATAAATTACATTAGAAATAAGGGTAATAAATAGTAAATGATCACTTCTGAGTCTTTTATTACGTTTTACTACTATCTCTCCTATCAGGTTATCTACGTCTATTGTTTCCGAATAGTTAAGACACTACATAATAGTGTGCGATCTCTTCCCAACTCCTCAGCCAGTGAGGTTTCATTGCCAGCTTGAAAACTGCCATGATGGGAATACTTACACTATAGAAAACAATAAATGATACAAACTGGGGCTTGACTTACAGTTTTGTTGATTATCCAGGCTAAAAAAGTGATGAAGAAAATGTTAATAATTCAGATTGAACTGAAAAATGCGAGTGTCTATAGTCATTAGATTGGCAATATCACAGTATTTGAAAATTACTGTCAGTTTCAGCCAAGAAGTCACACACCTCACTGTCAAATGGGTTACTTCACTTTTGTATATTCAACATTTATGTTGGAACTACACTTGATTGTCAGTGAGGTGAGTGACTTTTTGACTGGAGAGTCGTCACAGTTTGATTTTGTGACCCTACTGTTGACAAAAGAATTATGAAAACTGACAGATTTTGCAACAAATAGCAAGTCACACTGAAGTTACAGGTGTATGGAATTTATAAGAAAGTATATTATACTACTTTATTATTTGTATGTGATATGATATACATTCTTTATGTCTATAAAATTTATAATAAAGTTATGTTTTTACATATATGCATACTTTTTTTGAGAGCTGATTGTTAAACACTGGCTATCACACCACTGCACAAAACCCTGCCCTCCACTTGCCTAGAAGGAGAATTTAGGAGGAGTGTACAACGTGTGCTTTGCTATCAACTAGGTATCTGACCATAGGCAAGCTTTCTGGATTTCAGTTTGTTCTTTTTTAAAATGAGGGCTTTGAATGTTTTTTAACCATTTATTCCATCATGGATTCCTTTGGGAATCTAATGAAAGCTTTGGACATTGTCTGTAACAAAAAATGGATACACACACACACATTTGTAAATTATTTCTGGGGGGTTATGGACTTCTTAAGCTCACTCAAGTACCCCAGGTTAAGGATGTATGCACTCTCTAAATTCCTTCTGGCTCCAGAAACTAGAATTCTGGGATGTCAAAATGCAATCCGATAAAATATTTATAAAAAATATTCAGAGAAACTAGTTTTTCCTCCTGCTTCAGCAGCAAAATCAGAGTAATCCAAGTTGGAGTTAAATCAGCAAATGGATTTATTTCCAAAAAAAGATAATTGAAGAACAACCCACAAGCCGAACCCACATGGCAAGTCCTCCTGCAGAAAAATTCTTGTTCCTAAATTTGAAATGTCCCACTCCTACTGCACATAAGATAATATTATTATTAGCAGGCAGAAAATTCATCGTGACACAGATTTCAACAAATATTTATTTGGTATTTCTGAAAAGTGGAATGTTTCTGTAGGAAAAGTAAGAGCCATATAGATAAATGTGAAAGGCTTCAGGATAAGCAGGATACGAAGGCGGGGATGGGAAGAAAGATACACACTTTTTCAAGTTGCCTGAAAAACCAATTTCATTCTCTCAAAGGGCAATGCCCCATTTGTGAGGGGCAGTATATTCCTTCTTGACGAAGGCAGGGGCCTGAGAATTCAGACATTTCTAAACAACCAGAATCAGTAGAAACCCAGACCCAGCATATAAGGTGATTGCTCAGTGATTTATAAAGTTAATTCAGCATCCTCACTTGAGAAACCCTGAAAGCACATTCTCAAAGCAGGTCAAGAGCAAGAAGTTTCAACAAATGCTGTGTTAGCAGCTGTAAAACTATGATAACAGCAGAAATGCCCATCTGTCTCTGTAAATTTGCATCGTGGAATTTCCATGTGGTGATTAGATTGCTATCAATCAACATGCAAAACCAAGTGTGTGTGGGACAAAGAGATTGATTGCAAAACTGTATGTTTTAACATGATTCCATCTATGTAAAAATCAAAAAAGGAAATACATGTCAATATTCATTGAAAAAAATGGAAGGCTATACAGCAAAATATTAATGGTTATTTCTGGATGGTAAATTAAAATATTTTTCTGGATTTTTAATTTATTTCTCCAATGAATGTGTTATTTCCATAATCACAAAGAAAAATATATAAAATAATTCTCATTAGAAGGATAAAAGGTCATATTGCATCCAAACTATTAATGTCTAGGTTTTTGCTTTTGTTTTTGTTTTATCAAAAGGTTAAAATTCCAAATTGTTTCTAAAATATATTGGTTTTTAACTCTATTGATATACTCTATTTTGAATACTTAAGTACTAATCATCATCACCTTTGATAAGTTGAAAAGAATCATTTTTGGTTTATTGGTGCTGATTTTTGGATTCACAAAGACACAAAAGTGAGGACAGATATATTCTCTTTGATGAACAGGGCAACCACTAATTGCCTTTATACACTCAATCATTAAAGAATTATTGAGCACTTGCTTGAGTCAGCTGTACTGAAGAATACTTAGGTTCAAAAGACAGCCTCTGCTCAGAAAGTATGATAAAATCTATAATTTCGAGATGTCAAACTTGGAGCTGGTGCACAATCCAAGCCCAAAAGAATCTGCTCCCAAAAGAATTAACACCTGGACTCGTTAAGTTTAACTTTAGTGAACTCTTCCCTTCCTCTTCTACCTCAGTTGAATACACTGCATCCAGAAGGTGTGCCTGCCAGAGTCTGAAAAAAATTCAGCTGTCAAATTCTGGAAACAAAGGTCAAGTGTGCTTTAATTACAGGTAGAATGGGTGATGGATCGCTTGGTGTGAGTGACACGTGCCAGGCTGTCTGCTGGCCGAAAAGAAATCTATGTCCACCAAGACCTCAAGTAACCTGAAATTCTGATATTAGAGATGCATTGCCTTGAACTTTGAAGATTTTCTACCCTTCATATATTCCCCAGGAATAAGAAATCATCCTTTGGATGATGACAGCTAAGCCACTATTAGCTAGTATCTTGGAAAGATTAGTTAAACCCTTTGAGTCTGGGATGCAGCTATTCAGCAGAGAAAGGAAGAAGAAACTGGGTACCAGGAGAGGTATATTTGGAGATGCTGAAAGCAAGGTGAAGTGATTCACACACATACACACACACACAATTTTTCTAAACCCCAGGATTGTGCCAGGACTGACTCAAGCCATGGAAAGGTATGTATGTATATTCTCTTACAGCTTAACAGTAAACACTTGCTATTTAATACGTAATTATAATGAATGCCAAAAATGATTAGTGGTTATTAAAGTTTACCTGAAAAGCGAATGTGGATGAGCAGGGGAAGGGGAGAGCAGTCATGCTGTCAGCGCTTTGCCTAAGAAATACTTATTTGAGTGAAAGAATTAAATACATGGGAAAAAAAGATGAAACCAGACATCATAATGGTAATATTATTAATAATAACAGTAGGCCTCCGGACTTCTCTGGGGCCAGCAGCCGCCCGACCAGGGGCCCGGGGCCGCGGGCTCAGCCGACTACCATGGGCTCTGTGTCAAACCAGCAGTTTGCAGGTGGCTGCGCCAAGGTGCCGGAGGAGACGCAGGAGGATGCGGCCCGGGCGGCCGAGGAGACGCAGCTGCTGCACGGTGCCGGCATCTGTAAGTGGTTCAACGTGTGCATGAGATTCGGCTTCCTGTCCATGACCGCCCGCGCCGGGGTCACACTCGACCCCCCCGGTGGATGTCTTTGTGCACCAGAGTAAGCTGCAGATGGAGGGCTTCCGGAGCCTGAAGGAGGGTGAGGCCGTGGAGTTCACCCTTAAGAAGTCTGCCAAGGGCCTGGAATCTATCCGAGTCACTGGCCCAGATGGGGTGTTCTGTATTGGGAGCGAGAGGCGGCCCAAAGGGAAGAACATGCAGAAACGCAGATCAAAGGGAGATAGGTGCTACAACTGTGAAGGTCTAGACCATCATGCCAAGGAATGCAAACTGCCACCCCAGCCCAAGAAGTGCCACTTCTGCCAGAGCATCAACCATATGGTAGCCTCGTGTCCACTGAAGGCCCAGCAAGCTCCCAGCTCCCAGGGAAAGCCAGCCTACTTTCAGGAGGAGGAAGAAGAGATCCATAGCCCTGCCGTGCTCCCAGAGGCCCAGAATTGAGCTGCAGTGGGTGGGGCTAGCCTTTTGTGATCGGAAAGTTTTGAGGAACAGGCATCAATCTGCAGAGTGGAGAAAGTGGGGACAGGGTGGGTGGGGACATCCTTCACTAGATTGGGCTAGGCCCACCATGCACAACAGGGTGTATTGTGTGTGTGTTTGTAAAAAACATGAGTCGGTAAGGATAGGTTTTAAGAACGATGCCTCTGTACCCATCTTGAGCTGCCCAGGGATGGATATATGAAGCAAGGCCAAGATGCTTAACCTTTAACAATTCTGAGCTTTTCCTCCTTGGCTTCCAGAGAGACCATCAGCAATGGCTTCTTTGTGGTTCCCAGAGCCAGTGTCCTGCCCTGCTGCAGCAGTGATTAGTGTCATGGTAACTAAAGGAGAAAAGGGGGTTTCGTTTACATGCTGTGAGATCACTGCAAACCTACCTCACTGTGTTGTAACGGGGCAAATGCAATAGAACGCATTGGGTGATGTGTGTCTGATCCTGGGTTCTTGTCTCCCCCAACTGCTGCCCACCTCTAGTTATTGTATTTGTCCAAGCTTTGTAGGACTTCACAAGTAGCTGATTTGGTGATTGCTAGGTGGCCTAGTTTGTGTAAATATAATGTGTTGGTCTTCTCCATGTTCTTTTGGGGCTTTATTGTTTACAAACTTCTTTTTATATTGAGAAAAATAGCCAAAGCATCTTTGACAAAAGGTTCTGCACCAGGCAAAAAGATCTGAAACATAAGCTTGGGAGCCCCTCTTCTTGAAGTGGGGGGGTCTTGAACCACACTTTCTTTTGTGTTCCCTTTCCCTCTTTCCTATTTCAAACAAGATCTTCTGTCCTAAAAACTGGATTCCTACCCCCTCCTCTTTCCCGCTTTATGCCACCCCCCACCCCCACCCCCAAAATAGCCCATATACCTATACATTTAATTTGTGGGGTGCCTGTGATTAAATGATTTGTGCAAAAATCCTGAAGAAGCTAAGAACTCCATCCCTTGTTCCCAGTCTCCTGAGTCATGACCATTCCTTGACGTGATTCATGCCAAACAGACTGCTGTCTTTGGATGGATTAAAAGCTACTTTAATCTCTAATCCTAGGTAGAGAGAAACAATGAGGGGGTCGTCCATGTAGAAAGTGGGGATGGGAGACCATGAAAGGAAAGATGAATGTATAACCAAGTCACTCAGGAACTTTTATGCAGGTGCAAGAAACTTATGTCAAAGTGGCCACAAGATTGTTTAATAGGAGACGGACGAATGTAACTCCATGTTTACTGCTAGAAACCAAAGCTTTGTGTGAAATCTTGAATTTATGGGGAGGGAGGGAGGGTAGAAAAGCATGTACCTGTCTGTTCTTTCCCTCATCCGTTCCCCTCATTCCTGATCTGCAGGAGACTGAGCCCACCTTGGGCTTTGGCGACCCCATCTGGGCAGTGTTTGATGGTTGATTTTGTTGTGCCAGGTACTTCCTTTTCCCATTTGCTATCATTTTGTAACACACATGCTGACCCTTTTCCCCTCCCTTCCTTTTCCTTGGGAAAATACAATGAATAAAGACCTACTGGTTCTGAAAAAAAATATATAATAATAACAGTAATAATCACCTTAAAATGCAAAAGGTTAAAGATCCATAAGTAGCTTTTTATATGTCATCAAATTAAGCATACTCTTGTCTTCACATTCATGTTTTGAAAGAGTGCAAGACATCGACTATTCCTCAAGGGAAAACAAAAATCTAACAAACAAATCAAAATACCAAGTCTTGAACACTTGCCTCTATCTTTGTTATTTTATTGGTTCCCTTTTTCAAAATGAATAACTAAGGATATTCTGGGGCACTCATAAATTGGCCTAAAGCTCTTATTTCCACTGGTTGACCTTCACCAGAATCTGAAGCAACCAAAGCTTTTTGCTTTTGTTAATGAAAGATCCTGGACTGGTCAAAAACTTCATTTGGGCCACGGCTAGTTGGTAAAAAGTCTGTAACCCAGACTTAAGTGAGGCATCTGTGAGAAAAGGAAAAACATGCTTCTCCATCACAGTGACATTTGAGAAGAAGCCCATCTTCCATTTAAGAAAAGTGCTTTGCGCATGTCAAGCAGAAATCAAGCAACTCAAACCAGAAGACCTTCTGTTATATCTGAATGCCTGGGCTGAACCTTAAATGAATGAATGGATTTGGCAGTCTCTTCAAGAAGTTCCCAAAATTTTCCAAGCCAGTGGAAAAGAATAATGGTGGATACAGTGACTCTTCATCTTGAATTTTTTAGGCGAGACCAACATTTCAAATAATTGATCATTCTCCACTAAGGTATTACCATATATCCTGATTTAGGATTCAGAAAAAATGGCCTATTTATAGATCAAGTCCCTTCCTGTACAATAGCTCATGATTATAGAATGATGCAATAGGATTGTTAACTTGGTTTAAACTTATGTGGCTATAAACTAAAGAGAATTTATCTTGATGTTGACCTACTTTTTTTCACAGACTGAATGCTACCTCCCCAAATGTCCTTGAATATAACTGACTTTCTACTTGACTATGGTCCAGGCTCAGGAACAACAGATAAAAGGAAAACACTAACTAAAATACTAAATAATAATATAATGTCCACACTAATCAGATTTTCTGATTACCTAAGGATTAGGCAGAAATAACTTCTGCAAAACAGAGTTTCTGAAATGTATGAGTCATTCTTAAAAGTATAAACATGGTAAATGGAATTAAGTCTGTTTTTATGGGTTCAGGGTCATCATTCTGGACTTTAATTCTTCAGGGATTATTTCTGAAAACAGACTGGCAGACAGTGAAGGCCAGTGGACTAAAGGTAAACTAATTTTAAAACAGTTTCCAAAAGATATTTGGGGCAATGAGCTTTAAATAATGATACCTGTACAATACTATTGTGTTTTTTAACTTGTCTAAAAAGATTTCAGCTCTATTTAGGATAGGAGGTTCTATTTAGTAGGATGCTCTTTAATAAATCTGCCTACCTTCTATATATTCAGTCTTCTGCTACTTGCTATAATCAGTTGATCAAAGTTGTACTGCCATTTTTCAGATAACTTCTCTAAATTTTATGTGTTTATTCTTATTCTCATTTGAATGCCTGACTATATCTTTGTCTGGTATTTGTGGGAGGTGTCTGTGAACCTTGAATAAGAAACACCATCTGTAGTTCATTTCTTTGGCATAAGGGTCCATTTAGAGAGATTTTTGGCATTTAAAACCAAACTGCTGTGCTGCCCTCTGGCTGTTCTGATAAAATCTAACAGAAGAAACTGGTACCATGTTCCCCTACAGGTCTTTCTCCATGTGGAATTTCATGGCTGTCTCACAGCCTAGTTGAATGTCTAATCTTATCAGGTTGACCTGATTTATTTCTCACTGATAGGACCACAAACACATTTGAAATAAATTAGGGTGATCCTGCTTTCTGGTAAAGTCCACTTGTAATTTTCCAGCCACTGTTGAGTGTATTTCCTAACAGTTCAAATATACCATTATTTTCCATTTTTACTTCTCTTTTTTTGATGCCTACAGATTGGGGAAGGGTGAAGAAAAATGCCACTTCATTTGCTCTACATTTTGCCAAAAATGGAAAAATTTTAATGGTTCCTCTCTGCAAGCTTCGGGGGGGGGGGGGAATGACCCATGCAGTGACACTTTAATTAAGATAAAACGTCACATCTTTCCAATTAATTTCCCTTCACTTTTAGAAGACCCAAATGTGATCTATACTGAAGGCACATCTTTATCAAGTCCACAAAGACAGCAGAAAAAAGATATCCTCTCTCATCATTCAAAGAGCAGTTCCTTCCTTTCTTTTCCAAGATGACAAGTCTATCAAATTCATAAAATTTTAACAATAATTGTACCTTAGGTTCACAGAGGGCCAATTATCAAAGCCTCTTGTTTGAAGAAGTTTTTACAATCTAAAAGGTAAATATTAAGAGACTTCTGGTTTTATCTCTATCTAACACATAAAGAGCTTAGATGTCATCTCCATCCTTAGAATAAGAAAAAGTTGAATAAACTTAAAATCAGTGAGTTTTCTGGGACCATCAGAGAATTGAGGTCATAAGGCAGACAGCCACTCTGAAATCTAGAGAGACAGAAGAATAGAAAGAAACAAAGCCAACATCAGCTTATCCAGAGGAAAAGCCACTGCAGCCATAAATTGGTAGGAACACTTCAATAGTTATTTTGATGAACTGCTGGAGGCTGAATGTAGACTAGCATGGAAAACAAGAAGTTCCTGGGGGCTGCAGTTTTAGGGAGACCGTCATACTTTCATGGATTTTACCTCCAGGAACCTCACCAGGTTCTCACAATGGAGAGCCAAGGAAAAACATTCCGTGTATTTGGCAAGGGTGGGGGGAAATAATCATTTAAAAATATGCTCATTGTGTTTTCCATAATAAAGGGCTACTCTCCACTGAAGAAGACTTTAGCAGAGCCTTATCTCACACAGGCAGAAGAGAAATTACCCAGTCCCAGTCCTCGCTAGCCTCCTTTCTCACCTAAAGAGGGCAGAGAGGGGGAAAAAATTAAGAAACTCTTGTAAAACTCACATTCCAGTAACACAGGCCCACTAAAAACTGAGATTTAATCTTAAGATTAAGAACACTACTCCTAACCCACTCCCCTAACCACCACATCAACAGAGCTCCAATATAACAGTAGATTACAACTCAAAGAGCTGCAAGGTTTAGACTCTTTAGGAAGGAGTTTTCAGGAAAATGCAAAGACAACAGTGAGGACAAACTCAAGAACACTAGAGAAAGTCAAGGTCCATGTCACCTACAGTAACAAATAAACATTAAATATAGTTTAACCTATAGCCAGATTAACATAAAATCTTACACTAAAGATCTTTGTATCTTATTTCCTACTATAAATTATGTCTGGCTTTCAACAGCAACAACAACAACAGAAATCACAAGGAATGCTAAAAGTAAGTCTGAAGAGACAAAGCAAACATCAGAACCAAACTCAGATATGACACAGACTTTGGAATTATCAGATCAGGAATTTAAAATAAATTTGATTAACATGTTGAGGGCTCTAATGGAAAAAGTAAACAATATGCAAAGGCAGATAAATAATATAAGCAGAGAGACAAAAACCATAAGAACGAATCAAAATAAATGTTAGAAGAAAAAAAGTGTAACAAATGAAGAATGCCTTTGATGGACTCTTCAGTAGACTAGACACAGCTGAGGAAACAATCAGTGACTCTGAAGAAACATCAGTAGAAACTTTTCAAAATGAAGTTCAGAAAAAAAAAAAAAAAAAGAACAGAACAGCCAAGAACTATGGGGCAATTCCAAAAGGTGTAACACAGAATAATTGGAATACCAGAAAAAGAAGAGACAACAGAGCAGAAAAAAAAATATGAAGTAATTATGGCCAAGAAATTTCAAAATTTAACCAACAATACCAAATTACAGATTCAGAAATTCAAAGAACAGCAACAGAATACTAAAAACTCTACAATTAAGAATGTCATATTCAAATTCCAGAAAAAAACAAAGAGAAAATCTTGAAAGAAGTCAAAGGAGAATAAAAACCTTACCTATAGAGTAAAAAAAAGATGAGAATTACAGCATAATTTTCTTCAGAAGAAAATCTTCTTGCAAGCATAGTGGAGTGAAATTTTTTAAATGATGAAAGAAAAAAACAAAAAAATCTAGAATTATATATCTAGCAAAATTAGCCTTCAAAAGTGAAGGCGAAATAAAGATTTTCTGAGACAAACAAAAACTGATAAGAGAGGGATGGTGACATATGAGGCTCCTGAACGTCTCTTCCCCTACAGACACACTGAATATACAGCGATACGTGAGACAATTCCCTCTGAAAAAAGTCTAAAAACTAGCTGAGTGACTCCTATACATTGGACAGATGAGAAAATACCCACACGGAAACAGGTAGAAAAAGCTGAGACCCACTCTCCCCACCCCCAGCATGACACCATACAATTGGGGGAAAACCCCAACTCTTAACTTCCCCGAGTGAAGAGTTTGGACCACACAGTTAGTGCCCCAACTTTTAAGACTCCCACCTGAGAGGTGAGCCCCCAAAAATGCCTAGCTCTGAAAGCCAATGAAGCTTGCAGCCATGAGACCCATAAGACTATAGCAACCCAATGGGAAATCAAGGACTTGCTGTGACTATTCCCCCAGGTTCCTCTCAGAAGGAGCAAGCAAAATTGCCTGTCTCTCAGTCTTTCCCTGGGAAGGTTTGTATATAGATACTTCAAAAGCTGCTGCCTGAAAGTCAGCATTATAATTTAAGCACATATCTAGGGGCTGGCTGCAATCCTGCCCAGAGACTGGGAAACTGATGGACACCTCCACTGCCATCACTGTGTAGCCCACTCAAAGTTCCCAGTATCTCCCTGGAAGGAGCTTACACACACATCTGCACCCTAGCTTTTGCATTGCCAACTGAGGGATGGATCCTCAAATTGCTTGGCTCAAATATCCAACAGGGCTTCCATTCATTATATACAAGGGATTGCTGCAAAAAAGAATGAGTTCTTAACCAGCTACTGCCTCAGGACTCAGTGCAGAGGGAATAGGCAAAAATGCCTGTCTCCCAAAGTATCCTGTAGGGGATCCATCTGCATGCTTTAAAGCCACTGCCTTAGGGTCAGACTTCTAATATAGCACACACATAGGGACTGGTTATTATATAATGATACAGTGGTCAATTCATCAAAAGGATATAACGTTAGTAAATATTTATACACCCAACATAGGAGCACTTAAAAATATAAGGCAAATATTAACAAATCTGAAGGGAGAAATACACAACAATACAGTAATAGTAGAAAAATTCAATATCCCACTTTCAGCAATGGATAGATCATCCAGACAGAATATCAATAACAAAACAGTGGGCTTAAACTAACATTAGAGCAGATGGACCTAATAGACATATCATAACATTCCATTTAGCAGCAGTAGAATACACATTCTTCTCAAAGACATATGCAATATTCTCCAGGATAGATAATATGTTAGGACACAAAATAAATCTTAAAAAATTAAGAGACTGAAGTTATATCAAGTATCTTTTGCAACCACAATGGTATGAATCTAGAAATCAACTACAAGAAGAAAACAGGGAAATTTACAAATATGTGGAAATTAAACAACACCCTAATGAACAACTAATAGGTCAAAGAAGAAATCAAAAGAGAAATTAAAATGGAAACACAATATATCAAAACTCATGGAATGCAGCAAAAAAAGTGCTAGGAGGGTAGTTTTTGAAGATAAACAACTACATTGAGAAAAAAGGGAGATCTCAAATAAATAACCTAACTTTATACTCAAGGAACTAGAAAAAGAATATAAACTAAGCCTGAAGTTGGTAGAAGAGAGAAATAACAAATATCACAGTGGGAAAAAATGAAACAGAGAGTAAAAAGATTAAAAAAAAAAAAAATCAATGAAACTAAGAACTGATTTTTTTGAAAATATTAAAAAAAAGCCACCAAAATAGATACACCTTTAGCTAGACCTAAAAGGAAAAAACAAAAACAGAGGACTCAAATAAATAACATTAGAAATGAAAGAGGAGACAACATTACATATCACAAAAATACAAAGGATCATAACAGACCAGTATGAATATTTAAAATTCAACAAAATTGGAAACGTAGAAAAAAATGTATTCCTTACTTGAAACATACAACCTACTAAGAAGCAGTTGTGAAGAAATACAAAATCTGAACAAATCAATTACTAGTAAGGAGATTAAATCAGTAATCAAAAACCTTCCAACAAAGAAAAGTCTTAGAACAGATGACTTCACTGGTGAATTCCACCAAACATTCTAAGAAGAATTAATACCAATCCTTCTCAAAAACGTCCAAAAAATAGAAGAGAAGGGAATACTCCAAACTCACTTTTCAAGACCAGCACTATTCTGATATGAAAGCAAGACAAGGACACTATAAGAAAAGAAAATTACAGGCCAATATCACTGAAAAACACAGATACAAAAATCCTCAACAAAATACTGTCAAACTAAATTCAATGGTACATTAAAAGGATTATACACCATAATCAAGTGGGATTTATTCCAGGGGTGTAAAGATGGTTCAACATCTGCAAATTAATCAATATGATATACTGCATTAACAAAATGAAGGATAAAAGTCATATAATCATCTCAATAGATGCAGAAAAAGCATTTGACAAAATTCAACAGCTTTTCATGATAAAAACTCTCAACAAACTGGGTATAAAGGGAATGTACCTCAACACAATAAAGGCCATATATGACAATCCCACACTAACATCACATTTAATGGTGAAAAGCTAAAAGCATTCCCTCTAACATCCAGAGCAAATCAAGTATGCACACTCTCAGCACTCCTATTATACATTATACTGGAAGTCCTAGCAGAACAATTAGGCAATTAAAGAAATAAAGAGCACCCAAATTGAAAGTGCAGAAGTAAAATTGTCTTTCTTTGCAGATGACATGATAGATAACTCTAAAGACTCCACCAAATAAAACTGCAGAACTTACAAACAAATTCAGTAAAGTTGCAGAATACAAAATATACGAAAATCAGCTTCATTTCTATATATCAACAAAGAACTACATAAAAACAGAAATTAAGAAAACAATCCCATTTACAGTAGCAACAAAAAGAATAAAATACTTAGGAATAAGTTTAACCAAGGAGGTGAAAGATGTGTACACTGAAAACTATATGACATTGATGAAAGAAACTGAAAAAGACAAATCAAAAGATATTCCATGTTCATGCATAGGAAGAATTAATATTGTTAAAATGTCCACAATTTCCAATGCAATGTACAGATTCAAAGCAATTCCTATCAAAACTCCAACAGCATTTGTTGTAGAAATTTTAAAAAATCCTAAAATTTTTATGGGACCACAAAAGACCCTGAATAGCCAACACAATCCTGAGAGAAGACAAAAATGGAGGTATCATAGTTCCTGACCTCAACTATATCACAATAAAATAGTAAATATTAGCAAAAACAAAAACAAAATAAAACAAAACAATAACAACAGACACACAGATCAATGGAACAGAATAAAGAGCCCCATAATAAACCCATGAATGTACGGTCAATTCTTTTGACAAAGAAGCCAAGAATATACAATGGGTATAGTCTCTTTAATAACTGATGCTGGGAAACTGGATTAACACATGCAAAAAATGAATCTGGACTCCTATCTTATACCAGTCACAAAAATCAATTCAGAATGGATTAAAGGACTTCCCTGATGGCACAGTGGTTAAGAATCTGCCTGCCAACGCAGGGGACACGGGTTTGATCCCTGGTCCAGGAAGATCCCACATGCCGCAACTAAGCAACTAAGCCCATGTGCCATAACTACCAAGCCTGTACTCTAGAGTCCGTGACCACAACTACTGAGCCCACGTGCTGCAATTACTGAAGCCTGCATGCCTAGAGCCTGTGCTCTGCAACAAGAGAAGCCACTGCAATGAGAAGCCTGTGCACCACAACGAAGAGTAGCCTCCGCTCGCCACAACTAGAGAAAGCCTGCATGCAGCAACGAAGACCCAACACAGCCAATAAACAAATAAATGAATTTATTTTAAAAAAGGATTAAAGACTTGAAAATAAGACCTGAAATTATAAAACTCATAAAATAAAACAGGGAATAAACTCCTTGACATCTTTGGCACTGATTTTTTGGATCTGACACCAGAAGCAAAGGCAACAAAAGTAAAACTAAACAAGCAGGATTACATCAAACTAAAAAGCTTATGTACAAAGGAAACCATCAACAAAATGAAAAAGCAACCTACAGAACAGGAAAAAGATATTTGCCAACCACACATCTGATAAGGGGTTAGTAACCAAAATATACAAAGAACTCCATGTAACTCAATAGCAAAAAAACCACAAATAATGCAATTTTTAAAATGGGCAGGGACTTCCCTGGTGGTGCAGTAGTTAAGAATCTGCCTGCCAATGCAGAGGACACAGGTTCAATCCCTGGTCCAGGAAAATCCCACATGTCACAAAGCAACTAAGCCCATGCGCCACAGCTACTGAGCCTGCGCTCTAGAGTCTGTGAGCCACAACTACTGAAACTCAAGCACCTAGAGCCCGTGCTCCACAACAAGAGAAGCCACCGCATTGAGAAGCCCACACACCACAACAAAGAGTAGCCCCCACTTGCCACAGCTAGAAAGCCCGAGAGCAGCAATGAAGACCCAATGCAGCCAAAAATGAAAAACAAAATAAATAAATAATAAAATTATTTTTTTTTAAAGATATTTAAAAAAAACAGTAAGTGCAGCAAACAAAAAACAGTTCCAATATGGTACATATAACTCTAACTATATCAATAAGCACTTTAGATCTGAATGTTCTAAACACTACAATTAAAAAGCAGAGATTATCAGAGATGATACAAACAAGACCCAATGATAATGCTGTCTACAAGAAATCCACTTTAAATATAAAGACACAGACAAGTTGAAAGTTAAGGAGTGGAAAAATACACACTAATCATGCTAACACTAATGCTAGTAATAATTGAAAGAAAGCTGAAATAGCTATATTAATCTCAGACAAAGCAGACTTTAGAAAAAAGAAAAGTTGACTCCTCAATTTCAAGACTTACTATAAAGCTGTATCAATCAAGACAGCATAGTATTGTCAAAAAAACAGACACATAAATCAGTGGAGTAGAACAAAGAGCTCAGAAATAGACCTACACAAATAGGTAAACTGAACTTTAACAAAGAAGCAAAGACAAATCAGTGGAGAAAGAACAGTTTTTTAACAACTGGACACTCAAATGCAAAAAAAAAAAATTAATCTAGACAAAGACCACACATCCTTTCACAAAAATTAACTCAAAATGGATCATAGACCTAAATGTAAAACAAAGTATGAAACTTTTGGAACAAAACATGGGAGAAATCTAAATGACCATAGATTTGGCAATGAGTTTTTAGATACAACATCAAAAGCATGATCCATGAAAGAAAAAAAATGGTAAATTAGATTTTATTAAAATTAAAATATCTAGTCTGTGAAAGGGAATGAAGAAACAAGCCATAGATTGGGGGGAAATATTTGCAAAAATATCTGATATAGGAGCTATATACAAAAGATTTTTTAAAAACTCTTAAAACTTAGCAAGAAGGAAATAAGCAACCCAATTTTAAAATGGTCAAAAGGTCTGAACAGACACCTCATTATACAGATGGCAAATAAGCATATGAAAGATGCTGAACAGCACATATTATTTGGGAATTGCAAATTGGTACATGATACTACTACATATTTATTAGGCTAAAATTCAAAACATTGCCAACATCCAGTTCTGGTGAGAATGTGGAGCAACAGAAACTCTTATTCATTGCTGGTGGGAATAAAAAATGGTTCAGCCACTTTGAGAGAGAGTTTGGCAGTTTTTTTACAAAGCTAAATATAGTCTTACCACACTATATGGCAATTTCTCTTTTAAGTATTCATCTAACTGATTTGAAAACTTATGTCTCAGGTTTTACAAAAACCTGCTGTAAATGTTTATAGCAGTTGTACTCATAATTGCTAAACTCAAAACGCCCTTCAACAGTTGAATGGTAAAATGTGAAGCAACCATATAATAGAATATTATTCAGTAATAAAATAAAATGAGCACTAATATTCATAACAGTATTATTCACAATAGCCAAAAAGGTGGAAACAACCCAAATACTCATCAACAGATGGGTGGATAAACAAAATGCGGTATGTACATACAATGGGATGTTATTCAGCCTGAAAAAGGTATGAAATTCGGACACATGCTACAACATGGATGATCCTTGAAAACATTAAGCTAAGTGAAAAACAGCCAGACATAAAAGGACAAATACTGTGTGATTTTACTTATATGAGTTTTCTAGAATAGGCAAATTCATAGAGATGGAAAGTAGAACAGAGGTTACTAGGGGCTCGAGGGAAAGAAGAAATGGGGAGTTATTCAGTAATGGTGAAATAGGATGGCGAAATAAACAGCAGTGGTGATTGCACAATAATGTGAATGTGTTTAATGCCACTAAATTGTATACTTGAAAATGATGAAAATGATAAATTTGATGTTATGGATGTTTTACCACAATATGGATGGCACAAAATATGCATGTGTTGAAAGAGGGAAAAAATGAAACGAGCTATCAAGCCACAAAAAGACATGGATACATCTAAAATGCATATTGTTAAGTGAAAAAGGCTCTCAACGAGTTGGCACTTCACCTCTGTGGTCCTCCTCCCCAAAACTCATTATACAAGTCTATTTGTGAGATAATCATCACATAAATTACAAGAGAGGGGCAGCCTGCAAAACATTTGACCATCATTCCTCAGAACTATCAAGGTAATAAAAAACAAGGAAAATCAGAAAAACTGTCACAACTAGGAGGAGCCGAAGGAGACATGACAACTACATGTAATGTGGTGTCCTGGACAGGATTCTTCAACAGAAAAAGGAAATTAGGCAAAAACTAAGGAAATATGAATAAACTATGGTCTTTCGTTAATAATAACAGATCAGTATTGGTTCACTAGCTGTAACAAATGTATGACAGTCACGCAAGACATCGAAAACAGGGGAAACTGGGGGTAAAAGGTAACTCTCTTCTCGATTATTCTATAAATTTAAAACTCCTAAAAGTATTTTTAAAGCAAATATTAACATTGAGAATAATAGGAAAGATGCATGTGCTCCAATTATCTTCACAAACTCCTCATTTAGGAGTTACAAGAAGGGAAAGTCTCCCGGTTTGCAGAAACTGTGTGGTTTTACAAAAACAAACCAACAAACTAAAGTCTTTACCAATACTTTTCAAAATAATTCACTTTTAGCTTAAGGAAACAAATTCTACTGTACATTAAGATAAATGGAGATATTCTCAGATATGTCCTCCAGACTCTTAGTTATTAATTCATCAGTTCACTTGGAACCATAATTGAACTCCTATGCATTTAGCACTGTGCGAAGTCTCAGGCTGAAACAATAAATCAAATTCAGCAGGTAACTTCACAGAGCTGAGTCTGGCAGGGGAATCCAATTACAAACAGAAAACTACAATGATACAAACAGATCTCTAACTGCAGGATGAAACTGTGCTGTGGACACACAGAAGAGGAAGAGACCAAGAGAGGCCAGAGGAGGCTTCATGGAGGAAGCAATGTTTCAACTGAGTCTGCAAGGCTGAGTGCAAATACACGAGACCTCACAGGTGAGACTAGAATGCTCTTTACCGTCCAATTGTTTGGGCACAGGGAGGAATGTGTGCAAAGGCCCTGCGGCCTGTGGGGGCACAGGCTATCTGGAAAACCTGCGTCGTGGTGAGGTGGTAAGGTGGCCATCTCATGAAGGGGCCTGTCTGATCGGTATCAGGCTGGTCTCTATTTCTCACCAATGTAACCAACAGCAGAGAATTCTCAAACTGTCTTTTGTAGTGGAAGTGAACACCTCTCTACAACTCTGACTATTTTTGCCTCTATTAGAATGTATTTTCTTCCCATAACTACACACATGCTAAAAATGCAATCCCTTTCCATTATTGTAATATGACTGCTGCAGTTGACTTGCATGCTTTCTCCTCTGTGGGATGAGACAAACAACTAAGTTCCGTGCTTATTGTTAGATAAATGACAACTTCTGATCTGGGTGCCATCTGGAAATAGTCCCAATATTCAGCAGTACTTTACCCTATGCTTAATTCCTGTGTTGCTTTTCCAAAAAAAACCTTTCTCTGAAATATCTGTGGTTTTACTCATTAACCATTTTCTGTTCCCTTATATGTAGATTCATTAAACTTCCAAAAGAAAGTGCATTCATTCATTTATTCAAAAACATTGAGCACTTACTACTTTCAGGAACAAACCTGGATGGCTATAGTCATTAAAATAACGCTCTGTGCTGGAGAAAGCAAACTGCAAAACCTCAGTGGCCTAAAATAATGGGGAATTTGTTCTCACTCATGTAACTCATGTAAATTCTGGAGCTGGGCAGACAATAACCCAGGAACTAAGTTCCTTTAATCTTGTGGCTACTCTTTCTTTTAGGATCTCTAAGACTTTCATTTCCAGGTGGTAGATGGGAAGAAGAGGACAGACAAGGCATACCCTTTTCATCAGTCATCCTACAAGGGACATATCACTTTTGCTCATATTCCATTAGTGAGAACTAGCCACATGATCACAGGTAGATTCAGGGGGAGGGAGGACAGTGAGGGCAGGCTGGGAAATGTAGTCCCTGGCTGGCAGCAGATTGCAGCTACTGGTCCATACCATGGAGGCAGAATGTGCACCTTTGGTGGATGGCTCACCACCTCTGCCACCCTGCCAGAGACCCTAAGACTCGTTCTGATACATGGGAGCATCCTCAGCCAGAGAAGACTGAAAAATATTAACATCTAATCAAATTCTTTTCATCTCTGCTAGTTCACACCTCCTGAGAGTCCTTTAAAATTAGCAAAGAGAGGGGTTTCTTTGGTGGCAAATGGTTAAGAATCTGCCTGCCAATGCAGAGGACATGGGTTCAAGCCCTGGTCCAGGAAGATCCCACAAGCCCGGAGCAACTAAGCCCATGTGCCACAACTACTGAAGCCCGCGCACCTAGAGCCCATGCTCCGCAACAAGAGAAACCACTGCACTGAGAAGCCCACACACCACAACGAAGAGTAGCCCCTGCCCACCGCAACTAGAGAAAGCCTGTGCACAGCAACAAAGACCCAATGCAGCCAATAAACAAATAAGTAAATAAATATTTTAAAAATTAGCAAAGAGAACCCAGAGAGCAAGTGTAAAACCTGTTTGCTAAAATCCACAAAAATTGGCACTGATTGGAACACTAGGCAATAGTCAATAACTTGCCTTTCTGCCCCAGGATACAAGAAAGAAGGTATATGGACCTATTTTATACACTCCATCTCTGACAGTAAATCCCCAGGCTGCAGGAATTAGACACCTTATTGTCTCAAGCCCCGTTACCATAAAGCATGAGCTCGTGCCCAGCATTGCTCTGACTACATAAACAGATGAGAGTCCACCACTTTTTTTTATGATAGGTGATCTGCTTTTTATTTGCTTCAGATGCTTGAGATTTCCAGGAAGCTAAGGGCTGACCAGATGGTGCTTGGGCAGTGTAAGGTAGTTGGGGAATCACTGTCTATCAGCTATGCCATCTTGCCCCTCAGAGTTCCAGCGAAGAGTCCAGAGAGGAGTGTCAGCACAGGGGTTGCCTTTGAGATCAACCTCACAGCTGCTCACTTAAGGTCTAACTGTGGATTCCCATCTGCTGGTTGAGGAGTTTTGTGTGAGACAGAGCCACAGCTTGTATACCATGAGGACAATAAATCTATGATCCTTGTACAATGGAGAACATTAATTGTTATCATAGAATCCTAGTGTGTGTAGGAAAATGAAATTCAGTCAGATCTGGAGTCTCCTCTCTCTTTTTTTTTTTTTTTTGATGGGGACCATTTTTAAAGTCGTCATTGAATTTGTTACAATATTGCTTCTGTTTTATGTTTTTAGTTTCTTTGTTTTTGCCACAAGGCATGTGGGATCTTAGCTCCCCAATCAGGGATTGAACCTGCAACTCTTGCATTGGAAAGTGAAGTCTTAACCACCAGGGATGTCACTGGATTCACATTTCCACTGATGGGGGAGGGGCAGGATCTGTTTCTCTCCCTCCCACATGCCTCCTCTTGCAGTTGCTGCGATAGGGGTTTTTACTACACTCCCTACCGAGGCAGAGGGAGTCACTGTTTCCCATCTCTCTGTATCCTCACTTACTCCTTGCCAAGGGAGGAGGAAACACTCAACTAATGAGTGCTTGGTATCTATGGAGGCATTTTCCTGGCACCTTGTTTTCTTTTTACGTGTTGATTTTGCTGCTGCTTTTGTTTTTACCAGGGTGGGCAAGTGCGAGAGGTAACATGGACCTTCTGCATGCTCTGTGTTGTCACCTCACAGATCAGTCACAAGGTCAATGGCCCTCCTCTTTCGCTCCAGGCAAAAGGCCGACCTGGGTGTGGCTTGTCTTCTAGACACAAGGCTGAAGACTGTTCCCTGGGGCTTCTGAATCTGTTAGCAGCACCATAAGTGAGGGCTATAATCCCTCCGTTTTAGATGAGGTCTATTTCTGCTCCAATTTCTCCACCAGTAAGTCACAAGCAGATGTTAATACACGAGGCCTAAGAATGAGCAGATGTTAACAGGATGCCCCCATTTTGACCTCAGCCTCAGCCAATTCTGCTTTCCCCGGGGAACTTTGTATTTGGGGGACCGTTGGATCACCACTCATGAAACGGATGTGCTGATTCTCACTGACCCCTTGGGTTTGTTTCCTACCAATGAGAGCACAACGGGAGGACTGATGAGGGGTTGGAACCTCTACCTTTCAACATAGGTAAGTAAATAAAATAAGAAGTCCAAAATAATCCTATTACATATTGCTGTATACCCCAAATTCCAAAATATAATCAGTTATATAGAAACAGTACCAGCTCAAGGCACTTCTTTTTTCTATTCCTTTTTCTTACCAAATAATTTGAACCATATCATTTATCATTCATCTACTTCAGGGGAAATAGAAAAATGATAGGGGAACTGTGAGATGTATGACCGGTGGTTTCCGGATGTCAGTTCTAATGTTTGGTGAAAACCCAGTTAGGATGTGACATTTGTCTTCAGTAGCAGCGACTCATCCCCCGTGCTCTCTTGGAGGCAATGCATCATCCCTCCATCACTGAGCTGGACCTTTTCAAATCATGGTGTGTCCTGGAGCATGAATGCCCTTAAGCAAAATTCAAAAGGTGAACTCTTGCCTGGGGTGGCAGGAGGAGGAGGAAGATGGGAGACTAAAAAAAACTATGTCAAAGTTTTCCATATTCAGAGAAAATCTCCTTATGGATGATTCCCTTCACTGAGCAACAGGAAGAGAAAGCTTGATTCTGTTTCTCTACTCTAGGAGGGCAACCAGAAGCAAAGCTGCACTTGTAAATAGAAAACCAAGCAATCAGACCACACTGGCTATATCAGACACCTCATATGCCCTGTTGCTCACCTCTTTTATTCCAGCTTTGGCTGTGGTAACCAGCTGTGGCAGCACCTTGCTCTGCTGCACAGGGGGCTTCTTGGCATCTGCTGGAATCTCCTCAGCCATTCTGACGCATGTGTGCATCTGGGAGTATGAGCCACCCTGGGCCAACAGAAGTCCCTGGAAAAACACCGGCCTCTTTCGTGTCTGGAGAGAACAATTCTGACATGCATGCTACCTGGCTCCTCAGAGGGGTCTCAGCAGGACTGAGGTCCACTTGCCCACAGCAGTGACCAGCTGCCCCAGCTTCCTGATTACACTCTTCTCAGACTCCCACTCCTGTTCCTTGGGTTCACTTTCCTAAATAAATGACCTCCACATAAGACCTGGACACAGGATCCACCTTGGGGTCGGGGGAACACAGGCTAAAACACTAGTTTAATGGGCTTTTCAGATGACAGTACTAAATGATCCTAGAAACTAGGACACCCTCAAGATGACTATATATATATATATATATATATATATATATATATATAGTTTATTTCTTTCCTCTTTGTTATGGAAACATGGAAATATGCACAAGACTCAAGAAAATAGTATAAGGGACCCTCATGTATCCATCTCTAAGCTTTAATAATTGTTAGCGTTCTTCCTTTTCCAGCAGATTTTTAAGGGTAATTTGTTTGCTAATAATAAATGTTGAGATGCTCTAATTACCATGACTGCCTAAACATTAGCTTAAAAGTACCTGTGTTGTAACAATCAGAAAACTTCTAAGCTCTAAAATGAAAACTGATGCTATCCTTGCTTACCACAGTGATTGGAACAAGGACTAATTCAGGGCATGATCTTCTCCCCCTCAACCCCTTCACCTCATCCCTACCTCAGTCACAGGACGGCGTTTGGATGGGCAAACTTGACCTATTAGTCTACTCAGACCGGAGCCCAACATTTTGTTAGACTGTTGTGGAAAGTGACTTTTTTTCTCCCACTGGAGCAAAGCAAGGCAGCATGCATCCCCACAATTTACTGGCAACCACCCTGTGTTCATGAAGCAAGGTGGCCTCAAGCTAACACCATAGAGAACCCAGTAGGGACACAGAAAAGCACTCGGTGCTCGTGATATCACTGAGCCATTGGATCAACTACTGTCTGACATGCCCATACTTTAAAGTTTTCAGTTATAAAAACCAATAAATTCCTATTACAATTTAAGACAATATGGGTTTTCCATAACTTTCATACATATAGATTCTAACAAATGGATTTCATTTAGAAGTCACGACATTTACAAGGGTTTTCAAAGTCTTTTCATCAAACATGGTTATAATAAAATTAAGATAGTTTTAGTTATAAGGAAAATAAATTTACGCTTCTTTTTCAAGGTTACCAAATAAATGAAGTCTTGTTGGATAAGACATGAGCATATCAGAACTTGTAATTTTTTTTAACCATAAGATCATCACTAATCAGTAATTGTTTCAAGAAGGTTCATGAGTTCCCAAGCATTATGAAAACCTTACATTCAAAAATGATGCATATATTTGCATGAAGGTCTCCTCATTATTGTTGCTATTTTTGCCAACCCCAAAATATCACTGCCACCTATTCCTCTGCTGCTGGAACAGCAACTCAGTCTGTGACACTTTCCTGGTGCCATCCTGAGTCCTAACCAGAACACTGACTGAAGACAGTTTAATAAAAGAGCTTTATCTTCATCAAGCTAATGCTTTCAGACATCAAACAACTTTTTCAAATTCATATCTTCTTTCCTGGATTTGCCACAACCAACAATTTATAGCACTAAACCTAGAAAAAAAATCCTACAACCTTAAGAATTTATGTCCTAAGCTTTATGGGATAAAAATAGGCAGAGCAGCAGTTGAAATTTATGTTTCTCCAGAAGGTAGCAAGAATAGGGTCAATACAGAATACCCTCAGGAGTCCTGAAGCCAGCTCTCCCTGTTACCTTGCTGATGCTTTTATTGCTTTTATTTCTCAAATGTAGAATGTATTTGCAAAGTCACTGTACACTCTATTTGTAGAGAAATAAAGAAAGCAACAAAGATTCCCACTGTGACACAAAGACATGAAATATACTGTCAGCTGGAGATGCTTATCCAGCCCTTGCTAGAACAAGATGACCAGAGCTCTGAAGAATAGGCATTAAGGCAGAGGAGGGAAAGGGGGGGGGGCATACTAGAAGGGTCAAGATGAGAGAAAGAGGGAGAAAACAGGAGTAGGGGAGTGCAGGGAGACAGAGAGAGGAAGGACTCAGCTGGAAGAGAGAATGTGTGTTCAGTGGGACAAACAACACTACAGAAAGCATCAAAGTGTGCCTATAAGACAGGAAGAGAATATATGGTGATGACTTCTTTCTACGCACGACAAATGACCTACAGTGATATGTTACTAAACCAGGGGATCGAATCCATTTTATGTCACTCTTCGCTGGGAAAATCTTAGCAGTTTCACATGGCCTGTGACTCTAGGGACAAACACTAAAGTGATAGACACTGAAGGTGTTTCATAATATGTCTCCATTCTTCCTAAACAACTGGATATCCCTTTACTCCCTACAACTGGATATCTGCTCTACTCCCACCACATGATTCCTTTTCACACCCACAGAGAGTCATTTTACCACCTTATCTATGTCCACGCTGCTGCCTCTCCCTGGATTACTCCTCTCATTCTTCACACACAACTCCATGGAAATCCAAAAGGACTCACCTCACATTCTGCCTTCTCCCAGAAGCCTTCCTTAACCAATCTAGCCTCAACTGATCCCCATTCCCCCACCAACCCAATCTTCTGAAGACTGGCTAAACTCAGCCTGAATCATTCTCTTCCTGAAACAACCTGGGGAATGAATGAATGAAATAAGTAAACTGCACCATTAGTGTCCATTCTTAATTACTCATTGCCTTGCTCTACTGATTATTTCATGCATAAATCTTTCTCTTTGCATACAAATTGCACACTCTAGACAAATAAATGATACATCCAACTTCAGAAAAATAGACTTTTAATACTGGGAGTCTTCTGCACCTTTCCCTTCAATGGGATAGCATTTCTCTAGTAAAAAAATCAAAGGAGAAGGGTATTCTATATGAGAAATTCCTCTTGGTCTAAACATGTGTGTGGGATTCAGATTCTAGTAGATTCAGTACTTTAAAGAAACATCTTATGCTTCAACTTTTAAGAGACAGGAGGCAATTTCTGATAATCAAAGGGTGTGTCTATTCTAGTACCCCTTCTAGAAGGAGAGACAACTCTTGGTCTGACAAAAAGAGATGCCCTATCTGCTGAGCCATGCAGAGCCAAAACCTGAAGCAATATTATGTGAGAGCTGTCCTACTGATGTGGCAATGCTTTGTGTTATGCTGTTTTTAAATGGTGTTTGAAGATCCACATTCCCTGAGACTAACTAGCAGCAGAAAAGCCCACTTAGAGCAAAATTATAACAGGGGACACATTTCATTGTGAATTTTATGATTAAAAAAAAAAAAAGCTTTGAGGGAGATCAAGATGGTAGAATAAAAGGACACAGAGCTCACCTCCTCCCAAAATACATCTACATGTGGAAGAATCCGCACAGAATACCTACTGAATGCTGACAGAAGATCTCATACAACCAAAAGTGCAAGAAAGATCACCACAAAACTGGGTAGAATGAAAGAAAAAAAAGGAATCAAGACAGGCCCTGGGAGGGAGCTATGAAAGAGGAGGGAATCCACATAAGGCTATCAGCTGATTTCTCTACAGAAATGTTGCAGGCCAGAAGGGAGTGGCAAGATATAAATTCAAAGCCCTGAAAGGGAAAAACCTGCAACCTAGGATACACTATCCAGAAAGATTATCATTTAGAATACAAGGAGAGGTAAAGAGTTACTAAGAAAAGCAAAAACTAACAGAATACAGCAATACTAAACCTATCCTAAAAGAAATACTGAAGGGTCTTTTCTAAATAGAAAAGAAGCAAGAATCTACAGGAAACAGAAAATCACAATGGGAAAGTAAATCAGTTCAATAAATCAGTACACAGATTTTTAAAAAATTCTTGTGAAAGTGATGATGACTGACATGAACAGCAAAAGAATAAACATGCAGATGTAAAAGAGGACACCAAAATCATAAAATGTGGGGGAGGGGAGTAAGAAAATGTAGATTTTTTTTTTTTTTAAGAATGTGTTTGAGCCTTTGTGACTACCAGCCTAAAGCAAGTAGATACAGTAATAGATTAGCATACTTGAAAAACAGGGTAACCACAAATCAAAAACATACAATAGAATCACAAAAAAAATTAAATAAAAAGAAGAGAACTCAAGCAAAATACAAAAGAAAATCATCAAACCACAAAAGCAAAAAGAAAAAGAAAAAGAAAGGAACAAAGAAGAAATATAAAATCAACTGGAAACAAGATTTTAAATGGCAACAGATACATATTTATCAATAATTACCTTAAATGTCAATGGACTAAATGCTCCAATCAAAAGACACAGAGTGGCAGACTGGATAATAAAACAAGAGCCTACAATACACTGCCTACAAGAGACCCACTTCAGGGCAAAGGACACACATAGGTTGAAATTGACTAGATGGAAAAAAGATATTTCATGCAAATGAAAAGGACAAGAAAGCAGGGGTAGCAATACACATATCAGACAAAATAGACTTTATAACAAAGGCCATAAAGATAGATAAAGAAGGGGGCTTCCTAGGTGGCGCAGTGGTTGAGAATCCGCCTGCCAATGCAGGGGACACAGGTTCGATCCCTGCTCCAGGAAGATCCCACATGCCACGGAGCAACTAAGCCAGTGCACCACAACTATTGAGCCTGTGCTTTAGAGCCCGTGAGCCACAACTATTGAGCCCATGTGCTGCAACTACTGAAGCCCATGCGCCTAGAGCCCACGCTCCACAACAAGAGAAGCCATGGCAAAGAGGAGCCCGCGCACCACAACGAAGAGTAGCCCCCACTTACCGCAACTAAAGAAAGCCCGCGCACAGCAAAAAAGGAGACCCAACACAGCCAATAAAATAAATTAATTAATTAATTAAAAAAAAGATAGATAAAGGAGGACACTATATAATGATAAAAGGATCATTACAAGAAGAGGATATTATACTGCACCCAATATAAGAGCACTCAAATACATAAAACAAATACTAACAGATATAAATGGAGAAACTGATGGGAATACAATAATAGTAGAAGACTTCAACACCCCACTCACATCAATGGACAGATCTTCCAGACAGAAATCAATAAGCCAACAGAGATCCTATGACACAGTAAGACAGTTAGACTTAATTGATATTTTCAGGACATTACATCAAAATAACACCAGAATACACATTCTTTTCAAATGCACATGGAACACTCTGTAGGATAAATCACATACTGGGACACAAAACAAGCCTCAACAAATTTAAGAGGACAGAAATTATTTCAAGCATCTTTGATGACCACAACAACATGAAACTAGGTATCAACCACAGAAAGAGAAACAAAGGGGGAAAAAAAGATTACATGGAGACTAAATAACATGCCACTAAAAAACCAATGGGTCAAACGGCAGAGTCAAGATGGCGGTGTGGGAAGAAGTGGAGTTCGCATCTCCCCACAACTAGATCAGTTGCCAGAGGCTGGTGGGGGACCTGAGGCCCAAGGAGACCAGAGGAACCCCTGAGCAACCAGGTAGGACATAGGGGAAGTTGGGGCAAGGGTGCGAATAAGTGGAAGCCAGGCAGGACCTACGCCCATGTGGGGTGGCTGGGTGAGGAGGGAGGTTCCTGCCTGGAGAGACCCTCGGGGTGTAGGGGGATTGGGGGACTGCATCTGGGTTTCTCTTGCCCAGGTGGCCAGGAGGCCTGCTGCACTCCTGGGTCTGGGGGCCTGCTGGGCTCCCCAGTGGGGTCCTCCACCCTCCAAGGTCCCCTCCGGGCTGCCTGGGTCCTAGGGGTGTAGGAGGGAGGGAGGAGGGATGAAGAGGTGGAGAGGCAGACTGGTGGGGGGATCCTTTGAGATTGCAGGATCGGGGAGGCCAGAGGGCGTTTCCCCTGCCCACTCGGCTGGGGAAGCCGACTGCGCTCCCAGGCCTGGTCCTTCACTCTCAGGGGCCCCCTCCGGCAAGTGGGTCCTAGGGGCATGGGAAGGAGGGGTAAGGCAGAAAAGGAAGAGAGGCAAACAGTGGGGGTGGGAAGGGACTTCTTAAGACCAGAAGAATAGGAGAGGTGCCACTGGGTATTCCTTCCTGGCAGGTCCTCCACCTTCCAAGGGCCCCTTTGGGTCAGTGGTCCTAGAAGTGTAGGAGGGAAGTGGTGGGGGGGAAAGAAGAGAGGTGGAAGAGGGGAGGGACCCTCTGGGATCAGAGGATCGGGGGAGGAGCAGAAGGCATTTCCGCTGCCCACTGGCGTGGGAAGCCTGTTGGGCTCCTGGGCCTGGTCTTGAACTCTCCAGGGCCCCCTCACAGACATGTTGGTCCTGGGGGTGTAGGAGCATGGCAGGGGAAGAGGAAGAGAGGCAGACCAGTTGTGGGACATTCCGGGATCAGAAGACCAGGGAAGGTGCGGAGGACCTTTCCCCTGCCCACTTGGGCCCGGGGGCCCTGCTGGGCTCCCAAGTCTGGTCCCTCATTCTCTGGGGCCCTCTCTGACTGCAAGGGTCCTCCAGGCATGGGAGGGAAGAAGGAGATGGGGAAGAGGAAGAGAGGCAGACAGTGGTGGGGAGGACCGTACAGGACCGGAGGATCAGGGGAGACTGCAGGAAATCTCCCTACCCACTTGGCACCAGGAAGCCTGTTGTGCTCCCAGGCCTGATCTTCAGCCCTCCAAGGGCCCCTCTAGGTGGCACTGGTTCTAGGGGTGTAGGAGGAAACAGGGGAGAAAAGGAGAGGCGGGCAGGGGAGGGTGCCCTCAGGGATTGGAGGATCGAGGGAGGCAGGGAAAGTATTTCCCCTGCCCACTAGCCCTGAGAAGACTGCTGGGCTCACAGACCTGGTCCTTCACACTCCGGGGCCCCCTCCACTGCTTGGGACCTAGGCGAGTGGGAGGGAAGGAGGAGGGGAAGAAGAAAAGAGGCGGACAGGGACCCTCCAAGACTGTGAGATCTGGGGAAGTGCCACAGGTGCTTCCCTAGCCCAGTTGGCCCTGGGAAGCCTGTTGGGTGTCAGAGTCTGATGTCCTGCCTTCCAGTGCCCCCTCCAGCTGTGAGGGTCCTAGGGGAATAGGAGGGGGGTGTGGGGAAGAAGAGAGGCCAAGGGGGAGGGACCCGTTGAGATCAGAGGACTGGAGGAAGTGCCTAGCATTTCTCCCACCAACTCGGGCCCAGGGAGCCTGCTGGGTACATGGACCTGGTCCTTTACCCCCAGGGCCAGAGGCATTCCTGGGCCCCTCTGCCTCATTGAGCCTAAGCCCCATTCCCCACCACCCCCAAGGCCTTTTCTAAGCATAGGCCCCAGCCACTGCCTAACCTCCACCCTTGCCTAAGCCCCGCCCCCACAGCCAAGACCTTTTCTGGCTTTTTTTTTTTTCCTTTTTGCTTTCTTTGTTTTTTTCTTTTTCCCACCTCCTCACTTCAGCTATTGCAGTTGTTTTACCTTCCAGTTGTTGCTCTATTTTTTTTTAATTTTTTCTAACACATCTGTTAGTTCCTATTCTTATTGTATTTTTTACCTTGCTATTGTTCTGCTACTTTTTTTTTCTTTCTATTTTTTTTTCCTTTTCCTGCTCCACATGGCTTGTGGGATCTTGATTCACAAGCCCAGGGTCAGGCCTGAGCTCCTGAGGTGGGAACTCTGAGTCCAAAACATTGGACTAACAGGGAACCCCAGACCCCAGGGAATATTCATCAGAGTGAGGTCTCCCAGAGGCTCTCACCTCAGCACCAAGACCCAGCTATACTCAACAGCCTACAAACTCCAGTGCTTGCAACCTCAGGCCAAACACCCTGTGAGAACACAATCCTGCCCATCCAAAGGAAGGGGAAAAATGAGATGACAAAAAATATGTTACAGATGAAGGAACAAGGTAAAAACACACAAAACCAAATAAATGAAGAGGAAATAGGCAACCTAGCTGAAAAAGAATTCAGAGGAATAACAGTAAAGATGATCCAGAATCTTGGAAATAGAATCAAGAAAATACAAGAAATGTTTAACAAAGATCTAGAAGATGTAAAGAACAATCAGAGATAAACAACACAATAACTGAAATGAAAAATACAGTGGAAAGTATCAATAACAGAATAACTAAGGCAAAAGAATGAATAAGTGAGATGGAAGATAGAATGGTGGAAATAAATGCCAAGGAAGAGAATAAAGAAAAAAGAATGAAAAGAATTGAGGACAGTCTTAGAGATCTTTGGGACAATACTAAACACAATAACATTCAAATTCTAGGGGTCCCAGAAGAAGAAGAGAAAATGAAAGGGTCTGAGAAAATATTCAAAGAGATTATAGTGGAAAACTTCCCTAACATGGGAAAAGAAATAGTCTCCCAAGTCCAGGAAGCAGAGAGAGTCCCATAAAGGATTAACCCTAGAAGAAACACACCAAGACACATATTAGTCAAATTAACAAAAATTAAATTCAAAGAAACATATTAAAAGCAGCAAGGGAAAAGCAAAAAATAACATACAAAGGAAACCCTATAAGGTTATCAGCTGATTTTTCTGCAGAAACTCTACAGGCCAGAAAGGAGTGGCAGGATATACTAAAAGTGATGAAAGAGAAAAACCTACAACCAAGATTACTCTACCCAGCAAGGATCTCATTCAGATTTGATGGAGAAATCAAAAGCTTTACAGACAAGCAACAGCTAAGAGAATTCAGCACCACCAAACCAGCTTTACAACAAATGTTAAAGGAAAGTCTCTAGGAGGGAAACACAAGAGAAAAAAAAGACTCACAAAAACAAACCCAACACAATTAAGAAAATGGTAATAGGAACATACATATCAATAGTAACATTAAATATAAATGGATTAAATGCTCCAACCAAAAGACACAGACTGGCTTAACAGAAACAAAAACAAGACCTACACGTATGTTGTCTACAAGAGACCCATTTCATACCTAAAGACACATACAGACACATACAGAAAGTGGAGGGATGGAAAAAGATATTATATGCAAATGGAAACTGAAAGCTGGAGTAGCAATACTCATGTCAGATAAAATAGACTTTAAAATAAAGACTGTTACAAGAGATAAAGAAGGATACTATATGATGATCAAAGGATCAACCCAAGAAGAATTTGTAACACTTGTAAATATTTATGCACCCAACACAGGAGCACCTCAATACATAAGGCAAATGCTAACAGCCATAAAAGCAGAAATTGATAGTAACACAATAATAGTAGGGGATTTTAACACCCCGCTTACGTCAATGGACAGATCATCCAAACAGAAAATAAACAAGGAAACACACTTTAAATGACACAATAGACCAGATAGATTTAATTGATATTTATAGGACATTCCAGCCCAAAGTGGCAGAATACACTTTCTTCTCAAGTGTGCATGGAACATTCTCCAGGATAGATCACATCTTGGGTCACAAATCAAGTCTCGGAAAATTCAAGAAAATTGAAATCCTATCAAGCATCTTTTCTGACCACAACACTATGAGATTAGAAATCAACTACAGGAAAAAAACTGTAAAAAACACAAATACATAGAGGTTAAACAATGCACTACTAAATAACCAAGTGTCCACTGAAGAAATCAAAGAAGAAATTTAAAAATACATAGAAATAAATGACAATGAAAACAGGATGACCCAAAACCTATGGGATGCAGCAAAAGCAGTTCTAAGAGGGAAGTTTATAGCAATTCAATCTCACTTCAAGAAACAAGAAAAATCTCAAGTAAACATTCTAGCCATACACCTGAAACAACTAGAGAAAAAAGAACATAGAAAACCCAAAATCAGTAGAAGGAAAGAAATCATAAAGATCAGAGCAGAAATAAATTAAATAGAAATGAAGAAAACAATAGCAAAGATCAATAAAACTAAAAGTTGGTTCTTTGAGAAGATAAACAAAATTGATAAACCTTTAGCCAGACTCATCAAGAAAAAAAAGGGAGAGGACACAAATCAACAAAATTAGAAATGAAAAAGGAGAAATCACAACGGACCGCGCAGAAATACAAAGGATTATAAGAGACTACTATAAACAACTATATGCCAATAAAATGGACAACCTCGAAGAAATGGACAAATTCCTGGAAAGGTACAATTTTCCAAGACCAAATCAGGAAGAATTAGAAAATATAAACAGACCTATCACAAGTAATGAAATTGAAACTGTAATAAAATATCTTCCAACAAACGAAAGTCCAGGACCAGATGGCTTCATGGGTGAATTCTATCAAACGTTTAGAGAAGAGCTAACACCTATTCTTCTGAAACTCTTCCAAAAAATTGCAGAGGGAGGAACACTCCCAAATTTGTTCTACAAGGCCACTGTTACCCTGATATCAAAATCAGACAAAGATATCACAAAAAAAGAAAATTAGAGACCAATATCACTGATGAACATAGATGCAAAAATCCTCAACAAAATACTAGCAAAGATAATCCAACAACGCATTAAAAAGATCATACACCATGATCAAGTGGGTTTTATCTCTGGAATGCAAGGATTCTTCAATATACGCAAATCAATCCATGTGATACACCACGTAAACAAATTGAAGGATAAAAACCACATGACCATCTCAACAGATGCAGAAAAAGCTTTTGACAAAATTCAACACCCACTTATAATAAAAACTCTCCAGAAAATGGGCATAGAGGGAACCTACCTCAACATAATAAAGGACATATATGATAAACCCACAGCAAACATTATTCTCAATGGTGAAAAACTGAAAGCATTTCCACTGATGTCAGGAACAAGATAAGGATGTCCACTCTCGCCACTTTTATTCAACATAGTTTTGGAAGTCCTGGCCATGGCAACCAGAGAAGAAAAAGAAATAAAAGGAATCCAAATTGGAAAAGAAGATGTAAAACTGTCACTGTTTGCAGATGATATGATACTATACACAGAAAATCCTAAAGATGACACCAGAAAACTACTAGAACTAATCAATGAATTTGGAAAAGTAGCAGGATACAAAATTAATGCACAGAAATCTCTTGCATTTCTATAAACTAACAATGAAAAATCAGAAAGACAAATTAAGGAAACAATCCCCTTTACCATCGCAACAAAAAGAATAAAATACCTAGGCATAAACCTACCTAACGATACAAAAGACTTGTATTCAGAAAACTAAAAAACAGTGATGAAAGAAATCAAAGATGACATGAACAGATGGACTGGATGACATGTTCTTGGACTGGAAGAATCAACATTGTGAAAATGACTATACTACCCAAAGCAATTTACAGATTCAATGCAATCCTTATCAAATTACCAATGGCATTCTTGACAGAATTAGAACAAAAAATTTTACAATTTGTGTGGAAACACAAAAGACCTGGAACAGCCAAAGCAATCTTGAGAAAGAAAAACAGAGCTGGAGGAATCAGGCTCCCCAATTTCAGACTATACCACAAAGCTACAGTAATCAAGACAGTATGGTACTGGTACAAAAACAGAAATCTAGATCAATGGTATAGGATAGAAAGCCCAGAGATAAACCCACACACATATGGTCACCTAATATATGACAAAGGAAGCAAGAACATACAATGTAGAAAAGACAGCCTCTTCAATATGTGGTGCTGGGAAAACTGGACAGCTACATGTAAAAGAATGAAACTAGAACACTACCTAACACCATACTCACAAATAAACTCAAAATACATTAAAGACCTAAATGTAAGACCAGACACTATAAAACTCTTAGAGGAAAATATAGGCAGAACACTTTATGACATAAATCATAGCAAGATCTGTCTTGACCCACCTCCCAGAATAATGAAAATAAAAACAAACAAAACAAAAAAACAATTGGGACCTAATGAAACTTAAAAGCTTTTGCACAGCAAAGGAAACCATAAACAAGACAAAAAGACAACCCTCAGAATGGGAGAAAATATTTGTAAATGAAGCAACTGACAAAGGATTAATCTCCAAAATACACAAGCAGCTCATGAAGCTCAATATCAAAAAAAAACAAACAACCCAATTCAAAAATGAGTGGAAGACCTAAATAAACATTTCTCCAAGGAAGACATACAGATGGCCAACAGACATATGAAAAGATCCTCAACATCACTAATCATTAGAGAAATGCAACTCAAAACCACAATGAGGTATCACCTCACACCAGTCCAAAAGGCCATCATCAAAAAATCTAGAAACAATAAATGCTGGAGAGGGTGTGGAGAAAAGGGTACCCTCCTGCACTGTTGGTGGGAGTGTAGATTCATACAACCACTATGGAGAACAGTATGGAGGTTCCTTAAAAAACTAAAAATAGAACTACCATATGACCCAGCAATCCCACTACTGGGCATGTACCCAGAGAAAACCATAATTCAAAAAGATACATGTACCACAATGTTCACTGCAGCATCACTTACAATAGCCAGGACATGGAAGCAACCTAAATGCCCATCGACAGGTAAGTGGATAAAGAAGATATGGCACATATATACAATGGAATACTACTCAGCCATAAAAAGGGATGAAATTGAGCTATTCATAGTGAGGTCAATGGAACTAGAGTCTGTCATACAGAGTGAAGTAAGCCAGAAAGAGAAAGACAAATACCGTATGCTAACACGTATATACGGAATCTAGAAAAATGGTACTGATGAACCTAGTGGCAGGGTAGGAATAGAGATGCAGACATAAAGGATGGACTTGAGTACACCAGGGGGAGGGGAGGCTGGGACACAGTGAGAGAGTAGCATCGACATATATACACTACCATATGTAAAACAGATGGCTAGTGGGAAGCTACAACAGAGCACAGGAGACCAGCTTGATGCTTTGTGAAGAGTTAAAGGGGTGGGATAGGGAGGTTGGGAGGGAGGTTCAAGAGGGAGGGGATACGGGGATATATGTATACATGTGGCTCTTTCATTTTGTTGTACAGCAGAAACTGACACAATACTGTGAAGCAATTATACTTCAATAAAGATTAAAAAACAACAACAATGGGTCAACAATGAAATCAAAGAGGAAATTTAAAAATACCTTGAGACAAATGACAAAGAAAACACAACCATACAAAATCTAGGGTATGCAGCAAAAGCTGTCCTAAGAGGGGAGTTCATAGTGATACAAGCCTTCCTCAAAAAACAAGGAAATCTCAAATAAACAACCTAACCTACCACCTAAAACAATTAGAAAAAGAAGAACAAACAAAACCTAAGGTCATCAGAAGGAGGGAAATAATAAAGATCAGAGAGGAAATAAACAAAATACAGGTTTTAAAAAATAGAGAAAAAATCAATAAAACCAAGATCTGGTTTTTCGAAAGGGTAAACAAAATTGACAAACCTCTGGCCAGGCTCACCAAGAAGAAAACGGAGAGGACCCAAATAAACAAAATAAGAAATGAAAGAGGAGAAATAACAACTGATACTGCAGAAATACAAAAACCATAAGTGAATACTATGAACAATTATATGCCAACAAATTGGACAACCTAGATGAAATGGACAAGTTTCTAGAAAAATAAGCCCACCAAAACTGAATAAAGAAGAAATAGATAATTTGAACAGACCAATCACTAGAAGTGAAATAGAATCTGTAATTTAAAAAACTCACTGCAAACAAAAGTTCAGGACCAGATGGCTTCACTGGGGCATTCTACCAAACATACAAAGAAGAACCTATACCAATCCTTCTCAAACTGTACCAAAAAACTGAAAAGGAGGGAACACTCCCAAATTTATTCCATGAAGCCACCATCACCCTGATACCAAAACCAGAAAAAGACAATACCCAAAATTACAGGCCCATACCTTTGATAAATACAGATACAGAAATTCTCAATGAAATATTACCAAACAACACATAAAAAAATCATGCACCACAATCAAGTTAGAATCATCCCAGGGTCACAAGGATGGTTCAATACATGCAAATCAATCAAGGTGATACACACATCAACAAAAGAAAAGACAAAAATCACATGATCATCTCAATAGATGCAGAAAAAGCATTTCATAAAATTCAACATCCATTAATGATAATAACTCTACCAAAGTGGTATAGAAGGAACATATCTCAACATAATAAAAGCTATTTATGACAAACTCACAGCCAACATAATACTCATCACTGAAAAACTGAAAGCCTTTCCACTGAAATCTGGAACATGACAAGGATGCCCACTCTCACTTCTTCTACTCAACATAGTACTGGAAGTCCTAGCCACCATAATCAAAGAGGGAAAAGGAATAAAAGGTATCCCAATCAGAAGGGCAGAGGTAAAACTGTCATCATTTGCAGATGATATGATACCATATATAGAGAACCCTAAAGACTCCATACAAAAACTACTAAAACTGATAAATGAATTCAGCAAGGTAGCAGAATACAAGATTAACATACAGAAATCTATCACATTTCTTTACACTAACAAATATCAGAAAGGGAAAGTAAAAAAAAAAAAATCCCTTTTAAAATTGCATCAAAAAGAATAAAATACTTGGGAAAAAAACCTGACCAAGGGAGTGACTTATACGCCGAGAACTATAAAACACTGATAAAGGAAACTGAAGATGATTCAAAGAAATGGAAAGATACCAGATGGTCTTAGATTGCAAGAATCAACCTTGTCAAAATGGCCATACTGCCCAAAGCAATGTACAGATTTAATGTGACTCCTATCAAATTACCCATGACATTTCTCACAGAAGTAGAATATGTGTTCTAGTTCTGTAATCCTAAAATTTATATGGAAACACGAAAAACCCAGAACTGTCAAAGCAATCCTGAGGAAAAAGAACAAAGCTGGAGGTATATCCCTCCCACACTTCAGACAATACTTCAAAGCAACAGTAATCAAAACAGCATAGTTATGGCACAAAAAAAAGACATATGGATCAATTAAACAGTATAGAGAGTTCAGAAATAAACCCACACATCTACAGTCAATTAATCTTTGACAAAGGAGACAAGAATAAACAATGGAGAAAACACAGTGGTGTAGGGAAACCTGTACAGCTGCAGGTAAATCAATGAAGTTAGAACATACCCTCTCACCACACACAAAAATAAACTCAAAATGGCTTAAAGACTTAAATATAATACATGACACCATAAAACTCCTAGAAGAGAATACAGGCAAAATATTCTCTGACATAAATTGTACCAATGTTTTCTTAGATCAGTCTCCCAAGGCAATAGAAATAAAAGCAAAAATAAACAAATGGGACCTAACCAAACTTATAAGCTTCTGTACAGCAAAGAAAATCAAAAATAAAACAAAAAGACAACCTATGGAATGGGAGAAAGTATTTGCAAACAATGCAACAGACAAGGGGTTATTCTCCAAAATATAGAAACAGCTCATACAACTCAATAACAAAAAAACAACACAGTCAAAAAATGGACAGAAGACCTAAATAGACATTTCTCCAAAGAAGACATACAGATGGCCAACAGGCACATGAAAAGATGTTCAACACAGCTAATTATCAGAGAAATGCAAATCAAAACTACAATGAGGTATCACCTTACACCAGTCAGAATGAATGGCCATCATTAAAAAGTCTACAAATAAATCAACTATACTCCAATAAAAAATTTTTTAAGTCTACAAATAATAAATACTGGAGAAGGTGTGGAGAAAAGGGAACTCTCCTACACTACTGGTGGGAATGTAAATTGGTGTATCCAATATAGAGAACAGTATGGAGGTTCCTTAAAAAAACTAAAAGTAGAGTTACCACATGATCCAGAAATCCCACTCCTGGACATATATCCAGACAAAACTCTAACTGGAAAAGATACATTTACCCCAATGTTCAAAGCAGCACTATTTACAATAGCCAAGACATGAAACAACCTAAATGTCCATCAGCAGATGAATGGATAAAGAAGATGTGGTACATAGTGGGTTGGTCAAAAAGTTCATTTGGTTTTTTCCATAAGATGGCTCTAGTAGCACTTAGTTGTCTTTAACTTCATTCAAAATAATTTTGTTAAAATGCACAGCTGTCATATCAGTGTGCATTAAAAAAAAAAAAAACCACATCAAAATTGGTGAATTTTTGTGTAGCCATTTTAATATTGAAGATGGAAGAAAAAAGCAACATTTTTGGCATATTCTTTTTTATTATTTCAAGACAGGTAAATATATAACTGAAAAGCAAAAAAAGATCTGTGTAATGTATGGAGAAGGTGCTATGAGTGATCAGACGTGTCAAAAGTGGTTTGTGAAGTTTTGTGCTAGAGATATCTCGCTTGACAATGCTCCACGGTCTGGTAGACCAGTTAAAGTTAATAGCGATCAAATTGAGACATTAATTGAGAACAATCAACATTATACTACAGGGAGATAGCCGACATACTCAAAATACCCAAATCAAGTGCTGAAAATCATTTCTACCAGCTTGGTTATGGTAATCGCATTGATGTTTGGGTTCCACATAAGTTAAGCAAAAAAAATCTTCTTGACCTTATTTCCACATGCAATTCTCTACTTAAATGTAACAAAAATGTTCTGTTTTTAAAACAAACTGTGACCGGTGATGAAAAGTGGATACTGTACAATAAAAGTGGAATGGAAGAGATTGTAGGGCAAGCGAAGTAAACCATCACCAACCATACCAAAGGCCAGTCTTCATCCAAAGAAGGTAATGTTGTGTATCTTGTGGGATTGGAAGGGAGTCCTCTATTATGAGCTCCTTCCGGAAAACAAAATGACTACTTACAACAAGTACTGATCCCAAGTAGACCAACTGAAAGCAGTACTCGATGAAAAGTGTCCAGAATTAGTCAACAGAAAATGCACAATCTTCCATCAGGATAACGCGACACCACATGTTTCTTTGATGACCAGACAAAAACTGTTACAGCTTGGCTGGGAAGTTCTGATTCATCTGCCGTATTCACCAGACATTGTACCTTCGGATTTCCATTTATTTCAGTCTTTACAAAATTCTATTAATGGAAAAAATTTCAATTTCCTGGAATACTTAAAAGGCATCTGTAACAGTTCTTTGCTCAAAAAAATAAAACAGTTTTAAGAAGACAGAATTACGAAGTTGCTTAAAAAATGGCAAAATGTAGTGGAACAAAAGGGTAAATATGCTGTTCAATAAAGTTTTCGGAGAAAATGAAAAATGTGTCTTTTATTTTTACTTAAAAACTGAAGGAACTTTGTGGCCAACCCAACATATACAATGGAATATTACTCAGCCATAAAAAAAAATAATGAAATAATGCCATTTGCAGCAACACAAATAGACCTAAAGATTATTATACCAAGTGAAATAAGTCAAATAATCTAAAAAATGATACAAATGAACTTATTTACAAAACAGAAATAGACTCACAGACATAGAAAACAAACTTATGGTTATCAAAGGGGTAAGAGGGTAAGGGAGGGATAAATTAGGAGTTTAGGACTGGCAGATACAAACTACTATATGTCAAACAGATAAACAACAAGGTCCTACTATATTGCACAGGGAACTATATTCAATATCTTGTAATAAACTATAATGGAAAGGAATATGAAAAAGAATATATATATAAATTGAATCATTTTGCCATATACTAGAAACTAACACAACATTGTAAATCAACTATACTTCAACAAAACAATAAAAATCTTCATCCACTTTATTTATAATTTATTTGTAATTCACATTTTATTTAAAATAAATTTCTTAGGCTTAATACCGATACACAGATTTTCAAATAGTTACTCAGTATGATGCTGTCATCTACACCCAAATGGAGCCACCTCTCACCTCCAGGCAGCCCATACAAAAGCAGTGCCAATGTGAGGCAGACACAGGACAGCAATTACTATCCCAAGGCTGCTAGAATTCTTGTGATTCCTTCCCATTTCCATTTCTGAGGTGACAGCAAGAACCAGAGGTCAGACAAGTTATTTCCTAATGTAGTCATTCTTTCTCCTAGACCATGATCTGCTGTAAGGTGCTATTCACTCTGCATCAGCCACACAATGGAATGATAGCATTTGGGTCTTTTTGTTGTTGTTTTGTGTTTCGTTTTCTAAGAATGAGCAGATGTTATACAGGTCATGGCCTGGAGAGATTCCTTCCTGGAGCCTTTGCCACCAAACCAGGGAACACAGCAAATCATATGCAGGAAAATTCAAGGCCAGACTGATTTCAGAAGGGCAAGACTAAGGTCGGTTCTTTCTATTGGTGAAAGGAAACCATTTGCCCTTGGAGGCATCATCAGTGAAAATGAGAGATAAGGAATTCATTTTGACTGTTAAAAATTTCCTCCATCTTGTGGAAATCAATTTCAGCAATGACTAAGCCCTCAATCAATGTTAGAAATCATTTTTATTATTATAATTTCCTACCAACTACAGGGAATTTTCTATTTTCTTTTTTTAAAATTTAACATTAGGGGGCCACTCCTCAGTAAGGTCATGAAATAAAAGTTTGTCCTAAGTGCCTGTTAGCACTTTGTTCTGTTCAGGGCCTCCACTCTAATTCCAGGCTCCCGTCTCCTCCACAGTGACCCATGTGCCTCAAATTCCCAATAGTGTGCCAGCTGGATAAGCACTATTGCTGGTCTAAAGTCCTGTTCAGTTATCTCCCAAGGATGTTTGGGTTCTGCAGCGGCAAGTTCAAGAAATACTTGGCCCTGGGCAAGTGGTAGTCTGCCTGGGAGTTGGAGCTAGGAGGGTGTTGAGGGCCTTCGACGATGATGGTCTCTGTCCCTGAGTTAGGTGCAATGGACAAGACCTACTCTTTCATCAGATTACATAACTCTGAGGTGGATGGGGTGCTCCTGACTCAATGAGGTGGTCTCCGTGACTGATCTTGGCCAGCCTCACTCCTGGGCCCACCCTTCCAGCTTCTGACCGAGATTTTCTAGGGGAGGGACCCAGGAATCTGAATGTTTAATGACCTCATCAGCCAAAGTGGAAACCCTGTATTAGAGGCACTGCCTTTTGTTTTGGCAACCATTTTACAGAAAAGCCGTGCCGTATCAGCTACCAAGGCCCAAGGTCTTAGGACTAATAAATGGTAGGGCTAAGTTTCAGCCAAGGGTCTGCTATTCCTTCTGCCCTTTTCATCCCTGTTGGTTCCCTTCTTTTAGGAAACAGAAGCATGAGCACTGAAGCAGAGGGTCCTACATGATCTGAAAATTCTCTTCTTTCTGAGAGTGGCATACTAGTCACTATGACAAGCCTCAGTGACACAGCCCTGACTCAAGAGTCACATTGGAGGAAATGAGGAGAGACATTGAGGAACTCAACTCAGTTGTGCCAAGTGCAACTGACACTGCAGACTCAACAATCACTCACAAATGCTACATTAAGCCCAAAACACTCCCTTTGAGCTTTAACACGAAGTGAGAGAAGGTGGAGAACAGACAGCAGAGTACACAGGCTCTACAATTGACTGGACCTGGGCTCGAACCCTGGCTCTGCTACTTATTAGCCTCCCATTCTTGGCCTCAGTTTCCTCATCTATAAAATGGAGGTAATAGCATATTGCTATCCTGTTGCATTACTGTGTGCTCAGCACACGACAGATATTCAACAAATTCTTTCCCCACACCCAAGACCCAGGTTAGAGCAAAGGAAAGGAAGAAATGTGTTGTGGGACATGGGAACACACAGGGTCATGGAAAATTAAGGAGAGCACTTGGATGGACACCCTGACATCACAGCAATGAAATCACCCTTTCCCTCCTGATACAGATACACACTGTAAAAGGATTTACAGGGTCTGACTGTTGGCTGTGCAGGGAGCCCCCGAGTCCAGAATAAATGGAGATGCCCAGTGATGTTTTCCTGTCCCATATATGCAGGCAGGGAGATTATTAAAGAGCTAATGACAGTTTTCAACAGCTTGCACGCAGTGGTGCCCTAACTATCTCAGATGACAGAATAAAAGCCCTGCAGGATAATAAAGCCCCTAGACTTGGCACAAGGGTCTAAGACTTGTGCTTCTGGTTATTCTGCTCTCCCCTGTTTCCCCACCATGGGGCAGAGGAGAGGCAGTCTCATTTAGAGTCCTCCTTTACCAGGAACTACCTGGCATGCATACTTCACATTTAACCAGACAATGGGAGACAGAGATGAAGAGAATTAATACAGAGACTCTGATGGATAGTTTCATCTCTGGAACTCCTAGTGCAGTGGTTCTCACACTGTGGTTTCCCAGACCAGTTGCACCAGCATCATCTGAGCACTTGTTAAGAAAAGAATGTCTTAGGTTATACCCCAGACTTACTGAATCAGAAACTTAGGGGGTGGAGCCCAGCCATCTGTGTTTTCACAAGCCCTCCAGATGATTCTACACATGCTAAAGTTTGAGAAAGATTGCTCTAGACATAACCCTGTTCCTATGTGAAAATTCATGTAAAGAAAAGTATTTTGCAGTGCTATTTACAATTGTACATTTTTTTTTAAAAGGAAAAGCCTAAATCTCTATCAAAAGGAATGCATTAAATGATTACAGCACACCTATGCAATGGAATACTATGCACACATTAAGAAGAATAAAGCAGGGAGTTCCCTGGTGGCGCAGTGGTTGGGAATCTACCTGCCAATGCAGGGGACATGGGTTCGAGCCCTGGTCCAGTAAGATACCACATGCCACAGAGCAGCTGGGCCTGTGCACCACAACTGCTGAGCCTGAGAGCCACAACTATTGAAGCCTGCACACCTAGAGGCCGTGCTCCACAGTGGAAGAGGCCAATGCAGTGAGAAGCCCGCACACCACACTAAGAGTAGTCCCTGCTCACCGCAACTAGAGAGGGCCCATATGCAGCAACGAAGACCCAACACAGCCAATAAATAAATAAATAAATAAATAAATAAATTTATTTAAAAAAAGAACAAAGCAACTTCATATGTTCTGATATCATGAGATCTCCACAGAATATACAGTTAAATGAAAAAAAAGCAAATTGCAGAACAGTGTGTATAATGTCCTACCATTTGTGATTAAATACATACTTAGATATTCAGATATTAAATATATATCTAGAAATTTATATTTAGATATGTTGTCTGAAGTAAGTTTTGTACCATGGGCTAAAACTTCTTGACGTTCTAGAAACTGGAACTCAAGGTTCTGGAGGTAAAGTGAGGTAGACCCTGAGGTCCACACAGGAATTGGGAAGAAAATGAAATGAGTGTCATCTAAATGTCTTTGGATTGGTAGATAACTGTTAACACTGTACACCCTGTACTTCTCCCTGGCTCTCTGCAGCAAACCAGGCCAAGAAGACAGCCTCGTCCTCTTATCAGCTCAGATATAAATGACCAGGGTTCTGCACTAATTACAACTTCAGTTAAGAGACGATATGAAAATGGCCACACACACACACACACACACACACATTCACACACAAAATGTCCTATCGTCTTGGGCTCCTTTGATTAAATGTAAAAGAACTGAAGATGTTTAGCTGAAGAACAGGAGACTTAAGAGGATGTGACAGTTTCCTTTAAGTAGTTGAAAGGAAGATGGATTGGACAGATCTATGTTTAGACTCCAAAGACAGAACTGGGATGATAAATTTTAAAAAGTTAAAAGAAATTAGATTTTGAATCAATATAAAATGTTTTTAACTGTGAAAAAAAATTAATACACCTGGATGCTTCTTCAGGTAGTGAGTTCCTTGTCACCAGATGTATTCGAGCAAATCTGGGGTTTTAAAAAGAACTAAAGTATTGGGAAGATAACTGGATTATGAAAGCTTCTAGGTCCTTTCACTTCTGAAATACTTTGATTCTGCTCTATGCTATGGTTGTGGCCACAAAATCACGTGTGAAAGCAGTCAATTATAAAACATTTGCTAAGTAGAGTGGAAATGTCTTGTTCTTACTTGTCTTGTTCTTACTTATTTTGGACAAACCCTGCTTTCCCCACTCTGATGGCACAGAAAGTACATCAATGATTCATAAATCTTTCAGCCACATGATGACTTTGATGCTCAGCTTCTCGCAATGCTTAGGAAATGTGGCTCTCCACTGAGGCGTGACCCTGAGAAATTCATATTCAGCTCATAAATTAGGGATACTTCTCCAATGAGAGTGAGAGCTCTGTAGAAGCAGTATTTTGGGTGTTTTGCTTTATTCTTTTACACTGAAGACTAATAAGGAGACCATATTGAAAATGTTCATAGGGATATGAGCAAGGTCACTTTATAAGAGAGCTCCATTGATCCCAAGGGCCAAGATAGGGCTGACAAGAAGTTAGATTTTAGTAGAAAACTTTACAGCCGTGAGTTTCCTGTCATCACTGAGGATGCTCAGACAACTTTAAATTAGAACCAGGTCCAGCCCCTGGGGAACTGGACTAGATGACCTCTAAGGTGCCAGTTCTCAAAGGGTAAATCCAGTACTCACTGGTGGGCTAGGAGGGGATCCTAACAGCCTAAAACTGATCCATACATGCAAGTCCTTTACTCTCTTCTTTGACAAATAACACACAGCTCCCAAGATCTATTTTATGTGCAATTAATACTCATAACCTACTAGGAAAGTTATCAAGGATCACTAAACTTTAATTGCTATTGTAATATCAAATTATTTTTAATTAAACAACAAATACTCAAATACCTTTATATTTGTTTTCTATTACTGCATAGCAGATTACTACCAACATAGCAGCTTAAAAACAACATCCATTTATTACCTCAGTTTCTGCATTCAAAAGTCTGAGTATGACATAGCTAGGTTCTCCTCCTGTCTGAGAATTAATGAGAAGTGGAATGTCTAAGTAATAAACTATGTACATTTCAATGCTCAGGGTATCATAAGGCTAAAGTTAAGGTGAGGGCCAGACTGCTTACCAAGCTTATGTATTTGAGGCAGAATCCAGTTCCTTGCAGTTGTAAGACTGATGTCCCTATTTCCTTTCTGGCTGTCAGCTAGAGAGTAAGATTCTAAAAGCTGTCTGAATTCCTTAATGTGTGGCCTTCTTCACCAATGAAGAATTTCTCAAGCATGGAAGAGTCCCTCTTGCTTTGAATCTTTGACTTTTTCTGCCTCTGACCTCTAGACCCAGATTTTAAAAAGGCTCTTGTGACTAGGTCAGGCCCACCTGGAACAACCTCCCTTTCCTAATCAATTGTGCCATGAAACATATACTAACCATGGGAATAAAATCCATCAAATTCATAGTTCCAGGGATTACACAAGACATGTACACTAAGGGGCAGGGTCTCAGGAGCCAGCTCAGAATTCTGCCTGCCACATTTTTTTCTAAAATAAAACATTATGGGGACTCCCCTGGTGGTGCAGTGGTTAAGAATCTGCCCGCCAATGCAAACGACACAGGTTGATCCCTGGTCCTGGAAGATCCCACATGCCACAGAACAACTAAGCCCGTGAGCCACAACTAATAAGCCTGCACTCAACAGCCCATGAGCCACAACTATTGAGCCCCCATGCCGCAACTACTGAAGCCTGTGCACCTAGAGCCTGTGCTCTGCAACAAGAGAATCCACAATGAGAAGCTCACGCACCACAACAAAGAATAGCCCCCTGCTCGCCACAACTAGAGAAAGCCCATGCAGCAACCAAGACCCAGTGCAGCCAATAAATAAGTAAATATATAAATTTTTTTAAAAATCATGAAAAGACTAAAGTTCTAACTGACTATTAGCCACAACTACTAGAGATATTCACTTTATCAATTTGACATTTATCCTTCTAAATCTTTTACTATGGGCTTATATACATACATATATATATGTCTATGTAAAATATGTGGCATAGTTTTTAAAAGAAAATTATCATATTGTTTTATAGTTATTGCATAATTTTATAGCTTGCTATTTTCACTCAAGAGTATACCTTGAGGATGTTTTTGGGTCAATATATACAGATTTATCTCATTTCTTTTGCACTGTATGGCTATGCCATAGTTTATATAATCATCCTTCTACTGATGGACATTTCTATCATTTTCCATTTGTCACTACTATGAACAATGTTGCAGTGAGCATCTTTGTAGATGCCTCCTAGTGTCTGAGTATGAATGGGAAGTAGAATGTCCAAGTCTTAAAATACACACATTTTAAATTATAGTAGATACTGCAAAATTGAGTGGCAGTATTTTTAAATACAAAAATCTGTGCTAAAGCTTAAAATCTCTCTTATAAAGCAACTCATGTATGTGTCTTTTTGATTCTTACTATCATCACATTTCTTTCCCACTGGAAACTATGAAAGCATGAGATAAGTGGGCCATACATAGGGCTTGCTGCCTTACCTAAATTGCCCAAGATTCTATAAGTTAAAGCATAACCAAATGCCTGGACTCTATTACATTTAACTTGTGAACTTATTATTAACACATTATTGACCAGGGGATTTCTGCAGAAACTAATGCCTGTGGCCCTAATATGTCTCTGGTCAAAAATATGTTACTTTGTAAAATATGTGTTTTTTGGTACAGGTGATCATAGGTAGTCCTTAAAATGCAGGAGGCTCACTTTCCCTCTGGGATGGGGCAGGTACCCTCATTGCACATGGTTTCTCCCAGCTGGGAGTGTCTCTGGGTGCCAGATGCCAGATCTTGCAGTAGTTCTGACAGCCATAAGTGTGCTCCAGTGGGGCTCACAGCAGGTTAACCATGTCTTAACCAAGACTTAAATTCTATCTTCCAAAATTTTAAAGACTCCATCAAAACACTCTTAGGACTAATGCATGCATTCAGTAAAGCTGCAAGATACAAAATAAATATACAAAAATTAGTTACATTTCTATATGCTAACAAGGAACTATACAAGAAAGAGAATTTAAGAAAACTATCCCATTTACAATAGCATCAAAAAGAATAAAATACTTAAAACTAAATTTAACCACAAGGTAAAAGATTTGTACACTGAAAACTATAAGACATTAATGAAAGAAACTGAAGAAGACACAAAAATAAATGAAAAGATACTCCATGCTTATGGGTTGGAAAAATCAATATTGTTAAAATTTCTGTACTATCCAATGCAATTTACAGATTCAGTACAATCCCTATCAAATTTCCCATGGCATTTTTCACAGAAATAAAGAAAAAAGAACACAATATTCTAAAATTTGTATAGAACCACAAACAACCCCAAATAGCCAAAGCAATCCTTTGCTTTGAAAGAAGAACAGAGATGGAGGCATCTCAGTTCCTGGTTTTAAACTATAATACAAAGCTACAGTAATCAAAACAATACGGCACTGGCATAAAAATAGACACAAGGATCAATAAAACACAATAGAAAACTCAGAAATAAACCTATGCATATGTGGTCAATTAATTTTTGACAAAGGAGCCAAGACTATACAATGGGTAAATGACTGTATCTTCAATAAATAGTGTGGAGAAAACTGGATAGTCACATGAAAAAGAATAAATCTGGACCATACATGAAAATCAACTCAAAATGGATTAAAGACTTGAACATAAGACATAAAACCATAAAACTTCTAGAAGAAAACATAGGGAATAAGCTCCTTGATACTGGTCTTAACAATGATTTTTTTGTATTTGACACCAAAAGCAAAGGCAACAAAAGCACAAACAAACAGGTGAGACTACATCAAACTAAGAAGGCTTCTGTACATCAAAGGAACCCATCAACAAAATAAAAAGGCAACCTATGGAAAGGGAGACAATATCTCCTAATCATATATCCAATAGGGGATTAATGTCCAAAATATCTAAGGAACTTACACAACTCAATAGCAAAAAAAACAAATAACCCAGTTTTAAAATGGGCAAGGGACCTGAATAGACATTCTTCCAAAGAAAATGTACAAAAGGCCAACATGTACATGAAAAGGTGCTCAACATCTATACTTGTCAGGGAAATGCAAATCAAAACCACAGTAAGATATCACCTCACACCTGTTAGAATGGCTATTATCAAGAAGCCTAGAGATAATAAGTATTGGTGAGGACATGGAAAAAAGGGAACATTTGTGCACTGTTGCTAGGAATGTAGACTGATGCAGCCACTATGGAAAACAGTACGGAGGTTCCCTAAGAAATTAAAAATAAAACAACCATATGATCCAGCAAAAATCCAGCCTTTAAAAATAAGGAAAACCCTGCCATTTGAAATAACATGGATGAACTTGGAGGCCATTAAGCTAAGTGAAATACACTAGACTGAGAAAGACAAATACTGCATAATATCACTAATATATGAATCTTAAAAAAAGAAATAAGTAATAAAACTCATAGAAACAGAGTAGAAAAGTGGTTGCCAGGGGCTGGGAAGTGGAGGAAATAGAGAGAAGTTAGTAAAAGGGTACAGATGTTCAGTTGTAAGATGAATAAGGTCTGAGGATCTAATATGTAATATGGTGACTGTAGTTGATAACACTATATTGCATAACTGAAATCTGGTAAGAGAGTAGAATATAAATGTTCTCACCAAAACAAACATAAAAGTAAATGTGATAAATGTTAATTAACTTGATGGTGGGAATCTTTTCACAATGTATATGTATATCAAATCATCTTATTATATGCTCTAAATATTTTACAATTTCATCAACTAGACTTCAATAAAGCTGAAGAAGAAAAAAAATAAAACAGAATTCTCTGAAAAGGAATGATCAGACTGTAGAGCCACTTACAGGAAAAAAACAAATTATTTTCCCCCAGAGGCCTTAAGAATCTAATAAACACTCCTTACTGTATGAGGCAAAACTGAGGAAGGAAAAGTAATTAAAAGCCTTTGATAGCATGATCCAATAACCAGACTGCATCAGATTTCATACCCAGCCAAAGCTGCACAATATGTAATTTGACCTCTGCAGAACCTGATGATTAGATTACATGTGGTCCCAAATACCAACACTCTGTCCCCAATAGTGGCTTACTTGAAATGGACAGAAATTGATGCCTGGGGTCCTTTTGAATGGATTAGACCTCCTCTCTCACTACCACCACCCCTTTGTGTGTAAATGCATATCAAAGCTCAAATGACCTTGAGTTTCAGTCGGCACAAGTGTAATTTTCTTCAGAGGGAACAGGGTCATCACTGAATTTTATACTCTAAGTCTCTACTAACAGTTCTCAATCTATACCAATATTAATTATTCATAATCTGTCATTTTAATACTTTCATCAGGAGAAAATAGTGAATCAACAGAGTCTCACCTTCAAAGCTGATTTGGGACTATATAGTAATATTCAAAGACTGCTAAACATCTGTTCATTTTAAACTCTAGCTGGCCCAGTTGCAAAATAAAGAAATGTTTAATATATTACTTTAAAAATAAAGATAGAAAAAGAAACAGCTTGCAAGTGCTGTCAAAAAATATTCTTCACTGTCTTGTAAACAAACATTTGACAGAATTTCAAAACTTTAAGTTCTTTCCTTTTTCCTACAGAGACTTCATCAGTAGGAGGAAACAAATGCTAAATTATGAATCAGTCAGCCAGAAATTCATATTCCTTGAATGAGACACTTAACTTCTCCGGGGTTCAGATTCTTTTCCTGAATTGTAAAATTAGAGAGTGATTAAATTTTTCAAAGTTACTTTCAGCTTTAATAATAAAGGGACAAAAAAAGTAAAGGTTCTCAACTTTTAAAAAGAATGCCTTATGACCAACATATGCAGAATTTCACCATGATATGCTTTCACCTTTGTTATAAGAACAATCGCATGTTAATGGCAATTACATTTAAGAGGCAGAAATGTAAATGCATTGACGTTTTCCCACCAATTCACTCACTATTTGGGGTTTAATCTAGTGAATACTTAAAAGAAAAATAACACTGAGCACTCCTGCTATAGACTGAATGTTTGTGTCTCTCCCAAATTCATGCTGAAACCTAAGGTCCAATGCAGTGGTATTTGGTGGTAGGGACTTTGGAAAGTGATTAGGTCATGAGGGTAGTAGGGCCCTCGTGAGTGGGAGTAGTACCCTTATATCAATAAACGAGGATCCAGAGAGTTCCCTTTCCTCCTTCTGCCACACGAAGACACTGCAAAAACATGGCCATTTATGAACAAGGAAGAAGACTCTCACTAGACATCAAATCTGACAGTACCTTGATCTTGGGCTTCTCAACCTCCAGAACTATAAGAGATAAATGTGTTTTGTTATTGTTTGTTTATTTATAAGTCACCCAGTCTATGGTAATTTGTTATAGCAGTCCAAACAAAGACAACTTCAAATCCCCTTCACATGCTCCTCCATTTCTCTTTTAAAGACTCTGATAAAGACGGTGAAATGATCTAAATTATCTTTTTGATGTTTTAAGAATCACCCATTTCAACAAATACCTTCCACTTCTTCTATGTTTTGAGATACTGTGCTCTGCAAGATTGATGGTGATAATTTGCAGTGGTAGCAATTGACAATATTTGACCTTGGTCAGAAATTAGATAGACAACAGTAAAACATCACGCCACCCAGCATTCGTAACATGACTTACCATTTCTAAACTGTATTCTGGATTAATGTGGTCCAAACAGGTCATTAAGACCTAAGACTAGGGGACTTACCCACTGGTGGTCCAGTGTATGCGGCAACTAAGAAGTCCACACACCACACCTAAGAGCTGCCCAGAGCAGCCAAAATAAATGAGTGAATGAATGAATGAATAAATGAATAAATAAATAAACAAATATTTAAAAAAAAAAGACCTAAGATTAGGCAGTAACAGAGCACTCACTCTGCTTTGGTGCTCATTTCACAGGAAAGAATTGACGAGAGAAAGAAAAAGTGAAGGAAGGGGTCAGGGGTAGGTAAATCAGCAGCTACAGCTCATGATATGAGAATCAGGGCAAGCTACTGAGACCTTGACTGTGTTGCTGGACCCACAGTGCGTTCAATGCTCACAAAACTAATGCTTTCACAAGCCTACTGTGCTTTTTTCTATGCTGAGTTCTTGGATCTGTCCAGCAAATTTTCTTGCAGTCTGTTTCATCATCTTTTTTTTTTTTTCATTCATACTACACAAGCAGTTTTCTTGGTCATCCGGTTTGGGGAGTTGGGCTGAATTTGGGTCAAGTGACTTAGGCTATACCTTTTCTCTCCTCTGGAAAACTGTGGTAGGGAAGTTTTACATAATTCTTGTTTTTCTTAAGTTTGTGGTCAATACTTATACTGAGTTCTGCTCTAGATAGCATTCCTGAATGAATGTTAAACCTCAGAGTGCATCGCAGCCCTCTGAGGAGCTATTCTAAAATACAGATTTCCTAACCCCACACCAGACCCACTCTAATTCAGAACATGTTAAGTTTGCCAGGGCATCTGTTTGCTGCTTCTTCTTCTTCTTCTTGCTATTTTTAAACAGCTTCCTAGGTGGTTAGAATGTAGATGGATCTGCTGGGACTTGACTGAGACACAGAAGACTTGGTCTCAGCCCTGGTGCTTAATGCTGTGTGATCTCGGCTCAGTTTCATCCTCCCTGGGAGTTGCTTTTCCTATGTGTAAAATGAGGCACCTGCCCTTTACAACAGTTCCAAAACTAACTTTCTCAAAAGCTAAAAAAGTCAATAATCGGAATGCTAAGGACATCGATTGGTGCCCTTTAAAAAACAATGCTTTAAATCATTTAATGAAGAAATTTTCAATGACACAGGGAACTAACTAAAATTGTTAGCATAATGGGTCAAGATTGATTCATCTAAATTTTTATTAAAAAATTCAGTTGAACTGTGGGTGTGTGAGTCTATGGAATTTGCATTACATCTCCAGCCACATATTTGTCTTACTGGAATGGATGATCTTCTATTTTCACATAGGTACATGTGTTATCTTGTAAATCAAGACATTTTAAAATATTAGCATTGAAGGAGTCCTCAAAGCTGAGAAATGGTGGACACATTTTAGTAGCTGAATGGCTTAATTTTAGATATTAAATAAAAAGTAAACATCTTTAGAGTTAAGTGAACAGAATCTGGCCAGCAGACGGGGTCAGGCGGGGTTGCTTATGCCTTACTGGTAAAATTCACAGGTGTTAAGCTTGAAGGCAGCCGTGCTTAGAAGGAGGTCTATAAAGAGATGGCTACCTGCTGGGGTTTCGGGGGAGGGGAGGATGCCAGACCTTATTTCGAAAATAAAGCAGAAAGAGAAGGAAAGTACTTGAAATTGGGCCGCAGATGAGAGGAGCAAAGCAGGAATGAAAAAAAATTTTGAAGTGTCAGCAGCAAGCCACAATTTGAAGCACGGACCCCCCAAAAGGGTTACTTAGGTACCATCTACCAAATAGCATCCTTATGCATAGGCCAGCAGAAACTCCAAGACCAAGTATAGACTCCTAATGGGACCAAGTTGTCAGACTGACTTGGCCATGGTTTTTTCACTTAGGATTGGAAAATAACACAACAGTCTGAGATAAATGACCCAAAAAGGTAGGTGAAATTGAATTGAAACAAATGAAAAATTTTACAAATGGGAGCACAGAATGGGAAAAACAGGCCATGTGAAACAAACTTTGCTTTTCAGTCAAGGTAGATGGAGACAAAAACTTCACAGGGGTGCTGCCTCTTAGCCAGTGAAGTTGCAGAGGGCAAAGCACATGGAGAGTCTGCACTGACAAGTCATAGTCATAGCTATTATATATTTGGCCCCAATTATGTGCCAGACACTTGACATCATCTCATTAAATTCTCTGGAACAGGTATTGCCATTAGCCCCATTTTACATATGAGGAAGCCAAGGGTTGGGCAGGGATGAGTTTCTTGCTCAAGATCACACAGCCGTTATGTGGTGGGACAGAGTTCAAGTTCTGGCCACGTGACTCCAGAGTCCACGTGCTTGTCCATCACGCTCTCTTGCCTTCACTGGGCAGGAGTGGTAGAGTCGTGAGACGTCAAGCTTCACATGCTTGATTAAGTGATCCACCCTGCCCATCCTTAGGAGTCTATGATTCCAGACCCTGCTCTGTCACAGATGGATATGTGGACTTTGAGTCTCTTCCCTGGATCTCGTTTCCATTTTCTATAGAACTAGGAATCAGAGGAGCCTTAAACATTTGTTAGCTGCTGAATTCTTCAAACAAAATCTTGCTGAAGCCCAATGTACACATGAGATGAAATCAGGGCTGCCCTGATTGAAGCAGAGGTGGGAGCAACTGCACCCACCCTCCCCGTTTCCTCCCATGGTTTCCTTTGAGGTCCCTGCTCTGCAGCTCTAGATTCTACTAAACACATCTGCAAACCACTGAGCTGGATTGCTTCTAGGATGTCTTCCAAGTGCAAGGTTCGTAGATCCATGACTAGATATCATCAAAGTCACGCAACTTTAGCAAATTAAAGTTGGCTCTTCAGCGTTCAGAGTAACCTCTATGGGTGTAACTTGGAAAGGTTGCTCCCTCCCTTCTTTCAAGAGCCTGGGGAGAAAGCTAGTGGCCCAATATGTTCTGAGACATAGCTGGAAAAAAGATTGTTTTGCATCCTTGAAGAGTGATTTATTGGAAGAGCTACCAGGAATTCGTGACAATGGAACATTAACATTAATGAGACACATGACCAAAAGGTAACATTTACTTCTTTGATGATAGCACACAGAGTAGGAGTCAGCAAATTACAACCCAATGTTTTTTTGTTTTGTTTTGTTTTTGGTAACAGCTTTATTGAGACAGAATTCACATACCATGCAACTCACCTATTTAAACATACAATTCAATGATCTTCTTAAGTACATTCAAGAGTTGTGAAATCATCACTACAATCCATTTTAGGACACTTTTATCACCTTATAAAGAAACCCTGTACCTCTCAATAGTCATCCCAATCCCCTCAGCCCTAGGTGACCACTGATCTTTCTGTCTGTATAGATTTGCCTATTCCGGACATTTCATTTAAATGTAACCATAGGACATAAGATCTTTGTGACTGGCTTTCTTTCACTTCGCATGATGTTTTCAAGGTTCCTCCATGTTGGAGTATGTCTCAGTACTCCATTCCTTCCCCTGGACAACCGTTCCATTGACACTGTACAGATGTACTATATTTTGTTTAGCCATTCATCAGCTGATGGACATGTGAGTTGTCTCCAGCTTTTGGAAATGGAGCAAGCGTTCATGGCTCCATGCTGTCCCCTGCCCATCTGCTGTCACAGCTGCCTTGAGAGATCAGCTTAAGAGAAGGGGAGTTACTGCAAACAAGCAGGTGCTCTGTGCCTTCTGCTGGAGGAGGTTTATGGCCTTCAAGATCTTTTCCTTTCCTGACTGTTCTTTTCAAAAGCCTAAACTCACGTATCAGATGTGTGTGTGTGGGGGGGGGGGGGGGGGTAGGGGGGAGCGGGGCAGAAGCAAGCAAGAGTCTCTGAAGGGAGCACAAGAGAGAGGAAAGCAATTCTCCCTGTTTCTAGGGATGAGGAACACAAAATTGAGAGAGACTCAGGGCCTGGGAAGGGGTGTGGGGTCCCACCCTGGCAGTGCCCTGGGGCTTGCAGCAGGGAATGGGTACCTTTCCCTCCAATAAGGTCCGCAAGCAGCAGAGGAGAGCCGTGGGTCAGAGGGCAATTCCTTGAGGGAAGTTCCCCAGTGGGGACTGAAGTTTAATTCCCCCTTGATTGCAGGCTTATAGGCTCAGAGTTAATACCATCTTAATTTAAAATTTCATTCAAAGCTGGGTTTGTGGGCTGAGCTTCATACTTACAAGACACAGAAATGAGTCAAGAAGGAGACTAAGGGGCTTCCTAGGTGGTGCAGTGGTTAAGAATCCGCCTGCCAATGCAGGGGACACGGGTTCGATCCCTGTCTCAGGAAGATCCCACATGCCACGGAGCAACTAAGCCTGTGCGCCACAACTATTGAGCCTGCACTTTAGAGCCTATGAGCCACAACTATTGAGCCCATGTGCTGCAACTACTGAAGCCCACGTGCCTAGAGCCCATGCTCCGCAAAAAGAGAAGCCACGCCAATGAGGAGTCCATGCACCACAAGAAGAGTAGCCTCCGCTCACCGCAACTAAAGAAAGCCCGTGCACAGCAAAAAAAAACCCCAACACGGCCAATAAAATAAATAAATAAATAAATTTATTAAAAAAAAAAAAAAGACAACTAAGTAAATGTGTGATTAGAACTCAGAAGACCAGTGTCTCAAGCTCCCCTATGTGGAAGGGATGGGGATAGCAAGAGCAAAAGAAAAGCAAGTAAGTAAATTCAGACAAACCCAGAATGATAGCCACTCTGACACTTAGAATGAGGTGCCGCAGAATACCAGGGACAGAGTCTCCAACAACCAACAGATGCTCAACAGACTGCTAGGAACCCTGCGCATGTCCTTCATGTGAAGTTCTATTTGTAATTTGTACTTTATCCTAAGCTCCATGGAGCACTTTTTAAGTAAAAGACTATAGTATAAAAGCTATATGTTATGTTATATTATGTTGGGGAAAAAAATATATATATATACCTACACATATAAACATACACACACACATATATATACATATATCCTTGTGACCATAAGTGATACTTTTGCTCTATTATAGTGATGAATTTCTATAATCATAGCTCATTTACTCCTGTCAAAACCTATTTCACAGCCAGCTCCCAGCCACCCAAAACCAAAATGGGTAGATAAACGTGAATTTGGAAGTAAATTTTAGTAATGTCTTGAGATGTGCTTTTTAACAGAAAAATTTCCTCCCACAAGAGGCAAAGTCATCATTTTTGTCTTTCCCACCAAAGTAGAGTTTATGTATTTACTTACAGTTTACAGCTCTTACCTTTCCAACTGTGGAGTCACCCATGATGCCCCATCGCCCACCATTTATCAGCCAAAAGGACCTGCTTAACATTTCTCATGGACACACCAGTCCTCTGTGTCTCTGTGCAGAATTTTCTATTTGCTCCATCTGTCTACACAATCCTTCCCTTCTTGGTTCTCCCAGAGCACTTGATAAGTACTTCTGTCCCTGTCTAGATTTTATTGGTAAAAGCTAAATTCTCACTTCGAAAAAATCCATTTAATTGAAGACTCAAATATAGGTCTAATTTTAGGACTATTCTAACAACAAATCAGTTCTAAACATGTATTTGGAGATTATGAGATCTTGAGGGCATAGTCTTGTTCCATCTTATCAATTGCATCTCCAATGCCTAGAAAGGCATCTGATGCATAGTTCAGTAAGTGTCTGATGAATGAATGAATGAATGAATGAATGAATGAAGACCCATGCTTTACTCTATCCTATTGCTTTACTCTACTCTGTTTTGCCCCATAAGGATTACAAAATGAACATATTTCACATATTTCCTTTTTTCTAAGCCATCATCATGGATGTTTTGCTTGACTCACCCTTCTCGTTTCTACTCAGCCCCTTCTTCTACTTAAGGAAGTCTCGGGAATCTTAGCATTGTACAGACAGATGGCAGCTAATACTTGGAAGCTGACTGTTATTAAAGAAAGGCAAAGTTCAGTACTCTGACCATATCTGAGAGCACAGGAAAAGCTATTGGAAAAGTGTGCCTTTGGCTTTCCAGAGCTCAGATATACCTGTCTCCATCTCATTAGCGTCCCACTGATACAAGTTTGTTTCCATCTCTGTGGCTTTTCTCATGGCTCAAATGATTCTTCATTACTTAGAGACCCATCACCCAGCTAGTGCACTTTATTAACAACATGCTGCAAAACAACAAGAGTATTTTAACTTGTCAGGCACCTCAAATGGAAGGAAATAATTTGCAGTCTTCTGAGTAACCCAGAAGCATATATTGCTTTTCATTAGAGAGAGGTAATATTGGCAGGCATTATGGTGGCTCCACATTCCCTTCAACAAAACCATGATGCTAATTTCCAAATCCATCATGACAATTAGTCTGCTCAGCACTTCACTTTCCAAAGAGTAATACAACCTGGGAATTCTCCTACAAGTCACTTCCTGAAAGCGGAAATTCTGGCAGGCAGTTGGGCTTGAGGGTGTGCAGGGGGGACCCTGTAAGGCAGGTGGCCTCAGTCCATGAGGTGGGGAAGGGGTGTAAAAGCAGATTTCTAGCTCTCCCTTCTTGGCACGGTGAGTGAGATCCTGCTGAACTCAAAGACAGGGCAACAGGGTGGAATTCACAAGGCCTGTGTTCCCAAGAACAGTTCATTAATCTCAGGTCTAGAGTTGGTTCCCAGCTAAGAAACCTCAGGGCAAGTCACTTATCCTCTCTGAGACATGTCCATTTCTCATCTATAAAATGGAGGCAAGATAACAAAACCTTGTGTTTTGTTAAGAGAATCAGAACAGAACATGAAGTTTAGTGATGGATAACTATTATTAGCGGAGGTCCCTGCTAAATGTGGCTTCTGTAAATTTAGTGGGAGCTCAAGAAATGATGCTACTTTGTTCTATACAGTTCTTTTTTTTTTTTTTTTTTTGAGCTATAATTCACATACCGTAAAATTCACCATTTTAAAGTGTTTGACTCAATGGTTTTTAGTATATTCACAAGGTTGTGCAAGCATCACCATCATTTAATTCTAGTACATTTTACACTTTTTAATTATAGTATATTTAAAAAGAAACCTCATATCCGTTAGCAGTCACTCCTGTTTCCCTCCAACCCTCAGCCCTAGACAACCAGTAATTTACTTCCTATCTCTAATGTATTTGCCTATTCTGGACATTTCAAATAAAGGGAATCATATAATATTTGGCTGTTAGTGTATGGCTCTTTCACGTAGCATAATGTTTTCAAGGTTCATCTATGTTGTAGCATGTGTCTGCACTTCATTCCTTTTTATGGATGAATAATATTCTATTGTATGGACATACCACATTGTTTGTCCATTCATCAGTTGATGGACATTTGGTTGTCTCCACTTTTCACCTATTATGAATAATGTTGCCAAAAATATTCATGTACATGTGGACATAAGTTTCCGTCTCTTTGGGGGATATATCTAGGAGTGGAAATACTGCATTATATGGTAACTATGTTTAACTTTTTCAGGAACTGCCAAACTGTTTTCTGCTACTGCTTACCATTTTACTTTCCCACCAACAATGTATGAAGTTTCATTTACTTTTAGGATCTAATTTTTTTCCTTAGGTTATGGGACATTTCTAAGGGGAATAGACAGTTCACCTTTTTCTTATATTTTGTTTTTCTTTCCTTTTTGTTCTTCTTTTTCACTCTTTATCGTTCTCTCCTTCCTTCCCTTTCTTCCTCCTTTTCTCTGTCTTACTGCAAAATGCCTTCCTAAACTAAAGTATGATTTAAGCGACACCAATTCTCACTGGACTATAGTTGAAAAAGCATGGAAAAATTTGTAGCTTACACAGCAAAGAAATTCTTCTTAAAGTTAATTGAACTGAATGCCCTACTTCAAAAATTAACTACCTTGTTCTCTCTGCTGCAATCACAAATTAGAGGGAGGGGCTGGAGCCTTGGGGATCTGTGATTCTCTGACCTCCTGTGAAGAACGACCAGGTCTTTCTTTTTTAAAAAGACCTTTGATTAGCCTGAGTAGATAGGAAGGAGGCTATGACACTGAAGGGCTAAAGGAAAAGCAGCCTAATCCTTGAATGTGGTTCCCCTGAGACTTTGGGGGACAGGAATGGGAGGGTTGCAAGTCCTACAGAGGGGCTTAGATTCTGGAAAGGGAGCTGCAAGGATCCTAGGGGAGCATTAGTGAGGGTCCCTCTGACAACCCTGGCACAGAGCAGGGATCACTATGATTAGAGCCAGTTACCTGCATAAACTCTAGTAGTGATAAGGGACTTATAACCCATGTCCTCTACTCTCACTGTCTTAATATTGGACTTTTACAGGCCTTGGGAAGGAGCTCAGAGCTAGATTCGACTCACAAAATAAAGATATCTTGCACATTTAGCATCATGCAGCAGCTCACAGCTGTTTACATCTGCATAGCTTGGGGGGGGGGGGAATGGTCATCCTTGTTTTTATAAACAGGTAATAGAAGTTCAGAGAGGTTAAAGAATTTGCAAAGCTCACATGACTAGGGAGGGGGAAAGGCTAGCATTCACAGCCTGGTGGGGTGAAAAACCAAACCCTTTCCCACCACATCATCCTAGCCTTAGGATGCTAGGGCCTGCAATCTATAATCTGAGACTCAGCAATATCTGAGAAAGAAAAGAACCCCCTGTCAAGCAGCATTCTGGCCTCTGGCCTGCATTTTCTCCATCTATGCAACACCATTGGTTGTTTGATTCAGCCTTCCTTAAGGGAATGGGAGCACACTGGAACTTATTTGCAACCAAAGGACAGCTAACTTCATCTCCATAAGGAGAGAAATGATAAACAAGTAGGACATTCTGTGTGTTTTACAGGATCAGGAAAATGTAATGCTTTGAAAAATCAGCATCTATTCTACTAAGTGTTCTCTGAACTAGGAATAATCTTTAAATTTTTTCTGTAATTGCATCCATCAACTTAGATTATACATTTTAATTTTGTTTGGAATTTTATCTCTTGCTTATTTTTTTCTAAATATTCTAACACTTCTAATTTTCTTTCTCTTATTTGATTCAAATTAAAACCAGAAAGATGCAGTCATTTTTAAAGTTACATTGCTTCATTCATCACTTTCTTAGTTCACTTTCCTTTTGCCTAGGCAAGAAACCAGCTGGCAGGATCTTAACCCTGGGAGAGAACATTAATCAAACCCCAAACTTTGAGATGATACATTTATAATGCAACCACAAATGATTAATAACATCCTCTTCATGAAACAGAGTAGGACATTAACATGGAAAAAAAATTAATGAGAGAAATATAGGAGAAACAGTCTGGTTGTACTGAAATGGAATGTAAAATTAACTTTACTTGTTCAAAAATGAAGAATTTTCCCTAAAAGTTTACATCTTTCTACATTTATATTACTTTCATCTTTAATTACCATCTCCTAGAACCTACATTTGGCCCATGTCTTCATTTAGTGATTAAGTTGTAATCATTTCCTTTTATTTCACTTTGAATTTTCATTAGCTTTTTTCTGGAAGTTTACAGTATGATGTCTTCCTCATGTTTACCCAAGGAAGGGCAGAGATCACAGCTGGCATTTATGACATTTGACAAGAGGGAATCTCTGGATGAGGACACTATTTAAACATGTGAGTTGGAGAAATTCTCATTAGAAATGTATCCCTAATTCTTTAATTCTATAATTCCACGCAGTGGAATAATCTTTGTAACACCTTCAAAGAGATGGTGAATTAACCAGTCACAAGTGACAGAAACCCAATTTAAAATAGGTGAAACAAAAGAGAGAATTTATTGACTCATGGAACTGGAAGGGAAAATTTGAGGGCAGTAAAAATTTTCATCTTTTTCCTTCCTTTCCTTTCCTTCCTTCCGCCCTCCCTCCCTCCTTCTTCTTCTATTTTACTATAGAATCTCTTCCCAAGTGTTAAGGAAGAACGTTTGCATCCCCTCAAGCTCAAATGCTGAAGTCGTAACCCAGAATGTGACAGTATTTGGAGGTGAGGCCTTTGCAAGGTGATTAGATTTAGATGAGATCATAAGGGTGGCACCCTATCATGGGATCTGTGTCCTTATAAGAAGAAAGAGAGATCAGATCTTTGTCTCTCTCCACCATGTGAGGACATAGCGAAAGGGTGCCCATCTGCAACCCAAGGAGAGATACCTCAACAGACATCAACCCTGCTAGCCTCTTGACCTTGGGCTTCCAGCCTCCAGAGCTGTGAGAAATAAAAGTCTGTTGCTTAAGCCACCCAGTCTACGGTATTTTGTTACAGCAGTATGAGTTAAGTCACCAAACTAAACCAGATTTCTTTACCGTAGTAATTTGAGCAGTTGATATTTTCAGTGGATCATAGCTAAAGTATGAAAATTAGTGAACGGCAGAGGAATTTTTTAAAAGTTAATGCTTACAGAATTTAAGTATGCGTTTCAGAAGCCTGGCCTCTGGAATTAGAACTGGGGACTGAACTAAACACTTCTCTCTTATTTCATCTCATCTCAACTTGTTTTTACATGTTGGTCAATCTCATTACCTCCTACCACAGACAGGACTTCCCTGGGCAGGTGGCAGAAACATGGCCACTGAGAATTTGGCAACCCTACCAGAAGGAATGTTCTTTCCAGCCATCAAAAATCAATGTAATCCCAAGGAAGTCCTCTAATTGTCCTTGCTGGTGTCACATGGCCATCTCTGTGGCCAGAATCTTTCCCAGAGGCCTGATATACAGGTCCAGTTAGCCATTACAGTCCACTACAAATGGAAAGTTCATTTTATTCCCCCCATGCAGGCTAAGTATATCACATAATTTTAGGATGTGAAGAATCTTAAGTAAATGTCCACATTTTCTGATAACTTGCTAGCTTTTATACAATGTCCCCATTGCAAATTCAGGGTCTGCAATGAGCCACACCACTTTAACAAACCCTGGACATCCTTTCCATGCAGTAACTGCCACTGGCAATCAGAAATCACTATTTATGTTAAAGTAGCAGAAATTACTGTAACCTTCAAAAATGTACATATTTATATTCTTACATATTTCTTTACATTTCAACAAAAACTGGGTTTTGCTGTATCTTTTCAAATAAGACATTGCATGATGAGTTTTTAAGCCTCTAGGTACACAATTCATTGAGAGACTTTTTTTTTTTAAGATTTCTATCACACAAGCTAATATTGTGAGAGCCCAGCCATGGCCACTTGATCCATCTGCTTATTGTGGGTGGCAGGAATAAAACCAACAGAAGCAGAAGTGGCTTCGGTACTAGGACACCACTTTGAAGCTTTACATCACATGTATTTAATCATCATTATGAATTTATGAAATTTCTACCAAACTTCAAAGCAACCTGTTAGTTTGGTAAGTGGTTGCCTGGCCCTGAACAAAAGAGAGACTGACATTTTCATCTGATATTTGATGGGTTTGGAGCTTTCTCAATGGCACCAAAGGTGAGTTTAAAGTCACATTTCAGGTTGGGTAAGAACTTTTAATTTAGAGTCCATGGTAGTGGAACATAGCTCAATGATAAACATGGGACAGTGGTGTGGGAAACACAAAGTCACCGGCTGTTACCAATTTTACCTTATAACATACTTTGTTAGTTGAGAAGCAATACAGGAAACATTTATGAAATTTGCTCCTCAGAGAACTTTTAAACTTTTTTGGAAGGCAATTACCGTGGAGAAAAGAGCACAGGCTTTGTGTCAAGAGTAAGAGGAAGGACTGAATTAGCTCTACCACATACTAATTGTGAGATGTTAAGTCACTTCACCTTTCAGGGACTCTGAAAAATAATCATAGTTACTTCACAATGTGGTTGTGAGGAGGAAATGAATGTGAATGTGCTTAGTACCATGCACAACATATTTTAAATGCACAATAAATGCTAGTTTCTTTCCACTCTCTAAACCGGAGTAATGGGCCACGGGAAATAGAAGCGTTGTACTCAAATATTCATAAAGAGGATCTGCCTGATGTTTTTATTCTATTAGAAAAGCTCTCACTGGATCCAACTTCTGACTTCAGTGACTGCCCATTTCTCAGCTAACCCTTAGAGAAAAACCTTAAAGAATTAACTATCTTTGCTGTAGCCAATTTCTTTGCTCACATTTCCTCCCAAGCTCACAGTCATGAGGCCCCCCCACTAAGAGAAAATACTCATGATGAGGTCATCCTCCCCTTGTGGCATCCTCCCTTTCTCTATATAATCATTCCCTTCATGATCTCAACCAATCTCATGACCTTAAAAACTATCAGCTCTTGCCATATGATCCAGCAATCCCACTCCCCGGCATATACCCAGACAAAACTATAACTTGAAAAGATACATGCACCCTTCTGTTCACAGCAGCACTATCTACAATAGCCAAGACATGGAAGCAATGTAAATGTCCACTGACAGATGAATGGATAAAGAACACACACACACACACTATACATCACTCAGCCATTAAAAAGAATGAAATAATGCCATTTGCAGCAACATGGATGGACCTAGAGATTATCATCCTAAGTGAAGTAAGTCAGACAGAGAAAGATATCATATGATATCACTTACATGTGGAATCTAAAATATGACACAAATGAACCTATCTACAAAACTGAAATGGACTCACAGACATAGAGAACAGACTTGTGGTTGCCAAGGGGAAAGAGGCAGGGGAGGGAAGGATTGGGAGTTTGGAATTAAAAGATGCAAACTATTACGCTTAGGATGGATAAACAACAAGGTCCTAGTGTATAACACAGGGAACTACATTCACTATCCTGTGATAAACCATAATGGAAAAGAATATGAAAAACAACGTATGTATGTATGTATGTATGTAGGTGTATAACTGAGTTACTTTGTCGTACAGTGTGGGAAGACATTCAGGAGCCTTTCTGAAACCTTGAAAATGTTAAAGTATGTGGGCCGAGCGATGGGATTCAGAATGTCCTGCTTGAGCAGTGGAGGAGCTAAGGGTGTGGGGCGTGGAGACTCATATCACCCTGTTTGGCCCTGAAGGATGGCTGGTTAACCAAAGACGGGTAAGATTCCTCAGAGGAGGAACAACCTAAGACAGGCACAGCCGCAGAGGGGCCAACAGGGGTGGTGCATAGAGCCTTCCTTATATCACCCTGTTTGGCCCTGGAGGATGACTGGTTAGCCAGAGACGGGTAAGATTCCTCAAGGGAGGAACAACCTAAGACAGGCACAGTCGCAGAGGGGCCAACAGGGGTGGGGCACAGACCCCTAATATCTGAGAGAGGTCTCCTGCCCCCAGGGCTGTTTTGCTCTCCACACCCAGCTCAAATCCACACCTGCTCAACTCCGACCCAGGAAGCAAACAAAGATAATTGCCTCAGTCATGTGAGGCCTTTGATTGTTTATGGGTGTAACCTGAGAATGTTAGCCGAAGAACTCAATAAAAGCAACGTGGGATGAGTCACCAAGGCTCTTGATCCGAGAGGTCTTGAGCCCCCCGTCCCACTTTTCTCTCCAGTCTGTCTGTGTCTGTGTCTTCTTCAAGCTTGCCGCACCCGTCACTCACCTCGAGTTGCCGAGCTGGTCTCGGCAGTACAGCAGAAATTAACACAACATTGTAAATAAACTATACTTCAATAAAATTTTTAATAAATCCTACCAACTTTATGCTGATAATCACCCAATTTTTATCTCTATTCTGGCCCTCTCTCCTGAACTTTAAGTTCTTATATTCAATTGCTTACTCAATAGCCATACCCAGGTGTTATGACAGACACCTCAAACTTGCCATGTTCAAAACTAAACACCTCATCTTCACTTTAAAATCTTCTCATCCCACAATCTTTCCATCTCAGTCAATGAAAAGTCTATCCTTTCTGTTGCTCAGGACAAAATCCTTGAAGGCATCTGTATCCATGAGCTTTCACTGAGTTATATTACTGTAACGACAATGACAAAAAATCTCAGCATCTTACAAAGGAATGTTCACCACTTGCTCGTGTCATATATCAGCAAAGGGTGGGTTATGGCTCTGTTTCATGTCTTCTTTGCTCCAGGGTCCAGGCTGAAAGAGCAGCCGCATCTAGGATGGTGACTTTCCCCTGGCAAAGGACAGAAGCAGTCCAACATGGTGGCATTTAAAGATTCTGCTAGAGACAACACAACACTTTCCAGTCCTAATTCATTGGCCAGAAAAAGTCACATGTCCAAGCCTAATATAGGTGGGGTGCCAGGATAATTCTCCCAGAGGGATGAACCCAGTAGGTAGGGTCAGTAAATATGTTGGCAATACTAGAAGAATCTTTGACTCCTCTCTTTCCTGTAAACTTCATATCCAATCTATCAGAAAATATTGTAGGTTCTATCTTCAAAATACATCCAGAATGCAACCATTTCTCGCCACCTTCACTGCCAGCTCCCTGGTCCAACACACCACCATCTCGTGCATGGAATATTGAAGTAGCCCCCCTAACTGGCCTTTGTGCTTCTGCTCTTGTCTCCTTACTGTCCTTTCTCCACACAGCACCCTGGACGATTCTGCAAAAATGTAATTCAGATCATGTCACCCCTCTGTTCGAAACACTTGATGGTGTCCACTTTTCTCAGAACAAAGCCGACGTCCTTACGGTGTGCAATGGTCCACAGACTTTTTACACTGTTTAACATCCCCCATTTCTTTTCTGACTTCATCTCTTGATCTCCCCACCTACCCCAACTTCAATCCAACCACGCTCAACTTCTTGCTGTTCTTCAAATTTTAGGTACACCTCAGCCTCTAGGCCTTTGCACAGGTTCCTTCTGCTTGGAAACCTCGTCCCTTAGATGGATGTCTGGCTGGCTCCCTCCTTCGGGTCCTTCTTAAAGAGGCCCAACCTGACTACCTCCTTTAAACTTTCAGCCCCATGCTAATTTTTACTCTTAGATGATACATTTCAAATATAACCACAAAAAATTAATCATTTCCTCTTCATGAAGCAGAGTAGTACACTGTCACATTTCAATTTACTAGGTAGTTTACTTGTTACTTATTCTATTACCACACCCTGCTAAAATGTAAGCCTCTCAAAGGCAGGAAACTTTGTTTCATTTTCAGATGCATCTAGAGGCATCTAGTCCCCTAGACACATCTAGCTATACTTCAGCTAGAACAGTGTTGGGCACATGTGGGGAGTTCAATATTGGCTGAATGAATGAGTTGAATGAAAGAATCTTGCATAATTTCCTTACTCTGCGTCATCAGTTTCCCCCCCAACATGGTGAAGTTTAGGAGATATTCCAATTATCTATAGTTGACATCAAAATTTCTTCTGCTTCATTAGGCTTTATTATACCTCATTAATTTCCTTAAGAAAAAAACATGGATTGGATCAACTAAAATTGAGAATCATTTTGGCTGAGCAAAAATTTTGCATTATAACAGTAATATTAACATTTAAAACATTTGTTTTCTTTTATTGTTTTTTCAGATATTTTGGGGGGGCTGGGGATGGGAAGAGGTAAGGGCAAGAATTTTAAAACAAAGCTTAAGTTTTAGAGACTTTGAAAAAGAAGCCCCCAAAAAACTCACCTAAAAAGAGTGACATGTTAACTATAATCATTTTAAAAAGCAACAGCAGATATATACAAAATAAATAGCTCAGGAAAAAAAGGAAAAATGATAAATGAAAATATTTCCAGATTATGCTGTTATTTTTTATTTTGAATAAGACCCTATAGTTAAACTGGGATGTTTTTGCAATTGTGCAATCTCCTTGGAAGAAAAGCAGTTTCTTTGGTTATTGGCTCCCTTTTAATCTTTTTGAAATAGATTGAGTCAATCACTCTCTGCTATTTCACATGTCCTCACTGATAAAGTCTCCACCAATTTCTCCATATAGTAACAAGAATCAAAATAATTAACCTGAGTGGTATAAGCATTAAAATAAAAAGTAATAGGTAGAAGAAAAAATTGTAGTGGTAGACACATTGGTTCTACATACAATAAACAAGTCTCATGAACAGATTATTGGAATTGACTAAGACCAAATGCATGTCTTCTTTCATAATCAGAAATAAATAAGTGAAAATATTTCAGTGGGGATGGGGGTGGAGATTGCTGGGCAAAATGTACCAAGTCATGAAAATGAACAGTGATCATACCACTAAAAATCTATACTGGCAGAGAAGACTACCTCTCCACCCAAAATTCATGGTCCTCCCTTGAGAATATATGGTTGTTTCTGGAAAGTGTCTGCCCAGCCAGGGACTACATTTCCAGAACCTCCTGCATCCAGGTGGCGCCATGAGGCAAGCTGTCATCAGTGGAATGGAAACAGAAAGGCTAGGTGCCACTTCTCACCCCTGTGGTTAGGAAGCAGGTCTTGCCCATTCTGTACAATAGAAGCAGACACAGAGGCCACAGGGTATGGGCAAGCACAGATGGAAGGGGCCTGTGTTCCTGAATCACCAAGAGGGGAAAGCCTAAACACCAGGAACTCAGGACTTCCTAGGTGGCGCAGTGGTTAAGAATCCGCCTGCCAATACAGGGGACCAAGGTTCAATCCCTGCTCCAGGAAGATCCCACATGCCGTGAAGCAACTAAGCCCGAGTGCCACAACCACTGAGCCTGCATTCTACAGCCTGTGAGCCACAACCATTGAGCCCATGTGACGCAACTACTGAAGCCTGCGTGCGCCTAGAGCCTGTGCTCTGCAACATGAGAAGCCCGCACACCACGATGAAGAAGAGCCCCACTCTCTACAACTAGCGAAAGCCCATGTGCAGCAACAAAGACCCACTGCAGCCAATAAACAAATACATACATTCATCAAAAAAGAAAAAAGACCAGGAACTCATTTGGAAAAGAAAAGTCATGAATAGGTTCTCTTGAAGCGTTATTTATAACAAAAATGGATAGAATTTAATAGCAAGAGAATTAAGTAAATGGTAGTATGTTCACTTAGATTGGTTATTACATATTAAATATGCAGAAAGTTATATAAAACACTTCTTAGAGCTGGTGAGATGAGATTGTTGCTGGAGAGGTAGAGAAGGTGAGAGAGAGAGAGAGAGAGAGAGAGAGAGAGAGAGAGAGAGAGAGAGAAGAGGGATGGGAGAGAAAGGAAAGTAGAAGGCAAATGGCCAAAATGGGCAAATCACTAAAAACTGGAACTTAAGGAGAAGAATCATATATCCACATTGGGAGAGAGAGGGAGGGAGAGAGGGAGTACAATGTTACACTGTCCAGGGAAGTTTCAGGTATTATGTGAAAAGCTACCTCCCTTCACTGCAATTTGAATGACTGACATTTTTTTTCCTACCAACATTTTTTTCTGTCTGGAAGACAGACTTTACGAATCAGGCTAAGACCAAAGAGCTCAGGTTTTCATCATCCACACATTAGTGGCTTAGAAATGAGTACACTTTCCTTTAATAAGTACCCTTCTCCATCAGTAGGAGAACAGAAATGGAATGGATTATTAAAAATAGAAATTCCATTCTATTTCCTCCAAAAAGTTAAGCTTCTTGGGAGCAGGGCCATGTCTTGTGTACCTCTGCATCTACACCAACGCTAGTACACAGTAGGCTCTTCATGAACTCATTTAGGCATTCATTGTACAAATGTTTCTACACCTACTACGTGCTAAGCCTTTTTCTAGACTCTGGGGACAGAGTAGTCACTGTTCTCCTGTAGCTCACTTTGCAAACATGTGAGGGGCAGGAGCTCTCTGCTTCTCTTTCTCACTCACACAGAATCCATCTGGGCTGAAGGACATCACTAAATTACTTTCAAAATAGTTTTAAGGATGCTTTACCACTACACATCCAGTAGGATGGCTATAATTTTTTAAAAAGACAGATAATAACAAGTGTTGGAGAGAATGTGGAAAAATTGGAACCCTCACACACCAGTGGTGGGAACGTAAAATGGTGCAGCCACTTTGTGAGACAGTCTTGAAGTTCCTCAAAAGGTTAAATGCAAGCTACCATATGATGCAGCAATTCCAATCCTAGATATATACCCAAGAGAAATTAAAATATGTCCATACAAAGGCTTGTCCATAAATGTTCAAGCAGCATTGGTCTAAGAGCCAAAAATGGAAATAACTCAAATGTCCATCCATAGATGAATAGTTAAATAAATTGTCGTACATCCATATAATGGAATGTTATAGAGCCATGAAAATAAACAGAGTACTGACAGAGGACAAGACATGAATGAACGCTGAAAACACTATGTTAAGTGAAAGAAGCTGGTCACAAGGACCACATAGTGTATGGTTCCATTTATAGGAAATACCCAGAATAGGCAAATCTATAGAGACAGAGGGTAGACTCCTGGTAGCCTAGGGCTGGGGTGAGTCAGGGGACTGAATGGGACTGGTAGCTAAGGGAAGCAGGGCTTCCTTTTGGGGTAATGAAAATGTTCTAAAATTGACAGTGATTATAGTTGCACAACTTTTGTCAATATACTAAAAAAATCATTGAAATGTGTACCTTAAATGAGTAAACGGTATGCTATGTGAATTATATCTCAATAAAGCTGTTTTAAAAAGGAGGAAGAAGAAGAAGAGGAAGAAGAACAGGAAGGAGACGAGGAGGAAGAAGAGGAAGGGGAAGCAGCAGCAGTTGCTGCTTTCAGTGCATGAAATAGCAGTGTTGGGTTCGGAGGCTGGGTATTTGGAACCACCATGAAAGCTTCTGAATGAAGCCAAGCAATTATTTCAGGATCTGAAGCTCCTTTCAATACAACTCAGTCAGGGTTGCAAGAAAGTAATGCATCATCAATTTTAAATCTTTCTGAAAAATTGAAAAGTGGCATCCCATGACAAACTATTTTTTTTTTTAATGGAAGGAACATTAGAAAAAAAGTCATCGATCCTTTTTGCAGTAGAAATACGATTTCCAGAGTTGCACAGCTGGAACACATCAATCCACTGAGAAGGTTTCTGTTTCCCTAACAACTGTTAGCAACAATGACTCAGAGAGAAAACAGATCTGTCTGAACAGATAGACCTGTCTTTCCATCCAGCAAGAAAACACTCATTGAATGATAGATGAGAAGAGCAATAATGTTATACTTCTTTCAGCATAAGCCTCAAAGTAAAATAATCAAAACATCCTTATTCGATATTGCAATATGAATATTACAGAAAAGTGTTTGGAGCAAACTGGTCTCTTTTACAAAAATGCAAATGAAAACATGAGTCTGATCGCTTGCAGCAATCTAAAATTAATCCGTTAGCTGAATTATTATGCTAATCATTCATGGCCAGAAAGCTGGCCATCATTTGTATCCTGATCACATATAATTCCCAAATGACAGGGGCAGGAAGGCACTGTGGCTCAGTTCAGTGCCTGGCATGGCTGAGCTTTCTAGTGGGCTCTGGGAGTTGGTCCCTCCCATGCCCTGGGCCATGCCAGGCTGAGGAACTCTGTTCCGTCCCCACCCATGCTATCCTGTTGCAGCAAGCCCTGCTAATGTTTACTTTTCAGTTTCCTTGATATGATCTCAACATCATTTCCATGTTTCATTCTAACAGGGCCTTTCTCTGGGTTCTGTATTCTGTGCCTGTTGGTTTAGACTTTCACACCACGCGAAGACCACAGAATTCTCTTTTCAAAAGCAAGGCCGCCTAAGCCATCAGGTGAATTCATTCAAACAGCACACTGGCTTTCACATTTTATTTAAACAAAGAGGTCCTTTGGGTGCTGATGCCACACATGTAACATGATTTCTATATTTTCATCTCTTACTTCTAAGGAATAAAATCTCATCCTTGAGATATCATTACGTAGATAATGGCAGGGAGGTTTGTTGGTAATAGTCAGAAAGATCAGAGAATCGACACGCTTGAGTGAGCACTGGATGAAACGGAGTCCTCCTTGTACACCCAACCTGCTGTGTGCTCTCAGGGAAGGATTTCACCCTCTCTGGTCCCATAAAAAGAAGGGATTAAATTAAGTGTCTCTAAGGTCCTTTCTGACTCTAAAGTATTTGTCTTTTAACTCAGCTAAAATTGGTCTCTGTAGAACCCAATTAATTCTGTTTCTCATTAACAGGCAAAAGTATTTTTATGTGAGAAACAAGCTCTTGGCTACCTCTTCAAGGGAAATAATCAGAATTCATAGCAAACGACACGTGATTTATCTTTCTGCACTTAGGATTTTGGCTTTCATTTGAGAGTAATTTCCCACAATGCAAAATGAAAGAATTTAAAACAAGAAACAGCCAAAAGATTCCTGGCGAAGAAATTGCCTCGGCGGCATCTTGATTTCTCTAGTCACTGTTTAGATTTTACCCTGCAGTTGTGCTCTGGCAAATCTGATTGAATCAATATGTCTTTTATGGCCAGACTGCATCCCCTGGCTTCATCTATCATGTGTTCTAGAAAAAGCCATTAAGTCAGTAAAAAGAAGTTGGGGGAGGTTTTACTGCAGAGAATGAGTCTTTTTCAATACAAATACTGACCCTACTGGAAAACTGTGAATGTAGCCGTTTCAGAAATCAAAGTCAAGGTCGTCTTAACCATTAGCAGAATAAGTTGCAGCCCTAGGATGTGAGTATCCGTCTAGTGGAAACTCTCCCAATAAAATCTCCCTCTCTCTAACCCTTACCTAACCTCGTACTATGATAAGAAATATTTCCTTTAGATCAGCAAGCATCCTATTTTAAAATGTAAATTTTCTGTTTGGATGTCAGGGAGCAGAATGAGAGCAGGTGGGGAGCTCAGGTCATTGCCAGGAGGGCTGACGTTATGGAACTGGGCATCTGGAAATTCCCCCAGGGACACCAAAGAGCAGGAAAGAAAACAACTCATGAGACAAACCTCTCCGCAATGCTCAACAACCTTGACATTTGTTTTTTATTTCAAGCCATATTCTATACTTCTGGGAAGCAGACAAAGCACAAAACAGAACTAATGACTATAGTTTGGTGCTGGCTGAAGCAGAAAGGTTGCTGCTCTTCTTTAAAAAGTTGAAAGGAAAAGCCTTTGTCCTTCCTTATTAGACAAGGCTCTGTAGCTACAAAAGCCTGTTAAGGCCCAACTTGGAGGATAATTTCTTCTCCACCTTTCCGAGGAGATGCACCTCTAAATAAGCCAACACAACAGGTCTGTTTAAGTGGCAGTACCCTCTGTCCAGATTTGACATCTGGAAACCTGCAAGCGTCCTACTAGGAGGCTCAGGCCTTCAAGTATAGATATGGTGTGAGCCACACATCTTAAGGTGCTGATTCTTGGCACAGAGGAGGTCCAGTTGCCCTGGGATTCTGTGGTGTGAGGAGTAGAAGCCTCACACTGGGTTATGCTTTCAGAGATGCTTCACCTGGAAAAGTCATTACTCGATCACATCAAGCAGGCAGACAAAAACAACCTTAGCTGTGTGGTAACCCACCATTGTAACCGGGACCCATCCTCCAGGGCTGCTGGTTGCCCAACTCGCACCTCCCTGCAGGATCCGCAGTGCCTCATCAAGGGGCAGCCTTAGTTTGGAGGAGATTTTGGCACCACGGAGGATGGGTAGGGATGGAGCCAAATTGACAGCACAGCCTCTCCTGAGAAAAGCTGAGGCTGAAGTCCCTGCGGAAGCTCCAAGCTTCCGACATGAGTTAGCTAAGCCACTCGCCGGTGCAGACCCCACCGTGTGAACTATGCTTTATGTTCAGATCAACGTGCCTCCTCCATGAAGCCTTCCCTGGCCTCTGAAACCCACATCCACCTCTTCATGACTACCTTCCTTCAACTTCTGAGACTTGAAGTGTTCATCTCACTACTGATCCCAGTGGTTTAGTATGGCTCTCTTGAGGAGCAAGTGGGAAAACATCCAGAGCCAGCCTGGGGCTTAGCAAGAAAGAGTGCCCTGGTTGCATGGTGACACCTGCACTGAGGCCCGGAGGTGAGAGCAGGGATGCTCCTACCACGCTTCCCCACAGGCAGTGCGCTGCCTGCAGTTGGGTGGACCTTCCCATCCGAGTGGGGAGTGAAGTCCTTCAGCCCAACGACTGTGGATTCTGCTTCTCCTCTATTCTCTCCCAGTGCCCAGCCCAGCGCTAGATACATTTATTTACTTATTTACATTTATCACAACTTCCAGCAGTTCTAGAAACACTACAGAGTCTGCAAGGCCATCAGGTAAACTTGCTACAGAATCACCATGGAAACTTTTATTTGCACAGCCCTTCTGTCTCTTACTCTCTCGCTCTCTGTGTTAGTATAGATGATTGGTGCGATAAAATGGCAGACATTAGAGCACTGCCATAGGGTATATGATCAAGTGCTCCCTTACGTGGCACAAACTGTGGGAACTCGAGGATAATGAACGTCAACGTCGCAGACAACACCCTGTTTGTGAGTGGATTCTCTATGCCACACATATTTACTGAGGGACACACATTTATGAGCCAGGTACAGTGGCAGTCCCTGGAAAATGATGGTCCTAAAACTGGCATGGTCCCTGTGTCCTCGTGGCATTTATAGACTCTTCCACTCCCAGCTGTGTACACCTGGACGGTTACATAGTGCACGAGGAGCAGGACTTGGATCTGTCTCTGCCCCTCTGAACCACCAAAGGTCAGGGACCTCAGTGTCCAGTTCCCAACAGAGCATCTACCACAAAGCTGGCAACCACTGTTATCTTTTTCTACTACAGACTAGTTTTTCCTATTCTAGACCTTTGTGTAGATGGAACCCCCATTGTACCTGCTCTCTTGTGTGTGGCTTCTTTCACTCAGCAGGACGCGTTAGAGATGCATCCATACAGCTGCCTGCTGTCTCAATCTGTTTCTTTGTGTTCTGTAGTAGCCCGTCCTATAGAAAGACCTCAGTTGGTTTCTCTGTATTGTTCTTCATGGACACCTGCGCTAATGCCAGCTCTGTCCCCTCTTGCCTCTCACTCTGCCTCTTGCTTACCCAAATGGGCTTTTTCCCAGAGTTAGGCAATTAGTCACTGGAATAAAACTGACAAGGGTTAGAACTACTTGCTGAGTGATACTGAGCAAGTTGTTAGGCCTCTCTTGCTCTCAGTTTGCTCCTCTGGAGGTGATAGTGATAATACTGTAGAGCAGAAAACAGCTCTAAGACAGGCGACCTGGAATGCAGCCAGCAGTTAATAGGAGCTGTATTTTTTATGTTGATTCTTATTTGTTTCTTAAGGCTGCTATCAGAAAGTGTCACAAACTTGATGGCTCAAAACAGAGAAAATATATCCTCTCACAGTTCTAGAGGCTAGAAGTCTGAGATCAAGGTGAACGGAGGGCCATACTTTCTCTGAAGGCTCTAGAGCACGATCTGTTCCATGCCTTTCTTGGAGCTTCAGTCATAGCCAGCAAACCCTGGAGTCCTTTGGCTTACAGACTCATCACTCCAATTTCTGCCTCCATCTTCACATGGCATCTATGACTTTTTTCCTTTTCTTATAAAGACACCAGTCATATTGGATTAAGGGCCCACCCTACGCCAATATGACCTCTTCTGAACAAATTATACCTGCAACAACCCTATTTCCAAATAAAGTCAAAGATGGGAGGAACACTATCCAACCAAGTACAATCATCTCCCCAGAAAAATTATAAAATCATTTATTTAAAAGATTGTGTCTTATAAAATATTGCTCTCCATCTCTTGCACAGACTCAATGGTCAATAAGTATCTGATAAAGCAGAAACTGATAATGACGGTGATTTACCCTGTACTCTGAGGAGAGGTAAGAAGAAAAGATCCAATCACAGGATAAAACATAGATATTTAGGTCTCAATTTCTGTAGGTTTTGCTGTATCATTTTGGAAGCTTTAAAGTCAGGAGACCAATGTGCTTCCACAAGAAACTAACATTTTCATATAACTAATCAGAGATCCACGTTGTTCCATCTAGGAAATGATTAAAAATCAAGTTAGAAAGAGATTGAAGGTGATTTTCAGATTTTATTCCACCTATACTAACACATTTCTTTAATATTTGTTCTCAGCTATAACAGTGCTATGACATTCTGTTAGACCTGGCAAATTCCTCCTGGGAGGCAGACCACTGAAATACACAATCACTTCCCCACAGAACCATCCATTTCTTGGTTCTTTAGCTAAGAAGGAAAAAAATCAAGTTCACATTCCTTGTTTACACAAGTGTAGGTGTTAACAGGGACCACGTTTACTCTAATTTCCTTTGTACCTTCTCTGTTGTTTATGTAACTTTGCTCTCATGGCCTCAAATTCCATAGGAGCAGAGTTCATCAAGCATCAGAATCACAATTAGATATGTCAGATAATAAAGTTTAGCCTTATTAGTTTAGCTTTATTATCTATGACATCCAAAGGGTAGGATATATGAAGCCTGCCTGGTTTTCTCTTATAGTCAATAATCACTTTTTAAATGAAAAATTACCAAAACTCTTCAATGGGGCTGTATCTCAAAGATGCTGAAATGTTAAGATTTTAGTAGCTCAAAAAATAATGACTATTCTCTCATGGCAATCTTCTATTTAGCTCTGCAAGCAACATGGTTGTAGGAATATACATTTTTTCCAAAGGATTCAAAAAAGGTGCTTTTATTTTGAATGTAAACCAGATAAAACTAAAAGTCATTTTTATTTTTTCTGAACTCACTACAGTTCTAAAGCAGTTTCTCTTCACCCCACTAAAATTATTGCTTGACACCTACAGCACTAGAGATAGAAGGACAAACAAAACCCAAAGTGAGTAGAAGGAAAGAAATCCTAAAGACCAGAGTAGAAATAAATGAAATAGAGATGAAGAAAACAATAATAAAAAACAAAAGTTCAATGAAACTAAAAGCTGGTTCTTTGAAAAGATAAACAAAACTGATAAACCTTTAGCCAGGCTCATCAAGAAAAAAAGAGAGAGGGTTCAAATAAATAAAATTAGAAATGAAAAAGGAGAAGTAACAACAGACACCCCGGAAATACAAAGGATCACAAGAAACTACTACAAGCAACTACATGCCAATAAAACGGACAACCTAGAAGAAATGGACAAACACTGAGAAAGGTATTTGAACCTTCCAGGACTGAACCAGGAAGAAATAAAAAATATAAAGACACTAATCACAAGTACTGAAATTAAAAGTGATTAAAAAACTTCCAATAAACAGAAGTTCAGGACCAGATGGCTTCACAGGCAAATTCTATCAAACATTTAGAGATGAGTTAACACCTATCCTTCTAAAATTCTTCCAAAAAACTGCAGAGGAAGGAACACACCTAGACATTCTACAAGGCCACCATCACCCTGATACCAAAACTAGACAAAGATACCACAAAAAAAGAAAACTATAGGCCAATATCATTGATGGGCATAAATGCAAAAACCCTCCACAAAATACTAGCAAACCAAATCCAACAATACATTTAAATGATCAAACACCATGATCAAGGGGCATTTATCAGAGGAATGCAAGGATTCTTCCTATATATGCAGATCAATCAGTGTGATATACCACAGTAACAAACTGAAGAATAAAAAACATACGATGATCTAAAAAGATGCAGAAAAAGCCTCTGACAAAATTCAACACCCATTTATGACAAAAACTCTCCAGAAGGTGGGCATAGAGGAAACCTACCTCAACATAATAAAGACCATATACGACAAACCCACAGCAAACATCATTCTCAATGGTGAAAAGCTGAAAGCATTGCCTCTAAGATCAGGAACAAGACAAGGATGTCCACTCTCGCCACTACTATTCAACATAGTTTTGGAAGTCCTTGCCACAGCAATCAGAGGAGAAAAAGAAATCAAAGGAATCCAAATTGGAAAAGAAGATGTAAAACTGTCACTTCACAGATGACATGATACTATACATAGAAAATCCTAAAGATGACACCAGAAAACTACTTGAGCTAATCAAGGAATTTGGTAAAATTGCAGGATACAAAATTAACACACAGAAATCTCTTGCATTTCTATACACTAACAATGAAAGATCAGAAAGAGAAATTAAGGAAACAATCCCATTCACCATTGCAACAAAAAGAATAAAATACCTAGGAATAAACCTAACTAAGGAGGTAAAAGACCTCTACTCAGAAAACTATCAGACACTAATGAAAGAAATCAAAGACGACACAAACAGATGGAGAGAGATACCATGTGCTTGGATTGGAAGAATCAACATTGTGAGAATGACTATCCTACCCAAAGCAATTCACAGATTCAATGCAATCCCCATCAAATTACCAATGGCATTTTTCACAGAACTAGAACAAGAAATTTTACAATTTGTATGGAAATGCAAAAGACCCCGAACAGCCAAAGCAATCTTGAGAAGGAAAGATGGAGTTGGTAGAATCAGGCTTCCTGACTTCAGGCTATACTACAAGGCTACAGTGATCAAGACAGGATGGTACTGGCACAAAAACAGAAATATAGATCAATGGAACAGGATAGAAAGCCCAGAGATAAACTATGGTCAACTAATCTATGACAAAGGAGCCAAGGATATATAATGGAGAAAAGGCAGCCTCTTCAATAAGTGGTGCTGGGAAAACTGGACAGCTACATGTAAAAGAATGAGATTAGAACTCTTCCTAACACCATACACGAAAATAAACTCATAATGGATTAAAGACCTAAATGTAAGGCCAGACACTATAAAACTGCTAGAGGAAAACATAGGAAGAACACTCTTTGATGTAAATCACAGCAAGATCTTTTTTGATCCACCTCCTAGAGTAATGGAAATAAAAACAAAAATAAATAAGTTGGACCTAATGAAACCTCAAAGCTTCTGCACAGCAAAGGAAACTATAAGCAAGACGAAAAGACAACCCTCAGAATGGGAGAACATATTTGCAAACAAATCAACAGACAAAGGATTAATCTCCAAAATATATAAACAGTTCATGCAGCTCAATATCAAAAAAACAAGCAACCCAATCAAAAAATGGGCAGAAGACCTAAATAGGCATTTCTCCAAAGATGACATACGGATGGCCAAGAGGCACATGAAAAGATGCTCAACATCACTAATTATTAGAGAAATGCAAATCAAAACAACAATGAGGTATCACCTCACACCAGTCAGAATGGGCATCATCAGAAAATCTACAAACAGTAAATGCTGGAGAAGGTGTGCAGAAAAGGGAATGCTCTTGCACTGTTGGTGGGAATGTAAATTGATACAGCCACTATGGAGAACAGTATGGAGGTTCCTTGCAAAACTAAAAATAGAACTACCATATGACCCAGCATTCCCACTACTGGGCATATACCCAGAGAAAACCATAATTCAAAAAGACACATACACTCCAATGTTAATTGCAGCACTATTTACCATAGCCAGGACATGGAAGCAACCTAGATGTCCATCAACAGATGAATGGATAAAAAAGGTGTGGTACATATATACAATGGAATATTACTCAGCTGTGAAAAGCAAGGAAACTGGGACATTTCTAGAGACATGGATGGACTTGGAGACTGTCATACAGAGTGAAGTGAGTCAGAAAGAGAAAAACAAATACTGTATATTAACACATATATGCGGACTATAGAAAAATGGTACACATCAACCGGTTTGCAAGGCAGCAATAGGGAGACAGATGTAGAGAACAAACATATGGACACCAAGTGGGGAAAGCGGGGAGGGTTGGGGGGGAATGAATTGGGAGATTGGGATACCAAATTGTATGCTCTAAATATATGCAGTTTATTGTATGTGAACTGTATCTCAATAAAAGTTCTTAAAAAAAAAAAAAAAAAAGACTCTGTGCTTCCACTGCAGTGGATGCAGGTTCAATCCCTGGTTGGGAAACTAAGATCCTGAATGCCAGGTGGCACAGCCAAAAAAGAAAAAAAGAGTAAAACACCTGGGAATAAACCTACCTAACGAAGCAAAAGACTTGTACTCTGAAAACTGTAAGACACTGATGAAAGAAATCTAAGATGACACAAACAGATAGAAAGATATACCATGTTCTTGGATTGGAAGAATCAATATTGTCAAAATGACTATAATACCCAAGGCAATCTACACATTGAATGCAATCTGTATCAAATTACCAATAGCACTTTTCACAGACCTAGAACACAAAAATTTTTAAATTTGTATGGAAACACAAAAGACCCCGAATACCCAAAGCAATCCTGAGAAAGAACAATGGCATTGGAGGAAGCAGGCTCCCTGACTTCAAACTATACTACAAAGCTACCGTCATCAAAACATTATGGTACTGGCACAAAGACAGAAACAGAGATTAATGGAACAGGACAGAAAGCCCAGAAATAAGCCCACGCACCTATGGTCAATTAAACTCTGACAAAGGAAGCAAGAATATACAATGGAGAAAAGATAGTCTCTTCAGTAAGTGGTGCTGGGAAAACTAGACAGCTACATGTGAAAGAATGAAATTAGAACATTCTTGGGACTTTCCCTGGTGGCACAGTGGTTAAGAATATGCCTGCCAATGCAGGGGACATGGGTTCAAGCCCTTGACCAGGAGGATCCCACATGCCACGGAGAAACTAAGCCCATGTACCACAACTGCTGAGCCTGCACTCTAGAGCTCATGAGCCACAACTACTGAGCCCGCGTGCCACAACTACTGAAGCCCACGTGCCTAGAGCTTGTGCTCCGCAACAAAAGAAGTCACTGCAATGAGAAGTTTGCACACCGCAATGAAGAGTAGCCCCTGCTTGCCACAACTAGAGAAAGCCTGAGTGCAGCAACGAAGACCCAATGCAGCCAAAAATTAATTTTTTTTAAAAAGAACATTCTCTAACATAATACACAAAAATAAACTCAAAATAGATTAAATGCCTACACATAAGGCCAGATACTATAAAACTCTTAGAGGAAAACATAGGCAGAACATTCTTTGACATATATTGCAGCAAAATCATTTTGGCTCCACCTTCTAGAGTAATGAAAATAAAAACAAAAATTAAAAAATGGGACCTAATTAAATTTAAAGGCTTTTGCACAGCAAAGAAAACCATAAACAAAATGAAATGACAACCCACAGAATGGCAGAAAATACTTGCAAATGAAGTGACTGATAAGGGATTAATCTCCAAAATATTCAAACAGCTCATGCAGCTCTATATCAAAAAAATCAATCAAAAATGAGCAGAAGATCTAAACAGACATTTCTCCAAGGAAGACATACAGATGGCCAAAAAGCACAGGAAAAGGTGCTTAACGTTGCTAATTATCAGAGAAATGCAAATCAAAACTACAATGAGGTATCACCTCACACTGGTCAGAATGGCCATCATCAAAAAGTCTACAAACAATAAATACTGGAGAAGTTGTGGAGAAAGGGAACCCTCCTACACTGCTGGTAGGAATATACATAGTGGGTACAACCACTATGGAGAAGAGTTTGGGGGTGCCTTACAAAACTAAAAATAGAACTACCTTGTGATCCAGCAATCCTACTCCCAAGCATATATCCAAGAAAAACCATAATTCAAAAAGATACATGCACTGCAATGTTCACTGCAGCACTATTTACAATATCCAAGACATGAAAGCAACCTAAATGTACATTTACAGATCAATGGGTAAAGAAGATGTGGTACATATACACAATGGAATATTACTCAGCCATCAAAAAGAATGAAATAATGCCATTTACAGCAACATGGATGGACCTAGAGAGTATCATACCAAGTGAAGTGAGTCAGACAGAGAAAGACAAATATCATATCACTTATATGTAGATATCTAGAAAAGTGATACAAATGAATTTATTTACAAAACAGAAACAGACTCACAGACATAGAAAACAAATTTATGGTTACCAAAGGGGAAAGGTGGGGGTAGAGGATAAATTAGGAGTTTGGGATTAACAGATACATACTACTATATATAAAATAAAAAATAAGGACCAACTGTATAGCACAGGGAACTATATTCAATATCTTGTAATAACCTATAATGGAAAAGATTCTGAATCACTTTGCTGTATACCTGAAACTAACATAACATTGTAAATCAACCATACTTCAATATAAAAAAACAAACAAAAAACCCCCAAAACTGTGCTGTGAACACACGCAGGTGAGGATCACCAGGCTAGTCCATGTTTTTCAGTGTGCTTCCCTCTCTGGAAGTAGTTTGTGTTTCCATTTGGAAAATGAAAATGAATCAGTAGTAATAGGCAAGAGATCAGTGGTTGCCTCAGAACAGGGCAGAGATGTAGGTAAAAGGAGAGCTATTAAGGGCCACTAGAGAAGGACTACAAAGATACAAGAAAATGCTTTGGGGTGATGGATATGTTCACTGCGTTGACTGTGGCTATGGTTTCACTGGTGTATAAATATGTCAAAATTCATCAAATTGAATACTATAAATATGTAGTTTATCATATGTTAATTACATCTCAGTAAAACGGGAAAAGTTTAAAAGAAGGAAAAATATTATCTATACTATGATCCCATTTTCATAAAAATTATACCACATATGTTTATGCATTCATAACGAACCGGGAGAAAATATTCCAAAATATTAGCAAATCCAAGCTAAGAGTTTTTCCTGTGTTTTCTTCTAGAAATTTTGCAATTTTAAGTTTCACATTTGGGGCCTATAATCCATTCTGACTTCATTTTTACATGTGGGTTGAAGGTGGTTTTTTGCATATGAATATCTCATTATTTCAGCACCATGTCTTAAATCATTCTTCCCCAATTTGACTGTCATGGCACCATTATCAAAAATCAGTTTCTATGTGTTGATTATCTCTGTACTCTATTTCGTTCCATTTACCTATTTGTTTATCTTAATATCAAATATCACCCTGTCTTAATCATGGTAGCTATATAGTAAGTCTTGAAATCAGGTAGTGTTATTCAACTTTGTTCTTATTTTTCAAATTTGTTCTATTTGATGTCTTCTGCATCTTTGTATAAATTTTTAAATCAATCTATCAGTTTCTACAAAGAAAAGCCTCCTGGGATTTCAATTGAGTACGTTGGATATATAGGTCATTTTAGAGAGAAATGACAACTTAATATTGTCTTTCAATACATGAACATGATATACTTCCCCCACTTAATTAGGTCCTCTTTAATTTCTCTCAGCAACGTTTTGTAGTTTTTAGTGTGCAGGTCATGCACATCTTTTGTCAAATTTATTCCTAAATATTTCTTATTTTTTGATATTATTATAAATGATATTTCAATTTTCAATTGCCCATTACTAGTATATGGAAATACGGTTAGCTTTTGTATATTGACCTTATATCCTGCAACCTTGATAAAACTCTATCATAGCAGCTTTTTTGTCGATTCACAGAATTTTCTACATAGATAAAAATGTCATCTGTAAGTATATAACAGCTTCACTTCTTCCTTTCCAAATTATTTGCTTTTAATTACTTTCCAAGCAGCTTTGCTCTCAATGTTTGAATTAATTAAAATGTGTGAGGTTTTGTGGATCAAGAAGACTTCACTCAAGGTAGCTAGGATTCAACTGTCTTGCAAGGAGCCACCCAGGGGTCTCAACTACAGAAGGGTATCACAGTGGCAACGGGTTGGGAGCTGACAGTGAATGAGCTGGAGCAGGAGCTGGATGCAGGAAGAAGTTGAATTAGAGCAAGATCTCCCACAACAAGGAGCCAACACTGGTGTGGATTCCCCGTTGAGGCATCTTACTCCACAAGACTCAGCATTTAGACACTTGCCACACAGTGGGCTTCAGCAACCAACAAACAGAACAACACGACCAGTCACTCAGATAAGAGGCTCTTGTCCTCTTTCTCCCTCCTCCCTGTTCCAACACAATGAAGGGTTAGAGTACAGAGGGAAAGGAAGAGGTTAAATGAGCTCATTCAGTCCCCCAGTACGAGGAAGGCGGATACAGAATAAAAGGGCACGTCATAATCCCCTCCCCCACCCACTCTACAGTCCGTATAAAAGAAAAATTTTGGAATCAGACATGAAATTGAAATTTCAAACAAATCATTCTTCTAAAAAACCAGTGACCAGGAAATTATTGTTTTTTCCTAAGATGCTGTTAGGGATCTAGAGTACAGGAAGGAAAGGAGATTTAACACAGGTCTTGAGGAATGTGACAACAGAATAATAATTCAATGTTGTACCACACTAATTGAAATAGGTCAATAGATATATATGGTTTAAAGATGTCTATTAAATTAGTTGACTGAATATAAATAATGAATTTATCTAGATAAAACCTGTTGGAAAGACCTTCCTATTTGAGGCCAGAACATCAGAAGTGTTCTAGCAGATCCCATGACCTGGGACCCATTGAACTGGGCTGAAGCACCTGCAAGCTCTTCAAATCAGTGGTCTTACCAAATGAGAAGATTCATTTAAAAAGCACTTGTTGGGCAATGAAACTGGGACATTTGTAGAGACATGGATGGACCTAGAGACTGTCATACAGAGTGAAGTGAATCAGAAAGAGAAAAACAAATATCGTGTATTAACACATATATGTGGACTATAGAAAAATGGTACAGATCAACCGGTTTGCAAGGCAGAAATAGAGACACAGATGTAGAGAACAAACATATGGACACCAAGTGGGGAAAGCAGGGAAGGTTGGGGGCGGGGGGGGGGGGATGAATTTGGAGACTGGGATACCAAATTGTACACTCTAAATATATGTAGTTTATTGTAAAAAAAAAAAAATGCATTTCATAAATGTGTATAAAAGGATGTAAAATCACTGAATGATGGAATAAACTTCCCAAAGCCTAAAAAAATAAATTAAAAAAAAAAAAACCAAGCAGGCTTGCTTAGCAACAAAACTTTGCAACAGAAGCATGAGACACGCCCCAAAACAATAAAACAATGGTGGAATGAGACCTACATCCTGATCAGTGAGGTCTGTAAGTCAATGGTTCCTAGGACATGCTCCTCTGTGCACACTAAAAACAAAAATATAAGGATAAATAAATAAATAAATAGCACTTGGGCAGAACACCCTTTGATATAAAATGTAGCAATATTTTTTTAATCTTTCTGCTAAAGCAAAGGAAATAAAAGCAAAAATAAACAAATGGGACTTAAATCTAAAAGCTTTTGTACAGCAAAGGAAAACATCAACAAAAGGACAACCTACTGAATGAGAGAAAATATTTATAACTGGTATAATTGATATGGGGTTAATATGTAAAATATATAAACTTCTCATACAACTCAACATCAAAAAACCAAATAACTCGATTTTAAAAGGGGCAGAAGGCCTGAACAGACATTTTTCCAAAGAAGACATACAGATGGCCAAGAGGCACATGAAAAGACACTCAATATCATTAATCATTAGAGAAATAAAAATGAGAACCACAATGAGATATCACCTCAAACCTGTCAGAATGGCTATCATCAAAAAGAATACAAATAACAAATCTCGGCAAGGATGTGGAGAAAAGGGAACCCTTGTACACTGTTGATGGGGATGTAAATTGATGCAGCCGCTGTGGAAAACAGTATGGAGGTTCCTCAAAAAACTGAAAATAGAACTACCATATGACCCAGCAATTCCACTCCTGGGTACCTATCCAAAAACCCCCAAAACAATAACCTGAAGATGTATGCACCCCAATATTCATAACAGCATTATTCACAATTGCCAAGGTATGTCCATTAACAGATGAATGGATAAAGATGTGGTATATACATACAATGGAATACTACTCAGCAGTAAAAAAAAAAAGAATGAAATTTTGCCATTTGCAAAAATATGGATGGAATTGGAGAGTACTGAGCTAAGTGAAATAAGTCAGACAAAGACAAATACTGTATGATAGCACTTATATTGTGAAATCAAAAAATACAACAAACTAGTGAATATAACAAAAAAGAAACAGACTCACAGATATAGAGAACAAACTAGTGGTTACCAGTGAGGAGAAGGAATGGGGGTGGGGGGGGCGCAAGATAGGGGTAGGGGATTTAGAGGTACAAAATACTATGTATAGAATAAATAGGCTACAAAGATGTATAATACAACACAGGGAATATAGCCAATACTGTATAATAACTATAAATGGAATACAACCTTTAAAAATCATGAATCATTAAGTTGTATAACTGAAACATATATTGTACATTAACTATATCTCAATAAAAAGAACCTGAAAATTAATTTTTAAAAATAATAAAATAATGCACGTGTTGGCCCTCTATCTCCTAGACAGTAAAATGAAAAAGGTTGGATTAGGACTTCACTGGTGGCACAGTGGTTAAGAATCCACCTGCCAATGCAGGGGACACTGGTTCGATCCCTAGTCCAGGAAGGTCTCACATGCCGTGGAGCAACGAAGCCTGTGCACCACAACTACTGAGCCTGTGCTCTAGAGCCCACAAGCCATAACTACTGAAGCTCACTCACCTAGAACCCATGCTCTGCAACAAGAGAAGCCACCACAATGAGAAGCCCACATACCACAATGAAGAGCAGCCCCCACTTACTGCAACTAGAGAAAGCCCAGACAGCAACAAAGATCCAAAGCAGCCAGTAAATAAATAAACAAACAAACAAACAAATAAATAAAAAGAAAACCGTTGGACTAAATTCTCTCTGATCCTCTTAGCCCAGCTGTCTTTTTCAAAATAAACAATTTATATTTTCCTTTTGCTTCTAAATATTTGGGATTTATCTCAAAAAGAATCATTTATGTAATCCTCAAATATACCATGCCTGTACATGCCAGTGAACTTTGGCATATGTTGCCCCCTCAGCCTAGAATACCTCTCTCCTACTTGCCACCTGGAAAATACCCCATCATCCTTCAAAAGATCAGCTTCTGTGAATCCCTGTCTCTCACTCCCCAGGTGAGAATGACCGCCTGCCTTTCTCTGACTCCCACTGCACAAAGTTTATCCTCTCATGGCGCATTTTTTTTTTAAAGAGATACTGAGTCGTGTCTGTTGTCTTCTCCCTAACCCATCTCAACGCATCTCTCCTTTAAGGACAAAACCCAGCTTCTAGCCAGTTCCCAAGCAAGACTTCATCAAACAAAACTTAAGTGATAAGAAGAACAAGAAAAGTGAAAGCAAGCAGAGAGGTTAAGGCAATTTATATAATAAAGAGATGAGCCTAAGAGGGGACTGCAGAGCAACTAGATAGACAGCATGGGCCGTTTGTGAGACAGTCTGGGGAAGCCTGCAGTGAAAGGGGAGAGCTTTCAACAAACCGTGCTGGAATCAATAGATACCCACATGCAAAAACAGTACCTCGGCGCCATGGCAGCTATTGCAGGTGTGAGATATGTGGGGGAGGGGAGGAAGCAGATGTGTTGTTAGGCTGTATAAACGGGATTGCCTTTGGCATTCTTAGAGAAACTTCTGCAGAGTTTAAATTGTTTTTCAGTCATTCTACATTCAGGGAAGGCAGGGGTGGGTGGGGATGAATTGGGAGACTGGGATTGACACATACACTACTATATATAATAGATAACTAATGAGAACCTATTGTATACTACAGGGAACTCTAACTCTACTCAGTGCTTTGTGGTGACCTAAATGGGAAGGAAATCTAAAAAAGAGTGGATATGTGTATGATTGATTTACTTTGCTGTACAGCAGAAACTAACATAACATTGTAAAGCAACTATACTCCAACAAAAAAATAAATTCTTAAAAAAATACCAAGAATTACGGTAGAGATAATTGGTAGAATTTGTTTCAAATAAAATAACCCCTACTAAATAAATAGATTTTCAGTCATTCTACATTCAAGCTCTGTGTCTTTAAACATGACTGTACAGTGAGGCTGGGGCTTTAAGCTAGTGACATCTGCTTCAAGTCTTAGCAACTTGTAATTATACTTTCCAGTCTGTTTTCTCCTCGCACCCACCCCCAAACCCTGCCTCCAGCCTCTCCTTAAGAACAGGACTGTGCCTTGCTTATCCATTTGCCCTGCTTCTATGAATGAATGATTCACCTACAAAAGGAGACTTTCTCTGGAACCCTGTACACAATCCCCAGGCAGGTTCTAGAAGCATACAAATGGATACATATGGAAGGCTTAAGAGCTCTGGGATCAAGCAGGTTTCAGTTCTAATTCTAGCTCTGCCACCTACTAGCTGTGGGACCTGTAACTCCCTAAGTCTCAGGTCCCTCAACTGTAATATGGTGGACATCCCAGAACCTGCTACATAGAGTTGTTAAGAGAACTAAATGAAATAGCATGTATTAAATACTAAGTACAGTACCCAACACAGACAAACATACATGTTATAGAGATATAGACATAGCATATCTAAATATATTCAAACATATACAGACATATTGAGCTTCCACTCTGAACCTTCCCTTAGAAATATCCTTATCTCTTAGATACATATATATTAAATCCAACATTTTCTAAAAAGAAAGACAGTAATACTATCACAGTTATTATAAATATGCTTAATTGACTAAAAGAGAGCACTGGGCACATGAAACCTAAAAGTATATGCGTCACTTTAAACTATTACTCTAACTTATTTACATCATATACATATCTATCTGTCAGGCAAAGGTTAATAGAGAGTTTATGAAAATGGGAATGCAATTAAGTCTCCCGGGAATCTCAGTTGGAGGCCATGTCAGTTTCTATGGTAACCAAAGGGCTCAGGCAAAAAAAATGGGGGGAGGGGAGTTGATTTAAAGGCAAGATAAGCACATAAATATAGCTCTTATCTACCTTTTCTTTTGGGTTCCAATAAGCAATCTTTGCTGCATTTAAATTATTATAAATCAGATTAATTTTTCACTTCCTAGAATTAAATACATTTTTGCAAAACGTTTAAAGGTGATTCCAGTTTTTTAAAATGTATCACTTCTCAGTTTATGAAGTGTGTCAGGTATGTCTCAAATTCCTCAGGGGAAAAACAGGAGGGGATTAAAAGAACAGAACCACATGTCCAGAATGATTAGAGTATACTGTAAATAACCTTCTCAACACCAGCTAATTAGGTTTTGCTCAGAAACTGCAATCAGGCCAAAGGGAAAAAATGTGAAGAATTGGTTTTCCTGTGACAAATTTCACAACATCACTAAACTGAAGACTTCAGTAATCACGTAGTCAAAACCTTGATTTTATTAACAAAAGCACTTACCTTGAGAAATTAACTTAGCTCTCTAACTGAAGTGAGGGAACTAGATACCAGCAGAACCATGGTTAGAATCTGAGATTCCTGACTACAGCTTGTACTGTAGTCAACATACCACTTTCCTCTCCTTCACTTCTTTTTTCCACGCAACACTTAGGAACACTCTTAACCAAGTCATTTCAAACTGTTGAACTGTCTGATCTCTATATTGTTGCAGATGGTCTGATTTGTTTTGTAAAACCAAATGAATCTTATTTTGGTACACTTCACCTAAGTTCTTAATTTCACTCACATTTAGAAGCAGCTTCGGATTGGCATTAAAAAACCACTTTATGGAAGTTCTGTCATTATTACTTCCCTGTTTTATCTGGCAGTCCAGCAACTCCATGTTCATTGGCAGCAACGTGCTCCTGTATGTATCCCATGCAGTCTGTGTTAAGAAGAGCCTGAAAGAGAGGGGCCGCCAGAGAAATTCACATAGGCTCCACACAAGATATTAATTTTTAAAAAATCAGGAAAATCCTATTGCAGTCTCAAATTTTCACTCTGTAATCTCAAGTGATTCCTTTGTAAAGGGAAGATAAAATGGGATAAAGAAAAATAGAATAGGGTTATAATTCAGCCAGCATTTTTAAAACAGTGAACTCCTCCTGCTACTCTCCCAAGGTTTGCATTAAATGAAATCTGAAGTTTCTCATTTTGTTTCAAATAAATATAATAGATTTCATAGTGGACATGGTGATCTCTCTGGGTCTCTGCATACATGTAAAAATGGTGATTGGTGCAAGTGAGGGGACAGGTGGCTCAACTAGAATTGTATTCTCTATCTCTAATATTTTGAGACTGAGAAAGGGTATCAAAAGTACAGATAAGATGCTATACTTATCTCTACAAACCACATTCTCTCTGAACTTCCGTCTTCTGATTCACAAAATAGAGATAATCCCAGCTGAGCATACCTGGCAATGTTATTATGTGGATGAAATGAGGTTGTCATTGGAAATTTTGATTTATTGTGGAAATTAGCCTGGGTGTAACAGCCACTGTGCTTGCCCTGCCTCTATGTCCTTCTAGGGGACACTTCCCCACCCACAGCCTCCACTAAACAGGCAGCCATGTTTTTTCACATAACTCTATTGACTTTCACATGCCCATTCTGTTGATGCAAAGGACCACTACTCCAACGCCTGGCCAAACACCTGTGTGGCCTTGCTCACAACAAACTAGATCAATCAGAAATTTGAACCAAGACACGTTAAAAAAAAAAAAAAAAGTGTGTGAGCAGTAGGAAATGCATTGAAAAGGTCCAAATGGATGCAGCCAGGTCAAGAAGCAGGAAGTATGAAGAAGGAGGAGTCAGTTGGTAGCAGGACAGAAAAGAGACCTGAGGAAGGTAACTGAGTCCCACTGAGAGCAAAACACTGGAGTAGAAACCCAGGAGCTGTTACCACCAGGTCTCCCCAAAGCTTGCTGGAAACAAGATTCACCAATCTTGTTTATCTCACTTCCTAAATAGTTCTCTGTATCTCCTCCACTGCCACTTGGGTCCATTGTTATAAAATTAGTCAATTAATTGGTTAGTAACCCCCAATCAACATAAATTCTTTTTTTTTTTAATTTTAAGAGTTTATTTGAGCAAAAATTGATTCAAATCAGGCAGCACCAAACCAGAAGTGGTTACGAGGGCTCCACCAACAGGAGCTTAGAGAGAAACTTTCATAGAGAAAAGGCAGAAGCAAAGCAAGGCAATTATCAATTGGCCACAGCTTAAAGCCTTGCTGGCTATTTGTGATTGGTTGTCCCTGGTGTTTCCATTTCATAACCTTGAGGTAGCCACAGACTGAGATTTTGATTTGCTTACGTAGGCTGCCAAGGTATTAGAGCCACCTCAGTCTAATGGCCTCCTTGTTTAATTAATTTAACAATTCCCTGCTTTGGATCATCCACTCATATGTGAGAGATTGGTCCAATATGTGCTATTAGCATCACTTTCAGTCACTATCAGAGTTAAGCTACCCTTGTCTCATTGTGAAACTCGTAGGTTCTGATATCATATCCGTGGAAAAATTGTTTTTGCTGTTTATCTCACTGTTCATCTTGTTTGGGTTTCTCCAAGCACAGTGAGACCATCTGATTTACTGCTGATGGCTATGAACATACTTTTAAGACTATTGAGAGAACATAGTGCACCAGGGAGACTATGATGAAAACTCTTAGGAGGATAACACCAAAAACTGAAGTACACTCCTTAAGTAGGGCCCCCATGAACTAAATCAGTTGGTATCAAATAAATCAAAGAATGTACCTGAAAGGGGCATCAACCCCTTTCAGTCAAGTGGTTTGTTCACTAATGTCTTGTATTTGCTACAATACCAGAGGTGTTGATCCAGCAGGTTGTATTTGCTATGCACAGACTCCTCCTCCTTCAGTCAGTAAATAATAAGACAATTCTATTGTCTAAAATCACCTTAACAAGAAAATATAGGGACTTCCATTCTGCAGCTATGGCCTTAGCAGTAAATTCAGTAATAGTTGCCAGAGTTAAGGAACATCATCTTCCCATGCATTAAAAGAGAGAAAAAGCAAGTAGCAAGAATGCAAAAGGAATAAAGGTTTTATATTGGAGATGAAGACTTTGATCCATGATCTTGGGAGAACTGTCTACCATAAGATGATATCTGCTTCTGAGAAGGAATCTTCTTAGTCATTTAAATTTTAGATCTCCAGCTGGTGTGCACTTCCAAGAGTCTGGAGGACTCCTTTTTAATTGGGGAATGTGGGCCCAAGGTTCAGATCTCTACTGTTTGGCTGCCATCTGGGTAGTGAGGAGGATCTGTTATGGTCATTTCCAAAAAGATTCTTGGGCAGTCTTTGTTTTTAGTGATTCCAAATTAGAAGGGTGGAAGAATATTGGAAATACAAGTTTGGAGAGTTGTAGCCAGATATTTGAGGAAACTAGAATTCAGGATCTCAATACAGATATACAATTAAACCTCAAAGACAATAAACAAGGCTAGAATCTGATATACACAAGTTTGTGTTATAATATTCTGAAACGTATTTTTTCCTCTACAATCACCCTCATATCAAGGATAATCACAGTAAGACTAATTTGTTTGCAAATAAGACTAGTCTCATTCTCCTTATAAAAGCAGAACAGATTCTTTTTGAATTTATGCAAATAACTATATTGCCATGAAAACAAGAATACTCAATAAGCTTCTGAATTCTGGAGGTATCAGGTAGGGAGAAAAGGAAAATGTTTCAATTCTGTTTACAGAAACATACTTTACAAAATTACTGGAAGTCACAGATAGCTTAAGAGAAAAGAAAAAGATTTCCTTAAATCTGCAAAAATGAGGAGAAGAGATCAAAATGGTAGAGTAGGAGGGTGCTGAGCTCACCTCTCCCTAAGAATGCATTAAAATAGATCTACACATGGAGACAGATAGCAAGGAAGGAGATGGGGTGTGTGGTGGCATGGAGACACAGTGCCTGTAACACAATATTTGAATTTCCAATTTTGTCTTGAAAAAGCAAGTCAATCTGAGGATGGCTCTACAACCTCCATGGCTGCAGATGACTTGTCAAAAGGCCCCTCTTCTACCTCTTTAGAGATAGAGCCCTATGGCCACATGAGACCTTAGCATTGAGATTAATCTCCCATATCTGGAAGTCAGAAGTGGGCAAATTAAGCAATGTGCATGGCTGAGCAGGTCGAATGCCAGGGGCCAAAGAGCAAATGATGTCAGCAAGCAGCAGTGTTCCTCATCATCCTCTTCCCAGGATCCTGCCCCTTTTAACACATTGTGAGTATACTTCATGGGATGATTTTTGTAACATTCATTTATCAAATACACTATACTATTAAAAAATACATCTACATGTGAAGCAATTTTCACTGAAAACAAACTGGAGACTGGCAGAAAGACTCCTGTACAACCAAGGCTGTAAAGAAAGACCCACGTGGCGTCAGGTAGGAAGGGAAGAGGAGCAATCAGGTCAAGACCTGTGCCCCTGGTGGGGGACACATAAGAGAAGGTGGATTACATGGACTTGGAGATCCTCCCTGGGGAGTGAGCAGTTCAAACCACATGTTTGGCATCCCAGCCCTGGGGAAGACAAGTCCCCTTAGCTGATCTGAAAACCAATGAGACTAACAGGAGGATTATTAGAAACCTAGACTCCACTCTTGAACAGTGCACAAACGCTTGCCTAATCCCAGGAACAAGGTGGAGGAAGCAGATTCAAACTGTCTGGGACTCAGATCAGTTTCCCAAGATCACCCCAGCATGCACGCCAGTTCATGCCAAGTGCCCACTCTGGCTCCTCCAGCACAGCTCCCCACAAGGTCAAAAGGTGCCACTGTCAAGAAGAGTGAATAGTTGGGGGGATGGAGCTGGCTTAGACCTGGCACTACAGCTAAACAAGGCAAGGGTAGTCATTACTGACATTTATAGAGGCAGCAGACTGGGGGTGGTCTGGAACTCTGAATGGTGTGCCAGGACCACTGCAGCACACAACCAGGACCACACTGAACACCTACTCTGGTCCCTTTAGCTCCAGCACTGCTCCCCAGTGAGGCAAAAATGTCCACATTGGAAGGGGGAGAGCACACACTTAGAGGGGATGGAAACAGCCTGGATCCAAACCTAAGTGCTCTGTTCCAGTACCTTGGGATCCCAGCCCCCAATATATTGGTGTCAGCCACTGAGTATAGGAGAAGCCTCAGATAATACCTAGCTGTGGCTTTAGCCCCTCCATCTCCAGCCTACCTCTCACCAAGGTGATAGTTGCCAGCACACCCTGGGGGAAGACATGACCCATGATCACCTCAGATCCATCTCTTATAACAAAGCCACTGGGCATACAGAGACTGCTCAGGGACGCTCCTACACAAGGAGGCCCCTTCAAGATGGTAGGTAAGGGGACTTCCTAGGTGGCACAGTGGTTAAGAATCCACCTGCCAATGCAGGGGACCCGAGTTCACGCCCTGCTCCAGGAAGATCACACATGTCACGGAGCAACTAAGCCCATGTGCCACAACTATTGAGCCTGCACTCTAGAGCCTGTGAACCACAACTATTGAGCACATGTGCCACAACTACTGAAGCCCACGTGCCCACAGCCCGTGCTCCACAACAAGAGAAGCCACCACAATGAGGAGCCTGCATGCCACATGAAGAGTAGCCCCACTCACCTCAACTAGAGAAAACCTGTGTGCAGCAGCAAAGACCCAACATAGCCAATAAACAAATAAATAAATTTATACAAAAAAAAAAAAAAAACCACTGAGGTAGGTAACTGTTTCACCTAATTTCATAGAGACAGAGAAAGTTAAACAAAATGAAAAGACAGATGCATTGTTTCAAATGAAAGAACAACAACAACAAAAAATACTGAAAAAACAACAAATGAAATGGAGATAAATAATTTAAGATAAAGAGTTCAAAGCATTAGTGATAAGAATGATAATTGAACTAGGGAAAAGAATAGATGAACCCTAAGAATTTTAACAAGGAATTAGAAAATACTTTAAAAAAACAAGTCAAAACTGAAGAATACAATAAATGAAGTGAAAAACATACTACGAGGAATTAACAGCAAACTAGGTGATACAGAAGAACACATAAATGATCTGGAAGGCAGAATGATGGAAATCACCCAATCAGAACAGCAAGAGGAAAAACAAGCTTTTAAAATGAGAACACTTTAAGGGACCTCTGGAACAACATCAAGCATACTAATAGTCACATTATAAGGGTCCCAGAAAGAGAAGGGAGAAAGGGATCAAAAATGTATTTGATGAAATTATGCCCGAAAATTTTCTGAATCTGAAGAAGGAAACAGATATCCAGATACAGGAAGCACAAAGAGTCCCAGGCAAGATGACGCAAACAGACCCACACCAAGACAAACCATAATTAAAATGGCAAAACTTAAAGAGAGAATCCTATTGTAAAAGCAGCAAGAGAAAAACAAAGAGTTATACACAAAGGAACCCCCATAAGGCTATTAGCTGATTCTTCTGCAGAAACTCTGCAGGCCAAAAAGGAGTGGCATTATATAATTCAAATGTTAAGGGAATTCCCTGGCTGTCCAGTGGTTATGACTCTGTGCTTCCACTGCAAGGGGCAAAATTCCATCCCCAGTCAGGGAACTAAGATCCTGCAAGCCACAGGGTATGGCCAAGAAAAAAAAAATGCTAAGAAGGGAAAACCTGCAACCTGGGATACTCTACCCATCAAGATTATCATTTAGAATTAAAGGAGGAATAAAGAACTTCTCAGCCAATCAAAAACTAACAGTTCACCATTACTAAACAGATGCTAAAAGAAATGTTAGAGGGTCTTCTCTAAGTGGAAAAGAAAAAGCTAACATAAGAAGAATTCATAAGAAAGGAAAAAATCCCACTAATTAAGGCAAATATATAGTAAAGGCTGTGGATCGACCACTTAAATAAGCTAGCACAAATAGTAAAAGTCAAAAATTGTAAAATCAACTATAACTATAATAAACACTTTAAAGATAAACATGAAAATGTAAAATGAGATCAAAACCACAAAATGTGGGGAAAAAGAGTAAAAAAAATTTTAAAAAATCTTTTAAAATGTATTTGAACTTAAATGCCTATTAGTTTAAAACAAGTAGATATATTTATAGGTCCACATATATGAAACTCACAGTAACCACAAATCAAAAAACTATAATAGGTACACAAAAAATAGAAAGCAAGCATACCATTGAAGAAAAACAAAAAACAAACAAAAACCCACAGGGAAGAAGCTAAAAGAAGAAGAAAAGAACAGAGAAGTACTACAAAAACAACCAGAAAACAAGTACCAAAATGGCACTAAGTACATACCTATCAGTAATCAGTTTACATGTCAATGAACTAAATGCTCCAGTCAAGACACTGCAAGGGTGATTGGATTAAAACAAACAAACAAACAAACAAACAAAACACCAGAGTGATCTATATGCTGCCTACAAGACACTCATTTCATACCTAAAGACATACACAGGCTAATAATGAGAGGATGGAAAAAGATATTTCATGCAAGTGGAAATGATAAAAGAAAGGCAGGGGTAGCAATATTCATATCAGATAAAATAGATTTAAACAAAAGACAATAAAGGGCCTTATATAATGATAAAGGGATCAATACAAGAAGAGCACACCACACTTATTAACATATATGCACCCAATACAGGAGCACCTAAATATATAAAGCAAATATTAACAGATAGTATTAATTAAAGGGAGAAACTGACAATAATAACATTAGGGGACTTTAACACCTCACTTATATCAGTGGACAGATCAACCAGACAGATAACTAATAAGGCAAGAGTGGTCTTAAACAACACATTAGACCAGCTGGAAAAAAAAAAAAAAAAAATATATATATATATATATATATATATAGAGAGAGAGAGAGAGAGAGAGAGAGAGAGAGAGAACATTCCATCCCAAAACAGCAGAATACATATTCTTTTCAAGTGCACATGAAACGTTCTCCAGGATAGATCACATGCTAGGCCACAAACCAAGTCTTAACAAATGTAAAAGGATAGAAATTATAGCAAGCATTTTTTTCAGTATGAAACTAGAAATCAATTACAGGAAGATGAATGGGAAAAGCACAAACACATGGAGACAAAACAACAGGCTACTAATAAGCCAAAGTCAATTAAGAAATCAAAGAGGAAATAAGAAAAATACCTTGAGACAAATGAATATATAAACACAACTTTCTAAAATCTATGGGATATAGCAAAATCAGTTCTAAGAGAGAAGTTCATAGCAATATATGCTTTCCTTGAGAATCAAAAAAAATCTCAAACAACCTATCATCTAAATGAATTAGAAAAAATGAACAAAGGCCAAAGTCAGCAGAAGGAAGGAAATAACAAAGGTTAGAGAAGAAATAAATAAAATAGAGACTGCCCCCCACAAAAAGAAGTAGAAAAAAAATCAGTGAAACCAAGAGCTGGTTTTTTTTTTTTTTTTTAAGTTAAAATTGATAAACCCTTAGCCAGGCTCATCACAAAGAAAAGAGAGAGAAATAAGAAAAGAAATAACAAATGAAAGAGGAGAAACAACAACCAATACCACAGAGATACAAAAAAATTCTAAGAGAATACTATGAACAGTTATATGCCAACAAACTGGACAACCTACAAGAAATGGACAAATTTCTAGAAATGTACAACTTGCCAAGACTGAATCAGGAAGAAAAAGACAATCTGCACAGACCGATCATGGGTAGTAAAATTGAATTTTTAATAAATAAAACTCCCAGCAAACAAGTTATCCATTGTGACCACTGTAATTCAAGATTATATTTGGTAAGTTTATCCTAATTGTTCAGCCTTAAACCAAAATTTTATTCACCTAAGGCCTCACACTGGACCAGCTCAAGTCAGATGCAGTCTGACCCTGCACCCAGTCCAGTTTCTAACTTGGAATCAGTACAACCCAGACCCAGTGTGACTCCAGATAGTTTCCAGACTCAGTCCAAAAAGGAAATGTTCAAGAAGTCTGAAAGCTCGTAATGCAAAAACTGTGGAGCTAGGATCCAGCATCCAAAAGGGACTTACCCATGACCTCCAGAGTCAGCAAACATCAAGCTCAAGGGGCTAAGCAGGTAACCACACCTGTTGCTTGTTGCTCCTGGGGACCAACTGGGGTCTCCTTTGATTCCTTTTCTGACACCAGAACTGCTAAAAGATAAACAGAGGCATACTAAGAGTTTTAAGAGTTTATTTGAGCAAAATTTGATTCAAATCAGGTAGGACCAAACCAGAAGTGGTTAGGAGCACTCCTTAACAGAAATTCTTAAACCTCCTTTACAGGAGCTAATTCGAGTGGGTCTCTGCAACCAGAGTCTTACAAATACTTGCTGGTTAACCTTCACACTTGGCTTAGCAAAAGGATTTTACTCAAGTGTTGGAGTAACACTTGATTTGACTTCCCAGACTTGTGTACTTTTCTTCTCCCTTATAGGCAACAAACACACACACACACACACACACACACACACACACACACACACACACCCTATACTATTGCCTGGAGTTTCCAGCATTAATATATCGTATGCTAGACGAGGAATTTTTTTCCCATTTAGGAAGGTAACACATTAATTAAGTCCCTCTAATTAATTAAAAGGGATTTGCTTATATGATTAGACATTTTCCTATCTGTTAATACAATAGGAGTACACAGAAGAGCAACTTATGGATGGAGGAATGGCTTAGTGAGGTTAAAAGGAGTTTTAAGACCAGCTGAATTGTCAACAAACCAAAGAAAGGTCCAAGACAGCAGAAGTCTGGTTTTTATTTGTGGATCAGATAGTCCCATAATCCACAGAAAAGGCACAGAAGAAAGCATCATTGAATGTGAGAACCAGAGGGGACCTCTGAGGTCATCTATTCCACCCCATGCCATGACCAGAAAATAAAATGGGCATGACAGGCAGATCGCATGAATTGTTCAAGACACACCATCATAAGAAGAAGAACCATGAGCCAAATTCAAGTCCATCTGCTTCCCTGGCTGAGATCCTTCCCATCGCTCCTCACAATCCTTGTCAAAATTTTGTCATTTAGCCACTGACAAAATTTCATCAAGATCCCAAAGACCACCATTTTAGAAACAGGGCTTGCTGAAGTAACTGTGAGTGTTTCATCTGCATGAGCGCGCTGGTATTTCAAAAGCAGAAGCATGTTGCTTCAGAGACATATCAAGACTGACAGAGCTTCTGTAATGCCACGCTTCCCAGCCTGGCCTTTCACAACTAGGGACACCATCCAGGGTTATCTGCGGGGATTGACTTATGTTTACACTTAGATAAAGGACAGTGAACAAATTCAGTCATTTCTTTTTCAGACTTTTCACTTCTCTAGCTCTGAGCAGAGCTGCTTCTGTTGTATCTCATTTTTAGCTGGAGAGAAAAGGAGATAACAACTGTGAACTTTCTGATTTTCTGATTCGAATCTCCCACTCAGGTTCTGCTGATACATTTATCAGTTCTTGGCTTTTTTCTCTACCTTCATTTTTTCCTCCTTCATTACTCACAGGATGGTGACTCTCTCCCACGGCTGCTTCCATTTTCTTGCTTCTCCATCTCACCCGTACAACATACAGAGAGAGACACCCTCACTCTGCTCTGCAATCACAGGTTTTCTAGCAATTGGGTCCCTAAAAAGTTTTCTGAATATTCCAGAACACTTTTCAGATGACTCTGTGTGATTCATTCTGTTAACTATTTAACATTTCTCATTGTTCCACGCTTCTCTACCAAAAGAATTTTAAGAATAATCCTCCCAACTCTGAGTTATAACAGCATCACAATAACATTCATGATGAATAAACTGCAAAACATCTGAGGCAAATCCCTTTGAGGAGTCCTTAGTATCATTCAGGAATATTTTCAAGTCTCCTGAAAATCTTTAGTTGAATTTGCAAAGTTATACAATAACTGTCCAAAAAGCCTGCAAATATCGGCTAACTGCCTTCATTTGGTAAATTTGTGTTAGGTATACCTCACTACAGTCTATTTCTGTCTCAATTAATATTATACAACGCTCAGTCTTCGTGAGGAGCACCAAACCAAGAGCCTGTAGACTAGGTTCCCATTGCCACTTTGGCAATCAACTAGCTGTGTGGCCTGGGGAAAGAGATTTAACTGCTCTGGGTCTCGATTCTGTCATTTTCCAAATCATGGGAAATTTTTTAAGTCTCTGAAGTTCCTTCCAGCTGTATAATTCTACATGATGAAATTCAGAAAAGATTTTAGGATCATATAGGGCATATGAATCAATTATTCCATGCAATAAATGTTTATCGAGGACCTTGTAAGAAAGATTATCAGAAGAGAAACTATGAGAGAACAAAGGACAGGGCAGGACATGGTCCCTGCTCCCCAGTTCTCCTCAATCTAGTGGAGAGGAGAATGTCATAGGAATCATCAGCCACAATTCTCTGTCTCCCACTCAAAAGAGCATTGTGGGGAGGCAGCACTGGCCCATATTGGTGTTAGCCTGATGCCTCTGCTGCTGTGTGCCAACCTGATCCCCTGATCTGGCCCGAGTGGGCTCAGAAGCCAAGGGGTTGAGACTCCAGGTGGAAATTGTATAGCATAGAGTGAGAGTGACATCTCCCTGACAGATAGTCAAGGACTGAAGAAGACAGAATGATTAACACACTTGAGAAGTCAGCAAAATTGGGAGGGGCAGGGAGAAGAAACTGCTTTCCTGACTTGAAATTTAGCTGGTCCATAACTTGTCTGGGAACATGAATAGCTAGGGATGTGACAGCAATGAAGAGGATTCTGATCCAGACTGAGAGGAAGAGTAGGTGAAGGAAGAGGAGGAGGAGGAGAAAGAGGAGAAGGAGGAGGAAGAGGAGGAGGAGAAGAAGGAAGAGGAGAAGGAGGAGGAAGAGGAGGAGGAGAAGGAGAAGAGGAGGAGGAGGGAGAGGAGAAAGAGGAGGAAGAGGAGGGGAGGAGGAGGAGGAAGGCATCAACCCTGTTGACACAGAGGAGTACTATGGAGGGGTAACCAATGACTCGGGTCTGCAGGGAGCTGGCATCTTTGATCCTGATGCCTACAAGGAGTCTGAGGGTGCCCTCAACAAGCTCATGACAGGCTTAGTCTCTGTGCTGCTGATGTTCACTGCTACTAGCTGTGTCCTCCCTATGGCACTGGACAGCTGATTGCAGTGACTAGTCCTAATAGAAGGAGAAGGAAACACATACAGAATAAAGGCATAGCATAGAGCTGGGCAGCTGGTCACAAAATTGCTGAAAAATAAACCCACTGCTGGAGCTGCCTATTGAGAAATCCTGGCACTATCTCCTTGCAGAGAGCAGGTCGGGGACCACACAGGTCAGAAGTTTTATCTTGCCAAGGTAATCTCCTTTCCAAGCCAACAGACTGATGTTAACACTCCCTCCATTCTCTAGTCTCTGAAGCCATTAGATCATTGCAGAAAGCATCACATGAATATCTTATGAAATGCTGTGGCTTGGATTTGTGTGCTCTTTACCATACCAGGAACAGCCTGCCAGCCACAGCAGCTAAAGAATTCACCTACACTTGGACTTCATGACCTCTCTGAGAAAATCCTGGCATCACTGGCCTGAATCCTGGATTTCTCCCTGGTTCCTGACCCCCACCCCATCCCTACTTGTGAATCTGAGATAGAATTGTGCAACACATCTACTATGTTCCTAAAAGAAAAATGGAAAATTTGACTCTTCAGAAGCTTAGGGAAAGTGATATAACCTTCTTCAGTGTGTATTTCCTAAGACAGAGATGTTCTCTCATATAATCACAGCACAATTACAGGGTTACCTTTTAAAAAGAAAATCTGAGGACTTCCTAGGTGGCACAGTGGTTAAGAATCTGCCTGCCAAAACAGGGGACATGGGTTCGATCCCTGGTCCAGGAAGATCCCACATGCCACGGAGGAACTAAGCCCATGCACCACAACTACTGGGCCGGCGCTCTAGAGCCCATGAGCCGCAACTATTAAGCCCATGTGCCACAACTAGTGAAGTCCACATGCCTGGAGCCCATGCTCTGCAACAACAGAAGCCGCCGCAATGAGGAGCCCATGCACCACAATGAAGAGTAGCCCTCGCTTGCCGCAACTAGACAAAACCATGTGCAGCAATGAAGATCCAATGCAGCCAATTAATTAATTAATTAATTTTTTAAAAAAACAAAAAGAAAATCTGCTCTTGACATTATCTTCCAAACTTCTGCTCTTAAGGTAAAGACCAAAATCCTTAACCTGGCCTGCAGGATAAGCATGACCTAGCCCACCTCTTTCTCCAGCTTCTGCCCTTTGTCATGTGCTTTTGATTTACTCCAGCCTTACTGGTCATCCTTTGGTGCATCAACAGCCTAGTTCCTTCCCACCTTCAGGATGTGCCTGTGCAAGTCTTTCTGCTTCAGGCATATCCACCCACGGTGCCCGCCTCCTTTCTCCTAGCTAAGCTCTACTTACTGTCTAGGTTTTGGTTTCCTCTTCTGTTTACTGTAGTATGCAGTCACTTTCTAAAGTGCCTTCACCATCAAAACATGAGCTCCTTAGGAAAGAGATTTCATCTTATATGTCTGTCCCTGGTTCTCCCAGATCCTAGAACAGTGCTTGGTACACAGTAGGTTTTCAATCGCTGCACATGAGTGAGCTTAAAAGTCTTTCTAGATTATTGAGCAATGATTATTTACCTAATGTCATTCTCCATGGATTGCAATACTCCTTGTGATTCAGAACTGACTTTTTAATTTTTTTTTTATTTTATTTTTTTGGGGGGTACACCAGGTTCAATCATCTGTTTTTATACACATATCCCCATCTTCCCTCCCTTCCTTGACTCCCCCCCCCCAAGTCCCCGCCCCAGTCCTCAAAGGCATCTTCCATCCTCGAGTTGGACTCCCTTTGTTATACAACAACTTCCCACTGACTATTTTACAGTTGGTAACATATATATGTCTGTGCTACTCTCTCGCTTCGTCCCAGTTTCCCCTTCACCCCCCGCCCCCTCCCATACCTCGAGTTCTCCAGTCCATTCTCTGTATCTGCATCCTTGTTCTTGTCACTGAGTTCATCAGTACCATTTTTAGATTCCGTATATGTGAGTTAGCATACAATATTTGTCCTTCTCTTTCTGACTTACTTCACTCTGTATGACAGATTGTAGTTCTATCCACCTCATGACATATAGCTCCATCTCATCCCTTTTTATAGCTGAGTAATATTCCATTGTATATATATGTCACATCTTCTGTATCCATTCATTTGTTGATGGGCATTTCGGTTGCTTCCATGTCCTGGCTATTGTAAATAGTGCTGCAATAAACATTATTAGGTACAAGTTTCTTTTGGGATTATGGTTTTCTTTGGGTATATGCCCAGGAGTGGGATTACTGGATCATATGGTAGTTCTATTTGTAGTTTTTTAAGGAACCTCCAAATTGTTTTCCATAGTGGCTGTACCAACTTACAGTCCCACCAACAGTGCAGGAGAGTTCCTTTTTCTCCACACCCTCTCCAACATTTGTGGTTTCCAGACTTTGTGATGATGGCCATTCTGACTGGTGTGAGGTGATACCTCATTGTGGCTTTGACTTGCATTTCTCTCATGATGAGTGATGTTGAGCATCTTTTCATGTGTTTGTTGGCCATCTGTATGTCTTCTTTGGAGAAATGTCTATTTAGGTCTTCTGCCCATTTGTGGATTGGGTTATTTGCTTTTTTGGTATTAAGCTTCATGAGCTGCTTGTATATTTTGGAGGTTAATCCTTTGTCCGTTGTTTCATAGGCAACTATTTTTTCCCATTCTGAGGGTTGCCTTTTAGTCTAGTTTATGGTTTCTTTTGCTGTGCAAAAGCTTTTAAGTTTCATGAGGTCCCATTTGTTTATTCTTGATTTTATTTCCATGATTCTAGGAGGTGGGTCAAAAAGGATGTTGCTTTGATGGATGTCATAGAGTGTTCTGCCTATGTTTTCCTCTAGGAGTTTGATAGTGTCTGGCCTTACATGGAGGTCTTTAATCCATTTGGAGTTTATTTTTGTGTATGGTGTTAGGAAGTGTTCTAATTTCATTCTTTTGCATGTTGCTGTCCAGTTCTCCCAGCACCACTTATGGAAGAGGCTGTCTTTTTTCCATTGTATACTCGTGCCTCCTTTGTCAAAGATAAGGTGCCATATGTGTTTGGGCTTACTTCTGAGTTCTCTATTCTATTCCATTGATCTTCCTTTCTATTTTTGTGCCACTACCATACTGTCTTGATCACTATGGCCTTGTAGTATAGTTTGAAGTCAGGAAGCCTGATTCCACCAACTCCATTTTTCCTTCTCAAGATTGCTTTGGCTATTCGGGGTCTTTTGCGTTTCCATACAAATCGTAAGATTTCTTGCACTAGTTCTCTGAAAAATGCCATTGGTAATTTGATCGGGATTGCATTGAATCTGTAAATTGCTTTGGGTAGTACAGACATTTTCACGATGTTGATTCTTCCAATCCAGGAACATGGAATGTCTCTCCATCTGTTTGTGTCGTCTTTGATTTCTTTCATCAATGTCTTAAAGTTTTCTGCATACAGATCTTTTGCCTCCTTAGGCAGGTTTATTCCTAGGTATTTTATTCTTTTTGTTGCAATGGTGAATGGGAGAGGTTCCTTAATTACTCTTTCTGCTCTTCTGTTGTTCGTGTATAGGAATGCAAGAGATTTCTGTGCATTAGTTTTATATCCTGCTACTTTACTAAACTCATCAATCAGTGCTAGCAGTTTTCTGGTAGAGTCTTTAGGGTTTTCTATATATAATATCATGTCATCTGCAAAGAGGGACAATTTTACTTCTTCTTTTCCAATTTGGATTCCTTTGATTTCTTTTTCTTCTCTGATTGCTGTGGCTACAACTTCCAAAACTATGTTGAATAATAGTGGTGAGAGTGGACACCCTTGTCTTGTTCCTGTTCTTAGAGGGAATTCTTCCAGTTTTTCCCCATTGAGAATGATGTTGGCTTTTGGTTTTGCACATATGGCTTTTATGATGTTGAGGTAATTTCCTTCTATGCCCATTTTCTGGAGAGCTTTTATCATAAATGGATGTTGAACTTTGTCAAAAGCTTTTTCTGCATCTATTGAAATGATCATATGGTGTTTATCCTTCAATTTGTTGATATGATGTATCACATTGATTGATTTGCGTATATTGAAGAATCCTTGCATCCCAGGGATAAACCCCACTTGATCATGGTGTATGATTTTTTTAATGTGCTGTTGCAGTCTGTTAGCTAGTATTTTGTTGAGGATTTTTGCATCTATATTCATCAGTGATATTGGTCTGTAGTTTTCTTTTTTTGTGACATCTTTGCCTGGTTTTGGTATCAGGGTGATGGTAGCCTCGTAGAATGAGTTTGGGAGTGCTCCGCCTTCTGCAATATTTTGGAAGAGTTTGAGAAGGATAGGTGTTAGCTCTTCTCGAAATGTTTGATAGAATTCGCCCGTGAACCCATCTGGTCCTGGGCTTTTGTGTGTTGGGAGACTTTTAATCACTGCCTCAATTTCCGTACTTGTGATTGGTCTGCTCATGGTTTCTATTTCTTCCTGGTTCAGTCTTGGAAGATTGTATTTTTCTAAGAATGTATCCATTTCTTCCAGGTTATCCAATTTATTGGCATATAGTTGCTTGTAGTAGTCTCTCATGATGTTCTGTATTTCTGAGGTGTCCGTTGTGACTTCTCCTTTTTCATTTCTAATTCTGTTGATTTGCATCTTCTCCCTTTTTTTCTTGATGAGTCTGGCTAATGGTTTATCAATTTTGTTAATCTTCTCAAAGAACCAGCTTTTAGTTTTATTTATTTTTCTTATGGTTTCTTTCCTTTCTTTTTCATTTATTTCTGCTCTGATCTTTATGATTTCTTTCCTTCTGCTCACTTTAGGGTTTCTTTGTTCTTCTTTCTCTAGTTGTTTTAGGTGTAAGTTTAGGTTGTTTATTCGATCATTTTCTTGTTTCTTAAGGTAGGACTGTATTGCTATAAACTTCCCTCTTAGAACTGCTTTTGCTGCGTCCCATAGGTTTTGGGTTGTTGTGTTTTCATTGTCATTTGTTTCTAGATATTTTTTGATTTCCTCTTGGATTTCTTTAGTGATTCCTTGGTTGTTTAAAAGTGAATTGTTTAGCCTCCCTGTGTTTGTATTTTTTGCAGTTTTTTTCCTGTAATTGATATCTAGTCTCATGGCGTTGTGGTCTGAGAAGATGCTTGATATGATTTCAATTTTCTTGAATTTGCTGAGGTTTGATTTGTGATCCAAGATGTGATCTATCCTGGAAAATGTTCCGTGTGCACTTGAGAAGAACATGTAGTCTGTAGTTTTTGGATGGAATGTCCTATAAATATCAATTAAGTCGAGATGGTCTAATGTGTCATTTAAAGCTTGTGTGTCTTTATTTATTTTCTGTTTGGATGATCTGTCCATTGATGCAAGTGGGGTGTTCAAGTCTCCCACTATTATTGTGATACTGTCGATGTCCCCTTTTATAGCTGTTAGCATTTGCCTTATGTATTGAGCTCCTATATTGGGGGCATAGATATTTACCATTGTGATATGTTCTTCTTGAATGGATCCCTTGATCATTATGTAGTGTCCTTCCTTGTCTCTGGTAATAGTCTTTACTTTCAAGTCTAATTTGTCTGATATGAGTATTGCTACTCCAGCTTTCTTTTGACTTCCATTTGCATGGAATATCTTTTTCCATGCCTTTACTTTCAGTCTATATGTATCCCTTGGTCTGAAGTGGGTTTCTTGTAGGCAGCATATAGAAGGGTCTTGTTTTTGTATCCATTCAGCCAGTCTGTGTCTTTTGGTTGGAGCATTTAATCCATTTACATTTAAAGTGATTATTGACATGTGTGTTCCAATTACCATTTTCTTAATTGTTTTGGGTTTGTATTTGTAGGTGTTTTCCTTTTCTTGTGTTTCCTACTTAGAGAAGTTCCTTTAGCACTTGTTGTAAGGCTTGTTTGGTGGTGCTGAATTCTCTTAACTTTTGCTTGTCTGGAAAGCTTTTGATTTCTCCCTCAAATCTGAATGAGATTCTTGCTGGGTAGAGTATTCTTGGCTGTAGGTTTCTCTCTTTCAGGACTTTCAGGATATCCTGCCATTCCCTTCTGGCCTGCAGAGTTTCTGTGGAAAGGTCAGCTGTTATCCTGATGGGTTTTCCCTTATATGTTGTTTGTTGCTTTTCTCTTGCTGCTTTTAATATTTTTTCTTTGTGTTTAATTGTCGTTAGTTTGATTAATATGTGTCTCGGTGTATTTCTCTTTGGGTTTATTCTGTATGGGACTCTCTGTGCTTCTTGGACTTGGTTCATTATTTCCTTTCCCATGTTGGGGAAGTTTTCCACTATAACCTCTTCAAATATTTTCTCAGACCCTTTCTTGTTTTCTTCTTCTTCTGGGATGCCTATAATTCGAATGTTGGTATGTTTAAGGTTATCACTGAGGTCTCTGAGACTGTCTTCTATTCTTTTTATTCTTTTTCCTTTTTCCTGCTCTGTGGCATTTATTTCCCCCATTCCATCTTCCAACTCACTTATTCGTTCTTCTGCCTCAGTCATTCTGCTGGTTATAGCATCTAGAGTATTTTTAATTTCGGTTATTTTGTTATCCATTGCTGTTTGTTTTTCTGAGTTCTTATGAACTGTTTCTTGTACTTTCTCTATTTTGTTATCAAGATTTTGTATCATTTTTACTATCATTACTCTAAATTCTTTTTCAGGCATTTTTCCTATTTCCTCCTCATTTATTTGGTCTTGTGGGTTTTTTTCCTGCTCCTTCGCCTGCATGGTGTTTCTTTGTTTCCTCATGGTTGTCCAAACTTTTGGGGTTGCTTTTCCTGGCGATAGAGGTGTTTATAGAAGACTGTCCAAGCCTCAGACTAATGTCCAAGTATTGGATTAAACGAATATTAAGTCTAGGAAACACATACATGTATAAGACACACAATTACTGAATGCATTAGGACATAAGGCTCTAGAAAGACCTGACAGAACCCCAGTGTGCTATCAGATATTCAAAGAGAAACCCAGCAGAAATTGACAACTGAAACAGAACAAATCAGAGACAAAAGCAAAAGCAAACAAACAAACAAATAACACCCTACACATACAAACATCAATCCAGGGAGATTTTGTAAGCTAGGATCAATTATAGAAAAGAGCTAGAGTACCACCAGAGAGAATGGAGATTCTCAGAATGTAATTAGACAACTGTACTAAGAACTAAGATAAAGACAAAAGCTTAATATTAAATACCAAGGCAGTGCGTCATCTGGAGAATAGAGCAAGGAGTCTGAGCAGATCGATAGTGTTGCTTATAAGTATGTTAAGATAAAATAAACTTAAAATGGCTGGAAGAAAGGGGAACAGAAGAGTGTAATGTGGTTGGAAATATGCAAATAAAAAGGAATAGAAATGTATAAAAGATAGGGATGAAAGGAAAGTATGAGAGATATATTGTCCGTACTACCAAAAACTTAGCTAGATATAGAAGTATATAAAAAGGCAAAAAAAAAAAAAAAAAAAAAGAATAAAAAATATCATTAAAAAATTATGTTATAAAACTTGTAGATCCCTTAGGGCTAAGATCGTATTTAATAAAGAAAAAAAAGAAAAGAAAAGAGAGAGAGAGAAAAAGAAAAAAGAAAAGAAAAAAAAAATCCAGAACTGATCCCAGAATGGACCAGTTCAATAGGTATTGATACTACTATTTCTGTTTCCTTAGCGTCTCAGCTGTAAGTGTCCTTCTCCTTGCCTTGGGTTTTTTTGCGTTATTCTATGACCAGCAGAGGTTCCTTTATTGTTCGTCTGTAAGCGTCGGTGTGTGGGGAGGGAGCGGGTACAATAGTGGCTCCTTCTCCTGGGAATGAGTGAGCAGTGGCGCACTGTTGTTTCAGTCAGGCTTGGAGGTGCCTGTTGCAGAGGGCGCTGGTGGCTCAGGCGTAAACAGAAAGTCTTAGAGTTGGGCCTCTCTCGGGGCTTTTTTCTTTTTTTTTTCTCTCTGCAGCCTCCCTGCTGCTGGCGTTGCAAGGGGTTTTAATCTAGCCCCGCCCGAGCGCCTGAGGGTGGTTGTTATCCCTGAGCACCTTAGGTGGCCCACGGGCGTCTCTCCACTGCCTGTTGCAGAGGCGCGGCTATGTCGGGCTCCCCGCAGTCCTATCTGGAGGCTGTCTGCTGGTGTTCAGCTGGTTCTCTGTGGGAATGACTGCGTCCTTCGGTGCATTCCCAATGCATCTGTGGGGAGGGATGCATTCCACGTCTCTCTACTTCGCCGCCATCTTTTCTCCTCCCAGAACTGACTTTTTAGTTAGATTTTGTGTATCTAATACTTAGTACATGCCTGTTCAATAAATATTTATTGAGGGAATGAACTAATAAACATGTATTTATTGAATGCTTACTATGTACCCAGGCATACTGATGGGTAATGTATGCATGATCCCTGGAAAATTTGAGATCTTGCATTTTTTACACAGAGTATTTTTGAGAATCCAGTCAGTTCCCAAGCAATATTTCTATTTTGCTTCAGGTTACAATTTTCTGATCGAGGACTTAAACCAAAAGCAGTATGAGTTCAACTGATAAGCTGAAATGAACAGTATCAGTTCAAATTTGACTTCCATAAATTTCGTACATATACGGATCTGGTTCTAATTAGAGTAGTCAGGTATCTTGTTTACACATGAAAAGTAAATCTATAACTATTTCAGGCAAAAATGAGAAATTATCTAAAAGTCTGTGGTTATCTGACATAAAGTTAACTGCAGAAATTCTCGGAGTTCAAATGCATCGTGAATCTTCAATGAGGGCAGTAATATCTATAAATGTCCCTATCTTATTTGAACATGAAATTGTAATTTGTGGTTGGTATTCTTCCTGAATACTTATTAACATCATGTGAAACACTGGGTTTCATGGAACACACACTAGGAAATACTATACTAGAGAGGAACCCCTTTATCATTTCTCAACTTCCCACCCACCTTCAGGTCATTGATATGTGTTTGGACTTTCTCAAATACTCAAAAAGCAAACCCACCAGAAGGGTAGGTGATCTTATCCTAGTTTGTGTGAAGGCTAGAGCTAAGGATCAGACCTGGTGAATATGAAATTTGGCTTCACCTGATTGAGCAGCATGAGGTTGTGATTCCTTTTGTTTGTTCTGTTTTGCTTTGCTTTAGGTCATGATAAAGAGGCCCCTACTCTCTGCATCTGAACAATTTACATGTTAATGATGAATCAATCTCTTTCGATAAAGAATAGTTCTGAAGTATATTAAACATTCACTTTAATTGCATATGGCCATGGATGCTAATGCCCCCTCCATAATGCATATGTTGAAATCCTAACCCCCAATGTGATGGCATTTGGAGGTTGGGCCTTTGGGAAGTAATTAGGTCATGAGGGTAGAGCTCTCATGAATGGGATTAGTGTCCTTATAAAAGAGGCCCCAGAGAAAGCCCCTCCCCTTCTGCCATGTGAATTTACAGCTAAAAGGTGCCATCTATGAACTAGGAAGAGGGTTTTCACCAGACAATGAATCTGCTACTGCCTTGATCTCAGACCTCCCAGCCACCAGTACTATAAGAAATAAGTTTCTGTTGTCCATAAACCACCTAGTCTATGGTATTTTGTTATAGCAGCCCAAATGCGCTAAGACACATATGCTTGTAACTTTTGAAAAGGATCAGCATTTTGTGGATATATAGTGCAACTAAGATAACATTCAATCTCCCACATAAAACAACTAAAAAATGTACAAATGATAAACAATGGTTCTCAAGACATTCAACACTAGGCAACAAAAGACTTATCCCAACTGTGCCAGTTTACTACCGGGGAAAGTTTTCAGGTCACAGAGCAGGGGGGAGAGACTCAGGCAGAGCCCAGAAATATTTATGACCTGGTAAAGCTGAACTGGTTTTGAGACGAGCACAGCAGCTACAGTTTGTAAGTCACAGTGCAAGACAGAAGAGAGACACACAAAGAGAGAATTCTGAATACTTAAAGAGGGTTACCCTTAAGTATTCATTGAATGCATGAAAGTAGAAAATTATCTGAAGGCAGAGGGAAAAACTACCCAAATGGATGAGAGGGAATAATCTCTTGCATTCACATAGGACCAGGAATAGTGGCTCTTCCTAGCAGCCAGAGTAGGAGCACTGGGCATTGCACTCAAAAAGTATAGGTTACTTTAGCTATGAAAAAAAAAATTAGCCCTAGAATAAATGCTGCTCTGGTTCCAGGCAAATGTCTTAAAAAGCAATACCTCTAAGGAGCAAACTATTTTCAACTAACTAAATTCTAGCAAATGTAAAATTCACAATATCTGCATCCAATAAAAAATTACCAGGCAGGCAAAGAAAGAAAATATGACTCAGAATGAGGAGAAGAATCCAATAAAAATGGACCCAGAAATGACACAGATGATAGAATAACAGACAGGGACATTAAAACTATGATTGGAACTCTATCTATATATTTAAGAAACTAGAGGAAACATTGAACAGGTAAAGACATGAAAGACATAACGAAAGATCCAAATTGAACTTCTAGTGATGAAAACTGCAATGTCTGAGATGAAAAAGACACTGGATAGAATTAAGGACAAACTAGACATTGCAGGGAAAAAAGTTAGAAAAATTAAAGACAGCAATATAAACTACCCAAAATGAAGCACATAGCCAAGACTAAAACATAAACAGAGGATCAGTGAATTGTAGGAGTTTCAAGTCATGTAATATATGTACAATTGAAGTCCCAAAGGAGGGAAGAGAAAAGAAAAATAATATTTGAAGAAATAACGAGCTCAAATTTTCCCAAATTTGATGAAAACTATAAACCCACAGATTGAAGAGGCTCAATGAAGTCCAAGCAAACAAAACATGAAGGAAACTACAACAAGGCACATCATGAGCAAATTACTTAAAACTATAAATATTTAGGTACTAAAAAACACGCTTCTAAACAACCCATGGGACAAAGAAGAAATAAAAGAGAAATTATGAGGTATTATGAACAGAATTAAAATGAAATCAACATATCAAAATTTGTGAGATGCAGATAAAACAGTACTCAGGAAATTTATAGCACTAAATGCCTATATTAGAAAAGAAGCTTTCAAATCAAAAACCTCAGCTTCCACTTTTAAAAACACAGTAATAGAAGAGCAAATAAAACTCAAATTAAACAGAAGAAATAAAACAATAAAGGTGAGAACAGAAATCAATGAAATAGAAAACAATCACAATAGAGGAAACAATGAAACCAAAAGGTTGGTATCTGAGAAGATCAATAAAACTCATAAATGTCTAGCCAAAGTGATCAGGAAAAAAGTAGAGAAGACACAAATGATCAAAATCAGAAATGGGAAAGGTGTTATTTCAGATTCTGTAGATATTAAAGGAATAATAATTATACAATATGAATAGCTTTATGCCAGTAAATCTAACAGCTTAGATAAAACCTGCAAGTTCCTTGAAAGACAAGTTACCAAAGGTGACTCAAGAAGAATTAAATTATACAGTGTTGCATGTCACTTATACCTTTATAAAACTGGAAGAAAAAAATGTGAAAAAAATTAATTACCTAAATTGTCCTATATTCATTAAATATACTGAATTTTCAGTTATAAAACATTCTACTAAGAGAACTACAGGCCCATAGGGCTTCACTGGTAAATTCCCCAAAGGAAGACATAATACCAATTTTACACAAACTCTTCCAGAAAATCTCAAAGGAGGGAATACTTCTCAACTCACTCTAGGAGGACACTATTACTCTGATACCAAAACCAGACAAAGACATTCCAAGAAGGAAAACTACAGACCAATATCTCTCATGAACACAGATTGCAAAAGTTCTTTTTAAAAGTTAGCAAATTGAATCCAACAATATATTAAAAGGCCAATACCTCCTAATTGAGGTTCATCAGTGTAAGTTTTGAAAAATCAATGAAAATCACAACACGAAGCCTAAGAAGAGAAAAACCACATGATCACTTCAATAGAAGCACAAAAGCATTTGACAAAACCCAGCATCCATTCTTCATTAAAACTTCCAACAAATTAGGAACAAAAAAGAATTTCCTCAGCCTGAAAAAGAGGGCATTTTTGAAAACCCTACAGCTAACATGACAGTTAACAGTGAAAGATTGAATGTTTTCCCCCTAAAATCCAAAATGAGGCAAGAATGTCCATTCTCATTGCTTCTATTCAGCATTATACTGGAGATCCCAGCCAGCACGATGAGGCAAGAAAAAGCAATAGAAGGCAGCCAAACTGAAAATGAAGAAATGTAACTCTCTTTATTCACTGACATATGCTGTCTATGTAGAAAAATTTTGTGGAACCTATAAAAAATACAGTGGCACTAATGAGTGAATTTAGTAAGATTTCAAGATTCAAGGCAGCGACTTCCTAGGTGGCACAGTGGGTAGGAATCCGCCTACCAATGCAGGGGACACGGGTTCGATCCCTATCCCAAGAAGATACCACATGCCATGGAGCAACTAAGCCCATGCGCCACAACTGTTGAGCCTGCACTCTGGAGCCCATGAGCCACAACTATTGAGCCCATGTGCTGCAACTGCTGAAGCCCACGTGCCTAGAGCCCGTGCTCTGCGGCAGGAGAGGCCACTGCAATGAAAAGCCCGTGCACCACAATGAAGGGTGGTCCCCACTCGCCGCAACTAGAAAAGGCCCGCGTGCAGCAACAAAGACCCAACACAGCCAATAAAATTAATTAATTAATTTTAGAAAATGGTTCAAGGCAATGTAAAAATATCAGTTGCATTTCTATATAAGAGCAACAACTGAAAATTAAACATTTTAGATATACGTTTATAATAACATGAAAAAAATGTGTAATACTTAGGAATAAATCTGACAAAGGATGTTCAATATCTTATCCTGAAAACTACAAAACACTGATGAGATAAATTAAAAGCACCCCAAATAAATTGAGAAATATACCAATCTATAGGGACAAAAAATACGTCAGTGGTGGGTGGGGGAGGCAGGCAGGAGTAGAAGAAAGGAATTACCAGGGGCAAAGGAAAACTTCTGGAGATAATGGTTATGTTTATTGTCTTGATGTTGAGATAGTTCCACAGATGCAACATTTGTTAACACATCAAATTTTACACTTTAAATATGTCATTCATTACATGTCAATTATACTGCAATAAAGCTATTTAAAAAAAAAGATCAGTTCAGAATATACCACTAACTCAGATTGACTATATGTAGAAATGAGGAAAATCCCATATAATACTAAGAATTGAGTCAGGATGCTCCTAATACCTGAAAATATAGAAAAAAGAACAAAAAAAAACCCACAAGATTATTTTTATTTTCTGCACATTTCTCTTCTTATTCCATTTCTACGTTCAGTCTGCTTTCTTGGTCTTAAAAGAAATCAAATAACAGCAGCAGAGATAATTAAAATAAGGACAAAGAAGAGAAAGGGATTATTTACATCGAAGCAAAATTCCAGCATTATTTTTTGCTAAGAATGTTACTTATGGAGCATTATTTAGTCAGAGGGGAACGGTCATCTGTCATCTGCTCTCTATCCTCTCAAAGAAAAAAAGACCAGTCTTCACAAAGGTGAAATGTAAAGGAAAACAAAATGCATTAACATGATGGTTATGTGTGTTCAGGCAGGTGCCCATGAAAGCAATTAATTTACAGGCATGAAACACATGGTCCTGATGGAAGGCAGAAGACTGGACAATAGGACAAATATGTTTCCTTCCAGCCTCTGGATCTCACCCCTTCCTTTTATAGCCATGGACTGGAAGTATGGCTTAACACATTTTTTCATATTAGCCAAGAAACTCAATCTGGGTACAATGTCTTTTTATTTAGAATTTGTATTTGCCAAGGCAGACAACTCAACCTCCAGATAATGCTCACTTGAAAAACCACTTAGGCTAAACCCTAGTCCATTTCTTGGTTGATATCACATTTCCTGACTGAAAACAATTTCCTGGGCTGGTGGTGGAGTAGACAGGTGTAGTGCTGTGGTAGCACTTTCCCAGCAGTTACTGGGGGTGGGATGGAGATGCAGGACTCTGAAGACTTCAGCCACCCTTTCTAGGGATTCCTGTTACATCCTACAAAATGAGACATATCCTCAGTATCCACGTTCACCTGTCTAGAATGTACCTAAAAACTCTACTACAGAGGTCTTAGATTTTTTTCCTGAAGCAATCTATCACTGCATGACAGTTATGTTTTATTCACGTAGCTCATCATCTGCGCCCTCGTCTCCTGTGTGATCACATTAACCAACAATGTCCTCACTTCTCTCGGTGATGATCTCATCTCCCATTAAGGCCGGATCATGACAGTCCCTAACTCATTAGTATCTCATCTTTGAAGCTACAGCTGATATTTTAAAATCCCACCACAAAGCTCCTCCGACCTGTTGATTTTTTCGAAGAACCACCTGATGGTGGTATAAGGGAAAGAGACTGAATTGGGAATCCAAAGCTACTGCTGCCACTGGCTCAGCAAAACCCTTTGTTATGAAAGGAGAAGAAATGCCTTAGTCATTCATCCCTGAATAAACAAATACAGAGAGACCAGGAAAAAAAGAATTCTATTGCTCACTCTTTTCCTTCCTAAACCCTACCTGCTCCCATTAGCAGATTAAATAGGCTTTTGCCAAAAAATGACATCTATACAAATAAACAAGGCCAGCCATCAACTAGGCATACTTAACTTATCGGGTAGAGTCTGGTAGAGGAAACTTATCAGGATGGGACTGACCTGACCCCACAGCTTCCCCTCTGGAAGATCAGCCAGTCATTTAGAGGACAGTTGATTGTCCAGAAAATTTTGGACAATAGAGCAGTGGCCTTGGGAATCACCATGGGGCTGACAAGACTAAGAACAACTCTGCTTTTGTTTGAGAAACATTTTACAGTCTGAAATGGAATACTTGATAAGAAGCAATGCTCCCACCCTGTTTCCAGTGGACATGATCTGGAGGCAGGAAATTTGGAAGATTAAGAATATGAGGTGTCTAGGTAACAATCTCTCCAGGTATATCAGCAAACATGAGTGCTTCTCAGTGACCCACCACATCCTCCTTAGAATGGCAAGAAGGAACCTTTTCACTCACAGGGACTATGGGTTTCTGAGAAGACAACCGTGGCTCTGGTCCTAACTGCAAAGGGGGGGCGTGATGAGCCATTGTAACAGGCTTTTTCCTTTCTCCGCAAGCACAGAGATCTTTCAGGTTTTTCTAATCCTCAATTTCAATGTTGTCGACGGTGGGAACCTAAAGTAGAACTTACCCTCCTCTTCCTTTTCTTACAGGATCCTAAAGAAGAAGGAGGCCAGATGACAGGTATTTTATGAAAGAGAACTATGCTTAAGTGGGTTAATAATATTGATCTGTGTTTTTAAAAAAACCCCAAAACAAAAAAACCCAGCCTCAAGCTTTCTTGGGCATTTTCACTGCAGGAGTTTGGGACCTTTGAGGAAAGTAGATGGGTGGGGTCCGAGGGGGGGTGGAACATTCTGACAAAAGCAAAGCAGGGACGCTGCTGAGCAGTGCTGTGTTGGAGCTCCCACTCAAAATGGCGGCACTGGAAAGGGGAAAGAGGGACACCCAACATCCCTCCTTCTTCCCCCCTTTTTTACCAAATGCCAGGGGAACCCATGCCACCGAATCACGCACCAAACTCCCCTAAACGGACACGAGGGTGAAGCCGTAAGCAGAGGGGGCAACAGGGATGCCAACTGGGCATTTCAATTGGACAGCCAATATGAAAGAGAAACGAAGCGGTGGTCCCTTCCCTACTAAGACACGCAGCTTAAGTCAGGTAGGAACCAGTCAGAGACGGCATCACTGGATTCTGGGCATACAAATGGATGGCAATGCTTGGTTCCTTAAATGTCTAGCCATAAAGAGGTTGAATATTATATTTGTCACTATTCAGCCTACTTAGGTTTACGTGATACTGCCAAGAAATAAGTTAGAAGCAGTCAAGAGATATTTAAGACTAAGCAGGCTTAGGCCCTCACAGAAATGTTTACAGTTTAAGAAACAAAGAGCTGGGAGACAGGATCAAGATGGCAGAGTAGGAGGATGTGCGCTCACTCCCTCTTGCAGGAGCACCAGAGTTACAACTGACTGCTGAACAATCACTGACAGAGGGACACTGGAACTCACCAAAACAGACACCCCACCTCCACAGACAAGGGAGAAGCCACAATGAGACGGTAGGAGGGGAGCAATTGCGTTAAAATCAAATCCCATAAATGCTGGGTGGGTGACTCACAAACTGGAGAACAGTTATACTGCAGAAGTCCACCCACTAAAGTGAGGGTTCTGAGTCCCACATCAGGCTTCCCAACCTGGGAGTCCAGCAACAGGAGGAGGAATCCCCAGAGAATCAGACTTCAAAAGCCAATGGAATTTGATTGCAGGACCTCCACAGGACTGGGGAAAACAGAGACTCCACTCTTGGAGGGCACACAAAAAAGTGTGCTCACCAGGACCCAGGGGGAAGGAGCAGTGACCCCATAGGAGACTGAACCTGCTGGTGTTGGAGGGTTGCCTGCAGAGGTAGGGGGTAGCCATGGCTCACAGAGGAGACGGGGGCACTGGCAGCAGGGGTTCTGGGAAGTGCTCATTGGCCTGAGCCTTCCCAGAGTCCGCCATTAGCCCCACCAAAGAGCCTGTAAGTTCCAGTGCTAAGTAGCTTCAGGCCAAACAAGGAACAAGTTGGGAACACAGCCTCACCCATTGGCAGACAAGCAGATTAAAGTTTTATACAGCTCCGCCCACCAAATCGGATAAAAGTCTTACTGAGCTCCGCCCACCCAGCCCTACCCACCATCAGTCCCTCCCATCAGGAAGCACCCAGGAGCCTCCTAGACAGCTTCCTCCACAAGAGGGCAGCCTCCTAGACAGCTTCCTCCACAAGTAGGATCAGCAGTATTTCTTGTGGAACTGAAAAACACAGCCACAGAAAGAGAGAGAAAATGAAAAAGCAGAGGACTTTGTACCAGATGAAGGGACAGGATAAAACCCCAGAAAAACAACTAAATGAAGAGAAGACAGGCACCCTTCCAGAAAAAGAATTCAGAATAACGATGGTGAAGATAATCCAGGACTTTGAAAAGAGACTGGATGCAAAGATCAAAAAGATTACCAAAGACCTAGAAGAATTAAAGAGCAAACAGAGATATGCAACACAATAACTGAAATGAAAAATACACTAGAAGGAACCAATAGCAGATTAACTGAGGCAGAAGGGCGAATAAGTGAGCTGCAAGACAGAATGGTGATCATCACGGAGGCAGAAAAGAATAAAGAAAAAAGAATGAAAAGAACTGAAGACAGCCTAAGAGACCTCTGGGACAATGTTAAACACACCAACATTCGCATTATAGGGGTCCCAGAAGGAGAAGAGAGAGAGGAAGGACCCGAGAAAATATTGGAAGAGATTATAGTTGAAAACTTCCCTAACATGGGAAAGGAAATAGCTACCCAAGCCCAGGAAGCGCAGAGAGTCCCAGCAGGATAAACCCAAGGAGAAACACGCCAACACATTAGAGTATTCAAACTGACAAAAGTTAAAGACAGAGAAAAGTTATTAAAAGCAACAAGGGAAAAACAACAAATAACATACAAGGGAACTCCCATAAGGGTAACAGCTGATTTCTCAGCAGAAACTCTGCAAGCCAGAAGGGAGTGGCACGATACATTTAAAGTGATGAAAGGGAAGAACCTACAACCAAGAATACTCTACCCAGCAAGGATCTCATTCAGATTTGATGGAAAAATCAAAAAAGCTTTACAGACAAGCAACAGCTAAGAGAATTCAGCACCACCAAACCAGCCCTGCAACAAATGCTAAAGGAACTTCTCTAAAAGAGAAACATAAGACAAGAAAAGGACCTACAAAAACAACAACAAAACAATTAAGAAAATGGTACTAGGAACATACATATCGATAATTACCTTGAATGTAAATGGACTAAATGCACCACCCAGAAGACACAGACTGGCTGAATGCATACAAAAACAGACCCATATATACGCTATCTACAAGAGACCCACTTCAGACCTAGGGACACATACAGACTGAAAGTGAGGGGATGGAAAAAGATATTCCATGCAAATGAAAATCAAAAGAAAGCTGGAGTAGCAATACTCATATCAGATAAAACAGACTTTAAAATAAAAAATGTTACAAGAGACAAGAAAGGATATTACATAAAGATCAAGGGATCCATCCAAGAAGACGAGATAACAATTATAAATACATATGCACCCAATATAGGAGCACCTCAGTATATAAGGCAAATGCTAGCAACTATGAAAGAGGAAATGCAAGGCAGAAATAGAGACACAGGTGTAGAGAACAAACATATGGACACCAAGTGGGGAAAGCGGCGAGGGTTGAGGAGAATGAATTGGGAGATTGGGATACCAAATTGTACACTCTAAATATACGCTGTTTATTGTCTGTTAAAAAAAAAAAAAAGGGAAAAAAAAGTCCTCCTTAACACTGGTCTTGTCAGTGATTTTTTTTTTTTTTTGGATATGACATCAAAAGCACAAGCAATTAAAGAAAAACCAACAATGAGACCACCTCAAACTAAAATGCTTCTGCATGGCAAAAAAAAAAAACAGGAAAAGGAAAAGAGAATCTATAGAATAGGAGAAAGTATTTGCAAACTATATTTCTGGTGAAGGGTTAATATCCAAAATACAGAAGGAATTCATAAATTCAATATCAAAAACAACCTGATTTAAAAATGGGAAGAAGACCTGAATAAACATTTTTCCAAAGAAAATGTACACATTGACAAATGTTCAATAAGGTGCTACACATCACTAATCATTAGGGAAATGCAATTCAAAATCACGAGATAGGAATGTAAACTGGTACAGCCACTATGAAAAACAGTATGAAGATACCTCAAAAAATTAAAAATGGAACTACCATATAATCCAGCAATCCTACTTCTGCGTTATATCTGAAGGAGATGAAATCACTATCTCAAAGATATATCTGCACCCAAACATTCACTTCAGCATTATTCACAATAGTCAAGACATGGAAACAACCTAAGTTCAACAGATGAATTGATAAATGTGGCATATACACACAATGGGATATTATTCAGCCACAGAAAGAAGGAAATCCTTCCATTTGCAACAACACAGATGAATGCAGAGGACATTATGCGAAGTGAAATACGTCAGAGACAGAAAGACAAATACCATATGATCTCACTTACACGTGGAATCTAAAAACATCAAGGTGATAGAAAAAGAGCAGAACTGTGGTTTCCAGGGACTGGGGAGTGGGGGAAATGTCAGGTGTTTATCAAAGGGTACAAACTTTCAGTTATAAGATGAGTAGGTTCCAGGGATCTATGGTACAGAGTGGTGACTATAGTTAATAACACTGTATCATATACAGGTTAAAAAAAAAAAAAAAGACCTGGTTGGCCAGCTGTCTGCTTCCAGTCTTCAAAGAAGCCTAAACTCCCTGAACTGGTGATCTTCAGACACTGGAGTGCACAGAAATTATCTGAATGGTTTGCTTGTCTTTGTTTCAGGCATGTTCATAAATGCTCATTAAAGCATTTTTAAGAGTTCTCCTTGAAAATACTTATCAAATAATCCCAACATACATGTCATCTCATCTTGACATCTATTGATTTTCTTCTATCATTCAAGTTGAGATTTTCCTGGTTCTTAGAACACGAGTGATTTTTTTTTAATTGTATTCTGGACATTTGGGGTGTCAGGTCTGATTTAAATGTTTTGCTTTAGCTGACCTACACTGAAACCGGGCTGATGGCAGTAGAAAGGCACCTAACTCTCTTCCTCTTTACCACTGGGAGGAGATGAAAGTTCAGACTCTCCAACTCGTTACCACCAGACGTAGGGAGAAATTCAAGTTCCCTGGGTGACCTCCACTGAACCGTCAGGGGGCTGGGGGCGGGCGGGGTGGGGGAGGCGGGGTGGCAAGGTGTAGGGAAGGTTGCCTCATCACTACAGGACCAGGGTAGGAATCCAGGCTCCCTACCTGGCTTCTCAAAAACCACTTCAGGAAGCGTGGGGGTGGGAGGAGAGCACCCACTACTCCCAGTCCAGGGTAGACGTCTAGGTCTTCCACCCAGAATTCTCCATGTTTTTGACAAGATAAGGGTGTGACACAGTTTTTTGCCTGGCATTTCCTTGGAGTAGGGCATCCATTGTCAAAATGTTTCTGTCTTGCTAGGCTGCACCTTTCCCAGTCTCTTAACGAGAGAGCAGACTTTTCTTGGGACTTTGTACCCACTGAAGTTCCTAGTTTGTGGGCTTTTCCAGCAAGAATTCTGGAATATATAAGAGGGAAAAAGAAAATCCAAACAGCTCACTGTCACATCATTCCTTGAATCCTGGGGTCTCTATACAGTCCACCCTCTTCTCTCTACTTTTCAGAGAAGGAACTAGGAACCAGATTTTCTGATTTAGGGCTCAATTTTAGCTTATTTTAACTTTGGAATTCTTCTGTATTTACAGTTGGCTCCAACACTCCAAATTTTCCTTTAGGTCAGTGGTTCTCGATCTGGTTACACATTGACATTATCTGGAGAGCTTTTAAAAACGCTAATCCCCAGGTTCCTTTCTCCGCCGAGAGATTTCCATCTCTGTTGTAGGTTATGCCATCAGGTTTTTACTTAATCTACCCAGGTGATCATAATGTGAAGACAAGAATGAGAATCCCTGCCTAATTCCTACCTCAAACAAGTAACTGTAATCTCTCTCTTTTAAGAAAAAATCCAGTGGATTTTGCTAAGAGCAATAAGGAGAAACTGCTGGCAGTAAAATGTTGCCTTCTCAGCCCCCTTGTTGCTAAGCCTTTGTCACTATTGTGTGATGATAAGCTGTCACTGCAGGTCAGGTCTCTAAAGCATTCATAGGGATCAAAAGATTCAGAAGGTATGAATATTAAAATAAGATGTCGAGACAAAGGAGTTATAATGAGTTGGCCACCACGTCTGTTACAAAGTGAGTTTGCAGCTGGCAATCAAAGGGGTGGCAACAGCCATGGCTGGAGTGCCCTGGCATCTTCCAATTTTGTTACTATATGGATATTTCCACTGAAATTCCCAAATTAACATTTTTAAGTTACAAAAACAAGAACACAGGGACGATCAGGAGCACAATACTGACCCCAAGTGGAATGAAACAGAAATAGCGCTTAACGTCCCTGCAGAGATGAGAGCCTGTTTTTGACAGAAAAGAAATGCCACGTTCAAGACAAACCTGCTCTGCTTTAAAGATGCTTGGAAGAAACAAATATGTTGAGTTCTTTATCGTTTGATGTAAAAGACAGTGGTGACTTATGAAAGAATACTTGCTTTCCAGTGAAAGTCTTATAAAGTCATCACACATAAATTTCCAACTATCAGCGCATATGGTTAAGGCTACTAATCTGAAGTTTAGGTTATAATCTGAATTTTTTTCTGAAAAACAAAAGCAAATTCTGAGGACTCTCAACAATGTGCTCAAAATGGAAATAAACTTTTTAATCAAAACAGTTCAAAGAAAGTTTTGTAATTGGTTTCTCAAAATTTTGAAACTCATTTCTGGGTTCAGTGCTTACGAGGAGATGTGGAAAGGCAGAAAATATAAGTACTCAAAAGGGGAAGGTGGGCTCAGGTGCTGCTGCTAAGGCAACTGCGGGGCTGCCAGCCTGCCTCAGCTTCTCCATTCTTCAGTCACTCAAATGTGTTCACTGACCCTTGCGTGTTAAGAGGGGGAGGGAAAAGGTAGGGGATTAGGAAAGTGATTGCATAGCCTTTTAAAATCACTCTGAAAGCTATCTCTCTGCATCAGATGTAGCCCAGCCTATTGCTTGGTGCCCATTTCTTGAGAAATACTCTATGACCAATAAACTCTCCCCCAAATCTTTTGACCAAAAGCCGTATCTGATTTCTTACCCCAGGGCTCCTTGAGTGCCCAATATGGAGGGGATTGGGGGTGATCTCAGCCGAAACCAACTCTACAAATAAAGAGGATGGCTACCAGCATATCTGCAGTGACAGGAAGGAAATAGAACAGACGTAATTCAGGCCCTTCATGAGAAAAGGTTGCTGCTGTGAGTCTCCTTCTCACCCAGGAGCTAGATATTCTTATCAGTCTGGATTATAAAAAGCAACATATTATGGGGGAAAAAAGGGGTAAGGCTGCCTACAAAACATGAAACTAAAATAGAAACTGGACACGGAAAATATCTCTTCTCACACTCTGCCAAGGCCTTGCTCCAGATCAACTGAATATGAGTCTCTGGGGACCTACAGCAGTACCTGCCAAGTTTTCTTGATGATAAGAATTACCTGCATCCTTGTTAAATGTAGAAATTCCTGGGCCTCCCCAGGGCCTATCCCAGACCCACGGAACCAGAATCTCCAGGGCCTAGGAATCTGTATGTTTCATGTTGCCCTGGCTGGTCTAGAGTGGGCAATAGACATTTACTAGATAATTATATAAATATCTAGTGCCACAACCAAAAGAGAACAAGATGACTTGTGGGCATCTGACTTAGTCTGAGAAGTCCAGGAAGGCTCCCCAGAAAAGTCTTTTGAATAGTCATCTATAGATTAGCAAGAGCTAATTAGAAATGGTGGGGGTGGGGGAGGGAAGACATGGACATTTCAGGTATATAGGGCAAAAAAAATGTGCCAAAGCTCAAGGCAACTCATAGTAAAAGCACATGTACCTCAAACATTTGAAAACAAGGTATTATGTTTAAATGTCATGGGGCAGGAGGCCGTGCAAAATGCAATAAAAATTCAGTCAGAATAGGGACTGGGAAAGTGTGAGGGTGTGGGTTTGAAGGACCCACAAGAATTCCCATCAGAGATTCAGCTTTCTGAACAGAATGGAAAGGACAAGTAGAGATAGACGAACCCCAGGGCTGTCCATGAGACAGAGGCTCAGAGGGTGTGAAAAAGAATACCAGGCTTTAAGGTATGTTTTAAGGTATGTTTTTCTCTCCTGAGTGTTGCATCACCTTGCAATACCATTTCTGGTCTAGCCCTTGGAATTGTTTTGCCTATGATTCATATTCCTACTTAAAATCTTCTCATTCCATTTCAGTCTTTGGTACTTCCAGCACATTATATAATCATTTTTTAAAAATTCATTTATGACAGAACTCTTGCCAACTGTCCACAGTTTCCTAGGAAGTAAGAAATTACAGATAAATTCTATAGGTACATGGGCACCCATATGAAAGCAGTGGTATAAGTGGCATTTGCTGGTTATTTTCCATGGTTCCTTGTAATTAACTCAGCTTAAATTAACTATGATCTTATTTTCAAATTAGTGTTCTCAAAGGAAAATGTATTAGATTGAGGCTTTTCATTTGGAAAACCATAATATTCTCATTACCATTTCAATGTCCATTTGGTTATTAAAAGTGATCATTCATGCTCTGGGCAGCAGTGCTGAATCAAGGCCAATTTGAGAGAGAAGCGCATTCTCCAGGCTGCTGGGCTTCAGTTGCTAACCTCCTCTAACCTCGTCACAGTGAAGGTCTATCTTCTCAGAGCCAGGGCCAGTCACGCAGATGCTATCAAAGATATCCGTGGTGTGGTGCTGCTTGCAATAGATCTTATGATTTAAATGGGTCTCTTGTGGTTTAATTTAAATGGAATGAATGACTGTTGGCTTGAAACCCTATTGATTTGTCTGGCTCTTTTATTTCAAGAACGGATTCATCCGGGAAAAAGGGGTTTGGTTTGGGTACTTGTAAGGAGTCTTAATGGACCTAGAATGTGTTCAACGATCAAAGTGGATCTCAGAACCGACTGCTCCCTCTGTCCCTCTCCTGGGCCATCTGCTCTCTCTCATGCTGTCACTGTCTCTCTCTCTCTCTCTATGGCAGGGGTCCCCATCCTCCAGGCCACAAACTGGTACTGGTCCAGACCTGTTAGGAACCAGGTCGCATAGCAGGAGGTGAAGAGCGGGCGAGCAAGTGAAGCTTCATCTGCTGCTCCCCATCGCTCCATTACTGCCTGCACCACCTGCCCCTTCACCCTCCCACCCCACCCCCACAGTCCGTGGAAAAACTGTCTTCCATGAAACCAGTCTCTGGTACCAAGAGGTTGGGGACCACTGCTCTATGGGATCTGCCTGCACCCTCTCCAGCTCTCTGAGGTCAGCTTCCTCACATCCCAGTCTTGCCCAGAGCCCACCCTGCCCACAATCCTCTTCACAATCCTTTGTTTGTTTGTTTGTTTGTTGGCTGTGGGGCATACAGGATCTTAATTACCCCACCAGGGATACAAACCGCGCCCCCTGAAGTGGAAGCATGGTTCAACCACTGGACCACCAGGCAAGCCCCCTTCACAATCCTCTTGTCATTCCAACTCCCACTTAAAGGTCCCATGCCCTGTCTTCTAGGTACAAATTCTTGAGAGAGAGAATGTGATTGGCTCAGCTCAGCCTGTTGAACCAAAGGAGAAAGCCCAGGTTGGGGTGACATTCAAAGGACTGAACTTAGTAATTAGCTCCACATTTGCATTTGCACAACTGAAGAGGCCTGGAGCAGGGTCCTGTTGGCCTGCCAGGGCTTAACTCTTTAATTGCTGGATTGTAGGAAGTTGACAGGGGTGAGGGTAAAGACAGGTCAGTTGAAGGGCACTAGGCAGGCTCAGAAAAGCCATGATTTCCAATGGATACAGAAATATTTCAATATTTTAATAACCAGTATGGCTACACTGGTATATACTGCTGAAAACTCTGAATCCCTGGGGGTGGAAAAGGGCAGATTCATGACATACACAATAGGCCACCTTAGCAGGCCATCTGGGTTTAACAGGTATTTAAAGCTAAGCCTATCCAATACTTACGTATGTATTTGACAGTGTTACGAACCTTGAGGGCAGTAAGCACTTAAGTTTTAGTTCTAATTCAACTTTCCAAAGAAGAATTCATGCTTTCCTACACAGAGGGGAACTAGTTCATCATTCAGTGCTGTCAGCTGACTTCAATGAGGGCTCCCCTGGGTACCAGTCCTAGCTTTGCACATATCTGACTATGGGGCTTTGGATGCAAGGCCTGAGTTTCCTCAACTATAAAATGATGAGTTTTATTGGGTAAACTCTGCAGTCCCTTTCCCACTTCAGAATCCTCTCAGGATTAAGATTTGTGAGGAAAGGTACAAGCACAACCAACTTCCAGAGGGGGAGGAAAGGTAAGAAACTAACCTGATTGGAAGAAATTCAGCACAGTGATGAAGGGCACAGGCTCTGGGATCAAATCCTGACTCAGCTGATTATAGTTTATATCATCTTGGACAGATGATTCACCGTCTTGAGGCCTCCATTTTCTCATCTGAAAAATGGGAATAATAATAAGACAACAGAATTGTAATAAAGAATAAATTAGAAAATCCATGTAAAGTGTTTAAATCAGTGTCTAGCACACAGCAAGCAATCAATAAATTTTAGCCAATATTATTAGAAGCCAAACTGGGAAATTTCCATTAATTATATCATTTAATTATTTCAACACCATACAAGATAGGTGCTATTAATCCCATATTATCGATGAGAAAATCTAAGCCTGAGAAAGAGACTTTACTTCACCTAAGTCAAGGGTTGCAAAACTTTTTCTTAAAGGGCCAGTTAGTAAACATTTTAAGCTTGGCAGGCCATATAGTCTCTGTCACAACTCTTCAGCCGTTATAGCTGAAAACAGCCATAGACGGTAGTAAATAAATGGGTGGGGCTGTGTTTCAATAAAACTTTATTTAGCAAAACAGGCTGGCTGGACCTTGGCAGTCAGCAGTCATTTGCTAACCCCTGGTCTAAGAATTTGGCAGTCCAGATGTGAACCCAAGAAAACCCATTCTCTATACATTACACCAGAGATTTTCTAATTCTTCTTTTAGTCATGGAAACATTTTCTGCAAACAGAATTTTAAGTAGGTAAAGAGATAAATTACAGCTAGAAGCCCACCCACAGAGTCTCCTCTCAACCATGCCAGCTACTGCCCTTAAAGAAGTCAGTGGTTCTCAAACCATGGGGGTTGAAAATGCAGATCTGGAGGGCCCTACTTCCATAACTTCTGGTTCAGATGGCTTGGGGGTGGTGCCAGGTGATATACATTGTTTATAAGCTACTCAGATGATTCTGACTTAGGGGGTGCTCAGACCACTCTCTGAGAAACATGGAGCTAGGATATTCTGATAAATGTAAAAGAATTTAATTATTAAGGTTGGCTTTATTGAAAATAGGAATACAAAACACAGAACCTGAGTTTCACTGACTTTAAAATTTTGCCTTGCATCTGGGTCAGGGATTAATCTATTTTTGTATAATCAGTGCCTTTGCCTAAAAGCTTGTCAATTGCCTTGAAAAGCAATGAGTGTCTCCTATTCATGTCATAGATGTCCTTGGTACCTTATCTTATTAATGTGAAGTACATACAGAGTCTTTCCGTAATCCTGCTGTGACTCTAACAGGAAGCCAGAATAGCATAGTAAGAATTCCATTATGACACGGGGGAAGAAGACTGATGACAGGAAATTATTCCATAAGCTGGCCCTTGAAAGGAACTTCCTAGTGCTCTAACACACCTGCAGAGAGTAAAGGTCATACGAAATGAGTGAAGGCCAGATATCAAATGAGTGTCTGCTCTAAGCAGTCTGTGACAGCTCTGTGCAAGAAGGGCTTAAACAGGGCACCAGACAAGCAGATGTCTGAGAAGCTTGGGCTGGAATCTCATTCCATTTCTAAAAGAACACTGTTCGCTGAGCAAAGCACAGGCATTAAATTTTTAATATCACTGTAAGTGCTGGAAAGTCCTCATAAAACTTGAAAATTTGTGCTTGCTGGGCCCACAGAGAACAGTCTGCACTCTTCCGGGCTATAAACTTGCCTATGTGGAGGGCCAGTTAGAAGGGCCGGTCTTTCCTTTGGCATGGCCTTCCTCTTCCTTGGCCTCTCGGGGGCCACCTTCAGGGAACATTCTCCAACAGTACTGCTGCCCACACCTGGCTTGTCCCATAGCAGCTGGAGCTGCTAAAGACAGGCCCATTGAGTAACCCTTTCCCCCAGATAACTAAAAGCTAGGAAGAGCCTGGAACCCAGTCTGGGAGGGTCTCCACCAATTTCCTTCTCCTTTTGCTGCACCTTCCTCCCTGCCCTGCTCAAACTTAAAGGCACACAGCTTCTCAAACAAATTCATTGGAGGCCTACCCAAGAAGGCTATGTGCTAAGCGCTTTATCTACACAACACAAATCTCACCACAACTGTTGCAGGTTGTGTGGTGCAGGTTGCTGCCACTCAAAATTTGGCCTGAGGACAAGCAGCATGGGCCGCACCTGGGAGCTTGTTACAGATTCAATCTTAGGCCCCACCCGGATCTACTAAGCCAAGATTCTGCATTTTAAACAAGCTCTCCGGGGAATTTTTGTGCACTTTCCAGTTGGAGACACACTGGTGCAGTTCACAAACCGATAGCTCAATCATGTCCCTTCCTTCGTATTGATCTTCTTACCTGAAAAAATGAGGGAGTTACTTTTAATCATTTCCACTTCATGAGCACATCACCAGGCACAGGTTGCCTCTCACCCTCACAGCAGCCGTGAAAGGCTGGTTTTCAGATTCCCAATTTACAAATCGAGAAACCAAGGCCAAAGCTTTAAAAAAGCTTCCCCATTCGCTTAGTTAGTAAGAAGTCAAGCCAGGATGCAGACCCTCCCTGCTTCATAAAAGACAATCCCTGTTCCTCTCACCACCGTGCTTCTCTGAGATGATCTCAGGGATCCTTCAGCTCTTAGTCCATGGCTTCCTCTAAGGACCTGCTAACCACCAACATTCCATGACCTCCCTCCGGTCAGCTCCGAAAAACCCCTAATTTTCGCTCTCAGTGCCTCACCTGCCTAGGTGGATCCATTTTTTGACGCCTGTGGGGCCCCAGGCTCTTCAGACCCTGATCAGCAGCCTTCTAAGTAGCTGACTGGCATCCTGTTCCCCGGAGAGCTTCACCACAACCAGCTCACCACTCTTAACTTGTCACACCTGCTCCTCTGCAGGTCACGACCCCGCCTCACTTGAAAACTCCCAGGGAAAAGGGGCCTGCCCTTTCTCAGCCCTTTTTAGATTCCAGGATGCTCCTAAAGTAGATTCTTATTAAAAGAGATAGTCAGAAGTGGCCCAGTACAATTTACCACTACATGTGACCCATTCCTAGTGAGGGGAAAATACTGACACATTTGAAGCCCTGTTCCCTGTGTTAACTTGAAGAAAAACACACACATAAGAGTTGTGTGTTTAAGTTTTGTTCAGGGTCTTCCTGAGCGCTACAGGCCAAGAAACAGCCACTCAGTTACTGCTGAGGAACTGCTCTGAAGAGGTAGGGGAGGGACCAATATAGATATGTTGGCTAGGAAATACATGCAGTGACGATTACATCTTGGTAAAAGATTACTGCTAATCACAAAGAAGAGATATCTCAAGTTAATGATTTCAGTGCTCGTCTATGCATGGGAAGATGCAAGAATCTGGTTATTGAAATTCTTCCTGAAATATGCACCTAGCTATCTAGGGCCCCGAGTGCTTCATGCTGCTTTTCCTCCTGAATGCCTCTCAGGGTGCACTGCTGGTGGGCAACTGCAGTGGGCTGTGACTTAACCCTGTATTTCTGGGTGATGCTCTTCTCTGCTCGTGCATGTTATCTAGCTCAGTCTTTCATTTCACAGGGGGCATTGCAAGGTCCAGAAAGGGGAGATCCATTTCTTTTCTTCTCATGTAACAGCTGCCCTAAGTCTCTTGAAGCGGAATTTTAGCCCATCCTATTATACCCTGCAATAGTATCATTTATTATTATACTCAATAATAACAACAACAAAAAAAAACCAAGCATGTCCTATATCTTTAGGAAGCCTAGTAGAATTACAAAGTTTAAAGAAGAGATGAAGTGGAAGAGGGAGAAACAGAAAGATGAAAAGAAGGAAGGAAAAAATACAGACTCTTGAGTTAGTTTTCACCAATTCAGGAGTGGAGTTGATTAAAATTCTTCAGTAGTAATAGTAAAAGGAGCTACCATTTACTGTGAATGTACTATGAATTTGGCACTCATGCATTCTCCGGCTATTGAAACCAAGCCCTTTAAAACTGAGTTCCCAGGCTTCCCTGGTAGCACAGTGGTTAAGAATCCGCCTGCCAATGCAGGGGACACGGGTTCGAGCCCTGACCTGGGAAGATGCCACATGGCATAGAGCAACTAAGCCCTTAAGCCACAACGAATGAGCCCACGCTCTGCAACTACTGAAGCCCACGCACCTAGAGCCCGTGCTCTGCAACAAGAGAAACCACCGCAATGAGAAGCCCGCACAACACAATGAAGAATAGCCCCCATTCTCCACAACTAGAGAAAGCCCATGCGCAGCAACAAAGACCCAATGCAGCCAATAAATAAAAAAGTAAATTAATTAATTTAAAAAAACCTGAGTTCCCTTACCGAGTTTATGATTAACCGCTCTATCCAAAACTTTTTTCCCTTTCTTGTCCCCAAACCTGTACTAAATGAACAGTAATCAATCAGAGTCAGATGACAGAATGCTGTTGTCGACAACATTGTTAATATACTAAAATTGCTATTATAGATATCATCATTAACGAACAAACTCAGGTTGTTTCTCCAGGGCAAGCTGAGCTAGCAGACCCCCAGCCATGGACCACCTGCCCAGAGAATCCTAAACAAGAGATATCCTGACTCCCTTAACTACAATTAAGAAATGTTGCAGAAATGTCACAAGATGATGATTAACCCCAGCTTCTTTGTTCTTCCCCTTCAAAAAAACCCAAACTCAAAGACCAAGCTGAAATGGAGCTGAGACTTGTCTCCCACACCCTTGCTTGGTGCCTGCAAATAAACCCTTACTTTGCTGCAAACACCTGCTGTCAGAGTTCCGCTTCCTGCAGGGCAGACACATGAGCCCTTGCTCATTACACTACAAGTTTATTTCATCCTGACTCTAATGGGGTACTATTATCAGCCCCAAAAGGAGGAAAGTGAGACCTCGTGGTTGAACAGCTTACCAGAGTCAGTAAGTAAGAGGACTGAGATTCAAACCCTGGCCAGAAGCCTGTACTCTTCACCCTGATGCAACAGGAATCAGGGACTTTCTCTCCCTGAATCACCAACCTCCATAGGTGCCCAGGAATGTCAGCTGTAACATGACCACCCTGGCCCCAAACCCAGAAGGCGAAATTGAATTTGGGATAGCTTAGCTACAAAGGCAACGTTCCCTCATCTCTTGGATTCTCGTGCTACTGTGGATGCTTTGTAAACAAACGTTGAACACTGCTCAGCTCCCACCCTTCCCCGCTAGAAAGACAAAAAGTTCTCTAGTTCCACATTACCTTGTTTCTCATTATGTAAACTGTCTGTGCCATCTTCCTTCAATTTATTGCTACATTAGTCCCCAATCTGGCTAGGGAAACACATTAACTTTTAATAACATGCCTTGGATGACTTGTACAAATCAGTCCCTGCCAGCTCCCTTCTTAAATTTATCCTTGTGAATCAGGGAGCAATGGGGGGAAAGTGGCAAATTAAACCTGGTGTTCTGCTGCAGCTGAGGGAAAGAAAGGAATTTAGAATTCTTGGGAGCACTTTAAAAATACAGCTAGTGTTTAATCACCAGCTGGTAGAACATGGTATTAAATAGTAAAAACTTTCTTGTGGCAGGTTCCAGGTCCTGCCCATGCTTTTTCTCAAAATCCTGGTGCAAACTAGCATCAGGGAAAAGGGAGAAACTAACTTAGAACTTTTTTGGGAGTTACTCTTCCTCATCACAGCCCTGCTCTCCCAAGTGGGAAGCAATTTGGGTTTTACTCATTGCTGTAATAGACCTGAAATTATTTCAGAATTTAATCACAAGTAGAGCCTCCAGAATCAATCCAATTTTTAGTCAGGATCATTATCATTTACATCAACAAATGTTTACTGAGCATCCAGGACACTGGTTGCTGGGAATACAAAGAAGCCTGAGGCCCTCTTCCTGCTCTGAAGGGTCTTCAATAGAGAGAAAAATAACAACACATATTAGAATTCACTCCAGATAAAAGGTGTTGCAGGAGATGGGCTGGGACAGTGAAGGAAAACCAGAAAGAGGAGGCAGCACAGGCAAAGGCATGAGGGCAGAATTCAAAGAGGATGCCCCCAAGGTAAGATCCTGGAGTGGGAGTGTGATTTATACTGAGTTTATTCAGGATGCTCTCCAGCGAGCTTGCACAGAATGAGACAGAGAGAGTTTGGGGAAATTGTCTCTGGTTAAGTAAGGCAGATACTGACTCTAGGGATGGCCTGTGGGAATATAAAACAAAGGACCACTATAGATGCCAACAAAAGGAAAAAGTAAACCCACAATTTCCATGTGCCTCTAAAATTATCTGCAATTTCCCACTGATCTTTCTACCTGTGACAATAAAGTAACAGAGAAACTAGGTTGAAACTGTTTTTCTCTCACTGATCCGATACTCAGATTTTCTTTGATTTGGCTTTCCTTCTTTAGTATATTTTTTGAAGTTTTTACATCTTACCCTATTTGAAAAGAGGCTTTGTTTTAAACAGTCCCATTTTAATAATATATCTTCCTCAAAGAGACTTTGTGAATGTTGTTTATTAAGTTGACAGTATCAGTTGAGTTTTTTAGGCCACCTCTAAAAATGCTGGCTGATGTAAAAGCAACCACAAGCAACTGGGGTTGGTTTGCTACTTGGGGCTTTATTCTTTTAATCAGATTAGAATAACTGTGGCTTCTGATTAATTCCTGCCAACAATGGCAAAGTCAAAACCATTTAGGTTGGACATCCCCAAGTTATGAATGGGTTGTGTTCTAGAAACATGTGAATTTGTCATGTGAAAATCAGGCCAAGCTTTCCCACAGAGGAAAACAAAAATGATCCATAGGACAGTGTGACAACCAACGGTGCCTGTGCCCTGCTTGTGATGGGCACCATACTAAGCTCTTCATGTGGATTTTTCCATTTATTCCTCACAGCACATTTTATAAAGTTAGTGAGATTATTACTCCTGTTTTCCTAAGGGAAAAACGGGGGTACAGAGTATGAAAATAACTTGCCTAAGATGACACAGCTTAGTGGCAGTGCCAGTGGTTCCCTGCTCTTAACCAGTGTTTGATCCTGCCTTCTCTGGAAGTACACAGATTCTGAGCAGGGCCAGGCCTAGGGCGAAGCAAGTGAGGGACACCCCTGGGGCACAAAACGGAAGGGGCTGCAAAACACTCAGTCGGCCAGCCCAAGTAGCCAACCTAATATGTGTGAAGCTCACCCAACACACTCTTCACACCACAGTCCTGGGTCAGCCTGGGCCATCCAGTACTGCTTTATCCATCTTGCCAAACTCACCAATGGTTTTTAAACATTAATTTGCATCAGAATTCCCCTGGAGCGCCTTGTTAAATTCAGATTCCTAGGCCCCCACTCTCAGAAATTAGGATTCACTTGGCTTGGGATGGTTTTTGCTACCCTCTCTTCTGTAGCTGGCTTTAACCCCTCTGCCTGGCTACTCACCTGAGGGGGAGAGCCAAGACTTGGACTGGGGATGGGGAGAGGGAAAGTGGGCCTGAGGGACAGCTACTCAGCAGTAGAGCAGAGAGGGAGAGCCGAGGGACAAGAAACCAAGGACGGGCTGCTTTGGGGAAGGGGTGGCATAAGCAGGTCGGCTCTTCCCATAGGGAAGGGCAGCACTATTTGAATAGAGAAATATGCTGGAAAACCTTTAAGAATTAGCCAAGCTGGAATGGCATTCTGGAGAATCATTTTTAACAGATGCTACTTGTCATTACAACAAAACACATGCTATGCACTGACTGAATATGCAATGTTCAGATCAAATTTCAAAACGTTTCTTTATATACTTTTAAAATATTTCTTTGAGCAATCAAAGGAATGGTCTACTCATCAATGTTTAAGTCTTTTCCATTCTTCAGAGTTAACACCACTGAGGAAATATCAAGAAAAAGAAAGGAGATAATATGGACTTAATATTTAGTAGTTAATAATATTATATTGCTACATTCTCTGTGCAAAGAGCATATGCTCTATGTACAGACTATACACTATATCCCTATATACCCTACGTACATACTATATACTGTATTGCTATACACTCTAAGTACGGACTATATACTGTATTGCCAAACGCTCTACATACGGACTATATATTGTATCACCATACACTTTAAGTATGGACTATATACTGTGTCGCTATATACTCTATGCACAGACTATACACTACGTAACTATATAGTTACTTCACTGGAACAACAACTCCCCTGAGGAAGCTTCCTGTCTACCTGGTTCACCATTGTCTTGCCAGTGCCAAGCACTGCACCTGACACATAAATAGTGAATATTCTTGTATTCCAATGAATATTCCTGTAGTATACAAAATACTACAGGATGTAACTTGAATGCTAAATTCCATCACATAGTTTCAAGTGGTGTAGAAAGACCAAGAAATAGAAAAATATAGCTGAGATAATGAGGGAAGTATTGAAAAGGAAGTGAGACTTATCCTAAGTTTTTAAGGATTTTAAGCCCATGAACTGTTTCTTTCCCCTCCCAACCCCTTCTAGATCCTCCTTTTGTCTTCTCTCCTCTCTCTACAACCACTCCTTGGTAACCTCATCCAGTCCTATGACTGATACCAAGCAGAACCCTGTGGGGTTCCCAGGGAATAAAATCCTTTCTGTGTCCCCCATTTCTTGATTACAAGACATAGGCTTCATTCAGCCTCCATGAAAATTCCTTGAGTTCCAACTGGCAGGTTCAAACAGATGTTAATCAGGGAAGGGAGGGGATGCAGAGACAAGGGAGAAGCAGTCAAGAAACAGCACTGCAGCCTTGGGGCAGGGTCCTGGTTCTCCCTCAAGGAATGCACATAACAACATCTTTGAGCTGTTTTGCAGATGCTGAAACCCCCACTAGGTGGGAGAAGTTAACTGTATGCTGCCCATGAGCATGTAGACCTCAGACTAGTTGAAACGAAAAGGCTGATGATGCTGACTTCCACTTACCTCACTACCAACTAATCAGAAGAATGTCCATGAGCTGATTACACCTTCTTTGAACCATTGTATTGAACCATATAAAACGTCTCACTACCCCTTCCAGGTTGGGACACACAGTTTTGAGGGCATTAGCCCACTGCGGACCCCTTTGCCTGGCAAAGCAATAAAGCTATTCTTTTCTACTTCACCCAAAACTCTGAGATTTAATTCAGTGCCGGGGTACAGAGGCCAGATTCAGCTTCATGACTTCAAATACTATCTATATAGCACAACAATTCCACATTCATATTTTCAGGCCTCAATTCTCTCCAGAAGTCCAGACTCACATATCTAGTTCCATACATGTCATTTCCAAGTAAGGTTCATTCAAAATTGAACTCAATGCACCCCAGCACATGCCACCACTGCCAACCCTGAGGCAGGAGATAGATGAGCCCCAGGCTGAGCAGCTGAAGTGTGTTCCCTGTGGACAGATACTCCAAAACAGCAGGAGCAAGAGAAAAGCTGAGCCCTGCCCAGAAAAAAGATAGAGAACAAATATTCCTCATCCTTGAGGTCAAAGAGACCTTAACAACTATATATGCGCAGAAAGGCGCCTTGGAGGTAAAAAAGGGAGTGATGTCAACCTACCCATAGGCCTCTTCGTTAGAATCCATTTGGCTAAGAGATGCGTGTGCACACTGGGGAGGACCCTGAGATAAACCAAATACAGACTCAGAACCAGGCAAAGCAAGGTGACTGGCCAGAGGAAACCCAGAAGAAATACCCCATATAAGTGATTCAAACTACCACAAGGGCACGACTCTTTCTCTGAGTCCGCCTGTGTGTGTCTACCTACACACACCACTTTTCCTACTAATAAACTTTGCTTGTTTCACTACTTTCCATCTCTTTGTGGAAACTCATTTCTACAACGCTGACGGCCCAGGGCCTTGTCACTGGCCACTGGCCATCATGGTGTAAGTGGCTAGGATTCAGCACTCTCACTGCCGCAGCCTGACTTCAATCTCTGGCCAGGGAACTGAAATCCTGCTTCAAGCTGTTGCAGGCTGAGGCTACCCGAGATCAACCTGACCCTAATCCATCTTCCCCATTTTGGTAAATACATTCTCCAAGTTGCTTAGGCCAAAAACCCTGGAATCAACCTTGACTCCTCTCCTTCTCTCCATCCCCACTTCCAAAAGCAGGTCTTGTTTGTTCTCTATCCATAACATATCCATAATCTGACCACTTCCCACTAATACTATAATCTCCTGCCAGAATTTCTTCTATAATTTCCTGACCAGCCACCTGTTCCCACTCCTAGCTCCCTCCAGCCCCTTCTCCACACAGCCACCAGGGGAACTCATTAAATATCCATGCGATCTTGGAACTCTTCTGTTCAGAAGCCCCCACTAGTGTCTCATCTCACTCAGAATAGGGGAGTAGCCCAAGTCGTTACCACAGTGCCACCTGATCTCACTGACCTGTCTCCTATTGCTTACACGGGACAAGCTCAAACCACGTGGTTGTAATTCCTTTGATCCTTCAAGCACACTCCAGGCTCAGGGTCTCTGAACTTGCTGTTCCTTCTGCCAGAGAGATTCCCCCAGATATCCCCATAGCTCACTCTTTGACCTCTTTCAGGTCTTTGCTTAAATCTACCCAACAACACTATTTAAAATAACACCTCACTCACTGCCATGACTCTTAGCCATTCAGCCAACTTTCACTAAGATTTTGTTAATTTTTTCATAGAATATAAATCCATGAGAGCAGGGACTTTGTTATATTCACTGCTATATTCCCAGCCCCAAGAACAGTGCCTGGCACATTGCAGGTCCTCTATAGATATTTGTATAAATTCATGCACCCCTATGTTCATAGCAGCACTATTCACAATAGACAAGACATGGAAACAACCTAAATGTTCATCGACAGATGAATGGATAAAGAAGATGTGGTGTGTGTGTGTGTGTGTATATATATATATATATATATATACAGTATTCCATCATATATATATATATATATATATATATATATATATATGATAGAATACTATTCAGCCATAAAAAAAAGAATGAAATCATGCCACTTGCAGCAACATGGCTGGAGCTAGAGATTATCATATTAAGTGAAGTAAGTCAGAAAGAGAAAGACAAATAACCATATGATATCACTTATGTGGAATCTAAAATATGACACAAATGAACTTATCTATGAAACAGACTCACAGACTTAGAGAACAGACTCGTGGCTGCCAAAGGTGAGAGGTGAGTTGGAGAGGGATGGACTGGGAGGTTGGGCTTAGCAGATGCAAACTATTATATACTGAATGGATAAACAACAAGGTCCTACTGTATAGCACAGGGAACTATATTCAATATCCTATGATAAACCATAATGGGAAAGAATATGAAAAAGAATTTATACACATTTATAACTGAATCACTATGCTGTACAGCAGAATTAACACAACACTATAAATCAACTATACTTGAATAAAATAAGTTTTTAAAAAAGAGAGAATGAATTTGTGATTTTGGTTGATGGAAAAGAGGATAAAGATTTGCAGGGAGGGTCCCAGCCTGAGCAAAAGTCACAGGATAGAACTGCGCATGACAGGAGAGCAGATGGGAAATACCATGTCTAGAATGTGTTTGAAATATGACTATTTAGTGAATGCTATATATATTTATGAACAGGCAAAGATGGGAGAAGAGTTACAAGAGAAAAGAGATTTCAGAACCTCTCCAAGAAATGACTTCTGAGCTTGAAGTGAACGACAGTATGAGTCAGCCATAGAAGGGGAGAATTTTCCAGGCAGAAAGAATAAGTGCAAAGGCTCCAAGGTGGAAACTTCAACTGTTTGATGCTCAGTGAGCTTAAAGGATCTGATTTACATTCTCTTTCTGCTGTAAGAAAAATGAAAGGGGGGGTGGACTGGGGAGTGGAGGAAGGGAGGCTATAGTGGAAGCATGGAACGCAGTCAAAAAGACTAATACAGGGACTTCCCTGGTGGCACAGTGGTTGAGACTCTGCCTGCCAAGGCAGAGTATGAGAGTTGTATTCCTGGTCCGGGAGGATCCCACGTACTTTGGAGCAACTAAGGCTGTGCACCACAACTACTGAGCCTGCGCTCTAGAGCCCTCGTGCCACAACTACTGAAGCCCGCTTGCCGAGAGCCCGTGCTCTCTGGGAGCAGCCAACCCCCCCCCCCCCAAAAAAAAAACCAACAAACAAAAAATGGCTAATACATAAACCTAAAAAGATGACTTGGTGTGGGTTAATAACAGTAGCGAAGGAGAGAAGTGCAAAGATTCTGGATCTATGTTAAAGGCAGAGCTAACCAGACTTGCTAATGAACTGGTTGTGGCAGGTGAAGAAAAAAAGAGAAATAAAGAAAATTATTGCCAAGTTATATGGAAGCTTCCAGATTAGCATCACACTTAGAACATGACACTGAAACTCCCACATTCCTTCTCCAAAGACAGCTACACCCTGAAGAGAGAAGTGTCGATTACTCACTGTTACCAAGTGCTCTTTGGGTGCTAAAGCACTGCCCAGGGGGACACTGGGAAAGAGTGTAAAAGTAGAAGGGACAAGTCTTTTCCTCTTGAAGTTTATGAACTTATAGGTGAGATGGGACAAAAACAAAGATATATATAAATGTGACTTCTTCATATGCTCGATCGTTGACATGAACGCACACTTCAATTAATCAGAGGCTGATGTGCTTGTTGCAATTTCATCAAGAATTATAACTCTAGTAAATTACACTCAAATTCCAACTCAGTGGTTTATAATTACAAGACCAGGAAATGATCACAGTTAAAAATATTAATGCATAGAGGGACGTCGATTCACATGTCCATTTTTATCCTTCATAGTTACATGATGGCATGTCACTCTGAATGACAGGCCCATCAATCTATTTTATTCTAGAGATGGATTTACCCAGCACCAAAAAGAGAAGGCCGTCTGAATGATGGGCTAGCTACAGTTTCACTTGTCACACGTCTTTTGGATTCTGTCACATAGCCAGAACAGAGGGAAATAGAAGAAACTTGCCTTCTACGGAAGCTACCCAAGATAAATTTGCCATCAGAATGAACCAAGGATAGAACGGGAAGAATTTCTGATACTTAGGAGTCACCTGCAAGCTTGTTATATGTAAACATGAAAATAGAGTAAATTTTTAAATTTAGGTAATTACGGTACTGTTTCTAAATTAAGAATCATTCAGTACTGATAATTCATGAGATTCTGGAAAGTTTTGCTTATGCCCATAGTAAAATCAGAGAGCGAAAATAATTATCAAACAGCAGATTTTTTTATTCTACATAATTTAGACCTACTGAAATTCAGCAATCTTCAGCAAATGACTAATCAGTTAATAACATTTCTTTCTCTCCCTCGTGGTTAAACTATGATTGCTAATTTTTATTTTTCATATTTTTATTCACTACCAAGAAGAATAAGAATTTAACAATGTGTTCAATTACCAAAGAATCTACAGGCCAATGTATTAATGGTATTGCGAAGATTTCCTTCCTTCTTGAAAAATGAGTGTCACATAGACTTCAAGAGCTAGAAGATCTAGGCGTCCATTCTCTCACCTGGGAACTGCCAACAAAGGAATCAAGGCAAAGTAATGGTTAAGAACATAGGAACTGGAGTCAGATATTGAGTTTTAAATCCAGCTACTGTGTGTACTTTAAGTGGAACCACTGGCATATTATTTAAGCTCCCTCAAATGTAAAATGGGAATTCTAAAACCAACCCGTAGAGATTAAGTAAAATAATGTGTTGGGCACAGTGCCAGACACATAGTGTTCTAAATTGGCTAAAAGGATTAGCCAAGAAACCCTCAAACTCTCTATGTAGTCTGCCATGACTGCCGCCTTCTCTAGGCTACCACAGCTCTTACACTGTGCTCATTTCCTGTTCCTTTGTTCATGCCTTCATTTACTCAACAACTGTTTATTGAACAATTATTCATGCCAGATGCTGGGCCAAGTGCTAAAGATATAGCTATAAACATGATAAATGAGTTCTCCACCCTTATGATTTTATAGCCTACTCAGGGTTGGAGAAAATATAATATGGTATTTGCCTTACTGTGAGAAATTCAGGCCATAATTGGATCCCAATAACGGGATCCAATTCAACAGGTTAGGGTGAAACCTGAACTTGAGGGTCGGGGAAGGCTTTCTTGAGGTCAGTATATTTAAGTGGAAAATAAAAGGGGAAGTAGGAGTCACCAGGAGAAGGGAAGAAGAACAGTATTTCAGGTGGAGAGATCGATACGAGCAAAAGCCCAGGAATTAAAAACAGTGGCGCAGTATGCACAGTGCTGAAAGTACAAGAAGGCTGTGGCAAATGGCTCTGCAAAAGGAGCAGAGCCCAGTCATAAACACACCTATTGCTTTTTTCTACCCAGCAACCACCAACCTGCCTCCCCACTCTACCTAAATGATTTTTACAGGACCTGCCATGTGTTCACCAGACCCCACTCCCTCTCTAGATTGATCCAGCAGTAGGCACTGACCTAAGCTCCACCAGTGACCACCTTCCCTAGGACTGCTGGCCTTCAAGGCGATGAGTACTGTTACTCTTTCTCTGCTGGCTGGAGCAGTAAGATATAAATTCAGCAGCCACCAGCTCATGGTTTCTGCCGTGTGGAGAAAGTGAGTCTATGGCAAGAGAAAAGGATGAGACTCAAAGAGAATCAGAGATGGAAGACAGAAGTTGTCTTGATTGTGTTTCAGTTCCTGTTTCCAGCTGGTGCTCCCTCAGGTTTAATGGCACCTCTACTGTCCACATGGCTTGCTTTTCCCATGAGCACCCCAGTACCCTTCCAATAAATTTCTCTTTTTACTTAGCCTGGTTTGAATTGGGTTTTTAATCCATAACAATTTTTTTAAAGGAACTAAAAATATTGATTCAAATATTTTTAAATTTAATTTTTTCAATCTGTTCTCTATTTCAAAAGAAGTCTTATTTTGTGTTAAATTCATAGATACTTCTTGTTCAATAATGTAAGTAATATAATACACAAAGGAAAGAATTTTCCCACAAGCCTGGTTTGTAACAAAATAGGAGATCAGAACCAATCTCTACTCCACATTCTCTAAGAAAATTTCTTAGGGTGAAGTATGTCAGTTTGTGTACAGCTAGCAATTATGTATGGTGTGTGAACTGGTTATGAGAAAGAGCGCATACTGATTAAAAGGCTCTCTGACAAATTATACAGTATTGATATCAGTCATCATAAATTATAAACTTGGAAAAATGAATCCTGTTAGGAAAAGACTGGAAAATACATCTAGAGAGCTTGAAGTCCTAATACTTTTTAAAAAATATTCAAAATGATTCATGAATTTGCCTTACTTTTCTTGCCTTAATTTCATAGATAAAGATCTGTAAAAAAATTAACTTTCCATAATGCATAAAAATTGACTGCCTAACATGAAAAGATGCTCAACATCGCTAATTATTTGAGAAATGCAAATCAAAACTACAATGAGGTATCACCTCATATCAGTCAAAACTGCCATCATCAAAAAACCTATGAACAATAAATGCTGGAGAGGGTGTGCACAAAAGGGAACCCTCCTACACTGTTGGTAGGAATGTAAATTGGTGCAGCCACTATGGACAACAGTATGGAGGTTCCTTAAAAAACTAAAAATAGAATTACCATATGATCCAGCAATCCCACTCCTGGGCATACATCTGGTGAAAACCATAATTTGAAATATGCACCCCAATGTTCACTGCAGCACTACTTATAATAGCCAAGACATGGAAGCAACCTAAATATCCATCAACAGAGGAACAGATAAAGAAGATGTGGTATATATATACAATGGAATATTAGCCATAAAAAATGAAATAATGCCATTTGTAGCAACATGGATGGAGCTAGAGATTATCATACTAAGTGAAGTGAGAAAGAGAAATACCATATGCTATCATTTATGTGGAATCTAATATATGATACAAAGGAATTTATCTATGAAATAGACTCACAGACATAGAGAACAGACTTGTTGTTGCCAAGTGGGAGGAGTGGGTTGGGGAGGGATGGATTGGGAGTTTGGGATTAGCAAATGTAAACTATTATATATAGGATGGATAAACAACAAGGACCTACTATATAGTGCAGGGAAGTCTACTCAATACTCTGTAATAACCTACATGAGAAAAGAATCTGAAAAAGGATAGATATATGTATGTGTATAACTGAATCACTTTGCTGTACACCTGAAACTAACACAACATTGTAAACCAACTATACTCCAATATAAAATAAAAATTAAAAACAATTTTTTTCAATCCCATCACAGTTTGTTCAAAGGAGGGGGAAGGTGACACTTCACAGATTTCCTGTCATGTGTCAGGCACGCTGAGCAGGACTTTCACACGTTATTTCATTGAATCCTAACAGCTCATTTATAGAGGAGGATACAAAAGGTCAAAGATGTTGCGCTTCTTGCTAAGGGTCATGCAAGCATTTAATAGCGGAGATAAAGTCTTTTCGAGTCCAAAGCCCACAGTTGAAATAACAGTCCTAATCACTTGGCAATTTCAATTCGCCAATCATCATTTAAAATAAATGGGGGACAACCGGCAGTCAAGTGAGAGGGCCACATCCGGAGCGCGGGGCATCGAGGACTCGTAGACGGCCCCATTCTCCTGGTGCGCATTTTTCCGGTCAGTCACGGCCACGGACCGCGGACCCGGGACCTGGGGACCCGGCAACATGTTTCTCAGACGCCGCTGGCGCGGTTCAACCAACGGGGAGGGGCCAGCTCCAGGCGCCCACATGCGCTTCCAGCCAAGGCTGCCCGCAGCCAGCCGCAGGCAGTACGGCGGAAAATAAAGTTTTCTGTTCACTGCCGTGAAAAAAAATAAATAAAATAAAATAAAAAATAAAATAAAAGGGTCTGTGGCAGGCCTTGAAAATATTTAAAAATAAAGATGGTACAATACTCTTCAGTAGAATAGGAAAACTAAAAAAAAAAATGTATAATTTAGGGATGGCTTATTAAGAACTACAACTAAATCAGAACAGTTAAGAGCCAAAATGAAGTGAATATTTTAATTAGCTAATCATGACTTTTAAAATTGGGGTAGAGGGAAGACAATGTTGGTAATAGTTTTTTATTTTTTAATTTTTTTGTTGTTTGCTTTGTTTTCAGTTATTATATAAGCTGTATTAAATCTGCTTTGGGGCAAAGATTTAATACTAACAAACCACAAGAACAAATGTCTTCATTCAGCTTCTATTTTACTTCCATCTGCACTGTCCAAAAGCATTGCTGTCGCACCGGGAAAGGTGAAACTAATACTGTTAAGAGGGCATTGAAGCCACAGATGGATCAGGAGGTTGTAAATGAGAACCTAGGTGTCCTAAATGAGTTTCAAGCAGACAAAGAACAGTGCGGGGATCACAGAGAATTGCTGTTGGTAATCTCTGAGGAACTGGAGAGAAGAAAAAGCATAATGATAATGATAATCCCCATTCTCACAAAATAAAAGAAGAAAGTGGATTCTACAAGCTCTAAGTGGTTCAAATATCCAAAGAGAAATAGAAGGCTTAATGCAATCTACCAATGGTGCGATGGCTGTGTGGCTGGCCTGGAGGTGACAGAAGAAATCAAACCCATTCCTTTTCATCCAGTTAACTTCACCTCTGTGCTTCATGAGGGTAGAGAGAAAGGGAAATGGATGTTCACTCCACGTCTGAACAAAAAGCAAGGATTTGGAAAGAAGATCTGTAAAATGGCCATGGTTGAACAGCTGAAACTCTCTGGGAGTTGAATGGTTATAAGCATTCGGCCCCAAGTCTTCATCCATAAGTAAAGTACAGAGTAGGTGAAGCACTTGAAAAATTAATTTTTTATTCACATATATATTCCTTCCTACCATATATATATATATATATATATATACACACACACATATGGCAGCTTTGCTAAAACTGCTTTAAATATTGAAATAAAGGTCTGACACTTCCAGTACACAAATCTCCCACCATTCTGCATGGAAAATAATTGAAAGTACATCACAGGGCCATTTGATGTAAAATACTCTGGAAAAGGAAATTTCAATAAGAACAAACTGTGTATGAACAAACTTAATAGGAAGATATTGCTATAGGCTACATGGCTTTTAGGTTCACTCTTCCAACAAGAGGTCCCAAGTTCCGCATGCCATTTGTGATGGTGGGTACGAGACATTTATAACGTGTGAGATGAACTCCATCTTGTTTCTGCTTAACGCTGAAGAACTGTCACCCTGTTTCAAGAGAGCATTGGCACATGCAGTCTGACTCATGCTAAGAGAGTTGAAAATTATAACCTTTCAGTAGCACATTAGTCTTCATTTCCCAATTTGTTTGCAGCATTTTCAGACTGCAAGGCATTTTTATCGCATACATATATTACTGTAGTTACATAAAAGTCACATTTCATTCTAAAGCAAAGACGGATGACGGAAAGGCTGTCATTCTCCATTCCCCCAGAGAAAACAGATTGTGGCTTCTGAGCTTACCAGCATAATTTGAGAGAGCAAGTGAAGTGAGATAAGGAATAGTTTAGTGGGCATCGGAATACTAACCTGGGAATCAAGAGGCAAAACTGTATCCCTAAAATTCACAAAGTAACCTTGAACATGTTAGCTTTTTTATTATTCACCTTCCTTTCTGATAAAGTGAGAATGATATTCCACATCTTATCTGTCTCCTGGGGATGTTCTGATGCTGGAGGAGATGAGGCTGAAGACCAGGGGATCAGCAGAGATACTCAAGGTCTCTGCCTATTTCCTTCCCTTAACTTGCTTATCAGATGCAACCCCCCCCCCCGCCCCCGCCCCGCTCTTACTCCATGCCTATATTACAGTAGTTTCTCAATGATCATATGTGTGGCTATTTTTGTCTCTCTTTTTTTAATTTTATTGAAGCATAGTTGATTTACTTTTTTAATGTCTCTGTTTTGTTTTTTAATTTTGTGTGACTTATTATGATTTTTATTGATGAGATTTTTTTTTAATTATTTAGAGGGGAAAAAATAAATCCTAGCCACAAACAATTTATAAACTGGTATTACAGGGAAAGATAAATCCTGGAGTTAGCTTATGCAGAAATCCACTGAACTCTCTGATACCAGTGGTAATACTATACTCCAATTATTCCAAACTAGCGGGAACTAGTTTGTTGAAAATGTGGTTGGTGCCCCACACCCAGCGGTCCCTGGGTATTTACCATTTCCATGTCTGTCTGCTTAAATTTCCACTGCCAATACCTCAGCTCTTTGCCGAAGGGCTTTCTCTGACCACAGGACCAGGAATACCAAGGAATTAATGCTTCCCCAGGACAGCCTTCAGCCAGTGACTGACAAGACTGATGAACACACACTCCAACTCTTGCCTCCTTTCTAACATTTTTTTTTAAGCCATGCCAGAGGGCATGTGGGATCTTAGTTCCCCAACCAGGAATCAAACCTGTGACCCCTGCATTGGAAGCTCAGAGTCTTAACAACTGGACTGCAAGGGAAGCCCTTGCCTCGTTTCTAGACCAATCAGCTCTGAGATCCAGAGCCAACCAGTTGAAGCCACTGAAGGCATTTGACCTGCGAAAGCAGAGCAAATACACAAGAAGAGTTCCCCTAATCCTACTCCCAAAGGACCCATAGCCATTAACCCGTGTAATTGTACACTGAGGAGAAGAGAATAACCAGATCACTCAAAGACTGTTTGGTACCAGGTCTGAGCAAATCACCATACGGCCCCCTAGTAGGGTGGGGCAAGTGAAGTGGAAACTAGACAATAAACAAAGAACTTGCCCAAGTCTGTGCCGAGACCAGCTCGGCGACTCGAGGTGAGTGACGGGTGCCGCAAGCTTGAAGAAGACACAGACACAGACTGAAGAGAAAGATGGGACCGGGGGACTCAAGACCTCTAGGATCAAGAGCCCTGCTGACTCATCCCAGGTTGCTTTTATTGAGTTCGTGGGCTAACATTCTCAGGTTACACTCATAAACAATCAAAGGCCTCACATGACTGGGGCAATGATCCTTGTTTGCCTCCTGGGTCCGAGCTGAGCAGGTGTGGATTTGAGCTGGGTGTGGAGAGCAAAACAGCCCTGGGGGCAGGAGACCTCTCTCAGATATTGGGGGTCTGTGCCCCACCGGTGTTGGCCCCTCTGCGACTGTGCCTGTCTTAGGTTGTTCCTCCCTTGAGGAATCTTACCCGTCTTTGGCTAACCAGCCATCCTTCAGGACCAAACAGGGTGATATTAGTCTCCACGCCCCGCACCCTCAGCTCCTCCACTGCTCAAGCAGGACATTCTGAATCCCATCGCTCGGCCCACATACTTCAACATTTTCAAGAATGTCTTCCCACAAGTCTGTCTCTCAGTGGATTGCTTTCTCCATTCCCAGATGTATAATTAAGATGATATCCTTACCCCAGATAAAACTCCCACATTAGTTTAGGTCTGGGGAATAAACTGTGGATGCGCCAGCGGTGAGGGAATGCTTCTACCAGAAGAAATAGTAAGGGTTCCACCAAAATCTCTCATCATGGAAGGTCAAGAAAGGAGTGTCTATATTGCCAGAGCTCACTCCCTCTGATAATTAGAAGCACATAGGGTTGTTGCTATATAATGGGGCACGGAGGAGTAGGTCTGGAACCCAGAGAATTCATCAGAGCCCTCCTTGATGCTTCCATGCCCTCCAGGAACTGTAAGGTTGCCTATCTCCACTTCATTTAGTTGTTTTTCTGGGGTTTTATCTTGTCCCTTCATCTGGTACAAAGTCATCTGCTTTTTCATTTTCTCTATCATTCTGTGGCTGTGGTTTTCAGTTCCACAGAATGAAATACTGCTGATCCTGCTTGATACTGCTGTCTGCCCTCTTGTGGAGGAAGCTATCTTAAGAGGCTTGTGCATGCTTCCTGACGGGAGGGACTGATGGTGGTAGGGCTGGGTGGACAGAGCTCAGTAAAACTTTAATCTGCTTGTCTGGCAATGGGTGTGGCTGCGTTCCCACCCTGCTGACTGTTTGGCCTGAGGCTACCCAGCACTGGAGGTTACAGGCTCTTTGGTGGGGCTAATGGCGGCCTCTGGGAGGGCTCATGCCAATGAGCACTTCCCAGAACCCCTGCTGCCAGCGTCCCTGTCCCCTCCATGAGCCACAGCTGCCCCCCACCTCTGCAGGCAACCCTCCAACACCAGCAGGCAGGTCTGGTTCCGTCTCCTATAGGGTCACTGCTCCTTCCCCCTGGGTCCTGGTGAGCACACTATTTTTTTGTGTGCCCTCCAAGAGTGGAGTCTCTGTTTCCCTCAGTCCTGTGGAGGTCCTGCAGTCAAATCTCGCTAGCTTTCAAAGTCTGATTCTCTGGGGATTCCTCCTCCCGTTGCTGGACCCTCAGGTTGGGAAGCCTGACGTGGGACTCAGAACCCTCACTCCAGTGGGTGGACTTCTGTGGTATAACTGTTCTCCAGTTTGTGAGTCGCCCACCCAGTGGTTATGGGATTTGATTTTATCGCGATTGCGCCCCTCCTACCATCTCATTGTGGCTTCTCCTTTGTCTCTGGATGTAGGGTGTCTTTTTTGGTGAGTTCCAGTGTCTTTCTGTCGATGATTATTCAGCAGTTAATTGTAATTCTGGTGCTCTTGCCAGAGGGAGTGAGCGCACATCCTTCTACTCTGCCATCTTGATCCATCTCCCAGGAACTGTAAACAAGCAATTGTAATACAGAACCACTAAGACTCTAACCAGGGGCCCAGGCCCCAGGAGATGAAGCTGTGGGTTCTCCCACTGTGTAAGCGACCTCCGGGTGCTCAAGTGCGGGCTGAGGGTGAGGGGTATCTAGAGTGCACGGTGGAGGAAAGAGATGATAAGTAGCAATGATGTCCTTGAAATCCATGGCAACAGCGGGGACTGTAGCTAACTTCCAGGGACTGGCCTCAAACTTGAAAAAATAGTAAGAGATAAAGTCAAAATGGGACACAAGGGGATGTGTGAGAGGCAAGAAACAGACTGTAGCAGAAACCATCAAGGCCTTGCTGCATCCCCTTGACACTTACCACTTCCTTCCCTCACTTCCCAATGGCCAGCACCCTTCACTGCCTGCCTGGGGGCTCTCTCTGTTCTGGAGCTATGGGATGTGCCAGGGAATTAATCCACGCCACCCAGGAGCACCCATCCTCCAATGCCAGGGGTAACTGGTAGACAAATACCCAGATCCCTCACTCCTCCAGTGAGGCCACTCTGAGTCCCAGCTTCTCCACTGTCTCATAGACTTCTCAGAGGAATTCAACTCCTGCTGCCTATAGTGGTACCTTGTGGATACCACGTCCTTTTTTGGCTCTTTACTTCCTTGTTTCATTTGCCTATTCCTCCAGAGTGCTTTCTTTGATCATATTCTAAATAAACCCCAATTCTTACCTCGGGTTTGTTTTTGAGGGCACACAACTTGTTAGGGATGTATATTTTGTTAAACAATTGCAAAGGATGAGGTATTTACTGGATAATGTCTCTTCTGTAAATAAGCAAAATAGATTCGCTCTTCTCCCATGTGTAAACCCATTGTGTTCATCCCCTCCTTAAAGGACCAAATACAGCTGGTGCTTCTTCCTTTAGACCTCCGTGTTCTCTTTGATAAGGGGCTGGGAGCAGCTATGGAACTCTGAAGTTCTTCACTTTAGATGGAAATAATCTGAACGTGAATGCATGCAGAAAGGAAAGGTTCTGATCATAACAGGTAATTTATTCAGCACATCTGTGTACCAGATCCTCTCTAACGTGCCTTGCATGCATTACTATTTCCTTTTATTCTCACAGCAACTTTATGAAGCAGTGAGGATTGTTATCCCCACTGTCCTGGTGAGAAAATGGAAGCATCATGAGTTCATACAGCTTGGAAGATTCAAGTTTGAGCTGCCTTGGAATTCCACACTTGCACTTTCCCTCATACTACAGAGACTCCTTGAAATAAAATAAAACAAACTTTGAACACCTCTTAGGTTTGTAGCTTGGCGCACATACCAACTAGTGCAATCCCCAAAACCAGAACCACTTAAAAGCCTGAGAAAGAATATCAATTGTGAGAACAAGGAGGAAAATAATATGTGCAGTGTGTTCTTCCCAGGACTCCTGTCCTTCCCAGGACTCCTGTCATCATCTGCACTGCTCAGCTGGCTATAAAGCAACTAATCAAACTTCATCCAATATGAGTAAATGGCTGAAAGTATGAAAACACAGGAAACTCACAACGGTGCCCTACTCAAAGTTTTCCTTTTAGCGGCCATTATGCATAACAATAAATTAGGGATAAAAATAAAGTGTGGTACCAAAAACATGATCCATAAGAGGAAAAATTGATAAAAAACTGAAAAACAGACTTCATTAAAAGCAAGAAACAAAAAACAAAAAAGCTTTTGCTGATGAAAAGATAACCTATAAACTAGAAGAAAATATTTGCAAACCACGTATTCAACAAAGGGCTTATATCTAGAATACATAAAGAATACTCAAAACTCCACAGTTTAAAAAACCAATTAGAAATGAACATTTAGAAAATAGGCAAAAGACATGAACAGACATTTCACTGAAGAGGATAAACAGATGGCAAATAAGCACATGAAACTATGTTTAGCCCCATTAGCCACTGGGAAAATGAAAATTAAACCCCCAATGAGCTATCATTATACACCTACCAAAAGGGCTGAAATAAAAAAAAGTGATAGCTGAAAATGCTGATGAGAAAGTGGAGAAAGTGGATCACATATATTGTTGGTAGGAATGTAAAATAGTACAGCCACTCAGGAGAAGAGGATGGCAGTATCTTATAAAAATAAGCATGTGCTTACCATGTGATCCAGCAGTTATTCTGGGGCATTTATCCCAGAGTAATGAAAAGTTATATTCACACAGAAACCTGTACATAAATGTCCACAGCAACTTTACTCATAATATCCCAAAACTGGAAGCAATCCAAAAGCCTTTCAACCAGTAAATGGTTAAACACACAGCAGTACATCCATATGATGGAATAATACTCAGCAATAAAAAGGAATGAACCATTGATACACCTAACAACCTGAATGGATCTCAAGGGAATTATGCTAAGTGAAAAAAAAAAACCTCAAAAATTTATATACTGTAGGAGTCCATCTACATAGTATTCTTGAAATGATAAAATTATAGAAATGAAGAACAGATTAGTGGTTGCCGTGAGTTAAGGAGTGGGGCAGGGAGAAGAGTGGCTGTGGTCGTCAAAGAGTAGCACAAGAGTTCCTTGTGATGGAACTGTTCTGTATCCTAAATGTGGTGGTAGTCCCACTATTATACACATGTGATAAAACTGCATTGAACTAAATACACACACACACACACACACACACATACACACACACGAGTGTATGTAAAACTGTTGAAATCTGAAAAAGGTCAATGGTTTCTAACAATGTTAATTTCCTAGTTGTAATACTATACCGTAAATTATGCAAGATGTTACCACTGGGAGAAGCTGAGTGATGGGTATATGGACTCTCTGTATAATATTTCTTATGAGCACATGTGAATCTATAATTATCTCAAAATAAAAAGTTAAAAATAATTTTTAATACAGTAGAATTGGATTATGTAATATAGCAAAGTTTATGTTTGCTTATATTGCTTAAAATGTAGTTTTACCTTCACAAAATGATGGAGAGTTTATTTACATTTTGATGCCAAAGTTGATCTCTTATTTCTGTAACATAAATAGAGCAATGAGATCCAGCAGTAAATTAAAGTATATTTGGATCTCCAACAAGAACTTTTTCATGTCCATATGAAACTTCGTTCATGAGTCAGAACATAGTGCAGTGCAAATGACCTTACATGGTAGCTAGAAGCCTTACCTTCTAAGTCTGGTTTTGCCTCCTTCTAGCCTAGGCCAGATTTTACTTCCAGTAATAACACAACACAAATATAATTTCCTTTAAAACATCAGTATTTAGAATGTTCCTCCTTACTGAATATTCTTAAAGCATCTTATTTAAGTTACAGCAGGCAAGAAAAAATTTTTCACATTTCTCCTACTGAACTCATATGCCATGATCCAACCTTTTTTTTCTTTTAACAAATGGATGGAGGACCTCAATCATATTTATGAAACTTTAGACATCAGTTTAAATAGCAAATATCCCCAAGCCAGAACCTCCCAGATCTCCTGGCCGACTTCATCCCTTAAACACAATGCTGATATCCTAGGAAAGCAGACGTTTCCCAATAACTCACTTTCTCTTCAGCCAAAATAAAACTTGAATCCATTCCAAACGACCATGTCATTAGAGGAACATTTGTTATCTGAGTGAACTGATGCAAACTCTACTTTCAACAAGACCACAGCATGATTTACAAAGTTGAGGAGGCACATGCTGACATGGTCTCAGAGTTTCTCTTCATCTTTGGTTCATATCTGGACAAAAAGGTTATGAGGTTTAAAAATGCCAAACCACGACTTTATCTTGCAATTAATGTTGCGGTCTTCACATTCTAATTCATAGCTGACTGATACTATTTTTTTCTCTCTTGAACACTGAGTAACAATATTTGGAATCTTGGGGGGATACATTATAATGTGGGGACCCAGATCCCCAATACGTCTTGCTTATGACTTTAAATTGGGTAGGTGTTAAAGGAACTTTGGAAAAAGAGATGGCCATCCCCAATAAATACAGGCAATGGAAAGAGAATCTGGTAGAAATCCCTTTAGATTATTGTTGCAAGAGAAGATTTTGATTAAAATCGTTTCTAGCACATATTCCTTAAGGTAAGAAAAACTTTGAACTTGGGCGAATACATGTGAAACCCACAAGGTAAGCGATGGTAGATACAAAATGATCTTTAAAATAAATTCTGAAGGTCAAAACAGGACAAAGATTTGCAAGACCATATAAACAGGCAATATTTACAGCTACCATCATAAAGGGAATCAAATCTTTCCATATAGGGTCTTAAGATCTAGATTTCTTTTTCCTGTTTCTTTTTCTTTTTTTTTTTTTTAAATAATGCATTGGCCTGCAATGGGTCTAAAATTTTGAAGCAGCCAGTACAAAGAAAAAGAACTTAACTTCAGAGACTAATGGATCTTTTCAAACAATAAGTGGCAAATAGTCATCACCATATTAAAAGGTTATTCGCCCCTAAACATAAACAAATACACATGCGTTTCTATGCTACTGACCCCCCATCAATCCCTGCCCGCAAGTAAATCAAGGTCTGTTTGGGATCATTCCTTCCAGGGGGAGGCCCTCAGCTTCCTGAGGGTCTCAGTGCTAGGACTTTACAAGGTGAACACAGACATGACGGTGTTAATGGGGGAGATTTTGGTGCACACAGACAATTCTGGTGATTCTTACCTAATCTTCCTCTCATCACTGCAGCCACCACTCCCTCGTACCATTATGTCAAAATAACAATTTCGAAACAATAAAAATAAAGCAGCGAGGAATTGAGTGAAGAAATAAAATTGTTTCATGGATTTCTCTTTTTTCCCAGAGCCCCCACAGTTGGAACTGTGCAGAAACACCAGTGGCTAAGCATCAATTGCACAAGCTGCAGGGCCCAGATTTCATGGTGCTCTCTGTAGCACCTTTCCCTTTTGTTACTCCCCAGCCCTTTAGCAAAGTCTTCTTCTGGCTGTCCCAGCTGTGTCTCTCAGATATTGTGAGAAAAAAAGGGAAGGGTCAGTTGTCCACGGTGGGTTGGAATTCTAAAAAGAAGATGGAAAGCATGGAGACAGCAGTGGGAGTTAGAAGAGATCCCCAGAGGAAAGGAAGCCTTCGGGAAGAGCTGGGATCTTGTGCTCCTGGCAACCCGCCCACAAAGACACCCTTTTACAGGGCATTCTCGAGTCTCTGGGTTTGTTTCCTCCGTCACTTTGATAATAATGACATTCCCCATCGCCCCCCCTCCCCGCCTCATACCACTTCTGAGCCCATTCACTGCCTCAGGCTTCACCTCATGCGTTAAAGCCACCAAAGCCAATTTGTCCAGAAGAGCATGCAAAGCTGCATACAGATGAGGCCCTAAGTGTGTCCATCAGGACCAGGCAAATTATGACCCTTTGGCCATATCTGGCCCACCATATGTTTTTATCAATAAAGTTTTATTGGAAACCTGCCATGTCCCTTTGTATTGTCTATGATTGATCTTGTGCCACAAAGTCGAGTAATTGTAACAAAGACCACATGACTCTCAAAGCCTAAACTATTTACTATCTGATCTTTATAGAAAAATGTTGTTGACCCTGGCATAGGTAGTAAAAATAAGAAAATAAAAAGAAATGCATACTTCATATTGAACTTTTCAAAGCTCCTTTCATATACATAACCCTATTTCAATCTCTCAATATACTCTCTGGTTTTCCCACAATAACCTGAATGAGAAAAACTGCCTTTAAAAAAAAAATCCAAATAAGCACAGAGTTCTAGTACAATATGTGATAATAATCTATTTACTATAATTTTCACACACTCCACTTGCTAGAAAGGGCAAATCCCAATCACGTTGTTAATTCCTGACCTTCTCAGGTCTGGAGTAAAATTAACTGCAGACGATTTAAAGAGCAATCCCTTCCGAAACCGCCTCCCCCTCCCCCCCATGGATGTGGCAATGAGAGCAGGAGGACAGACGGAACTGAGACCTTCTCTGCAGGATGTCCTGTCAGCCCTGACCTTTGAGAAAAGACACATGTAGCAGCTACTTCAGCTGGAAATCATGCATGGAAAAGAGCTGCAGCCCTTGAAGATATCAAATATCCTGAATTTCTTGTGTATTGAGACTTCTTGTTTTGAGATGGCTTTAAATTTTTCTTCTTCAAGCTTTTTGATATTTTCCGAATTTTCTAAGATAAATATGTATTACCTTTGTAATCAGGAAAAAAAAATATTTAAAAACGAATTACACAAAAGCATACTGTTTTCATACGCACTATTTACATTATGTATACGTAATCCACAAAGCTAATCTTCTAAAGAAAGAGCCATTAAAAAGTGACTGTTGCCATATACCACGTTCTATGGCCACCTAAGCATTTAGTGTCTATCCCAGAACAGCTGTTCACCTATAAGATCTAATACAAGATGTCCCCAAACTTCCTTGGCAGAGGATGCATTTTTTAAAAATAGAGTTTATTTTTTAGAATAGTTTTGAATTTACCAAAAAACAAAATAAAATTTGAGAAGATAATACAGAGAATTCCATCTATCTGTCCCAGACCCAGTTTCCTCTATTAGCATTTTACATTAGGACAGTTACATTTGTTATAATTAATAAACCAATACTAATTCATTACTAACTAAAGTCAATAGTATACTCAGACTTCCTTAGTTTTTTTACCTAATGCCCTTCTTCTGTTCCAGGATCCCATTCAGGATACCATATTACATTACATCTCCTTAGACTCCTCTAGGTTGTGACTTTTTTTTAGAATTTCCTTGTTTTTGATGACCTTGACAGTTTTGAGGCGTAATGGTCAGGTATATTGTAAGACATCACACTACTGGAATCTGTATAACATTTTTCTTATGATTCAACTATGCTTATGGGGTTTGGGGGGAGGAGGATCTCAGAGGTAAAATAACATTTTCATTACATCATATCAAGGGTATATACTATTTTTTTATATAAACTTATTTATTTATTTTATTGGCTGTGTTGGGTCTTTTTTGCTGTGTGCGGGCTTTGTTTAGTTGCAGTGAGTGGGGGCTACTCTTCGTTGCGGTGCACAGGCTCCTCATTGCTGTGGCTTCTCTTGTTGGAGAGCACGGGCTCTAGGCGCATGAGCTTCAGTAGTTGCAGCACATGGACTCAACGGTTGTGGCTCACGGGCTCTAGAGCGCAGGCTCAGTTGTGGTGCATGGGCTTAGTTGCTCTGCGGCATGTGGGATCTTTCTGGAGCAGGGATCGAACCCATGTCCCCTGCATTGGCAGGCAGATTCTTAACCACTGCGCCTAGGAAGCCCAAGGGTATATACTATTAATGTGATATATAACTACTGATGTTGACCTTGATCAACTGGGTAAAGTAGTATTTGTCAGGCTTCTCCATTGTACAATTACTCTTTTCTTCCCCTGTCCCTTTCCATACTGTTCTCTTTGGAAGGAAGTGGCTGGCCATGCACAGCCCGCAGTTAAGGAGCGGGGAGCTAGGCTTCACTTCATTGAGGGGGAGAAGCTCCATAAATTATTTGGAATCCTTCTGCATAGGAGATTTGCCTCCATATCTTAACTTATTCAGTCCTTTACTCATATCAGTATGAGCTCATGGATAATTATCTTATGTTTTGTGCTATAAAGGAATGCACTCTTACAGAGCTATAAAATGCAGCCTTCCCAAGGAAAACAAGAGTGAGAATTCAGGCCCTGCCTGTACTGCTGAAACAATCGATGCTATTTATTGGAACAATCTGTTCCCATGTCTGGCTCCATTCCTCTAGGATGGTTCTCCTGCTATGGAAAATAGAAAGGATTCGAACTTAAATGCTGAGCCCAGCCTTTCTCATTCCAGCCGCACCTGACTTGTGGCTTCTGCCTGCAATAGTCGTTTAAGAAATACTTGCAAAATGATTAGTCAGCGGAAGAATGAGTCCCTAAATCTCTTTAGAGTGCTGAGTATCAGAGAATGTGGGAAAGAACATTTTACACCCCCCCACCGCCCCCGCCATACACTGTGGTTCAGACAGAAGCCTTGATTTTGCATAGAACTCTTTCTCATTTATTTTCCCACATATAACCATCGGATTGTTGACTTTTTCAACAAACAGGGGAAGACACACGCTTGCCCCTGTCATTGAATATTGATGCTAAACTCAGAAATCTCTCATTTCTCACATGAAAATTCATATAAGCACATTTGGATTTTTAGTTCATTACCCAAAAGACAAGGATCTTTTGAACTAGGGGAGGGCATTTCCCAAGAACAAAGCACTAAGAGAGGGTCAGGCCTGTGGGCCAGAGTGGCACCCTCTTCACTGTACCCCTCAAACCCACACAGAGGAGCTGATAAATAAATCTATGATGAACGGAAGGAACAACCAAGGATCAGGCATCAGCCCTGTATTTCTGCCCTCTAACCGGCTGTCTGTCCTAGACTAATCACTTCCTGACTCTGGGTCTCAGTTTTTCTTGGGCATGGATAGAGAGAGGCTGTTCTTTCCAGCTATTAAAAAGCAAAAGCATTCAACATACCTTGTCCTGGACGTTCTTAAGCTTTAAAATATGTTCCAAGAACCCTACTGAGAAAATGCCTTTGCTGGGTAGAAGTAGTCAGATTGATTATGATTGCGTGACAGTTACAGAAAATACTTAAGGCGGCCATTTTCAGCAGCTTCAGCAATTGCTCCTGAAGGGAAAGGGGGAATGAGAATAAACAATATGGCTAGTTTTCAGAGCTATTTTTCCAGATCGAGCCAGATTTCAGCAAAATTGAGATTAAACAGGCAGGGTTTTTCCATCGTCTCCCCTCTGTGTGTGTTCAGTTTAACAATTTTTAAAACAACCTTTAAAAATAACCTGTTATTTACACAGACAGGACCTATGCATTGTGGAAAGTAATAAAAGGCAAACAAGTAAAACCTAAAAAATAAAAACATCACCTTTTTACCATACAGAGATCACCCATTAACACTTTAGTGCATTTCATTTTGGGTCATTTTCTACATATATATGTACGTATGTTTAACTGACATGACATTGTACACTATTTTATTATCTATTTTTCAGTGAATAATCCCTACATTATATCAGCTAATATCCAGACAATATTCAAATTTTCCCAATTGACCCCAAAACATCCTTTAGCCGGTTTATTCAAACCAATATCTAATCCAGGACGATGATGGCATTGCATCTTTTTCTTTTTTTCCCTTCAGTCTCTTTTAACTTAGTTCTGACATGAAACAGATGGCCCCAAATATCCTGGAACATGCCCCACCTTCTGGATTTCAATTTGTCTTCATTGCTATCTTACAGTGTTGTTTAGCTGTCCCTGTTCAATAGAAGATCAGTCTGAAGAGTTGAATGGATTTGAGGTACATGACAGCAAAAGATGTGTAATATCTCAGCACGTCACTGGGGACACTGAGCCTGACACCTGGTTCAGCGTGCTGATGGTCTGGTATCATGTCGTACTGTAAAGTCTGTGCCTTACGTCTGAGTCTGCACCTGTGTGGTATTACTCTGACACCACAGGAATGCCCAGTTGTTCCCCGACCACCCATCTAGTTACCTTTTACACAGATAAATCATGCTTGCCTGGATCAATACTGTCATTATAGATTCCAAAATGGTATTTTCCTATTTCTTTCCTTCTTTGCATATTTAGTATCCATGCCCCTTTGAGCATCATTGCTATCCTAGTCACTTGTGGATCTGAGCCATGTCAATGGTCCCTTTAACCTTCCTGCCAGGATGGCCACATGTGAAAGTACACGTATCCACATCTGCCTTGTGTGTTAAGCATGGCGGGGGGTGGGGTGTCAACCTGATCACATCTTTATGAAATAATGTCCAACGCCTCTGTTTTACAACCACGCTATTTGAAATGACACCCACGTAGGGCAACTAGGAAGGGGTTGTCAACTTCCTAAGTGGGATCATGAAATTAGTCTTGGAAATGGGCACATTCCAAAGTGCTTTGTATGCAGTAATAGAAAGCATTTAAAACTGTTTTCCTCTCCCACTGCCTCTTCCTTATCGCCACCTCATCATACTTTTCTGTGACGTCTAGTAGGAAGGAGCAAACCCTACCGAAGTCAAGTTCATTTGCCCCCATCATTTGTCCTGCCTGGCCTTGATGACCCAAGAACACCTGACCAGTGGGACAACATGGCTCTGAAATTCTTGAGCTGTGGATGCTGGAAGTGAAAGAATACATCTTGATGAGCTTATCTGGTGTATCAGGCATTCTGCTAGGAACATGTCTTAGCTCAGGCTGCTGTTAACAGACAACCACAGAGTGAGTGGCTTACAAACAATATAAATTTGTTTCTCATGGTTCTGGCGGCTGGGAATTCTGAGAGCAAGACACCAGCAGACTCAGTGCCTGGTGAGGACCCTCTTCCTAGTTTATAGATGGCTGTCTTCTCACTGTGTCCTCATGTGGCATAAGGGGCAAGGGAGCTCTCCGGAGCATCTTTTATAATGGCACTTATCCCATGCATGAGAGCTCTGCCCTCGTGACCTAATTATGGTCCAAAGGCCCCACACTAGAGGCCAAAAATGTCACAGCCAGGGCAGGAGCATGGGGCCCATCCAGACCAGTGGTACTTAAGGAGTAGTCTTTGAGGAGCTTCTAAGATAGGTATCCATCCTCATAAAAAGGAGTGCAGAAGAAACTGCCCCCTCCACTTTTTTTTTTTTTTTGCATTCTTTCCTCTCCAATCAGTTCCAAGTCTCTTGCCCTCTGCTGTTCTCCTCACCCCCCCCCCCCCCAGTAGTCCCTGTTAAACTTCCCCTCAAGCTAAATCTTTGGAAAATGTTAAGGACAAGATAAGAGCTTAATGTGTTGTTCTCCTGAGGTCTTCTCATGCCTTACCCTAGGACTGAAGCGCTTACAGCGAAATCTCAGAAAAGAAAAAGATGGTGAGATCAGGGCTGTCCAGTTGCTCCTCAGAGTGTCTGCTTGGCTCACTCTGGACACAGCAATAACATTAACACTCCATAGATTGAATGTTTGTGTTCTCCCAAAATTCGCATGTTGAAATCCTAATCCCCAATGTGATGGTAATTAGGAGGTGGGGCCTCTGGGATGTGATTAGGTCCCCATGTTGGGATTAGTGTCCTTATAAGAAATGAAGAGAGCCACCTCTCCTCCTCAGCTCTCTGTCATGAAAAGATACAATGAGAAGACGGCCATCCAGAAACCAGACGGTCCTTGCCAGAACCCAATTGTGCTGGCGCCCTGATCTCAGACTTCCAGTCTCCAGAACCATGCAAAATAAATTGTTGTTGTTTATAAACCACCCCGTCTGCAGTCCTTTGACATAGCAGCCCAGACTGACTTAGGCAAACGCCATGTCAGAATCAGCTTCATCATCATCGTCCTCATCAGGGCCAGGATGTGAGTCAGGCGCTCACTCTCAGAGTCACTTTGCACCCTCACTTGCCTCAACTTAGCCCTGATTCTCAACATTAAGGAATCCTTAGCAGGTCCCAGGCCCTATTCTAAGTCCTTTATATGTTAATTCATTTAATGGGAAGAGGAAATTAAGGCACAGAAATCTCACCAGTAAACATTCTGCCCACGTTACACAGTTAATGCAGGAGAGAGTTTGGATTTGAACAGGTGACAACAGTTAAACACGTCCCCTAAGGTTCTGGTGTTTGGAGACGTGGGCCTCTGGATAGTGACTCTATTTATCACTCTGAGTATAAGTATGTCTCTGAGAAAAACAAAAAAAAAACCTGATGACTTATTTTTAATAGGAAATCTGGGGCTTCCTAGGTGGCGCAGTGGTTAAGAATCCACCTGCCAATGTGATGAGGAAACTGAAACTTCCATACTTGTAATTGCTTACTCTCCTTTATCTTGCAAAGGCCTGCTCGCCACTCTCAGTTAAATAGTAAAATGAATTACTAAGAGTGATCAGATAAGGTAAGAATGTCTCGCTCTCCCCACCCCAAGCCTTTGTTTGAGACCCTTTGCACATAGACTTGTTAAGTGACCATTAACTTCAACCTGCAACCAATATGAGAATGCAAATTGTGACCTTAGTCCTGATAGGAATGGAATGTCCGGCTCCTACAAGTTCCTGTTAGGACCCCCTACTATGTGTGTAACCCATGGCAACTCCCGGGCTCTATAACTGCCCCTGACCTATAGTAATTTGTAGCCAATCAGTCTGTACCAATTATAGCTGTATGTTTTAACCTATATAAGGAGAAGACTCCCCTGAAACGGGGCCCCAGAATTTTGGACCTTTAGCTTGTCTGGGTCCGCCGGCTCAATAAACCTGAGTTCTCCAACTCTCTGAGTGTTGTGCTTGGTTTCTCGTGGGATCAGTTTTTTTCTGCAACAAATGCAGGGGACACGGGTTCGATCCCTGCTCCAGGAAGATCCCACATGCCGCGGAGCAACTAAGCCTGTGAGCCACAACTATTGAGCCTGCGCTTTAGAGCCCGTGAGCCACAACTATCGAGCCCATGTGCTGCAACTACTGAAGCCCACGCGCCTAGAGCCCGTGCTCTGCAACAAGAGAAGCCATGGCAATGAGGAGCCCGCGCACAACAAAGAGTAGCCCCCACTCACCGCAACTAAAGAAAGCCCGCACACAGCAAAAGAGACCCAACACAGCCAATAAAATAAACAAATAAATAAATTTATTAAAAAAAAGAAAAAGGAAATCTGTGGGATGAAGCAGGCAATCACTAAGAGTGGTACGTTACTCAATAAGAGTCTGCCAGTGACTAACGGTGTGACCACAGGCAATCCACTGTCCTCTCTGGACCAGTAAGGAAATTGCAAACTCATACACCTTTCTGCCAGAAGCAAATGATCAAGGGATAAAGGAGCAAGGGTGCCAGATAATAGGGAAGTATGTGAGATTATAGATATGGGGTAAGCTTCTGCCCCATCTACCCATTTTCTAATGCCATTTATTTTCAGCCAGTGCTGGCCAAACCCACATGTCTTAGTGAAATTCATCTGCAGGTCAAGTGAATGCAGTTTCCAGGGTGTTATCACTGATGGCCAGGAGCTAATTTCTAACTTGGAGCAACTCAAAACATGAGCTCAACGTTTTACAGTAACAGCAGTGGGAGATGCCAAGTTCCCTGACTGAGCCAAGTCATCTGTGAAATGTGGACACGATTCAATGTAAATAATAGAACAGTAGCAGCCCGGATTTATGTTTCTGCATGACTCTCTGCTTAGTTCAAATTGGACCCTCTACACCGCCTGATCTCTCAGCAGGCAGTTAGCCTGTAGGAGACTTCCATATCCAGTAACAAATCTCATTTCCTCTCAGGCTCAAGGAGACAACAAAAGCCAGATGGCCCTTCAAGGCTGTTAATTATGCTCAATGATCCCAAGATGGATGTGGCCTACTTCTGCACTTTTCCCCCTAAACCACAAGGTGGCGCTGAAGCACAGGAAATGCCTCTGAAGCGTTGGGCATCACCTGCTAGGAGCAGGGAAAAAAGGAAAGCAAAGATTCCTCATCTCACGTGGCTGAATTAAAAAGGAAGATGCTGGCTTAGGAAGGGCCTACCAAGGAAGGCCTCAGCACGCAGCGAATTCCCAGTTAGCCTTGTAAATCCACAGATGCCCAAGTTTCAGGCTGCTGGTAAATCAGGCCTGAAAATTCAAAGGCACTTAAAGAGCAATTAAGTCATGCTTTGGTTTGCTAATGAAGGCTGCACTAAGCAATAGGGCAGGTAATTAATGTAACCGCTCAGAGCTGAAAAAGTCACCGTGCCTCTATCGTAAATTCTACACCTGTTAAGGGAGGTTTGCACCAATAGGTGGGCTAAACAGTGCAGGAAACCCCAGGGAAGATCCTGCCAGAAGTTCTAGACAACTGAGAGGTCACCTCCCCCAAAATCCAGGGAGCGGAGAGAAAGAGGACAGCCTTCCCCACAATCTTTCTAGACCTGCACTGTCCGACATAGTATCCTTATGTGTCCATTGGGTACTTTCTGAATTGAGATGGGCTATAATTTCAAAATATACACTAGATTTCCAAAAAAATGTAAACTATCTCATTAATCACATCGTATATTGATTTCATGTTGAAATGATAACATTTTGGATGAGTGACGTCAAATATTAAATTTAATCTCCCGTTCTTTTTATCTGGTTCCTAAAAAACTGTAAATTACATATGTGGCTCTTGTATTTCTATCAGATATTGCCGCTCTAAGAGCAAGGCACCGATACAACCATGTCATTTGTAAAATACTGAGATACTTCCATACCAGTGGGGTAACACTGCCCTAGTCCCCCAACCCCAGCTTGTGGTCTTGGATTATAGCTTTTACGTAATCCCTGAAACAACAGGCCTTGGAAATGAAGACATTTTTACCTAGATCTTTGGAAGAAGAGCTGATATTTCTGCCCTGGCTCCCCAGTGATGAATGCCTTGTCAACTTGAAAGGACAGGCATTGGATTACTGTGCCCTGGGAGAGATGGAAACATGTCTGCACATCTTAAGGAATCAGACCTGTGGCCCCACACTTAGCAAGCGCAGAGAGGCTCTCATTACTGTGGAGAGTAAGAACGCTGCTCCAGGGCTTTCTCTCAGCCCTCTAGTCGGAGCTGCTGTGGAGCTGAAGGAGGGTGTGGAGGAAATGGCTCGCCAATCCACCTGCACAGCACTTAGAGTGATCCCGCAGACTCCCAGTGCTTCCACTAGATGAGAAGGCAGAAGCAGCAAATACTAGCCCATAATGACAAAAACAGGGTGCCCTTGACTAAAGAGGAACACCGTGTCTTCCAAGAGTAGAGCCCCCAACTGTGGCCAGCCTTGCAGTCACCCTTTATTGAGTGCTCATGAGGTCCCAAGCTCCGTGCTAAGGTGTTTCCAAACCTTACTTTAATCATCTTTCAAACAAAGAGATGAATACTATTACTTATTCCTACTTTACAAAGGAAGAAACTGATGCTCAGAGGGGTTAAGCAACTTCAATATCACACAGCAAATTGGTGCTGTGGTCTATCTAAATTGAGAGTCCATGTTCTTAATCACTACAAAATGCTACTCCTCATAGATGGGAGGTATTGATTAGTCAAGAAGGGACCATGCAAAACATTAGCCTGGCAGAAAGATAAGTCTCAGCAGCGCCTCTCTGCACTAGCAATGTGGAGGGGATGAGAAGTGGCACTGAGGCGGGGAATAGTACCACCTCGCAGGTATGGGGTCACAGATAACACTTGATGACTCTTCTCTGAATTCACGTGGCTGATTGGGAGGCTGTTTGATGAGCATGATAACTGTCAATCAATTGTGAGTAAGACAGCTGTGATCACCTACTGTTGAAAGAGTACAAAAGAGAGGAAGAGAAAGCTTATTGATGTACATGTATACACCACTCAGTTTAACCTTCACAACATAGAGAGGAGGGCCAGAGGCTCAGAGAGGTTAAGTGACTTTGTAATTGTCATATAGTTAGTAAGAAGCAAAGAAAGTGATCTCAGCGAGGCAGCAGTGAGCGGTGGCATGAAGCAAAATCTTAATTCCCTGCCTAGGAACTGAACCTAGGTAGCCTGGATGAAAACCAGGAATCCGAGCCATCAGACCAGCAAGGGCTAGAGGCTAGAAGCTAGAAGCTATTTTTCTCTGGCTCTTGCCCCCAGTGAAAAATGCATTTCTCATGGAGGCTAAAACTGTAAAAGCAGGTACAAAGTTTATCATTAGACACTGCATAACAACAAGTGGGAGAGCACACAGAAAAAGTCTGTTTAGTTAAGACAGAAGCAAGGCAGAGATGCACACCTGGAGAGAAAGGGTGTGGTGTCCTCCCTAATGAGGAGGAGCTCCCTAAAGAGGCTGTTAAAGTCATTTATATAGAGCAGTTCTTCCGGGTCTTTGTTTACCTTTAGCCAGTTATCTGGTTTCTTTCTCCACACCTGACCTGCCCTAGGACCCTCCCCATCATGTGCAACTTTTTTCCCCCAGGTGTATTTTAGCCCAGAGGCCTATGGGAGGCCTTAGCATCACATATTATGGGGTGGTCCCCCCCCTTTTTTCACCCCCAAAGAGCCTTTCTCTGAATGTGCAATGTCTCCCTTGCCCCAAGGATGGGGAATGGATGACCTCTTGATCTCTTAACAGGGTTTACTCCCCTCTGTCCCTGCCATAAAAGTGTCCAGTGTCTGGTTATCTACCCTATTCCTGTTGCTGTTTCTTATATCAAAGTGCAGATCTCAAAATATAGATAGGAGTCCAGTCATAAATATGTAGTCCTTGAGCCTCTCTTGCCTCAGGAAATGTAAACAAGGAGCTGGTAATGAATGTCTGGCCTGGACCTCATCTTCTTTTCACCTCAGGAGGTGTGAACAGCAGGCCAGTTGTAAATGCCTAGCCTGGAGCCCATCTATCTCCTACCTCAAAAGGATTTAACCCAGGACTCAATATCCAAAGTAACAGGTGGCTTCTCCCAGATACCTTTCAACCTTATGATCCTGTGACTTTAGGAGGAATGCAGATGCTAAAAAGGACTTGAAATTACAGCACCTGGCAAAAGGTAATCCTCATTAATTGTCATATTCCCTTTCTTCTGTATTATGGTAGCTCTCTGTTTATAGGATTTATCACACTTTACTCGTTAAAAATATTGATGGAAATACAATCATCTAAGGGATCTGAAACTCTCCTTAGAGGCACGGGCCTTTTTTTTTTAAGCTCTTTATTGGATTATAATTGCTTTACACTCTTGTACCAGCTTATGAGGTACACCAAAGTGAATCAGCTGTATTTATACACATATCCCTATATCCCCTCCCCCCCACCCTCCCCATCCCAGCCCTCTAAGGCATCACCCATCATCCAGTTGATCTCCCTTTGTTATACAGCAACTTCCCACTAGCTATCTACTTTACAGTTGGTAGTATATATATGTCTATGCTACTCTCTCACTTCGTCCCAGCTTTCCCTTCGCCCCCTGCCCCCCCAACCCCATGTCCTCCAGTCCATTCTCTGCATCTGCATCCTTATTCTTGTCCTGTCACTGGGTTCATCAGTACCATTTTTTTTTTTTTTTTTTTTTAGATTCCACATATATGAGTTAGCATACAATATTTGTTTTTCTCTTTCTGGCTTACTTCACTCTGTACGACACTCTAGGTCTATCCACCTCATTACATATAGCTCCATCTCATTCCTTTTTATAGCTGAGTAATATTCCATTGTATATATATGCCACATCTTCTTTATCCATTTATTTGTTGATGGGCATTTAGATTGCTTCCACATCCTGGCTACTGTAAATAGTGCTGCAATGAACATTACGGTACATGTTTCTTTTTGGATTATGGTTTTCTCTGGGTATAGAGGCATGGGTCTTAAGATTCAAACAGAAAATGTTATATGTAGCCTACTGTGTTAAGACACCATACTTAACAAAGTTTAGTGAATAAAGTAGACACTGTCTCTACCAATTCTTAGTAATGTCCTGTCAGGAAACCCAGACACCCAGACTTCTCCTTTTCCCTTAGCCTCTCACCAACGACTCATCAAGTAATCTATTGAAATATTACTGAGCCATAAAAAAGTATGAAATAATGCCACTTGCAGCAACATGGATGGACCCAGAGATTATCATAAGTGAAGTCAGACAGAGAAACACGAATATCATATGATATTACTTATATGTGGAACGGTTAAAAAACATGATACAAATGAACCTATCTGCAAAACAGAAATAGACTCACAGACTTTGAAAAGAAACTTATGGTTACCAAAGGGGATAGCAAGGGCTGGGGAGTTTGGGATTAAAAAAACAGAAAAGAAACCTATTGGGTCAGCCTCCTAATTATCTCTCCTCCACCACAATTCAAGTGTCCATCATCTTCAACCAGACTCCTGAAATGGCCTCCAACAGCTTCCCTGCCTCCAGTACTGTCCCTGCCTTCTTCTACCACCTGCTTGAGATTGCTGCCAGAGAGATACTTGTAAAATGCAAATCTGACCACATCACTGTGATGTTCAAAATTCTTCCATGGAGTATAAAATGAAAAACCGGGAGTTTGTTATCATTAAAAAAAAATTGTATTTCTACCTCACAAACCAGCAATTCTACTTCTAGGTGTTTCTCCCAAGGGAAATAAAAACATCACCACAAAACGACTTGTACAAGAATATGCACAGCATCTTAATTCATATGAAACAAAAGCAACGTAAATATTCACTAAGGAGAAAAATTAGCTAACCATGGTGCATTCATACTATAGAGTATTGCTCAGCATTTTTTAAAAAGTAAACTACTAAAAACAAAACTGTGGATTACAAATGTGATTTGTATCAAATAGCAAATATTGCATTGAACATACTTTTACTACAAGTTATTTATTGTTTACTTGAAGTTCAAATTTAACTGGGGATCTTACACTTTATCTCACAAGCCTAACATGGCTTAATCTCAAAAATATTCTGTTACGTAAACGAAGCCAGACACAAAAGCACAGATCCTAAATGATTCCTTTTATATGAAGTTCATAAAGAGGCAAAATTAGTATTTGGTGATAGAAATTAGAACAGTGGTTGCTTCTAGATAGTGAGGCTTGAGTGGAGGGGAGCCTAAGGAAAATTTCCAGGGTAATAGACATGTATACATTTAGCAAAACTCATTAACTTGTACACTTCATTTTACCTCAATTTACAACAACAAAAACTGTGGAATTCCCTGGCAGTCCAGTGGTCAAGACTCTGCACTTTCACTGCAGGGGGCACAGGTTCGATCCCTGGTCAGGGAACTAAGATCCTGCACGTGCAGCCAAAATAATAATAGTAATAATAAAATAAAAAACCAAAATCTATCTTCCATGATTTCTCAATAACTAAACTCTTCATTATAGCACATAAATTCCTTCCTCCTCTTGCCATTACTTACCCACTATCCTCCCCTTATCCTTAATGAGTTCTACATATGGGCCAAGTGTGATGACACTCGTACCATCATTTCAGCTTCAGCTTTGGCTCCTTTAAGGTGAAGACTTGGTAAGAGAGATTTAGACCCACTTTCTTTTCCGGTCCACTGTACCTCGCAGTCCACCTCCATTTACAGCACTGTCCGTTTTTAGGGAACCATTGACGGAAACCACCCACCCTGGCCAGGCACGATAATAACTGCTTGCATGAGTTATCTCACAACAGGAGGTCCCCATAAGGAACACAGAACTGACAAGCTACTGCCAGCTGGAAGAATTTGGGAGGCGCCAAAAGGAGGGAGGAGACGCCAGCCCATAATATGTCCTGCCAACCTCCCAGAAACCCTCACACTGGACTCCATCCTGACTGAGAGACGCGCACCCCAGGAAGGGCCCTGAGTCAGACCAAATATGGGCATACGCAAGATGACTGGCCAGAGACAACCTGGAAGGCTAGCCCCACTATCATAAACCCTGAGACTGTGAGCCACAAGGCAGAGCAGTCCTCCTGGGTTCCCTGACCCTGCTCTGCCTCGTCTCCTCTTCCCAACAAAGTCTTTTGCTTTGTCAGTATGTGTGCCACCTTGGACAATTCATTTTCGAGTGTTGGACAAGACCCCACTCTCAAGCCATGGAAGGGGTCTCCCTTCTGGTGACACCACTGCATTACTGTCATCATCTATACCACACTAAGCTGTAAAATCCTGGAGGGCAGAGACTTTTCCTCTTTGAGTTCATGCAATTCAATAACTATAAAGCACCTGGCAACCACCCACAAATGAAGGAACCAACCATTCACTCCAATCTCTCTTCTTAATTCCCTACCAAGAAGCTCAATACTTTCATCTTAAACTTTTTTCAAATACAATATTAAACACAAATGTACATATATAAAAGATTTTCAAATGGTCAGAAAACAATGAACGAAGGGCAACTTTCCTTCATACCCTAGTTGCAGTTGCCCTAACTACATCTTATTCTAGATCATACCAGAAATATCATATGCATAAGCAAGCATATCTTATGTATATATATGAATTCATACATATACATTATGAACATATACTCCTGCATACATGTATATACCTACATATTCCTCCTGTTAATATAAATGGAAGATACTGTGCTACTAATTCTCCACTTGCCACTCCTGTTCTCAATCCATTATATGTCCCATTTGCCCCCAAGAGATGGTCCCTGCACACTTCATTAGTCAGACTCCTTTGCTGGCTGCTTTCCAATTGGGTCTGTCCAGTGAGAGACATGGAAGGAAGGGGGTTGGAGGAGGGAGGAGAGAGGTTTGAGTATCTCTTCTTCCTCTGCTTTGGTCCCATGTCCCTGAGGGCAGCTGTACACCTCCATGCCTAAAACTCCTGCATGCAGCCCCTACTCCAGGCTTCAGCACTTCAGCCCCTTTCCGCTCCAAGCATGTACTTTAATCTAAGTTTCCTGGAAACAGACTGAGATGGAGAGGTGTGTGCACATAGCTTACTGAGGAATGTCTTGGGAAACACACCCGTAAAGAAAGGAAGAAAGGAGGACTGGCCAGAAGGAGAGACTAACATGAAAGACAGTTTAGTGAGGACTCCGATGATGCTAGAGAGAGCTCTGGAGCTGGGGTGGCCCTTAACAAATGTCCCAAATTGAGAAAAGGGGGTTTGGCTTTGGTGTTCCTGCATCAGATAGTCACTGGCTGTGGCCACCCTCAGGAGGGAGTGTAACCAGAACGAAGCTGTGCCCCATGATGGCTGAGGGCAACTCAGTGAAGGGTCAGCTGTGAGCCAACAACAGTTGATATTTCCAGCCCCTGGGAATGCGTGCATGAGCCCTGGAAAGGAGACCTGGGTGGAACCTCAGTTTCCATTATAGGGAGGTAGTGGCTTCTTTCACTGGTGCTGGTGTCTAAGTGCTTCCGCCCATACTTCTATACACATTCCATTCATTACAGTCTCAACATTTGAACCATCTGGGGCAAGTTTTGTTTCCTAATGGGATCCTGACTGATACACACACAATACACGCAATCCCCGCCCCCACTCACACACACATACACTTTCACTTAATATGTCTTGAAACACATTCCATCTAAGTCTATAATTATCAAATGGCCACACTAGGATTCTCTGCATTAACATAATATATGTTAATGCAATTATCAACTTCTCTTCTTAGATAGAGGTTATTTCCAGCTTTGCTCTTGCAAACAATGGTGCAACGAGCACTTGTGTACATCCTTGCACACATCTACAAGAAAAGGATAAATTCTTCATAGTGAACTTGCTGGATCAAAGAATATGCCCATATTGATAGATACTGCCAAACTGTCCATAAAAAGTTTACTTCATTCTGTTATAGTGAGTACATGAGAGTGGCTACATCAGCACTTATTCACCAAATGTGTGTTCACTACTTTCAAGGCAGCCTGTTGGATTTGAGGTCTCCCAAGTGCATGTATCCTCTTACCCTTATCTTCCACTCCCACCCCACATGCCTCTTTGGACCCATGCTTACTGCTAGCCTGGAGGGTGACCACTGTTAGACAAGCATGACTTCACCAACCATTTTCTCATTGTCTTTTTGCCTTTCCTTCCTGTAGACTGACCTATGATGCTTGGCCCTCAGGGCTACAGTGTCAAGTGTGATTAGTGAAGGAATTTCCATCTGTTCTCTCTCCTCTCTGAGTTCAGGATGCACTTAGTAATTCCATCAAGTGACCAGAGCTAAAAAACAAGAAGTTAACCTGGAATAATGAAACCTGGCATGTGTAAATGCACCTTACTGTGTAATTAGTAATCAGACCAGTGTCCCACATTCTGCAGACTCTCAGACATTCTATGTGGGTTTGCTGCTTGAAGATACTAGCGATTTCACCTTGAGGCCTTTTTAAATAACATCTCAAAGGAGGCATGATCCTTTTCAGAAAAAATTCAGCTCCATGAATTCCACCGCCTCAGTTCCAAATTGCCCCTTTAATGCCCTCCTATCGAAGCATAACATACTGATGCATTTCATTTGTTTTGACTAGGAACATTGATCTGTGGATCACACTCTCTAAAATTAGTTCTGGAACATTCTTGGAAATGGAAGAGAAGTTATATAATTTCAGGAACACAAAATGAAGGGCCCCCTGTCATTTCATCTAATACGTCATTTCATCTAATACTTTAATCTCTTGGTTTTAAAAGGAGCTACACTTGATTTTAATAGAAGTAGATGCCATCCAGCACAATCTGAGAGGCTTGTCACAGCCCAAACTTTAAGACACAACCCATGAAAAACGGACAATCTAGAAGGGCCCAAAGAAGAGAGTAGAGCTTAGAGTTGATGGCTTCCAGACACCGAGGCAGGACAGGGCAGCCTCAGGCTGTTCAAGGACCATGATAAGAGCTACATGCTGCCCTTCTTTCCCTTCCTGTTAGCAGGAATACAGGAGACAGGGAAGCAGATCTAGGTTGCTGATCACTTGAGCTAAGTGCACTATGACTTAGCCAGTGGAATCGGACTGAATAAGATGGTCAGAAATCCCAGGTGCTCCTCCCAGCTCTGTGCCCTAAAGCAATGCCTCAGCCACTGGAGTCTTAAGTTACCTCCTCTGTAAAATGGTGAGAGCATCATCTGCCTGGCTGACATCACATGGTTTTTATGAGGATCAAATGAGACACTAGATAAGAAAGAAGTCTGTAAACTAGGCAGTGCTGTACAGTCAAAGGGGGTTATTATTTTCCATGCTCATTGAGAGCACCTGCCGTCCAGCAGGCCCGATAGGAATGTCTTGTCCCAGTTTACTTCACCCAGTAGAGAAAACTTTTACAGCAAAGAAGGCCAGGAGTCACCTGTTTCAAGTTCTTTTTCTAGGACTGTTGATGAGTTTGCAGTGATTTATCCACACTCTCTCAGGCCATCCCCAGAGGTGATTATCATGCATGATCGAAGTCAGGGACTTGTTTTCAGCCATGAAACAAAGCAAAACTAATTGGCCAGGTCTTTAAAGCTCACAGAGGGATAGAAACAGTAATTCTGGGCTAATTAGCACCAGGCCCAAGTCAGTCCACTGAGTTAACAATATTTTCATCATACATAAGAATAAACCTCGTTAAGAATTGTTTATACGCATGGTCGCCCATCGCTTTTCCCCATTCTCTTTTGAACCTACTCTAATAAGACCCCTTTGTGCTGCCTCCTTCTCCAAATGACTTATCAAGACCACCAAAGGATCTGGGAATGTAAATTGATGCAGCCACTATGGAAAAAAGTATGGAGGTTCCTCAAAAAACTAAAAATAGAGCTACCATATTATCCAGCAATCCCACCCCTAGGCATATATCCGGAGAAAACCATAATTCGAAACATGCACCCCAATGTGCAGAGCAGCACTATTCACAATAGCCAAAACATGGAAGCAACCTAAATGTCTATGAATGGAAAAAGAAGATGCGGTGTATACATACAACGGAATACTACAGAGCCATAGAAAAGAATGGAATAGTGCCATTTGCAGCAACATGGATGGACCTGGAGATTAGCATACTAAATGAAATAAGTCAGACAGAGAAAGATAAAAATGATATCATTTACATGTGGAATCTAAAACATGACATAAATGAACTTATCCACAAAACAGAAAAAGACCCACAAATGTAGAGAACAGACTTGTGGTTGCCAAGGGGGAGGGGAGTGGGAGAGGGATGGGTTGGGAGATTGGGATTAGCAGAGGCAAACTATTATATACAGGATGGATGAACAAGAAGGTCCGACTATATACCACAGGGAACCATATTCGATATCCTGTGAAAAAACACAATGGAAAAGAATATGAAAAAGAATATATATATGTATAACTGAATCACTTTGTTATACAGCAGAAATTAACACAACATTGTAAATCAACTACACTTCAATAAAATAAATTAAAAAAAAAAAAAGACCACCAGGGACTTCCTAGGTGGCGCAGTGGTTAAGAATCTGCCTGCCAACGCAGGGGACATGGGGTTGAGCCCTGGGCTGGGAAGATCCCACATGCTGTGAAGCACCTAAGCCCGTGAGCCACAACTACTGAGCCTGAGTGCCATAACTACTGAAGCCCACATGCCTAGAGCCCGTGCTCCACAAGAGAAGCCACTGTAATGAGAAGCCCAAGCACCACAACGAAGAGTAGCCCCCGCTCGCTGCAACAAAGACCCAAAGCAGCCAATAAAGAAATAAATGAATAAAATAAATTTATAAAAAAACGAAACACCAAAGGATCTCCACACTGATCAAGCCAACAACGTGTCTGCAGTGTTCACCTTGCCTAACCCATCAGCATCCTTAACACAGTTGATCACTCCCTCCTCCTTAAATCACTTCCTTCACTTGGGTTCAGGAACACTAGCCTCTCTTCTTCCTCCTGTCTTACAGATTTGCTCCTTTTCAGCCTCCTTTGTTGGTTTCATCTTATCTTCCAAATTTTTAAGTGATGGAATATCCGGATCCAGTCCTTGCCCCTCCCTCTTCTCTTCCCTATCTACCCTCACTCCTTAGAGATCTCATCCTAACTCATGGCTTTACTCCAAATGCACAGACAGTGGCCCTAAACTTTGTGCCTGTGCATCCAATTGCCTGCTCAGCAGCTCCACACCAATGTAGAGTAGCTATCTCAAGCCTGACACATCCAGAGCAGGACTCTTATTTTACAACCTGCAAAACATCTCTGCAAATGGCAACTCCATCCTTCCTGCTGCTAAAGCCAAAAGCCCTGGAATCACCCTTGCCTGCCTCTCTCTCTCTCTCAGCCTCTCTTTCTCTTTCTCATAACCCACACCAAATCCATCAACAGATATTCTTAGCTCTAACTTCAAAGTAAAACCTGAATCTGGTTCCTTCTCACCACCTCTTGTCTGTTCCAAGTCACTTCTCGAATGAATCACTACAATGGCTTCCTATCTCATCTTTCAGCCTCCCACCCTTGTCTTCTTATAGTCCATTCTCAACACAAGAACCAGAATGATCCTCTCAAAACATTATTCAGATCTATCCCTTTCTTTTCTTTCCTTCCTTCCTTCATTCTTCCCTCTCTCCCCCTCATCACTAGAGTTGTCTCAACCTCATTTGAAGGCCCAACATTCTTCCAACAGCCTATAAGGCCCTGAATGAAAGCCTATAAGCTCCTTCACTTCTGATCTCACCTCCTTTTCAATTCACACTACTCCACCCACCAGTCCGAACAACACTCCCGCCTAAGGGCCTTGGTACATGATTCTTCCACCAAGGCTGATTTCTCCCTAGATAAGCACAGTTTGTTCCCCATCTCACCTCTATTCAAATGTCACCTCCTAGTGTCCTTCTCTAACAATCATATTTAAAAACACGCCCCATACCCCGGCACTCTCATCCCTCTTACTCTGTTTTTCTTCCATTGTATGTATAGAGTGTACACACACAATACATATTTGCTCTTGTGTCTCTTCCTTACCTAAAATGTAAGCTTTTTAAGGACACCATGTGGCTGGCACATAATGGGCATTTAGTTATTTTTATAATAAACAAGATACAAGTACGTCTAAGCAACTGATTTTTTTTAAGCTAGCTTATCATGTAACTTCTTAGCAGAGGATTCAAGATTTTTAAGTTATGTTTCATACTGTCTGTCTAGATTTTAGATGAAGAGAGAACATCATTGATCAGGTTCCTATATTGTGGATTTGGTATGTGTGAGAATGTGACTTGAAAGTGCTGTCTCATGGAGTTTTTATGAGATCGTGAACTGAAAAAGCTTGACCCAAAATTCCCATGGTGTCAGCAGATTTTCCTCAATGTTTCCGCTGAAACTGTCATAAGATAGCTGATTAAAAAGATAAATGATTTAATAAGTAGGACACATAATTAGTTGTTCAAGGAAAAAATAATAAGCTTGATCTCTAACTCCTTGCTTATACCAGAATATATTTTAGGTGGATCAAAGATTTATATGTAAGAAATCTGCAAAACTACACAGTGATTCCTTCCTTATTCCTTGCTCACAAAATCCAGATCATGCTCAGGTATGTGATGATCATTTGCTTTAGGCTTTTCTCAAGTCCCAGGATTAAATCTTCATTAGTCATTCTTGCCAGTGATTACACTGGAAATGAGCTTAGGACACAATTCAGACTTAAGACTTGCCACAGGGCTTCCTGAGAACAATTTTCCATATTCTCAAAACCTGCAATCTCAGGAGGTACCTCCTTTTCCTATGTCTATAGTTCTTTGCAAGTGATACCTGGAACACTGGTGGCTCTCTGAGGCCAGGAGAAGATTCAGCCTAAGAGGATAAACTATTCTGCTTATGACTGCAAAACAAAAAGATGAAAAGAGACTGGGTCCTTGATGACATTGTTGGGCTACCAAATTAACCAATGCTGTAATTTTCCTAGCTCCAGATTTTTTGCTATGCAAAATAATAAATATTCTTAATATACTCACAACCTTTAATTTGATATTCTATAGCTTGTGGCCAAAAGTATTTTCATTGTTTTTTTGTTTTTTAATCATCTTGAAGTTGAGAAGGCCTTCCTAAGCATGACACAAAACTCATAAGGCATAAACTGAAGTATTCATAATGTTCACTCCATAACACACAAACTTCATAATTACAAAAATAAGTAAATAAACAATTTCAAATATTCACATAGCTAATACCTAAAATGCACAAATTCTTGATTAAAATCAATTTGAAAACATCCAATAAAAAGAGTCATACATAAAAATTAAAAGCTGCAGCATGGCAAAAGATATCATGAACAAACTAAAGAGACAAATAACAAACGGAAAAATCACAAAGGGCAAAAATCCTCAATGTATAAAGAGTTTCTAAAAATAGAGAATAAAAAGGCCAATAACCCTATAGAAAAAAAGAGTTTACAAAGAAAGAAATTCAAATGTCTCTTACGCATATGAAAAGATGCTCAACCTTGCTCATAATACGACAAATGCAAATTAGTACTACATAAGTAAACCTAGTATCAAGTTGTGACTTAATCACACAGAGAGGAATTATTTCAAGGGACTAAAACATAATCTGATTTCACATCCTGAGGACAAAAAGAGCTGCAAAACAGTTTTAAAGTATTTTCAGTAATCATGTTATTCATAACAGTTATACCATTATTTTGAAAATGTCATATACATGGTAGGATAGAATACCTTCATTAGAAAAATCAGGATTTTCACTACTCAACCATAAAAAAGAACAAAATAATGCCATTTGCAGCAAGATGGATGCAACTAGAGATTATCATACTAAGTGAACTAAGAAAGAGAAAGACAAATAGTAAACAATATCACTTATACGTGGAATCTAAAATATGACACAAATGAAACAACCTATGAAACAGAAACAGAATCACGGACATAGAGAACAGACTTATGGTTGTCAAGGGGGAGGGGGTTGGGGGAGTGATCGAAGGGGAAGTTGGGGTTAGCAGATCTAAGCTTTTAAATTTAGAACAAATAAACAGCAAGGTCCTACTATATAGCACAAAGAAATATATTCAATATCTTACGATAAACCATAATAGGAAAGAACATTAAAAAAAAAGTGTGTATACACACATAAAAACACACACACGTAAAACAGAATCACTTTGCTGTACAGCAGAAATTAACACAACGTTGGAAATCAACTATACTTCATTCAAAAAAAGAAAAGAAAATCAGCATTTTCAGCATCAAAGAAAACGAATGAAGTTAGGTAAAAATATGTGATCCTGAATTTAAATTAGAATTATTGGTATTAACTTATGATGCATTTTCTGTTGAAAAACAAAATATCTATTTAGTAGGAATGATCTCCAACCCACTACTGATGAACAATCCTAGTGCCCAGATTATGGTCTAAAAACCATCCCACGGGGCTCCTTGGATGAATGACTAATTCCAGATATGGGGCAGAAAATGTACAAGATGAGACTAAAATATTGTGGCAGCTCAAAAGGTAAAGAAACTAGCAAAGACTACTGAGTTTGTGTCATTAGGACTCAGAAGTCAACTTGATGGGAAATTCTGAGCAGCAAGAAAGAAAAAACTGCAATTGCTGTAAACCTACCAACCCCCAAAATATTAAATCCATGAGTTCATAATGAGGTCTTCCCTTGAGGCGGGGCAGGGAAACATTTGGAGGATGTCAGGAAACCAACCTATGTTTCTGAAACTGATAAAGAGAAAGAATCAAATATGTATCTTACTTTTCTTGTATCTGCTGTTCCTTGGGGAAACTGGTAGTTGACAAGGAGAATCATCTCTTTATAGATGTCTGATAATAAATGAAGGAATGATAGAATATCACCATTTTGCAACCTCTAATGAAATAATGAGCATAAGCAATGAACACAAATAGCTACAAAAGCCATTAGTGAAGAAGACATTATGGGAAAATGGATAATGGATAATCATGCTGAACCCACTACTTAATCTTTTTTTTTTTTAGCACAATCTATGTGATAGTCATTTCTTATTTTTAATTACTTTATTTATTTATTTACTTACTTAGGCAGTGCTGGGTGTTCGTTGCTACACTCGGGCTTTCTCTACTTGCAGTGAGCGGGGGCTACTCTGTTGCAGTGTGCGGGCTTCTCATTGCAGTGTCTTCTCGTTGCAGAGCACAGGCTCTAGGTACGCGGGCTTCAGTAGTTGTGGCACTTGGGCACAGTAGTTGTGGTATATGGGCTTAGTTGCTCCATGGGCTTGTGGGATCTTCCCGGACCAGGGACTGAACCCATGTCTCCTGCATTGGTAGGCGGATTCTTAACCACTGCGCCACGAGGGAAGTCCCCCACTACTTAACACCAAAAAAATGAGACAACCAGCTAGATATTTAGTGCACCTCAATGGAACCACATACCCACCAATGAATTTTTCTTCCCAAAATAATCAAATCTCAATGTGACCAAGCCTCTAGATATAACTTCCAGTTTCGAGGTAATACAGACTCCAAAGGAATATATTAAATGACACCAGGGGACTTCCCTGGTAGTCTGGTGGCTAAGATGCCGAGCTCAAATAAATCTGATTTCTTTAACAAATAAATAGAAGAAAAACCTTACATTAAATTGAGACAAGATTCATATCAACAAAATAAATAAATTGAAGAAAAACCTTAAATAAAGAGACTTAAAATTCATATCAACCAAATATAATGTGTGATAAGATTATTTAAATGCTTTTGGATGATAACATCTAGAATAGTACTGCCCAATAAATATATAATATGAGCCATATGTATAATCTTAAATTTCCTCATAGCCACATTAAAAAAGTAAAAAGAAACAGACGAAATTAATTTTAATAATGTATTTAACCTAATATAGCCAAATTATTATTGAATTATAAAATAATCATTAAACATATACTCAATATTTTAAATTATTAATAGGTATTTTACTTTTCTTCTGTGTACTAAGTCTTTGAAATCCGGTAGGTACTTCATACTTAAAACACATCTCAATTTATCAATAGATAAGCCTTGTTTCAACTGCTCAATAGTTACATTTCCAGTGGCTACCACACTAGGACAATACAGAAGAAAGTTCTTACTAATCATAAAGTTCTGGTTACATATTAAGTGTCTGTTTTCAAGCTGAGAGAATGATGTCATGAATTTCTAGATGTAAAGAGAGAGAGGCAGGAGAGTTCTGTTCTGGACCCTGTCTCTTTCTGGCTCACGGTGTTTCTTCTATGAGCTCAGGGGGGTGGGTCAGATCATTTCTGAATGTGCTCTCAACCTCCCCACCTCCATCAATAGACAGGAGCTGGGCCTGGGCCTGAGCAATCACAGGGTGACCTGGAGCACATGGCTTGATTCTCTCGATTCCTCGGTTTCCCAGTCTGTCCCCGTGGTGATGGTGGCTCCCTCAGCAAAAGCTGTGTATTGCCCAAGTAGATTCCCTTTTGAGAAATATGAATCAAACATCATGCCTCTGAGCAGTCATTTGCACAGTGGCTCTGACCAGTACCACTTGGCTGTAAAATGATTAAAGGTATTAACACATCAGGGGAGAGAACAGGGATTGGTCAGCTATGGTGCTGATTGCCATGGAGGCAAACAGTCTCTGTGCCCAACTATGTACTGTCCAGAGGCAGTGCCTCAGGTGAAAGTTGAACCAGGCTGTCTTCTCATGATGCTATTAAACACTCATGTCACTCAATAAGCCACCATGGCCCTGATCCCAAGAACTTAAAACACCTTCTGATTAGTATGTGGCTTCCCACTGGACATACCTACCAGGAAAGGATGACTAGCAAGTGAACTGGAAAGTTCTCATACAAATTAATAAATTGGCATTTTGGCCCCTATATCCAATCTTTTGGGAATCTTAGTGTGAGTGAGAGGTGACAACTAAATTGGGACAAGGCTGAAGGGCCATCCCACGTCCAAAGCTTCCCATAAGATCTGAGGCTTCTACTGAAACTACCTCTGGGGCCCTGACAAGCTCACACAGGTCGGGAACCTTGTCTATCTTGCTCACAGTTACATCCTTGGGCCCTGGGAGAGTGCCTGACACATAGTAGGTGCTCAGTTAATACGTGTTGGGTGAATAAGGAATGAAGAATCTGAATCTACCACAAGAAACATGGGCCCTAAATGAACCAAGTCAAAAGGCATCTTTGTGGTATCTTGATAGTCAAGCAGCCAACCTTGCCTGATGACACCCAATCTTTGCCAAAGTTTTTGGAAGTTAAACAGGACAAGATGTGGTTGCGAAGTATCTGGAACAATACTGGGCACATATAGGCCCTCAAGAAAGCTGTCTCCCTTCCCCCTCTGCTCTGATGACCCTGTGAGCAGGGCATTATCCCACTGTATTGGGATCACAGGTGTCTTCAGTCAGGTTTCCTGGTGAAAAACTGACTATGCAAAGGAGTTTGCATGCAGGAAGTTAACTGGAGTGTGCTTTCCACCAAAGCACCTTCAAGAGAGCAGGGGATGCAGGATTGGGCAATAGGAAAAATTGAGCTGTGATGCAATTGCAACAGAGGCCTCAGTTCCTACAGGAAACTCTAGAGAGAGAATAGCACTTCAGAGTTGTTCCAACAGAGTCAAAGAGGCCATTCATTAGTCATTGAGGCCAGGGTTATTGGAGTCTGGCTTCCCCTGAGGAGGGAGTGAAATCCCTTCAGCTGAAGGCAGTGCCCAGAGCACGACTCAGCTGTGAGCCCTCAGCAGGCAATCCCAGCCCCTGAGGGAAGGAGTGCCAAGGTCCTGCAGGGATATCGGGGTGACAAACCACAGCATCAACTTCAGCAGCAAACATGGATTCATTTTTCTCCCCCAGGACATGCTCATAGGCACAACAGACCTTAAAGCCCAAATACTAGTTAGAATACCATGAGATCTACTCTGTGCTTTAAGAAATCATCGTGAACACAAGGACTATGTCTGCCTTGTTCCTCACCATTACTTCAGTGCCTGTGTATGTGGCACATGGCGTGTGCTAAATAAAAATTTGTTGAATGGATACACAAATTAACAAGTAAGTTTTTAAAAACGGTTGCTGCATTTATACTTGATTGGATATCAGTTGCTCCTATTAAACCATGAACTCCTCATGGCAACAGGCTTTCTTAATTATTCCTGTATTTCTAGCATCTAAGACAAGCCCTAGTAGTAATACACTGTCCCCTACCACCACCAGCACACACACACACAAAACTGTTTTCAGAACAACAGCTTGGGGCCTTCCCTGGTGGTCCGCCTGCCAATACAGGGGACACAGGTTTGATCTCTGGTCCGGGAAGATCCCACATGCCACAGAACAACTAAGCCCGGACGCTACTGAGCTTACGCTCCAGAGCCCACAGGCCACAACTACTGAAGCCCATGCACCTAGAGCTGGTGCTCCACAACAAGAGAATCCACCGTACTGAGAAGCCCACACACCACAATGAAGAGCAGCCCCCGCTCACCACAACTAGAGAAAGCCCACACACAGCAATGAACACCCAACACAGCCAATAAATAAATTAAAAAAAAAAAAAAAGCAGCCTGCAAGTGTTCAGGCAAAGATACTGTATGATAGCATTTAAAACAAAAAAGAACCACAGTTTGACAATATGCCCAGGGAGACAAGAATTCAATCTACCATATACTGTGTATCTACTATTTTACCACATGCTTCCTACTTTTATGATATTGGGGTTCACCTTCTAAGATGCCGCTTATGGGAGCAGAGGTTAAAAATAATTTCTATTGTTTTTTTAGAAACAACTACACACTGGACATTTGCATCTATTATTTCTAAACGTTCCAACAATACAGTTTACCAATAATAAAAACTGAGCTCCGAGAGTTTAACAAACCAAGAGCACCCATCCAGTGAGATGGTAACTGGAGGTGTTAGGATGTCAAAGTCGGCTCTGTTGGGCTCCAGAGCCCATGCTTCCTCCCCTCGCCAGGCTGTTTTCTTATTACCAGCTATCTTTGATGCCCAGCTTACCAGGTAGTTACAGCAGCACTCGGCGTTCCACCGGATTCCCTGGGGGTATGCTCCCACTCACAGGACTGTCCTAGCGATCTGAGCACGCCCCACCCACAGTTCCCTTGAGGGTGGGGTTAGGCAAATCCCTCTAAGGCAAAGCCAGTAACCCACAGAGGAAGTACCTCGAACTTCCTGAAGAAGCCCAGCTGAGCAGAATCTTCCTCTTGCCGAAAGACAACCCAGGGGTTTCCAATTTTCAGATCTTTCTGGAAAGAGTGGGATGCCCCAGGTCCTGACACAAGGTCTTCCTGAGATGTTTCACAGCGGACGGTGGGCTGAGAGAACGAAGCCCCATCTCTCCCCACCTCCATCAACCTCTCTTTTACGCATGCACGCACGCACGTACGCCCAGCAGGCACGCACATAGACGTACGCGCGGATGCACGCAAGGGCGCACACCCTTTCAGATTTCTTTGGCATGTGCGTTCCTAGTTCCATCCAACCTGACTGCTCGGGTTCCTGGGCGCTTCTCTTGTCACCCGTGGGTCACAGCACTTCCCAGAGCTCTGAGAATTCGGCACAGACACAGCTCTTGTCCCCGCTTATGCCTCTCAGCTGGTGACCGCTAAGTGCCCCTTGAAAGTTACAGTTGTTTTCAGTCTTGGACAGCGGACGGTCCCATTTCATGGAACAAGCCTACCCTCGACATACAGTTCTCTCCAGGGACCTGAGCTCATCCTGACTCTGTGTACCACGGCACTCTCGTTGGCCTCAAATGATTCCCCCACCTGGTCCTTGTTCACGCTTCACCTTTGGGGAGATGCCATTTCCCAGGGCTTTTCAAAATGGTGGCCTCCCAGCAGCCTTAGCGACTGCCTGCAAATGAGCTGCTGACCCGGATGCGTCACTCCTTAGAGGTTGATATAACCCATCCCGCCTGGTCTCCTTCGTGGTTAGGGTGCGAGGGTCATCTGGGCTGGTCTTAGAGATGCCCTCTCAACGCTGTATTTGTTCGGGGAGTTCTCAGATCTAAGCTGGACGAATAACAACTTACTTTATCGCGTTAGGAGAGTTCCCAGGGAGAAAAAAAAACAGGCATATCTCTGTGGCTATGCAGTTTTAAGGTGACCTACAGCAAGCAGTTCAGCACCTTGACCACAGTTCATTATTCTTTTTTGAAAACATGCTGTTTACCAAAGGTTTTAGCCTATCAATTAGAGAAAAGTGATGAAGTTTTAAAATATATATATCTTTTTATTTTTGAAGGGAAAATAAAAGCAAATGACTCTATGGGACAAGGAATGTACGTAGTAAAGAGCGACTAATCTGAAGGAGACCTGCTAGGAATAGAACCCCAGAGGACCTGGCAAGGAATTACACTCCCTCAAGGGTAAATCTCAAAGGCTTACTGGGCAGGCAGTGAGGTAAGGGCCCTGAGCTGAAGCCAATTAGTGCTCAGTAAACAAACGGGAGCATTTTGCTTTCCGCCCCATTTCGGTCCTGCCTTCCAAGCAGCTCGGGTGATCAGTTCTTGAGGAAAAAAATAAAAGTTTCAAATTCCCATAGTGATTCAGTGTACAAAGTGGATTCTATGTGATTTGAGGAGGAACAGCGTGTGTTTTGTTTTGTTCTGCTTTCTGTCAGGGCTTCTGAATGGCAATTTCAGAAAAATGTGCTGAGTCATGAATCCCTGAGGAGGAAAGATTTTGACAAGACCATGCGTGGGGGAGGGCAGGAACTGTGATAGTTGTAGAAGTTGGGGATAACAGAAAGTTCTTTCTCCTCCTTCTGAATGTTACCTTTCAGTGTAAACATTAACCCCTCACCCGTGCACAGGAACACTTGATAGTTTCCCTGGGTACTGAGAAGCCATACACTCACTAAAGTGTAATGACCACAACAAAAATAACTAATATTTACTGAGCATGTGCCAGATATACATACGGGTTATCTTATTCAATTCCCACAATAGCCCCATGACATGTATGACAAATAAGGAGACAGGCTTTGAGAGGCTAAATAATTTGCTGGCAATCACCCAGCCACAGGAACTGGCTGGGATTTGAACCCAGGAATCACAACCTTAAAAAGCATGTACACTGTCTCTCCACATATCATCCATGTGTCATTCACAGATCTCAGATTACTTTAACTGATTGTGGTTAAATTCCTTACTCAAAGAGGCAACCTACTGTCATTCTTCAGACACAATTGACTGTAGAACAAAAGATCCCAAGATTGTTAATATTAATGAAGCAGAAATTGCATGGTACTGCTCATGTAACTTGTGTATTTGTGTTTAATGTAACACTCCAAGTCAAAGAAAAAAAAGACATTCTTTTATTCAAAACAGAGCTCTTCATTTCCTGTAATGTCCCAAATTGAGATAATCCTACAATGATTGCTAGAAGCTGAGGCTAGACAAGGTCATGGGCCTTTCCAGCCAGCGCAAGACAATTGCCATCCAGCTTGGTCATGACCTCCCAGAGCGGGAACTCCTGATTCTTGGGATTGTTCCTCATGGGGCCTTTGAAAGTTGGTAGCTGAACCTTCTCCCCTGAAGGCACAGCCACCCTAGAGAAAATTAGATCACCAACCGGCTCCTAGGAGGCTCATCAGAATTGTGGGGGTACAGGAGGCAGAGAGGAGAAGTGAGGAGGTGTTAAAGTCAGGGAAGAGGGTCCCTAACAAACTTTCTTATTTCATACATTTCCCCAAATCAGCCCCAGGCACTTGGAATGACAAGAAATATCTTGAGTCACAAAAGAATGATCGTATTCTAATCAATAAAATTTCATTATTAAATAGGCTTTTTAAGTGCTTAGGAAATAGGCAAGTCATGAATAATTACTTACATAAACATGAGTCCTCTATTCACTAAGGGATGGGCTTTACAGCAACCCTCCCAGCTAGGCCCCATTTCCTAGCCATGTTAGAAGTCAAGGGTTTGCTAGAAACCTTTCTCACTTTGCTTTTGGAAATGACTTGTGTATGTTGTTTGTGTCATAACAATTGTTTCATACCATACAAAGAGGGTCATAATCCCCATCTCACAGGGCTATTATGAGAGAGGAATAATATAATGTGCTTGGAACATACCAAGAATTCCATTAATGATTAACAAGATCAATATTAAGAATTCCAAACGGGAGTCCACCCTGCTTTCCTCAAAAGAATTCTGTAGGACTGACATTTTAGCTTTTTAGAAGGCAACAGTCAAAGTAGTTTAGCAAATTGACTTTTGAATATGCTAATGTCTAAATCACCAGATTCTGGATCTGAAGTGAAATCAGAGAATTCATATTTTTACGTTCTAGTAAAGTGTGACTGGAATTCGCGGGTCTAATAAGAGAAAAAGTAACCACACTGATGCAAAACAAACAAAAAATACTTTATTGTAACTTGAAATTCATTCCCTAGACAATGGATAATGCACACGCTGGATGACAGTAGTAGACATGGTGAAGATGCACTTGGACAAGTGTCAACATTGATGAATGCGGTGATGGCATGAAAGCTAAGAAAAGGTTATTGAATTTCCCAAACATGATATTGGCAAAAAGGAACTTTTATCACAAAAACATTTCGTTTAATTTTTTTTGAATGTTACTTATTTTACTTACTAATCTTGACAGTGACTAAAAGAATGAGGTACAGAAAACTTTCCAGAAGTCTGAATACAGAGCAGAAGTCCAAGGCGCTTTGGAGCCCCATGATTGGGTTATTGAGTAGGATTCACTCAGTTATGAAATTCCCCACACTCCAGGTTTACTGCCTAGAAAAGCGCTATTTACCGACCTCACTTGAAGTGTTGTGGGGATTCGTGCTTATAAAGTGCTTCAGCCGCCTTCGAAGAAAGGCAACATAGAAGTATAAAATAACCTTACATACTTCAAAAGAAATGAAAAGACAATTTGGCACAATGGGAAGAGTGCCTCCTATTTAAAGAACCAAACTTGGCTATTTATTAAAAATCCCTCACGCCAATGATTTATTGTTTTTTGTTTGTTTGTTTGTTTGTTTTATTTAAGAGAAAAAATATTTCTCTACTGCCAGTCTTATAACAGTCATTCTTAACTCAGGTTGTGCTCTCAGAATCACTTGAAGAGTTCATTAAAAATACAGATGCTTGTCCACAGCCTAAAACTACATAATTAAAATCTCTACTAGTGGTACTCAGGCAACTATATTTTAAAAAGGATCTATAGAAAATTCTGATGCATAGCAAAGTTTTAAAAACATTTCTTTGGGAAAATGTCAATATACTAAGTGTTGATTTTCTTCCTAGAACATTTTTCTTAAGATCAAATAAAGTTGGGTGAGGGTAACAATTTCTTATTGCCTTTTTCCCTTCCCATGTATTGAATAGCACACAGACTCGGCACGCGCGCGCGCATGCACACACACAGACACACACATACACACTTTTTAGTTCTGCCCTTGAATTAAACTTGGATAGTGGTAAAACCTGATAGTAGCAAATAAATTCTTCACTGAGAAGATAAGCGAGGACTTGCAATTCATCCCCACTGTGCCCCAAGCAAATGGATGTTTCCCATTTGCCAGAATGGAATGGTTTAAATATGCATTTCCAACTTGGAAATAGGTAAAATCAGCACTTCTTGGGAAACATCAGCTGAGTGGATGCTGACAAACAAAAGTGAGTGAGGTTACAGTGGCCAACCATGAAGAAAGGCTACAGTGACTACTCCTGTGTTTGGAGATTGCCTGCATCTCAGCAAACACCTTAGGAATTGAAAGGATGTATCCTCAGTGGGCACCAAACATGTGGGTGGTTCATCAAGGTAAACAGAATACAGTTAGTCCCCTACATATGAATGAGTTTCATTCTGAGAGCACGGCCGGAAGTCCAGTTTGTTGTAAATCCAACAAAGTTAGCCTAGATACCCAACTAACACAATCGGCTATATAGTACTGTACTGCAATAGGTTTATAATACTTTTTCACATAAATAATACATAAAAAACAAACACAGAAAATAAGGACATTTTTAATCTTACAGTACAGTACCTTGAAAAGTACAATAGTACCAGCTACATCACCACTGCTTTTACCCTTGCTTCTGGACATCCTAGGCTTGAAATAAAGATACTGTACTACTGTACTCTATACAGTACTATATAGTAAAGTACACAAAAACACAACCACTTGTAGAGGATGCATGCACATGACAATGCATGCCAGACACGTGAACTAACTTATGTGATTGGACATGTGAACGCACGTTTACATCATTGAAAATTCACAACTTGAAGGTTCATAGGTAGGGGACTTACTGTAATGAAAACTAGTAACAGTAACTTAAAATATAATTTTAAAAAAATGATCAGTTTGTGCCACTGCAATTCTTAACGCTGTTTTAGGAACCACTTTTGTTTCCTGACTGGCTCGAAGTCATATTTACTAGCGAGGCTAACAGAGAGAAGAGAGTGATTTAGTTCTTGGCAGCCTTCACACATATCTCATCACACTGCTTGGAAAAGTTTTAAAATAGCCAGGGTCTCCTCTAGCTGCCTTGCAATGGAACTAATGGAGTCTGCAGAGAAATTATGTTTCTTTACACAGTGAAAGCCTTCTGAGGCCGGCCAAAATGATCACAATGTCCAGAGCTCGTGAATAATAGTAAAACAGAATAGTCCCACTTCGTGGAAAAATGAAAAAAGAGAAAAAAATGCAGGAGATAGAGGCTACATATACAGTACATAGAGAATAGGATGTGTATATATAAAAAAATATTCATTCAGATCAGCCACAGTGAAATTCTGCTATGAGCAAACAGTCTGTAGTGCCTTCCAATATTCCTTTAAACATTAGAGGAATTAGAGGCAACTTTGTACAAAAAGCTTGGTGGAGCTGGCTTGGGGAGTTGCTTGTTGCATGAATCCCAGGAAGGCAAGGCTGCCAGCAGCAGAATAAAACCTCCCAGTAGGACGCAGAAGCCACAAAAATAAAATGCAGTGTCATAGGTCTGGGTCCAGTCATAAAACCAACCTGAAAAGAGAGTAAGAAAAAAGTGAGTTGATAGACATAGTATGAATAGGAATACTCTAATTTCATCAATTTATGTACAGTCTATGGGACTGACATATACACACTACTATATATGGAACAGATAACTAATAAGGACCAACTGAATAGCACAGAGAACTCTATTCAATACTCTGTAATGACCTATATGGGAACAGAGTCTAAAAAAGAAGTGGATATATGTGTATGTATAACTGACTTACTTTGCTGTACACCTGAAAGTAACACAACATTGTAAGTCAATTATACTCCAATGAAAAATTAATTTAAAAAATTTATATACAGTTCGGATTAGGATGTATATTACCCGATCTACTCCCAAAGTGGCCTAACGGAGTTAGAGGAGGAGAATTTCTCAAATAGTTGGACAAGAAAAAGCAGGCGTTTTGGATTTCTCCCAAATGAAAAATAAACACAAATTCCTGAGCAAGTGTAGTGGCTTTTCCAACTACATCAAAGTGATTTTGAAAAAATCATGATCAGGAGACATGCCATGCAGATTTCTTTTGTATAAATCTGTGCTATTATTACAATATGAATTTCTGTATCCAGAGATGTTACAAAGAAGAACAGTAAAATGGAATGACTTTAAGATAAATAGCTTACCAACAATTGGTGGTCCCAGGCTATTTCCAAGTCCAGCAAGGAACATTAATATTCCATAGGCATGGGCTAATTTTTCAATTCCCACAGTCTTCGTGGTCACATAAGGAAAGATGGACCAATTACCAGTAAGAAACCCTAGGAGCCCAGAAAGTAGTGCCAATGTGACATAACTTTTGGCAAATGGAATTGCACACAAGGCCAGGCTCATGATGATTAAGGTAGCTACATAAAGATATAAGGTATTAATCCACTTGAAGTCAGCCAGTATCCCTAAAACGAGTTTACCAACTGCTGTCATAATGCCAATAATGGAAATAAGAGGCATAAGAAACTCTTCTTCTTTCACATTTGAACTTCTTGCTACATCTTCCATAAGTAATGAAGGTGGAAACCCTCCGATGTCAAAAAGAAAGATGGCAATGAAGAGTGCTGAAAATACTTTGTTTTTAAAAAGAGCCACAGTTTCTCCACAATAGTTTTTATATAACTGCCATTTCCTCCTGGCAAGCTGTTTGCAAAAATATGTCCGTTCCACCACTTTGTTTTTGTATGTTTCAGTCTCTTTTGTGTGTGCCATTGTTGTTGAGTTTTTATGAAGTAGACTCTCTGGTTTCCAGTCACCATTGGCTAATGTGCTCTTACACGTTTCCCCACCACTGTAGCTCTTTTCAAGAATGTTTATGTTTTCTTCCAGGTTCTTTTCTTTTTCATTGTAAATCGAGTATCTATCTGGTACATTTTCCAGAGCTGTTTTTTCAGGCAAAGTGCAATCAGAGGACTGGAGGGGTCTCATCAGACTGCCACAGGCTAATATATTTAAAGCTAAAGCACCCACAATCAGCAGGCATCCGTCCAGTCCATAGAACTCAATCAGCAGTCTCTGCAGAGGAGCATATATAAAAAGTCCGACACTTGAACCTAAAAAGGAAATGGGAACTATTCAATCTTACTCTCTTATCATTGGGGCTCTCAGGACAAACATTATTAGTATTACAATTTGATTTCTTTTTTACACTGGCATTCATGTGTGTGCCTTCATATTAAAATCACAACAAGAATGTTGAAGATAATAACAATAACAGTAACACTGATAGATTTAAGAATTAGTATTTGCAGTTCAGACGCTGTTAAACACTTTACATTGCACGACCTTGTTTCATCCTTACAATAATCCTATTGGGTAGGTCCTTTTATTGTTCCCAGTCTACACTTGAAGTGACCTAGGGCTAGAAAGGTTGAGACATTTGCCACAGATCAGAAAGCTGTAAATGTCATAAGCAGGACTCACACTCAATCAGTCTGACTCCAGGAGCCCAACGTTCTTAACACACACCTTATGCAATTACTTTCTTGGTACTGATAGGCTCCATGCTATATGTGTATTCCTTTTGGAAAAGAAAAGTTTTCGTATTTTACTTTTTGAGATGAAGGATATGTTTTAGTTTTAGGATATTTATAGTGGTTTGATAGCTCAAATCCAGTGTTAATCACCAGAATGAATGATTGATATTAGTAAACTATGAGAAAAGTGAACTTTGATAAGGTATTAAAATTATAAAATATGCCTGGGTTGCACATTTGGGAAACACTGTAAATACTCCATTTTTTAAGCATATATCACACTAACTGCACTGGAATGGAAAGTTACATCAGCTCAATTAATTTGCAGTGTTCTTATATGGTTCTGATTTCAAGTTTTTAATCGAGTATTTTAAAATTTAAATATCATTAAGAAATATCACATGAAAAAACAGGAAAGAAATAAATAGATCTGTAATTTTAGAAGCCTAAATAGGTTAATTATAATTTTTAAATGATCTATACCAAATTACATCATGACCCCAACAGGATGCCAAGCTATGGTAAAAACCCATCAAAAATTCTTACAAATAAACAAATGGCTCCGTCTTAGAGTTATAAGAAAACTTTTTTTTTTCTGTTACCACAATTGTCCCATCCTAACATATTTAAAGTTAACTCCTTCATCCCCAAAGAAAGCAAAAACCTTTGCTTACAAACGTTGATTAAGAGCTCACATTAATGTAATGGCAGCTAAAATAGTATCTTTCTGTGGCTGCTAAGAAAGTATCCCTTTGCTGACTATTGAGAAGTTATAAAATAGACCAATTGAATCCTTCCTTATCTTTTTAAAAGTAGCCCATACTTCAAAAGTTAAAAGCACTTCAGAAAATGAACTGAAAAAATTGAAAAGAGGACCATTTCATGTAATTCCATCCTGCATTAGCATCCATTCATTATTAACTTATATTTTTCTCTAACACCATTTCTTTATAGAAGTTTTAACAAAGTGCCATATAGATACTTAAAAATATTCTTGGTATTTTGAAAATTCTATATTTTGACCTTAAATTGAGAAAGTAAATAATTCCTCATTGCTCACCAACCAAGTTCACCTGTCAACATCATGAAATATAAGGGAAGCATATCAAATCAATTCAATAGGTATTTATCAAACACCTATGATAAGCTAAATGTATAAAAGGTCAGCAAAATAAAATTCCACTTTGGACACTAGTTTCCTCAGCTCACATCCCATGAGAATGTAGCCATGGCTTAGAAAGATGCAGGAGGGAATTCCCTGGTGATCCAGTGGTTAGCACTCGACACTCTCACTGCCAAGGGCCGGGGTTCAATCCCTGGTCAGGGAATGAAGATGCCACAAGCTGTGTGGTTCAGCCAAAAAGAAAAGAAAACTGCAGAAATTCTTTTGGGGCAATGAAAAGTAATTACAGCTCCCTTGTGGAACTGTGTAAACTGTAAAACTATGATTTTTAATCTTCAAAAAGAAAATCCCAATTTAAAAATCATCCGTGCAAAGGAAAAAGTGAAATAAAGCACTAATTATGCTTCCATGTATGTCTAAAGTATACATTATCACAAAGAGGGAAAATATGAATTGATGTTCAGGGAGCCTGAAACAGTAAGAGATACACTCATGCTTTGATTAACTCATTAAGACCAGGGGATTGTCAATAGACTTTTTCTCTAAAGGGCTAGAGAGTAAATACTTAAGGCATAGTGGGCCACACAATATCTGTCACAGATGCTCAACTCTGCCCTTGAAGCGTTAAAGCAGCCAGAGAAGGATCGTGACGGAACAAATATGGTTGTGTTTCAATAAAGCTTTATTTATGGACACTAAAATTTTAATTTTATGTAATTTTCATGTGCCATGAAATCTTCTTTTGATTTTTTTTTTCAACCAAACAAAAATGTAAAAACCATTCTCAGCTCAGCTGTCAAAAAACAGGTAGTAGACTGGTTTCAGTCCACGGGCATTAGTTCATCAACTCCTGTTCACCAGGGAGTAAAATTATTTCCCCAAAACCTCCGTTTCATGCCCATGTGTCCTTCTTTCACCTAGGTCACAATATTTCAACAACTAAGTCCCATAATTTCAAGTATTTTGATTTTGGGTTTTTTTTTTTTTTCAATTGAAAAAAAAATTCTACTATGAGTTTTGTTTTTCTTGTCACCACTTTCACTGAAGGTAGATGCTACAGACTGAATGTTTATGTCTCTCCAAAATTCATAAGTTGAAGTCATAACCTTCAATGTGATGGGATTAGGAGGTATGGCCTTTGAGAGGTGATTAAGTCATAGGGTGGAGCCCTTCTGAATGGGATTAGTGCCCTCATAAAAGAGAACCCCAGAGAGCTTCCTCTCCCCTTCTGCCATGTGAGGACAAAGGGAGAAGGTGGCTGTCTGCAACCCAGAAGAGGACTCACACCAGAATCTGACCATGCTGACCTTGACACCCTGATCTCCGACTTCCAGCCTCCAGAATTGTGGGAAATAAATATCTGTTGTTTATAAGCCACTCAGTCTATGGTACTTTATAGCAGCCTGAATAGACCAAGACAGTGGATTCATGCTGTTCCCTAATTTTGCCTCACCTAACTTCCTATGTGCTACAACTAAAAACCCCCTAATTTTGCCAAATCTAGACTGTCCGCAGTCAATCCATTCTGGTTCAGCGTGCCACGGCCCAGGCCCATAGGCCCTCCTCTTTTGACTGAATGGAAGCAAGAGCAGCTCTCTCAGCGTACAATTTCCAACACCTTCATCACAAATGAATTTGGACGTTAAGGGAAATCTAGGTCATGATTACAATGCCTAATACTTTTAGAGCCCTTGCCATGTGCATTACACATATGTTCCTTTAATATCCCAATAACCAAATGTGATGGTATATGATCAGGCCACCCAAGATGGCTGTTCTCTTGCTCCCTGTACATGCCCTGCCCGACCAGTACCTGTTTCACCTACACCTACTTGCATGACTGACCTTCCTACATACTCGCCCCAGGTCCCAGCTAGTGACTGTTCTTATCAAAGGGGTGGTGAGGGGCCTGCCCCTCTGTTAGTTTCCCTGGTAACCAAGGAGCCAACCTGACCTCACTTCCCCTTATAACTGGCAATTGCCCCTTCCCACCCTGGGAGCAAAAACTGCCACCATGTCCTGCCCACTGTCTGCTGCACGTGGTGGGGTATCGCCCCAGGACCTTTGCTCTGGATTTGTAAGCTCCTCCTTCTATTGAACCATTGATGTCTCCATCACTGACTCTGGGCTCTTTCTTCGGTCTTGAAGCTGGGCAAGTACAGGCCTTACAGAAGGGTGCAGCCCAACAGAAGGGTATTATTATTATCCCCATTTTACAGTTCAGAAAACTGAGGCTTAGCAGTTAATTTCACAGAACAGTTAGGTAACTTGTCCATCACCATACAGCTACTAAGTGACACAGGATTCAAAACCAGGCTGTCCGGCTCCAGAGTCTGGGCTTGTCACTACATTATAGTGCCTCCTCAAAAAATACAGTATAGGTAAGACCTACTGTCCTTTAAGCTACCAGGCCTGCTATCACACTCCCTCCCACACTTCTGGGAGATGCTGTCAGGTTCTTTAAACTGCTTTCCAACTGTTCTGGATTCCCTATCTTTTGTTTTTTCTCTTTCTTCTCCCAGTTCTGCCTTAGTCATGCCCTTAGCCAAACTCTGGTCCTGCTTCCTCCTAAGCCATAGTTCACATTTCTTTCCTGACAATGCTTCCTTAAACTACCTTGGGTAATCTAGCTCGATTTAATTTGATCTGGAATCACTTTGTTGCCACTGCATTGGCCTCGGAAACAAAATGTGAGTTTGGATCCTGTTGCCAGATACACTATGGAAGTAATTCATCTTATCTGAAAGTCTCACCTCCCAGGAATATCCACCCATTAACAACTAGCAATGTAAACTTACAAATTTTAGTAAGCTTGGCAGCTTTATCTCCTAAGCAAACTCATAAAATATTAGCCACGGAAATTTTGATAAGTTCTTTAAACAGCTTAGAAAAAATCCTTCTGAAAAGTAAAACACCACTTTAAAATATCAGAGGAAGTCCAGAAGGCTTATACTTACACACTTACACGCTTCCCCCACCCATGCCCCCCACCCACCCACATGAGCTTCTCTCGGTTTTTAAAGGAATAACAATAGTAAACAGTCTGTCATTTGGATGTGCGCATAGACCAACGAGATGTACTCACAAACCAATACTTTAGAAAAACAGTTAAGTTCCACAATAAATGGAGTGCGAGAGGTGTCAGCATTGGTTTTCCTGACAATGGCCTGAAGGGACTCATTTTCCTTCCATTTCTCCTATCTTTCTCAGGGATCAGGTGCTTTACTTAAGTGCTCTCTGCTTCTTTTAGCAAAGCTCTCACCAGCATATGACTCTTAACTTACTGGACCCATAAGTTTTCTTTTCCTATATTATATTGGACGTCTAATGCCCTAGCTTTTTCATACGTGTATCTTTAGGGTTTTCTGAAAGCTACACCCATATTTACAGCGGAAAATAAAACTTCCTTCTAGGACTAGAGTAAAATAAATTGTGCTCCTGAGTGGTAGCTGGGGGTGGTTGGCTAAACATATCTGTGCTTGGTAACTTTTAACTTTGATTAGAACGCTGAGAAGTGGCAGTGCTGTACTCATACTGAAAATGTACCTGTTGAAATCAGGCCAAGTGCAAGGCCACGGCGGCTGTCAAAATACTGGCAAGTAATGGTCACTGTTGCGGTGTATAATAAACCACATCCGAGACCTAAACACAAGAAGATATTGCATAAATTAAGACAGACTGTATTACTTCAATGCAAGAAAAAAAAAAGAGGGGTAATTAAATAACTCCAATAGGACATTCCATCACTGACTGGCTAAAACTCTTCAAAGTATGGGTTCCTAGATCCCTCTGATGTTAGTGGTGTAGCACTAATGGATACGTATTTGGGCAGCCTCAGTTTTCACTTCACATCCACCCTAAGGTCAGAGTCAAGTCAAAAAAATAATCCACTTTCTAAAGCATGAATGAAAAATATAAATTCAAATTAAGACATTATGGAGAGATAGAGTAAATGCTTAAATCACCCACCAAATAGCAAAATTTAACCAAACTTGCCCATTAAATATCTCTGTCTCTCTTCCACATTCTTCCCCTCACCTCAGTGTTCTTCCTCCTCTAAGTCTTCTAAACAATTTTATAAAATCCCTTTTGTCATCCCAAGCTATTTTGCTAGACTTCATAGCTTGACACATCCCAGTCTGCAAAACAAAGGCCCTCTGGGGTTCTCAGATCATCCCATCAGTGTAAAATGTATATTTGTAAGTTTTTATCTTTTAGAGATGCAAACTACCTTATATAGGAGTAAAATGTCATGTCTTTAGTTTAAAACATCTTTGAAAAAAAAAAAACGGAAGAAAATACAATAAAATATTAACAATGGTTACATTTAAGTGGTGACCATATGGTTGCTTGCTCTACTATGCTCTTCTTTTTCTATAAATTTGAAATTATTTTACAGTTACGGAAAAAAATACCTTACAACTCACTATCCCCTTTCTTGAGACCCCAGGGAAATATTTAAGGTCAATCTTTTTCTCCCCAGCTTTCATTTTCAAAAAACTTTCCTCTGGCTTCTAACTCATAATACTTGCCTTTCTTTTACATCACCATCTGTTCTTGGAGATCACTCTATAAACAACACAAAAGCCATCGTCTAAGAACTAATTTTAACCATGACTCATAAGATAAGTTATTAAGGTCATTTTCATTACTTTCAATTGCTACCTGGACTATGATTCGAAAGAATATATGGGTTTAACAAATATGCTGCATAAACATTTTAGGAAAGTAGCACTTAAAACAACTCAGGACTCAGATGATCATCTATGATTGCATTAAAAAGTATTCTTAAAGAGACGAAATAGATTAATAAAATAATTACACTTTAAATAAACCTTTTAAACTATCACTCTTTTGTATGATGTAAGGGAAGAGACATATTAACTAAAACATGAGTTGGATTGATTTATACATTTATCATTATTACATATAATATACTTTGATGAAATAAGACCTGTTCCTGAACAATCAATTCCATGCAGCCAAAAAACATCACCCTTAACTAAAACTATATTTCAGAAAGATTTTGGAGAGGGAATGAATTTACTTCTGTGTGATCTGGTTGTCAGAGCTCTGACCACCAAATGGCAGGCATTAGAGACAAGAAAGAAAAAAGGCATTTCTGATTACTAAATGCCAATGTCAGAAAAGTTAAAACAATAGCTATTAAACGTTTTACCTTAGACTTTATTTTTTTTTAAGAACATTTATTGAGATACAGTTAACAGACAATAAACAGCATATATTTAGAGTGTACAATTTGGTATCCCAATCTCCCAATTCATTCCCCCCCAACCCTCCCCGCTTTCCCCACTTGGTGTCCATGTGTTTGTTCTCTACACCTGTGTCTCTATTTCTGCCTTGCGTTTCCTCTTTCATAGTTGTTAGCATTTGCCTTATGTATTGAGGTGCTCCTATATTGGCTGCATAGATATTTATAATTGTTATCTCCTCTTCTTGGATGAATCCCTTGATCTTTATGTAATGTCCTTTCTTGTCTCTTGTAACAATTTTTATTTTAAAGTCTATTTTATCTGATATGAGTATTGCTGCTCCAGCTTTCTTTTGGTTTTCATTTGCATGGAATATCTTTTTCCATCCCCTCACTTTCAGTCTGTATGTGTCCCTAGGTCTGAAGTGGTTCTCTTGTAGACAGCATATATATGGGTCTTGTTTTTGTATCCATTCAGCCAGTCTGTGTCTTTTGGTTGCTGCATTTAGTCCATTTACATTCAAGGTAATTATCAATATGTATGTTCCTAGTACCATTTTCTTAATTGTTTTGTTGTTGTTTTTGTAGGTCCTTTTCTTCTCTTATATTTCCCACTTAGAGAAGTTCCTTTAGCATTTGTTGTAGGGCTGGTTTGGTGGTGCTGAATTCTCTTAGCTGTTGCTTGTCTGTAAGGCTTTTGATTTCTCCATCAAATCTGAATGAGACCTTGCTGGGTAGAGTATTCTTGGTTGTAGGTTCTTCCCGTTCATCACTTGAAATATATCATGCCACTCCCTTCTGGCTTGCAGAGTTTCTGCTGAGAAATCAGCTGTTACCCTTATGGGAGTTCCCTTGTATGTTATTTGTTGTTTTTCCCTTGTTGCTTTTAATAACTTTTCTCTGTCTTTAACTTTTGTCAGTTTGACTACTCTATATCTTGGCGTGTTTCTCCTTGGATTTATCCTGCCTGGGACTCTCTGCGTTTCCTGGACTTGGGTAGCTATTTCCTTTCCCATGTTAGGGAAGTTTTCAACTATAATCTCTTCCAATATTTTCTCAGGTCCTTTCTCTCTCTCGTCTCCTTCTGGGACCCCTATGATGCGAATGCTGGTGCGTTTAACATTGTCCCAGAGGTCTCTTAGGCTGTCTTCAGTTCTTTTCATTCTTTTTTCTTTATTCTTTTTCACATCAGTGATGATCACCATTCTGTCTTCCAGCTCACTTATTCGCCCTTCTGCCTCAGTTAATCTGCTATTGGTTCCTTCTAGTGTATTTTTCATTTCTGTTATTGTGTTGCATATCTCTGTTTGTTTGCTCTTTAATTCTTCTAGGTCTTTGGTAAACTTTTCGATCTTTGCATCCAGTCTTCTTTCAAAGTCCTGGATCATCTTCACCATCATTATTCTGAATTCTTTTTCTGGAAGGGTGCCTATCTCCTCTTCATTTAGTTGTTTTTCTGGGGCTTTATCCTGTCCCTTCATCTGGTACAAAGTCCTCTGCTTTTTCATTTTCTCTCTCTTTCTGTGGCTGTGGTTTTCAGTTCCACAAGACAAAATACTGCTGATACTGCTGTCTGCCCTCTTGTGGAGGAAGCTATCTAGGAGGCTCCTGGGTGCTTCCTGATGGGAGGGACTGGTGGTGGGTAGGGCTGGGTGGGTGGAGCTCAGTAAAACTTTAATCTGCTTGTCTGCCAATGGGTGGGGCTGTGTTCACACCTTGTTGGCTGTTTTGGCCTGAGGCCACCTAGTGCTGGAGCCCACAGGCTCTTTGGTGGCTAATGGTGGACTCTGGGAGGGCTCACACCAATAAGCACTTCCCAAAACCCCTGCTGCCAGTGCCCCTGCCTCCTTGGTAAGCCACAGCTGCCCCCCACCTCTGCAGGCAACCCTCCAACACCAGCAGGTTCAGTCTCCTATGGGGTCACTGCTCCTTCCCCCTGGGTCCTGGTGAGCACATTTTTTTGTGTGCTCTCCAAGAGTGGAGTCTCTCTTTCCACCAGTCCTGTGGAGGTCCTGGAATCAAATCCCACTGGCTTTCAGAGTCTGATTCTCTGGGGATTCCTCCTCCCGTTGCTGGACTCCCAGGTTGGGAAGCCTGATGTGGGACTCAGAACCCTCACTTTAGCGGGTGGACTTCTGCAGTATAACTGTTCTCCAGTTTGTGAGTCACCCACCCAGCATTTATGGGATTTGATTTTAATGCGATTGTGCCCCTCCTACCATCTCATTGCAGCTTCTCCTTTATCTCTGGATGTGGGGTGTCTGTTTTGGTGAGTTCCAGTATCTTTCTGTCGATGATTGTTCAGCAGTTAGTTGTAATTCTGGTGCTCTTGCAAAAGGGAGTGAGCGCACATCCTCCTACTCCGCCATCTTAATCCTATCTCCCTCTACCTTAGACTTTAAAAAGAAGTTTTAAAAAATTACTTCAAGGCCATGGGTTTCAGATAATATCATTTCACTTTTTTTTTTTTAATGTAGCAGAAATTTTAAATGCTTTTTCTCTAAACTTTTCAAAAAGCAGAAGGTGACATGATGCTTTCCCACATCTGTGGGATGACCTTAAACCATCAATTTTTTTAAAATTTATTTATTTTATTGGCTGCATCGGGTCTTCGTTGCTGCACACAGGCTTTCCCTAGTTTCAGCAAGCAGAGGGTTACTCTTCATTGTGGTGCACGGGCTCCTCATTGTGGTGGCTTCTCTTGTTGCAGAACATGGGCTCTAGGCCTGCGGGCTTCAGTAGTTGTGGCACACAGGCTCAACAGTTGTGGCTCATGGGCTCTGGAGTGCAGGCTCAGTTGTGGTGCACGGGGCTTAGTTGCTCCGCGGCATGTGGGATCTTCCCCGCCCAGGGATCAAACCTGTGTTCCCTGCATTGGCAGGTGGATTCTTAACCACTACACCACCTAGGAAGTCCCAAACCATCAATTATTAAAGAGATGTTCCTCAAGGTCTTTCACTGGAATCCATGAAGTCAAAACTATTTTCATGATGATAGTAACATGTTTCCTGCTTTTTTCACTGTGTTCACATTTATGCTATTTGTGCAAAAGACAGGGTGAGCAAAACTTCAAGAGCCTTAGTACAAATCAATATATTGGTATCCAACTTCATACCTTATATGCTTCATTACCTCTCACAGTAAAAACAAATTTTTAAAAAATGTTTCATCTGAATTACAATTGTTGCAAGAAAAAGCACTTATGTGATCGCTTTAGTAGTCAGCTAAAGTAGCCACTTTTTCCATATAACCCTGTATGTATTTGAAAGAATGTCTGACAGACACAAACTATGGTTACTCAGACTTGAGTGTTTGGCAAATATTTTCTTGAAAACAAACAAACAAACAAGGAAAATAACTGACAATAACTGTTACCAATGATAAAATTTGAGCTTTCCAGCAAAAAATTAAAAATTTTGGAAATTTTTATCCAACACCATTATTTGACAGCTTCCCAACACATAAAGATTTTCTGATAAGCCTATTGGTGATACTAACAAAAGTGATTTTTTAGCTATTGTTTAATAAAATGTGTCAACATTTTAAAGTTCTTGCATAACTCAAAAAACCAATATTTTTCACATAACCAATTTTTGATGTTACAAAATCAGACTTGCATGCTGACCTATTCAAAGTACAGAATAAACAAATTGATTTAACATTATGGAGCACAAAAAGTATATTGATGTGGTATCAGGTTTCATATTGCAATTAACCCTTGGAAAACTATCATACATCAAGTTCTGGGATAATATCAAAGAAGAGTATCTACAATTACCTGAAAAAACTAGTAAAAACCCCTCCCTTTTCCAACTCTATCTTTGGGTAAGACCAAATTTCCTTCATACACTTCAACCAAAAAAGCATACTGCAACAGATTGAGTACAGAGATATGAGAATCCAGATGTCTTCCATGAAACCAGATGTTAAGGAGGTTTGCAAAAATGTAAAACAATGCCATTCTTCTCAGTAAACTTTGTTTTGTTTTGGAAAATAGAATTGTTTTTCATAATAAGTATGTTATTTATGCCAACATGTACTGGGTTTGTTATTATTATCTTTAAATGAATTACTAAACAAATATTTTTAAATTTCTCAGCTTTTAACACAGTAAATTTTAACAGAATAAATATAAGTAAGTAAAATCCATATAAGTAAAAGTTCCTTGGGGTCCTGAATAAAAGAGTATAAAGGGTACCAAGAATATAAAGTTTGGAAACCACTGCCTTAAAGCCATCCTTGGTCTCCAGTCATTTTTTTACCAGATTCCTACCAGGGAAAAAATTTTGAGCATCGACCTCCAGTATATGCATAATATTTTTTTTCTTTTTTTACTTTGGAAAAAATGTTTATAGCATAATAATTTTTTAAATGAAATACCTAAACTACTAACAATTCAAAGCATAATCATTAGTAAAATATAATTGTTTTCCTTTACTTACACAGGTGAAACTAAACATACTTACATGTTCTAACATTTCCTTTCCATACCTTATGTTTCATTTCACGTACTCTCGGTGAGACCATAACCTCATAGACCTCTCTTCCCCGATCTCCTCCCATCAAACCAGACATCAAGCTCTTTATCACACCCACTGCCTAAATTATCAACCTCCTGCTCTTTGAACTACCACTGCCTCAGTTCATCTCCTCCAAATCTTTTCTATTCTGAACAATGGCCTCCTAATCACTGTCTCAGCCTCCAGTACTTTTTCCACCAATCTATCTTCTAACCCACTATTACACAGTTCTCATCACATTACTCTCCTGCAACAAGGTCCATATAAACTCTCCATCATTGGGTCTCTGTTGCAAACCAAGCTTTGACATATTTGCAAGTCCTCTTGTGACTTGTACATTCCTTAAACAAGTATCTCTGAAAAGACCCCTATTATCCACTGTATCTCATGCCTCTGAGCATTTGAGCTCCTGAAATGTGCTTCTCCCACCACCCTCACTCCCCTTTCCAACCCATGCCCACCTGATCACATCTCACCTGCCCTTCAAGACTCAGCTCAAGCACCAGTTCCTGCATTAGATCTTCTTCCGCAACCCTCTCCCCCCACACACACCACACCCGCATTGAATGTTGCTTTCATTTTATGATATTACTTATTTTACTGTGTTACCAGTTACATATTTACAAGTCTCTTCCCCCAACTAGACAACGAGCTACCTGAGGGCAGCCTGTGTCTTATTCATCTGAGTGTCCTGGTGCCAGGTCTGAGGCTGACACAGAGTGTTAAAGTTATTCTACTACTTTTTCCCATATACCTCATTTGAATTCCCCAATTTTATGTCACATTGGCTAATTTCAACCATTTCTATCCATTCTTACTCTGGCTGTCACTCTCGTATTTTTCTCTTCCTCTGTGTATCTCATTTTCTTTATTAATATCACACACACACACACACACAATATGTATGTGTGCGTGTATGTGTGTGAATATATATATATTTTAAATATCTTTATGTCTGCTTTATAATTAAATGATGCTGTTTTTTTTTTTTTTTTCTTAGGCCAGAAAATAAATCTTAGCTTTAAAGATATTAAAGATTCTTTTACTTCACAATAATGAAGGTAACAGGATGGCAGCATTAGAATACAAAATTAGAATTACATGATTTGGAAAAAAGGATACAACTAATTTACAACTTGCATGCATTACAGGATGATGGTTTGGGCAAATCACACTAAACAGCCTCATTTCCTCATTTTTCTTAATCCTTATCTATAACTAAAAAAAAAAAACACCTAGATCAATTAACCTGATAAGAGAGATATAAGAACATATAACTGAAGTAAAACACTCTAATATTATAAAATGCATCTAATTCAGAAATATAAAGAAATCATCACTAAGGAAACAGCATATGAATAAAATCACACAAAATGGAATTTTGATTTATTTTAGGGGGGCAAGCAATAAACATTGGAAATTTTGTTATATTTTGAAAATTGTCTGTGAATTATTTTTAAATATTCCTTCATTATGTACATATTTTGGGGTACATAACTGACTAAATAGACATCTGTTGAGCCCCTACATTTATATATGAAAATTTTTCCCTGCAATATTATCTTTATGAAAAAGAAATGTTTTAGTAATAGTGCATGTTCCCTAAACATGACAGTGGCTGGTTGAGAGTATAGGCTTGGGACCAGGCAGGTGTGGATTCAAATCCCAGCTCTGTCACTTACTGGCTGTGTGATTTTCAGTTCCCTTATCTTTCAAACAATCTCCTAAGATAGTTGTGAAGATTAAGAGACATAAAAAATGTAAATGATTATCTGTGCTTGGAATATAATGAAGTACCCAAAAATAGCCATTATGCTAATATTTTTTTTCACTTTTCCACGTGAGTATTATGGCATTATGTAGCTCCAGCCTCAGACTAATTAGAAAATCACAGTTCCTTATTATAACCAAACATCTATGAGAGACAAAAGGTGATCTTTAATGGCACAACCATTAAAAACAAACAAAAGACAAGGGCTTATAAAATTTTAACTGCTAAAGTGACTATCCAGAAAATGACCTTTATCTCATTTGCCATCACTAGAGGAGAATCAGATTGTCTATGATCATGGGTTATGCCCTCCTCAAGCTCAATGGACTACACAGATATTACCAAGAAAATGAAATAAGAGAAAATTGAATTTTTCCAAAATCAAGATGAGATTATTAAGAAAACCGTAATCAGGTAGTTAGGAAACGATATAACCTGAAGAAAAGAGAAGGCAAGAAATTGATTTTGAGTTGTGCTTTTCAGAAAAGCAAAGGGAAATAATTGGGAAGAAGCTTGAGCAATTCATTAAGGGCATATTTCCTGCGGCCCCTCTTCCTCTCCTCCTCATTTCCCACCACACTTTTCTTTTTCCAGATTTGAGTAAAGTTATTGAGAAAAAAAGAAGCCTGAGTTACCAGGTTTGGAAGTATGACATACAGTCACTTGAAAACCAGCAAGCCGTCATTTTATTCTAGCTTCAAAAACCAAACAAGATAACATCATATTTTCAAGACAGTATTTTTGAAAAAAAATGGTAAAACAGCATTATGCCAACTAATACACTTCAGTATTCTTTTTGATGTTTTACATTATAAGCATACCATACACCTTTAATTTCTTTCTCTATATCATTTAATCTGTTATGCAAATATTTCTGATGCAATAGAGCTTCTTCAGTTGCAAAAAGCTGCTGCTGTGGTCTTGAACTAAGAGGTCAGAAAGGAATTTAACGGGAAAGGAACAAATATGCATTAAACTGTGTGCCTCTCTACCTACATTATCTCATGAATAGTCACAATATCTCTGTGAAGTCACATTAGTCTCATTTCATAAAAATATAAACGGAAGCTCAGAGAGTTTGGATAATTTTCCAAGGTCACAAAACAGATAAGGATGGTTATGCTAGCGAATATTTACTGCATTAACTCATCCAACCACAAAACCCTACAAGGGAGATACTATTATTATGTTCAGTTTAAAAGATGAGAAAACAGTGGGTAACCTGTCTACAGTCCACGGCTGGCGAGTGAGTAAAATAAGATTAACCCGCACGGTCCAACCCCAGAGTTGGACTGTTAGTGCTTGCTCCTGCCCACGCCATACTCTCCCTCTTCAGAGACCATCTAGTTCATTTCCAAACAGAGGGAAATGCTCAGAATACTGCACAGAACGGGTGCTCAACATATGTTATCATTAGACTGAATCTTTTCTGTTTTTTCTAAGGAATTCATAATACAGAAGGGAGAAGGAGTGCAGACTGTGTCATAATTTCCTGTCACTTCCTTTTCAACTGGATACTCTGTTTCCAATGGTGACAGAATGGAAGTGTCATTGTTCATTACATTTCCATTTATCTATCCCACAAATATTCCATGAGCCCTATACTCTGAGCCTATTGACAAAATACAATCACAAAGAAGTCAACTATGATAACAAGTGTTAATAATCTCCTAGCAAGAAGTAGCTCATGGGGGCCCAATAATTAGTACAGTGCGTGACTTTTTAAGTATTGAAGTTAAAACTTTAAAAAAATTTTAAATTACTTAAAATGATTGGAAATTGTAAAATGTTTATTGAAATTAAAATTAAATTGGTTTTTTACTATTGAAATCCAACTCAACTCTTCTATTTGTTTTATTTTTATTTTGCTTGCCTACCTATGTGAGGCAGGTTTCTTCGTCTGCCTTCACGGATGAGGAGACAGTCATTCTTGGAGATCAAGGGGCTTGCTCAAGCTCACAGCACTTGGGTCTCCTGGCCCGAAGCCCATTGCTCTCTCCATGAGCTGACAATTTCCTCCTAGTTACAGGGATTCAGAGCCTGTTGCCAAATCAGAGTCATATGCAATCTTCAGACGTCAGCCTGTTTTCTGATCCAGACTCCATTAAGTGAAGGAGAAGCCAGGATTCCAGAAGGAAGGACATTGCAAAAAACACTATGACAAATACATAGATAATAATATCTTGAATCTTTCCCCAGAGAGAACTACCATCACTTATAGGTCATACACAAGGGAAAGAGGGATGCCTTTTGAGCACTGTAGGGCACAGGAAATGAACTGGCACTGTTAACTAGAGGCCTGAGGCACTCACCTGGCCTCCCCTTAGTGTGGGGTCACATGAGGGCCCAGGTAATATACAGGATCATGGCCCACGTCTGGCTCACAGGAGGTCCACTGAGTCCATGGGCCCAACCTACAGTCATTTCCCCAGTTCCTGATATTTAACTGGAGCACATGTACATGGTAGTTGGTATAGCCTTTTTTCTACATTGTTCTTTGGCCAGGTGGAGTGAAAGTTTCCATAGTGGGGAAAGCCAAGTGGAAACCCTGTAAGCCCACCACCATCAACAGCAGCCGGAAGAGTAAATCAAGACCAATATAAAATCCTATCTAATTAATAGAAGATCACAGGTTCATGGAGGAGAGGGGACAGGATTAGCTATTGAAAGGTTCCAACACCATAAGAAAAATCACCATCAGTTTCGCAGGTTGGTAAAGCTCTCACCATTGCGATAGAAATTTAGTTATGGGAGTTGGTTCATTTTGTCCTTGTGTTTCTATATACCTTCAGATATGCTTCCAACACAATCAAATGTACATAAAATCTTAGACAACGTACACTAATTTTTTTCTTTTTAAAAACTCATTGTTAACTATAGGCAATGCAGATGCTATGGTATCACTCACTTTTGGTCAATTTTTAAGCCGGTGACAACTTTGGATATTTACTCACAAAGGCTATACCTTTACCTTGAAACCATGTGAGGGAGTAAAACCCCATGAAATTTTAAATGCTTAGTCCAAAGTTTTGGGGGAAATGCCCAAATCACGCCAGTGGCATAACGATTCAACATTCTATGTAAAAAGGGGTTTGTCCTAAAAAGAATAATCTGATGTTCACGCACAAACACAGCTATCTACATTTTTATTTTCATGATTTTAGCCAAGAATGCAAGATGACTCTTCAATGAATACTTTTAAATTCTACACCAGAGATGAACATATCTGCATGCACAGGGTTACACTGTGTTAAGCACTACAGGGAACAAGTAATACAGAACATCAAACATATGACCTGTTCTCAGAGAACTAACAAGTGACCTGCTTGTTTAGGTTATGATCTGAGTAGAATCCGGGTACGTAGTTAAATTCAAAATAAACTCTGAGTTCTAAAAGCACTCAAAATAATTACAAGCCTATAAAAGAGGTCAGGATCTGGTGTCAGGCTGGAGGGACTCAACCCCTAATCTCCTATCTAAGTGGCTTTACTTAGTAATTTCACTTCATTTGAGCTTCACTTTCCCTCTCTGTAAGATGGGTTCCCGTGAAGACTGAATGAGATCGTATAAAGCACAGAGCCTAGCATACACCACGCACTGGAATATTAGGGGCTATAATTTCTATTATTTATTATTGGGCAAATATTCTCATATGAAAAGGAGGAATATTGGTAGTCAAAAAAAATTAAATTATCTCAGGTTTGACTTGAACCAACCATCTTGCTGGAATTTGTCTCTGAAGTCTTTACACACCAAAATCCCGAGCCAGTGTCTATGTCCCTGCCTGGGTCGTGTCCGGCTCAGCTGTACTTTTCCCTTTGCTGCCACATATAGGGATGAGATCTTCCCTCTGTTCCTCTCTCTTCCTTTGCAGCTTCTCCTCCTGTTAATCAGCTGTGTCAGCGTTGGCAGGCATCTCTTCCTCCACCCTACTATGCTGTGTTCTAAGAATTTTGGCATCATTTCCGAACGAATGTCATATAGATGGTACTATGGAACTCATGTCTAGAAAACTGGCTCTTAACATACATTTATCAAATGTGTTGTGACTTTTCTGACACTAAAGCAAAAACATGTTTATCAGGAATAACTCATTCTTTATATAAAATGTTTGAGACTGTTTAGCCTTCTATCAGAATTTCATTTGGAAAATATCAATCTTTCTACAGATTTATAACTTATGTTCCTCTGATTAGAACCCAAATCATTTCTTTTTTTTTTTTTTTTTATGGCGCACGGGCTTAGTTGCTTTGTGGCATGTGGAATCTTCCCAGAGCAGGGCTCGAACCCATGTCTCCTGCCTTGGCAGGCGGATTCTTTACCACTGCGCCACCTAGGAAGTCCCCAAATCATTTCTTAACCCCTTCATTACTTAAGCAAATACTCAATTATATTTTACTATATAATAGAGTGGGCACAATCTTTATGATCTAAAATAAAATATTTAATTCTCTCTATGTGACTAATATATTTTCCTATTTGTTCACACTGAATATGAAAAACTACAACAACTTCTGCCTATATTGTTATTCCCTCCAATAGAATATGATAACACTGGTGTATTATTTAAAAAATTCTAATTCCTAAACACTTGGACTTACACAGAGGATACATTTGAAAGTGATTATCTGGTTTGCAAAAAAATATTTTCATTATTCAAAACAAAAAATAATTCAGTTCTTTCAGACACAAGAAGAAACATTGAAAGTCAGAGTCTTTTAAAAATTCCCGGACTTCCTAGGTGGCACAGTGTTAAAGAGTCTGCCTGCCAATGCAGGGGACACGGGTTCAAGCCCTGCTCCAGGAAGATTCCACATGCCACGGAGCAACTAAGCCCGTGCTCCACAACTATTGAGCCTGTGCTCTAGAGCCCGTGAGCCACAGCTACTGAGCCTGTGTGCTGCAACTATTGGAGCTCACGCGCCTAGGGCCCGTGCTCCACAACAAGAGAAGCCACTGCAATGAGGAGCCTGTGCACTGCAATGAAGAGTAGCCCCCGCTTGCAGCAACTAGAGAAAGCCCGTGTGTAGCAATGAAGACCCAATGCAGCCAATAAATAAATAACATAAATAAATAAATTTGAAAAAAAAAAATTTCCCTACCAACAGCTCCTAGGAATCATGAGTTTGGTGATGTTTTAACACTGAATAAAATGAGTACAGTACATCACAAAAGCATCCCCGCCAAACTGTCAGTGCTCTCAGGCCCTGAGCCCTTTACCCTTTCTTCTCCTGTAACCAAGATCATCATTAACCATCCCCACCACTCAGTTCCCTTCACTCATGCTTTATCTCTAATAAAAAGAGTCATTATCATTATGTGCTTTAAAATCTACTTTTCACTTCTGCGATGACCTTGTGATCGGGGCCCTGGTGACAGATGCTGTGGAACAGCAGGATGTTTAGAACACAAACAGTTTAACAGAGCCCTGCTTAACCGCCTGATATGAAAGGGACCACTTCCTACATCAGTGAGAAAGGGCAGGTGTCAGTGACATCTAAGTTTCACGCTTCCCTCCCTCTTTTCCTTTTTTGTGCTGGAGAGACAAGTGCTGAAATGAAAAACCTGCCCGCGCCTTGCAAGAAAACATAATGTGCATTTTTAAAATGTTTATCCTTTGAAATATTTTGATTCACTGGGCGGACATTTTACTAAAGCAACAATTTTTGGTGAAGTGTCTGTTGAAAGTGAATTATTCCTGAGCATTTTCACTCCTTATATCAACTGAATAAGAAACATCATACGGGTAAAACGACATTTAACTCTCAAAGCTTAGAAACATGTCACAGGGACCAGGTTTCTTACCTACAACAATGCCATAGGAAAAAAACAGAAAGTAGATGTTGGGGGCAAAACCGCTCAACATGAGGCCTCCTGCCACCAGGAAGCCACTGAAGATTGTCACGGCTCTTGCTCCAAAAGATGAGACACACAGGCTGCAGACAGGACCTAAAATTATAAATGAAACCTTCACTTATTTAACAGTAACCTCCTCTCCACAATCCTATCATCCATCCCATCGTAAGTTTAAAATGACTCTTTCTCTCATAAGGCAACAACAATAATAATAAACTAGTGTGTTTTCACTACGGGTGGGACACCCTGTTACTTCCCATAAACAATCTCACTTCATTGTAATCTCACTGCATTCCTGGGAGATAGCTGCTTTTGTTATCCTCATTTTTCTAATAAGGAAATTAAAGTTTCAGAAGAGTAAAATCCCATAGTTAAGAAATTGGGGTTCTGGAGTCAGACTTTATTAAATGTTCAATGAGAGTAACAGCAGCAGCCACCCCAGAGTAACAATTAAGAAGCAAAAACCCAGGCCATCTGACTCTTGAGTCCATCATCTTAACTACCACACTCTTCTGAGGATTTTGGTCTCCTGTATGTGCCATGCATCCTTTCTACCCAGAGCTCCTATCCAGCACGAGGCTAGTCATATAATTGATGACGAAAATAAACCTGATGATTGACTTAATGCTATCAGTAGCATCCTTACAGAGGGATGAATGAAGGGTGAGGTCGTTACTCCCTTCCTAGAAAATATTCTGGCAGGTGGGGCCAATGCCTCTACCCTACCCACCTAGGCATGACTTTGTCAGTATCACTGTCCTGCATACTACATGTAACCTGGAATTTGGGGGAGGAAGTGCACTGTTGATTGACAGGAAAAAGGGACCATTATCTGGGCTAGTTTCTTGCAGAAGTGGGCAACTGCTCATGTACTAGGATTTAAGTGATAGTCAAATTCTCTCTCACTAGTACTGTACCTTGAAAGTATCTACAATTACGGAGCTAAGCATATTAGAAATAAAACGACACAGATGGTTATTCAGTCCAGTAGTCTTATTTACATGGAAGGGAACTGAAGCTCAGAAAGGTTGTCCATGGCCATGGTTAGAAGAAAGAGCCCAACATTTAAAAGCAACGAGAAACATCTTAACTGAGTCCATGACAACCTTTCAAGGTGCCAATTATTCTTCCCAATTTTTAAAAAGCAGGCTCACCAAGATGGTGAAAGACAGACAACACTAAGTGTTAGCAAGGATGTGAAGCAATCAGAACTCCCATAAACTGCTAGCGTGATCTCCTAAAGCAGAGCACAGCGCTATATAACTCAGAAGTTCTACTTCTGTGTACACCTGCACCAAAAGTCCTGGACACAAATGGTCATAGCAGAACTAGTCATAGTAGCTAGCACCTACAAACCCTGATGTTCTTCAGTAGTCGAAGGTGTAAGTAGATTCTGATGTATTCATACAATGGGCTATCATGTGGCCATAAGAATGAATGATGGACAGCTACACACAGCCATGTGGGTGTATCTCACCAACGTATGTGGAGTGAAAGGCACAACATGAACACATATACATTGTGTAAGTCGAATCATAAGAAGTACAAAAACAGGCAAAGTGAATCTACAGTCGGAAGTCAGGATAGTGGTTATCCTTGGTGGGGGGTAGGGAGCTATAACCAGAAGGGAACACAGCCCAACTTCTAGGTACTGTGAACGTCCTGTTTCTGGATGTGAATGTGCTCATTACATGGGTGTGTCTGGTTTGTAAAAATATTCACTGAGTTATAATCTCATGACACGTACACTTTTCTGTACATATCTTAAAACTTAGGAAACCTCAAATGGAGAGATGGTGTCATGCATTCAGTCTCACTGTTAGTAAGTGGTGAACCGAAGATCTGAAGATGCTGAGCCCGTTCTTACCAATACCAGAGAGTCTCCTAAGCACGTACTTAAGACCAGGTTATGACCACTGAGATGCCACGAGCTTTCAGTGCCTACAGCCATCCCACATTCCTCCCTGGTCATGAACTGGCCTCTGGCATTTCAGGCCCTCTTGTGTGAGCCAGTATGGAAGAGGAGACTGATACATTTACATGACAGAGGGAAATATTCTAAGCTAGTGTTTTAGGAGGAAAATCCATTTGAAAGACCAAACTTATCATCTGACAGTTGAGCTATGTGTATACCCAATGAGAAACACTTAGATACTTCAAAAATGGAAATGATTTTAAGAGTCAGATTTCATAAATGGATGTTTGACATCATAAAGTCATAACCCTTCTCTGTTGTTTACCAAATTGTATTGACATTAGAGTCAGTGTTTACAGATTTAACAGGCACATGGAATTGAAATAGAGATTGTTACTGGCATACTTGAAAAGTTTCGAGTTTCATCCTCAAATTAGGACTTTGAATTTGTGCTCCTTAATGCATGTTAACTCTACAAGGAAACCCAGAGTTTGGGAAGCTGGGGGTGGGTTGAAGGGTAATCATTTTCATAGCATGTACAACCAAAATCACTATTGTATAAAATGTATAATATTATTATCAATTTTGTGATAAATTCTGAAGTCATGTTTGCCTAATACATGATTCTTTGAAAAAAATTAAGCCTAAGGAAGAAACGAGAAGAAATTCTTTGACAGATGAAAAAGGCAAATTGAAAACTGTTTTTCAAAAAACTTCTTGCCTCACACCTGTCTGGCCTTTATCAAAAAGATAACAACAAGTGTTGATGAGGAGGTGAAGAAAAGGGAACCCTCATGCACTGTTGGTGGAAATGTAAATTGGTACAGCCACAATGGAAAACAATATGGAGATTCCTCAAAAACTTAAAAATAAAACTACTATATGATCTAGTAATTCCACTCCTGGGTATTTATCCAAAAAAACCAAAAACACTAATTCAAAAAGATATATGCATCTCTATGTTCACTGTAGTATTATTTACCATAGTCAAGATACAAAGCCAACTTAAGCGCCCATCAACAGATGAATGGATATGGTGTGTGTGTGTGTGTGTATATAGGGATATTACTCAGACATAAAAAAAAAGAATGAAATCTTGTTATTTGTGACAGCATGGATGGATCTAGAGAATATTGCACTAAGTGAAATTAGGGAAAGACAGACACAGAATGTTTCCATTTATATGTGCAATCTAAAAAACAAAACAAATGAAAAAAACATATTTAAACAGACACTGAGTCATAGATACAGAGAACAAATGGGTGGTTGCCAGAGGGGAGGGCTGGGGGAGAGAGAAATAGATGAGGGAGATTAAGAGGTACAAACCTGCAGTTACAAAATAAATGAGTCACAGGTATAAAATGTAGTGCCTGGGGAATATAGTCGATAATTATGTAATATCTTAGTATGGTGACAATGTAATTACATTTACTGTGGTGATCATTTTAAAACATATAGAAATATCAAATCACTATGTTGTGTACTAGAACGAATATAGTGTTCTACGTCAATTAAAAACAAACAAACAAGCTCATAGAAAAAGAGATCAAATTTGTGGTTACCAGAGGTAAGGGGTGGGTGGAGGGGTAAATGGCTGAAGGTGGTCAAAGGTACACATTTCCAGTTATAAGATAAATAAGTACTAGGGATGAAATGTACATGATAAATATAATTAATATCGTTATGTTATATATGAAAGCTGTTAAAAGGGTAAATCCTCAGAGTTCTCATCCAAGGAAAAAAAATATTTGTTTCTATCTGTTTAATATTGTACCTATATGAAATGATGGATGTTCACTAAACTTATTGTGGTAATCAATTCATGATGGATCGATCACTATGCTGTCCACCTTAAACTTATACAGTCTGTATGTCAATTATGTCTCAATAAAACCAGAAGAAAAAATATTCTCTACTTTCACACTGCCAACTGCTGCTTATTTAGAGGAAAAAATCTTGACGTCAGAGGTTAAAGACAGAATTTTAGAGCTGAATGGGGCCTTGGAAAGGGTCCAAAGACCTCATTTAAAAAAATGATGAAACTGTAGTTCAGAAGGATCATGTGATTTGACCAAGAATCTATAGCTAATCAATGACAGGGCTAAGGCCAACGTCAGCCCAGCATTCTTTCCAATTGAGAAGTATTGCCACTGGCACCTTAATGATTTTTAGAAATATCAGTTAAAAAAAAAAACACCTACATACTTTTGTTACTATCTCACAGCTTAAGTAGTTTTATAAATTTATGGAAGATGGAAACATGACATTTATGCTCACTTCGATGTTTAAAAGTTTACAGCAAATTATTTTATTCTCATCCTCAGAACCAGGGTATTTCTAGACTCGATTTACACAGCTTCAAACCACCAAAGTCCCAGGTTTCATCAATAACAATTAGAGCACAGTGTAACTGGAAGTGACCACTAAGTCACATCCACAAAACTGACACATTTATGTGTTTAGCTCTTCCTAGTACCAGGCAAGTTCTCCAAGATGATAAACTCCTCAGCACTGGACTAGTTTCAATTCAAGAGATTAATTAATACGAAGGACTACTCTCAGGGGAGATTCCTTACGAGGCTTCAGGTCTTTTACTTTGCGGAAGGGACCTTTGGAACAAAAGTTAGTTAACTTGTAATATGAACCAGTGACTTCACTCCTTGGAATCTGTAAAATTTTAGAAAAAAGGGAGGGAGGAATGTCATCATCGGCTTGGCAACTTCTTTAACAAGTAAAGACATTTTTAAATGTAATAACCATCTATTATTGTCATTTCATTAAAGAGGAAGAAGGAAGATTTTAATAGGGAAATAGTGAGAAGGATACAATTTCAGAGTAAAATGGGAGCCAGTAAGAAGAGAGTTACACACACACACACACACACACTATATACCACTGCCTTTATATTCATTTTGCCTTTCATGAGAAGTTTCCTTGAACTCACAGTTGTATGTGTATTGGTGTTTAGGGGCCATTATTACTCTTACTGCCTTCTGTTTGGGTGATTAGTCTTAGGCTGGATGAACTGAAAATGCTAAGTGGCAGAGCTGGCAGGCAGCACAGAAGCATGCAGGTGGCAGGTGGGGTGCTAAGAGGTATGCAGGGCTCTTAAAAGACATTCCATCCTCCTGCATAGCAGCCTGGCAACATCTTTGGCACAATGCTCCCTCAGGAAAGGTAAGGATCTATATATTAGGGAGTAACCCTATAAACCAAAGTGAGGAAAAAAGGAGGAAACGGATGGGCTTTTGAGTCCTACGACCTCTTAAATACAAAATGAAACAAAAATATAAAATCATTCGTTAATGGTCATCTGCTAATCAGACTGACTGATACCATTCTCAGCCAATGAGGGGAATGAAAATGAGGAAAACAAAAATGAAGACTCTAGTGGAAAAAGTGTTTTGTTATGATCAAGGATGAATTAGAAAATGAGAAGGAAGAGAAGATGTGGTACATACATACAATGGAATATTACTCAGCCATAAAAAAGAACAAAATAATGCCATTTGCAGTGACATAGATGGACCTAGAGATCATCATACTGAGTGAAGTAAGTCAGGCAGAGAAAGACAAATATCATATGATCTCGCTTTTTGTGGAATCTAAAAAAATGGTACAAATGAACTTATTTACAAAACAGAAATAGAGTCACAGATGTAGAAAACAAACTTATGATTACTAAGGGGGAAAGGGAAGAGGGATAAATTGGGAGATTGGGATTGACACATACAAACTACTATATATAAAGTAGGTAACTAATAAGAACCTTCTGATAGTACAGGGAATTCTACTCAATACTCTGTAATGCCCTATATGGGAAAAGAATCTAAAAAAGAGTGGATACATGTATATGTACAACTGATTCACTTTGCTGTACAGCAGAAACTAACACAACATTTAAAAATCAACTATACTCCAATAAAAATTAATTTAAAAAAAAGAAAGAAAATGAGAAGGATGAGTTGTTCTAAGGAAGTCAGAAAGATCTACAAGTAAGTGATGAAATTGTTTCCTTTAGCCCTTCAGGGTAATGTGGGAAGAAACAGAGTTAAATTTTTTGCTGGCTGTTAAAATTAGCGAAGAGGAAGCATATACATCTTCAAAAGTTTGCTAGTAACATAAATTTAGGTCTGCATTAATCAAACAAAAGAGTAAATATTTAACCATTATCATTCCTTCATTATTTACCAAGCATCCATTACAGCAGCACTGCTGCAAAATAGAAAGATAAGGAGCCACGCGTGGAATTTTAAACTTTCTAGTAGCTACATAGAAAAATAAGAGGTAAAATTGATTTCAATAATATATTTTGTCTAACCGAATACATTGAAAACATTATCATTTCAACATTTCAATATCATTAAAGAGACATTTTACAGTCCTTTGTTTTGTACTAAGTCTTTGAAATCCAGTGTGTGTTTGTTACACTTGTAGCTCATCTCATCTTGAACCAGCCACATTTCAAGTGCCCAATAGCTGCGTGTGGCTAGTGGCTACCGCACTGGACCACACAGCACTGGAGTCTCATACCATGGTAGATAAGGACACAGAGAAGAAGGCACAAAATTTCTGACCTAGACCAAAAGGCAAAACAAACACCTTTCGAAAACCTAAGGCCATGGGCAATAAGCACCAAAAAAAAAAGGTTCAGATCATGTGTTTGGGGATTTCAGAAAAGGGAGATCACCATGGGCCAAGGAAGTGAGCCTTGCGCTGGGCTATGAAGTATGGCTATATTCACAAAAGTGATGAAAACACATTCTAAATGGAAGGAACAGAACCATAATGTGGTTTTCCCAATTGTAATTTTTATAAGATAGCTTTGGGAAAGAAATTATTCCCTTTGGGAAAGAAATCAACTCCCATGCAATTCTCTCTCCCAAAAAGTTTCAGAGAGTCCCCAAAGTGGTAGGACGGCCGGGCCTACTGTCATAAGTAGGCTGATGGTACAGTGAGAGAGAAGTTATAGCAGTAACCAGGTTGTGTGCTTGTGGCACTGCCAGGATTTCCTAATAGAGCAGACTGATTGGGTCCACGAGTCCTATCCCTCCACTTCCAATGCAGGGGGCCCAACAAATTGGCAGGCTTCTCACTCCTTATTCCTGTTTTGGTTTTGGTTTTTACATTTTTGGCTGCACCCTGCAGCTTGTGGGATCTTGGTTCCCTGACCAGGGATTGAACCCTCACCCCCTCACTGGAAGGCAGAGTCTTAACCACTGGACCACCAGGGAAGTCCCTAAGACCAGGGATTTTAAGTTCATCTTCCTGAGGAAGAGAAAGGCACTACAGAGTCACACCCACTCAAATCCTTGCTCTCAAGTATATTGATCACCTTGCTTGCTGGTTGGTTTGGTGTGTTATGTACATTTGCCTTCTTCAAGTCATCCAAACCTGCCATGATTCTCACCCACCCTAGACCTGCCTAGCACACTGGGAACAGGCCAACAAAACAGAATCCTTGGAGGAGGCAGAAATTCAGTCCCATGCAAAGGAGTTAACAGTGCTTGGGGGTAAAAGTGTACAGATACGCTCAAACCCAGCTCTGCAAACACTCACAACCCATGCAGCAAGCCTGTTGGCTATACTGACTCATATTAATCTCATAGGTGTACTGACTCATTAGCGATTTGAAGACCTTTGGAGGAATTAAGGACAGAAGAGGGGGGAAGGAGGGGACGGTTAAATCTATTTGGGGTACAAAACCACAGAACAAAAGATCTCCCTGCTGCATCAGCAACTCTGTTGCCGGAAAAACGCCCCCCACCCACCCCCCACCCCCACCAAATGGCCCCACTCTTCTCCTTGCATTTGAAGAATTACATCTAACCAAAGAGTGCTTTCTCTCAACTTAAAACAACATAAGACCATGATTGCCCTTTAGTTCAGATACCTTGCATTCCTTCCGTGTCCTTCAGGCTTTGACCAGAGAAACTGGCAAGAAGACATACATTAAGAGATCTGTTGCGGGGATTTCCCTGGTGGCACCATGGGTAAGACTCTGTGCTCTCAATGCAGAGGGACTGGGTTGGATCCCTGCTCAGGGAACTAGATCCCACATGCATGCTGCAACTAAGAGTTCACAAGCCACAACCAAGGAGCCCACCGGAGCCTGAAACCCAGCACAACTAAATAAATAAATAGATTTATTGCAAGGAACTGGCTTATGCGGTTGTGGGGCCTGGCTGGGCAAGTACAGCATCCACAGGACTAGGCGTCAGGAAGGGCAGGTTGGAACTCTCTCCCACAGGATGAAGCTACAGCCCGCAGGCTGAATTTCTTCTTCAGGAAAAGCTCACTTCTGCTCGTAAAGCCTTTCAACAAATTGAATCAGATCCACCTAGATTATTTAGGACAATTTTGCTTACTTAAAGTCAATTGGTTATAGACTTGGAGCACATCTATAAAATACCTTCACAGCAACACCTGCGTGAGTGTTTGAATACCTGAGGAATGTAGCCTAGCCCAGTCGACACTGACCATCATACACCCCAACACGATCGCTCCTTCTCCAGCCAAATTTACTCTACTGGACCACGCCACCTGCAGCGCACACGCCAGGGCTTTGCATACGGGGCCTCTGCATGGACTGCCCGCTCCTTGCCCGTCCACCCCATCCACCTCGCCCAGTCCACCCTCCCATCTGGCCCACTTCACAGCCTATCTCTACAAAACTCCAGAGACTGCCTTGTTCTTGCTATTCTTGGTATCCATGGTGAAGTATCAAGGCATAACTACCCTTTTTTCCCAATCTCTTCCCTGAGACTATAAACCCCTTATAGCAGAGATGACGTCTGGGCCTCCCTAACACAGAGGAGAGGAGGCTCTCTGAGTGTGTGTAATGACAGTGTATAACCTAGCCGAATCCTTGATATTCAGCTTTATTTATCCCAAGGATCATCTGGGAAAACAATTCAAATGAGAAGTCTACTTCTTAGTATTTTCTCAATGACTCAAGTTTCAAAGAGAAAGAATTAAGATTATAAAGAGTGTAAAGTTAAGATGTGTAAAGCACTATTCTGAGCTACTGTCCAAATCTAGTTTTGTTAAAGACAATGGGTGGGCCTTTAAATTCCAGGTGCTTAGGTACAATCCTGACAGCATTCCAGCTCTCCCTCCTGCCCATGCCCCTAGAAATGTCTTTGTCTTTCATGATGAAGGGTCCCTTTCTTTTGCAAACTCTACAGTTCGGTTGGAACTACCTGGGAGAGTGATTTTCTTTGTAGGGGATTGTTGTTTTCTGATAACTAATATTTGTTGAGTACCTACCATATGCCAAGTACCACCTCAATTATTCTACTTAGCAATCATATAGGGTAGACACTTTTATTATCTCCCATTTAAAGATGAAGAAGTAGACTTAAGAGGTCAGAAAAACCAGAGCTTGGGTGTCACGCTTTCTCTTAGACAATGTGCTTCATCTTTAGCAGGTCTCTAAATCTTAAGGACAATAATGTGTCGTTATGAGGATCAGCCAAGGTCAAGTAAACGAAGGTAGCTAGTACAGAGCCAGGCACGCAAGGGGCACTTTCTGAACTAACGGGAAAAGTTGAATTTGTATGTTGCTTGGCAAATGTACTTCTTCTGCTGTGCTTTCTCAATTATAAATCTCCAGAGGTCGGATCACAGAACTGGTCAAGGATGATACCTACCAGGTCTTCTCTGGACAAAACCAGGTAAATCAAACAACTCATGTTTTTCAGATATGATACTGCTTGCCTGCATCAGAACCATCTGGAGAGCTAGTTAAAATGAAGATTCCAGGGACCACCCTCCATCCTCACCTCACAGCACTGATAAGTAAGAAAATGGCTTTTTAGACAAGCTCAAGTAATTCACATATACTCTTGAATCTAAGAATAACTATATATACATATACCCATCTTTTATCAAAGATGTATTTCTGTAAATATGTATACACATATATATACATATAAGTTAAATTAACTTTTATCAAAAAAGGATGCAAAGATGTCCATTTATGTGTTTTTAACCAGAACTGAGGCCAATTTTTTTGTCATGATTTACATGGCATATGTGGTGACACATTCAAGCAGAAAGTGACAAGAGTTCCCTTTATAAATGTCAACGCCAATCATACATTTGAGAATTATCAAAAGGTGCAAGATTGAAATCTAAGTAGAAAGGACTTAAGCCAGTGGTAGTTCCCAACAGAAAATCACTTTGCGGGCTTGAAAAAAATTCACATATGTGGGCCCCACTATAGACTGACTGAATTAGAATGTCTGAGGGTCAAATCCAGGTATTTATATGCTGAAATCTTTCTATAGATGATTCTGATTATCTCCCTGGTTAAGAATCACTGAGAACCATCATGAGATGTACTTTTCCTATTTCCAAGGTAGTACTGATCTCTTTGTTTCTGTGTAGAACAAAGTTGTCAACAAAGTAGAAGATGAATGTGGCTCAAACCCCTCTTGCTAATACTGTAATACCACAGCTTCCAGGATTTGTCCCTTAAGTTATGCTATGAAGAGCCAAGGGAAGCCAACAACACAGATACTCAGTGGCCACCAACTAAAGTGCACACAGGCACATGCACAAACACACACACACATGCACGCACGTGTGTAAGTCTTAGGTCTTCAGCCATCATTTTTTTTCTCACTGCTTCCTCATTCTGGAACCTTTAAGTCTTTGTATTCTATACTTATCTTCAAAAGCTGTGATTAGCTGGTCCAAGTGTCTCCTCATCTAGCTGAAAACACTGATGATTAACGGTGATAAGTGACGGGGTCCCTCAACTACAGGGTGGTAGAGCCAGGACTCAGACTAGCTCTGACTTCAGCCCAACATTCTCCTAGTGCTTGTTCACTCCCTGGACATTTGGTGGGATGCTCTCTCTCTCCAGCCCATCAAGCAGGCCTGGCCTTGTGGGCAATGCAGCCAATGCAGCTGCACAGGACTCAGTTGTGAGAAGGGCCATGCACTTGATGTGCTGCCCTGCTGTTGCTGTCTTGAAATTCTTAACTTTTTAACTGGAGGCCCTGCATTTTTATTTTGCACGTGGGCCTGCAAATTATGTAGCTGATCCTGCTTACAAGTGAAGAGGGCTGCTCGTGGCCCCTGAGACAGACTGGTCCATCCACCTAGGAACCTGCAGAAAGTGGAGAGCTGCAGTTCAATATTCAGAGTATCGGCGTCAGCTCTGACCACCAGTGCCCATCCACCCCTAAGAAGATCTCAGCTTCCCTGAACCCTCAAACCCTCAGGTCCTCCCACCTGGACAGACTTTGTGAAAAAGAGCTTTGTTCTCCATGTATGTGCTAATGCAGATAGCATTTCCATTACCCTTTGACCCTTGCTGGAAGGCAAGGTAATTGCATTTCTGTTAACTTTGTATTTGCTAATAGAAAAGATGACTAATTGGAGAACATTTAAAAATTCTCTTCTCACCAGATCATTTTCTAAAAATTATACTCTCAAACATATCACCCATCATCTACTCGTATTTTGACAGCTTTACAAACAATCCACATCTTGAAAAACTCTTTCAAACAAATTTTGGCAAATGTTTCCTGTTTTTCTTAAGCTAATAATGACAGCGTTATTTTCATTTGCTTAGTTATGTTTAGTTCTCTTATCTGACATGGCCAGATGATCCAGCTTTCTTTTTCAAGTTTTGTTTTTAATTTAACAAGGTAATACATCAACTGGAAGCAACTGTTTTGTTTTGTTTTAAGTCCCCTTTAGTGATCAGGAAAGATAACAGATTTAAAAGAAGGAATGGCCAATGCACTTTCTTTGGAAATCATTTTAGAGCTGAAAATACCTTATAAATCACCACATTCGCTGTCTTTATTTTGCCCATAAGAATGGAGGTTATGATTTACTCTACGAATCATGTCAAGTTCACAGCTCAGGAAGAGACTCCAGGGCTATGTCTTAGCATGTCTGTTCTTTTTTTTTTTTTTTTTAATTTTTATTGGAATATAACTGACTTATAATGTTGTGTTAGTTTCAGGTGTACAGCAAAGTGAATCAGTTATACATATATATATATATGCACTCTTTTTTAGACTCTATTCACATATAGGTCATTACAAAGTATTACATAGAGTTCCCTGTGCTATACAGTAGGTCCTTATTAGTTATCTATTTTATATATGGTAGTGTGTATATAGCATGTCTGTTCTTAACTAGTTCCAAGAAAGTTAGACTGATGATCACTAAATACTATTGCAGAATTCAAAGTATGACTCCAGAAATTGAAGTGCATATAATTTTAATCCTTTAAAAAAAAAGCCCCTCTACTGTGTTCTCTAAAGATGATAAGAATCACTATTATATCATACTTGATAAATATTTATCAAGAATATTACTTTCGGAGAAGATCACACAAAATGCATCACATACATCTTATATATAACACTATATTTAAATCCTCAATGGCATCAGGATTGTGAGATGGGAATATCCTTTGCCATGTCAAATTTTTCTTAAGAAGATGACACAAATGTAGGACATGCAATCTGATTACGGTGTATCAGAATCAGAGAGGAGTAATTACGAATCCTAGAGGAACAGTTCCCAGGACTGCCGAAAAACATTTGGTCCTTTGGTCACCAGTATTCCTTGGACATACCTGGATCACTGCCCTCATACCCCTGTATCTTTCTTACTCACGGAAGTAAGTGTGCCTCACTAGACTGAGCCTCTTAAAGGCAGAAATGATGTGTTTGCAGTTCATCCTTTCGTTTCCAGCATCTAGCACAATGCCTGCCACATAGTAGCAAATAAATGAATACAGAAATGAATTATTGAATGAACGGCTAAATATTTTATGGAAATTCCTGTATCTTCACACATATTTTTATTACAGTGAAAGAGCGGTTTATAATCTCAAGGAAGGCAGCACGGTAGGTGTTATACTTTTAAAAACTAGCCTCCTCTGCCTTGCTCAATGTGAAGGATGCGGCAAACATAATTCAATCATTAATAAGGAGAAGCATAAACTTATCCACTTACTTGCAAGCAAGCCAACTCCACTTGCAAGGGATCCGACCCAGGCTGTTTTTCCTTTCCCTTCCCCAAAGGCGTCCAGCCACTCTATGTACAAGACGCCAACAGCTACCGGAGATCCATAACACAGAAACTGAGTAAAGAAGGAAACGAGCACAATCACCCAGCCCCAGCCACCATCGGGTGACTTTCTAGACTCCATTGTAAGGTGGGATCAAAGCGGCGTTGCTCCGTAGGTCCTAAGCAAACACAGAAAGAAAAGAGAAAAGCATATTTAGAGTGTGGTGAGGCATGGTAGTTTAAAGATATCTCCTCCTAAATCAAAACTTTAAAAAGTTCTCTAAAAATATACGAGTAAAAGGATAAAATATCACTGACATGCAAGTTAACTTCAGAATTTTTATTTCTGATTTCAATAAGTAATACGTCCACATGTTTCCAAAAAGATGTTTTTTATATTATAAAAAGGATAAATTAGGAGTTTGGGATAAATTAACATATACACACTACTATATGCATCTATTAACAAATACACACTACTCTATGTAAAATAGATAACCAACAGAGACCTACTATATAGCACAGGGAACTATATTCAATATTTTTATAATAACCTATAAGGGAATAGAACCTGAAAAAGAATAGTTATATATACATGTATACATATATGTATGTCTATATACACACATATATATTTTAGATAAATATGAATCACTGTGCTGTACACCTGAAACTAACACGACATTGTAAACCAACTAAGCTTACATTTTTTTAAAAAAAGACATAGAGTGAAAAGTCTCCTTCCCAAATTCACTTCTGTTCACCAGGTTCCCACCCCAACCCAACCACAGGAAGTCACTATTTTTGGTTTCCTGTTACACGTTAAGTTTCCCAGGAAACAGACTCATAGCAAGATGAGGTTTATTAAAAGTGGTCTCTTCCTATGGAAGACAACAGACAGCAGCAGGAGAAGGTAAGTTAACATCTCAAGGAAGGGAATTTCTAAAGCTGGACTGACCCTTCAGACTTGCCCTGAGTTCGGGGTGGGGAGCTGGCCCTTTACACCCCCACACTTCCCTGGTGGTCCAGTAGTTAAGACTCCACACTTCCAATGCAGGGGTCCGGGTTCGATCCCTGGTTGCAGAATTAGATTCCACATGCCGCAACTAAGAGCCTGCATGCTGCAACTAAAGAGAATGAATGCTGCTATTAAACAGCCTGCATGCCACAACGAAGATCTCATGTGCCACAACTAAGACCCAGCGCAGCCAAATAAATAAAAATAAATAAATAATTTTTTTTTTTAAAAAGAAATCTTTCATTCCTAAAGTGGATCTGGAGGGGGAAGCAGGCAGTATACCACAATGTTCACCAGCTCGAATATCCTTCCAGTTTCTTTGTGAATATACAAACAAAACCAAGCAAATAGTCTTAGATTTCCTTTTTTCAACAAAAAGTGTATATTGCACATTCTATTCCATGCCTTGTTTTATTCACTTAACATCCTTGGGAATGCTTCCCTATCAACATATAGAGAGCATCCTTAGTCTTCTTTTTTATTTTTTTTATTTAAAAAACAATTTTTTTCTTTTTTTTTGGCTGAGTTGAGCCTTCGTTGCTGCACGCAGGCTTTTTCTGGTTGTGGCAAGTGGGGGCTACTCTTCACTGCGGTGAGCAGGCTTCTCATTGTGGTGGCTTCTCTTGTTACAGAGCACAGCTCTAGGCATGTGGGCTTCAGTAGTTGCAGCACGGGGGCTCAATAGTTGTGGCTCACGAGCTCTAGAGCTCAGGCTCAGTAATTGTGGCACACAGGCTTAGTTGCTCTGCAGCATGTGGGATCTTCCCAGACCAGGGATTGAACCCATGTCCCCTGCATTGGCAGGCGGATTCTTAACCACTGCACCACCAGGGAAGTCTCCTTAGTCTTCTTTTTTGAATACACACATATGATTGTATACTTGTTTGTTTTCCTTATTGAATAGGCAAAACACTCACATGGTTCAAAAATGAAAAAAATGACAAAAAATATACAGTCTCCATCTACCTAGTTCTCACCTAACTTCCACACTCTCCACAGGTAACCAATGCTTCTTGTTTCTTTTATAACCTTCCAGAATTAATTTATGAGTATATAAGCTAACTCAAATAAATATTTCCTCCAATTTTTTACACAAAAAATAGCATGTTATATACATCGGTATGTGTCTTGCTTTTTTTTTCACTTGAAAAATACCTTGAGGATTTTTCACATCAATGCATAGTAAGCTTCCTCATTCCTTTCTTCCTGCTACATTGTGTTCCAGTAATTCTTAATTCTTCAACCAGTTCCCATGGCTTCCAATGAAAAACAGTGCTGCAGTGAAAACCTTACATACACATATATCTTTCTGCATATATGCATATCTGTCAGGAATTGCTGAGTCAACTACAAATACACATTTGTAACTTCAATTAGTATTAGCAAATTGACTTCAAGGGATCAAACTGATTTATATGCTCCCTAGCAACTTTAGGTGTGTTATGAAACTTGGAGTTTTGCCAATTTGTTGGCTTTAAAACAGTATTTCATTATAGGTTTAACTTGCATCTCTCAGCGTTCTCTAAATGATGTGTCCTTTCATAGGCGGAAAGCTATTTGTAATTCATATCTAATTCTTGCGTATATATGGGTGTTTCTGGATTTTCCCTTCTGTTCCATTTATCTGTCTATTCACTAGCCATTACCACATTTGTTTAACTAAGTCTTTTTTTTTTTTTTTTGGCCGTGCCACGTGACTTGTGAGATCTTAGCTCCCTGACCAGGGTTTGAACTCGCACCCTTGGCAGTGAAAGCGTGGAGTCCTAACCACTGGACCACCAGGGAATTCCCTAAGTCTTTTTAATATATCTTAAGTTCCAGCGGAAATAGTTCCTTCCCTCTCTCCAACATTGCACACCTTTTCAATATTTTCTTGGCTCTTCTTGTTTGTTTACTTTTTAATATGAACTTTAGAATCAATTTGTCTGGTTCTACAAGAATTCTGATGGTGTTTTCATTAGGACTGAGTTAAATTAAAATTGATTTAAGGAAAAATACTCCTTTTATGATGCTGAGTGTCTCTCCCATTTCATGTCTTTCCATTTGTTTAAGTCGACTTTTGTGTTTATAGTGTTTAAAGTTTTCCCCAATATTTCCTTTTATTTTATTTGTATATATCTTATCCTTTTTGCTAACATTATAATTGGGCTTATTTCTTTGATTTGTCTTCTGTTTTTATGTATAAAAGCTATTAAAATCTGTATGTTAATTTTGGATTCCACTACCTTACTATAAAATCTCTTGTTTGTGGGAGAGTTTTGGATGATTCTCTTGGGTACATACAATATACAATACCATACAGTTATATAACCATCTACAGTGGTAGTTTTACCCCCTTACTGTGGATTTTTATGTGTCTAACTTCCTTCTTTTGCCTTTGTGTGGGACAAGGCATCCAATATAATGTTAAATAATAAGATTATACATCACTGTCTAGTTCCTAACTTTAATGGGAAAGCCTTCAAGTGCCATGGTGCTACTTGAGGCTGAGATAGATATATTTCACAAAGTTACAAAGAAAAATTTCTACTTTTGAGTGGTATTATAAAGAATATTTATTATGTTTTTCTCAAGTGCATTTCCAGTGCATAAGGAGATAATTATGATTTTCTCCTTTTAATTTTTAATGAAATAAAATCTGTATTTTCTACTATTGAACCATCCTTGAAATCTTCCCTGGTTCATGCTCTATTTTGATTATGTCAGTCTATTTGGGGGAGGGTTAAATTCATAAGTGAGATTCGTCTTTTTTTTTTTTAAGAACTTTTATTGAGATACAGTTAACAGACAATAAACTGCATATATTTGGAGTGTACAATTTGGTATTATTTTTCTTATTAGTAATGTATATATGGCAATCCCAATCTCCCAATTCATTCCCCCAAACCATCCCCACTTTCCCCACTTGGTGTCCATATGTTTGTTCTCTACACCTGTGTCTCTATTTCTGCCTTGTACACCAGTTGATTTGTACCATTTTTCTATATTCCACATATGTGTTAATATACAATATTTGTTTTTCTCTTTCTGACTCACTTCACTCCAACTCTTTGTTTTTAATTTTGACTAGGTTTTGGTATTAAAATGATATTTAAAAATTTTTTGAAAATATTCATTCTTCATAAGTTCTGAAATAGTTTACATGGCAATGGATTTGGAGACCCAAGGCCTGAACTTCCTGCCTCCAATAGGGGCTTCCACTTAATCTTCACCTCCTGTCTCTCTTCACCATGCCAGATTTACACTCAGGTTCAACAAAGTCTTCTTTGCCCACAGATTTTGCCAAACCATCCCCTTGGCTGCAGTTTCATCAGATAATAGGCAAAGAGAGTAGGAATATCATTCATCCATTCATGCATATCCCTAATTAGACGGTGAGGCATTTGGCTACCTTTAGAGAGTTATAGTTACACCCAACAAATTACCTGAGCCTCAGTGAAATTTCTCTACTTCGACATTCAAAGCACTGGGCAAAAATCACGTCACCACCTGCCACAGACTTTTGTACAAATTAACTTTCAATATTTCATAACTGAAGAATGTTATAATTTGTGCACAAAACTGTAGAGTCTAAAATCCAGTCTCTCAGACCACATGATTGTGTTAGCAGACAGAATATGCCAAACTTCCAAATATCGAAATCCTTTGAAGTAGTCAGATATGCCCCTCCTGCAATTTTTGTTTGGAGTACCTTTTAAAGAAATGATAGTCTTAATTCCCTAAACTAGATAATATACGATAGCACTAGCCAAACACCTAATGAGACTAAAAGGTTGTATAAAAACAAATGCATAAGAGATCATCCTTCATTTAAATCTTCAAGTTACAGCACTCCAGCAAAAGTACACATTTACAAAGGCAAAGCAGCACAGTCATAAATAAAGCCAGTATTTTCTGGAGGGTGGGGGAGGGGAGTGAAAGGGTGAGGAGTATCTCCCTTGCCAGTTTTCAAACCGAAGTAGACAGAAATGCCTTTATACACCAAATACCTTTGCCTTGCCTTGTTTTGCCCTGCCGTGCCTTGGGTAACATTTCAACACATAGGACATGAGCCAGAGAAATTCTTCTCACAGTAAATATTTGGGAAAGCAAACCTTTGAAATACAAAGCTCCCATATATATCAACTTGAACGAGAAAGACGAGTTTTTACAAAGAGTTGGCTAAGAGCTTCTGACCTTTAATTGTCTCATAGTTTGAGATACTTGTAGCCTGAATAGAACATGGTGAAAAATATCATTTAGTGATTTCTTGTTTTCTGTCAGGGCAACACCTTTCTCCTGTACTTTCCGCTACTCCTTAGATATCTCTCACCTGTTATTTTGCTGATATTCTATATTCAGTAAGGTGATTTCACAAATAGACTAGCCTTTCCTCCCTGTTGTAAGGGTACCCAGTTTCCTTTAGAGCACTTGGATCTTCCTCACGGGTAGATGGTTGGTGGGACTATTAATCAATTATCCTTGATTAATCCTTGATCTTAACCTACAGAGTAGAATCTGATCCAAGCAAGGCCAATAGGACCTCTCTCCGTCCTGAATCTCAAGTGAAATCCTCTAATAAAAGAAAAATATTTGGAGCTTATTGATCCCAGTGGTAGTGCATTAAAGAAACCCTCTGTCAGATTCTACTACCTTGGCTCCCTAGGGATACCCAAGCCTGGTTTCTCTAGGCTTCCATTTCATTCTATGAGCTAACCTAGTAAATTATTTTGTTAAGTTAGCTGGTAGTTGTTTCTTTGAAGTGCAACAGAATAAACGTGTTGTGAGTATGCAGTAATTTCAAGTTGATTATTTCAACCATCCATGCCCCACTTGATCCTATTTGGGCCAAAGGTTAAGCTTAGGAGTGCAGTCTATGACCACAAAAAATAGGAAATATAGATATGCCATACCTTTTTTCCTGAAAATTTCATCTTATTAATCCTCTTTCTTCACAATTTATGATCCAATATGATAAAATGTATTCCCTGGCATTCTTGTAAATAAAAAGTCTAAATTAACTGAAATTTCCGCTAAGCCCACTTATCCTAGTATTTACAGAAATACAGTGTTGTAAAAATGGGATCTTCATTCAAAAAGTTTTTTGATCACTTTCAATTTAAATTATATTGCACTAGATACCAGGGGAAATCAGAAGAAATCTAAGGAATCACCCTTGCCATCTAGGAGTGATATAACCCCATTAGGAAGGTAAGATATGCTCACAAGAGAGTATATAGTTAAGTGCCACGTAAGTGGGTGGATAGTAAACGTTTAGGAGTCAGAGGGAAATGAAGGTAATCACAGCAGGAGCAGGAGTGGAAGGCCTCACAAAGCAGGTTGGTTCTAAAGAATAATGCAGACACTCATGAAAGGGTGGCATGAAAGGGTGGCTCGGGCAAGAGGATCAAGGTAAATGTTGGGTGTGGAATCAGGAACAGCCTTAATAGGTTTGGTGGAAAGTGAAGAGGGCGGACCTTACAAGGCTCACAGAGGAAAATCAGATTAGAAAGATGGCACTCTTCACTGAAATTTAAGAGGAAACTGTCCCAAGAAGCCTGTGTTTATAGCCCCAAGACAGGATTCTCTTCACACTTTTTGTAATAAATCCTGGCATTAATAACCCATCTTATATTATCTAAGTGCTGGATTTTTTTTCCCTAAAAAATAGCAAGATCAATAAGTACCAGAACTTCTTGTCTTAATTGCATGAGTATATTCAAAGTGTTGGGAACTTATTCATATAACTGTATAAAAATATGCTTCTAGGAAACACATACCTTGTAGTATATTCTAGTACATCCTTTGAGAATTTGGAATCTTTTAACCTGTGTTAACAAATTCAGACTCTGCATGACAAGACATCTTACAAAACTCAAAATTAGAAGCCATTTTGAAAGACAAATTGAAGAGCACTGTAATTAAGGAGTAGTTTTGTCACACTACAGGGTCTGATGGGATATCACAAAATTAACTTTAAATTATAATTTAAGTGTATTTCTTATCTCTAACTTAAAAATTAAATGTATTCCTGGGCTTCCTAGGTGGCGCAGTGGTTATGAATCCACCTGCCAATGCAGGGGATACGGGTTCGATCCCTGCTCCAAGAAGATCCCACATGCCGTGGAGCAACGAAGCCCGTGCACCACAACTAGCCTGCGCTCTAGAGCCCGTGAGTCACAACTATTGAGCCCATGTGCTGCAACTACTGAAGCCCACATGCCTAGAGCCCGTGCTCCACAACAAGAGAAGCCACGGCAATGAGGAGACCATGCACCACAACAAAGAGTAGCTGGCTCCTACCACAACTAAAGAAAGCCCACGCACAGCAAAAAAAGACCCAACACAGCCAATAAAATAAATAAATAAATTTATTTTAAAAAAAAATTAAATGTATTCCAGAAAGCAGCCAAGATGATAGAGTAGGAAGACCCTGAGCTCACCTCCTCTCATGAGCACACCAAAATCACAACTATCTGCAGAACAACCATCAATAAAAAATACTGGAACATACCAGAAAAGATTTTCTACTGAAACCTAGCAACATTCTGTGGGGTTTCTGGGCATGGATGCTTTCTGTCCCCCATTTCTTGTAGGGAATAGACTCCAGCCTCCATGACCTTCCCTGAGTCCCAAAGGGCAGATTCAAATAATTGTGAATCAGGGAAGGGAGGGGATGCAGAGACAAGGGAGGAGCAGCCAAGAAACAACAGTGCAGGCTTGGGGCAGGGTCCTGGTTCTGCCTCAAGGGATACACATAACAATATCTTTGAGCATTTTACAGAACTAAAACCCCCAACAAATGGAAGATGTCAGCATTCTTCACTCCAGAGAAGACCACCTGAGACCAGATTAAAGGAGTGCAGGCCCTACATACACCCTAGTCTTATCAGCAACTCCACTCTTGAACCATTGTTATAAAACTCCTCAGCAAATCTCCCTGGGTTGGGACACACAGTTTTCAAGGACAGGAGCCCACTGTGTCCCCTTTTGCCTGACAAAGCAATAAAGCTGTTCTTTTCTACTTCACCCAAAATTCTGTCTCTAAGATTTGATCCAGCACTGGTACACAGAGGTAGAGGTTTCGGCCTAACTACAACTAAAGACATAAAGGGGACTTCCCTGGTGGTACAGTGGTTAGAAATCTACCTGCCAATGCAGGGGACATGGGTTCAATCCTGGGCCAGGAAGATTTCCACATGCCACAGAGCAATTAAGTCTGTGTGCCACAACTACTGAGCCTGCATGCTAGAGTTCACAAGCCACAACTACTGAGCCTGCATGCCACAACTACTGAAGCCCGTGTGCCTAGACTCCATGTTCCACAAGAGAAGCCACGGCAATGAGAAGCCCACTCACCGCAATGAAGAGTAGCCCCCATTCACCACAACTAGAGAAAGCCCATATGCAGCAACAAATACCCAACACAGCCAATAAAATAAACAAATAAATAAATAAATTTATTTTAAAAAAACAAAGACATACAGAAGGAACCACAATGACACAGATAGGAGGGGTGGACTCACAATATAATCATATCCCATACCTCCAGGTGGATGACCCACAAACTGGAGAATAACTATATTGCAGGGGTTCTTCCACATGAGTGAGAGTTCTGAGCCCCACATCGGGCTCCCCAGTCCAAGGGTCCTGCACTGGGAAGATGAGGCCGCAGAACATTTGGCTTTGAAGGCCAGCAGGGCTTAATTTCAGCAGCCACACAGGACTTGGGGAAATAGAGACTTCACCCTTAAAGGGTGCACACACAGACTCTCACATGCACCAGTAGAAAAGCAGTAATTTGATAACAACCTGGGCCAGGTCTACCAGCTTGTCTTGCAGAGTAAATATATATGCACCCGACATAGAAGCACCTCAATATATAAGGCAAGTGTTAACAGACATAAAAGGAGAAATCAACCGGAACACAATAATACTAGGGGACTTTAATACCCCACTTACACCAATAGACGGATCATCCAGACAGAAGCTCAATAAGAAAAGGCAGGCCTTAACTAACACTTTAGACCAAATGGACTTAATTGATATATTTAGAAAGCATTCACTCTGAAAACATTAGAATCTACATTCTTTTCAAGTGCACGTGGAACATTCTCCAAGATAGATCACACGCTACACCACAAAACAAGCCTCAGTAAATTTAAGAAAATTGAAATCATATCAAGCATCTTTTCCAACCACAACGTTTTGAGGCTAGCAATCGACTACAAGAAAAAAACTGCAAAAAACATAAACACATGTTGGCTAAACAATGGTACTAAACAACCAATGGATCACTGAAGAAATCAAAGAGGAAATTTAAAAATGCCTAGAGACAAATGAAAACAAAAACACAATGACCTAAACCTATGACACAGCAAAAGCAGTTTTAAGAGGGAAGTTTATAACAATACAAGCTTACCTCAGGAAACAGGAATAATCACAAATAAACAACCTAAACTTACACCTAAAGGAACTGAAGAAAGAAGAACAAACAAAACCCAGTTAGTAGAAGGAAAGAAATCATAAAGATCAGAGCAAAAATAAATGAAATAGAGACTAAAAAAAAAAAAACCAATAGAAAATATCAATGACACTAAAATCTGGTTCTTTGAAAAACAGACAACAACAACAAATATGTATATACATAATAATGGGAATTCCCTGGCAGTCCAGTGGTTAGGAGTTCCCCTTTCCACTAAAAGGGACATGGGTTCAATCCTTGATGAGGGAACTAAGATCCTGCATGCCGTGCGATGCAGCCAAGAAAAAAATAAAAAAATAAAAAATAAACAAAATTGATAAACCTTTAGGTAGACTCATCAAGAAAAAGAGGGAGAGGGCTCAAATCAATGAAATTAGAAATAAAAAAGGAGAAGTTACAACCAACACCACAGAAATACAAAGATCATAAGAGACTATTATGAACAACTATATGCCAATAAAATGGATAACCTAAAAGAAATGGACAAATTCTTATAAAGGTACAATCTCCCAAGACTGAATCAGGAAGAAATAGAAAATATGAAGAGACCAATTACCAGTAATGAAATTGAAGCAGTAATTTAGCGCTCACTTTGGCAGCACATATACTAAAATTGAAGCAGTAATTTTAAAACTCCCAGCAAACCAAAGTCCAGGACAAAATGGTTTCACAGGTGAATTCTACCAAACATTTAGAGAAAAGTTAACACCTATCCTTCTGAAACTATTTCAAAAAACTGCAGAGGAAGGAACACTTCAGAACTAATTCTAAGAGGCCAGCATCACTCTGATACCAAAACCAGACAAAAATATCATAAAAAAAAAAAAAAGAAAGAAAATTATAGGCCAATATCACTGACAAACATACATGCAAAAATCTTCAACAAAATGCTTGCAAAACAAATCCAACAATACATTAAAAGGATCATACAGCAAGATTAAGTGGGATTTCTCCCAGAGATGCAAAGATTTTTCAATATCTGGGCAAATCAATTAAAGTGGTACACCACATTAATAAATCCAAGAATAAAAACCATGTGATCATCTCAATAGATGCAGAAAAAGCTTTTAATAAGATTCAACATCCATTTTACGATTAAAAACTCTCCAGAAAGTGAGTATAAAGGGAACATACCTCAACATAATAAAGGCCATATGTAACACACCCAGAGCTAAAATCATACTCAATGGTGAAAAGCTGAAAGCATTTCCTCTAAGATCAGAAATGAGACAAGGATGCTTACTCTTACCACTTTTATTCAGCATAGTTTTGGAAGTCCTAGCCACAGCAATCAGAGAAAAAAAAGGAAGAAAAGGAATCCAAATTGGAAAGGAAGAACTAAAACTGTCACTGTTTGCAGATGGCATGATATTACACACAGAAGATCCTAAAGATGCCACTAGAAAACTACTAGAGCTCATCAATGAATTCAGTAAAGTTGCAAGATACAAAATTAATATACAGAAATATGTTGCATTTCTATAGACTAACAAAGAAAGGTCAGAAAGAGAAATTAAGGAAACAATCCCATTTACCATCATATCAAAAAGAATAAAATACCTAGGAACAAATCTACCTAAGGAGGTAAAAGACCTGTACTACAAAAACTGTAAAATGCTGATAAAAGAAATTGAAGACAATGCAAATAGATGAAAAGATATACCATGTTCTTAGATTGGAAGAATCAATATTGTTAAAATGACTATACTACCCAAAGCAATCTACAGATTCAATGCAATCCCTATCAAAATACCAATGACATTTTTCACAGAACTAGAACAAATAATTTTAAAATTTGTGTGAAAATACAAAAGACCCCAAAGAGCCAAAACAATCGAGAAAGAAGAATGGAACTGGAGGAATCACACTCCCTGACTTTAGACTATACTACAAAGCTATAGTAATCATAACAGTATGGTACTGGTACAAAAACAGACACATAGATCAATGGAACAGGTCAGAAAGCCCCCCCAAAAAACCCATGCACTTATTGTCAATTAATCTACAACAAAGGAGGCAAAAATATACAATGAAGAACAGATAGCTTCTTCAATAAGTAGTGCTGGGAAAATTGGACAGCTACATGGAAAAGAATAAAATTAGAACATTCTCTAACACCATATACAAAAATAAACTCAAAATGCATTAAAGGCCTGAAGGTAAGATTGGATACTATAAAACTCCTAGAGGAAAACATAGGCAGACCACTCTTTGACATACATTGCATCAATATTTTTTGGATCCGTTTCCTTTAGGAAACGAAATTAAAGCAAAACTAAACAAATGGAACCTAATTAAACTTAAAAGCTTTTGCACAGCAAAGGAAACCATAAAACAACAACAACAAAAAGACAACCTACTGAATAGAAGATATTTGCAAATGATATGACTGATAAGAGATTAATATCCACCATATATAAACAGCTCATACAACTCAACATCAAAAAAACAAAACAACCTGATTAAAAAATGGGGAGAAGAACTGAATAGACATTGCCCCAAAGAGGAAATACAGATGTCCAACAGGCACATGAAAAGGTGTTCAACATCGCTAATCATCAGGGAAATTGCAGATCAAAACCACAATGAGACATCACCTCACACATTTCAGAATGGCTACCATCAAAAAGAACATAAATAACAATGTTGGTGAGGATGTGGAGAAAAGGGAACCCTTGTACACTGTTGGTAGGAATGTAAATTGGTGCAGCCACTGTGGAAAACAGTATGGACATTTCTCAAAAAAATAAAAATAAAACTACTGTATGATTCAGCAGTTCCACTCCTGGGTATATATCCCCCCAAAACAAAAACACTAATGGAAAAGATACATCCCCCCAAAACAAAAACACTAATGGAAAAGATACCAATGTTCACAGCAGCATTATTTATAATTGCCAAGGTAGGGAAGCTACCTAATTGAGGGTCCATCAACAGATGAATGAATAAAGGTGTGGTATCGGTATACAATGCAATACTATTCAGCCATAAAAAAGAATGAAATTTTGCCATTTGCAGCAACATGAATAGATTTGGAGGGCATTATGCTAAGTGAAATGTCAGACAGAGAAAGACAAATACTATATGATATCATTTATTTGTGGAATCTAAAAAATATAACTAGTGAATACAACAACAAAGAAGCATACTCACAGATATAGAGAACAAACTTGTGGTTACCAGTGGGGGGAAGAGCAATATAGGGGTAGGGGAGTGGGAAGTACAAACTACTAGGTGTAAGATAGGTTCAAGGATGGATTATACAACACAGATAATACAGCCAATATTTTGTAATAATTGTAAATGGAAAGTAACCTTTTCAAATTTTGTAAAAAATTTTAAAATTTCTAAAAAATAAAATCCCTAACGAAGTAAAAAAAAGTTGATCTTTTTAAAAAAAAATTAAATGTATTCCACATATTATAAACCTCCCTTGGACAAGGAAGGAGAACATGAAATAAAATAAATCATAATAAAATATCATTATTCAACAAAATTCCATTATCTTTAGTATAAAGGACAGCGTGTCTCTTAGAGCTATAATTTGTTTTGTTAAAGGGAGAGGAGAGTTAGGTAAATTCCAAGACATTTCCTTCAGAAAATGAAAAGGGCTGTTGAAAATCCATGTTTCACTCATGGTAAACTTTTAAGCTCCAATATCTTAGACAACATTCAGTTCTGTTCAAATGATGCCAAGTCTTTGTTATTTCCTTAACTGGCTGAAAATTTCTATTCTCCCGGATATAGGATGTCAGAATTGCATATTTGACATTTATGAACACTTAATGTTGACATAGAAGCTTCCTGTCCCTGAAATGTATACAAATGTTCTGTACTATTTTTTGCTAAATACAGAGTGATTTACAACTGATCTTATTTTCAGTTAACAGCTGCCTCTTGCTTTTGTTCCTCCATAATAATTTTTCTCTAATTCCTTTCTGAATGTTATCTTTAAATATCTCACTAAAGATTCCTAGATACATTTTTTACTTGAATTATAAAAGTAGGTAAAAACAGCAAATTTTCATCTGAATCTCAATCACTACCAAATTATCTGGTGCTGAATTGTCACTTTAAATTGAAAGCTTAGGATCATGAACTACATCCTGGGGAAAAAATGGTTGATTCCAGGCTGATTTTGTCTTGATTTAGGCATCTGTGAAAAGAGTCAAAAGTCTGAATCATCTTGGGCTTCATGACCTTCCTTCAGTTACATTACTGCCACTTTTATGTGAAAGCTCTAAACCATGCACCAAGAGGTGGAGAACAGAAACCCTTCCGTGTTGCTGGTGGGGATGGAAAGGCTGCAGCCACTTTGGAAAACAGTTTTAGGAGTGGAAATGAGAAATGACTGTTAGAGGGACAAGGTTTTATTTGGGGTGATGAAAATGTATTACAATTATTTTTAAATGTTTTAAAAGTAGATTGTGGTACAGTTTGAACAACTCTTGAATAAAATCCACTCAACAGTACACAGTAAATGGGGGCACTTTATCATATATGAATTTTATGTCGATAAAACTGTCAAAAGAAAACATTTAAAATCTCCTCTACAATCACATACACTCAAAGGAACCCCCAACTCCAACTGCTTGTTAAGTGAGCCTTTCTGTGTTAGCTTCTCCCCCAGAAACAAACTTCATTGTGGGATTATTGTGGTGTTTTTTTTCTTTTTAATTAAGTAATTAATTTATTTTATTTATTGGCTGCATTAGGTCTTTGTTGCTGCACACGGGCTTTCTCTAGTTGATGTGAGCAGGGGCTACTCTTCATTGTGGTGTGCGGGCTCCCCATTGTAGAGGTTTCTCTTGTTGTGGCGCACGGGCTTTAGGCGCATGGGCTTCAATAGTTACGGCACATAGGCTCAATAGTTGTGGTGCACGGGCTTAGTTGCTCCATGACATGTGGAATCTTCCCAGAGCAGGGCTCAAACCTGTTTCCCCTGCATTGGCAGGTGGATTCCTAACCACTGCACCACCTATGAAGTCCTACTGTGGTGTTCTTTACAGACATATGATTCCAAGAGTACTGTCATTAAATAATTTTTCATGTTCTTCAAAAAATAAAAAAATAAACTAATTAATTAAAGCTCCTGGAAATTAGAAAACACATTCAAAAGTTCTGACTCCAATAGAGGTAACAAGTTTCTGCTCAAACTAAAAAGCAGACCTGCTCTGCCAGAGCCGTTCTAGTGTTAGTATTGCTCTTTCCCTATTGTGCCTTTTGTCCATCCAAACATACATCATTTATTCTTCACCACCACAGTTTGGGAGAAAGGGATTCTGGGAATTGCGAAAAAAATTCTTTGGGAATTCTAATAAAAAGGTAGGTAAACAAATCATTCTTTGGGTGTTGTAATAAAAAATGAAGGTAAGCAAATAATTCTTTGTGAATTCTATTAAAATGTAGATAAACAAATATACACTAATATATACTAAAGCTCATAGTTGAACATAAATTTCATTTAATGGGAGACAAGTATAGGCAAGGTAGTTAAGATATATATCGTATGATATCACTTACATGTGGAATCTAAAAAAGGAAATGATACAAAGGAACTTATGTACAAAACAGAAACAGACCTACAGATACAGAAAACAAACTTATGGTTACCAAAGCGGAAAGGGAGGAGGAGGGGTAAATCAGGTATTTGGTAATAACATATACACACTGCTATATATAAAATAGGTAAACAACAAGGACCTACTGTATAGCACAGGGAACTATTCTCAATATCTTGTAATAACCTATAAGGGAAAAGAATAGATACATAACTGAATCACTTCGCTGTATACCAGAAATTAACACAATACTGTAAACCAAATATACTTCAATTAAAAAAAGACTTATTACAAAAAAAAAAAGAGAGAGAGATATAATGATGCCTGTTCCTAGTTCTTGAGTCCTCTTTTATCGCGGCTATTATTCCACTTCTACTTTCACTTTCCTATTTCTTAAGCACGTCCATTCTATAATGTGTTTGAGGGGTGGAAAGTGCATCTGCAGTTATCAGTTGCAAAAGTGTCAACACTGTCATGACTGATTTTTGATAATTTATGAGTAATTTAAAGCTTTAAAATAATATATAAGTTCCCGCTGGGTCAAAGACGTAAACTTTCAAGTGAATCTATTTGTTGATTCATATATTAGCGAACAAAGTCACATTAACATATTAGTCCTGCAAAAGTTATAGGCACTGGATCAATTTTGTCACTTTCCAATGACATTTCATGGTCAGTGCAGTTTATGATTTCTAAAGTAAAACAATTTTAGTTATATATCAATATTATTGTTTAAAGGAAAAGAACCCACTCTTCTAAATTAACTATTAAAACTCGTTTGTAAAATTAGTTATCCTTATTTTACATATACACATGCACATATATATTTCTATATCTACAATTCTATAAGCATTTTCTACAATATTAAATAGCTATAAAAGAGAGTGAACTCAAAAAAAAAAAAGAGAGAGTGAACTCCAAATAATAATTTGAACTCCAAATAATAATTTGAGTACAACTGTAAATCCCACTGTGGTGGCCTGAATCAGATTGTCTCAGAAGTCAAGTCTAAGCCACTCCAGTTTCCTGGCATAGTAAACAGTGAAGAAAAAAAGGCCTAAATGAGGACATAAAAATCAAGGTATCTGTTAAAAGTTTAGTCTTTAAAAACTAATGCAGTCAGGGACTTCCCTGATAGTCCAGTGTTTAAGATTCCACGCTTCCATGGCAGGGTGCACAGGTTCAATCCCTGGTTGAGGAACTAAGATCTCGCATGGCACACAGCACACGGCATAGCACCCCGCCCCCCCAAAAATTAATGCCTTCAGCCAAAAAAGTGGAAACAACCCAAGTATCCAACAACTGATTAATTGGTAAATAAATAAAATGTGGAATACCTACACAATGGAAAATTTTGTTTCTTTGTTATAAAATGTATTGACCCTTTAGTCTCCAAGTTAACTGAGGAGGTAGGTAGTTTTATTTTTTCTATTTTTTTAAAATTTATTTTATTGAAGTAAAGTTGATTTACACTGTTGTCTTAGTTTCTGGTATACAGTAAAGTGATTCAGATATGAATACACATATATATATTCTTTTTTATTCTCTTTCTCATTATGGTTTATTACAGGATATTGAATATAATTCCCTGTGCTATATAATAGGACCTTGTTGTTTATCCATTCTATATATAATAGTTTGCATCTGCTAATCATCCCTCCCCCTCTCCCCTTTGGCAACCACAAGTCTATTCTCTATGTCTGTGAGTCTCTTTCTGTACACAATGGAATATTATTCAGCAATAAAAAGGAATGAAATACTGACACGTACTACAACACGGATGAACCTTAAAAACATTGTGCTAAGTGAAAGTAGCCAATCACAAAAGACAACATATTGCATGGTTCCCATTTATATGAAACTTCCAGAATAGGCACGTCTACAGAGACAGAAAGCAGATGAGTGGTCGCCTAGGGCTAGGAGGGTTGGGAGAAAATGAGAAGTGACTGCTGACGGGTATGAGGTTTCTTTTGGGGGTGATGAAGACATTTTAGAACTGATTATGGTGATGGTTGCACATGTCTGTGTATATACTAAAAATCATCAAATTGTACACTTTAAATAGATGAATTATAAGCTTTGTGAATTATATTTTAATTAAGCTGTCATTCAAAAATTAACGCAAACCTCAACTGAATACGTCTGTCAAAATTCATTGTATTGCACACTTATAAGAATTGAATTTTACTGTATATAAATTATACCTCAATAAAGCTGATTTTACGGGGGGTGGTGGTGGGATGAACTGGGAGATTGGGGTTGACATATATATGCTAATATGTATAAAATAGATAACTAATATAAAATTATTTGCAAAAAAAATAAATCTGATTTTATAAAGAAAAATAATTAATGCTACATATGGTTCCAATGATCGTATACATGGCCTGATTTGGAGATAAAATCAACCGTATCTGTTTGAGGCCTTTCATAAATGTGAGGCCCCTCCCCCAGGCCAATGTTGCTTCTACCCACCCACGTCCACACACTTTCCAACACACACACCCAGATTTTCAACCTACAAACAGGTTTAAACAAGGGCAATAAAAATCAGGAGATTATGTTTTGCTTATTCTCTTTGTATTGTAGCTCCTCAAATAAGGGAGTAACAGAGCTTCTGTTCAAGTGCGGGAATGACTATATACACCGTAAAAGAAGAAACTAAGCAATGAAAATAAAACATAAGTTCAGGGTTTCTGAAGTAAATGTCAGAGATCTTTGACTGCTTTGTATACATAGAAAAGGATGTAAAGAAAATGATATGGAGCAAATTAACAATAGTTTCAACTGCTCTATAGCTTCCCTTTATTCCTCTTAGTTTCACCATAAAGATGGGGTAGATACGAAGAGGAGAAATTTTTCTGGCATCTGGTTCCAAATGGTAGGAACTGAGCAATGGTTAAAGATCATGAGCTTTGTTATTACATGTATATCTGGCTTCTGATCCAGTCTACATTACTTACCATGTGTTTTTGACCCATTACTTAATGTCTCTGAGCCTCGGTTTTCCCATCTGTAAAATGGGATAATAGTGAATTTAAAGCACAAAGCTTGCTTATATGTAGAATCAAATATGAAAAAGGGGTACAAATGAACTTATCTACAAAACAGAGATAGAGGACTTCCCAGGCTGTCCAGTGGTTAAGACTCCATGCTTCTACTGTTGGGGGCACAGGTTCAATCCCTGGTCAGGGAACTAAGATCCCACAAGCTGTGCAGTGTGGCCAAAAAAAAAAAAAAAGTTACCCTATGATTCTGACCCAGGTCATCCACAGATACACTCTGAAAACTGTTGCCCAACCACAGTGGGCACTAAAATCATCTGGGGAACTTTTAAACATACCCAATGCCAGGTCTCACCATCAGCCTGCTCTGAGGTGGAGCCTGACCCTTCCCGCCATTCCAATGTACGAGAGTGAGTCAAAAATTATCCGCACTCTGGTTATATTAAAACTTCTATTGGCCACACTGTCTTATCAGCGCTTTCCATTCAATGCTACTGTCTCCCTAGTCACTGCAGTGCAGGTGTGAATGTGTTACATCAGTTCATTTGCAACTGCAGTGTGAGCAAAAATGGATGCCCCACTTGTGACCTGCATGAAAGAACAGCGTGCAGTGATTTGTTTTTTGTGGTCTGAGGGTGTGACTCAAAAGTCAACCATCAACTGGAAAACTGATGCTTACAGTTTTCTGGGACTCTCAAGGGCCAGTATTGGAACATCACCAGGAAAAGTGTTCAACAGTCAACAGTGCTCATTACAGTGAGATGTTTATTGAGGAGCTGAAGCCTAAACTTCAGATTAAACGCAGAGGACTGCTATCCAAGGACGTTGTCATCTTGCATGACAATGCACGTCCACACACTTCTGCCCACACTGTCTACACTCTGCAAAAACCTCGTTTTGAGGTGTTAAAGCATCCTCCCTATAGTTCTGATCTTGTTCCATCAGACTTTCACCTGTTTGGTACCCTGAAAGCAGCCCTATGAGAACGAAGATTCACTTCTGATGAAGAAGTGAAGACAGCGGTGCACTCGTGGGTTGCAGCTCAGCCTAAGACATTTTTTAATGAGGGAATACGAAAGCTTGTTGACAGATGGACAGAGTGTATTGAAAAGCAAGGCGACTATGTTGAAGAATGATGCATTTGTCTTTTCTAAAAGTTAATTAAGATAAATTCTACAGCCAGAGTGCAGATAATTTTTGACTCACCCTCGTACAGCTAGGGTGAGAATCACTGCCCTATAGGATAAAGCACCTTCCAATCAACTGTTCCATCTTCCGTCCCACTGGAGGGACACAGGTGAGGAAGGGAGGGAAGAAGGTAAGAAGCACTTGGCAGTAGGGAGTGAACGGAGCAAGTGGAAACTCTCTGCCCGGAGCCCACCCACCCCAATGCAGCAGCCGGCAATTGGCTGTCCTTTTAGCTCTACCCTGTTATCTCTACTGTCAAGGACAAAGCTAACTTACCCCCCAAAATCTCTACTGATCATCACATCTAGGTTTCAAACAGAAACAAAAGCAAAAATTCTCATAGGAGCAATGACCATAGGAAAAGTTAATTTCTTGATTTTCTATAAAATGGGAATCATTATCTATAACACAAAATTTAAAAGATAATGACCTTTTATCTGCTCCTTCAATGAAAATATGAGAAAGTGGTATAAGAAAGTATATCACACAACACAAAACAAAACAAAAAAAACAAACCAAAAAAACCCCCACCACCACTATGTTAATGCACGTAAGTGACTTGAAGGTTGTGGAAAAGTATCCCTCTCCAAAGAATCAAAAGTTTACAAAGCAAGAGAGCAGAATAATTGGACCATCTCAGGAGAGCATGACTTTTATTTTTCTAAGCAGCCTGGCGTCCAAAGGGAGAAAAAAGGGGATGGACAGTTGCCTGCTCGCTCTTCATTTGTGACATCTGGCTCTGTCCCTACTGGTGGTGGCAATGCTATTAACCCTACCCTTTGGTGTGGCAAGTCCCCAAAATCTGTTAGCCGGTTTCTGGCGAGAGAATGAGCAGTTTCACCCTTGCAGCCCGAGAGAGAGCAAATATAAACACCATCACCAGCCAGGAGAGAAAGAGGTCTTTTCCTGTCTCTTTCCCACTGTCCCAAATGGCCAAGCCTGGGTGTACTGCCTCTAGAGCATCACTCAACCTCCCATAATGCCACCCTGCTGCTGCACAGCAGCCCAAGAAAAGACCTGGGAGGAGCAGCCTCAGGAATCTCCAGGCAGCCTGTGCCAAGACAGTCACCCCACCTCTCTGGGGCCAAGCCACACGCTGCAGCCAGCCTCTGCAGTCCCCAGCCGGGCAGGCATGAGCACAGCAGGTAAAACTCAGAGACGATTCTAACGGTGACGACATCGTTAACGATGGTGGTGATAATTACAATAAAGCTGTCAACACGGACGGTGAAGTCACCACTGATCAGTTTGGTCAAATCAGCGGAACATCTCAGTTTGGGGAACATAGTGACAGAGAAGCTGGGATCTTCTGGTAATGATATCATGTGGTTCCCAAAAGATGGTTAGGAGTTCCACTTGTCTGTTATAGCAATAGTTACAGCTTCTGGGACTTCGCTGGCAGTCCAGTGGTTAGGACTCTGCTGTCACTGCAAAGGGCTCAGGTCAGTCCCTGGTCGGGGAGCTAAGATCCCACAAGCTGCACAGTGCAGCGCCCCCCCACCCCCTGCAAAAGAAACACACACACACCCTCACATATATGTTCCTAAGAGCTTGTTTTCTAAACTAGTTCTCAAGAAAAGGTGATGGCTCTATGGGCATCAAAAAAGCAACCACAGGACTCCATTTTAAGGTTGCATCTCCACAGGAGCATGTTTCTAATCATCAACGCATATACTTTGCCGGGGATTTCAAACCTGGCTGCACTGTAGAATCACCTTGGGTGCTTAAAAATGGCCAGTGTTTGAGCCTTCTCTAGACCCATGAAAACAGGATCTCCGGGTTTGAGGTCAGGGTGCCAAAGGGCTCCAGGTGATCTCAATGTGAAGTTCCTGACTAAAAGGAGTGGACCACCGCACTAGCTTACATAATTGCTCCTCTTGGTGGACAAGCCTAAAATGAAAGCCTTGACTGCGTTTAGTTATTTACATTGATCTTTTTTTTTTTTTTTACCCACATCAAACATGGCTATGGAAAAAGATTTCAAATATCCTGAAATCCCAATGGTATCACAAGACCATCCTTTCTTAGGAATTCTCTAAACAGTGGCATCAAGAAAATTTCCAAGGATGAAATGTACTCTTACTTAGCTATTTCACGAATAACTTTTAATTACCATTTCCTACTAACACTTTCTATGTACCAGGCACAGTGCCAGGGTGTTCAAAAGTTATCTTTTTCATCTACATAATATACACTAGGACGGTATTAATAACCCTCCTTCTACCTGCAGCGTCCACAGGAGTTTTGCTAGATTCTACTTAAGGCTCTCTCTATTCAACCCTAGCATTTAGCACCTAATGCAGGTTCATAAATGGTCCATAGGTTTGCATTCTTTTACTTTGGGGAGTTGATTGGAAACTTTTTTTAATGGATACTGTTTAATATAACTGAACATGCTAACATCCTTCAAGGGTTTATACTGGACAAAGTAATGTCTAAATAATAATAATAATGATAACTTGACCACTTCAAGAACCTTTGAGAATAATACACAGAATATTGCGGTCTTCAGATCTCCTTTGGCCCTAAGTCCTAAAAGTCTTTACCAAAGACATTTCTACTTATTTCATAAAAGTCTTTTAATGTTCCTGAAACGCACGCACGTCTGCGTGTGCACACACACACACACACACACAACAATTCAGCCCCAACCACTTCTCCAGGATGTCTCAAAACCTGTGCTCTCCAAGCCACCGTCACAACTTAGCCCTTAAGCCGTGCTCCTTCCCTCCTGTATGTCTTCAACTCTTCAGTCTCCACCAACTGCTGGAACTCCTTTCTCCAACTCCTGCTTTTCCTTTCAAGACTGAGCTTAAATGGCTCCTCCTGTTTGATGCCATCCAGACCCTCCAACACTTAGTCAATCCTCCTTGAAGGTCTCACAATAATTTGAGCAATCTTGCTCTTACAATATTTATCACAATACATTATTATTTGTTGAGCTATCTAACCCACAAGCCCTAGCACTAAGTCCTTAGCACTAAGAATTGTGCTTGGCATATAGTAAAAGCTCAACAAATCTTTAAAAAACGAATGAATGAATGTGCATAAAACCTACTGACCTAAATCTCCAGCATATCAAAATGATTAATCAAATAGCTTTCATTCAACAAAAAGAACTGAGTACATTTGGAAGGTATTTGCGTATTTAGAAGAAAATGAATTGAATGCATTTGGAAGGTATTGGGGAGCAAAAGTAATGTGGTCCCTGCCTCCCTGGAGCTTAGAGCCTGCTCCCATCATTGAATAAAAGGTTAGCTAAATACATGGGTAAACATAAAGTTGATTTTTTTAATTCAAAGTTTTTACCAATATAACATCAGATGGTATGTCTTTAATGATCAGATAATTACCTGATTCTTTCACATTTGTTTTTTATTAATTTTTATTGGAGTATAGTTGCTTTACAAGTTGTGCTAGTTTCTGCTGTACAGCAAAGTGAATCAGTTATACATAAACATATGTCCCCCTTTTTTGAATTTCCTTCCCATTTAGGTCACCACAGAGCACTGAGTAGAGTTCCCTGTGCTATACAGTAGATTCTCATTAGTTATCTGTTTTATACATATAGTGTATATATGTCAACCCCAATCTCCCAATTCATCCCATCCCCCTCTCACCCTTTGGTATCCATAAGTTTGTTCTCTACGTCTGTATCTCTATTTCTGCTTTGCAAATAAGTTCATCTGTACCATTTTTCCAGATGCCACATATATGCATTAATATATAATATTTGTTTTTCTCTTTCCAACTTACTTCACTCTGTATGACAGTCTCTAAATTCAGGCTTGGTTTTAAATGTTAAACGTCCAGAGTTGGTTGACACACTCTCGCGAGTGCAAGGGAGGGCTGACATCACTGGAGCAGGACAAGGACAAACTCTGGCTCAGAACTGTCATTGAGAGCCTTCTGCTGGTCCTCTCTCAGTCAACTCAGTCACAATAAGGTATGTGGTTTCTCTGAACACGCCATGCTTGTTTTATTTACTCAGATGCTCCCTTCCCATTGTCAATATCTGCTCTGAACTTTTCTAGTAGAGCCAGGCCCACCTGTTTGTAAAATAGCTCACTGGCATAAAGCAAAGAACACATTGTAGCTCAGCACATCCAAGAAACTCAGCTTTAAAAATATTATGTTAAAGAATTTAACTGCATAGTTCTCCTAGGAACCAGAGTCATTAAAAAATAATTTGGGATTGCAATCACATGCAAGTCCACTACTTTTGTTCTCATTTTTATTTTTTGGATCCATATAAATATGCTTTAAAAAGAATCCTAGTGCACATACATGTATAACTGATTCACCTTGCTGTACATCTGAAACTAACACAACATTGTAAATCAACTATACTCCAATAAAACTTTTAAAAAGGGAATTCCCTGGCAGTCAAGTGGCTGGGACTGCAATTTCACTGTTGAGGGCCCAGGTTAGATCCCTGGTCAGAGAACTAGAATCCCACAGACCGCATGGCTTAGCCAAAAAAAAAAAAAGAGGGACTGAAAAAAAAAATTAAACTTCCATATTAACACACATGACAAAAGCCAAATCCTTAACTTATTTACCTTGCTGCAGTTCAAGGACATCCCAGATAGCCCTCTTTTAAGAAGAGAGACAGACTACATGGTGAAGTCTTGCTAGGGTAAAGAAGATGAAGATTTCTTTGTCTCAGCATCTTAAGACAAGCCTATAAACACACCTTGTCCAAGTGGAAACCAGGATCGATTTTCCAACTAGTTATTATCTCACACTAGGGTGAGAAGGAAGAGCAGGAAGGAAAATATTGAGAGAAACAGCTCTGAGTCCTGGAATTAAACCGCACTAATTGTCCCTGAAAGAGATAATTAACACAAGCAATTAACTGCCAGGGCCTCTGAATTATGTCAACAGCACAGCCATCGAAAAAAGGCATTCTCTGACCTTAAAGGCCTTGTAAATCTATCATTGTCCAGCACTTGCCAAAGAGCTCTTCCAAAGCTATCATACTTTAGATATGGTGGGTACTGCAGTGGACTCAGATGGACTGAGTGTAGGATCAAGGAAGTCTGAAGTCAGAAGGAAGCTTGGAAATCATCTAGCAAATTGGCAGCATATGGGCCAAATCTGATCTCTTAAGGTGTTTTGTCTGGCCTGCCCAATTTTTTATTTTATTTTATTTTATTTATTTTATTTCTAGCCATTTTGAATGAATTGCCAGTGTTTGCACATCAAACTCTGAATTTCTGGATTCTCTTGAAAACTCAGAAGATCTGGTCCTTGTTCTTATGTAACAGTTGGCTGGAACGGAGGAGCTCTGGCCCTCGTTGAATGGGTCTCCAGTTCCTTCCACTCCCTCTCATCTCCCTGACACAGGACCAAGGTTGACTTGCACTGAGAGTCTCACCTGTGCTTTGCCCACCTCCCACCCTGGTCTGCTTTGCTCCTCTACGATGTCCGTCTGCCCTGGGTGAACCTTGTGAGCTTGCCGCCACCAATCTTAACAATTCTTCATTTTCCTCCTCCGTACGAGGAAACTGCAGTTTTGAGATGTCTCATTAGGGGGGAGACTGGTCTCAAGAGCCCTTACTGACCCATCCAGCGAATGGCCATCTATTTCCAATCCTGCTGTTCTCAGGCTCAGAAGAGAAAATAGTGGAATTCGTAAATCATTCAGAGTCTGAGAAAAGATCTAAAGATTTAGCAGAGTCAATATAGGCAAAATGAGGGCCAGACACTTAGAAGGTACCATCATTTCCCTTTATCCCACACTCATATCATGTTCCCTATGCTGTCAGCCTCTTGTTTCAGCTTATCTTGATTCCACACAACCCACATCCCACAAAGCTCGGTCCAAGGAGTAGTGGTGAAGTTCTGGTGAAGAAATCTCTGATGATGCTATCTATGCTGGTGTGTCCTCTTCCTTAGCATGTGTTTTACATAACTTGTACATGATTATATAGACTCCAATCTGTTGTCTGAATATACACTTTCAGCATGTCGTGTACAAACTAGTAGATTTGCTATATCACTTTCAGAGTAAAAACTCAAGACACATGGTAATATATATGGGATGCTGAAATACAAAAAGATCTGCTGCATTTGGGGGACTTGCTGGGAAGATTGAAAAGAATATATGGAACTGACACTCTTCCAGGGAATCTGGCAGGTCTGGTCTTTGTATTTAAGGCTGCTACGTTCACTAATGTTTTTCTCATCTCATATCCCATCTCTTCTCAAAGAGCGTAAGAGTTTCTTTTGAGTGGGTCATAAAAGTACAAGGTCATGTAATAGTCCGAAGATGTGTTAAAACATTGAAATATGTGCCATCACTGAATCTGTAAAATTAATCAGAATGATGGCTAATGTAACGGATAATGGTGACTATGGTTAACAGACTGCATTACATATTTGAAAGTTGCCAAGAGAGTAAATCTTAGAAGTTCTCATCACATACCCCCAGAAATTGTAACTATATGTGGTGATGCATGTTAATTAAACTTACAGTGGTGATCATTTTACAGTATACACATATTTAGAATCTTTAAGTTGTACACCTAAAAGTAACACGTTATTTGGCAATTGCATCTCAATTAAAAAAGTAAAATAAAATCAGAATGACAGAAATGAGGATGCAACGAAAAAATAAACACTTCTCCTATAGGTAGCAGGCCCAACTTCTAACTACTGTTAATAACACTTATCATACACTATGTCCCTGCCCAAAGGATAACTCTCAAGACAGACGTCTTGGGTTCAGATCCGGGTCCTGCCATTTACTTAGCTAAGTGACCTTATCAAAATTCTCAGATTAAGAAAAAAATTATGCCTCCCTAGATAAAATAAGGTATGTGGCTCAGCTGACATATCGTGTTTAATAAAGATGAATTAGTAGTAGTAGTAGTAATTGAAACAGTGAACAGAAAATGGCTTTACTCTGCATAGTGGCCCAGGAAAGTGGAGGTGTTTTCCTATCCAAAGTTTTAATCAAACTAAAAGTTGTTATACCATAAGATTACAGATTCGGGGGAAAAATAATTATTAGATTTGAATAAAGCATTGAATGCTATTTGAAATTACACTTTTACAGAAACATTTATAGGAAGCAATTACCATGAAGATTTTATTCACGTACTTGTTTAGGGGACGCTCACAAAATTGAACTTCAAAGAATAAACTACAGTTAGGGATGTTAACATTGTTGGTATAAATGCAATAACAAGGATCAATCACATTGTAATTTCTTAGCCTGGCTTGTGTTTCCCATAATCTAGCCCCAGCCTGCCTCCCAGCCTTATCTATCTTAAATTCCAGGCTCTGGCCACTCCAAACTGCTCTGCTATGTTTGAACACACCAGACTTCCACACCTCAGTGCTACGCCCTTGTTCCAGCAGCCCTCCTTTCCATCAAGGAAATCCTCTTCCTTCTTCAAGTCCCAGCTCAAGTGCTACACCCACTGCACAACTTTTCTCAGTCTTAACCTTGAATGAACCTCTCCTTTTCTCTGCCATTCACTAGCACACAATTGATGTCACTGCTGTGTGACTCCATTTTTACTATTCTGTATTATAGATATTTGTAAATATGCCTATCTTTCCCACCAGACTAAACTCTTTGAAGGCCGGGGTCATGTGTTCTTTCCTTGAACTCAGCTTTAAATCACAGTTCAATACTTTGATGTCTACAAAGAACCTCCCAAAGAAAAGGCCAACTAGCTTAAAATATATGCATTCTTGCAATCTTTAATTTAAATTAAAGTCACTAGGTGATACTTTCTTGCAAAGCTATAGTTAAACAAGCAAGACATTGTTTCTTTTGTGCTTTCCCACTGGCTTTCACCGAATTTCAGGGTATGAATTAAGTTTGAGATAGCTCGCCTGAGAAAAAGACTACAAAAGCTAGGGGTTCAAAAGATTGAGGTGAGAAAATAAAGCCTGAAAATCTGACTACATCTGTCTAATTGTCACCCTCTAGCTCTAGTTTCATGACCAGTCCACCCCCAAAGCACCATGATCTGCCCTGATACAGATTCAGACACCAACCAATGCACACCAATCGCCACCATCTTTCCAGAGTCACAATCAGAAGTCAGCAAAGATTTCCTAGTGTCCAGATCTACCTCTACATATCTTTCGTCCTTCCCTATATTCATTCCGCAGTCATGAAGGGTCCTTGTGACCCCTCTTGCCTACACACAAAACAGAAGAAACAGAGAAGAATGTTCTCAGTGCTGCTAAAAGTATGAGTTGTTGCAAAATTGCAGGTTAAGCTATTTTATATAATTTCCACTTCCCAGGGCCTTAAAGATTTTTTTTTTTTAATTTCTAGCAATGATATGAGTAACCCTGGTATGTGGATCCACAAGGTATTTAAAAGAAGATGTAATCCTATAATGAATAAGCGGTGCTTTCACTTTAGAATCTTCTCTATCTTCCTCAGTCCTCTGCCTTAACCAGTCAGAACAATTTCTCACAGCTGAAGTCAAGTCAAATCTAAGAAACTTAGGACATACCAACTTAACAGGCTTTGATGGAACAACTGAAAATCCTACTGGGGGGGGAGGGAGAGGAACCCACTTGCAATCTGAACTAGTATCCAGGTAATTCAAGATTTAAAAAATACACCCAAACTAACTGTGACCCAGGAGATTGATCCCCCAAAATATTATATTAAATAACTTACTATGTAAGTATATGTGTAGTTACTGTAAATCCTACCTAAACCTCCGGGAGGGATTGCCTTGGGCTGGATTAGACATGGCATCCTAAGAAGCACTGATCTGTTTTTGATGACCAAGTTTTTAAGTAGCTTTCAGCTCTTTCCGAAGCCTCTGGGAGCTGCTGAAGCTAGAGCAGATTACCTGGGGCGAGCCACACATGGAGCGCGAAGCACCAAGTCCTCCCCTCAGGTTCCCGCTCTGTGTCCAGGTGGCCGAGGCGCCCGTGCCTCCTGCGCTCGCCCGAGCTGACCCCGCGGTGCTGAACCTGGCGCCGCGGCGCAGAATCCGCCCGCCCCGCGCGCTGCTTTCCTCCCAGCCCAGGAGCCCCCGGGGCGCCCCAATGCCATCCTCCCGGGTCCACCTGCGTGCACCAGCTCCCAACCAGGGCACTTGGAGGCCTCGCTGCCCTCTGGGAAACTGGGGCTCACCTGGGTCGCTTCTCCCGCTTGCCCCCACCCCCTGCTCTGCCACCAGCAGTGCCAGAAGCTGTCTCGGGAGTCCCGGAGCAGATTTCTCCCCTGAGCCCAACCTGAGGGCACCGTCCCCCCTCCAGGGCCCCCTTTCTCCCTCTCTCTCGTCCAACTCCGCGCAAAATGCCGCCCTCAGAGCCCCGGGAAAACTGGCCCGCTGCGAAGAAGCACCCCACCAAAGGGTGGGGGGGTCACGGGGCGAGCGCGAGTGCATCGAGGACACTCTCAGCCCCCGACACACCCTCCAAACCAGAAACCGGTTCCGTGCTGCTCGGCCGTGGATGACAGGGTCGCCGCCGCCTCCTCCCACCGCTCCGAGACCGAGGAGTTACTTCTCACCTCCGGGACTCTAGGCAGACGGGGGGCCGCCGGCCACTGCGACCCGCCCCGGGAGCCCCAGCCCTTTACCTGGGTACCGGCCTCGGCGGGGTCTCCGGGGCGCAGCACAGGGCGCAGTGCCCTGGGCGGGTGGTGCGGGCGGGACCTCGGCCGCCGCTCTCCCCTGCAGCTCCGGGCCTGTCGGGCGGCTATTTATCCGGGGGCCCGGCCCCGGCCCCTGCCGGAGTATTGGGCAATCGGTCCCGCTACGCGCGGCCCCGGGAGCCGCCGCCCTCTGCCCCCGCCGAGCCCCGCGGCAGCGGCGGCGGCGGCCACATGGAGGGAGGGAGCCGGCCCCTCCTGTGGGCTCCACCTTCCCGTCCTCCTCCTCCTCTCCTCCTCTCCTCCTCCTCGGGAAGTTATTCCCTGTGTTTCCCCACCCCCCCACCGTCTCTCTTCTTCGCGGGGCACCCCGGCCAGTCTGAACCGGTTGTGACTGAGCGGGTGGCTGAGGGAAGGAGGAGGAGGCGGAGGAGATGGGCGGGAGGGCGCTGCTCCTGCTCTCGCGGCTCCCGGCCGGGTCAGGCCGGCCAGGCGGAGGGAGGGCACCGCGGGGACCGCGGCCCCGGCCCGGCCCCGAGCCACCAAGGCCGCGGGCGAGCTGGCCACCGCCGGCCAGGCGCCCTCTCGGTGCGCACACGCGCGCGGCCCCCGGCGCCTCTGTGCCTTCGCCGCCCGCCGCGTGCCCACGGCCGCCCGCCCAGGACCGTGCGCATTCGGAGCGAGCCCGGGTCTGGAGATGAGGGCGAGTTCCCCCGGGTCTCCCAGGCTCCTGGGCCGCCGGGCGCCCTCCTGGCCGGAGCTGTGTCCCCAGCTGGCAGTGATCCCAGAGAAACGGGCACCAGAACTTTGTGAAGTCGGTGCTCCTGGGCAGTGAGGAGTGAGGATGCCAAGTGCTGTCCTTTGTGACAGCTCCCTGGAAAGGGGGAGGTGCCCCTGAAGTGCACAGAGTGTGCTGAGGGAGAGAGGCTGATGTTCGGTCTGTATGGCAGGTGGGCTGCACTAACAATACACTCCTGTCTTTAGCTGAAAGGTAATGGGCGTGGGTGCCGAGATTCCCACAGTCACTGCGGCAGACTGGGGACAGTCCATAGGTAGGTACCTGGGGTTAACCAGGTGTGGCAACCCCCTAAAATGATGTGTACTTTTTGTGTTCCTGTGTAGATAGGTCTTTTTGAGAAGGGACATCATACCTTCTACTAGCTTCTCAAAGGGGGCTGGGACCACCCATCACCGAGATGAAAATTTCTTTTAGACGCTGAACCTCCTCTAGTTCTGACCTAGACAAAGACCCTACACCTTGCAAAGGGTTGGTTTCTGAAACCAAATCAAGCTGCATAAGCTTCCTGAGCCTCCGTTTTTCATCTTGCCGGCATCCAGGAGTATACATGAGATGAGAGTTCCCAAAAAATCTGTGGACCCTGGCCACACTGGTGAGTGTTCTTACAGATAGGAAAATAGCAGTTCATCTATTTGCCTCGCATCATTCCTTTCCACCCAATTTACTGACTTTCATTCAGGTTATGGGGAAGAGAATGGCCAGTGCTGATTGATATTATTTTGTTTTGTCCTAAGAAGTGGAAAGATTAGGGGGAAGAAAAGTAACAGTAAGAATCAGAGGAAAGTGGTCCCAGAAATAGTTTCTGGAAGTAAAAATGGAGAGGTGATGCTGTCAACATCACCTTATTTCTGAGGAGAGGGGATACCACAGGGGCTTCTCATCCCCTTCTATTTTTTACCTAGTTTGCGGTTACTCAAGTGCGTTCACTTTGTAATGATGCTTTGACCTGTACACTGGTCATTTGTATTTTTCTCTACATATTTCAATAGAAGATATTTTTAGAAAGTTTTTTCTTTGATTCAAATACCCCCTAACCACCAGAGCAAATATCATCTTGATGGTTGAACCAGTCAATACATATGAAATTATATTTGGGGGACAGGGAAACCGCGCTTGAAAAATATTTCTGGGCTCACCTGTTGGTTTCTAAAGTTGCCATATCCCTGTGCTCATCTTCACCTAGTTTTCCCAGACTTCTTTTAAAGAGAGTGTATGACTAGCATTCCCATGTCTGCTCAGCCAGTCCGTGCCTATCAACTAAGAACTGAAAATTAAGCTCATTCCTACACACAGTGTGGTTCCAACTCTAGTGTAAGACTGGATCCCGGGGATCAAAAACTCAAATGGCCGGGGGTCCAGACTCATAATGTCATGAATGAAGTGGACAGAATGCAGCCTGGAGAACACAGGGAGCATGGAAGCTGGCCCGGGGTTGAGGGGGTGGGGTGGGGTGGCAGGGGCCACTTGACTCAGGAAATTTATTGCCTGGATGGAATGTGAAAATTGCCCCCACCTCCTTGTGAAGGTTTATTGTTCAGTCACACCTCAGCAGAGCATTTAGACATGCAAGAGAATTCAGAAATCTAGTCCAAACTTGATACTTTACCTAGAATGGAATTTGAAGCCAGGGATGAGTTCCTGATCAACCCCTGCCCCAGGACAGAGCCAGGTGGGGAGCAGTTTTCACAAACAGAGACTCTGCTATCTCCTTTACTTTTTGAAGCAATCTCAAGTGGTTAAGTACGTTGGCTCCATTTCACAGATGAGAAAACTGGAGTTGAGAGAGGTTGTTACTTGCTAAATCCCTCTATCGGTAAAGACCAAAATGACCTCCTGACCACTCAGAATTTTTATTCCCAGTGATGTGAAGATGCAAAATCTGCTTGTGAGGTGAGGGTCAGAGAAGTTCCATATTGCTGCCTCTACAGTTCTGTGCAGCCCCTGCCCTTTGGGCCCAGAAGTTGGTATACTTTCAACAAGATGGAGTGAGAGTAAAAGGTGGGTTGTGAAATAAACCCGATTTTTTTTTTTCTGTACAGAAGGGAATTTATTAATACAAATAATTGAACGATTCAAAGGAATAAACCCGATTTTAATGAGCCTCCCTTGGGAAGAAAGAGACCTAAGGGAAAGCATTTAAAGAAAAATTTATATAGAGGTGGTGCCCTGAAGGAAGGCATTTGTTTTTTGCCCTGTGTTATCATTACGGAACATTTGTTAAGAAGTCTGTGATTTGTGAAATATTCTAAGGTCGCCCCTTCTTAGCCTATCTGCTGCCTCAAGCTTTTAGAGAGTAAGGCAGAGAAATTAACCTGAAATCACTCTGTGGTCTTCAGCCCAACAAGGAAGCCTGAAACACGGAGGGCAGAGTTGGTGGGGGAGGGTTAGGACACTGCACAGCCCCTGAGACACTGGTCCAGCACCTGCCCTGCTGACCATACTTCCCTTCCCGACTTATTTCATCAGGGCAGGTTTCTTCTCTTTTGTACATCTTGTTCTTCCCTTGTTTATGAATGACAGCACAGCTACATAGACACTACAGTGTGACATAAAAGTAACTAAAAAAAAATAGACTTTAGAGTTTTTATAGCAGTTAACTCAGAGATCTAAAGAACATTCTATTAATTCTCTTTCATTCACTCACCCTCTAACAGGTAAAAGATCAGAAAATAGTAGAAATGGATTAATCCTTTCCAATCATGCTTACAGAGCTTTTGTTGAAAAGGACAAATTTCCAAATGTCAAAAGTGACCCGAAGGACATATGTTATCTTTTTTTTTTTCTTGCATTCCTCCAGAATATTTTTTCATCTTTTTTCTTGCCTTTTCTTTAATCATGCTATCTGGCTTAAATGCTTTTTAACCTTAGAGGAAGTGAGGAGAGAGGGGTAAATGCTATTCTTCGAGTGCCTGGTAATTGCCAAGAACTATGCTATCTCATTGACTCCTGAAAGCAATCTCATGTGGTTAAGTATTGTTATCTTCATTTTATAGATGAGGAAACTGGAATTCAGAGAGGTTAAGTTACTTGCTGAGTCACTCAATTGGTAAGTGATGGAGTAAGATTCAGGCCCTGGTCTGGCTGGTTTCTAAGCCTGTGCTCTTCCCAATCTACCTTAGAAAAATGAGTCAAGGCTGGTACGAGCTAATGGAGGACTGTCTTCTCACTTGCATTAACTCACCTAAGGCTCACAATAAACCTAAAAAGTAGGTGCTCTTATTAACATCCTCGTTTTGCCAGTGATGAAAATGAACTAGAGAGAAGTTAAATAATTTGCCCCCAATCACACAGTTAAGGAAGGGTAGGCTAGGGTTCAAATCCAGGCATCCAGGCTACAGAGAACCATGCTTTGAATCACCACCCTGTCTCATGAAAATGAAAATCAGCAATTAAAAATTACGTGTCCTTCTGGAGGGTGGGGGGTTGGGCAGGACACATATACACACCTTTCACTTTACATCCTTCAGACCTGCATTGCGTGGTTTCAAGGCCATAACCAAAAGCAACCTACATCTTCACACATACTGTTTCCAAAACACCCAGTTTATCTCCAGGTGTTGGATTGACAGCATCCTTAATGTGCTCACTGTCTGTTTGCAAGGCGAAACTATAAACTCCTGAGAGTAGGTACCAGATTTGTCCTGTGCATCACTGTTTTCTAGAGGACAGTGGCAACAAGAATAGAACTTTGCTTAATGAGTTTTCATGGAATGAAGGAATGAATGATTAAACAAGCAAAGGAATGAATGCATGCTCAAACTGTCAGTAATATATATATATTTTTTGTTTGGTTGGTTGGTTTGGTTTGGTTTGGTTTGGTGGCACCACACAGCATGTGGGACCTTGTTCCCCAACCTGGTATAGAAGCTGTGCCCCCTGTATTGGAAGTCGGAATCTTAACCCCTGGACCGCAGGGAAGTCCCTGTCAGTAATATTATTGCTACAGTAGATCATTGAAATTCTTCAGTTGCCTTGCCCTGCCAAGCTCTATTCTATTCTAAGTAACTATTACCATCATCTCATTGAATCCCATAGAGCAACTACTACCTTTTACTCATTTTATAGTTTGGAAAATAAGGCCTCCGGAGGTTAAGTGAGCTGCCGGAAGTGAGGGCACCAAAGCGGCAGAGAGAGGAGGTAAGCACAGGCAGTGTGAGTCCAGGGTGCACACTGGTAGGGCTAGGCTGTGTGGCCCTTCACCGTGCTCGTTCTCAGCTTGTTCGAGCCCAGGATCAGCCTCAGTGCTTGGCACACAGTAGACACTCCATGAACGTACTGAAGGACAGAAGGAGGAGGTTTGCTTACGTGTCCAGAACAGTTTAAGGCCGTTTCCCACATTTGAATTCACTCATGACATTTGTATCTTACAAATTAAACGTGTATGACCTATGATGTAATCATACTAGATAACAGATTACCACCGAAGGGTTTACTCCCAAAGGTAGGCTGTCCAGTTTAAATGTACGAATGGATCTAGTTTCTTCTTATGAAAATACAATTGATGAATGTTATTTTAAAACGATCGTAAGACCACTGAATTGAATCTTTTGTGAAGCAGTGCCAATTTTTTAAATATGCCTCTGCCTCCGTGTCTGACTTATGTGTATTACGTAACAAAGTTTCAGACAGGTCCAAACAATATTTCAGTTCAATGTGGCAAGCTTTAGCCTTCTTGTCTTCTTTGTTACATGACATAGGAGAAAAAGCGTGACCTCTACTCTATGTTCACGGTTTGTTTCGTCCAAAATTTGTGAGCAGTCCAAATAGTTTCCCCCATGGTTTCAGCAAGTAAACATTTTTTTTTATTTTGAAAATATGGTCACTTTAGATCTATTTAACATGTTGCAACTTTGGTTTGTTGGGTAAAATTTAGAAGATGGTAGCTAAGCCATGAACCTAAAAGTTATAAAGAAAAAATATACCGTACAGGGAAAAATGTAAAGTCAAACATGTTCTGTAAGAGTTTACCATAGACGGAAATTGTTGCAGGTGGAATCAATCTGATAGAATGAATGGATTTCCCCCCCTCTGCCCCACAGCTGTGCACACATAGAAAGGCTTGCTCACCCCTATCCCTACCACCCACCACACTGTAGAGCTTCTTATACTTTCCCATCAATGTACTTGGGAGTTATTTCAAACCATAGACAAAACAACCAGCTGTAGAAGTAAAGTGTGTTTGAGAGCTTCTGCTTGATTTTAAAGAGGCATGTGAATACTTTCTACTCAATAGCCATGTGTATTTTAATATCATTGTAATGTTCAATACTAATAATTATCTATTTAAATATTTCCTATTAATAACTTTTCAGATTAACAATTTAATAATAACTCAGATTTTAAGCAATTACTATATACACTGTATTGTCAAGGTCCAGCCAGGAAACAGAATTTATCCCAGATAGCCAAGTGAAGGAATCTTAAGGGAAAGAATATCTATAGGGATGTGGACAACATTAAAGGAATAAACAAGAGACACTCAGACTGGACAGCAGGAAGCTCCTAGGCTCTAAATAACAAAGGGAAGACCTAGAGCAGAACCTGCAAAGGAGGGACCATCTGAAGGGAGCTGGAATTGGGAAAAGATATCATTTTATTGCCAGAGACAAAGAATCAAAGTGAGTGTGGAGAGAATACCTCCACCTCTCTCTTTGCTCTCAAATCTTTTGGTGGCACCTGCCACTGGCCAAAGCCAGGCAGAAGCCAGGCACAAAGGGAGCCCAGGAAATGCTGCCCACCAGGGGTCAGCCTCCTGAGCCCAGAGCAGGGCAAAGAAGGCAGGCACTGGATTGGGCTGGGGAGAGAGGCAGAGGGAGAGTGACCAGAACCACCAGGTACTGTGCTAAGCACTTTGTATACATGTATCTAACCTTATGAAGTAGGTATTATTTCCTTCATTTTACAGACAAAAAAACAGAGGTATGCAATTTCAAGCCAGGCTGACTCAGTTCTGTGCTCTTAATCACTACACTATTTAACCAAACAGTATTAAAAATAATGCCTTAAAATTACCTACCTAGTTTAAAAACAACAACAATAAAATCTTAGCTTGAAAATAAATGCTCTGCGTTTGCCACATGACTGACTTTACCATTGTTACTTTGATCAATTTGCCTTAATCTCATCAGCAATTTACCTTAATGGTGCATCTCACGCATTTGATGTCGATTCTGTGATCTGCAACCCATTTCTTGAATCCTGGAAATGTGTCTCACTTGTTGTCTATAACATAAATCTCCATGCATGGATTACAGGCTATACTGTCAATTCTTACTTATTCACTCATCAAATAATTCTTAATCATTTATGCTGGGTCAGACATTATATGGAAACAAAGGGTCTTGCAATCTAGGAGGAAAGACTGTCAGGTGAGCAATCACTAGGATATGCTAAGTATCTCCGTCGAGGTACTTGAGGTACTTGTAGAGAACAGAGAGGCGGAAGCACTGCTTGGGTTGAAGGAGTGCATTCCAAGACTGGGGGAAGAGCATTTGCAAAGCCTTAATGGAGTCCCAGGCTAGGGAACCACAATGGATAATTACAAACGATCCAAGGTTAGAGTACTTGGGGGAAGTGGGAGGTAAACAGGAATAGGGCTTTCCATTGTTGGGAACACCTCCCATCTCTTCGCAGGACAGCATAAGTGGAGAGCCGGGGTGGACTCCAGTCCACTTGGAGATCTAGCTGGCAGGGGCTACCTTGCTTCATCAGGAAAAGAGTAAGCACATTGCTTCATCAGGAAATGAATGAGCTCTGTCTATTTTCTTCATCCTTGCAGGGTTTTGTTCAAGACTCAAAGTCCCAGAAGAAAGAGTGTGACTGGCCCAGTTCGGACAATGTAACCATCACTCAGAGGAAGACAAGGCACTTTGAGAGGACTCTCCAAAAGCAAATTGGGATGTTGACTAGCCTAAACACAATAAATATCCTCTACAGTGGGTTAGACCCCATGTCTCTATATGAAAGCATTCTCCAGGAAGGAAAGAGGGACCACTGAAGGATTCTAAACAGTGGATGAGGGGGTTGGCTTTGTGTTTCAGAACCATCAGTCTTAGAAACCATGTTGGAAGATGGACTGGAAGAGAAAGTGGTCAGAGGCTGATTTAACAGCTGAGGCAAAAATATATATTTGAAAATTTAACCCCTAGAAAGTTTTGCAATAAGGAGACAAATTTGAAAGATTAAGAAGTGCTGTGTTGGGACTTCCCTGCTGGTGCAGTGGTTAAGATTCCACCTGGCAGGTGCTCTAGAGCCCATAAGCCACAGCTATTGAGCCCATGTGCTGCAACTACTGAAGCCCATGCACCTAGAGGCTGTGCTCCGCAACAAGAGAAGCCACTGCAATGAGGAGCTCACTCACCACCATGTAGAGTGGCCCCTGCTCACCGCAACTAGAGAAAGCCCATGTGTAGCAACAAAGACCCAATGCAGCCAATAAATAAATAAATTAATTAATTATTTTTAAAAAAGAATCTGCCTGCTAATGCAGGGGACGTGGGTTTGAGCCCTGGTCTGGGAAGATCCCACATGCCGCAGAGCAACTAAGCCCGTGTGCCACAACTACAGAGGCTGTGCTCTAGAGCCCATGAGCCACAGCTGTTGAGCCCACGTGCCACAGCTACTGAAACCCACATGCCTAGAGCCTGTGCTCCGCAACAAGAGAAGCCACTGCACTGGGAAGCCCTCACACCACAATGAAGAGTAGCCCCCACTCGCAGCAACTAGAGAAAGCGTGGGCACAGCAACAAAGACCCAATGCAGCCAATAAATAAACAAGTAAATAAATAAATTTATTTAAAAAAAAAGAAGAAAAGAAAAAGACGTGCCATGTAACGGATGGGTGTGGGGATTAGTGGAAAGAAAGTTTGGGGATGGCTTCCAGGAGGTTTCCCGTAAGAGCTTATAAAGAATTGCTGTAAAATTAGGGAAGTGTGCCTCACACTGCAGGATCCTCTAGAATAGTCCGGATTTCAAATATTGTATCTCATTGTTCCAATAAAACATAAAAAATTTCCAAGAAACTCCAATTAAAAAATATATTTTCAAGATTTCTTTTGCAATTGGATATGATACAAAGTTCTTTTGTCCGACTCAAATTTCCTGATTTGTTGTTTGGATAATATGATCATAGGTGAGTGAACACATGCAACAGAAACAAAAAGCAGGAAACCTATTCAATACCAGTATTGTGAGTAGTGGTGCCTGCAAAGTACATGCCAAAGTTTTACTGGAAAAAGGCTTGTCCTAACTGAGAAGGATCAGGGTTGATTATTAGGTTAAAGAGACCTTAGAAGGAAGGGACCAGATCCTTTGGCAGCAACAAGCAAACATCAGTGACACCCCAGATGTAGAGCTGGCTCAGACAGAGGCATGCCAAAAGTGCTAATATCCACAACCAAATCCATCAGTCTGTATATAAAGAGAAACTATTACATTTCTAAATCTGGAATGGTGTGACCCCCAGTACAAATACTTGGGTTAATTACACAGACCCTGGCACCCACCAATCATGGACAACAACTGCAGGCATTTCCTTCCACTGAACTTGGTCTACGAGACATCCTTGGAGGCCCAAAGAGGCTGCTTCTTGGTATTTCAACACTCCCAGGATACTTTGTGTCTTAGTTTCACACAGTCATGAATGCTTCTTTAGAGATTGCTGAATTTGAATCAGAGTCTTAGAACTAGAAGAGGCCTTGAGGATTAGCACATAGAACCTTATACTCACTGTAGCATTTAATCTACTAATTTTTCAGGCAAAGAAACAGAGGGTCCGAGAGGTTGAATGATAAGAGGTAGAGAGAACAGAGGCTAAGAGTACACAGCTTGAAGTCAGGCTACCGATTAGCTCTGTAACTTTTATGAGGTTCCTTCTCCTCTCTGTGCCTGTTTCTTCATCTGTAAACTTGGGAGAGTAACACCTATCTCATATGGTAGCTGAGAAGATTCAGTGAACTAAACCAGACAAAGTGCTCCGCACAGCCTAACACGTAGCAAGTGTCATACAAGTACTTGTATTCACAAATATCCCAAAGAACCCCACTACAACTACGAATCTGATCCTACCTTTCCCATACACAGTGAGAAGAAAATTCTACCCACTGACAGATTTACAATGATTACAAGTAGTTGTTCATATATAATATCCTTTAAAGATGTCTCATCAAAACCTGCATCTGAGTTCTAGAAATCCACTCAAGAAGAGCTCCTGTAGTGATAAGTAGGTATGAGGGCCAGCCCAGGAAATCAACAAAGTTCAGTGGCCAACAAAGTCTAAAAATTAACCTTTTTACCAAGTAGACCTGAATCACTCCTCGGGTGTCACCCTTACCCCACATCACACCAATATTTGTACAACTTGAGTCCATCTTCTGTCAACTATGGTCTTAATGAACTGAATTGGATTTTGACTTAGATGTCATTCTTGGCAAAGCTGTTAGTTCAACTTTTCTTTGGCTGGTCAAGATTATTTTTTCAACAAGTTCTTTAGCCAACCAGTATACCACCATCAAAATCAAGAAATGAATATTGCTGTAGGTGGGAAAAGAAATACTGAATGGAACTCCTGTCATGCTAATTATAATCTATAACACGTTTGATTCGCTAAGTGTGGCCAAAGAGTATATTTTATAAGGAAAAGTTTGCAGCTGATGAATACCAAAGACCAAAAACTCAATCTGCAAAGAGACTGCTTATGGAAAATGAGCTACAAGGATCATTTGCACTACAAGGTACTCCTCCAACCACACGACTAATAAAGCAAAACATCTAGAATCAAAAACAGCATGGGAAACATCCAGCACCTCAAAGATGCATGGCTTAGAGCAGGTATTCAGTGAAAACTAATTGGATAAATCTAATCTCTCCATCAATGAAAAAAATATCTCATATTAACTTGGATCTTTATTATCTGACCTAAGGTACTTGAAAGAAGTGTGAGGACTTTCTTTTTTCTTTTTTTTTTAATTCTTTCATCTTTATTGGAGTATAACTGCTCTACAGTATTGTGTTAGCTTCTGCTGTACAACAAAGTGAATCAGCTATATGTATACATATATCCCCATATCTCCTCCCTAACCCATCCCTTTAGGTCTTCACAAAGCATCGAGCTGATCTTCCTGTGCTCTGTAGCAGCTTACCACTAGCTATCTATTTTACATTTGGTAGTGTGTATATGTCAATTGATACAGCCACTATAGAGAACAGTATGGAGGATCCTTAAAAAACTAAAAATAGAACTACCATATGACCCAGCAATCCCACTACTGGGCATATACCTAGAGAAAACCATAATTGAAAAAGATACACGTACCACAAACAATCCATCAGCCTTCTCCTTGACTTTATGATTGTTGCATATGACAGGCTAGTACTTTTCCTGCTTACTCCATTTTAAGAATGTTTCTCTCCTAATCATCCTTCTTCCATACTGCCTTGCCAAGGGTTGTCAACTTAGAGTCACAGTTAAAAGGGAAATGAATTAGTATAAGTCCCTTCTAAAGACTGGTTAAATGCCAGTGTGACTTACTGTCCTGGGACATGTCACATATTAACCTCTGTAACATTAGGGAGATTCACAACACTTGAGATATATTGTTTGATAAAATTGTAGGTATCTTAACATAGCTAGTCTCTATCCAGTGAGATTATAGCCAAGTTGTACATTTGATTATGAGGCTTTCTATTTGACTTTTAAACTAACTTTTCTTTATTATGTAACAGCAATTGCCTTTGGACTATAGTATCTTGTTTTCTCTTTATTTATGTTTAGGGTTCTATTTTAATTTTTTTCAATGTAGAATATTGTGTTCTAAACCTTAAAACAACAGAAGAAAACTAAATGTCCTCCAAATTAAAACAGAAATGAGTTACTATATTTGTATTTATGGAGAATTAAGTTGGTATGATAAAAAATAAAAAAATCATACATGAAAAAAACAAAAACCAAAAAGATACATGTGCCACAGTGTTCATTGCAGCATTGTTTACAATAGCCAGGACATGGGATGGAACCTAAATGTCCTTCAACAGGTGAGGACTTTCTTATGTAATTAACTCTTTGATGTGAAATGGGTAATAAGGAGCCCAAATAATGAACTCTGATTGCTAGACAGCATAAAATAGAGATTTAAAGAAAACAGAGGAAAGTTTTAAAATTTAAATCAAGAGAAAGGGAACAGAATACTTTCATCTTTAGCCTTTATTTCATAACCTACCTGTTTAACATTTGAAATCCTAAGGATTATCGGAGTGACAAAACTTCTTTTTCCTTTAGAGATCAAGAGAAAACCTTTTCAAGGATTATAGATATGGGGCATCTGCTTTGTAAAATAGTCCAGCAGTTCCTCAAAAGTTTAAAGGAAGAGTTACCATATGACCCAATAATTCCACAGGTTGGTGTATACCCAAGAGAAATGGAAACATATGCCCTTGCAAAAATTGGTACATGCATGCTCATAGCAGCATTATTCATAATCAGCAAAAATAAAAACAATTCAAATATCCGCCTATTGATCAATGGATAAATAGAATGTGGTATATCCACACAATGGAATATTATTTGGCCATGAAGAAGCCAGGCATGAAAGGCTATATTTTGTATGATTCTTTTTATATGAAATGCCCATATAAAAAAACATAGATTAGTATTGCCTATGGCTTACAGGGGTGGTGGTTTGGAGGAGGTTAAGTTGGGAGAAAATGGGAAAAAACTGCTCATGGGCACTACTGGGTATGGGGTTTTTTTTTTAGGGTGATAAAATTATTCCAAAATTGATTGTGGTAATAGTTGCACAATTCTGTAAATATACGGAAAAAAAATCATTGAATTGTACATTTTAAATAGATTGATTGTATGGTATATGAAATATATGTCAATAAGACTATTATTAAAATAAGCTACAGCAGATGCAATTTTAGCTCTGCTTACAGTTTTTAAAAAAGCTGTCCTAAAAACACCGCTTTTTAATACATCTAGTAGAACCGTTACTGAGTCCAAGCTTGCTCTGCTCACCACACGACAGGCCAATGAATTAGGGACGAGGTGTTGAGGCAAGGAATACGACTTTATTCGGAAAGCCAACAGAGCAAGAAGATATCGGACTAGTGTCTGCAAAACAACATCTTATTGGGGTCTGGATACCAGTTTCTTTTACAGAATCAGAGAGGGAGAGGCGGTGAGGAAGTAAAGTAAGAAGGCAGAATAGAGAGGGAGAGGCCTGGGGAAGTAAAGTAAAAGGGCCATCAGTCTTGCAAAATGTCTCTCCGGGAATGACTAGCCTTGGGGAAGGGATATGTTAATTTCTTCTTTTCTGCAGCTATTCACAGGTGGGCAGGGTTCTCTGAGGCAGGCCGTTATGTATGATTATAATAACAAAAGCAACAAAAAGCAAAGGTTAAAGTCAAAGAAACAGATCCAACATGGAGTCCGATTTAACGCTTCCCTGTTACAGAACTACGAAGCTCCCTAGCATCGTGACAAGTTAGGGGCCAGACATGATCAGCCTGAAATAATCATGGAAGAATTGCAACCCCTGGAGAGAGGATTCCTTGTTTACTGTAAGTTGTGATGTGTACCATACAAAGGACATATTCTGCCATGAGAAAGTTTCCCTAAACCAGAGAAGTTATATAGAAGCTAGTTTTCATCAATCCTAAAAAATTAACTCCCCACTGCTTCACTAAGCTGTAGTCACACTGGCCTTGCCAATGTTTTGCTGAGTTCTACCTACCTCAGGGCCTTTGTATCTGCTGTTTTCCCCATAAGCAGTCCTCACTTGCCCCCAGATCTCCACCTAGCTGGCTCCCCATCAATCAAGCCTCTGCTCCAATGTCGCCTTCTCAGGAAAATTTCCTTAGCTCCTCCTACTTAAAATATTCTTCCCCCACATAAACCTTCTCTCTCATGGCTCCACTTTATTTTCTGCACAGCACTCAGCACTATCTGAAATTTTCACATGTTTATCAGTTTGTTGTCTTCCTCCCCCAGCAGAAGGCAAGCTCCATGAGGATGATACAGAGCAGGACCCTGTGGGCCTCCTGGGCACAATAGCCTTTTCTTGTCCTCCATCTCTTGATTACAGGAAATAGGCTTCATTCATTCATTACCTGAGTTCCAAGGAGCGGGTTCAAGTTGTTGCTAATCTGGGAAGGGAGGGGATGCAGAGATAAGGGAGGAGCAGTCAAGAAACAACAGTGCAGCCTTGGGGCAGGGTCCTGGTTCCCCCTCAAGGGATATACATAATGATATCTTTGAGCTGTTTTGCAGATGCTGAAAGCCCCACTAGATGGGAGAAGTTAATAGTATGCTGCCTACAAGCATGTAGACTCCAGACTGGGTGGAACCAGAAGGTTGATGATGTTGACTCCCACTTACCTCACCACCAACCCATCAGAACAATGTCCACAAGCTGAACACACCCTCCTCTTTGAACCATTACTGTAAAGCTCCTCACTACCCCCTGCAGTTTGGGACACACGGTTTTGAGGGCATTAGCCCACTGTGGCCCCTTTGTCTGGGAAAGCAATAAAGCTATTCTTTTCTCCTTTACCCAGAACTCTGAAAATTAATTCAGTGTTGGGGTACAGAGGCCAGGTTCAGCTTCAAGGACAGGGACCGAAATATTTCCCTGTGCCTACAGCACTATCGGATAGTCAGTGAGCACTTGATAAAGATTTATTGAGTAAATGATCTCCATGGGACAAGTTATAATCAACTTTGTAAACAACACCCAAAAGGTCAGGCTCTGTACCTTGAGATCACACCTCAGACAGGAGTCCAGGGACACTGACCCTTCAGAGAACAGTCTGTAGCCACCTCCAGGCTGAAAGGGCAAAGGGCTGAGGCTGAAAACCCATCTGGCCACTGAGAACTTCCCGAGCTCCTGCACTAATCTTCCCTCACCGTGGTCCCAGGTCAGGTGGTGGAGCTGCTCTGGGGCCTTTCCTGTGGGTTTATAAATAAGTCTGCACTCACTGCTGATCCCAGAGCGGCCCACATGGCACCTCGCCTTGAGCTTGCTCAGTGAGTAGGACCGCTCGCAGGAAGGGCAGCAGACAGTAGCCACGGAGAAGCAACCCAGGACAGCAGCCTGTGTCTGTGTGGTCACATGCGCACCACACGCTTCAGATCCTCTCCCAAAGAACCTACTGCACAGCACAGGGAACTCTGCTCAATATTCTGTAGTCACCTAAATGGGAGAAGAATCTCAAAAAGAATAGATACATGTATATGTATAACTGAATCATTTGCCGTACACCTGAAACTAACACATTGTTAATCAAGTCTCCTCCAATATAAAATAAAAACTAGAAAAAAAAAAAAAAAAAACTCAAAATCTTGACCCTGGTTTCTACAGAAGCAGCTCATCCCAATCATGCCCCAAAGTTAGGAACTATCCATGCTAACTTGACATAGCTACCTGGCTTCTTTTTCTTGTGAGTTATTTCATTTGAGTGTTTTATCAGCTGTACTGTACTTGTCACTCAATTCCAGGAAACATGTGTTTACCTCACCCAGGCTGCACACACACATAGGCCATGGATGTTGTCGCCATTGAGGAAAATAATCCTTTTCCCGTCCTACTGAAGGTCGTCACGGGTCCCCACTTCACAGAGCTCCTCCTGTCTTCTTGATGTTTATAACCATGTCTTAGATTTCGGGGATTCCTTTCTGTTATCTATCCTCCCATAAGTATCCATCCAGCTCATTTAATAGTCACAGTGTTTCTATGTGATAGGCAAAGCTGATGGTGTTAATGCCACTTTTGTTTTTTCCTTGGTTCTGTTTTGTTTTAACGCAGGAGGAGCAGGAGACCCAGAGAGGTTAAGAAACCTGCCCGGAGGTCACATAACCTGGTTTCAGTGCCAAACAGTAGGAACCCTAAGTCCATGAGCTTCCCTCCACATCAGCACTTCTCAAATGCCTATGAATCACTGGGGAATCTGGTTACAATGCAGGTTCTGAATTCAACAGGTCCGAGGTTTGGGGGAGAAACTAGGATTCTGAGTGTTTCCCAGGCTCCCAGCAGTCGCTGCTATTGGGGGTCCTCAGAACATCTCTCACCACACCACGCCTCATAGCATCCCAGGCGTGGCCATCCTAATACGTCCCCCGATGGCAGTTGCCCTATTTGGGTCTTCATTCACTTCCCCCACTCTGTGGACTCCAGGAGAGCCTCAGCTATGTTATATTCGCTTCTTTGACCTGGCCGCCCAGGATCACACGTGCCTAAAAGAAGGAAAAGTGGCCTATTTCCAATCACAAAGCCACAAAGATTGCATATTAAGAACTTATCTACAAAACAGAAACAGACTCACAGACTTAGAAAACAAACTTATGGTTACCAAAGGGGAAAGGTGGGGGTGGGGGAAGGTATAGATTTGGAGTCAGGGATTGATATGTACACATTACTATATTTAAAATGGATAACCAACAAGGACCTACTGTATAGCACAGGGAACTCTGCCCAATATTCTGTAATGACCTAAATGGGGAAAGAAACTGAAAAAGAATAGATATATGTATATGTATAACTGAATCACTTTGCTGTACACCTGAAACACATTATAAATCAAATATGGTCCAACATAAACTAAAAATTTAAAAGAATCACACCAGAAATAAACAAATAAATAAACAAAAAATGTTTATAAAAAAAAGGATATTCATCAAGTATCCTTTGTTGTCTGGAGTCACATTATGACATCCAGTTGTCATCGCCGGGTCCCAAAATTACGTAACCAAATAAAAGCCACGTAGGGTCAAATGGTTTATACCTATACTTGCCGCAGAACTCTGCCAGGGGTCAGGGGCACAGAATCACATCCTTGGGCCAACGGGATGGGTTAACGTGGGGTCATGCTAAGGGCAAAGGGGAGGTGTAAAACAGGCAGGGTGATCGAGGCTCGCTGGCACCCAGCATCACCTGAGCATGCTGACGACACCAGTCCTCCACGGATTGTGTGTTTTCCAAATGCCAGGCACTCAGCTACGCACTTCGCACCTGTCATCTCATGTCATCCTCTTGACAAACCTATGACACGGCCACTTATTTTATAGGTAAGGAAGCGGAGACATAGGGTTATTAAACCATAAGAGGTGAAGCCAAGGTCTGGACCCAGGCAGTGTGGCTTCAGCATCAGTGCTCCTAAACACATTGTTGACTTCCTGGAAGCACCCAGGAAAAGAAGCAATTGCCTGAGCCTGGGAGTGACTTGAATCCTCTGCCAGCAACCTGATAATAGGCTCCAACAAATCCTAAATAGAGGGCCTTGGGGAGAAACACATCACATCCACGTTATATCCAAAAGGAAGGGTCCAGCAATACAGTGTAGGGAAAAAAGAGATTCTGTTACAGCAAATGCTCACATAGTTTGACCCTGTTTGGCTTATGGTTAAATATATAACACCACTGAAAGGTTAAGTAAGAGTCAGTGAAATAATGTCTCAAAGTTTCCAGATTCCTTTCACACTTCATTGGGTTTCTTATGAAACCTTGTACTAATGTCTGGGCCAAATCTGAGAAGATGGTCATCACATGGAAGAGATCAGGATTTTGTGAAGCATGTATGTCCAATATAAAAAGTCTAAAGGACAGAGAGAACTTTGTTTTTCAAAGGCTTAAAGAGCAGAAGTTCAACAGTTATATTTTAACACCATCAGAAAATGAGGGAGTCAAGAAAAGGGGGGAAGAAAATGCATTGTCCAACTGGATAGGAGAAAAGGGTAAACATAATCTTTTTGATAGAAGACTTTTAAATGTGAAAGAAGAAAATAAATCAGGGCAATACTAAAATATAGCCATAGGGTCTTGAATAAAATATTACTGTGAAAAAAGTTGAGCTCTACAGATCGGCTTTTTAACCATACTTGTTTCGTTGTTATTTACCTTTGGAGGCAACATAATATGATGGATTGTGAAGGCCCAAGACCTGGTTCTGCCACTTTCTAGGTATGGTCTCCAGCTAGCATAATTATTCCAGGATTCAGTGTGTTCATCTGTGAAATGGGACAACTCACTCCTGCCTCCTAGGATTGCTGGGAGCCTTATATTAAAGGACGTACTGTGAGCATTTAGTCCCAAACAGAAAATCAACACAGGTTGCACCCTGTTTTCTCTCCTTTCTTATAAGTTCTATTTTCCTAAAAGAATCTCTTTTAATCATTTCTATTCCTAACTTTAAGTTTTTGTTGGTAGAAACATAAAATTGTGGGGGATTAAGAAAAACAATCTACCTACACACAGATGAAATGTGTGTATAAGAAAATGAGAATAAACTATTAGTATATTGTATGGAAAGATTATCTTATATTAAACTTGGTATGTTAAAAAGAAAAGCAGGGCTTCCTATGTGGCGCAGTGGTTAAGAATCCGCCTGCCAATGCAGGGGACACAGGTTCGATCACTACTCCAGGAAGATCCCACACACCGCGGAGCAACTAAGTCCATGCGCCACAACTATTGAGCCTGCACTTTAGAGCCCGTGAGCCACAACTATTGAGCCCATGTGCTGCAATTAGTGAAGCCCATGCACCTAAAGCCCGTGCTCCACAGCAAGAGAAGCCACGGCAATGAGGAGCCTATGCACCACAATGAAGAGTAGCCCCCACTCACTGCAGCTGGAGAAAGCCCACGCACAGCAAAAAAAGAACCAGCTAGGCCAATTAAATAAATAAATAAATAAGGAAACCACATAATAAACAACAAGGTCCTACTGTACAGCACAGGGAACTATCTTCAATAGCCTGTGATAACACATAACGGGAAAGAATATGAAAGAGAATGTATATATATGTGTAAATGAATCACTTTGCTGCACAGCCAAAAGTAACACAACATTGTAAATCAACTACAGTTCAGTAATTAAGTTTTAAAAATAAATAAAAAAATTTTAAAAATAGAACGATATAAAATTTCACATAGGTACTCATCCTTAAAAAACAACCTCACTCATAATTACACCTACGAATTTTAGTCAATTTCTCAACTAACAACCATGTTAAAAATCAAGAAGTTTTATGACAGTAGTGTAAATTTTTAGAAAAAACTCCATTTCAATTTATGTGACTGTTTTATAAATTTTAAAGTACTAAATAATACACAATGTTGTTTTTATTGCAATGTCCTGTTGGCTTCTGGAATAATTGGAGATGTCATCAAATTAAAATCACTCAACATATTAAATTACAAAATTTTATTCACTGGAATTCAATATGAAATTCACATGTAAAGTAAGGGAAGTCAGCTTTCTAAGAAGTTATAACAACATACATAATAGATAGGAAGTCAACAAAGATTACAAACAAAATTTTGAGAAGTCTTCCCACAATTTCATCTTCCAGACTTGTAGGGGTAGTAGTAGAAATTAATATCCAGTTTTTACACGTCATATCCAAAATGCTCCTGCTCCCTAGGGGTAAAATGGAAGAGAAAATATCCTTAAACGAACACATTTATAATCCTGATTCTTTAAACTCAATCTAATATTTGTACTGTAAAGAAATAGTGACCAAGAAATGTCTTTCAGCCAGGACTCTGTACATATTTGTAATCAACCAATAAACTAAAATATTTTTCCCCTTAATGAATTAAAACATTTTCACACACTCATTTTGACCACTTTATGTCATAATCATAGATTTTTCTATAGGCCAAACGCTCCTCCCTCCCTCATCTTTCTTTCTTTGCTGCACCGCACTGTGCAGCTTGTGGGATCTTAGTTCCCTACCAGGGACTGAACCCAGGTCCTCAGCAGTGAAAGAGTGGAGTCCTAACCACTGGACTTCCAGGGAATTCCCTTGTCTCTCTTTCTTAAAAACAAAGCAAACAAAGAAACAAACAAAAAACAGCTCAAGGAACTACCAGAATTACCGCTCTCTTTTCAATGTTATCAATAATCAGTTTATTTTTGAAGTCTTATCTGCAAAGTCATTTACAATCATTTTTATGGCATCAGTGAAATCGTTATTCTTCTAACCTGTACAGTCAGTATTACCACAAATGAGAATTTGAGGACATGGAAAAAGGCATGTGATAAAATTTTTAAACATTAAACAACAAAAGGTCTTTTTCATTTCCTTGATCTTTCCTCGAAATCCTCTTTCTCATATTTTGGTCACTTAATAAGACATTAAATATGTTAATTTCCTCCACACTTCTGTTAGTCAAACAGTTTTTGTTTTTTGTTTTTTAATATCTGGAATTTTTTTAAGTATTATGGAATTTTTAAAGATATTAACTTGTGGTCTATTTAGCACACTATTGGAATGTTTTACATGCCTGTCAAGTAGGGAGTTTGGAACCATTCTTAACTCTCGTTTCCAGGAATGTAAGGTCAAATCAGTTAAGTAATTTTCAAAGCCTTACATCCAAGCCCCTTAAATACACTGAACTTAAATGAGCATCAATACTTTTAAAAAGTGGCAAGATCAGGGTGGGAAAATATTTTCTGCTATTTTTCACTCAAAACCCCAAAAATGCAGGTTGAGTTTTAAGAGAGAAGGTGAAAGAGAGAGGGGGAGATAGATGAGATTTATACGTGTATCATCTTCTTCCACTTTTAACAATCTTTATTAAGTTCTATGATAACTAACCCCCTTCCTAAAGGAAAGAATAACTTGCCCCAAATTACACAGCAATCACTGGCAAAGTAAACACCTAGAATTTCCCTGAAGTTCAACAATTCAATGGGAAAGAAGGGGTAAGAATAACACATGGGTTTGCAAAGTGATTTTCCTTCCGTCCCATGGCCTCCACCTCCATCTTGTGCTTCTTCAGTCTGTGCTCTGAGGGGTACCTTCAGATTTCTCTAACAATGGTAAGAGAGAGACTGAATAGGAAGTGAGGGAAAGACCAGACAACTTGATGGGGATTGAAGAATGCGCAGAAACCCATTTCTCACCTGACTTAATCCTGGGTGGTGGTAGATAGCGCTGTTCCTTGGTTTTTTCTCTGGCTGCTCTTACTAGAACAAAGTGCATTCAGCACAGGTGGTTTCTTAGCAACCTTGGTTCCTGGTGTCAAAGCACATTAGAAGCTTTTACTGGATGGTGAGGTGGTCTGTGAAGTGGACAGGCAGGGATCCTGCATGGAGAAACTCTAAAATTACTCTCAAAGAAGTCAGGAAGGAGATGTCAAAAAGTAAAGCTTGGAAAAGGGGACATGTTAATTTCAATTTATCACAGAATTGTATAGCTAAAAACTACATTTTTCACAGGAAGGTTAAACTGAATTCTAGAATTTTCCTGGCAGGGCAAACATTTACCATGCTTTTAAAACAATAGTTCTCACGGGGTGGGGGAATGGAAGAGATGCTGTTTAAGGGTTACATACATGCAACTACTAGATAAATAAGTCCTGGAGACCTAATACACAGTACAGTGAGCACAGACATAAAAGTGTAGTATAAACATTAAACTTGCTAAGAGAGTAGATTTTCATTGTTTCCAGCACTAGAAGAAATGATAATCATGTGATGTGTTAGAGGTGTTAGCTAACACCACTGTGCCAAACATACTGGAATATAAATGTATCAAATCAGTATATTGTACACCTTAAACTTGCACAGTGATGTGTATCAAATATAACTCAATTTTTTAAAGTTCCTAAAATTATTTTAAATATATTTGCTTCAGTATCTTCACCATGGTACAACAAGCAAACAAAACTTCTCTGTCTGCCTAAGAGACCATAACTCGTGAGATTTTATATCTGCTATCAATTCTATAAGTTTTAAGATTTTGTATCACTTTTACAAATTAGAAAATGAAGGAGTGAATTTATTACAAAAGACCAGGCTGTAATATTCAGCCACATCTGCGAAATTATGCAACAAAATGATGGTTACTACAGTTATGAAATAATAGAAAACACTACTTAGAAAATTATGTTAAAATATTTAATTATGATTAAAACCCGTACCTTGTGAACACCCATTACACTCCTGGGCAAGCAAGGATAGCCACACCAGGACACATAATCAAACATTATTTGTAATATTCTCAGCTTTAAAACAAACCAAATGCCCATTAGTAAATAGATAAATCCAGATAATGGCACATTATACAATAATGAAAATTAAGCTACAGCTACATACATCACACAGTGGTGAATATTACAAACATAATACCGAATTTTTTAAAAGCAAGGCACAAAAGAAAACACACAGTGTAAATATATTTATGAACAGTAGGAAAACAGAGTTAAAGGTGCATGGTTTAGTGGTACATATATGGGTGGCAACAGTGTAGGTGGTGAATTGATCAAGAAGCGTAAAGGGTTGGCTACGCTAAAATCAGGAGAGTGGTGATGATAGTGAGGGAGGGGCAGGGATGGGTGGGTGTGGGGAGTTTCCAGCAAGATTTCATTTCTTGTTCTGGGTGGTGTTAGTCAAACAGTTTTTTTAAAATATCTGGAATTTTGGCGGTTACGTTGGCCATCACTTTTTAACTACTTGCAGAATTGCACATAGAGATTTTATAGGCTTTTCTGTAGGTGTGTTCGATTTCACAATTGAAATATTAAGAAAAAGAGAATAGAGAACTACCTACAAAGGTCAATAATGGTCATGGTGGTTGAGTTTGGGTGAAAGACTATATGTGATTTTTTCCCCTTGCTTTTTCCATTTCTCACATTTTCATTTAAAAGGAGCTTACTTAGGGACTTCCTAGGTGGCACAGTGGTTGAGAATCCGCCTGCCAATGCAGGGGACACGGGTTCGATCCCTGCCCCAGGAAGATACCACGTGCCACGGAGCAACTAAGCCCGTGAGCCACAACTATTGAGCCCATGTGCCGCAACTACTGAAGCCCATGCACCTAGAGCCCGTGCTCTGCAACAAGAGAGGCCACTGCAATGAGAAGCCCGTGCACCACAACGAAGAGTAGCCCCCGCTTGCCGCAACTAGAGAAAGCCTGTGTGCAGCAACGAAGACCCAACACAGCCAATAAAATAAATAAATTTATTAAAAAAAAAAAAAAGGAGGTTGCTTATATAACTTCAGAAAACTAAAGAAAGTAGACCCATAACTGCTAGTCCTCTTTCTTTCCCATATATTTAAAAGTGATGTATACTGATCTTATTTTTATCAAACTAATCATTTTAACAAATATGAACTGGGGAAAATTAAATGTGTCAGTGAAGGGTTTTAATGAAAATATGTAACTTACACTTTATCCAATAAATTACATATTTTCATTAAAGTGTTTCACTGATACATTTCATTTTCCTTGAGTTTATATTATCTCTTTGGCCAAAGAATACGTTCTTGTCTCATTCAAAATGCTCAGGAGAAACAGGAATGTGGGTGGTTCCTGTTTGGTTCTTCTCCTTAATGTTAGATCTGTTTCTAGATCTAAATCACTGAAAGAAAATGAATCTGTACCATCATAAGTTTACTAGCACACTCAGATTTTACTATGGATTAAAATTATGAGTTTGTGGATTAAAATCACAGTGTTTGATTTACATTTTGCCTAATTAGTTCTTACTTATTTAGCTAGAAGCTTGGTAATCACGGGTTTTTTGTTTGCCGGGACATTCTTTTGCAGGAAAGGCTATTTAACAGCAGCATTTTCAGGAAAAAAAAAATGATTTGTAGTGTTTTTTATTGGATACAACGTACTAAATAAATTAAAAAATTAAAATAAATAAATTTCAAACAAGCTAGGATACTTCTAAAAGTATGCTAGAATGTATTGAGTGTGACTATCTCAAGACCATGGTCTTATCTTGAATGTAGTATTTAAAAATCATAGCTAAAATAACATTACCTCCAATTTCTGATATAAGCATCCTAGGTTATTTGGGTCCTAATATATTTCATGTTGAAATTTCAGATGACCACAAATAATTCCACCTCCCATTTCAATGCCTCTATGTACCTTTCTTTTCTCTATTTCCAAAAGGCACTGAGAATCAACTTATTTTGTAGAAATTCATTTGCAGAATGTTATTATGATATTTTCATTTGACTCCACCAAGAGTCCAAATAATCTAATCCAAATTGACCTGTTCGTTGAATGGTTGAATGGTGCTATCCCACAAAGGAGGTTAGACAAATGGTGAGTAGCAGTAACTTTTGGTCTCTGGGGGTTGAACTTCATTGCATGTTCTGTTCTTCACCCTGCCATCAGTTTGTAGGCTCTGGCTTTTGGAACATTTATAATCTTGTTTTTATATAAAACAAAGTTTCTCAAGTCAATTCTGCCTCCTGGGACCATAAGAAGAGTGCATTTGCTAAATGGCTTGGTCCCCTGACAAAAACAAAACAATGCAAAACAAACCATTAACACCCCCTCTATTATATAAAATCATTACTGGTACCAAGACTTCACCTGTTTCTCAATCTCTCTCAGCCTCTACTATTTCCCCTTATCATGTGTGGATTCTTGGTCAAGACAAAGAACAGAACATACTTTGCAAAATCTCTTTTTCAACCAAAAGAAAACCACTTTTCATTGGATTCAAGATTATAGTCTTAAACACATGAGTCACATTTCAAAAATATTTTCTTTTTTTGATAAAACTTTGCTAATCCTACTCCTTGTTTCCATCAATATCTAATGGCCAAGATAATATTGACAGACGTTCCCTAGAGACACGTGTTGAAAAATGAGATGCAATTGAAATCTGTCCACTCTTGCTTAATAGGTCACTTAAGTAAAGTACAAATAATTACCATTTATTGAAGGTCTAGTATGTGCCAGGCCATGATTAGGCACTATTGGGACATGGAGAAACCACCCAAGGTTTTATGCTGGAGCCTGGATGCTACCAACACAGGACTCCAGTGCCCAGATGCCATGCTCTTTCAATTACATGGATTTATTAATGTTTCCATATGAAAAGGAAATTGACTAGACTGAAATGGAAATATCCACGTGTAACTATCAATGGCCATCCCTCCTCTTCAGTCCTGGCTCCTCTCTGTATATGTGAACTGCTGGCTGCATGATGGGATGGATAGCCTTGCAGTTATCCCTCTGGGCCTCATAATCCTGAATGTGCCAGAATACTTTTACAACAGCCAGTTTCATTCACATCAAAACAATCTGCTCTTTGTAAATGGATCATTCACAGGCCATTACCACAAGCTTAGTGTCTAGCAACCCAATTAGCTGAAAGTTCAGATTTTTTAAAATCTACCTTTTATCAGCTTTTACTCTCTGCAACTTTATTCTCGTTTATGATTAGTTTGTTATCTACCCACTGATCAACTTATGACTGACAAGTTTCTCCCCTTGACCTTTTTTATTTATTTATTTATTTTTGGCCATGTACGTGGCTTGCAGGATCTTAGCTCCCTTACCAGGGATCGAACCCATGCCCCCTGAAGTGCAAGTGTGGAGTCCTGACCACTGGACCGCCAGGGAATTCCTCCCCTTGATCTTATTAACATTAACTGGACAGAGAAATAACAAGAATGCTTCCCAGACTTGGTGGTTGAGAGATGGGTCAGGAATAAGACTGCTGGGGTCTGACTTGGACCTGCCACTTACCATGAGACCTTGGACAAGTTACATTAACTCTCTGTGCCTCAGTTAGCACTTCTAGAAAATGGGGATGATAACAGCACCCACTTCTTAGGGTAGTGTGAGAATTCAATGAAACAATACTTGTGCCTAGTGAGTAAACACTTATTAAGCAAGCATGACTATCATGATTACTCTACCCTATTACCTCCTAGATGGCACCCCTTGAAGAAGTCAGTCTTCTCAGTTTCTCCTTGGACACCCAAAGAGGCAGAGCTGTCACACACCTACTCATCCTTAGAAACCCAACATACCTCCTCTGTGATCTTCCTGATGTCCTCAGGCAGAATTTAGTGCCCACTTGTCTGCAATGAACTGCAACTCACTGCTGTGTCCTCTGGTTATTTGTACGCATGCCACCCCCCCATTGGCAATGCTGTCTTCCTAGGAAGTGGGGATGGCCTTACCCATCCTGGACCCAGTGCCTCATGGTATTGGATGCTAATCAGTTTTCAACAGATATTGATTTAATAACTGCACATCAAGCAGAAGCTTTCTTGGAAGACCGAATGCTCGTTTTGTTCAAAAGACAACTATAGCCAGAAAACACATATATTGTCTACTTTCCCCAGCAACTACTTCAAAAATAAAGTCCCAGAGTTGGATACTTTCAATTTTGTCTCCGTATGAAAAATATGTCTTTCCTATAAGATTTATGTTTAATAAAATTATCTTTTAGAAACTTGAGAGGGCTTCCTAGGTGGCACAGTGGTTGAGAATCCGCCTGCCAATGCAGGGGACACAGGTTCAATCCCTGCTCCAGGAAGATCCCACGTGCCACGGAGCAACTAAGCCTGTGCGCCACAACTATTGAGCCCATGTGCTGCAACTACTGAAGCCCATGCGCCTAGAGCCCGTGTTCTGCAACAAGAGATGCCATGGCAATGAGGAGCCCGCACACCACAACGAAGAGTAGCCCCCACTCACCGCAACTAAAAAGAAAGCCTGCGCACAGCAAAAAAAAAAGACCTAACACAGCCAATAAAAAAAAAAAAGACACAATTAAAAAAAAAAACTTGAGAAATCATATGGTAATTATATTGTTTATTTGGTTTTGTGGCTTTTTTTGGTTGTGTTTTTGTTCTTTGTTTTTTGGGTTTTTTTTTTTTTTTTTTGCTTGTAATTAGGGAATCTAGTCAAGTTGCTGGAAGGCAACAAAAATTTGGCACTGGCCTACAGGGTTTTAGGATTAGAAGTGTCCTGTTGGGATGGCTACCGTTTCTCTGGCATAATGGAGATTTGTCCCCTTAAGATTCCAGAAATAGATGATGGTGTGGTAGGACAAGAGATACAAACTGCTCAAATCTGAGTCATTCAGAAGTAAACTGAAAACTCAGCCATATTCAATAGGAAATGGATTTTGTGTGTTCTGTAAGTTTCTAAAATTGAGTTCAAGGTGCATTTTCTGAATTAATTATGTGAGGAATTACATGAGGAAGGGATTTAACAGACATCTGAGAAATTAACTCCTCAATGATATGAGCACTGTATAGAGAAAGCTTGAATAAGAATAATGACAAATGGTATATGGCTTTACACTTAAATGATTACAAGCATGATGGTTATACCTTGTTTCCGGATTAAAATACAATTTCAAGGAGATCTTTCTCTCTCCAGCTAAGAAAAACAGCTGTAGTGAAAAATCTGAAATATTACAGAAATGTTGACACTGGAAAAGAAATGTGCAATTTCTTAAAACTTCTCATTTGACAGACGAGGCCCAGAGAAGTACAGCAACTTGCCTGATGTCACACAGTTACTTTTCTTCTGAGCTACTATAATAATTGCCTCAGTGAGTTTTTGACATTTGTGATAAACTGGATTCTGCGTTTCACCAGACTTGGCTATTTTAAGGTATTCTACCTTTATCACCTCCCAAATGCTTTGATTTAGGCCAAGGGAAGACCAGAGTGTCCAGAATAAAAAAGTCATAAGTAAAAACTGGAAAACTTGGCAGATCAGACTCACAAAACTTGACAAAGTGGACCTTGCCTGGAAACAGAACCATGTGCCTTGTCACAGATGGTGGGTCAGTGAGGTTTGGGAGCCAGATGGAACTGGTTTGCAATCCTGGCTCTGGCTGGTATTAACACCGTAGCTGTGGACCAGACATTTCACCTCACCTGCTACCTCATCTGGAAACAGAGATAATCTGTTTTGCAGGGGATTGAAAGGATTTTATTCACGACAACAGTTAAGAAGGGCCTACACACACTTGGATTTTAATCTCATAAAGCCTTATGAGGTGAGTTACTAATGCTCCTATTTCCTTAGATGGAGAGCTTGATGACCCAAGACTTTAGTGAGCTACTCAAGATCACACACCAGGGATGCCCAGGGCTTTGAATAGAAGTGTGTTTGGCTCCAAAGCCTTAGCCACTCCTCAGCATCTCAGGACTGGTAAAAAAGTGAGCCAAGAGCCTAGCATGCTGCCTGGCACTCAATAAAATCATGGTTAGGGTATGACACAGCATCGGAGTCAGAAAGGTGGCCACTTCCTGCAGCCCAACACAGATGCAGGGAGGTGAGCGCGGACTCAGATGGACGAGAGGAAACAAATGGACTTAAGCGACAGGAAGCCCTGGGAAGCTGAAGCAGACACACAGACATGTGGGCTGCAGGGCACTGTCTTGCCTGGCAGCACCCATGAGGGTCCACCTGAAACCCCAGGGGTGTGGGGTGGGGTCCCAGACCTGTGTGGAATCCCTCTACTTTTCTCCTCTTCAACTGGACCTCTCAGGCTTTCTCTCCATGTCAATATCTCTCCAGTTTGGGCCTTCCCAAGTCATCTGTGACTGTGCCTCACATGCTCTGAGTAAATATTCCTGCCCTAAAATGAACTGTTTTTCTACGTATGAACGAATATCTCCTCTTCATCATCCACTACCAAGACTCCCATAGGCTGAGATTTCCTGCTACCCCATTCCTGCCTCAAATAGGAGATTGCATTGCCCCTAAGAAGACATAAATTACTTGGTTCCAGGCACCTAACATTAAGAGAGATTCTGGACTCAAAGTAATCAAAATGTTTTCAACCTTCTCCCTGCCAAGTTCCCCAACGCTCGCCAAGAATCACAACTGTAGCACACTCTTACAAGGCCAGACGAACTGCCCAGAGCCCTAGTGGGGGACCAGCCCTGCAAGGCTTCCTCAGGAAACCCCACAGGGCAGAGCCACATGACGCCTGTTCGTCCATGGTGTGACAAAGCAGGCGTGGGACTGATCCCAGGTGCTTATTTGTTGGGTTTTGGGTTTTTATCTGCAGAACTAACATGTCCAAACAAGTGTCATCCCAGGTTTGGGGCGGGCGCGTGGAGGCGAGATCCCTGGACCTGTTTGACTTAAAAGCATTTGGCAAAACCTTTTAAACGAACTCCTCGGCCTGCAGCACACACACACCGCTGCCTAAATTCCCTGGTGGCAGGATTTTATCTATTATCAAGGTGCAGATTTCATTTCTGAAACCAGCTAAGTGTTATCTGGAGTCGAGTTTAGCTGAGAAGGTAGCTGGCCAGGTTGGAGAACAGACTTTCAAGTTCAGGGAAAGACGGTGACCTCTTCTAAGGCCAAATTGTATTTCTAGCATTTAGCACAGGGCTTGGAACAAAACAGGCGCTCGATGAAAACAAAACTGGGGGTGGGGAGGATGAAACGCGACCTCATGGTGTGTTTCTTTGTGCCTCACAAGCTCGTTACTTAGAAGGCGAACGCCAGGAGGAGCCCTGAAAAGCACGGAGCTGTTTTCTAAGAATGTACAGCTCTCGAAGGGGAAGTCTTACCAAGAACGCCCGTTTTCGGTGAATAAGCTTTGGGTGTGATGGCCCTGTGGAATGCCAGCCGGATCCTGTCTATATTTCTCATGGACCGTGGAACAAGCCCATTCTGACTTGTAACAGAGTTACTCATGAAATGACTTCTTTCTCCTACCATGTTTAGAGTTTACTGACCCTTGGCTATCCTAGCACCGTGTGTTCACACAGTGGGTATTAAATAAATATTTGGAGAATGAAAGCTTGCAAGCGGAAAACAAAAATCTCATCCTGTCTCGTGAGTGCACAGGGTAACACTTTGGGAAGCAGGTATTCTCTGAGACAACCCTCCCTTCTGTCTCATCCAGACACAGAATCACAGCTAGCAAGGGCGGAAAGCAGTCCTTTGGAACCACAGAAGCACACAACCCAAACAAACATTTTATGTTTATTTATTTATTTTTGGCCACACCGCGCAGCCTGTGGGATCTTAGTTCCCCGACCAGGGATCGAACCCATGCCCCACTGCACTGGAAGTGTGGAGTCTTAACCACTGGACCACCAGGGAAGTCCCAGAGAAATTTTAGACTGTTGCTTGTAGTTGAGCAGATAGGTTTATTAAAGTAAGAGTTTATGCTCTGAAATCGTGTTGATGACCTTAGCTGTAGCCTAATGTCCGGAACTAACCATGTGGCATCCTCAGCATTCCTATAGCTGACACCATCCTGAGGCTGAAGTTATTAAGAGCAGTAAAAGCCAATTATTGTCTCTACAGTTTAGAGTTTCCCATCAAAGACCACATTGGAGGCGCTAGGTTAAGAAGATTCAGGAAAAACTCAAATGAGGGATTTCATTAATAATGTTACCATACTTGGCCACTTAGATACCTTATGAGTAAAACTTACCACCCTGTCAAAGAGGTTAAAACTCCCAACTCACAAACAAGGAAACTGAGGCTCAGAGAAGGAGAGTACTTGCTTAAGGTCACATAGTTTGTTGAGCCGGGGCTCAATACCAAGCCGGCGCTCAATACCAAGCCGGCGCTCAATACCAAGCCGGCATCTGCCTCTTTCCAGTTCCCTGTGATGCCTCCCTTATTTAGAAGCCTGATGCTTTCACCTTTCCTCAGAGGACCAGGCAGGACACCAGCTTCAGGGTCCTCCTTTTCCAGACAGAAAACACAGTGACTTACTTTGCAGGACTCTCAGAAGCAACCATTATAAAAAAGGCTGCAAAGACAAAGCCTTTGGCTAAAAACTCAAGAAGGCAACGAATCCATGGAATGTGATAGGTGCCCTCTCTGAACCGAATCTCAAACGTGGAAAAATGACAGGGCCCAAGTCTCCCACCCAACATTCCTCTGTGGATATTTTCCATACGTGAAATTTCTCTTTGGAATCACTGAAATCCTCTCTTTGGAGAGGAAACACAGAAAGATGGAAATGTCTGGCATGGCCACGAGGCTGGGTCAAGTCATTGAGATTTTATTAATCCCCTGCTTCTCCTCCTGCCTTTACCGCGCCAGAAGGAAATGGAAGGAATCGAATTCTAATTCATTAATCGATCTTATAATCAACCTTATAAAAACTGGAGAGACGTTGAAATGCAGGGAGGGGAAACAGGCTCTCGGAGTCTTCGAGCTTTACCATATCCCCTCTACCAGAAGGAAGCAAGACCCCCGCTAAGCTTTCCTCCTATGTCGAGATTCTAAAAGTCTTTTTGAAAAACCAAAACTTACTGTTTGGGGTTTGATAAGCGGAGTCCAAAGTCAAGGAGATCTCTGTCTTTTGTGAAAAACACCATCTGCTCCTAGGTGGCTGAGGAGGCTGGCAGGGCTGTTATTAATAACTGGCTTAGCGCTTCCCTGAGAAACATAAGCCAGGCCGTCCCGGGAGGAGGCCAGTGGCGAGGAACTGGCAGACACAGGTGGGATAAATTATGACAAAAATATCCTCAGGCCCACACGGGAGCTTAGATAACCCGCCAGGAGGGTGGCCCCCTCCACAACCAATAGACCCTTATGTCAAAGTTGCTAAGGGTTCAGTAATCAACTCACCCAAAACTCTCTACTGTCCTCACCTCTTGAGAAATGCCATGACTTGTGTAATGTCATACTTTCCTTTGTTCTTCTGAGTGATTCTTTTCCCTGCATATCTGAATATCTTCTCAAACTACACACTTTTGCCTTGTTTACGCTGACTTCCCCCTGTTTTTCAAATATACAAACAAATGGATCTTCAAATGCACATTAGCCATTTCTTGAGGTTTGGTTACCCGTGAGGGTATGTTTACCTCTCCCTTAACGATTCCAAAACCGTTTCTGGCGAAGCACAGGTGTGTGTGTGTTGGGGGAGGGGCTGGGCTTCCGACAGTATCATAACATAAAAGGGAAACTGCAGAATTCAGGTTCGAAGAGTGGAAGTGCAGTCGTGACCTGACTACCGGTGTACAGCGGCTCCCCCTTTTGAAAAGCGGTATTTCCAAAACATCCAAGTCTCTGCCTCCCCTCCCCCAAGCACTGACATCAAATTGTTCAGACCAGGAACGGCCTGTCTTCAGACTTAAATAATATGAAACACTGGCTCTGTGTCTGTCTGAAGTGTTAAAAGAAAACTCAGGATCACACAAAAGTTGTTGGAATTTATGAAGACACCAATCCGAAGGGGCAAATGCTTGTGAAATTGCCCCATTCTTAAGGATCCAGTGGCCAGTCATCCTGGCTCACACCTGGTAACTATTCTTTTTTCAAATTAAACTTCTTTGCAACTAAATGCTGGGGGCAGGGAGGCCAGAACATGTCACTGCAAACCTCACATAGTGAGTGTTGCTTTGTGGAGGTCATTGTTAAAAAGGGAAAATAATACACCAGTGGCCATCAGTTTAATAGATGGGCGAGAGGGAGTAGAGTAGGTACAGGGCCTTAATTTTTTTTTATGTAAAAAATTTTAATTATATATTAAGTATTTTTATTAAAAATATTCACAATTTTAGCATTCATTGTCTTTCTTGTTGCCAACGTTAAGAATCAGCATCATACTTCAGGGATATCACATGCAGATCTCATATATACAGTCTTTTTTTTTTTTTTTAATTATTTATTTTTGGCTGTGTTGGGCCTTCGTTGCAGTACATGGGCTTTCTCTAGTTGTGGAGAGGGGGGACTACTCTGTGTTGTGGTGTGTGGGCTTCTCATTGTGGTGGCTTCTCTTGTTGTGGAGCACGGGCTCTAAGTGCACGGGCTTCAGTAGCTGTGGCTCGAGGGCTCTAGAGTGCAGGCTCAGTAGTTGTGGCGCACAGGCTTCGTTGCTCCAAGGCATGTGGGATCTTCCTGGAGCAGGGATTGAACCTGTGTCCCCTGCATTGGCAGGCGGATTCTTAACCACTGGGCCACCAGGGAAATCCCACATATACAATCTTTTTAAAATTGAAGCGTAGTTGATTTATAGGGCCTTCATTTTTCAAAAAAGTTTTTCACACTGATCAGTTTTTAAAATTTTAATATCCACTGAATATAGGTATTTTTATAGAACATATTCATGTGCTATGGTAAATATACTATATACATCACAAAACACAAACAGAAATTTTTAAAAGATGAAATTTTAAAACAGACACTCTGATACTTTCTTAGCCCTCCCACTGAGTGGTTTTTACTGGTCCTTGGGGCGTGAGCACCTGAGCTGCAGATGATTAGGGAGTGTGGTTCGGAGCTCTCCCTCTACCACTTACTAGTTGCTGTGCGTTGAACCGTGTCCCTCAAAAGGATGGGTTTGAGTCCTGTACCTGTGAATGTGGCCTTATTTGGAAATAAGGCCCTGCTGATGTGATCAAGTGAAGTTGCGCTCATACTGGATTAGGGTGGGCCCTAATCCTATGATTGGTGTCCTCCTAGGAGAGGAAAATTTGGACACAGAGAGAGTGCCACGTGACAAAGGTAACAGATGCTGGAATGATGTGTCCACAAGCCAAGGAATGTCGAGGGTGTGTGGCAACAGCCAGAAGCTAGGAAAAGGCCGGGAGGTATCCTCCCCTAGTGCCTTCAGAGAAAGGATGCCCTTGCTGATGCTCGGATTTTGTACTTCTGTTTTCCAGAACTGAGACAATAAATTTCTGTTGTTTAAAGCCACCAAGTTTGTGATCATCTGTATGGTAGGCTTAGGAAAAGAATACATGAGCTATGTGACGTTAGCAATGCACTTTAATCATGTTATTTACTCTCTTTGTGTCTCAGTTTCTTCATCTGCAAAATGGCAATTAAAATCTGCACCCACCTAATCAGGTTATTATTTTTTTAACTGCAGTAAAATTGCTTTACAATGTCATCAGGTTATTCTGAGAGATAAGTGCCCCAAGGCATGCCATGGCCTCGGTGCGGTGCCAGGAGAATACGAGTGACGGCTCACACTTCCTGGGCCTTTCTGAGCGAGGATCGGGCTAGCCAACTGGCTAGAGCATCCCTTCAGCAACTCACAACTCAGAAACTCGCGGGCAGGAAGAGGACTGAGGGAGACAGGGAGAGCGGCTGCAGGGGGCTGACGATGTTGGACAGCACCTGAGTCCTGTGCTCCTGGAAAGCAGCCCTGTCTGAGGATCCCCACCCTCCATGTTCCAGGAAAAGGCTCGCTGCCGGGAACCACCCTTCCGCAGATGACTTAGACAAGACTGGAGGATGCCTCCCTTGTTTACTGAGGACAAGGCCAAACACAGACTCTCTAGTTCCCATCCTCTGTGTCATAAACTGAACTGTTTGTCCCTACTGAGCAATCTGGATGAGATACCCGCTAGTTGTCTTGACCAAACTCAACTCGGGCATCTCCTCTCTGACCTTTGACCCACCTTCAACCTGAGCCAGCATCGGAATTCAGAATAGCCCTTCCTTAACCATCTCCCCCCCAAAACAAGCTGACCATGAACAAAGACCTTCCCTGATCAATAGTCCAGCCATCAACCCGTTCACCCCACAGCCAACACCCAGCTCTTTCTGGCCTTGTTTACTCCCCTTTAGAAAAGAAAAAGCCATTTTCTGCCTGATCTTTGAGATGCTTGCAGATCTTGTGGTCAATGTTTTTTACATTTTGCAATAGGCCCCTTCCCCATATTATAAGCCTTTTCTCTTTTTTGCAATATTTTTTTAAGTTGTGGTAAAAAGCATGTATTGTAAACGTTAGCACCTTGACCATTTTTAAATGTGCGGTTCGGTCATGTTAAATACGCTCACATTGTTGTGCAACACATCTCCAGAACCTTTTCATCTTGCAAAACTGAAACTCTCACCCCCGTTAGAAAGCCTCTGCTCACGACCCCTCTCCCCCCCCAACCTCTGGCAACCACCTGCAATAGTCCTTTCAAATAATTCCCCCTTACCTAAATCTGGATTTGTTTTCTTGGACAGTTTTCTGGTGCCGTGTCTCAGACTGAGTGCTAGCCATCCCTTGCACCACGCTGTGTTCACCCAGGTGTTCACGCTGGCTTCTCTGACCCTCTGCATCCTGGAGATACAGGCTCCTCATCCAGGGCTCTGGACATGACACATTGAGTTACAATGATTCTTTCAGGCAAAGTGACTTTCCTCTGACTCTTCTGCGAGGCCTCTTCTGTTTCTCCTTTGTTCCTCTAGTGGAGATTTTTTTGAGGCAGTTCCCTCAGCTCTTCAACTGAGGATCGAATGAGGGAGGATTCTTTGGATTGGGGTTGTGCAGGGAGCATTAGAACAGTAACACAAGGAGGGTGATCTTTCCCATCTTCTTTAAGGTCTTACGTCTGATGTGATTATCTAATTCCATGGGTTACTAACTGTATTAGTTTCCTAGGGCTGTCATAACAAAATACCACAGACTGGCTGGCTTTAAACAATAGAAATTTATTGTCTCAGAGTTCTGGAAGCTAGAGGTCTGGAATCGAGGTGTCAGCAGGGCCGTCCTCCCTGTGTAGGCTCAAAGGGAAGATGCTTCCTTGCCTGGTCCTGCTGTTTGGTGGTTGCCTGCAGTCCTTGGCATGTCCTGGGTTATAGCACTTCAAACTCCACCTCTGTCATCATATGCCTGGCTTCTCCCTCTGTGTCTCTATCTTTTCTTATAAGGACACGAAGGGATATTGGATTAGGGCCCACCTTAATGACCTCATCTTACTGTGATTACATCTGCAAAGATCCCATTTCCTAATAAGGCCACATCCATGGGTACCAGGGTCAGGACATCAACATATCTTTTGAGGGGAACACAATTTGACCCATAACAGTAATTCTCTATCTGGTACCTGCCCTCCTCTTCTGCACTTACTTCATGCTTTGTTATTATGGCACTAGTTCAATTCAGTACCTTCAATAATGGCCACATCTTACTCAAGGCCACTGGGAACTTCAGCGGCCTCTTTGGAAACTAGGAAACTGCCTGACCTGACTCTCATCTAGAACCTCTCCTTCCCCATCACCCCCTGCCCCTCACTGCTCCTTCTTCCTCCTTCTTACTAAATCTGACCATCCCTTAAACTCCCTTGACTTGTTTGATCTGCTCCCTTGCAAAACTTTTACCTCCTCCACCCCTCTCTCCATCCCTCCTTCCCCTCCCCTTCCCACTCTGGCCCCTCAACTCCCTACAGTCAGTGGAGCTTTAAGGTGGCCCTCCCCTTGTCGGGGGTTCTAGACAGGTTCAAGGACCGCAGGAGCAATCATCTGAGGCTGAAAAAACTATCTGGAAGCAGGTTGGCTATTTTATCCACAAGGATGAGCTTTGAAAACTCTTGGATGGCAGAAATAGAGACACAGATGTAGAGAACAAACATATGGACACCAAGTGGGGAAACCAGGGAGGGTTGGGGGGGTGGGGAATGAATTGGGAGATTGGGATACAAAATTGTACACTCTAAATATATGCAGTTTATTGGAAAGAAAGAAAGAAAAAGAAAGAAAGAAAGAAAGAAAGAAAGAAAGAAAGAAAGAAAGAAAGAAAGAAAGAAAGGAAGGAAGAAAGAAAGGAAGGAAGAAAGAAAGGAAAAGAAAACTCTTGGATGACCATTTGGTCCTGCTCAGCATCTTGTCCAAAATTTAGTGCATAATTTAACTTCCATAAGATCACACATCAAAGAAAGGAAATCTTAAAGGATTTCCTCCACAAATATTGGTGGACACTTCAGGCTTCATGTTGAGCAGATGATCTCAACTTACCCTATCTTCCAGAAACACAATCCTGGTAAAAATATAACGATGGGATAAGGACAAGAGCCCACTTTTTCATATGAACCAGTGAATTGAAATTTTATACCTCAACTAAAAAAAAAGAGTTTATTACAAAAACCATGCAATTGAAGGAAATTTGGTTGTTTCTGGGCATGCAAAACAAAATAAAATCAATCTGAAATCAAAGTAACAAAAATAGGAGATGGCATGATTGTAAAGAATCTTAGCTCTTCCAAAAGTGAGAAAACTTTGTTCCTTTAAGTCATCGAGGACATGATAAAGTCAAAATAAAGAACAGAGAACAATTCTGGTAAGACACAGAATCTTTGCCTTTTAGGCAGATTTCTCAGAAAGTAAAGAGAAAGTTTTATAACCTCTTAAGAAGCAGATCCAAGAAATTTTTGTCATTTACCAAAGAGAAAACAAAATTTCAGTTTTGCATCAGTATAATATTTGATACTACGACAAATTCAATGAGCAGAGTTGCATTACCGAAAGATTTCCATCCACCTATCTCTTGGTATCCACTGGATTGGATACCCCCAGGGTCCACCTCCTGGCCCTTTAATATAACCATTTATGTTAATATTTCTCTTTTTCATTCTAGCTATCCCTCTCATAAGGTGCCTGATCAGTAAGACTCTAAAAAAAAAAAAAAAAAACAATGATCTTAGGAGCCATCTTTCCACATATGGTTCAGCTGATTTTACAAGAACACCACCAACAAGAGTCCTCAGGAAACTCATTCTTAGATGCTTCTTTCCACTCGGGGGATTTAGGATCACCTCTGAGCTGTTCAGTGATGAATAGTTATTCATCTTGAACAAAATGAGGGACTGACAATGTTGAATTTAAACAATTTTTAAATTGTGGTAAAATACACACAACATTGAATTTACCATCTTAATAATTTTTAAGTGTAAGTTCAGCAGTGTTAAGTACATTCACAATGCGGTGCAACCAATCTCCACAACACTTTTCATCTTGCAAAACTGAAACTCTATACCCATTAACCACTAACTCCCTACTTTCCCCTGCCTCAGCCCCTGGCACTACCACTCTACATTCGGTTTCTATGAATGCGGCTGCCCTAGATACCTCATATAAGTGGAATCATACGGTAGTTGTCTTTTTGTGACTGGCTTATTTCACTTCTCATGATGTCCTCAAGATTCATCCATGTTGTAGCATGTGTCAGAATTTCCTTTCTTTTTTAAGGCTGAATAATATCTATTGAGTATGTATCCCACGTGTCATTTATCCATTCATGCATTGAGGACTGGCAATGTTGAACTTCACCTGAGCCCTATGTTCCCAGAAAATAGCAGTCAAGAAACCCCCCAACCTTTTATGCCTCAAAATGGCTTACTGCAAAAAACTACCCTTCAGAAGATAAATAAGTACTGGGGACGTAATGTACAACATGGGAAATATAATTAACGCTGCTGTATGTTATGTATGAAAGTTGTCAAGACGGTAAATCCAAAGAGTTCTCATCACAAGAAAAAACACTTTTCTATTTCTTTGGCTTTACATCTCTATAAGATGATGGATGGTCAGGAAGTTTATTGTGGTTATCATGTCATGATGTATATAAGTCAAATTATTACGCTGTCAGCCACAAAAAGGAACAAAATTGGGCCATTTGCAGAGATGTGGATGGACCTAGAGACTGTCATACAGAGTGAAGTAAGTCAGAAAGAGAAAAGCAAATATTAGATAATATCTCTACGAATCTAGAAAAATGGTACAGGTGAACTTATTTGCAAAGCAGAAACAGAGACGCAGACGTAGAGAACAAACGTGTGGATACCAAGGGGGGGAGGTGGGGGTAGGGTGAATTGGGAGATTGGGACTGACATATATATACTACTAGGTATAAAACAGATAACTAATGAAAACCTACTGTACAGCACAGGGAACTCTACTCAGTGCTCTGTGGTGACCTAAATGGGAAGGAAATACAAAAAAAGAGGGGATCTATATGTATACGTATAGGTGATTCACTTTGCTGTACAGCAGAAACTAACACAACATTGTAAAGCAATTCTACTCGAATAAAATTTTTTTAAAAATCATTATGCTATGCACCTTAAACTTAATACTGTGCTGTATGTCAATTATATTTCAATAAAATCGGAAGAAAAAAACACCCTTCATGTAATTTAGATAAGGTTCACGGATACCCCTTTATTTATCTAGGACAAAGCCAGACACAAACTCTCCAAGTTCCCTTTCTTTGTCTCATCAATGCTTAGCTGAATTGTTTGAGCCCACTGACCAATATGGACAAAATACCCGCTAACGCGACTTGACCTAACTTTACTCCAGCTTCTTCCATCCCCACAGGAGCCTGAACTTTGACCCACTTTCAACCTGAGCCAGCATCAGAATACTGAACAGCCCATGCTGACCGAACCTGTCTGAGGAAAGGTTTGAGACTCTTGCAGATCTTGGGCTCCGAGCACTCTCTCTAGTGCAACAGTGCCCCTCCACCATTGCAACAGTCTTCAAACAATGTCTCCACACACTCTCCATACCTTCCTCTAGATTTGTTTCTATTTGACTGTAAGAAAGTGCTGAGAGGAGCACCACTAGATGCAAACACTGACGACCATGGGGTATGGTCCCAACACGTAAGCAGACCATCATTTCTTAGTCCCATTTTACAGGTGAGGAGATGGCGGTGTAAGAAGGCTAAGAGACTTGTTGACTCACAGCACCAAGGGCAGAGCTGGGAATCCAGGTGCTATCTCTCATCTCATAGAAAACAGTGCTCTTTCCAGCACAAACACGCCAAATCCTGGTCACTGTTTAGGGAAGGTTTGGGGAAATTCTTGAAAAACTTTGGTGAAAAACATTCTCCAATGTTCAAAGAAAGGGAAATTGGATCCAAGAGTGAAAAAACTAAATGGAACACCTAGAGCTTCAGGGAACTTCTTCTAATTTGTGGAAATGAATGAAGACCATCCAAATGAGAACAAGCAAAGGCTAACGATTCAGAGCCTGCTCTAGCAAGGGAGCTGACCCCCATCACGTGCATTTGGCAGAAACTCAAAAGCAGGCAGAAGAGTGTGAAAGCTTTCTAGTAGGAAAAACAGAGAAGGCTTTGGGTATGTCCTGATTGGAGGCTGTTAGCATGGGGAAGCAATTAGATAGGCCAGCTGGACATAGGGCCTCCTGTGTGATTAGGTAGGGGTGCATATTGGCTTTCTCCTGTCTGTCCTAAAGGAGACATGGATGCAAAAATTAGCGAAGCTGTCAGCTATTAATTAAGTCCTGGCTTTGTGGGACCAATTGCCACAGGGATTATGATTTGGCTTCCTGGACTGGTTACTATTGCTAGTAGGCTGGCTTCCTGGGCAGATTGCAGCAAGCTGTGGGCCAGGGTTCTATTTTTATTTATATCCTGGCCACTGTGTATTCAGTCTCCCAGACCCTACAGGGGCCCTGCATTTAGAAGAGGCTTTCAGACATCTGACCAGCCCTGCAGATGATTCTACACTCAGGCCAGGGATATTGGCAAAAGGCTTTCTGCTTCCCATCTGTAGGAGGGAAAGTATGTAGCAGCTAAGTTTGCCTCAACTACAATCCCCCAATAACCCTCTTTTTTTTCACCAATAGTTAAAAATATGGGCCTGAGCATCACCTCCAGCTTCCCCGGACCCTCAGGCCATCCTCAGACTGAGGCCCTCTAGCTTGTCTTCTTTTCCTTAAGTGGTTCATGGAATCTCTGAAAATCTAAAGGATTCAGCAATCTCCTCACGTGGCCCTTATTGTTAACAAATGGAGACAGGATCCCAAAGATTCCAGTGTCCAGTTCTAGTCGAAGGTCCACCAAGCCCTCTGTGAGCCTGGCAGAAGGGATCTGACATCCTTGAGGAACTCAGACAAGTGGGAGAGACAAATAAATAGATGAACACACTCAGTTATTTCCCCAAACCTCCCATGGGTTGTCTTGGCTCTGAGCATGCAGACGCCATTCCTTCTGTCTAGACAGACTTTCCTTGCCCTAGTTCCTCACTGTGAATTTCTTTCCATCTGTGAGTTTCTAGTTTCCCCACACCCCAGGCTGTAATCTTCTCTGAGTGGCCTGTGCTTACCTCTCCAGGGCTGCTCATGCTGTTCTGCTCCAGGGTTTTTGCCTCTTTTCCCCAGACACCCCTAAGATCCTGAAGACTACCTCTTGATCTGGGTTTCCATCGTCTGTCTCAACCCTAACACAAAGCAGCCTCTCAGACATTCGGAGGTGTGCATGGAACACAAGGGCAACGCAGGTGGGAAGACTGAATGATGGAGGAGGGGATGCCAGGGTGAAGTATGAAAAGAGAAGTAGGAATTTGCCAAGGAGTCACCAGGAAAGGCACTCCAAGCAGAGCTGTTAACAGGAGCAAAAGTATGGGAGGAGGAGGAGGAGAAGATAGGGGTGGGATGAGAACAGCACGGAGCTTGCATTGCTGGAGGGTAAAGAACAAGGCAAAGGGGCCAGAGATGACACTGAGACTGAGCAAGGATACATAAAACTTTAATATTCTGCTTTCTCACTTACTAGCAGTTTAACTCCAATCAAGTTATTTAACCTCTCTACGCCTTAGTTTGCTCATCTGTCAACTGATGATCAGAACAGTCATCCTCACATAAAGTTGTTGCCAGGATTAGGTGAGTTAACATGCAGGAAACATTTTGAAGAGTGCAGGGTAAGAATGATGAAAGTGCTTGCTATTTTTATTATGTTGACGATTTCATTCTACAGGCAAGATGGGGCTAACGCTTCTATTCTAAGCAGGAGTGAGATATAGTTGGTGGAACAGGACCCGAGGCCAGAACAGAGAAACCATTTCCTACAAGAGTCCAATGAGCGATAAGGACTGAACTGACCTGGGGCAGAGCAGGATTCAGCAGCTTAGCAGGTAAAACTGGCTAGACTTAATGCCTGGCTAGAATTGGGTGGGAGAGACTGCAAGAAGCCCAGGACAGCGCCAGATCTGTGGTTTAGGCAATTGGAGTGGGTAAGAGACAGAAAGACAAGGAGTTTGTGAGCGCTTCCTGTGTGCCAGGCACATAGCTAGAGGCTCGATGCCAAGAGATGCTGAGGAACTTGTCCAGGTTCAAAGCAAGCAAGTGGCCAAAGAAGACTTGAAGCTCTGTCTCTTGACACGCAGTTTATGTACTTTTCAACACACCCCACTTTAATCTGAGAATTGGGTCCTTCCCAGGGCTAAGATTTCTGCCTCACACATCACAGCTCCTAACCCTTAAGAACCAGCAAAGAAAATTCAGGCCCTGGGGGAGATGAGAGGGGATACTTTTGCTAGGTCTTTTCACACCAAATGTGTGTGTGTGTGTGTGTGTGTGTGTGTGTGTGTGTATACATATATAAAATAAAAATGTACCTCAGGTTGTCTCCCATTGGCAAATTTCTTTTATTCCATTCATTTTGATGTAATCCATGCTATACACACTTAAATACTTTGCCTCTAACACCCATTTTTATTGCTGGAGTCAGACCTCACATTTATTCTTAAATTTCAAAAAGGATTATAGTTTAAAAACCATCACTGAGTATGAAAAATGAAAAAAAAAACACCCTAGGGTATTATGTAGGCAAGCTGTTTTTCAAGTATTTTTTCCCAATTTCAATTCAAGAAGCTGGTTTGTTTTTTTTTCACCACACAGCTTGCAGGATTTTAGCTCCCCGACCAGGGATCAAACCCAGGCCCCCAGCAGTGGAAGCGCAGAGTTCTAACCACTGGACAGCCAGGGAATTCCCTGGGTTTTTGTTATGAAGCAGAACCTGGCTTGAGAAATGTGTGTTGAATGAAGGTGATTCAAGAACCAACATGCTTTCTTCTCACAAGCCCAGGGTGCCTCCCAGCACCCTCAGAGCAGCAAAGGAAACATTGATCAAAGTCCGGCTCTGCACATCCCTCGACAATACTGTTAACATCAGAGAGAGCCTGTTGGTGTTTTCACTCAGTGGAAGTCACAGGATGTTTGAAGGAGGGGGGCTGGCTTCTTGCAGGAAGGTTCATTCAAGTGGAGGTAATTGGCAACATGCAACTAAGGGACTGCTCCTCAGTCCTTGATATTTATCAGGAAATTAACTTCCTGTCCTTAATCAGCGGGCTGTTTTTTAAAGAGACGAGAATGGCTTGGGCATGGCTGGGGGCAGTGGAGAGGAAGTGACAGAGGGCCGTCATCAAAAGCTGCTGCCTAGTGTCTCTGCCCCGAGACTGGCTCAACTTTGGCCCGGTTTCAATTTCTGGGCACGGTGGGGGGACTCATGTGGCTGATACAGGCGTGGGCCTCGCAGGGGGAGCCTTCCGCTCAGTTTCGGGGACTGACAGGCCTGTCATGGTAACCGAGCAGGACGCTATGGGGCCTTCCCAGAACAGGACCCCCCCGTCACGTCCTCTGCTTGCCTTTTGTCTATAGAAAAACTTTGGTCAAAGAATAAATTTAATCAGAGAAGTGAGAAAATGCAGAGAGAAAGGAAAACAGTCAAGCAAGACAAAATAATAAAACTTCAGCAATTAAACAAGTCAAGGACCTCTTAGTTCCTCCTCAAGGTCCACTTCCGAGCCATGTCCTTCGAGCTGTTTTGCAGATGCTGAAACCCCCACCGGCTGGAAGATGTTAACTGGCTGCCCACAAGCATGTAGACTCCAGACTGATTGACGACGCTGACTCCCGAGTACCTCACCACCAACCCATCAGAAGAACGTCCACGAGCGGGTCACAACACCCCACAACCACCCCCTCACCCTGTCTTTAGCAACCTTTCCCTGAAATGTTTGGGGAGTTCGAGTCTTTTAAACATTAGCTGCCCTGGACTCCTTGCTTGGCGCCCTACAATAAACCCCGCACATCCCTTCCCCACGAGCCGGTGTCAGTAGATTGACTTGGCTGCACGTGGGTGAGCGGACACAATTTTGGTTCAGCAACATTATCACATTTTCCAGGTGGGACGTTCATAAGGATTAAGCACATAAGTAATTCTTAGAACACTACAGCGCTCCGAAGGAGACTATCTAAAACTCACACAAAATCAGTAAAGGTAATCGTGCATATTTAGATGCAGCATTCACACACCACTACCGGCAAGAAACAGAAGCCAGGTCTGAAGAATAGGACCGCCTTTTTTTTTTTAATTGCATTTTCAGAAAGTCAACATTGAAAAACTTAGAGCGATGAGAAGCTAAGTTGACATCGATCGTTAGCACTTAATATTATGATAATTCTGGAGTGGTAAACCCAGGGAATGCAGAAATGTATAATAATTCTCGTATTTGGAGGGTTTAACGTGTCCCAAGTGCTAAGTTCCTGTCCTAAGAGCTTCATCTATAGTGTATGCCGCACAGCTCTGTGAGGAAGATGAAAAAATAGACTGAGTGGTTACGTAATCTGCCCAAGGATCTAAGTTTCAGAGCCAATATCTAAAATCAGGCACTCAGGTCCCAAGGCCCCGTCTCTCACCTACACTTTCAAAACATACATGGCTAGCGACAGCAAAAGCGTATTTTGTGTGTGTGTGTTTAACTTGGCCAAGCTGCGTGGCTTGCAGGAACTTAGTTCCCATACAAGGGACTGAACCCGCACCCTCCGCAATGAAAGCTTGGAGTCCTGACCACTGGACCCCGGGAAATTCCCCCAAAACATATGTTCTGATGCAAGGAAAAAAGTGGGGGAGCCACACCTCATATCAGCTGATTAGAGAGATCAGCTGGATGAGCGCCAGCACCCTCTTTAGATACAGACTGAACTTTCCTTCAGAGGCATAAATAGGCTGGTCCAGGCTTGTAGATAATTCCATTTATCATGCAAAAGCAAACAAACAAAAATGCAATTCAGGATACGGGCTCATGGATATTTCATTTCAAACCTGGCTCAGAGTCTGAAATGTAGGTATTTTCCCCCTAACCTTTGGAGGGGCTCTGAATGCATTAAAAAAGCCAATAACATGAATAACCTGCACTTTACCTAAATGGTAACAAAACTTACTTAATGATTGAGTTCTATTACCTTAACACTGAGACCCTCATCTTAATGCCAATTTAAGGCATTTGCTTTCCTAAAACACAGATAGTAAGTAACATTAGAGAGCACTTGGTTTTTAATTGCTTTACAAATAAAATCATTCCTTTTCCCCTTTAAGCTGCTACAATTGCCATCTGGTAAATGAGCTCTGGAGAGCTGAGCTGAACTAGTCTCTGAAGTATTTTCTTTAGGACCAAGGAAACCAAGTGTCTGAAGTCAAACTTTTCAGATGAGGGAGTGGAGTTGGAAGACAGGTTTCCTCAGATGAGGGAGGTGGCTGGAAATCTGGGGACCAGTAGAATCTAATCAAACTTCTGCTGGTTCCATGGCTCAATGTCACCAGCCCAAACTCTCACCCAGTCAGATGAACAACTTCTACCCTTGGGGGGAAGCTGGAAGGAGAGCAGAGAATTTAATTGCTGTCCTCCACCCTACACTTCTTTACATTTCGTTTTATTAAACCTTTTGGTTTCACAGCCATCACTACATATGTGATGATCCCTTTAGAGAAGGAGCTCAGAGTATCAGAAATGTGCTGTCCACACTCACGTGGGCATTTAAATTTTTTTAAATTACTATTCTTTTTTTTTTAAGCTCTTTATTGGAATATAATTGCTTTACACTCTTGTTAAATTACTCTTCTTAAGTACTGACCTAGGGTTACTGAGACAAGCCAGTTATAAGCTGCTCCCAAGGTCTAAAATTGGTCAAACAGGACATTAAGCACACCTCGGAGCTGGACCCTCAGAGGACTGACCCTTTATTCTGCATCTCACCTTGATCACGCCCAGTTGTGCTACCCAACCTGGGGTCATGTTATATAACCCCAAAAGCTAATACAATGAGTGACGAACACCCACCACAGGAAAAGGCCAGCAATTTAAAAAGCACCCACAGGGACTTCCCTGGAAGTCCAGTGGTTAAAACTCTGCCTTCCAATGCAGGAGGCGTGGGTTCCATCCTTGGTGAGGGAACTAAGATCCCACATGCTGCAGGGTGCGGTAAAATCTAAAAAAAAAAAAAGAATAATGAAAAATAAATAAAAATAAAAAGCACCCACAAGTTGAACCTCATAGTCCCATAAAGAGATTGAAAAGCCAAAGCAAAATGAAGCCCAGTGATTTCCTCTCCCTAATCTCATCATAAGCTCAGGTGTACTAATGAGAGTCTCACTCAAGATAGTTAAGTATAGACTGTCTCTCTAGAAACCTCATCTCTGATGTGCTTTCTTCAGGACTCCCAAGCTACGTGAATTCACCCCAAGCCTCTTATGGTCCCAAAGTTCCATAAGGCCAACCCAAAACTTAAGACGGCGACATGGCATCTTGACTCAAAAATGAGAACCCCACGCAAGCAGCGGCCTTTCCCAAGAGAAAGGGAAAAACTCCACCACGCCAGCCAGCCCTGCTATCTTCGTAAATGTGGATATGAGAACAAAATAGGAAAAAAGCAGAGGCCATCCTCTTGTGATGAACTTCATCAAGTTATCAGTCACTTCCCGCCAGTTGCCCAGAATCCACAAGTCCCAAACCCAGAAACACACGCACAGCTCAGAGCGACTTCTCCCCAGGTTTCTCATGTTGGAGGATGGGGTACAGAATACTCCTGCCTTCCTGCAAAAATTAGAATTTTCTATGGTGGCATCTCTCACACTGTCTTTCCTGAGGCTCCCTTCCCCCTTTCCATCCTTAAAATCTCTTGATCCCCTCCTTTCCACTTCTGAGAAATTTACCATGAAAATCTTAAACGTACAAGAGTATGGTGTCCATCCCAGGTGTCCATCACCTAATTTAGGAATCGACACACTCCCTATCCTGTTTTCTCTATACCCACATCCACCTGCCACCCCCCTCCAACCCCCGTGGCAAACGAAACATTTTAAAGAGAACCCAAAATATCATATCATTGCATTGGTAAGCATTTTATTTATGAACTTCTAAAAGGCACAGATCTTTTAGAAATATTATTTATATTAACAGGTAAGAAATAGGATGAATGCATCTTACATGTCAATAAAAAATAGGGGGGAAAAAAGGGAAAATTAGAGAGATTTAGGAACTTCCATAAAGTCATGAGCCAGGCAAGAGTTAGTCTGTCTGTAACCTGTATCTTCTGTTGCTTGGAATCCTGTCCTTTTGCAGTTATACTTTGTGACCTCTCAGGCAACCCTATCTCTGATGGCTCTGCTGAGTAAGCCTTTGACCTCATGTTTAAGGGCAAAGCTCCCCCAAGTAAATAATCTGCCTAAAGCCATGAGAAAGGTCTCATGGTAAACCTGGGATCTTCCCCAGATGGATTTCCATCTCTGTGGCCTTTCCCAGCACCTTCATTCCAGGGTCCTGATATTTCTTAAGAATCTGGGGCCCAGGTTCTAGGGGAAATAGTCATTGGCTAAAATAAAAACTTAAAAAAAAAAAAAAAGAGGAAATAGCTACAATACCATTATCGCAGCTGGAAAAGAAATTAACACTAATTCTTTTATTTACTTATTTATTTATTGGCTGTGTTGGGTCTTCATTGCTGTGGGTGGGCTTTCTCTAGTTGTGGTGAGCGGGGTCTACTCTTCGTTGCAGTACACAGGTTTCTCATTGTGGCGGCTTCTCTTGTTGCGGAGCATGGGATGTAGATGGGTGGGCTTCAGTCGTTGTGGTACATGGGCTCAACGGTTGTGGCTCACGGGCTTAGTTGCTCCTCAGCATGTGGAATCTTCCTGGCCCAGGGATCGAACCCGAGTCCCCTGCATTGGCAGGTGGATTCCCAACCACTGCATCCCCAGGGAACTCCATGACCTTAACTTTTGAATGGGATGTGCAGGCCCCTCCAGCTGGGGGGCCAGAAGGCAAGACAGGGAAGGGGGACCCCTGTAACGGATGGGGAGACACTACTGCCGCCCATGGCCTTCGTTCTGCCAAATCTCAGCAAGATATCGGTGGCTACAACAAGACTGGGGACCAGGGAAATCCAGCAATAATTCTTTAATACCAACTCTCCGGGGGTGTTTGATCCATTTCCCCTTTGATCCAGGTGGCCCTGATCTCTCGGGTGCTGGACTGGGCGTGGAAAGAAGCCTTGTTGCTTCTGAGAGCACAGTCAGTCCCCCCAGTACACACCTAAACACACACATGGATGGGACACCTCTCCAAACAACGTTCACAGGCTTCCCTTCCCTCCAAGCTGAACCCGCACCCCAAGCCTAACCCCACTTCTCTGCTCCCATATGCCCAACATCTTCCCAAGGATTTTGTGGCAGCTGCCCATGAGCACGGCTCTGGAATTCTTTAAGTCTGTGAGGCCCACCTCGTGGTGATACACCCACCCTGTCACCACATTTCTTTTCCACCAGGTGGGTTAAGGTTGCACGTCCTGGAGCCAGTCAGGCCTTGCCACTGACTGCGTGATTCTGGGCAAGTATTTAAACTTTGTGTGTCTTTATACCCAGAGAAAAACATAATTCAAAAAGACACATGCACGCCAATGTTCACTGCAGCACTATTTACAATAGCCAGGACATGGAAGCAACCTAAATGCCCATCGACAGATGAATGGATAAAGAAGATGTGGCACGTATATACAATAGAATATTACTCAACTATAAAAAGGAATGAATGGGGATATGTGTATAAAAACAGTTGATTGAACCTGGTGTACCCCCCCAAAAAAAATAAAATAAAATAATAATAAAAAAATAAAATAAAATAAAATAAAAAATAAATAAATAAATAAATAATTCTTCTCAAAAAAAAAAAATAAAAAATAAAAAGGAATGAAATTGGGACATTTGTAGAGACATGGATGGGCCTAGAGACTGTCATACAGAGTGAAGTGAGTCAGAAAGAGAAAAACAAATATCATATATTAACACATATATGTGGAATATAGAAAAATGGTACAAATCAACCGGTTTGCAAGGCAGAAATAGAGACACAGATGTAGAGAACAAACATATGGACACCAAGTGGGGAAAGGGCAGGGGGGAATGAATTGGGAGATTGGGATTGCCATATATACATTACTAATAAGAAAAAAAAAATCAAATTGTACACTTTAAGTACATGCAATTTATTGTATGTCAATTGTATCTCAATAAGAGTTCTTAAAGAAAAAAAAAAACTTTATGTGTCTTGCTCAGTCGATAGTCCGACCAAGACACAGAGGAATGGGACAAGGGGCAGCAGGTCTCGCCTAAAGCCGAGGGAGAACCCATCACCCTGCAGAGGTGCTGAGCAGCCCAGTAACACCCCTGCTTCTACAGAATGAAGTTCTAACCGCCTGTCCTGGTTGAAACCTAGGATGGTGGGAGGGCAGGTAAGGGCAGAGTGTGGGGGAAACTGTGGCTGCAGAATCTGTGCCGCCTGAGCGTGCCTGGGTCTGAGCACCAGTCCTGGGATCCTTCCTGCAACAGCAGCTGCCGCAGCTGCCTTGAGATTCCCGAGGGAGTCTCACCCTCAACATTTTGTCCTCTGCCAAGGCCAGATCCAGCCCTTGCTCGGAGGCTGCACCTGTGCTTGGGGTGTGAGAGCCCCCAAATACATCACTTTCCCTACCGTCACCACTGCCCTCGCCTTGGGACACATGAACACCACAGGCCTCTGATACAGGAGCCTCCTCTGACCTTGGGCCCAGAAGTATGCTAGAACAAGCTCAAAGGCTCAAGAGAGCTGATGGTTAAATTGCCAGGAATTTTGTGAGCTGCTTGTTAAACACAGATACTATTAAAAATTAAATGATTTAAGATAGTTTAAAAGATTGTATTAAAAATACAGGTCAAGGGAACTCCCTGGTGGTCCAGTGGTTAGGATTCTGTGCTTCTACTGCAGGGGGTACAGGTTCGATCCCTGGTGGGGGAACAAAGATCCTGCGCGCTGCACAGCCAAAACACAAAACAAAAACAAAGATTTAAAAAACCATATATGCAATGAATACTCAAACCACTCCACTTCCTAATTATTTTACTATTATTATGCATTTAAGGTTTTTTACAACTAATATATCTGAAAGGTAGAAATACCATGTAGTGATGTTACTGTTGCACCTCTCTCTCCAACTCCAAGTTTAGGGACTTCACATTGGTGGCTTGAAATCAGCGACGGTGGGGGGTATTTCCACCATGAACATTGGTAAGCAATACAAACGAAGGCTTATTCTCCCAGAGGGTGGACTGTTAAACATTTATCAACACCCCTGACCCATCTCCTATACAATTCTCCACCCATGGGCACATCCTCCTCTCAGTCTGCTGAAATGATGCTGTCTGTTGAATTTGGGGGAGAGCAAGGGGCAAATCAGACGGCATCACAGCTAAGAAAATCCAGAAACACTTCAATCCCATCTCAAATCTTGGCCAACCTTCCCTGTGAGGCTCACAAAAAAGACTGATTTCCCAAAGTTCATTGTGCGTCTACAAACCACCTTTAAAAAAAAAAAAGTATTTATTTTGGCTGCACTGGGTCTTCGTTGCAGCACGTGGGATCTTTAGTTGCGGCATGCAGACTTCTTAGTGGTGACATGTGGGCTCTTTAGTTGAGGCATGCATGCGAGATCTGGTTCCCTGAACAGGGATTGAACCTGGGCCCCCTGCTTTGGTAGCATAGAGTCTTACCCACTGGACCACCAGGGAAGTCCCCAGACCACCTTCTAATTAGCTGGACTTGTTCTGGGAGCTTCTGGTGTAGACCTCTCTCCAAACAGGGCTTCAGTTTTCACCTCTCACTCACTCTCCTACTTTTTCCCCCTTCTCTCTTTCTTACGCACTAGCCTTCATTCCTCAAGGACCCTATGCTAGGGGTTCACAAACTCAGAGCCTGCAGGGACCACACTGTAATAACCTGTGTGGTGGGCGGGGGGCCACTGTGGCTCTGGAGGGGCAGGTGTTCTCTGCTCCCCGGGCATAGCTACTGCTCAGCCCTGGCTGACTGAGCAATGGTGAGGCTCTGCTGAGTCTTTTTTGTTTTTTTAAAATAAATTTATTTATTTATTTATTGCCTGCATTGGGTCTTCACTGCTGTGCACAGGCTTCCTCTAGTTGTGGCGAGCAGGGCTACTCTTTGCTGTGGTGCGTGGGCTTCTCATCGCGGTGGCTTCTCTTGTTGCAGAGCACGGGCTCTAGGTGCGCAGACTCAGTACTTGTGGCTCGCGGGCTCTAGAGCACAGGCTCAGTAGTTGTGGCGCACGGGCTTAGTTGTGCCTCCACATGTGGGATCTTCCCAGACCAGGGATTGAGCCCATGTCCCCTGCATTGGCAGGCGGATTTTTAACCACTGTGCCAGCCAGGGAAGAAGTCCCTGAGCTCTAATTTTTTTAAGAGTAATTAGAAATCTGGATTTTTTTAAAAAATAAAAATCTCCCTCACTTCAAATCAAAAGGTATTTCGAATTTTCAAAAATTGTAGCTATGTGAAGTGACAGATGTGTTCACTAACCTTATCTCGGTCATCATTATGCAATATATAAGTATCAAATATTACATCACGCCTTAAAGTTACACCAAGTTGTGTGTCAATTATTTCTCAATAAAGCTGAGGGAAAAAAGAAAAAAGGAAGATAAAACACATTACATTTTTCCACCTTTGGGGAAAAATGTTTCTCGTACATACTTAGGCCAAACCAAATGATGGTGGGAGGTTTAGTCCCCAGGCCACCTGCAGCAGACCCGACGCAATGCATCACTCCCCCCGCCGCCACCACCTGATTTCACCACGAACAGCCTTGCACCTAACTAACACCCCTCATCAAACACAGGGAGGCCGTCACAGGCACACCAACAGATCAGTGGCTGCCCGGTGTAGGCGGAAGGAGGCGACTGGATACAAAAGGGAATGAGGATACTTTGGGCGTTGATGAAAATGATCTACAGATTAAAGAAAAAACTACTATTGGGTCTTGGGTGATGGTATCAACAGGGAGAAAAAGGACACTGTAGGAAGCTCATTTTGAGCAAAGAGTACGGTTCTGTCCTCTTGAGAAACAGGGTCATCTGCCCAGGCTTTGGCTTCAGCAAATGACACTAATTTCATTTCCAGGTTCTTTAGAATAGCAGTGAGGCATTGGCAAACACGAGATTCTGCAGAGGACTGAGAACACCCTGTAAGCTGAACTCTGGTTCTTAAATACCTGCAAAAGGCCTTAAATGGGTGAAAACATGGTTCCCCTTCAGAAGAAAGCATGGCCATGTCTTACAAAGCCTCTTATGTGTTCAATTTCAGTGTTCCATTTTTTTTTTTGGGGGGGGAGGGCTCCTGTGGTCTTATATGACTGAGACTTTTGATAGAGTTTGTAACTGACAGATTTTGCCTCAATAAAGGATCTTTCTGGGACTTTCCTGGCAGTCCAGTGGTTAAGACGCCATGCTTCCACTGCAGGGGGTGGGGGTTCGATCCCTGGTTGGGGAACTAAAGATCCCACATGCCGTGCAGCGTGGCCAAGAAAATAAATAAAAAGAGTAAAGGATCCTCCTTATTGAAGTACATCCCTGACTATTTACCATGGTCCCAAGCAAACATGCCTGTAAATGAATACGATAAATTGTGGGAATCCCAGCACCTAGAAGGAGGGGGAGGGGGGGAGAGGGAGGAACAGATTCTTTTGGTTGAAGGGACCTGTTCAATACTTTACTTCACATCACACAAGCAGCTGCCTATTCTGGGACGATTCTGACCAGAAGATCCTGGACAGCGGTGCCTGAACAAGTGTTTACGAGATCTGATGAAGAAGCTTGGTCCAAACAATTGGTGTCAACAGAATCCCATAGTTATTTTGGGCTGCTGTATGTTTTTTCAAAAATTTGTCCAAAAAACAAAAACAAAACAAACAAACAAAAAAAACACTTGTCATCACTGATGTAAATTTCCTCCCATGTCTACTGGTTGTACATATGTATATCTCTGTATCCTGATTATTAAGCACTGGGAATTTGCAAGTATGCATTCCACTTGGATAGAACAGTACTTCTGAGCTTCAAAACATGACCATTTCAGCACCATGGTATCAATACTTCCATTCCCAGACACAGGATTTTCAAAACTGCAGACTGAGTGCTAAACCAACCAACCAACCAACCAACCCACAGGGCAGCCGTTCTTGGTTTTGCTGTCTCAGGCTTTCCAGGAAGCCTCACATACAACCCAGAAAATCCAAATAGCGGGGAGCGGGCCATTCTCCCCAGAGGCACCTTCAACCCCTAGAGGAAGGCGTTGGTGACTTCAAGTCCCTGCATCCCCGTCCTCCGGTGGGATAATACTGAGGCATTATCGTGTCCTCATTTATTCCTTGGGGAGACCCAGTGGGATTGAACTGCAGTTGCTCCCAGTGCTAACAGGCTCGTCCGCACACTCCTCACTGGTCTCACCTTCTCCATGTTCTTACGCCACTCCCTGGATTCATCTCCCAAGGAAGCTCCCTGCACCCAAGCCCGTCTCAGTTTGCTTTCAGGGAACCCAAACTGTCACCACTTCGGTCGTGCTCTGACCTCCAGGTCTCTGCAAGTGCTATTCCCTCTGTCCCAAACACTCGTCACCCAATTTCCACCTGTTCTTCAAGACTTTGCTTAGAGATCAATTCCTCTGGAAGCCTTCTCTGACCCTTCCCCTCTTCTAATGCTGTGGGATCCCAGCGTGCCGCCTCCCTGGTGGTCGCAGCACTCACCACACGCGTAAGCAGTAAACACCGAAAGAGAAGGAAGTGAGGTATTCTTGTCCCCACTCCCCACCCCACCCCCCACTTTCCCAGCACCATACACAATGGATGGCATAATTCATATGAAAAATATTTGTAGAATGAAGGAAATGATACTGGAAATAGGTAAGAAGTGACAATATGAAGACTCTTATACTTTCCCAAGTTTTAACAATGTTCACTGGATCCCAACAACCCCATTTTTAACACAGGAGAACAAACCTGACCCCATGTTGGATCTATTCCTTTAGTTCTAACCCTTGGGCTCTGTTGGCTGTGCGTAGTCATGCTGGCCCTGCACCTTTGGAAGAGAATGTTGCCCTTAGCCTGAAATATACACAGAGCCCATTCTCAAGGCTCTGACCTTTGAAGGCCTTACACTTTTCCATTCATACAGAGATAAAAAGTTGCAGAACAGAGAATACTATATCTTGTTGGAGGTTTACTGAAACATTGTGATCAGGCCTACATGGCCAGCTGCAAGAACAAAGGATTCCAGAAGAAAAAATTGCAACTAACCCCAACCCCCCCTTACCCCCCTCCCCCGCCCATCCCTTTTTAGTATAAAAGAAGCCTGAATTCTACCTCAGGTTTGATGGTACTTTGGGACACTAGCCCATCATCTTCTCAGTCTGCTGGCTTTCCAAATAAAGTTGCTGGTCCTTGCCCCAACGCCTCATCTCTCCATGTATTGCCTGTCGGGTGGTAAGCAGTGTGAGCTTGGTCTTGGTAACACTTTCTCATTCCTATTTTATAGGTGAGGAAACCAAAGCGCAGGAAACTGGACTTAGACCTACGGGACACTTTCGACTGTACCTGACTACCTTAAATCTGAGGCTCTGTACCCAACCTTAAAGTGACAAATAGCAGTAATCAGTTCCCAAGGTTAATAATTTCCCAATAGCATTTCACCAGGACCCAGACAAAGCTATCCCTGGGGAGGGGAGGGGAGGGTGGGAGAAAAGTGGGTTAACTGGGCTCAACTTGAATTTCAGCGGTTGCCTTTCAAAGGAGCATTTAAAGAGCACAGATACAAATCCACCAAAGACTTGACACTGTTGCTTTACATATTTCAGATACTGTGTTTTTTGTCTCTAGAAGTTCATTGGACACTTATTTTACATGTTCCACTTTCGTTATCATGCTCATGTATTCCTCTGTCTTCTAGAACACAAGAATAATGCTGATCGTGGCTGTTTTCACATCCTTGTCTACTAGTTGTATCATCTGTTTCACTTCTGAGTCCAGCTTTTCCCTTTCTTGATTTTTAAGATGAAAAATTTTCAGATTAATTATTAAGATCTCTTTTTGGGATAATTAGTACTTGAAAGTTGCACTAAATCATTAGTAGGGTATCAGAAAATAAGATCTTTAGAAAAAAATCTAAATACATTTAGCTCAAAAGCATTCAGTGTACTATAGAATTGGGGTGATGTGAAAGAATAAAAAACTTTAAAGGACAGAAATTCAACATCTCACATTGACATAAACATTGGACACAAATCATATTTGCCATGCAGTGACTTCTCCCTCTATTTCTAAAGAGTATGTTTAAAAGTTTGGGCCTGAATTAGACATTAGTGACTGAATATTTCTTAATTTACATAGCCCCATGTGTTAAAAGAAGGACCCAGATTTACCTACAGAGTTTTACATAAACACCAAAAAAGTTTCTAAACCAACCATTTCAATTTTAGAAGCACCATGTGGACACACAGCCTCTAGAAGGTACTGAAAGAAAAAAAGAAATGCACATACAACTCAAACTTTATAACTTAAACAATTGTTAAAGCACTTTGTTTTAAATCCCATTTTCTTCAAATTCTACCTGAAATAAGAATGGCTATCTTCGCTAGGTAGCTTAGAAAACTGAAGCTGGCAGATGAAGCCAAGTCCTGAACTCAGAGGTCCTGAATAATTTCTTGGTCAACATTTCCATCAAGTTACAACTAAAACCTCACTGCTATAAGAGGGGCAGTTTGAGATTTTGGTCAACTCACCAAATGACAAATCAAATTAAAAACTCTTTTCATTAACTAAGGGTTAATACAAGATCTTGCTTAAGTTAGAGCAAGTCAAGACTCGCTCAGGGTTTATTTAGCTCTTCAATATAGGAAAGGACCTAGATTTAAACAGCTGCACTCCTAAGACGGTGTCACAGCTGGGTTCTTGAAGACTATGCTGCTAGGGCAGGACCCTAAGCCTGTGCTTTTCCCCTACAGAGCATGGACTAACAGCTAGGGGCAACTCGTGTGAAACATCACCCCAAACACCCATTCTATCTTTCTACCTAAATGGACAGACATGGGAAGGACTTGTGTCTTATTGTGTATGCCTGTACTAGAGGGTGTCATCTTGATTTTCTCATCTTAGCAAGGCATATAGTGTTGTTATTTTACAGGTAAGGAATTTGAGTTCCAGAGAGATTAACTGAGCCAGTGAAGGAACCAGTACTCAAACCTAGACCTGATCCTAAAGCCATGCTTCCTATAAGTAGGAAGAGAAAACCATACAAATGGACTTAAAAAGTTAAGAATAAGCTCATATACTGAAGTAATTTCCAAAGTCTGACTACATATGTGCATGTATATACATATATTTAATTACTTACGGATAACATTTTGCAAACGAGTGTGGTTTTCCTTTCCTTTTCATGATCTCCTAGGTTTATGGTTTTCAAGTGAAATACAACACAGATGCGCAACAGCACACATCATAAACCACAGCTCAGTGAATTTTCAAAAACTCAATACAGCCACGTAACCAGCATCCTGATTGAGAAACAGAGTAGTACTAGTCCCTTTTGAGTCCGCGTCTTAAGTTCACTTTCTAAGGCAGCCTTTCGTGTTCAGAATCTAAGCTGGATGTCTACCAAAAGCCACAGGGAAACAATGTTCATTTTCCAACTCAAAGCCCAGAAAGAAAGAGATTAGGGTTTAACGCTCAAGAGGTTCATTTTAAAAAATTATCTTTATTTAGGTTTCTGATTCAGCACATGTATCAAAGACTAATCAACATAAAGAAGTAAATAAGACATTAATTGGAAGTCTTACATCTCTCTAAACTCTGACCAAGAATGTCAAGATTGCCACTGTTACCAAACTTCAACCTAGTCCAGCTGTAGACAAGCTATCATGAACGACGTAGAGTGTGCACAGATACACAGAGGCCAAAGACATGCTAGTACTTGGCTCTCCTCTCTTCCTTGTTGATGTCTTTCCACGGGACAGTCCACTTTTGCTTTCCATGCCTAGTTCCAAATAAAGTCCAAAGAAGGCTCAGGGTCAACCTGATCCAACACTCTTCTGGAGGAATGCATTCTCAAACCGTTGTGCCTGCAACCTTGTTTTTGCCAGGATGAAGTTCAGATCGAGATGTACTACAATCTAGATGACAGAGCAGACTAAGTCAAGAACTAAAGTTGAGCGGTAACCCGAGTTAAGGCATGAATGCACACACATGCGCGCACACACACAGCACCCACGCCATCATGAACACAGGATTCCTTCCATTGCCTAGCGCGAGGCAACCAGAAGGCCTTGGCAGTTAACCACAACTGCTGAGCATTCTGAAGCATGCTCCCCGTAGTTTTATGCTAACAGCTGTGTGTGTATGTTTTATCAAAAAAAGGAAAAAAGAAAGAAAACTTAAAAAAAAAAACCCAAAACCCCAAAACCAAAACCAACCCCCAAAACCTAAAAACCCCTTAATCTCTTACAATGGCTCTTGAGCATGGAACTCACGTAGCAGCGTCAATGGCTGGCTCTCTAGTGATTTGGAAATAAAAGGTTGTTTTACTATGTATTTCTTTGGTAGTCATCACTGCAGTTTTCAGTGTCAGTTACCTATAAGACAAGTACTAGATAGAAGATCGAGTTACGCAGAAATATTTTTCTGTACTGATAAGATAAAAATAGTGAGCTCTCCAAGCACAAGTTACTACGCTTTTCTTGTCTTATTGGGCATCCTCTACAAGCAAGGCTTCGTGCAGGAAAAGTTCGTGTCTACCTAACAAAGGGTGATATAGTCTATCTTCCTACAATTGAACAGTTCACAAAAATTCACATTATCCATTATTTCTGGTCAAATCAGAAGCCAATTACAAAGGGGCAGCAAGCACTTGGTGTCAAAGCCACATTCTGGTCACACATTCATTCCATGGTTGTGGGCAGTCTCTCAGGAGCTCAGAATTTAAAACTCCTTTCAATTAACAAAGGAGCAAGTTGAATCAAATCTTAAATACTTCCACCATCTGCCAAATCTCTAGAAGTCTGTCTAGAATGCCAGCGTGCTGGATGAGAGAGATTGGTTCAGAGCCCAGAGAGGCATCAGGTGTTAGGGAAAGTGATTTGGTTTTGTATAAAAGGCATGGTCATCTGGTGACGAGTACTTATTCTATTAGCAGCACAGTGGTAGCCAAGGGTCTCTGTCAGCTAGACAGGAAAATGAAGCTACTGAACCTGCTGTGGCTCCCACCTGCCTTCCGAGGCCTCTGGGAGTCAGTCCAGGGTTGCCGTGGGAGGGTGGGCAACAGGAATGGCAGGAACCGCGTTCAGCCCCCACAAGAAGCGCCCAAGGTAAGCCAGCTTGGGCTTGGGGTCGGAATCTTCAGGGCCCCTGGGGGGCTAAACCATTGCCAAGGAGCTGCCCTAGCAGGTACTGCCCGAGTGTGACAGGTTCCACACGGGGTCATAACACACTCGAACAGGACATGACACAGCATCAGTTCAAAAGAGTAGTGTTTGTTCTATTAATCCAGAACGTCACCGGGAGAGGCAACTCGCTTTATGGTGGGAAAGGGCTGTCTGAAGGAGCTGCGCTTTCTTTTGCAATGAAATGACTAGTCTAGGGAAACCGGTGCTACATTTCTGTAGAAGTCTGGATGTCAAGAACCTGTCTCTAAAAGACATTTATCAGAACTGTTTGCTCACTCCAAGTGCTTTTTCAGCCACCACAGGGCAATGTTCTGACTTTTGTGCTTTCAGGAGGTCACTAAATTGCCAGCAAGCAGAGGGAAGATCATTACATCTTGGACTTTTCTTGTTTGAGCACCAGACACTATCCAACAGCACTGAAATCTACAGTCTCGTGTAAGATTCTCGTAAACATATACCATGCTTCTCCTATAAGGAAAACTGAGAACTGTACCACGCAGGCAATGTCTGTTCGCCTGCTCTCAGGATTCCTCAACACGGCCAGGTGTCAGGAGGGACGGTGAGCTGTTGGTGAAATCCCTGGGCTGGACAGGACCCCATCTGACTGAATTAAAAACCTCAAGCCTCAATAACTAAATGCCAAACTTCTTGCCCATATTTGAAAACTGTACTATGATCATGTATATTACACATTATAAATAAAATTTATATAGACCTATAATTTCTTTCAAACGATTGAGGAGTGACGCTCTCAGTTTGAAGGTGGAAACTGAAAGAGCTAAAAAAAAAAAAAACCTATCGTTGCTTTTACTCTCAAGTTCTTAAGATGCTAGTCAAAATCAAACACTATACGCCAACAAGACTTTTTCTCATTCTGTAACTCTTAAATATGCAATCGAAGGCAAAAACGGAGGTTGCTTCTCTACTGTACAATATTAAATATCTACAATGTCATGGTTCCTTATGCTTAGGCGTGTGTTCAGTAAAGAGCTAGCTATTAGAGATGGTTGTCACAGAACACGGACTCAAAAATTACGGATAAATTAATTTTCAGTTCTCTGATTATATCCAACAGATACACAGTCTCATCATAAAATATACATTCTCTAGTAAGTTATTTTTGTCTACAGCATATATAAATATGCAAACACAGGTGGTAAAAATCACTTTACTACCAAAGTACAAAATAGTAACTGCTGAAAAGCCAAAATAAAGGTGTTGCAAGTGTTAAGAAAAGAGTGACTCACGGTGTTCCACTTTAAAGTGAAACCAAACGATTTATTTGTGCTAAATGAATGGAAATAACGCATTCAGGATATACTTCTTTGTACACTGCACTTGCTTTTACTGGGCGAAATAAGCAGTCAATGCTAATGTGCTACTTTCCTCTACGCCTCTTTCCTGCCAAGCAATAAAGTATTCCGTGGCCATTATGCCGAGATATTCCTATAATGTTCATTTCAAATAGTATTTTCTAATAGTATTTTGCACCTTTAAAATATTTGTTCGAACTCTATTTTAGGGGAACACAAGTAAAGAATGGAAAGGGAAAATAGCTGTTTTTGTTACAATCACATTGCCTTCTGCAGCAGAAATCACGCCACACGTTCTAATCAGCCATGGCAACCATTGGTGGGTAGGACAACAGTTATCCACTCATGGGAGAGGGGGCCAGTTTGGGTAGGTTAACATCAGGGATAAAGAAACAATCACACCTGGATATACAGTAATTATCTGTCCCCTGTATGTGGAAAAGGTACAGCCGTGTGATCCAATACTTCAGGAGATCTGTTTCACAAGAGACATGGATGCTGAGATACACTGAAATAACCCATACAAAGCGGACCTGTAGAAAGCTCTATTAAACACTGTCTTGGGCTCTGATCCATCTGACTTCCCATTCTATACCGAGAGCTAGATTTTCAAAGGTCTGAACTGTAGTGCTAAATTACTGGTATGCTTGGTAAACACCATTATAATGGGGGAAGGGGTAATAACAGCTCAGTTATTTCCTGCAAATTCATGGAAAAAAAATATAAAAAAGATATCCCTTTTTATTTTACAAACCTAAAAGCCAGGAAAATGAAGCTCTGGGGCCAAGCAAAACATTGCACACCGCTGCTGAACTACCAAATACTCGAATAGCCGATGTCCCAGCCAGGGAATGGACGCACATGTAGATTCAAGTAAAACACCGGTGGAAAGAGTTGTCTGTTTAGTGTTGTAGACCCACAACACTGGCTGCGTTTCCGACACACATTTACAACACAATGAATAGTGAAGCCTAGATAACCTCAGTGCAAATAAGTCAGATCCAAATATGCCAGGGAAGGAAGCCTTTGGCGTCGAGGCGACGGCTCCACGGTACGAACGAGTCCCACCGTGAGGTTCGGCCTGCGCACATGCATTAAGGCTGGGAGGAGGGGTGCACCGAATGTTGCGAGGGGGCGGGCTGCGAGGCGGCTGCCGAGGGCACCGCGGGCTGCACGGGCGGCGGAGGCGGAGGAGGCGGTGGCTGGACGGGGGTCTGTGTGTTGGGAGACGGAGGCGGCGTGGGCCGTTTGAACTTGTCAGGGCTGTTGCTCCTCCGCGGTGAAGGCCTCTGCAGAGAGGACAGGAACAGCAGGTCAGACCAGGCACAGACGGCTCATCCCTACCCCTGGCTGACTCGGCGCCGCGGCTGCCCCGAGGCGGGCCAACAGAGACAAAGCAGCAGCTACGTCCCGGGCCATCCCTATCGGTTTCTGAACTCGTCATGAAAACTTCAACATGGCGGAGGCTACGCGGACACCTATGAGAAAGCTATGCAGCATCCCTGTGACAGGTGCATTGACCAAGCGACTGCACTTGGACCCTTCCATGAGACAGTCCTAAAATTAAAAGACAGCTGTCGCCTCCTCCCCTTAAATCTCTTCTGTCCCTTGTATGTCTCCGGTTCTTCCATCTCTCAAACAAGTTTTCAATATCCTGAAAGCTACGGCTCAACCAAAAATGTTCCTGCTTTTACATAAAGCTCATCAAACCGGCAAAACAGCTTCAGAAATATCTTAAATGCTTTTTTTGTAGAATACAGTTCTTCTTTTCAAGATTCCCTCATTGAGAATACCACCAATTCCACCCTATTCTCAAACTCCTGTTAGCAACAACCGGTCTGTTAGTCAACTAAATAGCCAGCTCTAAAGCAAACCCTGCCCTGAGTAGAGTTTGAACCAGATACACTTAGGGTTCCTTCCAATTCCAGGAAAGAAAATTCTGGGTGAAACTAGAAACAAGTCTAGCTTCAGAAAGAATACTGAGTGAACTGTGAAGGTGTGGACAATAAATATTTTAGACATTATGGCAACCGACAATAATTCGCTATGGCAAGGAGCTGGCCCAAGTTCAATGAAGGCATTGGCTGGAGTTCAAATTATGTTTCACAAAGGGCAATTTTTCATAGAAAGTGAAGGTGAAGTTTTGCCTCCTGGGAAGGATTTTAGTTTCAACACCAGAATGCGGCATCAAACTGTTGGGAGGTCTCAAGAAGTTAAAGGTGAACTGAAGGAAGGAAGGAAGAAAAAAGGTAAATGTTGAGGGCATCAATGGTGGCTCCCAAACAGGACTAGTTGCTACCACCATCAGGAGTAAAGCACTGCTTCCTGCCCCGCGGATACTTACTGTGATACCGTGGGATGCTCCCATATGCTGCACATGAAGACCTGGGGAATTGTAATAAGACATTCCGGCTCTAGTCAGTGAAGTTGGTGGCGTGAAACCAACTGTATGACTTGCATACGAGAGACCTGAAATATAACAACTTGTAAGTATTATTCCAAACTCAACTATCTGGTGTCTTTAAGCATCTAAGAGGCTTTAAAATGCACAAGTTCTTGGTCACCCACAAAAATGCAAACAGATGAGAGGCGTGGTGGGCTCACCAAATGGTCTGCTGGACAGATAACAAGGGATATAAAAGTCAAGCCCTGGAACAAAATAGACAGCCCAGAAATAAGTGCACGCATTAATGGCCAGATGTTCTTCCACGAAGGTGCCAGGAATATGTAATGGGGAACAAATGGTGCTGGGAGAACTAGAGATTCATGTGCAAAAGGAATGAAACTGGAGCCCTGTCTTACACCACACACAAAAACAACTCGAAATGGATTAAAGACCTAAACATAAGATCTGAAACCATAAAAATCCTAGAAGGAAACACAGGGGGAAAGCTTTATGACATTGGTCTTGGCAATGATTTCTTAGATATGACACCAAAAGCACAGCCACAAAAGCAAATAAAAATAGCCAAGTGGGACTACAGCATACTAGAAAGCTTTAGCTCAGCAAAGGAAATAATCGATAGAAAGGTAACCTGTGGAATGGGAGAAAATATTTACAAACCATATATCAGATAGGGATTAGTATCCAAAATATATAAGGAACTCCTACAACTCAAAAGCAGATAAGCAAATAACTTGATTAAAAAATGGGCAGAGGACCTGCATAGATACTTTTCCAAAGAAGACATACAGATGGCCAACAGACACATGAAAAGATACTCAACATCACTAACCATCAGGAAAAAGCAAATCAAAACCACAACAGGATATCACCTTACACCGGTTAGGATGGCTATTATAAAAAATAAAAAAATATTTTTAAAGTGTTGGCTCGCAGGAGGCAGGGGATATGGGGATAGATGTATAAATACAGCTGATTCACTTTGTTGTACAGCAAAAACTGGCACAACGGTGTAAAGCAATTATATTCTAATAAAGAGCTTAAAAAAAGTGTTGGCAAGGGTGTGGAGAAAAGGGAACACTGTGCGCTGCTGATGGGAATGTAAATTGGTGCAGCCACTATGGAAAACAGTGTGGAATTTCCTCAAAAATTAAAACTAGAACTACCACATGATCCAGCAATCCTACTTCTGGGTATTTATCCAAAAAAGTTGAAAACAGGATCTTGAAATTTGTACCCATGTGTTCACTGCAATCCTATTCATAGTAGCCAAAAAGTAGCAACAACCTAAACATTCATTAACAGATGAGTGGATAAAGAAAACATGGTATATATGTGCAATGGAATATTACTCAACCTTTAGAAAAAAGAAAACGCTTTTTAGAAAGAACATGGATGAACCTGGAGGACATTATGAGAACTGACATGCGCCAGTCACAGGAGGACAGATACTTCACGATACCACATACGTGAGGGATCTAGGTCAAACGCACAGAAGCAGAGAGCACAACGCTGGCTGCCAGGGGCTGGGGGTAGAGGAAATGGGGCATGATTGTTCGATGGGCATAAAGTTTCAATTTCATAAGAATAAGTTCTGGCGATCTGCTGCAGAACATTGTGTCTATTTAACAGGACTGTACTGTACAGTTAAAAATGTGTGAAGAGGGACTTCCTAGGTGGCGCAGTGGTAAAGAATCCACCTGCCAATGCAGGGGACATGGGTTCGAGCCCTGTCCTGGGAAGATTCAACATTCCACAGAGCAACTAAGCCCGTGTACCACAACTACTGAGCCTGTGCTCTAGAGCCCGTGAGCCACAACTATTGAGCCTGTGTGCCGCAACTACTGAAGCCCACGCGCCTAGGGCCCGTGCTTCACAACAAGAGAAGCCACTACAATGAGGAGCTTGCGCACCACAATGAAGAGTCACCCCTGCTCACAGCAACTAGAGAAAGCCCGTGTGCAGCAACGAAGACCCAACGCAGACAATAAATAAATAAAATAAATAAATTTATAAAAAAATAAAGAACTAAATGAGATATCTTGACAATAGCTCAAAAATGGAGAATATTAATAAAGAAAATTAAAAAAAAATTTTTTTTAAATGTGTGAAGAGGGTAGATCTCATGTTAAGCGTTCTTATCTCAGTTAAAAAAAAACAAAGTCAAGCCTTGACAGGAGTCCAACTGAGATGTACAAAAATAGAAGACATGAGAAGAAATGAGAGTAAAGCGGAAAAAATAGAGCAAAGGGGTAAAAATCAGATGCAGGAGAAGGGCAAGTGTCAAAAGATACACCAATACTAATGAACACCATTGTGTGTGTACAGCAGCCACAAAGGCAAACAAAAAATCACTAATGAGAACGTGGCAACTTCAGGATATTCAAAGAAGAAAACAAAAAGCCCTATATATGCCAGTGTTCCCCGCCAAAGGCTAATATTTAAGGAAGAAACACCCTCAGCCCACTGTAATATTCTACATGGTCTTCATCTAGGACCCCAGAATCAGCTCTAAAGTTTAAAGTACAGAGTCTCCTTACTATTACACAGATCTGGGCTGGGGTCCAAACAGCCATATTTTCTTCAAATATTCCAGAACTGATTGTCACCCGTGTGCAGCCTAAGCAGCCCTGGTCTTTGCGAGTTAGGTGCAGATGGTCCCGGGGTCTGTGGCATCACTTATTTATCACTGTGTGCATGTAGTTATCTTCACATCTTTGAGTCCCCAGCATCTGCCAGGCTATCTAGCACAGGGTAAGCTCCATACGAATGAATGGAGTAAAGTGGAAACAAAGGAGCAATTTGGGGAGTCTGGATAGAATCGTCTCTATCGTCAGTCACTCTATAGCTAAGGTCACTGCTGGATGCCAAGCATCATGAACTTCACTTACGTTCTTTCTGAATTATACAAAAACAAGAAGCTGTTAAAGGTGCTTTTCTTTCTTCTTTTTTAATTTAATTTTTTTTTTCCTTTTTGGCTGCACTGCATGGCATGTGGGATCTTAATTCCCTGACCAGGGATCAAACCCATGTTCCCTGCAGTGGAAGTGCACAGTCTTAACCACAGGACCACCAAGAAAGTCCCTAAAGATGCTTTTCTCTTTCCCTCTCTCTTTCTCTCTTTCTCTCTATCTTTATTTTTATTTTTGGCTGCATTGCATCTTCATTGCTGCGTGCGGTCTTTCTCTAGTTGTGGCGAGTGGGGGCTACTCTTCACTGCAGTGCATGGGCTTCTGTTGTTGCACAGCATGGGCTCTAGGTGCATGGGCTTCAGCAGTTGCAGCACACGGGCTCAGCAGCTGTGGCTCGTGGGCTCTAGGGTACACGGGCTTCAGCAGTTGTGGCACACGGGCTTAGTTGCTCTGCAGCATGTGGGATCTTCCCAGATCAGGGATCGAACCTGTGTCCCCTGCACTGGCAGGAGGATTCTTAACCACTGCATCCCCAGGGAAGTCCCAAGATGCTTTTCTATAGTGTCTTTTGACTTCCATGGGTGAGCCATGCAGCCACCACATCTACCTTTTGTTGTCCTGTCCCAGAATTTGTCTGGGCCCTCAACATCTATTCTTAAGGATTTTATCTTGGTTTGACTGTCAACTAGTGTGCTGCTTTCTATTTGACATATCTCCCCTTCCAACTGTAGATTTTTGGTTCACGTTTATAAAATGGAGGTCTGGGGTAAAGCACAAGTCTTTGGGGAGCTCAATGGTCATTTACTGTGATTTGTATTTGTACTGCAACGATTTCGTTCAGCTTGGGGAGGGAAGAAGAGGTTTTTTTTAAAACAGCTTTGGGGAATATAACCCTAATTCTATTTCTTATGAAAGAGATGAAATTTAAGAGAAAAGCTTTGAAAGCAGATCCTTATCCCCAGATAGAGAAGCTCAGGGGGTTTGATTCGTAATAATAAATAAGATCAAGCCCACTGCCCAGTATTACAAGGTTAATTATGAGTATGTTAAACTGCTAATCAAAAATCTTCAAAGATTCCCCACTGCCTACCTAAATTATTTTAAAAAATCCCTTCTCTGGCTATTAAAAAGGCCTGCATTTGGCTCCAAACTATCTCCTGATGTCCTAGGTCAGTGGTTCTCAATACTGAGAATCAAAGCTCTCTTCTGACCCCAAATCAAATGAATCCAAACCTACGGGGAGGAGGGCCCCAGGGCAGCCGGTGATAAGAACCAGTGACCCTATCACTCTTGATTCTGTTCATTCTGTGGCCTCTGCCAGTCTTCTCTTTACTGCAGGACTTGGTTCTTCCTTCTCCCCATGTCAATCAGGACCTCACTCAGCCTTTGAAGGGGCAAAGAGCCCAGACTCTAGAACCAACTGCCATATTATCTGGGGCTCTAGTTCTGTACTTAGTGCTGGACGACAGTGGACTTTAGATCCCTCAGCTGTGAAATGGGATTAGCAGAGTGACTGCACAAGGTTGTTGCGAGGATGAAGTGAGTGCCTGGCACAAATGAGGGCTCAGTATGTTTCAATTCATTAACCTCTCCTTCAGGGCTCATCTCAAAAGCTCTCTAAGCTGGTAGCTCTCTCTTCTTTGAAACTCTCTTTAAATTAGTTAGCTTTTTTAAAAAAATTATTATACCTTTTAACTTTATCAGAACTTTTGAAATAGTTTATGATTCATAAGAACTTGAAAAAATACTACAGGGTCCCTGTCTACCCTTCACCAACTTCCCCCAGTGATACCTTACATAACCATAGCACATTGTCAAAACCAGAAAATTGACAATGGTCCAATACAAGTGACTAAGGTAAAGACTTTGTTTGGATTTCATCAGTTCTTAATGTACTCTTCTGCGCGCCTGTGTGCGCGTGTGCATACAGCTGTAATTTTATCACCTGTGTAGATCCAAGTAATTATCACCACAATCAGGATATAGAATTTTTACAAAACCACAAACTTCTTTAAATTAGTGCCTTTAACAGTCACACCCTCTCTCTAATCCTGACCCCAGGCAATGACTGATGTGTTCTCCATCACTGTAATTCTGTCACTTTGAGAATGTTATAGATATGAAATCACATTTCGAGATTAGTTTTTATCCACATAATGCCCCTGTGGACCCATGCAAGATAATTCCTGTTTAGTGCTGGGTAGTATGTCATTGAGTGGATGTTCCACAACTTAACTTTTTAGGGGATGTAAAATACATAAAACTCATTACACTTGGTCTTGTATTAACAGTACCTTATTTCTTGTGTTTTCTCCCCTACTTCCCTAGGCCCTATAAGCTCTTAGAGGCCAGAGACCATGTCTTATTAGTTTTTGTTTTCCCTGAAGTTCTAATCATCATGCATCTGACCCAGGAATATAATAAAGGATAAGAATCCCAAAAAACCTGGGTAGAAAATATCTCCTAAACAGGATACTGTGGCTTTATGAAGCTTTTGCTGGAATAAACTGCTTTTGCTGTGCTACAGATATGCACTAACTAGAGTAAAAATTGTAAGATTTATTTCATTGTCCACAAGCTCAAGACTACAAATTTTAAAGATGACTCATGAAAAACAGTTCATGGCCAAAAACCATTAAGCAAAATGAAATAAGATACCAAAATGTATAATCCATAGAAAACCAACTACCTAAAGGAAAATTGCCAAGAGGTGGGGGGGAGAGGGAGAGGAGACTCTTGAAAACACTAAAATATTAACACTGCCTTTGGATAAAAAGATTCTGGATGATTTTATTTCTGCTTCTTTATACCTTTCTGACTGCCCCTAAATTCCCTCTAATAAATCTTTGCTAAAGGAAAAAAAAAATCATAGAGCTAAACTAAAAGTAGGCATCTTCTGTTCCTTTGAAGATTATTTTAGTTCCTTATGTCATACATGAAAACATACATGCATGTTTACTGTCTCTGTAAACATTCATATGCTAGAGATATGATTTCCTCTTTAATTCTCTAATCTGGCTTTGTCCCCATCACTGCATCAAGGCTGCTCTTGCCAAGGTCAGCAGTGCTTCCATGCTGCCAGCTGCACTGCTACTCTCCACTCCTCACTGCACCTGACTTTGGGGCAACAAGGGACAGAGCTGACCCCTCCCTTCTTGCTGAAATGCTTTGTCTTAATCTCAGTGACACTGGATACTGGTTTTCCTTCCCCTTCCCTGGTAGCAACTTCCCAATCTCCTCTGCCAGATTTCCTCCTGCTCCTGACCTCTAAATATTACAGTCACTTCAGGATGAGACAGAGGGATTTTACTCTTCTCCCTCTATCTTCCATGACTAGGTGATCTCATCTATGTTAGTAGCTTTCTTTAAAATAAATTTTTCATTTTAGAAAAGTTTTCAGTTTACAGAAAAGTGGCAAAAATAGTACAGAGAGTTCCTGCAACTCACACATTCAGGTTTTTATTATTATTATTATTATTATTATTATTATTATTATTATTATTTGGCTGAGCCCTGTGGCTTGTGGGAATTTAGTTCCAACCAGGGATCGAACCCAGGCCCTCAACAGTGAAAGCACAGTCCAGTCCTAACCACTGGACCACCAGGGACTTCCGACAGATTCCCTATTATTAACTTCTTATGCCAGTGTGGTACCTTCAACACAACTAACAGATCAACGCTCACACATCATCATTCGTTCAGGTCCATATGCTACATGGATTTCCTGAGGTTTTACCTAACGTCCTCTTCCTGTTTCAGGAACCCATTTAGGATATCACGTTCTATTTAGTTGTCATGTCTCCTTAGGCACCTCTCGGCTGAGATAGTTCCTCAAATTTCTTTGATTTTGATGACCGTGTCACTTTTAAGGTGTATTGATCAGGTATTTTATAGACAGACTGTCCCTCTACTGTCTGACATTTTCCACATGGTTAGACTGGGGTGATGGGTTTTGGGGAGGAAGACTACAGAGGTAAAGGGCCCTTCTCATCACATTGTATCAAGGATACATACTAGTGACATGACTGACCACTGTTGATGTTGACCTTGATCTCCTGGCTGAGGCAGTGTCTGTCAAGTTTCTCCACTGTAAAGACACTCATTTCCCTCCTCCCTTTCGCACTGTATTCTCTGCAAGGACGTCCCTATCTGCAGCCTCTGTTTAAAGAGTAGGGAGCCATTTCCACTTCTGTGAGGATGGAATATCTACGTCAATTACTTGGAATTCTTCTGTATTGGAGATCCATCTCTTTCCCCTTGTTTATTTACTTAGTCATTTATTCATATCAGTGTGAACCGGTGGATATTTGTTTTATGTTTGGGTTATAATCTAACATTACATTATTCTATTGTTCAAATTGTTCCAGTTTTGGCCTTTGGGAGCCCTTTCAGTTAGCTCCTGTGTCTCTTGGACCTGTCCTCATCTTTTTGGGGTTTTTTTTTGAGTTTCTCCTTACTTTCTGGCATTACCAGATCATCCAGGTTCATCTTATATATTCCCTGCCCCAGGCCCTAGAAACATCCATTTCTTTAAGGAGCCCTAGTTCTTTCCATCAGAGAATGGAATTAGAAACCAAGATCTGGGCAGTGGGTATGCTTGTTGCTAGTGAGGTGTAGATCTCATTACTCCCCATTCCTGATGTAGAAAAATACTCTAACTGGGAAGGTCTTTGTCTTAGGTTATGTAAAATAGTGAACAACTTGGGAAAAAAAACTGTTGAAAAAATAATACTGTCCCTCTATATAATCCACAGGTATAAGTTCACATATAAGCAAGAAGAGGATTTTTCATAAGTTCTGGGAAACGTACCTTTCAATCAAATTGTGAGACAGCCCTCAAAATATTCCAAGTCAGTGAAAATGCAAGACTGCCAGTGTCAACCAGAAAGGGTAAGGGAAGAAGAGCCAACGTGATTAAAATGGAAGCGAAAACTTATGCAAACACCATAATTCCTCTAAAAAGTGATCAGATATTCTTAACACTGAGAACCACAAATTCTTCCAATAAGAAACACAGTGAAAAGGAAACTTGAAAATTCAGATTTTGCCAATGTATTATGTATGCAGTGGACTAGATTAGGAGTAATTCTACTGCCAAATAGGATTAGAATCTACTTTGATGATATTATAGAGCTTAAAATTGGATACAAATGTTCTCACAAGGCTGGCTGAAAGAAAAAAAAAATCTAGGTGTTAGTTATTATGATGTAGTTTAAGGGAAAACCAACTAGCTTGTCTATACAAGCAATTCCCACAGAATAGGAACGGGGGCAATGAAAGCCAAAATTCCGTGCATGGAATAAAATCTTCCTGCAGAGTATCTGTTACCATAGAAGTTAATATTCCCAACCAAGGTCTCACTTTTGTTTCTCTCTTCCTTCAATGACCACACTATATTTAATGAATTAGAACTTACATGCCTTTAGGTTTAAGTACATCAAAGACAACATTAAATTATACTTAACATGAATCAGCATCACTACCAACTATAAAGCCTCCCTCCTTCTTGCTTGTTCCTAACTCATGACTCCTTTTTATATCAGTAAATCAGGAAGCAAAGTTGACCTTTATCCTGGTAACAGAACCCAAGCACTATTTGGGGAAACCTGGGAGGCAGCTAGGGAGAGAAGCTTCTGGAGAGACCTCAAGGCCACTGCAGAGCAGGAGGAACAGATTCGGGAACATCCTTTGGGCAAGAACAAGTGATGATTGTGCTGTGGATCCAGAGTCCTTTCGGCTTGTAAACAGCCCATCTTCACCCTGACAGACGCCGGAGAGCGTGCCGGCTCCAAGTGGACAAAAGCTGCCACACTTTGTGTTGGACTTTTAAAAAAATGACCCCTCTTACAGAAACAAAACGTCACCGCAGCGCAGTGCTGGGCTGGATGCCACACTCACAAAACCAAGCCCCTTCTACTCCCCGACTGTCCACAGCCACCTGCAAAGCTACAGCCCTTCCCCTTGGTCAACCCGGTGCCTAATTATTACAATGGGCAAAATGAGAAGTCACCCTAACACGAAGCTGTTTTACTGTCCAAGACAACAAAACCTTTTTGCTGCCACCCTTCGGAGCCGTCACCGCACTTCATTCTGCTGTGAAACTGCTCCTCCAACTCGCGCCCCCCCCCACCCCCCCAAACACTTTTTTCCCCAACTCTGTTGAAAATCTGTTTACCAGTGAGCACAAGAAGACCAGCCTGAACACTTCAGTCACAAGACACAATCTCTTGGCCAACTACCTTTTCTTCCCTCCCTCTACTCCACTCGCCACCCCCACCCCGCCCCCGCTTCCTCTTTCTTCCCTGCTGGATCATTTACTTGCCCTCCTGGCCTGAAGGCCCCACGCTGTGCGGGTACTGAGCCAGAGACCCTGGGGAGAGAGTGTTTCAGGGTCAGATGAAGACAAGCATGCCTTTGAGGGAAAGGCTTCTGAGGAGCAGAGCCAGAGGCAGAAGCGAAGCCAGTTCCTTCTTGCGTGGCCTGCCTACTAGGACTGAGACCCACTCACCCATCACTGGAAATAGCAGGGGGCAGCTCCTGCTCGAAAGGACACAGGCTTTGGAAACAAGACACGCCCTGCCTGGCCACTGCCACTTCCTGCCATGTGACCAGTAGCTACGGAACCTCCGAATCATGGCTTCCTCAATTTTAACATGACACTGCGTTAATTATTCTGAGGATAAAAAGGAGATGATGTATGTAGAACATAATGAGAGAACCCATAAAAGATGCACCTTAGAAATCTACCCAAGGTTTTTGTCAGTCCACTGGCACTTAAAATCACAATCAAAGACAGTCTTTTTAAAAAGGTTTTTTAGAGTTAAATTACTTTTTTGGTTCCAGAAAAACTGAAGAAAACCACCAGCTGACACTGTAATATTTATGTTTAAAAATTTCAAGCTAAGACTCAGTTGTGATAGCACTAATCGTTTCTGATGCTTTTGGACAACACATGACCACCTCTGTTTACAAGATTTTCATGTAGTAGAAGGGAATGTATTCAGGGATGCCTATACAATACAGCAGACATTAGTCACAGAGGTAGCCGAGAACACGTACTCACCGGGTGATATCGGCCGGCTTGAACTGGGAGAAGGTGTGTAAGGGATCGGGCTGGACACAGTGCGAGGTCTTAATCCTTGTGCAGACATCTCGTTAAAATACCTAAGAGGAGAGGAGGAGAGAATTAGAGCCGCCTGTGTTCCAGTAGTTCCAAAGAAAGCTCCTAAGAGAAAATGTTTGGGGTCCCCATCTTGAGGTCAAACGCCTGGATGTCTAGAAATCGATGCTGTAGCGAGTAGACGTGTATAACATGGACTCCGAAGCCACGCTGTTCCACTGCTTGGCAAAGCTCTCTCCCCAGGGGCAGAGGTGAGGGAATCCGGGGTGTTTTCACTCAGGATGGAGGCCTGGGGACAGAGCTTTGTCACGCAACAGAGAGGATCACAGGCTTTTCCCCATCACACAACAGCTACGTAGACATTCACAGCTACTGTCCCAAGAATCAGACACATCCACATTCTAGTGCCTACATGTAGATTGTTACTTGAAAGGCCAACCCGAACCAGCCCTCTGAGGTGTATGTCATCGACTTAAAGATATGTGCTCCGTGAAAGGGATGTCACCTGTCTACAAGGCAGGCCTTGCTGAACAGTGTGGTCTTCGAGTGCGCAGTGTGAAACGTAATAGTGACACGTGGGCTGAGGCACCTGTGCAGGTCACACCGGCAGGTCTGACTTCTTCCTGGATTCAGAAGTCACGTCAGGGCTCACTTTGTGAACGAGCACAGAGAGCTGATGACGAGGAACTTCTGCTTGAGAGACTCCCTAATAAGCGATCCTCCCCAGGCCTTCCACAGCCAAAGGAAGGAACGGCCACATGTGCGGGCATTTCTATCCCAGGGACCACCTCAGCCCTGATATTCGGTCAGTTCATGTGAAGAACGTTAACACGGCCATTTCTATGCTAGTTTATTCAACTCGAAGAAAACCAGGCTCCCAAGTTTGGCACGCACCTCTCCATGAGCTACCTACCACCAACTCTTCCTGTTCTTTTTAGCATAGCCCACCATGGTGCCACCAGGCTGGACCTCTTGTATTCTATAGCCAGTGAGGCAGCTCACACTGCCTCTTGGTCTTTAAGGAATTAAACACATGTGTAGACGTCTCAAGTGTCTGACTATTTTCCTTCTCCCAAATACGGCATCATCATTCCCGGCAGGGAGAGCAGACATCTTTATTGGGCAGCTGTACAGTACCTGGGATAATCCGACCTAAAGAGGTAAGGCAACAAGGACCTACTGTATAGCACAGGAGCTATACTCAATACTCTGCAGTAACTGGTATGGGAAAAGAATATGAAAAAGAATAGATACAGGAATGTGTATAACTAAATCACTTTGCTGTACACTTGAAACTAATACAACGCTGTAAATCAACTATGCTTCAATATAAAAAAAAAAAAAAAAAAAGGTGGGACTAGGAGTCAGACCTTGATCCTAATGCTACCTATTAGAAACTGGGCAAGTTAAAAAAAGAAAGAAAGAAAGAAAGAAAGAAAAAGAAAAGAAAAAAGAAAAGAAAAGAAAAGAGAGAGAGAGAGAGAGAAAGAAAGAAAGGAAGGAAGGAAGGAAGGAAGGAAGGAAGGAAGGAAGGAAGGAAGGAGGAAAGAAAGAAGGAAGGAAGGAAAGAAAGAAAGAGAAAAAAAAGTAAGGCAAACCTTTTGGAGTAAACACCAATTCTCTTTCTTTCCAGAAAAAAAAATTTATCAGAAAAGCCTGAAGTAGCTTCAGTGTTGTCACCACAGTCAGAGAAATTGCCCCTCAAAGTAGGTCGTGCTCAAAATCAAGCACAGGGTGCTGTGTGTTAATACATGCTCTGCTCCGAGTCTTAAGGTAGTTAAAAAAGTAGTCAATAAGATATCTAGTATTCTAGCTGATGTTTTCAAAGAAATGGTTGTCAGAGGATAAGAATTTCAAAAAGAATGAGACTGTCAGAAACAGATCAGTAAAATTCACAGTGAAGGTTGATAGTTTATAATTTAAACTTCTGAGAAAGAATCCTCTTTATTCTTTTCAAACGAGGAAGATTTAAAAAAAAAAACAGATTTAAATCTGTTTTTACAAGGTTTTTTTAAATTATAGAAGTAGATCAGGAATTCCCTGGCAGTCCAATGGTTAGGACTCTGTGCTCTCAGTGCTGGGGTCCTGGGTTTCATCCCTTGTCAGGGGACTAAGATCTTGCAACCAGTGTGTGGTGTGGCCAAAAAAAAGAAAAAAAACAAAAGTAGACCTTCATTATAGAAAAATGTACATTTTTCATGAAATGATACCACTGTCCACAGCAAATTACTCAAAAAGCTTGTTGGCCCTCTGGATCTATTCAATGAGAGAAACAGAGTGCTGACCTGCTACCACGGCCCACATGTGTTCAAGCAATGTGGTCTGCACCAACAGCTAGCACCAGCCATCACGGCCGCGGGCAGACCCTGGTCTGAGGCACTGGCTGCCCGGCCCAGCTGGATGTTGCTTATCTGAACGATCACCTCACTCCCAAGTACAGGGGAGGAGGGCAGGTGGGGAAGGAAAGGAAAATATGGATGAGAGAGAAATACTGAGACCTGTCCTCTAGTTAACTAAAGGATGCCTCTCTTATTCCAGCCTATTTCTCAGCGGGACAACGAGGGGTCTTGATGCTGAGGCTTGAGCAGATAAATGCACTTGCCTTAGTTTTGTTTTTGAACAGTAGCTGCAAGAAGGCTGAAAAGTTACCAAGTGTGTTAAAGCAAAGCCTCTGGCGTTCAACAACTTCCACCCATCTCCCGCGGACTCTTTCACCCCCTGGATGCATTTGCTTCCTGAGGCTGTACCACACACCACCTGTTTATCTGTATCTATGAATTAAGATGCTCCTGTGTTCTAAACAGACGTGACACAGGATTAGACGAATTCAACAGCACATGCAAACGCTGCCTCTCTACACATAACCCGCCTTCATTTCTGTCCCACTGAGTAATTTGGGAAAGGCAATTTTTTTTTTGTCTTTTTGTGTTTAAGGAGGACGGTCAATCTTCTGCATTTATCCCATTCTCAGCATTTGCACTGAGACAATGGTACTCATCACCACAATAAATAAACATGCCAGCCATCTCCTGCCACATCTAAAAGGCGGTGAAGAGGGGCTGGAGCCTGGGTTTTGCTGTTGTTTTCATGAGGCTCATGAGACACGCACACACCTTTCATCATCCATCTCTAAGCTGGACTCGCTCTCGGAGAGCTGTCGACAGAGAGCCTCTCTTCTCTCCATCTCCCTCTGCAGCTTCCTCTGCAGCCGCAGGTTCTCTTCCCTCATGTGGCGTTCCTCCTCCAGATACTGCGCCATCTTCTCGGAATCTGAAAGCCCAGAGTTCTCGATTAAACCACGGTCCGTGCAGTCAGAGCCCAATCTCGGTTCAACCATGGTCCAGCTCCTGCGCCACAGACAACAGGTGTGGCGAGACGGCTGTTCTCTCTCCCACACACAGGTGAGATCTGGATTTCAAGCTCATCCCACGTACCAAGGTTTACCCACGATTTGCATTTAGAAGAAAACATGAAAAGCGGTGCTGGCAGGTTGGGCATCTTCCATCCTGCTTCCTCGCCTTCTAATGTGCTTCATGTGGAGGAGGACATGCGGGAGCTACGTCTGGCCTGAGCAGCTACCAGAGCGCTCTCTACACTGCTGGAGCAGAGAAGGGAGGGGTCCGGGTGGGGAAAGAGACGCAGCCCACAGGCTCCCCTCCAGGCACCAGTTCTGCTGCCTGCCAACTCCAGACACAGTGGGGCAGGTCACCTGTGGGAGCACACCCACGGGTCACACTTGTTACCACACGCCCAGTGCACGGGGGCAGGGTGGGGGAGCTGCACACAGAGAACCAGTGTACTCAGCATGCGGGGTGACAGTTGCGTCTTTTTATAAAACTAGAAAATGACATAGTAAGCAACTTTAGATCAATATTTCAAATCAGTCTAATTTTTGGTGTATGTGCTACTGTTTCCTGAACTTATGCACAGTTTTTCTGAGTCAGACAGCAGGTACAGACCTACAAGCAGCCAGGCTCTGGGGATGGCATCGTGCTTATGACAAGCACCCCTTCCCTGGGAGCTGCCTCACACGCGGCGGTTTCTGCTACAGAGCCGGCCAGAGCTAACCAGCCCCGGAGCTACATGCTGGACCCAGGCTAAGCCAGCCAGATGATCTTTCCTGGGAACCTGAAATGTGGAACTGATACCTTCCTGGGGCTCAGAATCTCCTTCTGCTGAGTTGCCTGGAGCCACTGTAACCCCTGCCCTTCAGAGCGACTCTGTGCAGGGTTCTGTGGCACCCTTCCAGTCAAAGGTGAAACGTGACCCTCCCTCCCTCTTCTGGTTTACCTTAGACAGACTGTGCTGTTACTAAACAACCAAAATAACCTTAGTACAGAACTCAGGGCTTATCCATCCTCTTGGGTCCTTCCTTTTCCCTGGCTCAGCCAATTCATTTAGGAAAAGTGCAATCTCCATTCATTTCTCTTTTCTGAAAAGTAGCTACAAATTCAGAGTGGCCATGACCACATCTAAGAGACAGTCCTACAGGATACTGACCGTATTATCAGCCCAGTGCAAATTTAAGAAGGAAGGAAGGAAGGAGCTGAATGCCACAATGACTGTTTCTCTCCCATAAACTGACCCCATTTCAACTCCCAAGTCTATCAGATTAGGCTCAGTTTTAAGCAACTCTATGGAGGTCTGGCATTTTAGCAAATAACGACTTCTGATAAGTACTCAATGATTTCCAAGACAGCATCATGACAGAGTATATAAAAGTTCTTGAATATCCCTATTTTAGAAATTCCAATGAAAATACCAAAATTATTAAACACATTATTATGTGCACTAAACACTAAATCCCTCAGCTGTTTTCAATTTAACCAGAAACCCTGCTGTCTAATCCAGATGCAAAAATCTCTTTAATTGAAGGCATGCTGGGAAAATATTTACAAAGTACACTTTTAATATAAATGATTTAAATGATTTCATCCCGAACATGTCAGCAGGCAGAATTTTTTCACTTGCTCTACAGGAAGCACTGCATTGGCCTCTTAGAGTATTTATATTGTTTCTAGAACTAGGGGGGCAGCTGTCAGAGCAAGTTGTCTTTCTTGTCCATAAATAGGAAGGCTTCACAGAACTGAGGATTCATGAGGCTTCAAGAATAATTATTTAGGAGGAAACACTGTCTTTCAAAGAAAACGGCAATCCTTTAGCATCTGCGGAAACCAGCAGGGGGATCCTTAAACAATAAGCTATAGAAGAGAACATCAATCACCAGGAGTGATGGCTGAAAAGACCTCCTGGCTGTTGAGCAATTAACACAGAAGCCGGAGGCACAGAGAAGGCACCAGGCCCACAGCCTCTGGGTGTGAGAGGCCCAGGCACAGATGGCTGACACCATGGCATTCCTCGGGTGCCCTCTGCTGGCATACTGCCACACCTGATTTCAAAGCACGAGATTTACTCTCAGGAGTCATCCTCTCTCTCCCACGCAGCGCTCCCTAGGACTTAGAGGCCACAACTTATGTCTCTCCCATCTTCAGCTACCTCACAGCATTTAGTCCAAGATAGTATTAACGGAGGGTGACTTTCAGAGAGTCTCCCAAGAGATGGTTCCTATATGATCCCAAGGTGGCCTGTACCTTTTGCATTCCTTTCCAAGTTTATGCTTAGAAAATACTGGTGCCCAGACCCCACCCAAACCAATTCAATCAGAATCCCTGAGGATGAAGCCTCTCTCTCCACTGATCTACCAAAAACTCCCCAGGAGATTCTAATGTTCAAATCAGAGTTAAGAGCTGCTGGGAGAGAGGTTCAAGTTCAGACACAGCTGGACTTGGGGGAGAGGGGCCCACGAGATTTCAGGTTATCTGACCTAAGGAGGCAGAGGCAGTCATTAACTCATCCTCTAAACCCAACCCAAACCGAATGTGAGCAGCTAAGTGCCACAGCTTGCCCTGTCCTCACAAAATCCAAAGAGCACTTACAGAAGCCTCTGTTGATATCCACAGTCTCTCCAGAGATCAAACAGTGCAGCAGGAAGGAAATAGAAGAAATAAGATATTCTTCCCAAATTTCTTCTAAAAATGTTGTCTGGGGAACAACAAGGCAAGTGTATACAAGAAAGAAAAACATAAACTGACAGCACTGGAAAGAGTTCAGAAAGGTGCTAAAAGACCTCTTTGTCCAATACAGCAAAAACTCAAAAAAACATCCTAACCTAAAACAACTACTCTTTGATTTGTTTTCATGGAATACACATCCATGGTGGTTCTCAAGCTGAGGTGCATATCAGAATCACCTCTACTTTAAAAAATGCAGAGGACCAGGCTCCACCCCTACAGTAAAAGTCCAGAAACCTGTATGGGGTTAGATAGGATAGGGGACTCCCAAAGATGTCCACATCCTAATCCCTGGAACCCGTGTCCACGTTGCCTTACATGGCAAAAGAGACTCGCAAATGGGATTAAGTTAAGGACCTTGAGATGGGAACTCATCCTGCATTATCTGGGTGGGCCTGATGCAATACTAGGATCCTCATAAGGGGAAGGCAGGAGGGTCAGAGTGAAAAGATGTGACAAGGGAAGCAGAGGTGGGAGTGGTACCAATGCAAAGAATGAGCCATGAGCCGAAGAATGCAGACAGACTCCAGGAGCTGGACAAAAAGCAAGGAAGCAGATTCTCCCTTAGAGCCTTTTACAAGGAACCAGCCCTACTGACACACTCATTTTAGACCAGTGAGACCTATTTTGAACCCAGAACTCCAAAAACTGTAATACAATAAATTTGTGTGGTTTTAAATTACTAAGTTTGCGCTCATTTGTTAACAGAAGCAATAGGACACCTAACACGCTGTACTTCTTAGAGGTTCCCAGGATGACCTAGATGCACCCATCCCAGACGCACTACTGGACTAGAACTTGCCATGAACTTCAGAGAAGAAAACCTGAAGATAAGAATCGCTCAAATTTTAAATGCACATTTCATCTGACTTGGCAAATCCACATCCTAGAATTTATCCTGAAGATGTTCTTGCACTGGTATCAAACGTGTGTACGGAGGTGTTCACTGTGGCTGCAGCATCACAGCCCAAAGGGGTCTGTTGGTAAGGGATGAGTTGAATAAGTTACACTACATCCACACAATCATACGCTACACAGCCTTTAAAAGGGGGAGTGAGACAGCTCTGTATTGGCAGGGAAAAAACTGTAAGATATAGTAAATGAAAAGAAAAATGCAAAAGAGTATGTTCATTGTGCTACTATTTGTATAAAAGAAGTCCATACAAACATTTGAAGAATATATCAAAAATGTGTTAATTGTGAGAAATGGCTGGCTGGGGATCAGGGGTGAAAGGGAGACTTATTTTTTCCCTGTGTACCTTTCACTATCTATTCAAATAAGCTGAGCGGCCTAAAAACCGAAACAGGAGAAACCCAAGCAAATGCACAATGACCTAATCAAGTGTCCAGAAATTAGTTTCTTTGATTTCCAAAAATAAAAACGATAAATTTCAAAAGCATTTATTCCTCAAGCACCATGAACAATCATTGGCTGAGGTCGAATTTCAGTAGTAAAGAAGATAAACACTATCCTCTGCCTTAATGCCCCCAAAGGACACGAAGGTCTCCTGCAGTGCTTCTGTTGGCAACATCCGAGAGATGAACACCAGGGAGAAGGTTAGAAATAGCACCTCTGATATAAAATAGATAACTAATGGGGACCTGCTGTATAGCACAGGGAGCTCTACTCAATTCTCTGTAATGACCTATACGGGAAAAGAATCCAAAAAAAGAGTGGATATGTGTATATGCATAACTGATTCACTTTGCTGTACAGCAGAAACTAACACTGTACTGATAAATCAACTGTACTCCTATAAGAATTAATATTATGTTATTTTATAGAAGTATTCTAAACCATTTGCCTTGCCCTACTATAATTTTTTTTTAAATAATCTATTTCAGGATGACAGACATATAAATATGTAATGGCAATGAAACACAGTATGAATTTGATTTATACAAATTCAGTGCTAAATATCAGTAAAACTCTATAATTGGTAAGTGGATTAATTCTGCAGACAGACGACCAGGGACACCGAGGTTACGTACGCTGTAACTGGGCAGCTCTCAGTTGCTTCTTCAGCCTCTCCACTTCATTCTTTAAAAACCTGATGTGTCGCATCATGTTTTCTGGAGAGTCTATCTCCATGGAGATGTCTCTAGGCGATGGGGGAGCTGACACCGGCTGGTCTAATTTCTCCTGCAGGATTCTTCATTGAAAAGAAAAATTTCGACAAAGAAAAACAGTTTGCCTTTAAAAGACAAAACATTGATTTAATGCTCACCATCGTCTATTTAAAAAATACATACGTTCTTAGTAATCAGAAGAAAAATAAATAAATAAAAGACAAAAGAAGAGATACTAGCTGGGAGGTTTGTTTTAGTAGCATGCTCATGTCAATCGCCAAAACTCAGTGAATTGTTTAACTCCTCTGCCCATTTTCCAGCAACTTCTGGTCGCCCTTACCTGACAGTCAAGCCAAGTCAAAGGGCAGAGCTGAAGCAGCCACTTTCTTTTCTTTCCTTTTAAATGGCCACTGGTAATTAAGCCTTACTGAAAAAAAGTCTAACACTGGCTTCTGATTATCATGCGGGCACACACTGGGCAATCAGAATGACCTGCTGACTAAATGGTCCCCAGGCTGGGTTTGAGGGAATGCAGACATTGGAGGAATTTAACTCTCAGTGCTTTCAGCTGAAACTTACAAACTACAGGCTATGAATCTCCTTGGAGAGTGGCATCATGTAAAGAGACCCACTTCTCAACTCCCCTCCCGAAAAACCACTCTGGAGGACATGGCAAAGTGGACTGAAGGCCCTTTGCTTCTGGCCAGAGCAAAGGTAAAAAGAGTTAAAAAAAAAAAAAAAAAAAGTATTGGGTTAACAACTGGTGGTGCCACCTTCTCTACCAATTATCAGTAGTCTGAAGCACATAAAACACGACTGTTCTGCAAAATGACAATTTCATAATGTTCGATGCAAAAATTTTGTACTTATGTATATAAAACCTCCCACCGCTTTCTGCAAAGGAAGACAGACTGGCAACAGATCTCTCTGCCCCCTTTTAAAAACTGCTTGGGAAGTTTTTGGTTTAGTTTGGTTTTCAACTTTTTACCTTTGAGTTTACCCAAGTGCAAACTGTGAATTATCTTCAGGCCTGGCCTTGTTGAGAAAACTAGTAGGTTAAATATTATAGTGGTCCCTCCATCTATTATATGAAATAACTTTTCAAGATTCAATTTATTAGCACTACTAGAATAAGGCAAAACACAGCTGATTCAACTACTGCTTGACTAATTCCCCATAGATACACCTTGGATTTTCAGTTTTTTTAAAGCCTGTGGTCTGACTTCATTTTGCAAATCTTGAAATGAACTCAACTTAAGGATGTTCATCCAAACCAAATACTTATGGCAAAATGTCTCTGGTTAAGAGAAGATCCTGGTGACGCAGATAAATGAATGTTTTCAAGGAGATTCCTTTCTACGCCCAAACACACATCCCACCCACAGAACCTCCTGCCATTATTCAAGCCCTGCTCCACCCATCCCGAAGCACAGTCCTTAAGCCTAAGGGCCTGACTGGATCTTGCACAAAGGGGTTCAAGAAACATGTGCTGCTGAGTATTCCATATCCATGTACATACACTTAACACCAAGAACTCCAACCTTAAATATGTGCGAGTATTTCTTTATAGCAAGTCTTAAAACACAGATGATCATTTTCCTACCAAAATCTCAGCCTTCCTAATGAAGGACCTTCTAGAGATGTGTGATAATTCACAGTATACAGCGCATCTCCTAGCACTTCAGAAAATGACCGGGGAAGCCGGTTCAATGAGGTGAAAGTTGCAACTGCAACCACAGCCTTTAACACCGAATGAAAAGAAATTCTACCGGGACAGTAAGAGAGACATATAAAGAAGTGACCAACGGGAGGATGGGCTATCAACATTTTCCCCCGCGTATCAAATTAAAATGACATGGGTCAACCAAGGCATTAAAACGTGCCATGGTCATTCCTCGGTCACACCCAGCACTGTGCCGCCCCCACCACAACACACACACACACATCCACAACACTGAACAGCAAGACTAAACAAACCGCTTTTCAGCTTCAAGTTTATCCATCCTCTTCCAGAGACGATTCACTAGAGCTTCTTGTTCTTGTTCCAAAGTATTTTCAAGGTCAATCTTCTCTCGTCTCAACTGAAGGAAGGAAAAAAGTTTTACTGAGAACTGTAGGCCACTTAAACTTTGTTAATTAGATTTTTTGTGATTGGACCATTAGGACCCCTTTTCACGGAGAAAATTGCAAAGAAATAGCCGATCTTCTGGCACAGACACATTAAGTGCATCTAGTTCTTAAACTTTAATTGAGAACATCGAGACAGGTTCATTCTTCAATGTTAAAGCTTAAGTGCTATCTGGTACATGAATCACAGTGGGTGCTTCAGCATTTATTTAAGGCACATGGGAAGTCTTTCTTAAAGACGGTTTGAGGAGGTCGGCTTACTAGTTGTCCCAGGACTTAACTGGGTTTGTCCCCCCAGTCCTGCATGTAGGTCGACATTAAACCAGAAAGGTTATATTACCGCTTATGTAACTCAAACACCTGAAGACAATTCTATGCAGTGGTTAACGGGTGCACATAAGCATGTCCTAAAATATAAATGCATATGCCAAAAGGATAAATACCAAATTTACAATACTATTGGGATTGCCATATATATACATTACTAATAAGAAAAAAATATCAAATTGTACACTTTAAATATATGCAGTTTACTGTATGTCAATTATATCCCAATAAAAGTCCTTAAAAAATAAAAATTAAAAAAAATTAACAATACAGGTTACCTCTGGGGAGGTAGGGAAGAAGGAAAATTTGATTTGGGGGAAGGCAGGAAGCTGCAGAGGGAACCCCAGACTGCATTTGACTTCATAAAAAGCAGCAATTTGGGGGGGCAATTAATTTAATAAATTAACAGAGAGTGACATGCAAAAACTGAGAACAATGCCAGACACTGGTTAACAGGGATGATGGAGCAGAGAACCAAGGAGTCAGAAATGCTTGCCCTCAGGGACCGTAAACGAAACAGATAATAGACTTTGGTAGAGCGTGCAAGAGATGAAGAAAAAGAGGGCTGGTGAGGGGCACAGGAAGTGCCACGATCAACAGAGCTCACAGCGCCGGGTAGAGGGAACGTGTGGTATCATTCTCTGTACTTGTCTATATGCTTGAGATATTAAGTAATTTTAACAAGACTCTTTTTTAAAAAGAGAAAGAGGTTATGTTACAGTCCTTATGCTGTCTCTTCAACCACTAGCAATTTACCCTTTCAATCACTGACTCAACAAATTATTTTTGATTGCACAGCTGCAAAGCTGTCAAAGTAGCAGAGTTCATATTTCTTTAGCAGGTTAGAGGCAAGCTTCTCATTGATCAAAGATCCCTATATACACAGTAAACTGAGACCAATTCCATGGACAAAATGTAGTCTTTTAAAGCAACCAAAGCAGAGAGACCTTACTCCCCAAGTGAATGAGCCAAGATCACACAGTCAACTGAAAACATAGCTTCAGTATATTTTCTTTGCATGGGGGAAGGGAGAGGAGTCAGACTAAGTCTGAAGTGTTCTGTGCTATGAAGTTGGGAGCTGGCTTAATGCACAAATGCTCCTCAAGATATTAAACAGTAACTACCCGCAGCAAGGAGGAGAAACCCAGGAACACCTCACAAAATTCCTATGAACATTTGTGCTCCTCTGACCACATTTTGGGCCAAGGTTTGAAGTACAATCCACAGCCATTTATTTAAAGAAACAAAATGCCAAGGCATTTACCCTTTAAGGACCCTACTCCCATGTTTAACTAAAACATGATAGGGGGTATTTGGCAGGCGAGAAAAAATTCAAGCAAGGCACCATTTTGCAGTAGAGATGTCTAGTGGAGAAATTTATGCCCAATGACTTTTTTTTTTTTTAGGAGTCATCAACTTACATTTTATTAGTCTAGTTCTATAACATTTGTAAAGAATTGGATTTTCAATTGAAATCAACTCTAGTATCGACATCTTGCTATATGCAGAAACATTAGCTTTTTGAATTGGGAGGGACCCTAGCAGATGCGTCTCACTCAACCCCTAAATGCTCCCCACAGCATCCAGGAGTCGGACCATCTTCACACTGTCAGAAATGTGCATCATGCCCGACGACTTTTACTTTACGAGTAATCATGCACCATGCTAATTAGTAACTCTGAAAAGCAAAGTCAAGACAAAGCTGTCTTTACCCATGTATAACTGACTCGGCATGTGGCTTTGAGCAGGTACTCACCCCTGCCCTCATCTATGCTGGCCTCAATGATGTCTGAGGTCCCTTCTAGGGCCACCCACTCTATCATTCTCTGTCAGTCTCAAGATGGCAGCTGTCTTCAGTCTGAGCTAGCTCAGTCAGAGATTTTTAGAGCCAGAAGCAGCAAGATAAATCATCTAACTCCACCCTTTCACATTAAAGCTGAGGAAATCACTGCCCTGGGAGATGGTGTGACTCGGGAAAAGTGATGCTGCCAGGATAGGAATGGCTATCAGTCACCATGGTGACCAAAAGAGCTGAGTCCCACCCAACCAGCAAGTTCAGAGCATCTTGAGGGGCAAGTAGGATTGGGGGTAAATTATCCAATAATTCTTGGGAGTAGCGGAGTAGGGGGTAGCTTAGTGAGTCCCAGAGTATGCAGAAACAGGTAAGAGAGCAGGAAAAACACGAGTTGAAAACGATCACGAATCTCAGCTTCTTTTTTCGTACTTGTTGGTAGGAGCACCAGCTATCAATTTACTGCTCACTTCAGCGAACCAAGGCCTCCTGGGGGTGAAACTTGGGTTTGCTGTACCAATTTGCTCTACAAATTTATTTCTATGAAGCAGGCAACGCAGGAAGCCCAACGCAGCAACACAGGCTGGCAGTGCTATGGGAGTCCATGTTCTCTCTAGCCTTAGAGAGAACAGGGTTTCCAGTCTTGTTTTTCCAGCTAAAAAAAAATTAACTTTTCAGCATCACTGAGGAGCTCTTACACTAAAGACCAAAGAAGTTAGAGGAAATGGTCTTAATCATGATTAGGATTAATTCCCTCTGAGGTTCTTTATCAGCGCTGCCCTTCCGTCTCCTGTCCACCTAATCCCACAGCCCACGTATTTATAGCCAAAGCATACACACCAGTACTGCCAATTCCGGACAGAAGTAGATTTTCAGTGCTTGTGTTGCCCTGAAATCAAACAACCCTCAAATCTGACTGCATATGTTAAATTTACAGGGTACGAAATCAGAAATTCTTGATGGAATGGAAACATCAGCCCAGTGCTGTTACATTCACTGCTTTTGCAGATTATTTTTGCTATGCTGGTCTCCATCTGTAATACTCTCCCCCATCTCCTTCCTAATAATAGCTAATGGCTTTTCTAATTCGGTGTTCACACAATAGATACCATTCTCTTTCATCACCAAACATCAAATTCTCAGGCTAATCCAAGCCCCTTCTGACTGCATGGTCTGTGAGCACAGGGCACCAATGGATACAGCCGATTTGTAGAGTATTTATTTGAAAGGCCGCTCTGTAATTAAGTCCGGTCAACGGACTGCCCGCCAAACTCTTTCCTCCTCTTCAGTAGCTCTTCCTCCCATTGTAAGTTAATTAACGTCGCACCAAGAGTTCTTATTATGTTCCTGAAATAAATACAGAACTTCTTTAATGGGTAAACTTAGTGTTTAAAAATAGAGCTGGCTTGTTTGAATTCACAGCCAATCCCAGCTGTGTCTTCTCAGTGGGCAGACACACCACCAAAAAAACCAGAAAAAGTAGGGGGCAGCTAAGAGATGGCTCCCAACACCACCACATTTCTCCCTCCACGTAGCAGTTTCCCATCTAAAGAGAACCGTGATGCTGGCATGCAGGCAAAGGTGGGGGAGAGGAATACTTGGCAAAAACATAAAGCCTGATGAGAACTTTCACATGACCATTGTGCTCAATGACAGAATTCTGAAAGGCTTTAGTGCATCTTTTCAATCTACTCTTATTTAGCCTAACCACCATATTATCATCATTTCTTTGGGAAAATATATATTTGAACCCCAAACATCTGACTTAAAAAACAAACACATTTTGGAAGGCAGCCCATGACAACAGACACAAAGCTTGTTACAGTGCATTGGGAAAAGCACTTAGAATGATGATGATATAAGAAGTGTACCTGATGTTTTTAAAAAAGAAATAGAGTACTCTAAGACCTACATCAGCCAAACTTGTATTAGTTGGCTAATTTTTTTTTTTTTTTAGAGAAAGGGGTAAATCCTAAGAAAACAAGTGGGTGTGGGGATTAACACAATCCCCCAAAACTTTCCGAGTTAGGTAACATCTTAGAGCCGTTAACAGTTCAGCCCAATTTCCTATCAGTTTGTTATATACCACAGATGCTCAAAGTGGGGACCTTGGAGGTACATCAGAATCACCTGGCATTATAAAACATGCACTATTCAAAACATGACTAAATCAGAGTCAGAAAAATGAATGCAGTTTCTGCAATGAACTGAATGTGTCCAAAATTCACATACTGAAGCCTAAATCCCTAGTGTGATGGTATCTGGGGGTGGGGCCTTTGGGAGATGATTAAGTTTAGTTGAGGTCATGAAGGTGGGACCCCCATGATGGGATTAGTGTCCTTTCTACGAGTCATGAGTGACCTTGCAGCAGGCTGCTCTCTGCTCTCTACCAATTGAGGACACACAGTCAGCAGTCAGCAGAACTCCATCAAGCTGGCACCCTAATCCTGGACCTCCAGCCTCTAGAACTGTGGGAAATAAATTTCTGTTGTTTATAAACCAGTCTGTGTTATTTGTTATAACAGCCCAAATGGGCTAAGATGGTTTTCTTTATACCACAAGACACAGTAAAGATCTTACCTCATTCTATCCTACTTTGCCAATACATCTGAGTTAAAGTTTTACTTATACATAGACGTGCTAATGGGATTCATGAAGGGGCTATTAAAACATACCATGTGCAATGATGTGCAAAGAGCTGAAATCATGCACAATGGTCCTTGCTCTGCGGCAAAGGTCCCTCACAAATTAAAGCAACAGAGACACGTAAAGTAAAACTTAAAACACTGCCTCTGTTGGTGTGGCAATCAGTGGAATTTTGCGCAGCCCTGGCAGTTCTCACAGGCTGGAAGACATCTGACCTTTGTCTTCTGAATAACATGTAGATATGTTTAAGAAATCAAGCAGCCAGTTTGTGTTATAGGTAAGACAGGTGTTCACAGACTACAGAGCCCCCAAGGTACCTATTTGATTAATCAAGCTGCAGCTGGTTGCAGAATTAAAAACAAGTTCTAGTTTATCACCACTGGCTTGTGTAATGCTGAGCCCAGAAAGAGCCAATGGAAGTTCATCAATGAAGAGCAAGAGAAAAGGAGAGAACGGACGATCACTTCAAGTCTAGGTGGTCAAAAATTACAGTTGAAATTTATTTATGTGCATCAGAAATATACTGATAGAGGGAGTTCCCTGGTTTCCCAGTGGTTAGGACTCTGCACTTTCACTGCCAAGGGCCCGGGTTCGATACCTGGTTGGGAAATTAAGATCCCACAAGCCGTGCAGCACAGCCAAAAAAGAAAAAAAAAAAAAAAAGAAAGAAAGAAAGAACAAAACAAAACAAATATACTGATAGAGAAAAGAAAAAGATGCAAAAAAAAATCATAAAGTACTATATAGTAAGATAAATAGGGTTGGCCCTTGGGTGAAAGTAATATTGGTGGTAATTTATCCTCCTACCTTTTCCTGTTCCCACCCAATTATTTAATGAACATTTACTATTTTTAATAATAAAAAGTTTTAAAGACATCCAATCTTAAAAATGAACAACTTTCAATAGTACATCCACTAATCTAGGATATTAATTCACTTATCTAAAATACAGAGTGAATCAATAAACTCTCAGAGGAGAAATGATACTGAAGACGTAGCTATCTGGAAGACTGAGAATTCTCCAGATAGCCCAGAATTAACCTTCTTTACCATAGCTTAACAACTTTTTTCTTCTCAAAAACTGTGTTCCTATAAAAATTAGATTTGTTCTTTGAGATGGGCAGAACTTCAGGACAATATTAATACCTCATTAATATTTAATATGTGAAAATGACACTTTCATAGTTTATAAGCTCAATAAATTTTGCTTTTGTTCAATGATATTAAAAAATGAGGGTCCTTTATGAAATAGATACACATGTAATTAGTCAGGTTTATACAGTTTCTGGGCTTAAGTTTTCCTCACTTTGACATCAGCACAATATTATACAAATTTGCATATTGGGTTCATAATTCTAGGGGACTCTTTTACCACATAATTACCATCGGTGGAAAGCAGGTTTCAGAGTCTGGGTGTACATTCTTTTGCTACCTCAAGAGCACAGTGGAGAAATCCTGGGGAAAGAACACAGGCCATAGTGCATGTTGCAAATACATGATCACATCAGTGGCTACCTTCAGCTCACTATTTAAAATAAGCCTCTGCGGAAGACAAATATCATATATCACTTACATGTGGAATCTAAAAAAATGATACAAATGAACTTATTTACAAAACAGAAACAGACACAGACTTCGAAAACAAACTTATGGTGACCAATGGGGAAAGGTGGGTGGGAGGGATAAATTAGGAATTTGGGGGTAACATACAAATGTAAGATTTATTAGCCATTCACTCATTTGCCATGTATGTTTAGCTAAGGGGAATGCCTTTTCTAAGTTATCAACCCAATTCTTGTTCTGGTCAAAAAGAAATGGACTTTATGCATTTCAAAATTACAAGCAACTAGAAGGTCTCAGTAGGATACAACTGGATTCTACTGCCTTCACTGTAATGTAGCACACCCATGCCCTACAATTTCACGGCCAAAGTCTTTACCCTGCAAGTGCGTGACCAGGAACACAGAGGGTTGGATCACGATGAAGCGCCTCTTTCTTTACAAAGAAAACTCACTTTTAATTTTGTCTCAGCCATCGTCTGTACAAATTGGTCTGTACAAATTGACGCACACGGCAAGCGTTACCTTGATGTTTCAAAATAAAGTTTGACAAGACGGAACAGTACTTAATTGAAACAGGGCCTCAGGGAGGAATTCTGGGGGATTTTTATTTCACATCCTGCACAGGGACTTCTCTGTGTCCCTGACAGAGTTCACCATCTCCTCTCACAGGTGTGGGGGGGATGCCTTTCCATTGACTTCATGACATCCTGACAGCTCCTAGATTATAAATCAACTGAAAAGAGAGCATGCTGAAGCTTCTTGAGGACCACCTATTGTCCCTGCTTTAACTACTACCAAGGCACAAAATCTCATTTATTTTCCAGTTATGCTCTGAGACTTTTCCCCACCTTTCCCCTATAAGCAGTAGGTAGGATGTTTGTACTCAAGCTTCAAGTGACCCACACACCCTCAAGAATTTGCTACAATCAAATCCCCACCAAGCTAACTTCAGGGTTTACTATGATCATATCTGGCTGTGTCCCTATGCAGTTTGTCTAAAATGTGCAGACATAGGTTATGTTTTATTTAAAAAAAATTAAAAGCAGGGTAGCAAATTAGAATACACTATTGTTGTGGGGTAGAGGGTGAAGGAAGTGAAAGAGGAGAAAGAGGGAGAAGATGAAGAAAAATCATGAATAGCAGTTGTTTGGGGTGGATTGTAGTCTAGGTGATGTTTTTTCATGTTTGTACTTCCATGTTTATGTTTTCCACATTTTCTTGAAAGAGCAATGGATTACTTTTATAATCCAAATGCTTAAAAAAGTTTTCAAGACTTCCATAATTTGAGGTTAGTATTTGAAATCAAACTTCAAAGGATGCATAGGGTCACTAAATTTCACTTTAATGCAAATAAGCCCTCAAGGAACAAGGTCCCCACAACTACTGCCAGGGAGCCCTCCTACTGCCAGAATCTGCTAGGGCAGCTGCCAGCATGAACGGAATTCTAACAAAACCCAATACGGCCACGCCACCTGCGAACTGAAGAAATACCTATTCCAACTAAAACATCAATTAAGGATGCAAATCTGAACATGAGCCACTAACCACTCAAATTCACTGCTAAGTCACAAGGACACGCAGGTGATATGTGTAACTCACCAAAGTTAGTCATTGTAGCTGCTAAAAATAAGTAGCATCAGAATTGTATGTGGACTGATTGTGACGTCAGTTGGCTTGTATTACCTTCTAGACAAGCAAGACAGAAAGGCCATCGTGTATCCTTAACTGACGACCATTGTTCTAAGAGCTGGAAACCTAAAACGTTCGTTTCTTCTTTATAGAACTTAAAATATGCTAAATGTGTCCTTACTTCATTTTTAAAAATTGAACAAAAAAATAAAGTTTGTGCCGAGGATTGACATTCATTCTAAACCCCAGTTTCTGTGCTTTGCTACAGTTACAGATGGTGAGGGACACTGGGAGTAGTGGGTGTCACCCCTGCAACACACCTGGAAGCTGGGGTCTTGTCAAGCCTCTGTAGTCACCTGATGTTGGCTAGTGGCTGAAGGTAACCGCTGGGCACCTGTTAGCACCGATGCCTGCATGAGTCCTAGTACAGCCACGTGGCTGCCTTCTGCAAGGCACTCACTGTAAAGACAAGGTTATGTCCTCAAAGACACCACATGTGCAGATTGCCAAACCCCTTATCCTCCCCCGCCCAGTAACAAAGCAGAGGGATTCAACGTCACGTCTTCTGCACGAGCTCTTTTCTGTGTTCTCAGCATCTCTACTTTATGCAACCTGTATCCATTTTTACTGCATATCTTCTCTCCCATTTCCGTCTCCTCTCACATCCCTGCTTCCCTGCAATAAAGCTCGATTTACATTTATCCAGCCCATGTGTGTCAACTAACAAACAATTAAACTAGGTGCCAAGGAGCTTCAGGTCCTTCTCAGTTGGTTATGGGGGCAGGGGGTCCCGCTGCTGTAGTGATGCTGCCCCCTTCAGCACTGCCCGGCACAGAGCATCCCTCCCCACTGTCCACAGATTCACTGGTCTCCCTGGACCAGGCTGCACGAGGCCAGGGGCCTAACGTCAACTTTCTCAGCAGAGCTTGTGGCCGACAGCAGGCACGTAATCAAGGTGTGTTGCACTGACGCAGAATGTGTGCCACAAAAGTGCAACAAGGGCAAAGGAGACAGCCACACAAATCCATGGATTAGAGAGATGGATAACCAGGTCAAGGAAGGTGGTCAGACATTCGAGGTTCAAATCATGCTCATTTTCCTGGAAAGTGGGGAGGGCAAAGCACCACAGACATTAGATGGAAACTTTGATTACTAACGGCAGCAGCTACAATTTTTGGAGCGCTTACTCCATGTGAGTCACCAGGGATACATGGGTGAGGTCAACATCATGCCTTCCCTCCTTTACTGTATAGGGAGTTCACAGGAAAGAAATGATTTAATTGTTAATTGCTGTTTGTGTACCAAGTGGTACAGGAGGAGGACTGAACATTATGGGAACACTTTGGAGCAAAGACCCCGAAGTGACTAGAGGGGTGAAGTGGGTAACAGTTAAACAGGGATGGGATGGGGGAGGGAGAAAACGGGCCGGGCAGACGACAACAGATCCATGGAGACCTGGGGGCGGGAAAGCACTGGGCACATCAGAGCATGACTTTCAGGCTGCAGGTTGGGACCCATTACTGGATTAGGAAATTAGTTCAAGTCAGCGGTCACCTACATTCTGCTAAAAATGAAATAGGAGTGAATAGAAAATCAGTGCAAAGCGCATAAGCAGTGTTTCACAAAACTTGTCCCAGTCACACATACAGTTACAAAAACATCAGTGTAGGGACTTTCTAGGTGGTGCAGTGGTTAAGAATCTACCTGCCAAAGCTGGGGACATGGGTTTGATCCCTGCTCCAGGAAGATCCCACATGCTGCAGAGCAACTAAGCCCATGCGCCACAACTATTGAGCCCATGTGCCGCAACTACTGAAGCCCACGCGCCTAGAGCCCGTGCTCCACAACAAGAGAAGCCACAGCAATGATGTGAGCCCATGCACCACAACGGAGAACGGAGTAGCCCCCGCTTGCCACAACTAGAGAAAGCCCACGTGCAGCAACGAAGACCCAACGCAGGCAGTAAATAAATAAACAAATAAATTTATTTAAAAACAAAAAAACCATCAGTGTCGTGGGTTACCATGTAAGCTTACTTATTGCTGTGCAATCCACATTGGAACAATTCTGTGTAAGGGAACAAAATTTGCCACCCCAAAATAGGTCTATCTGGTATGAGGATCAATTTAGGCTGATTCGGACATAGAGAATAGACTGGTGGTTGTCGGGGGGAGACGGGTGGAAAAGAGATGGATTGGGTGTTTGGGATTAGCAGGTGCAAGCTGGTATATATAGAACGGACCTACTGTATAACACAGGGAACTATATTCAATATCCTGTGATAAACTATACCAGAAAAGAATATGAAAAAGAATGAGTATATATGTATAACTGAATCACTCTGCTGTACAGAATAATGAACACATTATAAATCAACTACAGTTCACTTTTTAAAATAAATAAGTAAATAAATAACTTAGGCTGATTGTTTTTAAGGCCCCAAAGAATCAGGAAGAACCTTCGACCCTTCCCCTAACTGCCTGAAGGATGTAGACAGAGGCCCTGTTCCAGAAGGGAGCTAGCCCGACGACAGCAGGATGAACTAGGTGTGCAGCAGGGAGGAGCCCAGCAAGGCCTGTTTGTCGAAACTCCCCTCGGTGTGCCCCTGTCTCTGCAGGCCCAGCAAACATTTGTTTATCCAGCATCTGCTTTTCCCTCTCCATGTCAGTTGCCTTCCTCCCTATCCTCTGAAGTCCCAAACCTCTGCCCACAACATCCTCTTCTGTCTTCAGTGCTGAAGGTAGTATGAAAGTGAGGGTATTGACAATTTGGGCAAATGTTCCTGGGTCTCTCCCATGTATACATGTCATTAAACGTCTGTTGATTTTCTCCTGTTAATCTGTCTCATGTCAATTTAATTCTTAGACCAGCCAGAGAAACATAGAAGGGAAGAGGAAAATTTCCTGTTCCCTGACAAGAGAAATGAAAGAACTTCAATATGGATAGAGCGTGAGGAGAGGCAGAATGGAAGATTTATCCTCCCAACAAACCTACAAGTTACACAGTATGTCTGTTTCACAGAAGAGGTCAAAGCGCTGGCCTGAAGTCACGCAGCTTATTTGGGTGAATGGGAGATTTGAACCCAAGAGCCTCCCTAAGCTACAGGGGTTAAGATACTGCAATTATATATGGATGCTAATGTTACCGAGTCCAAGCTCACTCTGGTGGCCGCACAACAGGCCAATGAATTGAAGACGAGGTGTTGAGGCAAGGAATACGACTTTATTCAGAAAGCCGGCAGACTGAGAAGATGGCAGACTAGTGTCTCCTAAAAAACCATCTTATTGGGGTCTGGATGCCAGTTTGTTTTATAGAATCAGAGAGGGAGAGGCTGTGAGGAAGTAAAGGGCCATCAGTCTTGCAAAAGATCTCCCGGAATGACCAGCCTCAGTGAGGGGATGTGTTAATTTCAGCTATTCACACAGGTGGGCAGGGCAGGTTGTCTGCCTGTGAGCTGAACAGAGGCACTTTAGTTTCACATTCAGGCAGAGGGGCAGTGTTCCCTTAGGCAGGCCATCATGTGTGACTATAATAACAAAAGCAACAAAAAGCAAAGGTTAAAGTCAAAGAAACAGATCTAACATGCAGTCCGATTTAGCTCTCCACGGTTACACTAATAAATAAAATGACCACTCCAATCCTAAATCCAACCTTAGAAATGGGTATCTGTGCTTTGGGAGGAAAGGACATCTCCGATAAGAAAATATATCCCAAATTCCAGAAATAACTGAGAAAACGTCACTGGGCCAACTACAGGACAAAAGAGTAAGAGGTCTATTACACGACAGGCAATCCTGCTCATCACTGAGTGTTATCTGAATTACATGACTAGTTCTCCAATTGATTTATTCCAGATTTTTCTACTGTACTAGCTATTAAGAGTTATGTATCAAATCCACCTGTTTATGGCTGCTGTTTTCTTCTTTCCCACAGTCTTCTGAGCAAAGTGCACAGAAGGTCCTCATATCTGCTGAGATGAACTTACCTTAATAAATAAGCTAACCTGTGCCTGTTAATGCTAGTTATCCTTCAGAGAAGAAAAATCCCTCCTAGTTGACAGAACACTTTCTGATGAAGAGTTCTTGAGCTCAGAGAATATTTTAAGTTCTAAATGTTCTTATCATCACCTAAATGTAACAGTGACCACATATTTGAACAAAAAATCTTCAGATAAGAATTTATAGGCAGTGCCCACCAGTGTGTGCTAAGAAGAGCCCTTAAGAGTACTAAAGTCATACTGACTCAAGTAATCCGGTTTATTAGACTAATGCTAATTATTAGTGCTGCAAAGACCTCCTAATTTTACATTTTTCTGAACATGCTTTTTTACACCTATTTATAAGGTGTCTTTTGAAGCTAAATATTTGCAATGCTAAGTTGTGTGACTTGAAGAAAGCCTCTTGATCGCTCTCTGGGTTTCCATTTCTGGAAAAGTGTGAACAGGTATGAGCAGGCTGGGCCACCTACAGGCCGAGCTGGTCTCTCGCCCTCAAAAGCCTCCTCCGTGGGTAGCAAGTTCTGGGAGAAGAGGAAATAGGTGCCGTTGGCTGTGGTTCCAAAGCCTGGAGCAGATCTGATGCCCCTGACCCTGGATTTCCTCTTGATTTCCCCACTTTCTCATGTTCCCATAAGGGTCTGGGGACAAAGATAATGACAGAGGCCTTCCAGCTCCAAAATTCTATGAATTCTCATCCTGCAAAACACCGACAGAACCACTGACAGCCCAGAGCCCTCAATGATCAAGCTGGTAACATCCCCTTTCAAAACAACGAAAAGATTCCAGATTCTGAGTCTAAGAGAAGAACAAATGCTATCTGACTAATTCAAGGGTCCATGCTGAAGGCCTGACTTTTGGTGAGATTAACTTAACATCAGGCCTCCGGCACATGAGTTAATTGGGGCCCACTTTGCAAGGAGTCCAAGACTTAGTCTCAAACCCAGATAAGTTCTGCTTTACAGAGAACAGACAGGTGCCTTCTTAAAAACTGTTACAACCCAAGCTACACCATCAAAACAAACGTGTTAGGTCCAACACAAATCCTTGGCAGAGGCCTTCCAACACTCCTTCTGCAGGTTCAACCCATTAGGTTCAAAATATGGATGATTTTTTTGTTTCTTTCCTTTTTTTTAAATTGAAGTATAGTTAATTAAAAATGTGGTGTTAGTTTCAAGTGTACAGCAAAGTGATTCAGTCACACACACACACACACACACACACACACACACACATATGATCATTTAAAAAGTAACAGCATCAGCTACTTCATGTTGAGTGCTTATGTAGCAGGCATTAGACATTCTCTCTCATTCATTGTACCGGACACAGGTTTGCTATTATTGCAATTTTACAGATGAGGCTCAGAAGTGAAGGGGTTGAGACAACTAGATAGTCACACGCAAAAGAATGAATTTGGACCCTATTTTACACCACTATAAAAATTAACTCAAAACGAATCAAAGACCTAAATGTAAGAGCCAAAAAAAAGACATCAGGGGTAAATCTTTGTTACCTAGCAATCTAAGATAGCAATAAAAGAAAAAAAATTAATAATTGGACTTCACCAGAATTTAAAAACCTCTATGCTTCAAAGGACACTCTCAAAGTGAAAAGAACACCCACAGAAAAGGAGAAAATATTTGCAAATGATGTATCTCATAACGGACTTTTATCTTACAAAATACATATATTATATGTATAAGAATATATATGCAACTCTTACAATTCCATAATAAAAAGATCTTGAATAGACATTTCTCCAAAGAAGATATACAAATGACCAACAAGCACCTGAAAAGATACCCAACATCCTTAGCCTCAGGAAAATATAAAACCACAATGCGATACCACTTCACATCCACCAGGATGGCTGCAATGACATGGTACAGCCACTTTGAAAAACTGTCTGGGGACTTCCCTGGTGGCACAGTGGTTAAGAATTCACCCGCCAATGCAGGGGACATGGGTTTGATCCCTGGTCCGCGAGGCTCCTACATGCCGCAGAGTAACTAAGCCTGTGAAGCACAACTACTGAGCCTGCGCTCTAGAGCCCACGAGCCACAACTACTGAGCCCACGTGCCTAGAGCGCATGCTCCTCAACAAGAGACGCCACCGCGATGGGAAGCCTGTGCACAGCAACCAAGAGGAGACCCCGCTCACCACAGCTAGAGAAAGCCCACACGCAGCAACAAAGACTCAATGCAGCCAATAAACAAATTTTAAAATAATGTTCATTGTCAGATAGAAGAGCAAAGGCGTGTACTACTCATACATATTAAGAGCCTTAAGATGGTGCAGCCATCCATCCTCTCTCCCAGGGATGGCAATATAATGCATAGTGTAGCACATGCCTTGACTCTTCTGATAATAATTCCAGTATAGGATATATTATACTAGAGAGACTATGACATATAGTAAATATTATAATACAGATGATAATCCCAAGAGATGGTCACAAGAGAGAGTCAGATCACATCCATGGAAACACAGAAGATGTTTGTTTCAACTACAGAAAAAAACATTCCCCCCAAACACTGACTAAAATTACTTGTAGCTAAACAGAATAGAGTAACATCCTCAACATTTAATCATCCCAGACATACCCAAAAGAAAGGGGGGAAAGTTTTACAATGATGTTACATTTCTCCATCTTAATTAAAATAAGGACTTCATGTAATGGCCTACATGGGTAAAGAATCTGAAAAAGAGTGGCTATAGGTATATGTATAACTGATTCAATTTGCTGTACACCTAAAACTAACACAACATTGTGAATCAACTATACGCCAATAAAAATTTTAAAAATTAAAATTAAAAAATAAAATAAGGACTTGATATCCTAGATCTGAGATTAATTTCTAGTTTAGGGCTTTGCAATGCACACATTTCATTGTGGAAATCCATTTCTTTAGTGCTGAGGCCTGAAATAAGCCTTACAATGCATTCAATCATTAATTTGGGGAGAATGTATGCCTTGGGCCTCATTTTAAAGGGATTTAGTTACTAAAGTTTCCAAAGAACCTTAAGACGGTGCAGCCATCCATCCTCTCTCCCAGGGATGGTAGGATCAGCCTGCCCTCCTCTTTCTGACTCTAGGCCACTACCTCCACCTTGTGGCCACAGCTGAACTCTGGGGGGTCACAGCTCCAGCCTCCTCAAGAGCCTGTAGACAAATACAAGATAGAAGCTGCCTCCGTTATGACAGCCATCACTGGGAAGGCTGTTAACCAAGTGAAGTTCTCACAATACCAACCACTGTAAGAATTTCACCTGGCCACTTGGTTAACTCTTGATTAACAAGTACCAATAAAAAGTTCTTGGTATGTCAGGGACTTAAATAACAATCTTCAAAACTTTAACTTGAAAAGAACTGGCTATTGCCTATCCTGGAAATTAAACAGAGGAACTTCAGAATGGAGGTTGGGGAGGGGGCGGAATGGGGGGGAGGGGGGTGCAGGAGTCTTCTAAATTTAGAAATTGCATCTGAATTCCAAAGAGGACAGTAAGAATAGATTACTCGGGATATGTGTAAAACAGCCAACCCTTGGAAATGGAATTTTTTTGTTCTTTAACCTGGAAGGAATGGAAAAAATTTTCAAGGCCATTATTCATAGTCTTGGAAACCCCAGTGACATTCCACCCTTTGATATAGGTAGATACAAGAATAACACACAAAAGTCAGATTAGTTTAAAACAAACCCTGACTTCCTCTCAAGCCTGACATTCCTGCCATGGTTTCAGTCTCAAGTACAATGATAAAATGAGAGTGGTCCTGAGGGTGACTCAAGAACCAGTCAGCATGGACTAAGATGCACAGAAAGATCCTAAAATTGGGATAAATCAGACAACTCTGCATGAAGGGCTTAGCCAAATCATCAGAATGGTAATTGGAATCCAAATCGCAAAGAGCTAGAAAATGTGAATTTTACATGGAAACCGAGTAGCAGTACTCTATGGTCAGCCTCTTCTAACTTTGGGAAAATAAATTAGCATGGGGGAAAAGCACTAGGAGCATTTAGGCCAGAGATAACACGAACTTCTGTCTGAAACCCCTACTTGGAAGGACTGATAATGGTGGCCCACGATTCTGGGTGTTGGCAGATAAGGACCAGCCGGGCCTCCTAAGGCGAGGCCTGTGCTCAAACACCAACGCCTACCAAGGGCAATGGCCAAAGAAACCATGCACCATTCCCTTCCACCTTTTGTGCCTTTTAAGCGTGCCACTCCTGACTGTAGTTTGTGCTTCTCTATTTGCAAATGGAAAACTTGGGCCCAGAGAGGTTAATGAAGTCAATGCAAGGTCACAAAACTAACTAGTGACTGAACCAGGATGAGCGACTAAGTCTAGGACTCCACACCTGTATCAACAAATCTAGGTGGGAAAAGACAGGCTTCATATAAGGTTGCTGATAATTCAAAGACGAAAAATGCTAATTGTTCTGAAGAACACTTGAAAGACAAGTTTTAGCTCCACAGCCATACTGTCTCAGGAACTTTCACAGAAACGATCCTGTGGTTAAAAACATATTCTTTCCCCTTTTGCAGAAGGAGCCTAACATTTCCTGCCTATAAATCAGTACATCGCAACATATCTCCTGAAACTTTATTAACTGTGGTTAAAAAAAGCAAAAGTGTGTGAGAAAGTGAGCAGGTGCTATGCAGATCCGCCAGTGTGTATTTCAGATAGGAAGTCTCCACTGTGGGAAGAAAATGTTGAAAAATATTTTTCACTGATATTCCCCAGGACCTCTTAAATCTTGAAAGAAGAGTTGATGATACGAGGGAAAAAATATATAAATGTATATATAGAGAGAACTATCCTAAAAAGGGTATGCAGAGAACCATACATTTTTACCTGTTCTAATGTAAGCTGCTTAGAAATGGTATCGTTCTCCAGTTTTTTAATTTTCTTCATCAGTTTGTTGACCTGGAATTCCTGCTCCTGCTCGAGATGCTGTTCTAGTTCAGCTTTCTCATGCTGCAACTGGAAAACAAAAGAAACACAGATGTGGAAATCAAGACACTCAGAAGCCATGGGAACGCTGGCTCCAAAAGCTAGTTAAACTGAGTGCGAGAGATCATCATAAAAGCTACATCACCCATTCCTGCTCATGTACCCAAATGTGCACCTAGTAACCTGCTCCTGATTCCTCTAACTTATAACCAAAAATTACAGCTCACAGTCAGCGGTACTTGATCTCAGTCAAAAGGCCGAGAGATGACAGGGCAAATATATCAGAGCATCAAACACCGATTTCAATCTTTAAGAACATGTAAGTGGTTGTCTCTGTAGGGAACAATCAGGGATGAGGAAAGGAAGGAAACTTACTTTTCAGTATATGTATAAACCTTTGGTGCTTTTCAATTTTTATACCATGAGCATAAAAAATTATTAGAAAATAGAAATTTTGCAACTGTCACTTTTTATTAAATTACAATTTACTTTCATTTATACAACGTGTGCAGAGAGGGAAGCGATATTACAATCACAAAATAATGCTTAGTAAATTATTCTGAATGTTGTTCCCCAATGTACTAGTAAGCATGCTTGGCAAAAGTAAGTACAAATAATTGACTTTCTGTAATGAGACCAAACACCACACCTCCTATATCTTTCCTAAAAACCAAAAGGCAAGGCCTCTTGTTTATGCAATTAAAAGATAAGGTTATGGTGGTTGTTGCAAAAGAATTTTTTTTTAAATGTACCCCAACCTTAAAAACCAAAAGAGGATAAAAGAAATTCAGTGGACACATGACAACCGGGGTTCTCATTAATCACTGTGCATTATTTCCAATGTTCTCAGCTGGGAAGGGCTGTTGATTTATGGTGGGGGCGGGGATGAACGGAATGAGCCACAAGGCCCAGTATTTTCAGAACCATGGGCTGATTAAGCAAAAGCTATTAAAAACAATGAAGCGCACACAGTTTGATTTGCGGGTGGAAGATGACACTGCTCCCTAATTCCACCTTCAAAACCATTTCTTCAAGCAGGTACATCACATGCATTAGGCAGGTATGATCACCCCCATCTCACAGGCGACAAAACAGGCTACTGGACCAAGGTAATTCAGCTGGAAGGTGTCAGAGCTCGGGGCCCAAGCCCTGCTCTGAACTCTAAACCAAAGTTCTCCCACCAGACCCTGAGCAAATCTCAGAGGGGCTGGCTTCACACTCCTCCATCCACAAGTGCCTAGTGCGTCCTTGGCACTCGGAAGGTCAAGGAACTAAACACAGAAAATAATGAGCCATGGACAATCGCCCAGGGGATGCTATGCTGCTTTGTAAACCCCACACAGGGTGCGAATGGACAACAGACAGAGCTCAGTGGGCCTGATCAACCTCACAAGGCTAACATCTAACCATCTCCACATTTGAAACAATTTCCATTGCTCTGAAGGCACCATACTTGGTGTTTAAAAAGAAAAAAAAAAGTTTAAAATCGGACATCTTCTAACACTGGAAATGTTGACTAAACAGATGCTGTTTTCCCTCCAACTGTTTTTGATGTGTAACTCCAAAAAAGCTGGTCAAGCTTGCAGGGACACAGAAAAAAAGCAGATGTGAAGAGGTGCTTACAGTGACAAGTCTATTTTTAGCTAGCCCTTTAAAACTCAGGTTCTGCAAGACCAAGCAGTAAAAAAAGAACTAAGAGGAATGGACAGAGAACGAGAAAAGTTCCCAGCATTTCAGACACAAAGACCCCAATGGGACAAGCATCACTTATGAGGAAAAAATAGCAAAACATGTACGTCTTCATTTAATACTTGTATTCTATAAACATCACCTATGTGGTGTGTCTTCTACCTGCATGTATTATGTTAGAGGGAGTAAAATCATCCTTGTCCTAAAATAGTTTATGAACAATAAGTTTAAGTGATATCTACTGGTTTTAGAAAAATGAGCTGTAGTCTTAAAACCTTTAAACTATTTGCTTAGTTTGTTTTTTCTTTAATATTAGCTGTGTTTTCCTCCCATATGTTTTCAATTGCTGCCATTTTTATTTGAAAGAGCCCCCTTCCTCCTTTAAGCATTAGCTTCTGCCTTGAGGTAAATTAAAACAATAAAGGATGCAATCTAATGTTGAAAAATCTCTTACCCCTCCCCAAGCAGCATTTGTCACAGAATATTAATCTGAGCAAAAGTAAGGTTCACACTGGCTTAGAGGAAAGTACTCATATACAGACAGATGGTCTAACACTGTCAATATCTGATTAGGTATTTCCTATAAGAATACAGATTCAACTAGTAATGAAATCTATAAAAGCGCTCAATTTGAAAAGGCTTTTTCCTCTCAAGAGCTTATACCCTAAGGAAAATTTGATGGTGAAGTTGTCATTACCAGAACTCAAGCAAGGTCCCTGGGTTACGCTAACCCATTTTGAAAATATCAAGCTACCCTGAGCTCTAACTATGCCAAAGGCTCACAGTTTTCATCATCCCCCAAAGACAGACCTGGAACAAACGGCTGTGCTGCCTGCTTTTGTTCTGCCATCTCTCAGGTGACAGGCAATGTAGGGGCAGGGCATGGAGTTTCTGAACAGAACACTAGAAACAGCAAATCTGGTTCTTCCTTGGAACAAAGAAACCACCAATAAAAAGAAAAACACAGAGAGAAATACAGAAACAACCCTCCCGCTCCCCCCGCCCCAAATAATTATGAGATGAGAATTAAAATGGGAAAGGAGACGGGGGCAGAGCAGGGCACGAGGTCTTAGGGAACTAATAGCCACAGAGTTTGCCTCAACAGTTTGCCTGAGAAAAATTCAGAAACTGTTTCTGTTTTAAATAGATACCATGTTAATTCAAGCCATTTGGCCCCAACAGGACTTGAACCAACACCCTGAATCCACCTGCCTATTTTATTTTATTATTTTTTTATTTGGACATGCCTCAACAGCATGCGGGATCGTAGTTCCCTGACCAGGGATCGAACCCCTGCCCCCGCAATGGAAGCATGGAGTCCTAACCAATGGACCACCAGGGAATTCCCTCCACCTGCCTATTTTAGAGCTGTAGCCCATGACACCATAAACAAAAACCCTAAAAGGAAGCCTGGTTTAGGCTGACCTAGGACCTATCAGAAGAACTAAACTCCAGTTTCATCTCTTAGTAGCATCTTCAACGTGGGCATAAAATTTCAAGACATGACTTTAAATTTCTAACCAAAAGTCTCAACACTTGATGAACAATTTTTAATCTTCAAATCAGGTCAGAGATCCTAAACTAGAACAAAAGTCATTCAAACTAAGAAGTAAATAGTCAAGTAAATTCTATTAATGTGTTTGAAAAAAATTCATGTGTTTGCCTCCAATATATCTACAGTAAAATGCTTAGACAGATTAAAATTTGTTTGCAAAATCAGAATTTTCTGTAAATATACTTCTTAGAAAGTCTTTCTCAAAGATTATGGAAGAGTTTTAGAACTCTTGCCTATGCAATATATTGTTAAAAACATTAACAACAAAAAACCTTGTAGAATGGAAATGATATTATATAACCGATGATATATAACTGGTAGCACATTTTCAATGGAATTAGGGTTATATAAATAAAGATTTGTTCCTTAGGATTCAGCACGAAAAATACATTAACATAAGTTAAGAAGCCATAAGCGAAAATACATCTACAAACCTGTAAAATTCTAAGTACTCAAACGTTAGCATTTTCTGACTGTATCCACTCTCATATGTAGTCCCAAAGCCAATTTTCAGCCCGTTAAAAAAAAAGACAAGTATAGCATTAAGTTGATCTAAAACAGGCTAGCCTTAAGCATCATTGAATTACCAATAATTGTCGTCTTTCTCATAATTTTACAAAAGCTTTCTGGAGCCACTTCAGTAAACCAGGCTTCTTATATCAGAGATTCAAGAACTCTTCACTGAAAGGCTTTGATTCTGGACAAAATTCTCTGCAGTAGGTAAAGGCCTTACTACAGGTGTACATGGAGGTTGGCTGCTGAGACAGGTTGCCCACCCAGCACGCAGCAGGTTTGCCAAATCCCAGGCTGGGCGAAGTGTGCTTGCAAGTCTGGGCCTGTTGTCAATCCAGCCAGTGCGAGGTGATGAACGCCTTCTGGCCACCAGCCCCGGGACCCAGTTATCTCAATGCAACTTGAGGATAAACCCAAGATGCCCCCACCTCTGTTTTCACTAGTCAACGCTAATCATTCTCTCTGTGCACGACCCACAGTTCTGCAAACAACATCCCTGGTTTATTGACAATTACCAAGGACTAGAGCCATCTGCGCTGGACCAAGTAAAGTCCACCATAGGACAGTGACCACGTTAAGTCACTGGACTGTCAAAAACAATGACAGTAGGTCCCCTACACACGAGGGTTGCAAGCTTTCAAAGATGCCAACATGCATTCACACGTCCAATCATGTACGTTAGTCCTTGTGTCTGGCGTACACTGTTATGTGCGTGCATCCTCTATAAGTGGTTGTGCTTTTGTGTACTTTACTATACAGTTCTGTACACAGTACACTAGTACAGTATCTGTATTTCAAACCCAGGATGTCCGGAAGCAAGCATAAAAGCCGTGGTCATGCAGCTGATACTACTGTATTTTTCAAGGTACTGTACTATAAGATTAAAAACGTTTTATTTTTGTGTTTTTTTATGTATTAATATTATTTGAGTGAAAAGTATTATAAACCTATTACAGTACAGTACTGTATAGCCAATTGTGTTAGTTGTGTACCTAGGGTAATTTTGTTGGACTTACGTACAAGTTGGACTTACAGATGTGCTCTCAGAACGGAACTCGTTTGTATGTAGGGGACTTACTGTATCATGCAGTTAATACGGGCTTTGAAAGAAAAAGTTCAGAACTCTCTCTCACAACATTGAGTCTCTTACCTGACTTTGAACCCCTCTGCTGAGCAGAAAGCCAGCCTCCCACCTCAAACTCATCACCGCTAAATGCCTCCTGGGCCACACTTATGCCCACCTCCTTCCCCCTTCTGTTACTGGTACCATTATTCTCAGGCAACACACATCTCATCACTTACCAGACGGCATTAAGTCAGCCTCCAGAACATCTGTCAAACACACCCTGTGCTTTCTGTGCTCTAGTTCAAGTCTTTTATTCCTTTCCACTGGGTCACCGCCAAAGCCTCCTAATGGATCCCCCCAGATCCAGCGTAGATCATGCTAGACCCAACTAACAGAGTTTTCTATTTATTCAACACCCTGCTCAAAACCTTGCAATAGCTCCCTACTACCTTCAAAGTAAGTCCAAATTCATTGGCATGACATTCAAGTCCTCCCAAGATCCAGTCCCCATGTAAGTTCATGCTTTCCTCGTGCTACTTTCACACTCAGCACAAGCGACAGACTAAGGTTTACAAACATAAACGCATTCACGGTCCAGGCTTCTGGCAAACAAAGCATGATGGGTCTCAGCACAGAGAGTGGTGGTAACTGCGATTAAAGGTACAGCTTGTGTTTTTTTCTAAAGACTCTTTTCCCGAAAAAACCACATTGTAAAAAATGAAGCCTATCATCCCAGGCAAACATGTCTGGAGACCACTCTGGCCCAGGGACTTCCAGACCACAAGCCCTGCCAGTCACACAGGACCACGCTAACACAAGCCGCTGGACCCCGAGCCCACAGCCCTGCCCACGCTGTGCCCCCTGCCTACAGTACCTGAACCCCTCCCTCCAACTTTCTGAAACTCCCACAGCACCTTCCTACATGGCCTCAGCATCATGTATATTCCCTGTCCTTCAGGCTGGGGTGAGCACGGGTGTGTGGAGTGTGCATCTGCTTGTCTAATTCAGGGTGGTTTCATATCCTTTCTATGAGTTATTCTGAAAAGCAGTTAACACTTCAAGACACTAGTTATTATGTAGCAAGCACTTTATGTACATCAATGCACTTAATTTCCCTAACTCTATGGTAGATACTACCATCTGCACTTACAAATGATGAGACCACAGTTTAGAGAAAATCTGCCCAGAGTCACACAGCTGGTAACGGGTAGATCCTGGCTGAAAATACAGGCTTCTGGCTTCAAAGCCTCTATTCATATCCCTGTCGTGTGCTACCACCCTTGAGCGCCTTAGGGCACTGAGAGCTCTATGAACGGAAGTGACCAGGACTTACTCAATTCTACCCCAGAGCATCTAGGAAAATGCCTTATCTATGCAAATACTGACTGGATAAACGGTAACGACCTCACTTCCTACAGACTCTTTCCCCCTAGATTAAGTTGTTGAGCAAAACAACTGGGCAAGTTTAAAGGATACCACTGATACAAACACACACATACCCCCATGTCAAGAAACATAACACTGCCTGCCAGCACCCCAAAGCCCAGTATGTCCCTTCCAGACCCTCTATCCCTAAGAGGTAATAGCTCTCCTGATTCTTATGGTATTCACTTCTTTACATCTTTTATCTTAAAAGATTTTACTATGTATTTATTTGTAAACAGTTTTTGCTTGATTTTATTTTCTTTTCTGTCTAGCACCTTCTGCTAAATGAAACTGTGATTTCATTCAGCCCTGTTTAGAGTCTAATTGTGGTGTGTATTTTTTTTGCCTTATAATATCCCAGTGGATGAGCATATCAAGATTTATCTACTCTACAGATGATGGATATTTAAGTCATTTCTACTTTTTCACAATTACAAACAATGTCACAAAGAACATTCTTCTACACATCTGGTGAACACATGCAAACATTATAAAATATACCCAGGAGTGGAACTGTTGGGTTAAAGACAATGCATATTTCCAACTTCATTAGGTAATGCCAAGTTATTTTTAAGGTTGAAATCATTTCCATTCTCTGACAGTATGCATGAGAATTCTCTAGTAATATCTTTCTTTCTGTGGTTTATTTCACCTTTCCTGATTACTAATTGCGCTGTGTACCTTTCCATATGGTTACGGGCCATTTAGCTATCTCATGTTTATATGAAGAGCCAGTTCAAGTCTAGTCATTTCTCTTTGGGGCTGTCTGTTTTTCTTACTGATCTGCAGTTTTGTATTGGTTACATATGTTGAAAATACCTCCCTCCACTTTGTGGCTTGTCCTTGCACTCTCTCTACCTGATTTCCTGTGATGTGTCTTTGGTCTTCTTCTCCAGGCATTAATTAATAACAACACTCCCAAATTTGTATCTCTAGCCCAGACTTCTCTTGTTGAGAGAATCTACCATTTGTTATTTCCATATGGATGTCTAGACATCTCAACTGAACTTCTGACCTCCCCACTCCAAGTTTATTCCACTTGCTGTCTTTCCTATCTTAAATGATGGTAACTCCATTCTTCCAGTCATTGAGGCCAAAACCAAAGTCTTCCATGATCCTGTCTTTGGCTCACACCCACTTCTAAACCATCCTGAAATCCTACAGGATACTCCCTCAAAATGCACCAAAATCCAATAAAATTTTATTTGTAGGTGAAACTTGTGGCCTAGGGTGATGGTACCTTCCTCCAGAAAATTTCATTTTCTTCTGCCACACAGCATAAGTCTGGGTCTACCTTAATCCAAAACCAAAGCTCCGTGTTCTCTGATTCACCCAGATGATGCAAAACTGGTTCACTCTTATCCTGAGGGTGTAGCGCTTCATGATTCCAGCTTACAGTGGGGGTGACTTATCTTTGTCCCCACTTTTGGCCAGCCCCGAGCTCTGACTTCTGTGACCCCAGCTCCACACAACTACCAAAAGCACAATTCAGTTTCTTGGCTGTCCTGTAACAAATAAATAGCAAATGCGCTCAGGACAAAAGGAGCCTTGGGTGCTGGGTCTCCTCTCAATTCCCACCCTCCCCAGATCTCCAACAAACAGTTCTTCACGATCTTGTTAGTTCTTCCATTTGTCCTCAGTGAAATTTGCTTGAATTGTCAAATCTGTCATTTTCTAAACGGAAAGGCATATGTAACTTTTGCAAGGGAAAAAAACAGCTCCTTTCAGAAAATTAATTATTTTTTAAACGTTATTTTCTTGTCAGCATCCTCAACACCGAGGACAAAGCTCTCACCTCTGAGCAGAGGGCTCCACGCGTGGGGCTTTCTGTCCACTTGGAATACCTAAAAGGCTATGTCTGAGTTTCCTAGATTCCCGGTAGCATCATGCTGCTTAAGCATTGATGCTTTTAAAGAACGCTGGTTAGGAGGAAGGTTTAGAAAAGATGCTCCACAATAAGACAAAGAAATTCTTTAGGCTCTAGAGTTAACCGGCCCAAAAAAAAAAAATCCATTTTGTAAAAACTAGCCCTTTCTTCTTTGAGGAATAGAGAATAATTAGCCCAAAGAAAGAATTCATTCTAAGCTGAGACCTTATTGAAAATTAAAATAAAAAGCCCCATCTTTCTTATCTAATTTATGAATAAAGAGGAAAAAGGAGAGTAAAGCTAAGAAGCAGCAGAATGTAACTACTTTAAGGTAATTACTAACTGGGCTGAGTGTATGTTTTGAAAATGAAAAAAAAAAAATTTACCCAAGAAATGCAAAACATTGCAACATTTATTAACTGTAACATTCTAAAATCATGTGCAAACGTTTCCAGTGATAGCTCAAGTCTGTTTACAGTGGAGTCAAGTATCCTTCAATCACCAAGATTCCACCTTTTCAACCAGAAATAACAATGCTCACCCCTACCCTGGTGACGAAAGCAACCTCTCATTCCAGTTCATCACATTATTTTTAATTTCCTTTTCCTTTTACCTTTACTCTCTCCCTATGCTTTCCCATGTTTTGTCAAAGAAGTCAGCCTGGGTGGCTGCTAAGCCCTTGCCCTTGCTCTTACATTTTGGGGAGTCCAGGCTGGCACATGAACTCCAGCCATAATGGAAACACACAGACACACATTTTGAAAAACAACTCAGTGATTTCTGAAGACTAAAGAACTGCATCAAGCTTATTATATGTTCTAAGCACAATGCAAATTACATTGGACTGAGAGATTTCTGGCATGCTGCTAACAGGAAAATTCTGGCTTATAATTTGGCCTCTGGTGGTTGCAGCATTTAAAATGCAATAAAAACATCCCAGAAGCCCTTTGCAGATGTATCGTGAACACAATGTATAAGCCCCTGCTCCATGAAAAGAAACAAAGAGCACACAAAGCTGAGGCTCAGATAATCTGGAATGAAAAACAACAACAAAAAAACCCAACTTTGCCCCAAATGTTCTGTTAGCTATTAGGTGACAGCCAATTCTTCTGCTCAGCATTAATAGCCCTGAAAAACTAAAAGCCAAGAGGGCCACTGGTCGAGCCAGCTTAATGAAGAACATATTTCAAGGCCTCTTCTCCCCTGCCACGGGGGAACAAGTTTTCACCTGAATGGATGCAATGGCAGTGTTAGCCTCGGTGCCTTTAAAATGAACTAAACAGAGTTTCATACATATGTATCACCCTGACACGTGATTTTGCTGCCTGAACAAATAACATCACTGCACTGCCATCTTAGTGACTTGGGAGAACTTGAGGTAAAAAAGGCAGCCTCAGATTCTGGTGTACAGGCTTGAGAAGGGAACTGGGAATCTACACTCACTTCTAATGCCTGTGGACATGCCCGCTGCCCAGAAATGCAGCCTTGCAGGAGCCAGGGAAGTGCACGCTGCAGGAAAAAATGTGCATTCGTTCAGATGGTACTGGAAGGAGAAACTGCTTCTCCAGGTTGAGGGGAGGAGGGGGAGGAGGAAAATGAAGGTAAGCCTTTGCCTAGATGAACAGGCAGATTCGGGGACTTACTGAAATCCTTCCCCTCGGTTTCATTTCTATGCAAACAGGGATGGAAGAATAATGCTGTTGCATGAGGCCTTCCGAACCATTCGCTATACATCATTTGGTAGTGGTGGCTTCAGGAGTGGTTTTTGCCCACAAGTTCCCTCCTTCCTTCCATACATCATCCTTCCATAAATGCTAGGAAACTGCAACTGCTTTAATTTCAGGTGGCATTCTCACCTCAGGGACCAAGTCAAAAATAATGAAAATAAGCCATGCCACTTAACAAGAGATCCAGAAAACTTTTATTAAGTGCGTTCAATCATGAATAAGATTGTGCCTTCCCCGTAAGGAAATGAGTACAATAATTTCTATTATAGCCATAGTGGTATTATTTTCTGAGGATCAGATCCAATTTCAAGTGTGAATCAAAAGAATAAAACTACAAACCTATTTATTATTTTAAGGTCTAAAATTTGAAAATTGGATTAGAGTGAAAAGATTCAGTGATATATATAACACCCAGTACTCTTATCTCAGTCCTGTTCCAGGCTTTTAAAAAAAGAAAGAAAAAAAAAATGCATTACCTTTTGGCAGTGGTATTGGTTGAGAAGAGTGTAGGCAACAACTGAACAGGGCTTCCCCAGAGCAGGAGTGAACCTGATGCCTTGGGCTTACATAAAACCGAGTGAGAAAGTCTTCAGTTGGTACTGGTGACTGGTGGTTGGTAGTTAACAGTTAGCCAGGGGAATTAGGGATTTTTTTTTTTTTTTACGTTTTAAGACTGAGGGGCCAATGGAATGAATCATATCAACAGTGACAAGACAGGGACTTCCCTCGTGGTCCCGTGATTAAGAATCTGCCTTACAGTGCAGGGGATGTGGGTCTGAGCCCTGGTCGAGGAACTAAGATCCCACGTGCCATGGGGCAACTAAGCCTGCAGGCCGCAACTACTAACCATGCAAGCCACAACTAGAGAGCCTGTGTACCTCAACTACAGAGCCCACACACTCTGGACCCCGTGCGGTACAAGAGAGAGAAGCCCGTGCACTGCAATGGAAGATCCCACATGTTGCAACGAAGATCCCACGTGCCGCAACTAAGACCTGGCACAGCCAAAATTAATTAATTGATGAATTAATGAACTTTTTAAAAAAACTTAAAAAGAAAAAAAAAGAGTGACAAGACAGACAAGCCCATCATTACAGCATTCTGTTTATGCTAGCTCTGAACGATTTGGGCAGTCCAGAATCTTCTATCACTGCAGATGAGCCTGACTTTGGAAGGGGCTCCAGTGCACTGCTGTCTGTGACAAACAGACGCAACTATGACAGTGAAACTGCGTAGGACCCTGCATGACCTTACCAGGGACAGATCTCCATCGCACCTCTGCTCCTGCCATGTCCCCTGCCTCTTGTTTGTAGAAAAAGCTTTAGCCTCCTTGGCCTTCTCCAAGTTCCAAAGAGCAAATTTAATCAGAGAAGTGAGAAAACAGTCAAGCAAGACAAAATAATAATAGTTTAGCCATACAACAAAGTCAAGGGCCTTTAGTTCCTCTTCAAGGGCTATAAATAATATTCGGAGCCATATCCTTGAGTTGTTTTGCAGATACTAAAACCCCCACCAGCTGGAAGAAGTCAGCTGCATACTGACCACCAGCACACATAGACCCCAGACCAGCTGGAACCAGAAGACTGATGATTAAGATCCTGAAACATCACCATTACCTCAGCATCAACCAATCAGAGAATTGTGCACGACCTGATCATGCACCCTGTGACCCTCTCCCCTCACACTGTCTGGAAAAACTCTTCCCTGAAAGCCATTCAGGTCTTTTGAGCATAAGCTGCCCACGCTCCTTGCCTGGTGCCCTGCAATGAACACAGTACTTTCCTTCACCACATCCAGAGTCAGTTGGACCGACTTTGCTGTGCGTTAGGTAAGTAGACCCCAGTTTGGTTCGGTAACAACAGCAGGACTGTGAGCTCTCAAAGTCAGTGACATAGAAGGAGGTTTCAAAAGGTAAGGACAAAACAAAGCAGCAGAATTTTTAAAATTTTATTTTCAGGAAATAAGATATTTTCCAATTATGAAAGTAATGCATGTTACTTTTAAAATGAGAAGGAAAGAGGCACAAGAAAATTAACATAACCTGTAAGCTCGGCACCTATAATTACAGCTCATATTGCAGAGAATAGTCTTTTAGACTTTTTTCTTACATAGATATTATATGTCAAATTCTGATGAAGAGTTTGCTGACAAAACATTTCTCATAAATTTTAATTACAAATTATGATTAAACTACAACCTCTCTTCAAGGCATTCCAGGGCTGAATTTTGTTCTAATGTAGGCCTGGCATTAGACTAGAAGGCTCTTTTTAGGACAGTTTTCACCAATCAGGTCATCAATCCTATGGTCTGGGCTTAGAAAGATGCAGGTTTTTCAGATAAGAGTTTTCACAAAATCAAGGTATCTATCTAGGAGATATATACAAAAACAAGGGAGAAAAGCTGCATGCTCTTTTGTGTGTGTGTGTACATGTTTGTTTCAGACAGGATTAACATATTTGGAGGTGTTTAACCTATCTTTTGAAAGGGCAAAGGGATTTCCACTCATCTACACTTAAATAAACTTGATTCAGTTTTTAAAGGTATTAGATACTATCTGTATCATAGCAGATGGGAAGGGAGGTATCTTTTCTATAGTAATAATCTCATTTTGTTCTCAGGACCAAATTCCTTTGAAATGCACATAAAAACACTGTTCAATCACTACTGGAGACAACAGCCATAGCACAAGTGACAAAACCAAAACTGTTCCATAAATAGCCTCTAAGCAGCCCTTGGGTGAAAAATGCTAACACTTCCCTGGTGAACAGGTCAATTTACTCCTTTGTCCATCAGTATCACCAGCAGCACAGTTTCTCTTAGAAGGCTGTCATAACAAGGTCTTATCCAGAAGCAGGCATCCTAGAGAGTCTTACTGAAGTAATTACACAGTTGGAAAAGTCTATTGGTACCAATTACTCTAAAAATCTTCCAGATGGAGATTAGTTCTACCACACTGGGTGGCAGAAAATGTGAGCCCTCAACAAAGGACTGGCTGAAATCCTTCAGGAAAGCCTGGGGGATGGGTACAGTAGGCCTGCAGCCCTTCTTCCCTGCAGCTATACAAGATTCTTCCAACCAGCCAACGAAAGAGGGATTCTCGGGTATTTACCAGAAAATGGCACGCTGTGATTCCTGGTGCCTAAAATGAGAGATCACCTACCATGCTGCAGAATAGACATAGCTCTAGAACTTGCCAGAGACCTCAACCTCAAACTACCTGCCATCCATGTCCTTTCAAAAGTCTAAGAAAGAACCAGGAGCAGGGAATGAGGGGTTATTTTTCAATGGATTCAGAGTTTCAGTTTGAAAAATTTCTGTGGATGGATGGTGGTGATGGTTGCACAACAATGTGAATGTACTTAATGCCACTGAATTATACACTCAAAAATGGCTGAGGTGGCAAATTTATGTTGTATATATTTTACTAACAAAAAATATATATATACATACACACACACATATATATACATACATACATACACACAAAGCCTAAGAACCAAGCTGGGATTCATGAGAGACTGTCTCAGAGACATGCTGAGCATCCATTAGTCCAGATACCAACGACTACGCAAGTTGAAAACCAAAAAGTGTTTCCTGACGTGTTAAGAATTAGGGCACCTGATTACACACTAAACTCAGGAAAGCAAACCATAATCGCATCCTTATATTTCAAGAAGCAACATGCAGAATAATTCGTCTAATGCTGCCAACATGAGACAGAGTCAAAGGTCAAACTAACCACCTTCCTCATTTTCTTCTCTAAATCAGAATACACAGGAATAAAAAAAAAAGTTTCAATGTAGAAATTCCACTGTAAATCTCTGCTAGACAATAATGTCTGGGTACCTTATCCTTCACATTCCAACAGCTACCACATAAATCAAATTTTGTACAAGACTGTAATGGTATCTTTATTCAGTAATTAGGTAGGAAAATTTGCCTGGGCCACTGCATAGTCTTAACACTAAAGTTTCTGATGTTCTCTTCCAACACTTTATATGTTAGAAGGTAAGAGAAGAATTGAGGAAGTTTTTTAAAAGCCCCAAATATCCTTTTGTTATAATCTTACTAAAACATATATCTCAATCAAATTAATGAGTGAAATTGTTAGTCATGCCAGTGAATAGGAAATAAAAGGAAGTAATCCTACTTTTTACAGCCATCTGACAAAATGGTAATAGTGGTCCTCCTCGGATAATTTTATACCTGCCCACTATTTTGGACACGTTGTGTTAAATAATGAAAACTCAATATCCTACTTATTCTTGAGTTCACATTAAATAACCCACAAAATATTTGCCCTAAACAAATTTTATTTTGTACTTTACTAGTTAGTTTCGAGGAAGACAAAATAAAACAAGGCGGGAGAAGGACAATCTCTGAACTAGAAAAATAAAAACTTCCATATGTTTTGTGTGTCTTCTATACACTAGTAATGATTAATGTTAAGTTTCAACTTTTGTTATTTGTTCAGTAACATATTACCCATTTGAACACAAATGACTGTGTAAAATTTTAACTATCATAGATACATAGATTTTTCTCCCCTCAAATTGACATTTCCCTTTGTGTCCTCATATATTAGTGCAAAAGACCCACTTCTGGTTGCCAAAAATGTTCATGTAGTCATTATAGATTCAACATAAAAGGGTAAAGAAATCTCATATTTGGTGTTAATCCTCATAATTCCAAAATACTGCATATAGCATTTACTCCTGTGCTAAGGCCTCACACTTATCAGCAATTTCTTGAAATGCTCAGGGTATAAAATATCTTACCTTACCTAAGCAGATGAGCTAGGAACCACAGTCTTGAGTATTACACTGCTGCCATCTTTACTAGGTATTTTTAATCTCTAAAGAGTTTTAGCTACAACCTCATCAGCAAACGTTTCAAGCAAAGGGCTGTATCAGTCATTTTTTTTTCCTAGAGAAGAAAACAGGCAGGGAAGATGAGAGGGGAGAAAAGGTAATTTACCTGCATCAATTTTCTGGAGAGCTCATTAGTGAGGAACTCTTCTTCCTTTTCATAATTTACAGCAAGGGTTTCTTTCTCCTTCTGCAAAGCCTGAATTTTCTTGAATAAAGTGTTACTGATAAATTCTTCTTCCTGCTCAGCCCGGGCTTGCTGTTAAAGTTAAAAAATAAAAGAGAACAAAAAAATATGTTAAGGAAACAGGAATTTACTAATTGAAATATAGTTCTTATTTCCAGAGAGGGCACCCATTTTAATTAGAGCTATTTTTAACTGTGAACCAATATACCCCAAGAAGCACAAAACAGAGGAACTCACAGTAGCAACCATAAAAGCAAATCTGTTACCCCAAAGGCCCTGTACTATGCATGGTCCCTCTTCTTAAAGGGATATTCCAAAGAAATTAACAAGGATTGTTCTGCAATTTTTAGAAGCCACCCCAAGTCAATCACCAGAATACAGAAAGCTCCTTCTCATACAGCAGACGGGTCCAATGCTGGGGCATATGCATCAGTTCGTGACAATTCTCTACAAGTCTCTGCATCCCAAAGATTCGTAGCTCAAGTATCTAGGCAACATTTTTACTGAAGCAGAGGAGTACCACTGGCTTAAAAATAAAATCACGTCACCTCTTTAAGATGTTACTGAAAGGGTCTGGACATATAATATAAAAAGCAATACAGACAGACATAGATTAATTTACATGTTCACTGAATAGTTACTGGAAGGAAATACATCAAATGGCTAAAAAGTAGTTATTTGCAAAGCAGCAAGAATCCAAGGGGTGAAGGGTAAGGACGGATGAGAGGAGTGTCATTTTTCACTTATTTCCCTACTGGGAATTTTTTGAAGGTGGCAGCAAGGACAGGCATTACTGAGTATTAAAAACAGAAGAAAAGGGGGTCAGGCATAATTCAAAGGAGATGAAAATATTCTTCTGCAGATCCCTTCCTTCACCTATGTTTTAACAGAAGAAACAGAAAAACCTAGTCATCCTTGAAGGAAACTAATCTTTTCAGAAAAAAGGTACTTGTTTCAAATGGACTCAACTCTATTCAAAGTACTTTTTAAACTGCAACATTTTGATGCATTAATCCCCAGTAATGCATTCCTGTTTCATCTGCCAAGTCCGGGAAGGGAGAACTGCATCAGCTCCAAGCCTCCAGCACCTGTCACTTATAATAATACAAGAGAGCCAGAGGGCAGGAGACAAAAGGGCACCTACACTGAACAACTACCACCTTTTATTGTAAAAGGTCTGACAACCACTCCCAACTCGGCTGGTTTGGATTTCTCTACATACACATTGGTTTCCCCAACACCCACACCCTGAGAGCCCTGGTTTCTGGGGAGTCTACCCTCCCATCACAGTGGCCGAGAGAAAGGACGCCAGTGCCTGGAACTGCCTGCCAAGTAAATCTACCAAATGAAGCCATGTGTATGTAGTACTTAGACTGGAAAACAGAACTACGTGGAAAATGGAAACTTCAGGAGGAGGTGTGGCACTGCAGTTCTTTAAGAAAGCATTCAGGACAGGCCGGGAGAGGTGAGCAGCAAAGAACACGTCTCTAGGTTAATGAGGTTTTATGACCAGCCAAACGCACCAGGGAACAGGCCCTAGGTTCCCAGGAGTTCCCTTACACACCCCGTAATTCACTAGTGCTTCTCAAGGTTGTACTCTTCACCCCATGGGCAAGGGAACACTGGTCCTCCCCTTTAAATTAACCCCGACTCGGCTTCAAAACTCTCAGACCTCAAGATTTCATCCTAGTGCACTGGGCAGGAATCCAAAGCATTTCTTTCAGGCATATTTGACACACACAGCCAAGTCTGCAATCTGTTTGAGCTACCTGTTTTTCTGGTTTTGACTGAAAAAGTTCTGTATGATTTGAATTCTGATTATTCTAAAAGCTACAGGACAAAAAAGGTAGAGAGGGAACTGTAATGCCTTTGCAGCTGATTCTGCACTCAGATTTCAAAAGGTGTGCTATAAATTCATTTCATTATCAGGTCAGAGTCAACTTCTTGTGTATTACCAGGTATTCCCTATTCAGATGAAAGTAATGTACCCACAGGCAGTAACAGAGAACCAGACTCAGGGGCCCAGCAGACCACCTCCCACTTTACACAGGGACCTAGAAGTGAGAAGCTAAGAATAAGAGGTCAGGCCATAAGAGTTTATTCCACTCCTGGCCCCTCGCCCTCCCCACATTCCATCTGACCATTAAGTTACAGGGGCAACAGATTTCAGTGTAATATAAAACAGGTCTTTGTGATAAAAAATAGATTAGTGGTTGCCAGGGGCTGGGAGGGGTGGAGGTGGGAGAACGACGGGGGATAAATGCTTCTGAGTACAGGGATTCTTCTGGGGTATCGAAAATGGTGTGGAATTAGACAGTGCTAACAGTGTATGTAACCTGGTGAATATACTAAAAGCCAGTGAACTGTACACTTGAAAAGGGTGAATTTTGTGGTATGTAAATTATAACTCGATTAAGGAAAAAACCTCTAATTAGCAGGTTCTGTATTTCACAGAGCACCAGGTTCCCTTTTCAATTCTTTCCAGAACTGGGAGGACTTCGCTGGTGCTCCAGTGGTTGACACTCCAAGCTTCCACTTCAGGGGGCGCAGGTTGATCCCTGGTTGGGGAACTAAGGTCCCACATGCCGCCAGGCGCAGCCAAAAAATTAAAAAATTAAAATAAAATAAATAAAATAAAAAGGATTTGGAGGGAGGTGTTTGAGCTAGATCTGCTCTGACAGTGCCTTCCAGAGTTAAGTAATGGTTGTGAGTAACTTGGGCTTTAGCCAACAAAATTCTTCACCATTTTAGAATAGCCACTTATTTCTAGGCAAAGCCCATTAACAGAAAACTCCACTCACCAACAACATGAGGAACTGTTATGTGGAAGCTGGTTAAAGGCCAATAACCAGCTTAACAAGGGGTCAGCCAGGCCTGACACAGATTTTGTTAAAGGCCTCCATGTGCTAAGTTTTCGCACTGGGGACTGTTACTCTGGCTCCCACCACATGCCAACACCCAGAGAAAAACCATCCATCTGGAGGATAAGATTCCAGGTCCCCAAAACATAAAATTCTAGTCCACTCTTTTTCCAACTGGTCACGGAGCATTTTTAGGAAATAACAAGTAAATGAGGACAAAAGACAAGGTGCTGTATCCAGTACAGCTCCAGAGAAAACTGTTTAAAAGACCAGCTCTAGTGTACTGACAACTGTGGGTAAACGTGGTCATCACAGCAGGCGCCATGCATCACAGATAAGCAGGAAGCATCCATCTGGAATTCTCCCTGCAGCTTTCTTTCCAGTCTTTGTGCACTGTCTTCTCAATCTTAATCTTAAATCCTGGCTTTTTCTTCCCGTAAACTCCAAAACAGGCTTTTTTATTAGGCTGTAAAACAAATTACCTTTCCAATATATTTCCCCCAAAGAAGCCAGGAGCTAGGTAGACAAGTGCCTAGGAGCAAAACAGGCCACATGCCATTTGCAAAGAACTAGGGGCCACACAGGTGGACAGAGCAAAGATAAAACAGGCTAACATGAAATCTCATCAGTTTTATCAATGTATTTCCCTTTTATCTGAAATGCTTGAAAATCTCAGCATACCTAAACACAACAAAATTCAAAAATGAAACTACATTTCCAAAACTAAATAAATAACAAGGCAAGAAAATGTGAACCAAAAAATTAGGAACTCTGTTTTGCATATGTTTGTAGAGTTGAAGATTGGGAAAATCTGGGGGGAAATTTTAAAATAACTTGTGATTACAGGTATAGAGAACACTAGTGGTTACCAGTGGAGAGAAGGAAAGGGGCATTAGAGGAGTAGGGAAGTAAGAGGTACAAACAATTATGTAAAAAATAAGCTACAAGGATATACTGTACAACATGGGGAATAGAGCCAATATTTTATAATAACTATAAACAGAGTATAACTTTTTTAAATTGTGAATTACTATATTGTACGCCTGTAAGTTATATAATATTGCACAGCAACTATACTTCAATTAAAAAATGTGATTACATTTTCATGTTCAGTAAGGTTCTAACTGCTGTCCTCAGTACAGTGAATGCAGGTATAACCTTATTCACTTATAGGTGTCTGCTGTTTTGTTCCTCACCCAGCAGGGATCTCTCGATGTCTGCTGATGTAAGGACTAGAATACAAAGCAAGTCTCCATCACTCTTCCCCATCCTACAAAAGCACAAGTTAAAAAAAAAAAAAAAAAAAGGAAACAAAAAAAAAAAGAAAGAAAAGAAAGAAAAAGAAAGAGAGGGATGGGGGAGAGACAGGAGCAATTTTCCAAGTCCTCTGGGAAACACACACACACACACACACACACACACACACACACACTCTTAGAAAAAATTCTCTCCTGAATCACCTCATATTGAGGCAATCACACTTGAAGTGAGAACAGCTTTCTGCTGATAAGGATCACTCTGACCCACTGCTATCATCACCAGGGCACAGATTTGATAGGAGATCCCCACATGATTGTTTAGTGCCTCTGTTCTTTACCAGTGATATACTGGAGGCCAAGGGTTAGTACAGAAAGGAGAATTCAAAAACTCTCAACAACAGCACTCGCTGCTGAAAATCCAAGAACCAAGACCAAAATTATGTAAAATGATGCAACTCATCATCTGAAAAGAATAAGAAAAAGGACAGTTTCCAAAACAAAAAAAAAAAAAAAAACAGGCACTATGTATTTGACAGCAGGCGTGGATACAATCAAGCGAAAGTTCAAGTGCCTACCAAGATAACACATTTGCATGTGTTTCAAAAATTTACTTTTAGGTTGAATGCTGACTTGCCTTGATAACAAAAAATCATAATAAATAACAGGATACCTTGAAGCTCTAATGCTTAAGAATCCAGGCAGGCTCTATTTATTATTTTAATTATTTAAATTTAGGAACCCATTTAAATGTATTATTCTAATTATTTAAATTTATTATCCTGTTGCTTAGTCACTTACAATCCAAATTTTAATCATCTTAACACCTCAGTTTGAAAAAGCATCTGAAACCAAATTGTCAGGATAGCAGAAACCACCCAACGCCAAGCCAGGCAACTGAGTAACACTCAGTTCTTTCTCCGCTTTCATTATTGGGTGCCTCACGGCCCATATCGATTGCTGTGGGAGATGCTCGCCATTCAGCAGAGCTCATGACTGATGGCTGGCACCTTCTCGAGGATTCGCTTAAACATCGGTCATACCCACAGGTTTATCAGCACAAACCACTACCCTGCCGTGGTTACGCACTGGCTAATATTTTAAGTGCCAGTACTGCAGGGCTGGGTGACAGGTGATACATGTGACAAGCCCAAAGCCCACACCTGTGCTTCTTCTATTAGAAGAACTAGTGAGGTGATGTCAATCACATGCCTAAGAATTATAGCTCTCTATTTAGTCTGTGGAAGCACCAGGTTATTTTGTGCTTCCTCCACACACTGAGTACCAGCCCACAGTAAAAGCAATTAATAGCACTTGTTTTGTTTCCTTCCAGTATTGCCACCAAGTCACTAAGTACACAGGGCCAGAACAGAATCATTATTTGCCTTCACAGCTGTGTTATTCTGCCCCAGACACTACGCCCAGGCCACTGTTCCAGGACTGCAGGGCAAGAGAAGAAACAGCCACAAAGGGAGACTTTCAGGACAAGAACGGAGAGAATCTTGATGTTAGAAAGGACCCTTAAAGACCAGTACTCACCAGTAATCTGTGGGCACAACACACCCCTCCAAGCGTGTCCTATTAGACACGACCAGAACACAGCTCCACAGACATGCCTTGCCCCGGGAATTCAACAACACCCAAACTGGTCCACGCCTGGTTCAGGAAAATAAGTCCACTGGTTACTTTCTTGGACACAGAGCAATGAGAAATTTCTAGAGAAGCTGCTAAATGTTTATACTGGATTGTGGATTAAGAATTTGTCTCCCTTTGGGCCAGTAACAAAGAGTACAGGTCCACAGGCCAAACTGGATAGCGTGGCTTGGGGAGGTTGGAGGGGTGTGCATATACACCGTCAGACTCTGGAGTCAGGCTGCCTGGTTTACAAGGTGCCTTTGCCCACCTCCAGCTGTGTGACCCCAGGGGACTCATGGGACCTCTCTGGGCCATTACTATCTCCTCTGTAAAGTGAAAATAATGGCACCTCCCTCTGGGTGGGTTATGAAGATAAGTTCACATAATTCACATCAAGAGCTTATCATAGTACCTTGCATGAGTAAGCACTGGAGATATTTACAAAAAAAGCTTGAGAAGGGGGCACGTACAGGATGACTCATGAGAAAATAGTGAAATCTTATGGAATCTCACTTCATTTAGCTAAAAGGAGAAATGGACAGAACCATGGCACATCCATAGGAAAAAATATATAGTGGGACCACTTTAAAAAAAAATATGATTTGTACGTTCTGTCATAAAAAGATGTCTAGCAACAAATGGTTAAGTGAAACAGCCAAGGTGAAGGTGGAAGGGCACCACATTGAGTTCCCAAACAAAACCACACATCAAGGACACAAACCACTATGAATCAGTTAACAGAACTATCTGTTTACAATTCCACACACAGAAACTAACTGCCCTACCTTGACGATAAGCAAAGATTTCAGACATTCAAATTCTCATAAACTATAAAATAATTTTATCTAAAACACGCACAAAGAAACAAGAAGATCGAAAACGTGAAAGACATCAATAGCTACTGGAAGGAAAATGAAAAGATTTAACACATGACTAACTAAAGACGAGGATGAATGACAGTAAAGACAAAGAGAGGGAGAAAATCTGAAGAGGTGATGGCTTCAACTCTACCATATACAATCTGCGAATATCCCATAAGTGATCTAATGAAAGACTTAAGGGAATTCCCTGGTGGTCTAGTGGTTAGGACTCGACGCCTTCACTGCCGGGGCCTGGGTTCAATCCCGTAGGCTGTGGGGTGCAGCCAAAAATAAATTAAAAAATAAACACGGCTCCTCATCCTGTGTTTGTTTTTGCCGAATCTGGCAACCCTAAGTGGTTTCCGAGTCTCTCTCCATCATACCAAGTTCAGCTTTTGGGGTATAGCACAATACCCATGACCTTGCCTCTTCTCTAGCAAGAGACTGTTGTTCAAGACAGTTTTCAAAAAGTTCTCTGGTATTTTCTCATTTTTCCTCTCAAAATTCTTTATCTCCTACTGCAACATGTGCCATATCCGTAGTATACTCAAACTGCTCTATACAGTGAGATGGATGGACCTAGAGTCTGTCACACAGAGTGAAGTAAGCCAGAAGGAGAAAACAAACACAGTATGCTAACATATATATGGAATCTAAAAAAATGGTACTGATGAACCCAGTGACAGGGCAAGAATAAAGATGCAGATGTAGAGAATGGACTTGAGGACACGGTGGGGGGGGGGGGGGCCGCCGGGGGGGGGGGAGTGAAGGGGAAGCTGGGACGAAGTGAGAGAGTAGCACTGACGTATGTACACTACCAAATGTAAACTAGATAGCTAGTGGGAAGCTGCTGCATAAAACAGGGACATCAACTCAATGATGGGTGATGACTTAGAGGGGTAGGATAGGAAGGGTGGGAGGGAGGGGATATGGGGATATATGTATAAATACAGCTGATTCACTTTGTTGTACAGCAAAAACTGGCACAACAGTATAAAGCAATTATATTCCAATAAAGAGCTTAAAAAACAAAACAAAAAAACTGTTCTAAGTCCCTACCGCAGTAAAACTCCCAACCCCTTTTCCCAAAATGAATCATGCCCCCAAATCAGCTACCTTCCCTCCATTACAAAACAAAGCTGTGAGCATCTAGCAGCCCTTTCTTTGCTGTAGAAAGCAATCAGATTGATGTAAATTACACAAAAGTGTGAAAGACCTTTTTCCTTATGCTGATGCTTTTCTTTTTTTTTTTTTTTTTGAGAAGATAGGAGGGCATAATAGGATCCCTGCCTGAGTATTTTCATCCTGAACAAGTTTGTTCTATCGGTTATCTATTGCTGCGTAACAGACCATCCCAAAACATATGTATTATTTGTCACTATTCTATAGGTTGATGGGTGAGTCCTTGGCTGGTTGCATGGAGCTCACTCATGAGGCTGCATTCTGCTTGAGGTTCAGCTGAGCTAGATGACCGAAGATCAAGGGGTAGGAAGTGGATTGGAATAGACGCCATGTCTTAATGGGAGGAGCAGTCAAATACTGCGCTGGTGATTTTCAAGTGACCACACTCAACCAGGATATTTCCCTTTTTCAAAGCTTCTTCCCTTCTTTTGAAGCCACAGATTTCCTAAAACCTCTCAAGGTTTTTCGGTAACTGATCAGCATGGCTGTGGAGCAGCTCTGGAATGTGGTTAGTATGTAAAGTCAGGTCTAAGAGGGGGGACTACATGCACTGGTAATGACCCCCAGATTCAGTACAGTCAGAAGCTTTTTTTCTTGTTAATCTTGCATGATATATTTGTACTCTAAACTCACTTCCTCTCTTGTTGAGAGCACTAGAGAATGTAGTCTTGCGGTGAAGTAACAACCCATTTTCCCAATTATAAACACAGGAACTGGTCCTGCGGTATTATGAGGTGTCATCTCAGGTCTATAAGCGATATACAAAAAGAGGGCAGACAAAAAAATATCTGTACCCAACAGTCTCAAGCCACTCACACGTGTAAGAATGGGGATATATGGACAGAAAGTCAAATGGAGAAAGGACCACATCAGTGTTGTGCATTTGTGATTCACATCACTGATTAACTTAAATCCATGATCTTCACGTTGATTAAAAAAAACTAACTGATGGCTCTTCTTTTATTACATCTAAAGAGCTCCATGTAAACAGGTAACATGCAACAGGTAAATAATCTTCAGGGTTTGTTTTGGCTCAAAAGCCACGGGGGAGGCTTTTGGAAGATGTGTTCTCAAAACTGAGGTCTTGGGACTTTACTGGTGGTCCAGTGGTTAAGAATCCGCCTTCCAATGCGGAGGACTCGGATTCGATCCCTGGTCAGGGAATTAAGATCCCACAAGCTGCGGGGGCAACTAAGCCTGTGCACCACAACTAGAGAGCCTGTGTACCACAACTAGAGAAACCCACGTGCCGCAACAAAGATCCTGCACGCCACAACTAAGACCCGACGCAGCCAAATAAATCAGTTAATTTGAAAAAAATAACTGAGGTCTCTATCATTTTCTTTCACAAAATAAATCACCAATGCCACACTCTCTATACCTCTACCTCTGCCCAAACTCCCCAAGGTTTCTCAACCTGGCGCTGTGGCAGTGACTGAGGCCTGGAGAACAGGGATGTGAAATGTCTACAGTTCAATGTTCTTGGGAAATGAGTGCTGCTTCTCCGTTGCCACCTGTGCAGAGGAGTCAGGCAAGCTCTATTCCAAAGAATCAATAGGGGGCGCTGTGGGCAAGTGGCCGCTGCAGAACAGGAAGGTTGGCCATTTCTGGACAAAAAGACTGAGGAACCTGCCTCTCTGCTCTTACCCTCATACAAGGTACATTCCCAAAGGCTGAGAAACTGTGAAGGAAATTAAAAACGACCAAATAAAACAAAATTTTGGGCAAAGAATAAACTCACTGGTAGTCAATTTCACCCTGGAGGTAAAGTTGACTGCAAATGAATGATCCTAGATTGAACGCTGGCCACACACCATTCACCATATGCCAGCTTGAAGCTTCCCTATATCAGGAACCCCATGCTTCTAACCACATCCCCACTATTTCTGACACGGGCAGGGGTCAGCCTCAGGGCTACTCCCAGAGGCACCCCCCACGCGCTCCCCGTCACCCAATATTAAGTTCCCATCCAGGACCGCTGACAAGTAAAAGCAAACTACAGTCATTAGATTTTTAAAATTTAACTCAACACACAACAGAGCAACTCCTGCACAGTAAGCGCTGTGTGGACACGGCAGTAAATACCACACTGTCCCCGCCCTGAAGGGGTATATAATCCTTCTAGCAATTAAAGAAAAGTAACAACTTAATCCATACATTTAGCAATTGGCCTTGGAATGATCATGGTTCTATAAAATAGCCCGAAGAACCAAAGGATTTAAAACGAGATTAAGATGCACGGAAGAAAAAAGCTAAGTAGTTTATCCACTACAGTAACAGAAGAAATGGTCTGGCACATAAGCGCTTATACATCTGCTGAATAATAAGGAGTAAAATCGTATACAAATATACAAACTTCATATTACACAAGTGTGTGTGTGTGTCTGTACATAATGAATATTTAACTCTTTGGACTCTCTTCCTATAATAAATGATAATGGCAATGAAGGTTTAAGAACTGATTAAGTTTCTGGCACTACAGCACATGGTCTCTCATTTCTTCCACACACTGGCTCCACACATTTCAGCCCCACACCATATATGGGGAAACAGGGGCTAAGAATGGTCAAGCAACGTGCCCAAGGACCCAAGCTACTAAATATCGGGGCTACAATTCAATCCTCAACCCTGGAATGGCTCCAAAGTGCCTAGTCCTTCTGTGGCCTACCCCACCATCCAGGAACAATGTCTTCCACTGGTTCAATGGACGTACGACCAAACTCCAGAAGCCAAACCCACTAACTTGCTACTAAAGCCAACATCATTTGTGCTGTCACACAGTGCCTGAGCATCATGAAGCAGTGCATCTTTGGGAGGAGATACCCTGTAATTTCCTTGCCTGAACAAAGTAATTAAATGTTAGGTGAATGACAGGTAATCTTTGAGAACTGCAGAAGAGCCACATTTTGCTACTGCTACCATTGCTGCTACAAGAAGGAGACCACATATTTCCTGGTGGCACACACATCATATGTGTACGTGTGTACATATCATTCCTGTGTGTTGACAGCAAGCTCTTCTCCCCTCCTCTTCAGACAGTGAATAAAGGTGTAGCTGTCGGGGGTGAGGAGAGACATGTCAAAGAGACCAGGCAAACAGGTCTGCCTTAGGCAGGTCAGTGAGGATATGGATTCAAGTCCACAAAGATGTCCACTGCAGGATAAGAAAAGTCACACTCTCCACGTGTAGAAAAGAGTTCGTGTAACAGGCTGAACTTCTATCCTGTGAAAGCCTGTTTACAAGGTAGCCCTTGGCTGGTGACTGAGAACTTGGATTTGGGAAGGGTTCCCAGCACCCTGACAAAAGTGGCTCACTGTGTCAAAACTTTACAAACAAAATGGTTTGTGATGAACACCTGCTTTTCTTTAGAAGCCTAAAATTTTGGTACATGTTAAGCAGAGGGTGCCTACAGGACCAGTCTCCAATAAAAAGCCGGGGTGCTGTGCCTCTGATGAGCCTCCCTGGTAGACAGCATTTCACATGTGCTGTCACAACTGGTTGCCGGGGGAGTTAAGTGCATCCTGAATGACTCCACTGGGAGAGAATTCTTGGAAGCTTGGGCCTGGTTTCTTCCAGAGTGGAGTGGTTTAAGCTATAATCCAAAGTCAAGAGCTGGCTCCCACCCCAAAGGCCAGGTTTACCCCCTCCTAGCCTCTGGCCAGTAACAACTTTTCGGAGCCCCAGGCTGTTAAGTGAGAAAGAAACTCAGAGCCACTGGATTTTGGCGTCTCCGTTTCAGCAGTTCAGCATCTACTTTAATACAATTCCTGAAATGAAAACTCATCAGTATGAGAGGAGAGGCAGATCTAAGTTTAGAAATGAAAAGCTCCCTCAAGATACAGTAAATTAAAAAGGCAAAAGGCTAGAGCAAGAGTATTATGATCCCACGAATAAAATTTTATTTAACAAGGGTATACAAAATGCATTCATTTAATAATATAGATTATATAAGTTTATAATATTACATAAATGTATATAAATATCAAGTACCTAAACCACTGTAAATATTTTAAAAATTAATAGAACTGCACCCCAAAAATGTTAACAGTACCTCTGGAGTTGTTACGTGACTAATTTGTCACATGACATCCGCAAAGCAGAGGATTGCCTTGTATATACTAAGCACTCAAGTACTATGAAAATGAATACTCACCTCGCATGTCCATGTATGTATACACACGTGTACGAACACACACACACACCCCCAGGAGGGACTGCCTTGTAGGCAAAGGATTTCCAAAATCCAGTACCAAGACTGCATTAGCATCACCTAATACTCATTTTAAAAAGCGGGGTAGGGGTGGTAGCTACAACTACAGATGCCCAGCCCCTCCTCCAGCACACTGGGCCAACTCCGAGGGGTGGGGCCCAGAGGTTCTGAAGAGCAGTCCACCTGGCAAACCAGGAGCAGATGAACGGACACTGCAGCAGCCCTCGGGAGACCTCAGCTCCGGTCCTGGCTTTGCTGTTAACATCTAATGAACCTCAGCAAACTTCCTTCTCCCTGAAGTCTACATTCCCCTCTCTGTAAAATGTGAGATAATCTCTTATGACACAGCAGCTGAGAAAAATCAGTCACCTACTCAAGATGGACTCCAGGGGCCAAGCAATCGGGCTGGTCAGTAGGGAAGTGAGAACCAGAGCCAAATATCCCTCTTCCCCATCCAGTGTCCTTCCTCCATCACCAGCCTGCCCTGGGGGCACTGGGCATCCCACCCTGCTTGGAAAAGTAACTCCTATGACATCTCCCAAACTCAGCTGATAACTGGCAGCAATGAGGATAGTGCTGTGATTAAATATAACAGAATACAATTCTCCCCACAAAGTAACAGGCCCCTGGACCAAACAACTTAGAGGGCAGCAAGGGAGGAAAGGGAGAAAAAGAGAAAGAATAGATTACAGAAAAGTAGAAAAGCCCAAGCATAAAGCAAATAAGTAGCCTATTAGCAAAAAGCACTGCTAACATTGTTATCCATCCCTTCTAGACCCTAGGCTTACACATTTGATAAAACCGGTTCCCATTACAGGTAAACTGTATCCCTTCGCCTCACTTATATTGTAAGTATTCTGTGACTAAATGTTCCTTCTACAATTTTGAATGTCAGGAATGTCCTATCTCACTGATGGGCATCTCCCTGACATCCCAAATGTTACTAAACTTCTGCCTTAAGGATTGTTGCAATGAACATGCTTCAACAACGCCTGATACCGTTCTGGCTGGATGTTCCCTTCCAGCAGGTTTCGGTATGCAGTTAAGATGTGGAGATGTAAGCAAACTGCTTCCTACTCTTGCAGCTACAAAGCTGTGTCTGTTTCCTGTGCAGTTGCAGGTGAGGAGGTGGTAGCCAGTTGACTTCCCACTCATCCTCTGCTTGCGCCTTCCAAGGTATCTACGGGTTTGGCTTCTACGCTGACTCTCGGTGGATGCCAACCCCTCTGGAGAGGGGAAGGGCACGATGCTTTGGTTAAACAGAAGACTGGCTTTGTGACTTGGGGGTTGTTGATGTCTGTTTTTCCGTGAGGGAGGAGGGAGAAAAGCTTTAACATCAAGCAAGGGTTTAACTTTCAGAATAAAGTTTCTATTCTGGTTGGACACGAGGATATGGTGTTCAAACTACATCAGCTCCTTGATACCTGGGGCTGAGTAACTTCCCACACAGGGAGAAAGGAAAAAGAAGAAGATAGCAACATTAGATAGTACACATGCAGTAATCCTCCCCTGACTGAACTGCCAAGAAAGCTCACTACCCCGCTGTTAGGAATTAAGGTGAAAACCTAGCCCAGGTCCTCAATCCTTTAAACATGATTTCAAATCCAAGAGATTCTGAAAACCAAAAGCTGCAGCCATTTGGCAGGAAGCCAACCAGCCTGACCTGCGCTCATTTGGTGGCAAAGCCTGATCTAACAGGACGTGAGGCTGTCTGCAACTTTATTACCAGCCCTAGGCTGGCTACTCACACGTTTGCTTGTCTGTCTGACAGTGGACCACTGCTCCAGCCCAACGGAGGTGTTGTGTTACACATGCATGTGCTCAGTATGACCTTTCCACACTCCCCCCAGTTATGGGTTGAAACTGTGTGTGTGTGTGTCCTCAAAAGATACACTGAAGTCCTAACCCACAGTACCTGTGAACGTGACCTTATTTGGAAATAGGGTCTCTGCAGATGCAGTCAAATTAAGATGAGGTCATTAGAATGGGCCCTAATCCAACAGGCCTGGTGACCTTATAAGAAGGGGAAACAGACACACAGGGATGATGCCATGTGACTGCGGAGGCAGAGACTGAAATGCTGCAGCTGCAAGCCCAGGAACGCCTGGAACTACCCGAAGCTGGCAGAGGCAGGGACGGATCCTCCCCTCAAGGCTTCCCCTCAGCACAGCCCTGCCAATGCCTTGCTTGCAGACCTTTAGCCTCCAGAACTGTAAGAGAGTAAATTTCTGTCGTTTTAAGCCCCCAAGCTTGTGGTACTTTGTTATGGAAGCCCTGGGAGACAAATACACCCCCCTCCCCACCACCCAAAAGCTTTCATTCTCAAACACATCTGGCCCCATGGAAGAGACTGTGGAACAGTCGTTTCAAGTATCGTTTTATTCTGCCTATTCCAAAGTACCTCTTGGTTTCATTCACTCTTTCTGGCAACTGGTATTTACATAAATCTGTGAAGATTTTGCAATAAACTTTTTGTATTAAAAAAGAAAAAGGAAGGAAGGAGAAAGAGAGAACAGAGGACACATACTTAGCCTTTAAAATTAGCAAGAAAGGGGGCTTCCCTGGCGACACAGTGGTTAAGAATCTGCCTGCCAATGCAGGGGATGTGGGTTCCATCCCTGAGCTGGGAGGACCCCACATGCTGTGGAGCAACTAAGCTGGTGAGCCACAACTACTGAGCCTGCGTTCTAGAGCCTGCAAGCCACAACTATTGAGCCCACGTGCCACAACTACTGAAGCCCATACACCTAGCCTGTGCTCTGCAACAAGAGAACCTGGCACAATGAGAAGTCCGCACACCACAACGAAGAGTAGCCCCCACTCACTGCAACTAGAGAAAGCCTGTGCACAGCAATGAAGACCCAACACAGCCAATAAATAAATAAATATATATATATATTAAATATTAGCAAGAAAGAACAGTTAAAACCATCCAAGTACATCTTAAACGCTCGATGTGAGAATCAATGTCCCCCATTTGAATGATGTTGAACCAGGTGTGCATTTAAACACAAAACAGCTGTCAACATCCAAAAGGCTGAGAAATTAACCATGGTTAGTAATTCAGACAGATTATCTAAGATTTAATACTGGCAAAGAAACAGTGAAAGAAGGGGTTTAATGGTAAAGCGTGTGTGCGTGCTTGTGTGTGTAACTTCCTCACTCATTTATCTAGCAAATAGATACAAAATAAACGTGTAGGACATACCTCAGAAGGCACAGGGAATATAATAAAGTTCTAATGAGAAACAGAACCATACACACTAACTGGGATGCAACAGAGGGACAAAATGATCTCCTCCCGGTTCTGAGGTTATGAGACCACAGAAGTTCAAAGATTCTTGTCCAGGTGAATTTCAAGGACAAAGACCTTTTTTATCTTTCTGAGTACACAGTTGGCACACCAAACAATGGCAGCTCATTTGAAAGTTGTTGATCTATTGAAAACTACTCCACAAGTCCAAGTTGCATCTCCCAAGTTAAACCAATTTGGTTAGTTCTCCAGTTACAACATCACACAGTGAGTGGTATGCCTCAACACTGGCATTCCCTCAAGCCCTGATATTTTTAGTGTGTGATTTTGCAGAATGCAACATTTTTCAGGAACACATAGACCACGTGAGGGCAGAAACCCCTATACTCAATTTGATATGTTAAGACCTACATAGGCACTGAACTGGCTGAAACGGACCAAACCAAAAGCTCTGATCATTCCAAGACTGCCAAATGGCATTCTGAATGTGTCTGATAATTATGCAAAGAACACTGATATGTGGACATAATTTGGTACTCTTTACTCATACCAAAATACTAAAGTAAATTCTGCAATCCTGAAAAAATAATGGTTGCTAAAAAGCCTTGAGGAGCAATTTCACAACGCCAAGCATGTGTGAGCAACACGCATGCACACAGACAAGAATGTGTGGACACACCTGTCATTTTTTAAAAAGCATCATCACTGATGTGTGACATGCCCAGCTGCCTCACTAAACAGGTTACTTGCCACCACTATTCTCCCACCATGAAAGCTTCTGACATTTTTTTAAAGCCTCCCCAATCTAGAAAAGATGCCACACCAGATATTTTTTACAGAATGTTTCACCAAACTTTTAAGATAAAGATAACTGCCATGTTACATAAATTTAAAACAAAAAATTAAGGAAAGCTACCCCAAAATGACCCTGCTTCCAAAACTGTACAACAAAGAAACCAAAGGCCACTTTTGTGTAATATACGTACAGAAACCTTGACCAAAAAAATCAGCAGAATGAATATGAATACAGCTTTGTATTAAAATTAAAAATACTACCTAGTAAGGTTTATCTCAAGAATAAGTGGATAGTTCAACATGAGATGATGTATTACTGTATTTCATTACATTAAGATTTTTAAGATATTAACAGATGCAAAACATTTGCCAAAAACTCTGCTCACTCGTGATGGCAAACAAAACAAAGCAAAACCCTATGTCCAGGCTTCTACCAAATGCTTTCGTCAGACAATGTATTTATGAATAAAGCGCCAGAAGCACTCCTATTAAAGTTGGGAACAAGAGACGGACACCTGCTATCATCAGTATTATGCAATGTTGTATAAAACATCTTAATGCAATCAACAGGAAATATGGCAGAGGGGCTTCTTATGTGTGGGACTTTCAAGGTCAGCTTGTAAGTGGGAAATGGCATAAAGTCAGTTTTCCTTTGATTATGATATGGTTGGGATAGGGGCAGGGCACCCTGTTCTGCTTTAAAACAAAAAACAAAAACACACATGCATCAGTGGAAAGGTGCAAGCAAACATCACTAGCCAACCAAGGAAAGGAGAGACTGACTGACCCAGGGCCTACAAATGCTCATGCAGTAAGAGAGAGGAGCCACCACTGTTTAAATTATAAATTAGTACTCTCTTTTTTTTCCTAGGTATAAATAGATGAACATGTAAAGTTAGCTGTATGTCCTGATTCTACGGTCAGATTAGAAGATGCTAGAAAGGAAGGAACACAAGTCTGTCATTTCAGATGTCATCCACCTAGAAAGTCCAAGAGGACCAACCAATAATTGCTGAGCAACATAACTAGAAGCTAAGCAACATAGTAAAACCACACATACACAAAAACCGTTCCTAAATATGAGAAGGTAAAATAGAAAAATTCCTATTCATAATGGCAAGAAGAAGATACCTAAGAAAAAAAGATGGAGAGCCCACAAAACCTACATGAAGGAAAGCAGTTTTAAAAGCCTCACTAGAGGGAAAAATAAAGACATACGAACCTTCATCAATGGATAAAAAGGATATTTTTTTAAAGATGTTAATTCTCCCCACACTAAAACCCTCAAAGGGTTTAAGGGTTGTGACAATGGAAGGGGAAAGTCATAATAGCCATGACAATACTGAAAACAGTGTGTCAGAACTTGCCATAGGGAAGAGTAAAAGCTACTATATAGTTATAACACAAAATAGGGTTATTTGGGACTTCCCTGGTGGCGCAGTGGTTAGGACTCCACGCTCCCAATGCAGGGAGGCAGGTTCGATCCCTGGTAGGGAACCAGATCCCAAATGTATGCCGCAACTAAGAGTTCACATGCCGCAAGAAAGGAGCCAGCAAGCTGCAACCTAGGAGCCCACCTGCCACAACTAAGTCCTGGCACAACCAAAAAATAATAATAATAATAACTATTATTATTATTATTAACACAGAAAAACAGAGATTAAAAAATCAGAGAAGAGTGTACATAACTAAAGCTGGGTATTTATGAATTTAGATGCCACTTTGGGGTATTTCAGTGGGATAAGTAGCCATATATTTAGACAAAAATAGTACATCAAAACATGCATAGGACTTCCTAGGTGGCGCAGTGGTAAAGAATCTGCCTGCCAATGCAGGGGACACGAGTTCGAGCCCTACCCTGGGAAGATTCCACATGCCATGGAGCAACTAAGCCTGTGCGCCTAAAAAAGAAACAAACAAAAAAAAAAAACCAAAAAAAAAAAAAAAAAAAAAAAACATGCATAAAACGTGCTACCTGACCCCCAAAATATCTACTTTCTAGCTCCTCTCTTGTTTCTTTCACTTCCCTGCATTGGTTTGATGCTCTTATTCAATTGCTCTAAATCCTCCTCTCTTCATCCTTTTCCCTTTCTTTTCTTGAATATCATCAGGCTGGATGATGCAAGGTAAAACCCCACTCTCACTAGCCAGTTTCCCATTCTGGTCCACGAAACAGGATGAGAATTCATACACAACTGCAGCTCACAGATAAGGGAACATTTACAGGCACTCAAGCAGCAAAAAGGAGGGGCCAGAAATCAGAAGGTTAAATGCTCTGTTAGACAAGAAAATTAGAAAAGCATGTGCTGATCAAGCCCCATCCCTGACCCCTGTGAAAGAGGCAGGAGTCTAAGGTGACCTGCATGTGACATGCCAGCCCCTGACTCTTCATGAACAACCAGAATGCAGGGCTCACCCAGCACGAGCCTTCTGCTCACACCCTACTTTAAAAAGGAATCAGAACACATATAGAGAACAGCTAGTGGTTACTAGGGACAGGGAAGAGGGAGCGCCAAGGTCGGGGTAGGGGAGTAAGAGACACAAACTACGTATAAAATAAATAAGCTACAAGGATATATTATACAGCACAGGGAATACAGCCAACATTTTTTAATAGCTAAAAATGGAGTATAACCTTCAAAAATTGTGAACCACTATGCTGTACACCTGAAACATATAATATTGTACACCAACTATACCTCAATTTTTAAAAAGTAAAAAGAAAAAAAAATTTTTTTAAACTTTAAAAGGCAATCACAACGAGTTATTTCAGTACCTCCAAGGGGCATCCTTAGATGTTGTTTTCTTAGATAAAGAACCCCCACCCGGCTTTCAGAAAAAGTATTTTTCTTTGTGGGCAAAGAGTTGTCTCACAACTGTGACTGCTCATTCGGGCCAAGTCAAGAGGGAAAGGAAAGGAAAAAAAAGGTAAAAGACGAGCTGGACTGCTCAAAGGGAAGGCAGTCCTTGGCCTCCTCGAATCCTTTTCGGAAGCAAGTAAATTGGCAGGTATCATCTCATTATGAGATGCAACCATTACATCACAAGAGGCCATTAAGAAATTCGGGTCACTGTTATATCTACCCTCACGCAACAGATAAGGAGAGAAGGGTCTGGTGTGAACCAGCAACTGCCAAAGGCCCATGTGACTTCACAAGGATTAGCTAAAACCTCTAAAAAACCAGTCTGCACAGGGCAACCCCATCACTTAAGAAGCCTGGAAACAAGGATCTAAAGGGTAATGTTCTAAATATACTTTCTGTTCAGAATTCTTATTTAGTATCTTAAGGCATAAGTATCTACTAAAGGTCAATCCTATTTTAAGAACACCCATATTATAAAGTGTAGATTTATAGGAAACAAAAGCCTAGAAATTTTCCTTGAGAAAGAAAAAAACAAAAAACAAGCAGCAATAGCCCCTGATATCCAAGAGCTGATCTGAGGCTCACAGCTAAAGCTCAACATTACCAACCGATGTGACACAGCTAGGCCGTTCTCCTGTAGGACATAAGCAATCTCATAGAGCATTCACATCAAACAAGGTCACTCTGAGATCACAACAAAATGAGACAAAACAAGATCACCGTGAAATCCACAAAATACCTAACATCCCCTCTCTCAGCTAAAATCAGTGACTGCTACTTCTTTATCAATTAACCAACTACAGCTTTCATCTGACTCTACTCTGCCCTTGCTCTAGAGAAGACTTATTGAGATACCCACCCAATCAGAGAACTGCCCCTGCTTTTTGAAAACACCCAGTCTAGAAGGAACCTGTGCTTTTGCAGACCGTCCCAAGATGAGCCAACCCAAGCTCAAATCCTAGAGTAGATATACTTTCTAACCCATCTTACTCTCCAGCCAGTGTTCTTCACTGCAATGAGGAATATACTCTATTTGTTCAGTGACAGGTGGGTTCCTGGTAGTCCTTCGCAAAAGGGCACAACTTTTGCTCTGCAAATATCTAATTTCTTCCCCCCATGAAGATCCCACATATGCCTACATTTTGATAAAACCAAATTTTATTTCATTTACAAACAAACTTTTCAGAATCCTAGCTATTGCATAAAAGCATATTCCATCTGTAAGAGAAAATGTCTCTGATGGAGACCCTGAATGCATCAAGATTTTTACTTTGTTCTTTTAAAAACACCAAAAGGCATTTCCCTGAATATAGAGGGCATCCTTTACACCAAGGACCCTGAAAATCCAGAAAGCTTTTTCTTCTAAAGTTCAAAGTACAGCAAACTGTGATGACACCTAATTGACTACATTTTCCAAATTTATGAGTTTTGAAAATTCTAACAGTACACTAAGGGGATTTTTTTTTCTTTAATTAATTAATTATTGGCAGCGTTGGGTCTTTGTTGCTGTGCATGGGCTTTCTCTAGCTGCGGCAAGTGGGGGCTACACTTCGTTGCAGTGCACTGGGCTTCTCATTGCGGTGGCTTCCCTTGATACAGAGCACAAGCCTAGGCACACAGGCTTCAATAGTTGTGGCACACGGGCTCAGTAGTTGTGGCACACGGGCTTAGTTGCTCTGTGGCCTGTGGGATCTTCCCGGACCAGGGATCGAACCCGTGTCCCCTGTACTGGCAGGCGGATTCTTAACCACTGCACCACCAGGGAAGCCCCCACTAAGGGGATTTTATGCTCTAGAGTATAAATGGTTTTTCTAGATGCTCTAGGTCCCAAGACCCAATCTGAAAAAGCAAGAGATTAACAACATGGATGAATCTCACAGACATAATGTCGGGAGAAAGTCAAGTACTAAAGAATATATATTGTAAGATTCCAGTTACATAGAGTTCAAACTCAGGACGGTGGTTGCCCCGGAGCAATAATGACTGAAGGCAGCAAAGCAGGATCCGGGTGTTTGCTCTGTAGCTTGATCGGGTCCATGGTATACAAGTGCCTTCAACCTGTGAAAGTTCATCCAGGCATACATTTAGCACACGTGTAAATTATTTAAGTTACACTTCAAAATAAGTTGAAAAAAAAAAGGAGGGGAGGGGGGGGACTTCCCTGGTAGTCCAGTGGTGAAGACTCCATGCTCCCAATGCAGGGGGCTCAGGTTCGATCCTTGGTCAGGGAACTAGATCCCATATGCCGCAACTAAAAAAAGATCCCACGTGCTGCATCAAAGATCCTGCACGTGGCAACTAAGACCCGGCGCAGCCGAATACATACATATTTTTTAAAAAGGGGGGTGGGGGGTGGGGAGGATGAAGCAACAGCATGTCACAGAGCCGCCTCCACTTCACTGAGACTCTGGAGCTAGCGCAGGTCCACATTGAAGGCCAGTTTCTTAAGGTTCTCTGAGCCTCAGCTTTCCCACGGGTAAATGGGGAGAACTGCCTATCCTGTACCTCATACGGTTCCTCTGAGGGTTACAAGAGATAACGCTTGTACACAGCCTGGTGCTTGGTGCACAGAGCATGGTGATTCCACCATCTGGATGTCCTGCCATCCAGTCTCCGCCCAGGGTCCCCTCCCCACACCTCGGGGAGGGGTGGTCATCTCCAGAGATCCGGCGGATCGACATCTGACCCCACCCGCACTCGCATTATCTCCTCCTCCCCTGACCTGGGCCTCTACTCCTGTTCAGGAGGTCTCACCGGCCTCCTCCAGCCACTCGTGCCTTCTGACCATCTCCACAACCTCTACTGGTTCAGGCAATACCCGTCCCCCTTCTCAAAACCCCACAGCACTGCCTGTACCGTTCAATCCAGACCCTTCCTACTGTCTTCACTTTGTTCTCACAAAGTGAGAACCATCAAACCATCAAAGAGGTGTTCACGTCCCACCAAGGTCAGGGGCCCCTGGTATCGGAAGTCCCTTAGGTCCCAAGAGGGCAGAGCTCTCCCAAAGAGACCGTGAGACCTGGGGATTTCTCTGAGAGGTGGGCACGCACCAGAGTGTGACACGTCCTGTAAGACTTAAGATGAGAACGCCTTTAAGATGAACATCGAGGCAGTATATTCAAAAGAGAAAAGAAAGCAGTGGGACTTTAGGTGGGGGAAATTCCACCCGCTTTGTCTTGATGACCCAGAAGGAGCATATGAGGAGGCTGGATAAGGATGACCTGCTCCTCTCTGAGGGGTCAGCTGAGGGCACACTGCAATTTCACATTCACTTGGAGTTAACTTGGGGGGCGGGGGAGGCGGGGTGCTGCACTGCATGGCTGGTGGGATCTTCGTATTGAACCCAGGTCCTCAGCAGTGAAAGCGCCAAGTCCTAACCACTGCACCGCCCGGGGAGTCCCGAGTTACTTTTTATACACCAATTCATTCTCAAGTGCATGGGGGTTCTCTGCATAAATATGTAAGATTTTAAAAGGGAAAGAGGTATGAATGGTCACAGGGGAGGAAAAAAGTCTAACAGCCAAATAAAGGTAAAAGTTACACAGATGCTCATCAACAGGGCCTATGCGTTTTGAAAATCTAGTTCTGAGTGTCCTAGAAGCCCAAACGCTGAGGAGCTTTACTTGGTATAAAGACCTAAGAAAACAGTTTCTTCTGTGAGTCCCCATAAAGGGGACACTGTGTGACAGGATGGATGGTGGCCTCAAAAATATTCTCACTCTCATGTCCCTGCTCCTGGGAGACGCACACTGAATACTCAGGAGTAAAGTGACCTGATACATGAAACCGACTTTCAGATGGTTGGGCAAAAGGAAACAGAGACAGAGAAAGGAAGGGAGGAAAGTAGGAAGGGAGAGGTGTATATAACATGGGAGTGGTATGATATTAAAACTGGTGAGTTTAGGTGAGAAGTATAAGCATATTCACTGTACTGACCTGTCTACGTTTTTTTTTCCTGGCCATGCCGCGTGGCTGATGGGATCTTAGTTTCCCACACAGGGACTGAACTCATGGCCACGGCCGTGAAACCACCGAGTCTTAACAACTAGACCACCAGGGGACTCCCTCATCTGTCTATATTTTAATTTTAAAAAATATGTAACTCAGGAGGAAAAAGAAAAAAAAAAGGAGTATATTGTTTCCCCCAAAGTACAGTTAGTCACAGGGATTCTGAAGGGTCCTATCAAGTTAGGAATCCTCGGGGTTCACTGCCCGCAGTGCTCTTTCTCTATCTCTCTGTACCAACGATGCCCTCAGCATCCTTGTCTTTGAGTTCAAACACCATGTATCTTTGTAACAGCCACACAACTATCAGTTCTGCAAAAGACTACAGTTTAGCAATGAATGAAACAGGATAGTGAAGTTGCGGGACCGGGAACCGGGAAAGGCGATAAATGCGCCGTCTCGCGACTTCCAAGTGAGACAATGACATCAACACCTAGCAAAGGATGAAAGGGTCAAAAACTAAGACATACTCAGATGTAGCCGAAGACCCAACTGTCACGAGTGACACCAGAAGCAGTGCTAGTACCCTTCACGGCAGCCACCACCTCCCACAACTCTATATTTAGAAACCCAGGCTTTCCTTTTCCTTCTCTTTGCACTTTTCTTTCCTATCAATGGAACCCATGTAAGCATGGGGTAAAGACAGGAAAATACCACTAACTAACTAATTAGCAAGTTTTATTGCAAGGTTGCTCAAATTATAAATCCTGTCCAACCAAACCATAATAGTAAAAGCTTGTGTTCTTTTTATCGGTTCGACTTACATAAATTAGAGTGAATTCAAATTGATTATGTACTTAATGAGGAAATCCACTTTACTCTAAAACTCCCTAAAATATATTTGAGAACATGGGGCTGAGACTCCTATCCTGATAGTGAACTGATGGAGATCGGGGTAGAGCCTGTTTCATGAAACCGAACCTATCGACTCTGTACAGAGTACACACAAGGTAAAGTTTAATGTGTTTTTGTCAGAGTTCAAAACCCTCAACAGAGAGCCCCAACCTTGGGCAGAAAACACAGAATAGCTGTTCTCACCTTACCACCCTGCTAAGCAAGCCCTGTTCAGCCTCCTGGTGCCCTCTGCTGACCAGACCACCCCCTAAATAACCTAATTCTTCTCCACTCACCTCCCCAGGCAGCTGATCCAGGCAGGAGGGAACTTTCCTCCTGCCTATCTAAGACCCCTGTCTATCTAAGACCCTAAAATTAGTTGTTCCTCTCCACTCACTTTAACCTCCCCTCTGGCCCACCTCATTGGTAACACCACTGAATCCATCTTTCCTTCCAGGCTTCCTTTCCATCCCCTACATAAGCAGGCAAGATCTGAAATGTGCACATGAGACATTAGAGAGACAACTACAGCACAAAAATGTACAGGCTCCAATGAAGGAAGGTCTTGAGGCTTTGACTCACTCAAGATACAGGTTACAGGACTCCTCAACACATTAGTGAGATGCCAAGAAATCCCACTGAGGACAGGGAAAAGCCCTCCACCACCTAAGGGTCTAAGACTCTAACAGATGTAGGAAGAACATACCCTCGACTACCTCCCTTTTTTTCTTCCCTTGTACAAAGAAAGCACAGAGTGGGCTACTCACCGTTCAATTTCAGACGGGCACAGAATAAAGTGTGAACCAGGGGGAGGAAGGGAGAAACTGATTTTGGGACACATTTACTATATATCGACAGTACTCTCATCCTTCTTCAATCCTCCAGCCAACTGGAGGTTTGCTTAACAAGCAGTAAATCTTTTTGCCACATATGGGTTTTGAAACAGGAAGACTATTGGCAAAAATACATCCTAAAGAAAAACTAAAAAAGGGTGGATTTAAATGCCATTTTTGCAGGCCAAATTTATTCATCTAAAGAATGTTCTAGATTGGCATGGACACTGGAATAAACACCTATTCCTAATTTAAGACACATATGTCAGCACTGCTCCTTGAATTAGATGCTCTAGATACTAAAGGGTGCACAGAAGCTGTAGCATTAGAGGCACAGACGTAGTCTCAGCAGATCCCATCCTCTAGAAGGCAGCCTCCCCTTTTGTATGGTGTTTTTGTTTTTTGGTTTTTTTGCTGCACCACACAGGTTGCGGGATCTTAATTCCCTGACCAGGGATCAAACCTGGGCCCTCGGCAGTCCTAACCACTGGACTGCCAGGGAATTCCCTGTATGGTTTTTTTAATAAATGTTACTCAACAAAATTCATAAACGATTTAATTTTATACCTTCATAAGAGTTCTCATACAAATCAGGAAAAAGACTACACATAAAAACACATTTCCATTTTTAGACAGAACACATGTTCTCTGAGGGAGGAGGAAGTGCAGAGTACAAAGGACACCATCTACAAACCAGGAGACTGAGGTTCAAGTTCTGACACTGGCTACCAGCGTGGACACACGTCAGTCATTTGATTTCCCTAGTCTGTCATCTGTAAAAGTGAGCATTAGACTAGCAATGAGCAACCTTTAAGGTATTCCCAGAAATCTGAAGACAGCCCAGACAAAGCTAAGGAGTAGATCTCTTCCCTTCAAACTGACATCTTACAGATTTCCCTAGGGGTTCAAGGTTTATTCAAAGGAAAACTCGGCAGCGTCAGAAGACAGACTATCACCCCTGTCAAAACTGGCCCCACCTACTTCCAGATCCTTCCTCAGGCCACATCCAGATCGTACTCTGACCACATTCATCTTTCAGTTCCTCAAACTTGCTATGCTTCTGTTGCTTTCAGGATTTTTGCATGGCCTGTTATCTTGGCCCAGAACGTGTGTCACCAATCCCCTGCACAGCTAACGTTTACTCATCTTTCAGATGATGGCAGCCTACATGTCATCTCTGGGGAGCTCTCCTGGGCTGCCCCAAGCTAGTTCAGTTCCCCCATCATATCCGCTGAGAACCACATGCATATCTTTCAAAGCATCTGTCACAATTTTAATTCTGTAACTTGAAATTAGTCTGACGTCTATTCCCTCCTACCCACCCCCACTCCCCTAGAAAATAAGCTGCAAGTTGCAGGGACTGTCCCCTAAACCCTAGCACAGCATCTGGCACACAGAATATCCTCGGAAATATATGTGACATGAACAAAGATGACTGGCTAATTGGTCAATATGGAAGATGCTTAAATTGAAGGCCCAAGCTTCAAAACTTTCTTTAAGCAGAGGAAGTTGAAAATACTGCAGAGTAAAATAAAACCACCAGATAAACAGAGTCTGAAACTGACCAGGAGAGAGAAATAATGCCAATTAAATGGAAGGCCCTTTAAGAAGGTTCTGGAGAGCAGAAAAGGCTACAGTAATAATATCCAAAATGCACATAATTCAGGAATTAATCACTCCTCACAGGAGGGGATTTATCCTAATTCAAGATCTTATATGAAATACAAAGTGATACTGTAGAGAAAGATGAGGGGGAAAGACATCAGGAGATGTGCCTCTATTATTCAGCTAAGAATTCAAGAAGTTTCTATGATTTTTTCTGAATCTCTCTTAAATGCATTGTTTATCATTGAAACAAAATCACAATAGTAGTCTGTCCTACATTTTTTTTTCAAAGTGTAAATACACAGCTTTATCATAACAGTAATTCCTGTACATTATAAATGGCATTAAGAAAGCATAAAGACATTTCATTGTGGCTCTAATGACAAAAAAACACCAAAGCCACTGGTGCACATCAGGCAGAATCTTCCTGCCACCAGTATGGATTTTAGACACCGGTGAGTCTGAAAGGACCACAGGTTTTTGTGCAGCTCTTTTCTAGCATTTGCCAGCTCCAGTGTCTGGACTGATTTGAATACTTTTTCTCCCTGTGCCATTTATCTTCCCATTTCCCCTTCCTGCCTTCCACCACCCTTGGATGAATGGATTTTTGTAATTCTAACTGTTGTATTTTGTGGACCTGTTATTTTTGTTTTTCTGTGAAGCACATATATTGGATGTGGGAGGTAAAGGAGAATCTGGTCACTCCCTTTATAGCCATCACTGTCTTGTTTCTTGTAACTCAGGTTAGATTTGGTCTCTTGCTCCACTGCAAAAAAACAAAAACAAAAAAACACAATAAGCCTGAAGAGATGAGACAGGAGGAAGGACCTCGCAGCCAGATCTGCTGGATTTTGAGGAGTGATTTTCTTTTTTCCCCTTGAGGGGAAAAAGCTTTTTTCACTGGTACATTTAAAGCTCCCCCAACTACAGAGAAGTACTAATTTTGGACAAGTGCCACCACAACACAGAATGCTCAGAGAACCTGAACTTTGAAACTGTGGTGGTCTGAACTTTACTGTTGGCCACTGCTGGGTCTGTCCGGTATTTCAAAGGAATATTGGGTGCTGCAAATAGGAACTGAAGGGTAAAATTATTAAACCCATTAAATCTATGGACAAAACAAACAAGAATACAAACAAACCACCAAAGCCAAGTCAAAAGATAAATGACGGGTGGGAAATTTTTTTGCAGCTCAAAATTAGAAAAAAGGGCAATTCTCTGTAATATACAGAGTACTGAGAAAAATGGGTAAGAGAAAGACCAACGTCCCAAAAGACAAATGAGAAAGACTATGAACTAGGCATTGACAGAAAAGGAAGTCCAAATGCTTTTACACACATATGAAAAGATGCTTCCCCAACCCCATGAGAGAAATGCAAAGAGATGACGTCAACATGACATTTTTTGATCTACCAGATTGGCAAAATCTATGTTTGATAAAAATGTGGTAGAAGGTCACATACATTCTCTCTCACATCCTGCACACTGAAGTGTGAATAAATCAGTACAAGCCCTGTTGAGGGCAATTTGGTAACATCTATTCAAATTATACATGCATAGGGCATCTGACCCCACAATGTCACATCTGGGAATTTACCTAGAAAGGCAGTATCTCAGAGTGAAGGAATTCCTCTGGAATCAACTCGCCTAGGTACGAATTCTGGCTCTGCCACTCTCCGGGGTGTGACTTTGGGCAAATCACCCAAGCCTCTCTAAGCCTCAGTTCCCTCATCTGTAAAATAGAGGTAATAATACTGGCTACCTCACAGACTAATGTGAGGTTTCAGCCAATATAAGGAAATGGTTGAAGACAGTGGCCAGTACATAATATGCGCTAGGTAAGCATTAACAAATGCAATATATACTCACCCACATACGAAACGATCCATGTTCAAGGTTACGGTAACATTGTTTGTGAGACCAAAGACTGAAAACAAATTAGATGCCCAGTGGTAAGACCCAGCTATACATGGATTACTATGCAACTGTAAAAAAAGAATGAGGAAGCAATCAGTGGACCATTACAAAAAGATCTCCAAAATATAATTAAGTGGGAGAGGCACAGAACAAAGAATCATTTACATCACCTTTTGTATAAAAAGGAAGGAGAAAGCATATCATGAGCTGCCTCCGCTGTTCAAAAAATGCAATTAGGGTGGGGGGGGACTTGAGGGGGGGGAGTCAAGGAAGGGAGGGAATACGGGGATATGTGTATAAAAACAGATGATTGAACCTGCTGTACCCCCCCAAAAAAAATAAAATTAAAAAAAAAAATGCAATTAAAACATAAAAGAACATTTTAGGTAATTACATGACTGATGCAATGCAGGTGTTTAGCTGATGCTATAGTAATCATTTTGCAATGTAAGCATCTATCAAATCAATACCTTCCACCTACACAATGTGTTATGTCAACTATATCTCAATAAAGCTGGGGGGAAATAACTAATGGGGGAAAAACACAAAAGAACAGTTTAAAGGGGTAGTAGTTTTTCTTAAGCCTCAGGTGAGATTAATACGTACTCAAAAATGTATACTCCTACACGTTATTGCTGGATCCAAAGCAACTTTGGAATTACCTAGAAACCGTTGGGAAAAAAAAAAATACTAATGCCTGGCTCCTGTCCCCCGACTTTAAAGGATGTGACACCAGGTATCATGACTTTTGAAGTTCTCCAGAGGATTCAGATGGAAAGCAAAGTCTGGGAACCACACTGAAAGGTGAAAGGCTATTGCCTACAGAGGTTAAATTATTCCCACAAAGAGCAACAGCTCCAAAAGGAACCAAAGGCCTAAGCCCCCAAGTCAGCGGCCCACTTCAAAGACTAGCTGACACAGGAAAATGAGAGCAAAGTCAACTAATCTGGACCGTCCCTTGGAGGTCATTTCAAGAGCTGGGACTGCCCACCGTTTCTTTTCCTAGACTCATAGAAGTGAAACGCCTGGCCATCCTGCCCCAACCCCCACTGAGGCTTCATTACCCATGTGGACTGGCCCCACCTGGCAGTGGTCTGGCAAGTATTTGGATAACTTCTGGTAAAAGGACACTTGCCACCTGTCACCTCACTCTCTGTCATGAATTACCATTCAAAGCTACATTCAGTCCCCCTTGTTTCTAAGTGTGGAACGACCAGATCCCTTTCTTCCTTTTCTGCTGAAGAGCTGACCGAGTGGAAAGCACCCTGGCCTGGGAGTCAGGTCATTACCTTGCAATCCCACTGTCCCATTTACCAGCACTCCTCCCTGGCCAGGAATTTAAGAGCGTTCCACCTGAGCCCCAGATCCTTTGTTTTTCAGGTGAGGCTCCCACTACCTCCCTCACAGACTTGCTATGAGATTCCAGTCAAATAACTGAGTTGAAACCATTCTGTGGATGCTGCACAAGCTGCAGATTTCAGAGCTGGAGATTCTGCGCAAAGATGCTCATTTTCGACCTGTCCAGAAGCCATCTGTCTGCACACGCTGCCCACAGCTTCCTGTCTGCTGCTCTTGAGCCCTGCGTAGCTTCACACACCACGCTGCGCCAGATCTTCTAGAAGCCCTAGATGCCTGCCCACCTTGCTAAGGCATGATTCCTCCAGGATGCTTGGCAGACACTCCCCACCTCAAAGCTTCCAAGGAAGACTGCAAAGGAGGTTTCCTTGCAGAAGAACGTGCCAACGCCTAGATTCTTGCCCCATATGCATAAGGTGGTGACCTGAGACCCCTACCACTGTGTGCCATGGAGGCTGGGAAGCCACGCCCCATACTTTCCTGATGACTGGGATGCTTGGGGGACTCGTACCAAGAAACAGGGCAGCAGGTAAAAGGTCCCAGAGCCTTCGGTCAGCACTCTAGGGAGGAAGAGATTTCCATCTGTGCCTCAGGCACAGCGGTAAAGTGTTAAAGCAGAGGGGAAGCAAGGATAACGCACTTGATTCCAGAAAAGCCTCTGTGCTGTTTACCTTTCAAACACAAACTTACTATGGGAAATACTACAATTTTTTTCTTAGATGTGATAATGGTATGATGGTTATAAAATCCTTATCAGCGATGCAAACTGAACTATTTCTGGGTGAAACCACTTCAAGACTGACCATGGGTTGATCACTGGTGAAGCTGGGTGGTTTGTACATTTACTCTACTTTTGTGCGCGCTGGAAAATTTCGATCACAAAAAAAGTTTAAACAAAATCCCCTATCATCCTAAAAATGGATCTCATAGCAGGGGAATGTGAGAAACACATTCTAACAGCACGATCGAGTGCCAGACATCCGGGGCTAGGAGACGAGCCACTAAAAGTCACTAATGTGAGCAGCTCTGTCTCCTCCCAAGGCATTAGCCTCCTCATCAGAGGCCCGTGCGTGAAGGGTCCCAGACACCATATGTAACTGGCATTGGCCATGAACTGCTTTCTGGGGCTGGCGAGGCTCCCCAGCTGTTGCGCACTGTGAAAGGACCATGCTCTTCAAGGAGGCGGCCAGCCTTGAGGATGCTCAGGATGCAGAGCCCCCCACCCGGTGTTCCCCGTGGGATAACTCACATCAGCCATAAATGAGAATGTGGACACAAGAAAGCACTCTGGGAAAGGGGTTTCTGGGGCAGAAGAAAGAGGGACAGAACAAGACCTGAGGTACCAACTCAGCCATCTGGAGCTGCCTGCGATGCTACAAGTGGAGCCTGCTGTGTCTGGCTGCCGTGCCTTGGTCCCTGCCGGTCCTCCTTCCTGGGATGCCCTTCACCCGCCTCCTCTGGAGGCAATGAAAACCTGCAAGTCCTCTAACATTCTGTCCTCTGTGAAGCATTCAGCGACTGCCCAGGCCAGTCCTCGTCACTGCATTTTCATTTCTGCCTGAGCCAGTCCTGGGTCCCTCTGGCCCAAGAGTCCTGCACTGCCTTCTCCTGCTCCATGAGGGAGGGGGGACCTCTGCAGGCTGCATCTCCGACCTCCCTGAAGTCAGAGGCCTTCCAGCCAGATGCAGCCAATTGGAAGCACAGGCAAGAGGCTGCAGGGAGGGAGGGTCGGGGCGATTCTCCCCTCTCCTCTCCACCTTGGGCAGCATTCCTGTCTCAAGCCCCCTCAGTTCCAGCTCTCTCTCTCTGAGTGACCCCTGCCCTGGGTTCTGATAACGCCACCTCCACCCTTTGACCTCTGGAGGAGGAGGTATGGGGGTGATGTCCTGCTGCTCCAAAGCCCTGGGCTGTCTTACTGCACCTTCCAGTGAGCTGTATTCTCAGCGATCCTACCACTGGGATAACCAAATCCCGGGATTAAATTCTCTCCTTCCTACTCTGCAGGGTCTGTTTTCCTGTGTGAACCCTAAACGGGTTCCATCTTCCGTCAACCATGCTGTGGTCACCACCTTTCTCACCTGTCTCCTAGCAGCCTCTGAGCTCCTTCACAAAGTCTTCTTGGGGTTTGGATGCCCTTGGCCCAGGGGAGGGCACTCACTCGGTTACCACTCACAACCTGCCCTGCTCCTAAAAGGACATCTCAAGCATACAGCTGGCATTTAGTAGGTGTCCAAAAACTAAACTGAGTTAAATGAATGCCAAGGATACCTGATCATCTATAAAAGCTAGAGGCTGGCCACAGGAAGAGAAAACTCTTAGAAACATCTTTACAGTGGAAGCAGATAGGGTAGGGGTGTCCCGGGAGAAAGAGAACCAGGCATGGCTTTCTTGACATAAGAGAAGCCATTTTTGGCCTAAGCCATTCTGTGATGTAAGCCTGGCCACAGTGCTTGCCCTTAGACAGGTCTCAGTAATTAAAGATCTTAAGGGAAGTGAGGGAATGCAGGAATAAAGGAAAAGCAGTCAAGAAACAACAGTTCAGCAATAAAACAGTCCCAGTTCCTCCTGAAGGGATATACATCACAATCTGATATCTAAATTTTTGAGTTCTGCAGGAACTAAGGCCCCCACCCATGTGGAAGATGGAATGATGATGTTGACCTTTTCTGACCCTCATGACTTCAATCAACTAAAGCTTAGACTCTGTACAACTTTGCCCCAATTCTATGCTGAATTCTCTGCTCAAGCCACTTCACGAATATGCATGTACCCTTAGCTTAAAACTTCCCCAATTTTGCTGCTGCGGAGACACTCCTTTGGGAAAGATTCCCAGTGTTCTCCTTACTTGCTGCAAGTAATAAATCCTTCCTTCTCCGGATCTTTGGCTTAGTTGTGTCTTTTGGCTCCATACCCACCAAGAGGCGAAAGGGAACGCAGTTTTCAGGTAACAAAGGGATGGAAGAAGGATCCTTGAGAGGAAACTGAGTCTAAGCATTCACTACCCAAGTATATAGAGCAACTGCCCAGATGACAGGGCAAGGACTTAAGATTATGAATTTAAAAGACAAACAAACTATGCTCTACTCTGAACTCCTACAAGGAATTTCACAGACCCTCACAGCTGCAAGTTGGTCACAGAAATACAACACAGTGGTTAAGAACAAGGGCTGCAGAGCCGGCTGCCAATCCAGCGACTCTGGCAAGGTAACTTCTCTGTACCTCGGCTCTCTCAATCTGTAAATTTGCACCAGCTGTGCCCTGTGGTTTTGTTTCAAGAGCTCCATGAAACAGTGCATGCTGGCTTCATTAGTCATCACCTGCAGCATAGCTCCGAAGTCTCAAGTCTGACTGCTATCAGTGTGCAAAATGAATCAGCTTGTGAAGCTGACAGAGAGAGGTGATGCCCAAGGCAAACAAGAGTATCCATGCCTTTCCTGTGCTAAGACCTCTCTTTCCAAGGGCTTTCCAAATGCTGAAGCCAAACCACTTACCTGTGGGCCAAAAGCAGCCTGCCCATGTGCAATCCCTGAATTCTCAACAAGGCTTCTCAGGGAACCGAGTTGAAAACCGAGGCCCCGAAGAGATGTGTGATCGGTGCCTGGCCCCACGAGAGGCCAAAAAGCCCCGTTCTCCCCGTGCCATTGCTGGCTCAGAAGGAAAAGAGAAATGAAACAAGAAGGGCCGGTAACATGTGGCCAAATAAAGGGAGACACCTGAGCCATACAGTCAAAGGCGGCTTCCAGGGAGGAAGAAATAAGGAAGCTGGTGAAGGAAGGACAGAAAAAGTGAAAGCGAACTGAAAGCAGCTTGAGGAAGAAGAGGAGGTGATGCCCTGAGAAGACCCCAAAGAGCCACATTAGGGACTTCCCTGGCGGTCCAGTGGGTAAGGCTTTGCACTTCCATGGCAGGGGGCATGGGTTCAATGCCTGGCCAGGGAGCTAAGATCCTGCAAGCCACATGGTGTGGCCAGGGGAAAAAAAAAAAAGCCACACCAAAGGAGAGGACAGTGTGGGCTGGCTGCACAGTGGAGGTGGAAAAAGAAGATGGGCAGGAAGCAAATCCACCACATAAAGACAGGAAAGGAAGATACTGAATGGGTCCTGAGGGCTTTCGTCTCATCAGTTACCCCTCAGACCTGAGAGCTTAAGACAGCATGAGCCTTTTCAGAGAAGGCACGGTGGCTTAGGGGTCAAGTAAGATGCCATGTGATCACAGAGGGAAGCAGGAGCAGAACTTTTTCTTTTTTTTTTAAAGTCCTATGGGTTTTAGGATTGCCAGATAAAATACAGTTTTATCCCTTATACAGTTAGGTTTGCATTTCAAATAAACAACAAATAACTTTTTAGTACACGTATGTTCCATACCACTCTGGGACATACATATACTAAAACACTATTCATTGTTTACCTGAAATTTAAATACAGCTCCTCATCCTGTGTTGCTTTTTGCTGAATTTGGCAACCCTATCTGGTTTCTGAGTCTCTCTCCATTAGACCAAGTTCTCTCCAAGAACCCTGGAGTGGAAAAACAGAAAGGAGTTAGAATAAAAGGAAAGAAGGGATGATTCACACAGATGGCCTCAGGGAGAATGCTCATCTACAGCACATCAAATGAAAGCCTAAGAACAAAAAAGGTGAGCAGTGGGACCCACGGGAATTTGAGAACAAGAGGAAAAATGCACCACACTCATGAGAGGCAGCACAGCCTGCCGGCTTCCACGTGTGAGCTGACAGGTGGATTCCAGGTGCCTTTTTACATCACCTGTCAGGTACCAAGGACCCAGAGCTGCAAGGCACAGGGCCCAGGAAGAATCAAACAAATCAGGGATTCAAGTTATCAGTGCTGCTCTCTCTCACCTGAAAGAGTTCCGTGGGCAGGCTGTCCAAGTAACCTGGGAGGGAGATAGGGAGAAACCAGAACAGCCTTGGCTAGAGCAGACAGATGACAGCGAAGGCGGGAAGGGCATTCCTGGGTCCCAGACGGCTTGCTTCAGCTTGCCTACTGACAATGCCATCTGAGTCCCTGAATTACACCGAATGTCTGTATCTGTTCCCCTCTCATCACACCAAATGCCTTCACACCAGGACAGTAAAACCCGAACAGGACCCTGGTGAAAAGCACGTTCCTTCAACCTTCACGAAGTCCCCGGGCTACCATTTCTACCTCCAGAGAGAGAGCCAGAGGCAAGAGACAGAAAACCCGTCCCTTGAGGAGTCCCCAGTGAACAAACTGCTGGCCTCCCACGACCCACCCCGGGACTCACAGGCCAGGCGGTCCTCCAGCACGTGGGCACCGCAAGCCTGCAAAGTTGGGCAGCTTCCAACGGTCCTGTTTTGGTTTCTGTTCTTCAGACCAGCCGCTAAGCAGGAGTGGCACTCATGCCTCAGCCATCAAAGTCCACCCTCCGGAACCCACACCCCCACAAAACAGAGTCGAAAGTCACACGACAGAAAAACAGGCTGATTGCCTGCTGCCCGCAGTGCTAAAGGCAGAAAACTGGGCAAAGGCACACGCTGGGTCTTTTTTCAGGAAATAATGGAAAGAGCCAGACAGCCGGCCTATAAGAAAAAAATGTATCTTTTAGGAAACGTGCTTGCCTCCTGCTGTCCTGTTACTTTTACGCGGCCACACAGGCTGGTTTTATCCTGACTCACCAAATCCGAGGAGATCGGCTGAGTTCCCAGGCATCCCCAAGTGCCAGGAAAACACAGGCTCTGAGAAGCCAGACTTCAGGGCTCCCCAGCCTGAGGTCTCGGGAGAGCTTGGTGCTTGCCACCTCAAACTGCCGCCTCTCAGATTTTCAGATGTTGTTTTGCACCATCATATTATATATAAGATTATCAAGAACAGTTTTGATTTTGAAACACATTTGGGAGAATAAGAGAAAGTGGTGGTGGGGGGGGGTTAACTAATCATCTTTAATACTGTTTTCTACAAGAATAATAATTCACAAATTACCAAAACACTTTGATGTGCACCGTTTCACCAGATCCTCATAACGACAGTGGGTGGAAGCAAGACGGGTGTTAACCCTAAAGACTATGGTTTTACCAGTAAACCCACCGAGGCTCAAAGGCTCTAAGAGCAGCATAACATAACTGACAGGGTCGCTAGAACCTTAACTAACTGGAAGCCGTATTCTGTAGGGCCTGTGTCCCCTCCCAATGCCCAGTGATCAACACCAGGGAAGCAGGTGGGGCCCCCCAGGGGGCAGAGCTAAACTGAAAGCAGTTCCATAGATACACAGTGGAACACGACACAGCGACAGCAAAGAACCACGGCTACAGGTAACACGGATACTGGCTAACATGGGTCAGTGTGGCGACCAGGATAAGAAATCAAAGAACCTGGAATTCCCTGGTGGCCCAGTGGTAAAGAATCCATCCTGCAATGCAGGGGATGCGGGTTTGATCCCTGGTTGGGGAACTAAGATCCCACATGCCGAGAGGCAACTAAGCCCGAGTGCCACAACCAGAGAGCCTGCATGCCCCAAACCACAGACCCCAGGGGCCCTGGAGCCCAGCACCACAGCTAGAGAGAAGCCCATGTGCTGCAGCTAAGACCCGATACAGCCAAAAATAAATAAATTATGTTAAATTAATATTTTTTAAAAAAGAAATCAAAGAATCTACACACATGCAAAATACATTCTGTATAAAGCCACTTACAATATGAAGTTCAAAAATAAGCAAAATTAATCTACAGGGATATAAGTCAGAACAAGGTTACTTTGCGGGGGGGGTAATGAGTAGAACAGCACAAGGGAACTTCGGGGGGTGCTTCAAGCACGCATCTTGAGCGGGGTAATGATTTACACTGGTAAATTCATGTGTCAATTCACTGAGCACCTTTCCATCAATTTGTACATTCAAAGCTTGGGTACTTTCCGTGTGTTATACTCCATGAGAGAGTTTATAAAGAGTAAACCTGGGCATACCCCCCCCAAAATAAATTCCACAAACATTACTGAGCAGCTGCTGTGCTACGGCTGTGGGAAAATGCAAACAATACTTGAAATGGGAGGGTTTTATGTGCCGACTAAGGTACCGTCACACTGCCCGGTTCAAATCCTGCAACACGGAGACAGCAACGGGGTTGCTGTGAGAGCGAAGTGAGTCCCTGAACGTAAGGTGCTCAGAACTGCACAGGGCACAGAGTGAGGCCATCATACGTACCTGCTATTATCATGGAATAAGACAGATCATCTTACAGATGACAAGTGACAAAGTACCTGTCTCCCAATAGTTCAGAAGGAAAACATAAGTGTCTGCGCTAAGCAGCCAGAGCAGATTATGAAAATGTAGAAACGCTCCTACCGTGCCCCCCTCCCTGCCGGCTTCTGTCAGCCCCTGGACAGGACGCAGAAACAGAGCCCACCTGGGCCCTGCTCTGCTCCCCAGTCTCCCTTCTTTCCCCACATTCGTGGGATACCTCCTCCTGCCACCACCCCCGCCCCCATGTACTTCAACTTATCCTTCAGGTTTTAGCTTCAGCATCACCTCCCGAGAGAAAGAGAGCCCTCCTTGACTGGGTCCCCACTCCCGGTCTAAGTCAGGGGCCCTCCACCAACTCGCAGAGTGCCATCTCCTCCCAGCTGCTATCCGTAGCACACTGCCTGGCATCCAGCAGGCGATCGATACGGTGGCTGAAAAAAAAACCCACTCCTATCGTGCTAGTCAGACTGTTTTTAAGCAGAGGTTATAACATAAGTACAAAGAGACTGGTTTCAGCCTGGGATGGGGGGGCGGGGGGAGAGAGGAGGGCCGGATGGCTGAGTTACCAGCAGAGGTGGCACCTAACCTGCTGGGGTACATTAGACAGGGTAAGGGGTGGGACAGACCAAGGCCCAGCACTGGAGCCAGAGAGGGGCTCGCAGACCACCCCCCATGCACGGAAGGCACCCTCTTTACGGTTGTTTTTTTTTTTCCAAAGCAGCAAGTTTGCTACCCTGGAAACACTCCCTGAGGCCTGGGCTGGCATCCTGGGAATTTGCTGCGGTCATGGAGCAGCGCTGACTACTCTAAATGAAGGAACACAACAGTGTGGGGACAACTAAGAGGAAACCGCCCCCAACAGGATAAAGATAAAAGTGTTCATAAATTAATTTATGGGTAGCCTTGTGCTTAAACTCTGAGGCCAGACCAGGAGTTCAAATTCCAGCCCCCCCCCACAGCCCCCCCCACCCCACAGCCAAGGGTCCTCAGGCAAGTTACAAAAGCTCTCTGAGCCTAAATTTGCAAATGTGTAGGCTACACATCAGCGGTGCGGATTAAATCAGAGGATATATGCAACCCCCTGCCAATAGTACCATAGTAAGCACTGGCTAAACAGTAGCTGTTGTCACAGCAACACAAAATGACTTGCAAGGAGAGCAATGCTGGTAAGGCAGAATATCAAGCTTTTTGTTTTCTCTTTTTCAGACTTTCTTAAGTTATGGTTTATTCGAAATGCTATCAAGGAAATTAAACATAAGACATTTCATTAAAAAAAAAGGGGGGGGGTCTTCCTAGGTGGCGCAGTGGTCAAGAATCCACCTGCCAATGCAGGGGACATGGGTTTGATCCCTGCTCCAGGAAGCTCCCACATGCCACAGAGCAACTAAGCCCGTGAGCCACAACTATTGAGCCCACGTGCCCCAACTACTGAAGCCCACGCGCCCAGAGCCCATGCTCCGCAACAAGAGAAGCCACAGTAATGAGGAGCCCGCACATCACAACGAAACTCTGCAACTAGGGAAAGCCCATGTGCAGCAACAAAGACGCAACACAGCCAATAAATAAATAAATAAATAAATAAATAAATAAATAAATAAATAAATTTTATTTAAAAAAAGGCAACTATCATCTATGAGGTGCTAGGGCCAAGTCCTTTCTCTTTCCCAGAGGACAAGCTTTCACAAGTCCCTCCCCAGGTTCTCCACATCTGGCTGCTCACTCGAAAGGCAAATTCGGACCAGCAGTGTGGAGCCCAGAGCTGGGGTGCTACACGTTTGCTGAATGACAGAGAACCAGATAGCCAACAGGCAATAAAATTGAATTCGGAGCAAGATATCAACAGCACTTAATTAAAATGCTTTAGGTCCTAATTCACAACTTCAACACCAAGAAAAAAAAAAGCAGCTAGCTGCTTTTGTAGACCAGACTAAATTTTTCCTTCAAAAAAATAAATTTTAAAGTCACTAGAAATAGAGGTTACCAGGGGCTGGAGGTAGGGGGAAATGGAGAGTTACTGTTTAATGGAGACAGTTTCTGCTTGGGATGATGAAAAAGTTCTGGAAATGGACAGTGGTAATGGTTACACAACACTGTGAATGTAACTAACGTCACTGAATTGTATATCTAAAAATGCTTAAAAGGGTAACTTTTATGTCATGTATATATTACCACCAAAATAAAGAATTACCAAAAAAAAAAGTCACTGGCCTGGGTACCTAAGGTATTTCTCAGTAATAAGCTACACGCACTCAAGTTTCAAAATGATGTGAGATAGGGACCTCCCTGGTGGTCCAGTGCTTAAGACTCCGTGCTCCCAGTGCAGGGAATGTGGGTGTGATCCCTGGTCAGGGAACTAAGATCCTGCATGCGGTGTGGAGCAGCCAAAAAGTAAACAAATGAAATAAAGTAAAATTTTAAAAAATTAAAAAATTAAAAAAAAATGAAACAGTTAATACACTTTTCAAAAGACATGGCACTTTAGCAGGTAGTGATCTGGACCTAAAGAAGTCCAAACCTCCCCTTTACAGCACATACGCTTAAAACTGTACTGTCTGGTTAACAAAGACAAAAAATCATCTAGCCAATTTTTTTTCTCAAATTTTTCTGTTTCTATAATCAGGAGCTACTAAACGAAGCAGAGACACAATGTTTTGACTCAGTAAATGTCTTTGTTTAGATAAATTAAGGCCTGCCTAGTGAAGAACCAAAAAAAAAGCCCAAACAAAAAAATCTCAATAGAATAAAAGTTATTATGAGTTGGTACATTAGGATAATTGAAAAAAAAAAAAAACCCACTGCTTACATGCAAATAGTTTCATAAGTTGAGAGGCTCTTCCTATAATTAAACACCAAATAATTTTTCTCTCAAGACTATTTTAGCCCTTCTAATTCAGTCTCAAAAACTTTGCACAAGACTGTTCCCTAAGGAAAGAAACATATGAAGGGTTTAATGCAGGTACTAGATTTCTAAGAACTTTCCTTAGCTCACCCACACTCCATGTTGTTTGCATTCTTTCACTTTCCTCTTTCCTTCTATGGAAAACTTTTTTGAATTATGATCTACGTCTGTCTGGCTGAACATCCCAACTCTGCTTCTCAGTACCAAATGGCCTCATTTGATCCCAAGTGCCCTGAGATGCCCTGGAGGGTATTAACAAGCTCACTCAGGACACACACCTGGCACCCAAGGAGGCTGGTTTGATCTGCAACAGATGGGTGGAAGATTATCCTGGCAATCAACACTGATTTTTTAAAAAAACTGGAGTTTGAAATTGCCCATAAACTAGTATCTCTAATTAACTTGAACCTAATAAGTCTTTGCTTTCACAGTTTCTGATTAGAAGACTTAAGAAATTTGGTCCATCCAACAGTTTCCATGTAAGGAAAGTGGGTGGGCCCCAGAGTGTAACAGGAGTAACAGGAATAGATGAAAAAACCACCTAGATAATGTCCACCTACAGGCAGATGTAAATTATGAAATTAAAAACATCAATGACATTTCTTTTCAATCATCACCACATAAAAAGAAAATTAAAAACAAACAGAAAGTCTTTCGGTGCCACCTGGACAGACAAATTGAGCAACAGTTCTGCCCATCTCTGCCTTACAAAATACACTCCAAGCTAATTAAACTGTGAGTGAATGACACATTGTTTCGCTTAAAGGCATTCACAGAGATAGACTGAACTTCATTTTGGAAGGTGGAAGGTAAGCCAGCCCTCCCTGGAACCCTGGCAGTAGTCTGCCTGAACTGCCTTTCTCACTTCCACTTGTATGTTGGTTATTTCTGCACTTCATGACTCTCTGGGCTGCAAAACACTGGAGGGGGAAGGACCGGTCCCCCTGCTCTGAATTCCCTACAGCACCCAGCCAGGGCCAAACGGAATGCAAGTCAAGTGCAATCCTGCTGGAGAAGCCCTTACCTTCTTTCTGGGTATTTCGCAGTATTTGGCACACAGTAGGCAGTTCCCAAGTACTTGTAGGTTGAATCCTGCCTATTTCAGGCTGTATTTACCACACACCCTTCTGTGCCTCGCTGAAGAGGTGAACATTTCTCAGCATTAAGCAAGTGAGTATTAAAGTGAATTTTAATCACTAAACAGCACCCATGCATCAGATCTAGGGACAAATAATAAGTAAGGGGGTGAGTTCATCCTAAATAACCATCAAACTATTAACCCTTTGTTTAGTACTCTCCCTAAAAAACAATGCCTACACAGAGTGACATTTGCAATTTACTGGTAGGAGCACTGGGATAAAATTCACAGCTGTGGGCTTGACAAGCATAAAAGATAAGAAAATCTGACAGCTTTGGGGAAGTAAAGTAGGAAGAGTCTGCAAGTTTATACCACTCCAAGATCCTGACGATCAGAAATATTTTTCAGAGCATTCGTTCCCCTGTCAGGAAAATTTCAACCACTAAGAAGGAACACCCTGAACCTGTGAACATTTACTTTGCCACCTTTGACGATCATTCAATCCATCTAAAAGCAACTGCACGGTGACTGAAAACAAAAAGCAACACCTACCCACTGAGGGAACAAGGAAGGTGACTGTTAACTCCTCTCTCAACCTGGCTGTAAGTCTAAAAGCTCAGCTTAGCATTTCTAGGTGTAAACGCTGCAAGGCGTGATTTGAGGAAAAGGAAAAAAAAAGAAAAAATGCAAGTAAACACTGTGTGGCACTCTGTCAAGCCCCCAAACTCCATTCTGCAAGCCACATGTGGAAATCCACGAGGATTCAGCAAGTCTCCCCATTCTGTTTGCACCAACTTCCCCAATTGGAGCTTCAGGTGCCTGGTACTTGCACTGATGTCTCCCCCCATGATGGCCCACGGCTGTTTCCCAGAAGCAGCTGTGGGGCATTTCAACAGTAAATAAGGTTATAAGAAACGCCTGGAGTGGCCTGTCACCATCACCAAAATCTGAACACTTTCAACAGAGCCACTTTTTCCCCTACGCCATGCTCAAAAACCCTTGGAAAGGTGAACCCAAAGACACTTTGTCCCCTTTTAGAGGTGAAATGTATCATGAATGCCTAAGTATATGCTACAAGGTAGCTTACAACATCACCCATAGTTGGAAGGCAAAGGCTTGGGACACACACTGATTACCGTGGTTCCCCAAAGTATACAGTGTATCCATTCATCCATCCAAGAATGGTGAAGATGGTGTTTGCTGTTGTGGTGAAGATGGTGTTTGCTCTTGTTCCAGACACATGTAGGAGAGCTGCTCTATGAACACAAGCTCAGGAGACAATCTCAGACCCCTTTCCCAGTGAAAAAACAAAAACATCTCATCATCCAACGCCTCTGCAGTCAACCCAATGTACCCTTAATGTCCAGTGCATGCCAGGCACTGAGGAATGGAGGTGAACAAGGCAAACTCTGCCCCCAAAGGGAGACCTACGTGAGGGTGGCCTGGAGAGGGGGCGGTCTCATGAATGAGCACCTAACCCAGCGTGTGGCTGGCAAAGAGGCAGCGCTAGTGCACACTGGGGCCAGGAAGTACAGTCTACCTGGATTTATGAGGTGAAGGAGTAGCAAAGGACATTTAAGGGCAGACAGTACATCTTAGAGAAGCCAGAGAAATCTATCGGGAGTCTAGGAACCAGCAGTTTAGCAGAGTAAGAGCTTCGAGAATGTGAGGGGTGTGTCTGTGAAGCAAGCCAGATCACACACAGCCTGGTAAACCACAGCAACTTTACCTGGATCCAGAGGGCAGTGGAAGCCGTTGAAGGTTTGCGAGCAAGCAACAGCCACTTCGGATTTCTGCTTTAGACCAGTGTCTCTGGTCTTGAACGAGTCACCACAAACTAGATACTGGTGATTCTCTGAACTATTCCCCATCCTCAGCAAAATAAATAAAAGCACTAGAAAAGACTGTCACAACCTCCTCTACAGTTTTGTGGGGCTTTTTGAAAAATCTAATACAAAGAGATCATATGAAATACACAGAAGAAATCTAAGAATAGCCTCTTTAAGAAGACTGGACTTGTGTGTAATTAGACCTAACTGTGAGGTCATACTTTTCTGGAAGTTGTGTCTAAAGTTGGATGTTTCCATAAGGATCTAAGAAAAAAAAATTTTAGGCAGGGAAAAAAGACACACAACACCTTTTTATAAGGGCAATGTTGATCTGATAGCTTCATAGAGTGCCAAAACAAAGTCTTAAAAAATGGAAAATAGTGTATTAGGCTTCCAGAGTAAATAATACCAAATCCACAATATTAACTCTACGGTGGCTTTTATTGGTTAATGAAATCATTACACTGTTGATATTTAAAATAGCCAGGTTTTCCAATCATGCCATACCAACGTTTTTCTACTATACCTTCAAAATGCCTTTGTATTCCTCTATTTCCCTAAACTTCTATAATGAAAGATTGATTTTATAGATAGGAAAAGACACAAATTCTAGTGATTTATCATAGGCCTTTATTTTCAAACCAAGCACACACGGCGAAGGTCTGAACTGGTATAGAAAATACACTTTAAAAAAATAGGAAACTAGCCACGCCAAGTATGAGACCCTGCTTATACCCTTGAGAAACTAGTCCATAACTTAGAAGTCATTCAATTACTGCCCACAGTTGCATTTCCTCATCTTCGCAGAGACCAAGACCCCTGGACAACTCTCACTACATTGAGTCAGATAATCTCTGATTACATTTTAATCAACAGAAATGCCAGACAGATCTAGCCTAACATCTAAAAGCTACTCAACAGTGTGACTGAGCATTTGTTTTTTGTTTATTTTCTCCACTCCCAAGAAGAAATTATGATTGATAATAAGCAGTCTGGTTCCACTGCTGATTTACTGGGAAAAATCAGATAATCACTCAAAACATTCCATTCCACCTCTAATCCAAAGAAAACAAACCAGGGGCAAGCTGTAACAGCGGCCACTTGTAGACATGGATGAAGGGCCTCATACAGTTGATTCTTCCCCACAGAAGATGTCTACCTCTATCATACAGATGCAGAAAACAGAGACCCATGAAACCAGGCCTTTATTAAATGGGTGGCTTGACCAGAATAAACACCTCCATACCAAGAGACAAAAATGACCACTGGTTAAGAACTGCTATTGGCCTTTGGACTTAGCTTAAAAAAGCCGGCACGAGAATAAGATATCACTACACGCCTACTAGAATGGACAAAATCCAAAAGCGACAACACCAGTTGCTGGCAAGGACGTGGAGCAACAGGAACTCTCATTCATTGCTGGTGGGCGTGCAAAATGCTACAGCCCTGTCAAAAAGACAGTTTGGCAGTTTCTTAAAATTAAAATACTCTCACCACACCATCCAGTAATTGCACTCCTTAGTATTTACCCAAATGAGCTGAAAACTTCTGTCCACCCAAAAATTTGCCTGCAGATGTTTACTGCAGCTTTATTAATAATTGCCAAAACTTGGAAGCAACCAAGTTGCTTCGACAGGTAAATGGATAAGCAAGCAGGCAAACAATGGAATATTATTCAACGCTAAAAAGAAATGAGCTATCAAGCCATGACAAAACATGGGGGAAACTTAAATGCATATTACTAACTGAAAGAAGTCAATCTGAAAAGGCTACAGTCTGTACGATTCCAACTACATGACTTTCTGGAAAAGACAAAACTATGGAGACAGTAAAAAGATCAGTGGCGGCCAGGGGTTAGGGAGGGATGAAAAAGCAGAGCACAGGGGATTTTTAGGGCACTGCATCTGCTCTATATACTATCACCGCATTACGTGTTATTGTACACTTGCCCAACCTCACAGGATGTACAACACCAAGAGCGAACCCTAATGTAAACTATAGACTTTGGGTGATTATGATGTTTCAGTGTTGGTTCATTGCAACAAATGTACCACTCAGGTGGGGGATGTTGATAATGGAGGAGGGGAGGAAGGGCAGGGAATATCTGGGAAATCTCTGTACCTTATGTTGCTGCAAACCTAAAACTACTCCAAAAAATAGTTAAAAAAAAAAAACCATGCCGCTCTCTTCCCAGGGTGTGGCTGATAAGCAAGGTACCTTCCTGAACACGATCAAGGAAAAGGAAAGACATCCATAGTCACCTTTTGTGCTCAAAAACATGAAAGTTAATATCATAATTAAAGGATCTAGTAAGAGCCATGAAGGCAAGCAGTAATAGGATTCTGGTCCCATATTCTCTTCAAATAAATGAGTGAAAAACCTAGCAAAGTCTTCACTTACTTGAATATCTAGACCTTGTCAAAAACTTGCTAGGCAGCTACCAACAAGGGCTATGTTTCAGTTAAGAGTTGGCGGCTGTGCAGCTTAACCCCAACACAGACTATGACACAGTGTTGTTCAATGGAATCCTTACATCCACACATTTCTCCTCCCAAATTACGTACTCTAGAGGTCAAACCCACCCAACACAGTCTGGGTCCTAGGTCAGTCCTAACAAAACTCTCAAAAGCTTAAAGGAATCTCTCCTCTGCATTTGCCTTAGTAACACCTGCCAAGTACTCGGGAACTCAGTAAACCGCAAGCACTTTTATTTGCTTCCCTGAATATATTAATCAGAGATTTAAAATGGAGAGGCTTTTGGTACGTATAGGCTGTCACCTAAAACAATTTTAAGATTTGACTCAGTGAGGCCCCAGAACACTTCACAAAGCATATCTGGTGAGATGTCAGTTTTAGTTGAGGGGTGTGCTAAGGAAGCCACCACCTCACACACTTCACGCCAAGTGTTCGGAGGCCTCTGATCTTACACACCAGGAATGAACATGTTTGTGTACAATTTGCAGACCTACTTTTAATATGATCAAGTGTCAAACAGATAACCCTTTCATAGTCTCTCCACCCCCCACCCCATCCTCCCTCCCAGACAAAAACAGCCCGAATTGCTCACAGTAGGCAAGAAGCCAGAGATTCTGCTTCATATAAGTTTTATGGCTTTCGGTGGTTCACATTCTCCAAGAGACCAGACTAATCCTATTTACTAGCTCCCATCTTAACTAAACTGCTTCCACCAACCTCCCCCTCTTCTCAAACCCCCACTCACCAAAGACATCTCTCTCAGCCAAGACAGCTACTCAAGAGGCTTCGAAGTGGCTGCCTCTGCAAATTCCTCCCCCTTCCTACCAAAAGGGCACTTCAAGAACTTTACAGTCTGGAGACACGTGAATATTGCTCCAATGCCATTCACCAGGGCTGGATTTGAGCACGCAGTGTCTTTCAACAATCAATTTCCATTAGGCTGCCCATCACACTGAAACTTTGGTGAAAATCTGCTTCCTAAGCAAAGTCAGAATGCCATCCAGTTCCCAAGGGCGGGCCAGCGCTGGGGGGAGCCTACACAGACACACTCCCTCCTCCACTGAAGACTTTTTCCTGGCACAGGGGCATCCTAAACTTGCCCTATCTCCTTTCCAGAGTTGTGATCTTTGATCCATCCCCAAATTCATGCCTTTTTCTCCATCTGAAGGTTCAGTCTAATCAGCTATTGTGCAGCAGCTATGGCAATTTATCCCCTTGATTTCTTGACATTTTCTTCTCTCCTCCTGGCTGGGAATCTGTTTTGATCTCAATAGGGTTTTCTGTATGGGGATTCTGCATGCTAATGATGTGGCTAGCTGGCAGGGATGGTAGGTGAGGGCACACTGTGTACTTTTTCCAGGTACGTTTCGCCTCATCACAGCTAAGAGTGGCCTTTCTAATGGCCTGCTACACTAGAAAGGAGACCTGCACACCCAATCCTATCCTCTTCGGGGGAGCCTCCGGGGGCCAGGTGGAAACAGAACAGACAGCGCGTTCTCCCGTCAACTATCCGGACTCCGTAGCAAAATATCCCTAGACACCCCACCACCAATGAAGCAAACACTCGTACATCTTGCTCAGCGAAGGACTCTGTCGATCCCCTTCACCCTGGTTTCAGCCGGTCCAGGCTTCATACCCTTCACTCTGTCCAGGCCCGTGTAAGATGCTGCATTCTCCCGGATGTATACCGCCGCCGCCGCCACCACACCCCCGCCGCCACCCCCCACCCAAGAAAAGGACTTCCAACCGAGGTGGGAGCATCAGCTCCGGTACCCGCCCTTCCCTCTCGATCCAGGCCAGAAAAACTCCACTTCCCGGATTCCCGGCCACTCTCTCCCGCCCCCTCCCCGGGCGATCCAGCTAGTGCCGTCCTGATGCCAGCGAAGTGCCCAGCCCAGCTGCGCACCCCCCGCACCCCAAGCCAGGCCCCCGAAATAGGCCCCGGCTTCCTCCCTCTCCCTCAGCCTAGGGCTCCCAGATTCTGGACGCACCCCTCAAGCAAACTAGGACTGAAAAAAGTCCCCCCCCCCCCCGCCTCCAGCCACGCCGCCAGCCTCCAGCTCCGCCCGGCAGGGGCCTCCTCCCCCGAGGCGACAAGAGAAAGAGGATGGTGGTCCCAGCAGACTCCTCCCGCACCCCGCGAGGGGCCTGGACGCCGGGGAGGGCAGACCCGCGCGGCCCCGAAGGGACACCTCCCTCTCCCCCACCCTCCGGGGCCAGCGGGTCTCGGCAGGGAGCGTGCCCGCTGCGGGTCCTCGGGAAGCCCGCGGGCTGCCCGGGCCGGGGTGCAGCGTCTCCCGGGGGCGGGCGGAGGTCGGCGCTGCGGCGCGCCCCTCCGGGGGACACTCACGATGGTCACGCTGGCTTTGCGCAGGTCGCGGTTCTCCTCCTGCAGCGCCTTGCACTTGAGTTTGTAGGTCTCCAGCTCGATCTTGAGCACCTTGTTCTCCTGCTGCAGCGAGGCCAGGCGGTTAGTGAGCTCCTCCAGGCGGAACGGCGAGATGACAATGCCCCCCGACTTCCCACCGCCGCCGCCGCCACCGCCGCCGCCGCCGCCGCCACCGCCGCCGCCCGAGGTCGACGAGCAAGACGACTGCATGGCGGCCGAGCCGCCGCTGTTGCCCCCCGCCCCGTCCGTGTCGCTCTCGCTGGCGCTGTCCGCCATGGCCGCGGCGGGCTGGGGAGACGACGAGGAGGAGGAGCAGGAGAGGCGGCGGCGGCGGCGAAGGCTGGGCTGCGAATGAGTGGGCGCCGGCCGAGCACAGGGGAGAGCGCCGAGCTGGGCGCCTGGCACCAGGGCGCAGACTCGGAGCGGCGGCGAGAGAAAGAGAGGGAGCTTCCCGCTGCCAAGGGACCTCCTCTGCCAGAGAACAGAGACCCCGCCCGGGCTCGGGTAGTATTGCACCGGGGCTCGCTCCAGCTGGGCCTGGCGCGCTCGCTAGGCCGCCCCGCACAGCCAGCCGACAGCTCCGAGGCCCGCCCGCCGCTGCCGCCGCCGCCGCCGCCGCCGCCCTCCTCCTGGCGTCCGCCCGCGGGGCCCGGCCGGGGCGGGAAGGCCAGGCCAGCCTCCGCGCCAGCCGCTCGCCGGCCACACGTGTGCCGAGGGAGGGCCTCCCAGCCCCCTGACCTAAGCCCGCGGCCGCCCAGCCTCTTCCGGGCTGGCGCCCGCTCCCGGGACAAGGAAAGCTAACGCCCCGCTGGCCTCGCAGGTGCTGTGGACACGTGGAAAGGTCAGCCCCGCTCAGGCATCCAGCCCCGAACGAGCGCGCGGCCCCATCTTCCTCCGACAGTGCGTGCTCATGTCTCCCTCTGTCTGCTTCAGACATACACGCAGCCCTTTTAGTTTGGTCTCCGTGAGCTTGCCTGGGGAGCTTTGGATAGCGCTTTACAGAACAGAAAGTTCCCCTGCAAGGAGCCGAGGAGGGCGACGCGACAGCAGCCGCAGGTTAACCTCGTTAAGAAAAATTTGCAGAAGAGACACACGGCCCTCTTTACTCCTCTCCCGAATAACCTCATAAAGCACACTGCGCTCAATTGTTTAAACAAGGTGCAACTTTTTTTCTCTCTCTCTCGGCATCTTGCAGGCAATGCCAGGACCCGTCGCGCAACAGGATTAAGACAAGTAACATTTATCTAATCCAAAAAGAAAAAAAAAGAGAAACACTTTTTGCGGATTAAAACCTCTTAAACGCCAATTTTGCAAAGTAACTGCAGACAGAGCATTCTGCTATACGAATAGTGATGATTAAGTGGGAATACAACATAACCATCATTCGTCTTTCTGATCATCTTGCCCACTCCTAGGAAAGTTTAGTAGGTCAAAAATAAAACAGAGTAATTATGCTACTGTGGTCTAATTCAGGGTTCTAGTTTTGAAAAGCATAAGAAATTCGAAATCAAAACTTGTATTTCCCCTCTCCCCTACTAAACAAAGGCTTACAGGAAATTGGCCCAGCAGGTGAGATAATGCTAAACACTTTACACTGTTGACACAAAACAGCTTTCACTTATGTATAAAAATCAGAAAATGAAACTGACCAGACTAGTTTTATTATCCCATGGAAAAACAAACACATGGAAACAAAAGATAGGGGGAAAAAAAGTGTAAAAGTTTTTCTATTGCTTTGAACTTTGGGGAAAGTTTATGATGTTAGGAAGGATAAAGAAGTGGCTTGGAGGATTTTTGTTGCAACTCCTCCATAATCTTTAAACCTAAATTTGACCTAATGATTACAATGTTATTCAATGGCTATTGAAAACTGATACCCGGCAATAAACTGAAACCTCCAAGTGTTGCAAATGACATCATCTTTTACCAAGATGGCTGCTTCTAGCAGACAACTCCAAAATGCTAACTGCAATTAAATTAAATTAAATCCCAAATTTCTAATTAGTTTTTTGTTTAGTACTAGAGGACTTCTGAACTTAGTCACTGTTGGTGTAGCAGGAACAACAACAAGAACAAGTTGGCTTTGCTCTTCAGAAACATATAGCCGATGTAAATAATTCTGTTAGAAGTGATCCAGTTTAATTTTCACTGAAATGTTACTCCTCTCCCTGACTTTTCCTTTTGGGGATCTGCTACATGAGAAGAGCAGCTTGTTAAATTGGAAACGGCTTCTGGAAAACTCACTTGCTGGGTAAAATGGAGGAGTAAAGTTTGCAGGGAGCAGTGCCACAAGCGGAAACTCAGACTTAACAGCATTCTTTCCACTTTATCCAGCACCGTGATAGACTCTTAAGAGCCAGTCTGGCTTCCATACGTCACAAGTTTCCATTGTTCCCTATCCCATAGTATCTTAAATCTTCCACTTTTAGAGCTTACTTAGAAACATTCCTTCCAGGCAAAGCAGGGGACAAGTTGGCTCTCTCTTAGCTTTATCACCAACTGCCTCAGAAAGAGGGCTTATTGCTACAAGTCAGCAGAGGGGTGGGGTTTAAAGTGCCTGACTTTCTTAAAGGGCCCACGGTTGTGGTAACAAAATGGACTGGTCTTGAATAGGATTTGGAGGAAAACTGCATTTTGACATGGTACTCACAGGCAGTAACTGTGTTTAGAAGACTTTAGGGAGAAAGCCATCTTCTAAAGCTTCCTGCTGATACAGATGGGAATAAACTGGAGAATATTTTTTCACTGTGGTTTTTATTGTTATTGCAAAGCAGAAGCGTGTCTAATTTTCTACTTCTTGTAAAAGTGGTTCCCCTTATAAACAGACCATTTATCACAATATTGGTTCAGTAATAGCATTACAATGAAAACGCTAGTTACAAAACCAGTAATATCATTATAAAACTTCTTCTCAGCTTTCCTGGGGGAAATGATTCAGAAGAATAAATGGTAGTACGTGTTGCCTGGAGGAAGAAGGGACAAATTTGGAACATCACTTCCATTGGAGAATTAACAAAATTTACCTTTGTCCTAAATTCAAGCTGCAAAAATATAACAACAATGAAAAAGGATACCTATAGTCTAATTGCAAAGCGCAACATCAAAATCTTTTTGTCTAATGCCATTTGTGCAACTGACTTACTCTATGGCCTTGGAACTTTCAATAATAAAGTTAAAATAAGGGCATAAATCATAGGTGGTTTTGTTTATTTTTTTAAAGATTTATTTATTATTATTTTTTATTTATTTTTGGCTGCATTGGGTCTTGGTTGCTGCTCGTGGGCTCTCCCTGGTTGTGGTAAGCAGGAGCTACTCTTCGTCTTGGTGCGCGGGCTTTCAGTGTGGTGACTTCTCTTGTCGTGGAGCATGGGCTCTAGGCATGCAGGCTTCAGTGGTGTGGCACGTGAGCTCAGTAGTTGTGACTCATGGGCTCTAGAGCGCAGGCTCAGTAGTTGTGGCACACAGGCTCAGTTGCTTCACAGCATGTGGGATCTTCCCGGACCAGGGCTGGAAGCTGTGTCCCCTGCATTGGCAGGCGGATTCTTAACCGCTGCACCACCAGGGAAGTCCCTGTTTAATTTTTTTTTCCCTGTTTAATTTTTAATGGCTATAAATAAGTTTCTTTACATATCTAATTGTATTAGTGTCAGATACAAGTGATTTCCTTCACACTCTGAATGCATTCGGTTACAGAACCCACCATTACAGTTTTAAAAAGAATTGGAGGGAGCCAGGTATGAGCTGGCCACCACAGAGTGTCAGAATTTGGATAGAATCATAGAATGTGCCACTGGGGTGCTGTCATTTCTTGAAAGGTAATCGATAGTGTTTATTTAAATACATCTTGATTTAGAGGCTAAATCTAGTCCCTAGGTCTGGTACAGAGTTTCTCACCCTTGGCACTATTGACACTTGGATCTGAAAAATTATTTTTTTTTTAATTGAAGTACAGTTGATTTACAATGTCATGTTAGTTTCAGGTGTACAGCACAGTGATTCAGTTACATATATACATATATATATATGTTGGTAATCTATTTTACCTTGTTGGTCATCTATTTTACATATAGTAGTATATATGTTAATCCCATTCTCCTAATTTCTCCCTCCCCCCCTTCCCCTTTGGTAACCATAAATTTGTTTTCTATGCCTGTGGGTCTATTTCTGTTTTGTAAATAAGTTCATTTGTATCTTTTGTTGTTGTTGTTAGATTCCACATATAAGCGTTATCATGTGATATTTGTCTTTCTCTCTCTGGGTTACTTCACTTAGTATGATAATCGCTAGGCCCATTGGATAATTCTTCATTGGGGGCATAGGGAGAAGAGCTGTCCTGTGCATTGTAAGATGTTTAGCAGTATTCCCAGCCACTACGCGCTAGATATCAATAGCATGCCAACCTGGTGTCTCCTGAGATAACAAAATGTCCCCTGAGGGGCAAAATTGCCCACGGTTGAGAACCACTGATCTAGTAGAACAATTACTTTCACAGGACAAAAGCAAGCCCACTTTGGAGGGGCTCTTCAGGGGAACATATTGATAACATATCGCTGAGCCACTAAGAGAGGCTCCCTCTCATTTCAAACTCCGTGTCTGAAAATTCCCCAGCTGTCTAGTGGTTAGGACTCCACGATCTCACTGCCGAGGGCCCTGGGTTCAATCTCTGGTCCGGGAACTAAGATCCCACAAGCAGCATGGCACAGCAAAGAAAAGGAAAAAAAAAAAAAAATTCCCAGTGTCACCTAGCCAGGAGATCAGGAGATCCTGGACCCAAAGAGCCACATCCACACTTCACACTTCTTACTGTTGTCGTCAACCGCCCATTTCCTGGACATCCCTTTTCAATATTTCACACTTATTAACATTTAACTAGCGTTGCGTATGTAGTATCCCACCCAGGCAAGAGATCAAGGCTACGAGATTAATTACACATCTCATCTCTATCCTCCTGTTTGTGTTTACTCAATTATTTGTTCACAGGGATCAAAACTATTTCTGCCAACAGCAGTCTAAAGAAATAAGTCATCAGTAAATCAAGTGAGAATCAAGAATTTCAGCACAAAATGAAATACATGACTTCTATGTCTGAAGATTTGGCAGTCTATGAAACCTAAAACATGTCTTGACACAGATCATACAGAATTGCTGAGCAGGAAATGCTTTTTAAATCCTACTAAATACACAACAGAGCTTGAAAGAAAGAAAGGGAAATCCCAGACTTCAAAAGCAAAGAGGAAAACTGGAAACAACCCAAATGTCCATCCTGTTATATTCATGTAATGAAATAATATTTTTTAAAAAATGAGAATAAGCAAACTACAACTACAGGAAACAATATGAGTGATCCTCAGAAACACAGTGATAAGCAAAGTAAGCCAGACTCTAAAGAATATATGCTGTATGATTGCATTTATATAAAGTTCAAAAGTAGGCCAAATTAACCTATGATTTGAGAAGTCAGAATAATGATTCTCCTTGGGAGGAAATAGTGTTTGGAAAGAATATTAGGAGGTTCCTAGTGATGTTCTTTTTCTTTATCTGGGTACATGTTACCTAGGTATGTTCACTTGTGAAAAAATATTGGGCTATATATTTATAATCTGTGTGCTTTTCTATATGTATGTTATACTTCATTAAAATATGTGAATCAAAAAATGGGAGGGACAGGGTACTATAAACCAGAGCAGTAACCTGGTAGCTGACACAGGAACAGTAGAACTGTGAGACTTCCTAACCATGACATTGGAGTTTAATGCCCATCAGGGACAGGACTTTTAGGCCTTGGGCCACATAAGGCAGGAAAATGTAACTCAGATATATACGAAATGTCAGACTATCAAAGAGCTACAACACACTGAAAGCCTGGATTGCCTGGGTGGGGAGCGGGAGTCTTCGTACCAGTAAATAGGAATAAAACAAGGAAGACTGTTTGCCTTAAACTGGATTCAGAGTTTAAAAGAAAATCTCTTTGGGACTTCTTAGGTGGTGCAGTGGTTGGGAATCTGCCTGCCAATGCAGGGGACACAGGTTCAAGCCCTGCTCTGGGAAGATTCCACATGCCACGGAACAACTAAGCCTGTGCGCCACAACTATTGAGCCCATGTGCTGCAACTATTGAAGCCCACGCGCCTAGAGCCCATGCTCCGCAACAAGAGAAGCCACTACAATGAGTAGCCCCCACTCGCAGCAACTAGAGAATGCCCAGGTGCAGCAAAGAAGACTCAACACAGCCAATAAAAAAATAAAAATTAAAAATTAAAAAAAATTAAAAAAAAAAAAGAAAATCCCTTTGGAAAATTTATAATCTAGACCCAAGCCTCATGAAGTTAGGGGCTTCACATATATACTTCATACTAGCTACATGGTCCAGAAATCCCCAAAATGATATAATATCTTAAAAGTTAGACTGCTGTGGGAACACTTTGGGTGATAGAAATGTTTCATATCTTGACTGTGGTGATGGTTACACAAACGTATACATTTGTCAAATCTCATCAAACATACTTTAAAAGGATATTTGTACTCTGTGTAGAATCCAACCAAAAAAATAAACTGACCAAATATACTTGGCATAGGGATAGTAATATCCCTAGCGCACCTGGCAGAAACAAACACAAATTCACTCTGGAAGCAGTCTCGAAATGAAGATGGGATTACAACTGAAAATTATAAAACACACAGAGAAATAATCCACTTGAACAAAAATTAGCAAACAATAAATGACAGGATGGTGTCACGATCCATAAAATTTCAATTAAGACAACTGTTGGATAGAGTTGGATTGGATAAAATTAAGTATGTTTAAAATAAATTTAAAAAAAAATCAGAATTGAAGACAAAACAATTAGAATCACAAAATAATTAAGTAGAACATCTAGAACTTAAAAACATAGTATGGCAAAACCCGTTAACCAAAGACTAAGAACACACCTGCAGTGAAAATAATTAGCTTTATCTAGCTTGCTATAGCAAAGGAGAATGTACACCAGAGCAGTTGTGGGAGGGCTTTATTACAGAATTTGTACTTGAACTGGGTGAACTAATCAGGGTTTAAGAAAGCAGGGGTTGGATCAGATGTTGTCAAGAAGTGGAGGAAATTTGGTGATTGAGTATCTTGACAATTTTTATCTAAAAAGCAGGAGTGTTAAAGCATGGCTGGAGTTACAACTGGCAAAGAAGCAGTAGTCACTCATATTAGTCAAGGGTGCTATGTTTAGTTATTTTTGTGGCTGCAGACTGTCCTAAACACCTAAATGGAGGGGTGTTATCTCGTCATTTTTACTCTGTTAGCATTGCCTTCTTCTTCTTTTTTATAAGCAGTATTCACAGCATTTATTTTTTTTAATTAATTATTTATTTTTTGGCTGCATTGGGTTTTCATTGCTGTGCGAGGGCTATCTCTAGTTATGGCAAGTGGAGGCTACTCTTTGTTGCATGGGCTTCTCAGTGCAGTGGCTTCTCTTGTTGGGGAGCACAGGCTCTAGGCACGCAGGCTTCAGTAGTTGCAGCAAGAGGGCTCAGTACTTGTGGCTCGGGCTTAGTTGCTCTGTGGCATATGGGATTTTCCCTAACCAGGGCTCTTGAACCCATGTCCCCTGCATTGGCAGACAGATTCTTAACCACTGCACCACCAGGGAAGTACCAGCATTGTCTTCTTTCATTAGAAACACCTGAACTACCACCTGATCTTTTTTTATCTTATTAAGTGGTTAAATTTTAGAACCCTCAAGGAGTTAAATTATTTAGCAGATTGACATGGCTGAAGAGACAATTAGCAACATAGAAAATAAATCTGAGGAAATTAGAATACAGTACAGAGACATACAGAGTTATAAGAGCAGATAGGAGACATAGAGGATAAAACGACAAGGTCTAGCATACCTATAATAGGTATTTAGGATGGAGAGGCAATATTCAAAGTGATAATAGCTGACAACTTTCCATAATTGATAGAAAATATGAATGGTCATGTTCAGGAGGTAAAATGAGAATTGAATAGGATAAATAAAAATAAAGCTATAACAGGAGAAATTCACACATATACTAGTAAAAATTCTGAAGACCAAGAGCAAAAAAATAAAAACAATCTTATGTAAAACCAGAGAGAAAAGAGAAAACAGGGATTATCTATAAAGGACCATTACCTAAAATACAGTGTAAACAGATTTTTTTTTTCTTTTGGCTATGTTGCGTGTCTCGTGGGATCTTAGTTCCCCAACCAGGAATCCTCGAACCAGGGCCCTTGACATGAAAGCACAGAGTCCTAACCACTGGACCACCAGGGAATTCCCCCTCCACAGATTTCTTAATAGCAACAATAGAAGCCAAAAGACACTACAATAATAACATCAAAATGCTAAGAGAAAATAACTGTACTAGGATTCTATGTACAGTTATACAACTATTCAAGAATAAGACTCAATTAAAGACACTTTAAGACCAATAAAATACCACTAACAAAGTCCAGCTGAAAGAATTTCTAGATATTCTACTGGAAGGAAAAAGATACAAGAAAGAACCATGAGCAAAGAAACTTGGAAGGAAGTGGATAAATTTAAATAAATACTATCTACATGGATATATAATAACAATAATGATGAATAATGGGAGTTAAAAAACCAACAATAATCATAATAATTACTATTTTAGGGAGAACTAAATACTGGAAAACAACAACAAATTAGTAGAGAGGAATTAGAGTTAAGGCATTCTAAAAACTTTATGTTTAATAGGAGAGTAGAGATAATGACTCACTTATGTTTTTGTTAAATTGAGTAATGCATGTTAAAAATTTAAAGTAAACCACTAAAGGAATGGAAATGGAATTTTGAACTTCCAAATCAGTCAAGGGGAATAAAAGAGAACAGCAAAAAAAAAAAAGAGAGAGAGAGAGAAGAGCAAATGCTTCATCAATCCATTAGGAGATTTAAAAAAATAAAAAGAGAAAAGAGAACAGAGAAAATCAGAATAAATAGAAATCACACACATAAACACAAAAATTGGAGAAATTTATGCAAATATATGAGAAAGTATAATAACTAATTGATCCTACCTATAAAAACATAGCAATAATCAGATTGGAAAAAAAGGAAGAAAAATTCAGCCTTTTTAAAATAATGTTATGACATTATTAAAACTAAGGACAAAAAAATTAAAAGAATGAAAAAAGGTATATTATACAAAAGCTTACCAAAACTGAAGAAGCCATTTTACAATAAGCCCCTCAAAGAAATCAAAAGTGCTATAAGCGCTATAAACTATAACAAAAAGCAGACACCTAATAACTAAAGAAACAAAAAGCAAGAAAATTTTAACAAAGTGTCTGTACCTAGTAATATAGCCCCCCATAAATGTATCAAAAATTAACAGAATTATAAAAAATTAACAGAATTATAAATATAAGTTGACAAAACCACAATCATTATATGTGATTATAGCACATCTCTCTGTTGAAAGATTAAGCAAATGAAAAATTAAAAAGAATGTGGAAGATTTGAACACAGTTAACAAGCTGGATAGTGTGTTTGTGTGTGTGTGTGTGTGGTGTGTGTGTACACCTGCACCTGACAATTATAGAACACATAGAACAAGCGTTCTATTCAGGCAAACAATTTACCAAAACTGACAATGAACTAGGTCACAAAGCAAGTCTCAGCACATAATATCTCATATTTAGTAGGTGCTTACTCTGTGCCAGGCACTGGCTAAACGCTTCGGCGTTTCACATGTATCAACTCGTTTAATCCTCACAATAACCCTACTGGAGTAGGTACTATTATTATCCCCATGTTAAGGATGAGGAAACTCAGGCTAAAAATAAATAAAGAAAATTGCTCCATCCTATCAACTGATAAATTGGACTGTGGTTCAAACTAATGCAGTCTGCAGATATGCACTTTTTTTTGAGAGAGAGAAAATTTTAAGATACACACAAGTACACGTTCTAGGCACCCTGAATTGATGTTTTGCCATTTGGTCATATTTCTTCTAGTATTTTCCTTTTTTTCAAAAAGAGAGCTCTTATGGTTAAGTCACCTTTAACAACCACTAACAGTTTGATTTCCAACCTCTTCTCCATGACATATATGAATTCTCCCAGTCTTATATGTACTTTAGACACTTATAACAGTGAATATGTGCTACCATTAAAAATGTTTAATATTGGTTTTGGTTACCGTGTATGTGCACAAGTGCACATATACATGGACATCAATTTTAACAGTTACATGGAGAAGGTAGGGAAGGGCATCTTGAGTAGAAAAAAAATAACTTGTGGTATAGACAAGGAAAACGGTGAAAGATTTAGTGAGGTCAGAACATAAGCTATATGAGAGCAAGTGACTAGAGATTTTAAATTGAGACCAGATTTCAAGCATTTTTCTGTGCCATGGGAAGGAGTTTGAATTTTATCCTGTAGGAAATAAATCAGAACTGTTGTCTTTTTCTTTCTAAGGAGGAGGTGTTCATCCTAAAGTAAAATAGAAACATCATAATGCTTCACTCCAAATAATTTTCCTACGTAACCACAATACAATTATTTTCCCTAGTGAAATTAACTACAATTCCCTTAATATCATATAATACTCTATTGATACCAAAATTTTCCCAATTGTCTCCAGCATGTCATTTACTGCTGGCTTATTCAAAATAAAATTTAATCAAAGATCACACATTGCATTGCATTTGGGGCTTTTTTTTTTTTGTCTCTTTAGTCTCTTTTATCTTAATAAAGCCCTCCCATCACTTTTTCATGTCATTAAAATACTGAAGATAATTGTAGAATATCCCACTTCTAGATCTGCCCAATTTTTTCTTTAGATATTGTTTTAACTTTGTTCTCTACCCTTTGTATATCCTGTAAACCAGATTTAGGTCTAAAGCTTGTTTAGATTCAGGTTAAATATTTTTAGCAAGAATACTTCATAAGTAATTCCATGTGCTTCACATCACAATACATTAGGAAGCACATAATGTCTGATTGTTGACTAAACATGGATGCTAAGATTAATAACTGAGTTTAAGAGATAACACCCACATTCCGCCGTTGCAATGCTATGATTTACCTTTTTTTCCCAGCAAATAGTTGGTGGGGTAGTATTTTGGCAATGGGTACGTTGTCATCCTGTCTCCCGTCATCACTTGACCTAATGGTTTCCACATTCAAGGATGACCTAGGTTCAAACAGTCATTTCTTTAAGGGTTCCAAAATGGTTTTTGTGTAGTTCTGTCATTTCTCCTACATTTATATTACCTGTCATTCTTTATTAAAGACGAGACTTTTCTCATTAGCTGAGATTATTTGGTTGCCCTGATATATAATTCCTACTGAAAAGGGAGGATAAATGCTTAATTATAGGGCACATACTCTTTTTTAAAAATTCTTTATATTTATTATTATTGTCCATACCATGCAGCATGTGGGATCTTAGTTCCCCAACCAGGGATTGAACCCGCGCCTTCTGCATTGGAAGCACAGAGTCTTAGCCATTGGACTGCCAAGGAAGTCCTATAGGGCATATACTCTTAACAGCCATGATCTCTTGCTTCTCCAAAGAATCAGTTTTCTGATCATAATGCAATTAAATGAGAATTATTAATAAAATATGACTAAAATAATATGTATATTTAGAAATTTAAAATAGCTTCTAAATAAATTGTGGTTTAGAAGTGAATTAAATGTAAAAATTAAGACATTTACAACAATGATAACAAAATCTACCTATCGAACATGTGGCATGCCGCTAAAGCAGCAAAATACCAGAGGAACAGATAATGAGATTCAGCAAGGAAAAAAGAGGAGAGGCAAATACCAATAAGCAATTTTATGGCAAGAAATAAAAAATTTAGACAAAATGTACGTTTTTTTGTAGGAAAAAATAGCTTGCCAAGAACAAATAGAAAACCTGAATGTAACCGTTTAACAAATTGAGTCAGAAGTTTAAAATGTTCCTCCAAAAAAACTCTCCCCTGTGGTCTGTAAGATTTATAAGAAAGTGCTACCAAGCAATCAAAGAACAAATAAGCCCTGTCTTATACAAACTGTTCCAGAAAATACAAAAACAAGGAAATAATCCACAACTATTTTATGAGGATAATAAACCTGATACTAAAACTAGACAAGGGTAGTACAACAAAAAAACAAACAAAAAAGTTAAACGCTATTAGACTGCTAACTATTCACCAAAATTGTTCATATCTCCCAACTTCCCTTGCAGTTAGGTGACAATACTCCCCAGAGTGGAATATAAGTGAAGTGATACATGCCACCACCACACACAGAGAATTAAAAATTTCAAGCACAGTCTTTCATGCTTTTTCCTTTCTGACTCACTGTAATGACAACCCCGCAGGGCTACCATAAAGAACCCAAATTGAAGACGGCAGAGCCCCTGTCAACCTGTATCCCTGAAAGACTACATGTAGCCGATAAGATATTTGCATCTCATGTGCAGAGGATTAGTATCAGAATATAGAAACAATTCCTACAAGGGGATAAGAAAACAGACCAAAAAAAACCCATGAAGAAAAAAAAGGCAAAAGCTGTTGATCGGACAATTCAATAGAAGTACAAAACCAAATTGCCAACAAACAAATGGCAAAATGCTCAATCTCATTAGTGGTAAGTGAAATCCAAAGTAATAGCACAGTGAGATACCCTTGCATAACCTTCAAATTGGCAATAAAATTTAAATGTAACAATAGCAAGTGTTGGTGAGAACGTGAAGCAATGAGAACTCTCTTCTCTCATTCACTGCTGACAGAAGCATAAAATGGAGAAAAATTTGGTAATAACTAATAAAGTTGAAAAGGCACATTTCTTATAATCCACCAATTCCATTCCTTCGTATACATTCTATAAAACAATTGCATGCAAATACAGGGAGGCATTAACAGAATCTTTGCAGAATTGTGTGAAAGAACAAAACTTAGGAATAAATAAATGTTCATCAGTAGGAAAGTAGATAAATGCATTCTATGCAGCAAGAAAAATAAATTCTCTAGAATAATATGTATCAACATGGATCATTCTCAAAAACATGTAAAGGGGAAACAAAACAAGTAGCAGAGACACAGTACATATGATATGATTTACATAAAGTTCAAAAGTAGACAAAACAATGACCACTTGGGAATACTTACATATGTAGTAAATGTAAGTAGTAAATATATAGAAGGTATATATAATGATAAACACTATATTCAGGATAGTGCTTGCCTCGAGGGAGACAAAAGAACAGAGGGCTTCAACTGTGTCTGTAATACTTTATTTCCTTTAAAAAATATACAGAAAGGATTAGATGTAAATATAAGAAAATGTTAAGATTTGATAAAGGTAGATCCTGCATGCCAGGCTGCTCAGTGTTTTTCTGTGTGTTTAAAATACAATTGACCATGTTTGTGAATTTGCCTACTCCCTGAAATTTATTTGTAATTCCCAAATCAATACACATGGTGCTTTTTTGGTCATTGGCAGGAATGCACAGTGTCAAACAACTTGAGTCACTTGATACTCATGTTCCCAGCTGAGGCAGAAGAAGGCAACACTGCCTCAAAAAGTGTCTTTTCACGGTCTGTTTAGTGCCTCATGTTTCACATTTTTGTGTTTTTTGTTGATGATTTCACTATTTAAAATGGCCCTCATGTGTGTAAGAAGGCTGTGCTGCCTTAGGGAGGAAATAACGTGAGTTAGATTATCTGCCTGCAGGCATGAGTTATATGTAGTGCTGTTGGTCATGAGTTCAGTGTTAATGAATGAACAATTATATATTGTTCACTAAACAAGGTGTCTTTAAAAAGAAACACACATACAGCAAGCTTATGTATTGATGGGTTGATGAAAAATTGTGACCAGAAGTTCACGGGAACCTAATCCTGTTCCTATGAAGCAATGACTCCAATTCAATGTTCGATAATTTGCTAAGTTGGGGATGGGGAAATTTCCCTCCTACCTTCCTTGAGTTCTTTTGACTGATTTAGTAATTAAATCGGCACAAGACAGATAACGGGGGGAAAAATTAATTTGTTCCCACAGAGATTTCATGGAAATGGGACCCCTGAACTCACCAAAGCGGGTTGTCTACACTATCATTTTTAGACAATTATTTGTGAAGATTTAATAAAGATGCTTGTGCTTGGGGTAGCAGACTAATGAAGAAGTAACAAAGCTGGTTTATACATCTTTCTTAGTCTTGAATTCCCTAACTCTGGTGATAAGGTTGCTTCCTATCTTCCTGGTATAGGGAGGATACTGTCACTTGGGAGATTTATTTCCTGCTTTCAGGGAGAAAGAGTGGTGTCAGAATGTTTTTCTGTATCACTTTTGTTCCACTAGCTGTCTCTCAAGTAACTTTAAGTCAAAATAATCAATAATACCGGGACTTCCCTGGTGGCACCGTGGTTAAGTGTCCACCTGCGAGTGCAGGGGACACGGGTTCGAGCCCTGATCCAGGAAGATCCTACACGCCTCAGAGCAGCTAAGCCCGTGCGCCACAACTACTGAGCCTGCATTCTAGAGCTCACAAGCCACAACTACTGAAGCCTGCAGGCTGAGAGCCTGTGCTCTGCAACAAGAGAAGCCTCCACACTGAGAAGCCCGCGCACCACAACAAAGAGTAGTCCTGGCTCCCTGCAGCTAGAGAAAGCCCGCGTGTAGCAATGAAGACCCAATGCAGCCAAAACAAAACAAAAAAAACCCACCAAAATAATCAATATACTATTGGGGTATATCTTGGGTTGGCTGCTCTGAGCCCTAACAGCTGATTATTCAGCATTTGCAGAGACAGTATAGACCATAATTACCATGAATCACAAGAATCAACTATATCTAATTTAAAATATTATAGCACATATTTCCAAGAAAGGTGCAGACTGTGGTATCTCCCTGCAATTCCACTCCTAGGTATACACCCCAAAAAGGCTGAAAACATATGTTCATACAGAAATTTGGATGCAAATGTTCATAGCAGCATTATTCATAATGGCCAAAAAATTGAAATAACCCAAGTGTCTATAAACTGATACCTGGATAAATTAATGTGATATATTCATACAATGAATATCATTCAGGCATTAAAAGGAGTAAGACACGCTGCAACGTGCATGAAGCTTGAAAACATGCTGAGTGAAAGAAGCCAGACTTAAAAGGCACACATTGTATGACTCCATTTTCATGAAATGTCCAGAATAGATCTATAGAGACAGACAGTAGATTAGTGGCTTGGGGACTTGGGGAAGGGAGAAATGAGGGTTGACTGCTAATGGATATTGTTCAAGGCCACATATACAAAGAGGAAGGCTTCACAGTTCATTTGTTTCTATTTTTTTATTATCTTTTTAAAAATAAATTATTTATTTATTTATTTATTTATTTATTTATTTATTTATTTATTTATTTATTTTTGGCTGCATTGGGTCTTTGTTGCTGTGCACAGGGTTTCTCTAGTTGCAGTGAGTGGGGCTACTCTTCCTTGCGTTGCACGGGCTTCTCAGTGCAGGTTGCTTCTCTTGTTTCGGAGCACAGCCTCTAGGTGCACAAGCTTTAGTAGTTGCGGTGCACAGGGCTTCGTTGCTCCATGCCATGTGGTATCTTCCTGGACCAGGGCTTGAACCCGTGTCCCCTGCATTGGCAGGCAGATTCTTAACCAGGGAAGTCCCTCGTTTTTTTAAAATAAATTTATGTATTTATTTATTTATTGGCTGTGTTGGGTCTTTGTTACTGCACACGGGCTTTCTCTAGCTGCGGCGAGCAGGGGCCTATTCTTTGTTGTGGTGCATGGGCTTCTCATTGCTGTGGCCTCTCTTGTTGCAGAGCATGGGCTCTAGGCACGTGGGCTTCAGTAGTTGCAGAACATGGGCTCAATAGTTGTGGCTCACGGGCTCTAAAGCACAGGCTCAATAGTTGTGGCACACGGGCTTATTTGCTCCGCGGCATGTGGTATCTTCCTGGGGCAGGGCTTGAACCCGTATCCTCTGCCTTGGCAGGCGGATTCTTAACCACTGTGCCACCTAGGAAGCCCCCTTCATTTGTTTTTAAAATGCATGTTCTCATATGATGAACCAGTGATCACAAAGGAGGGTCTGCTGAGCCTGAGTGATGATCTTATCCAGGTTTGTTACTCTTTTCTTTCCTTCCTTCCTCCCTCCCTCCCTCCATCCCTCCCTTCCTTCCTTCCATTTTGAACTTTTTCACTGTGGAAATTTTATCACAGATTCAAAACACACTGTATAATGGACTTCCTACTCATCTGAGAGCAAAGTGGATGGTCAAACAGTTCCATCTACCTTCAACAATTTTCACTCTTACATGGCCTTTTCTTTTTTTTAATCTATAACCCATTGATTCTTTTTTTTTTTAATAAATTTATTTATTGGCTGAATTGGGTCTTCATTGCTGCACATGGGCTTTCTCTAGTTGCAGAAAGCAGGGCTATTCTTCATTGAGGTGCACAGGCTTCTTGCTGTGGTGGCTTCTCTTGTTGTGGAGCACAGCCCTAGGCACTCGGGCTTCAGCACTTGAGGCATGTGGGCTCAATAGTTGTGGCTCTTGGGCTCTAGAATGTAAGGTCAGTAGTTGTGGCACATGGGCTTAGTTGCTCTGTGGCATGTGGAATTTTCCTGGACCAGGGCTTGAACCTGTGTCACCTGCATTGGCAGGTGGATTCTTAACCGCTGTGCCACCAGGGAAGTCCCTAGTCCATTGATTCTTGTGTTAGGTTTGGTACTCTGACAAATAAATGTGAAGATGGGATAAGAGAACCAAAAGATTTACTGGGGAAAATGCTTGAGGGAAAAGGAGAAGAGAGTCAGAGGAGGCTAGGAGAACTGCCAGACTGTAGTGCAAGGTCCAACTCCTGTGGAGAAGAGAAGGGAGGAGGTTGGGTAGGAAAAGTCTTAGAACTCAGTGTAATTTTAAGAAACTTTCAGCAAAGTGAAGGGGAAATTTTTGAGCCAGGGTGACATGTCAGAAGAGTCCCTATCTCCTAGGAATGGGCCTGCCTTGGATCTCTGCTGCATTCAATCTTTGACGGGGAATAGTCTATGAGAAGCATGGCCTTGGTGTAAACTGGTAATTTCAGAGTACAGTTTAGCTGGGTGCAATTTCCTACATTCACCTAATGTTTTCACAGACCAAATTGCACATAAAGTCAAAATTTGCATTATGCTGAAATCATTTCCTAATGAATCAATTGCACTGGAATAAATTCTCATTTTCAAAACAAGTGTTTCAGCAAAACTGACAGAATGGCAAAGGGTATCTCCACCTCCCCTTCAAGTAGCACTGAAAACATACATTGAAAAACAAGGGGAACCTGGTGGGTCACCCGACTCACCTCCACTCTGGAAAAATTGTGGGCTAGAGTTCAGTCTTATTTTTTTTGATGTGCATGTATTGATCAATTTCTACGTTTGTCAGAAAGAATGAGGTAGAATCAAACACGCCTTTGAAATTATGCTTATGTGGTCAAAACTGAAAGGGAATGCTTTGGAGATATTTACATATCATCTGGAGAATTACCTTTAATTCTTTGATTTTTCAGGTTGTTCACTGTGAGCACGTTGTTTTTTCTTTTCTTTCTCTTTCCCCCAAAAGTTGTCAGTTTTAAAAGAAATTTTTCTAAGTTTCTCTGGAGTGCCTCACCACTTAGAAATACATTTCTTTTGTCCAGGAAAGTACTGATCAAAAATGATAAGGGCTTTCCTTGAATTTCCTATTCCCCAGAGGCAAAAAAAAGTAATAAGACATATTACATTGGCAATATCAGCAAGGTATTTCCTTACAGTAACAAATTTATAAAGAAAGTTCTCTTCATATTTCTGTAATTTGGGAAGGAATAGGGTAGTATAAGAAAAGGTACCAAATGGATATAGGAGATTGAGTTATGTAGGTTTTGTTTTTATTTTATTGTGATATATTCATAAATTCAGGCCCCACAACATTCCCTGGAGTGACTATTTATTGGAGCCCACTCAAAAATAAATGTTATTTTTAAATTCTCCCAGGTTGTCCCTTTCTCCATGTTAAACAGTTACAGTTCCTCCAGCCATTTCTCCTTTGGTTCAATTTTACATTTCTTTATTATCACCTTTGAATTTCTTCTGGAGAAGCTTCTGTTTGTCAGTGACCCAGAGTTTCTCAACCTTGGAACGATTCACATTTTAGATCAGATAATTCTCTGCTGTGGGAGACTTTCCTGTGCGTTGCAGGTAGTATAGCAGCATCCCTGGCCTTTGAGAATGAGATGCCAACAATACAACACCTCCCTCCCCCAGCTGTGACAAACAAAATTGTCTACAAATGTCCCCCGGAGACAAAATTGCCCTTGGTTGAGAACTACTGACTGGTCTTAGTCACTGAAGAAGAACAAAAGAGAAATTTCAAATGTAGCAAAGACTTTAAAATTTCTATTTGAAAAACAAAAAGCCCTTGCACTTTGGGAGGAGCAGATTGCTCTCCATAATAAAGAATGATTATGTGTAGTTTAGAAAGGACAGCATGCATGGGAGACTTCCCTGGTGGTCCGGTGGTTAAGACTTTGCCTTCCAATGCCGGGAGTGCAGGTTCAATCCTTGAGCTAAGATCCCACATTCCTCGGGGCCAAAAAACCAAAACAAAAAACAGAGGCGATATCGTAACAAACTCAATAAAGACTTTAAAAATGGCCCACGTCAAAAATTAAATAAGTAAGTAAATAAAAAGAGAGGACAGGATGAGGGGGAGAGAGAAGAAGCATACCCCAGGCAAGTCCTAATGTTTTCCTGCCTGAAGGGATTCCAGTACAGAAATGTCTAACATGTGATTATAGAATCTGCTGCCATGCTTACTCTATTACAGATCTCAGTGAATTTTACTGTATCCTGGAAAGCTTTGGGTAAGGTTGTATGATTTGTGGACTTAAGAAAGGGACTCAATTCCTCATCTGGGTTGATATAAAGCAAAATACAAACAATTTGTGCACAATAGGATCCTGGAGACTGTGGAATCTATAAAACTCTCCTTTGATCTTCCTTGAGATGTGGACTCCAACCTGATCAGGTTCTTAAGAACCTGTGCAGTTCCAGCTGACATTTGTGTATAATGTGTATCTTAACCATCAGAACGGCAGAGGCCTGCTACCTCTCTTGTTTTGGACACCTATTAATATGAAACTGAAACAGGAGGGAAGGGGAAGGGGCACCGCCTTTAAATTATAACTTAGCTGTTGAGGACCGACATAAACTGGTTAGAACCAACTAGGTCCAAGATGGCAGAAGATTCAACTTCCAGTGGAACTTGAACCTCATTATGTGCTCATCATTATACATTAGCTAAATGACTCACCCACAGGTGCCATGACAGCTGTGAGGCCGACCATAAGAGGCCAAAAAGTAGGCATGGGCGGTGGTCCAATTACTAGAAATCCCTTCAACTTCCCTGAAATAGCTGGAATAATTCTCCCACTCATTAATCTATGAATTTACCCAGCCCATAAAAACTAACCACCCCATATTTTGGGACCTCTTGTCTTCTTAGATGGCCCACACTTGTCTGTGGAGTGTGTTTCTCCCATGGCTGCTCTCACTTTCCAAGATGACCCCATGTCCTGGTGCCACCCTTGCCTTTTGACAGAGCACATTTTGTCTATGGAATCTGTATCTCTCTAAATAAATCCAGTTCTAACCTACGGCTTTGTCTCCTACTGAATTCTTTCTGTGCTGAGATATAACCTGAACTTCAGTAGGTCCTGAGACCAGGTATGTGATTATATGATAATTAAAAGACAGTGGGTTCAACTCCCTATCTGGGTTTTGGCTGGGTTTGGGTCCCAGCCTGTGTGTTCAAGTCCCACTTGAGTTGTGGGGTTTCAAAACCAAGTCCCCCTCAAACCGAGATCCTCTGCCAAGTTTATGATTAACCTCTCTATCCAGAATGTTACTCCCTTTCTGGTCCAAAACCTGTTCCCCTCAAGATTGAGGAGTATCAAAGAAAAGGGGGGATTGAAACTGAGCAGGACCGTATGGGGCCCTCCAGGGCACAAAAGCCTTTCCGTGTCCCCCATTTCTTGTTGGTAGGAAAAAGGTTTCAGCCTCCTAGACCTTCCCTGAGTTCCAAATGGCAGATTCAAATAGTTACTAATTAGAGGAGTGAAGGAATGCAGAAACAAAGGAAAGACAGTCAAGAAACAATAGTGCAGCAATGGGGCAGGGTTCTGGCTTCTCCTCAAGGGTTACACGTAACATTCTGATACATCTCTGAGTTCTTCTACAGGAACAAGGGCCCCCAGACCGACTGGAACCAGAAGACTAATGATTGAGATTCCTAGAACACCACTCTGTTACCTCCCTACCAACCAATCAGAGGAAGGTCACACACCCTGCAGACCTTCCCCCGGATTTTACCTATAAAAACTCTTTCCCAAAACCTATCGAAGAGTTAGGGTTTTTTGAGCATTATCTGCATTTTGCTTCACCACAACCTGGTGTCAGCAGATTGGCTTTACTGTGCATAGGTGAGTGGACCTAGTTTGGTTTGGTAAAAAATATATTCTAGTATTTTTCTCCCAGCCACATGACAGTGGTGATTCTTGTGTGTGTGTGTGTGTGTGTGTGTGTGTGTGAAGTATTATTTAGTAACTAAGAGCACTGACTCTAGAGTCAGACTACTTGAATTCAAATCATGGCATTGTCACTTTACCTCTGCCACTATGCTATGCTATGTCTTTAAACTTCAATGTCCTCATACTCCAACATAGGGATAATAATACCTATCTTGTGGGGCAACTTGTGAGGATTAAATGAGCTTGTGTACATAGCACACAGCAGAATCTGAAAAGGTGCTAGCTCTCAACAAATGTTGGCTGGAATTATTTAGTCCTTACTCACCTAGACACGTTTTCTTCCGCAGGTGTCGACTCTCATAATTCTCTCATGGGCTTATGTTTTTGTTGTTGTTTGGCTCTAAGTCCAGGAATTTACATGCATCTATCCATCTCATCTTGATGAGAGGATGGCACTCAGAATCAGATAGCTTTGGTTTCAATTTCAACCGTACCTACCTCTTACCAGAATTATGAGAACTAAGTAAAGACAACCTGTGGCAAAAGACTATATCAGTGGTTCTTAACCAGGGGTGATTTTTGCCTCCCAGGTGACACTTGGTTTTGCTGAAATTTGGCCTCTGTACACCATGCCGGACTGAATCTCGGAGCCAGAGTTTTGGGTAAAGTAGGAAGAAATAGCTTTATTGCTTTGCCAGGCAAAGGGGGCCACAGCAGGCTAATGCCCTCAAAACTGTGTGTTCCACCCTGGAGGCGGTAGTGAGGAGTCTTATAGTGTTCAAGGAGCAGGGTGTGATCAGCTCATGGACATTCTTCTGATTGGCTGGTGGTGGGGTAATTGGGAATCGGCATCATCAATCTTCTGGATCCAACCAGTCTATGTGATTGTGGACCACATATAGGAACTTCTTCCACCTGGTGGGGGCTTTAGTATCTGCAAAACAGCTCAAAAGACATGACTCAGAATATTATCTGTAGCCCTAGAGGAAAAACTAAGGTCTTTGACTTTGTTTAATGGCTAAAGTTTTATTATCTTGTCTTGCTTGACTATTTTCCTTTCTTTCTGCATTTTCTTACTTCTCTGATTAAATTTGTTCTTTGACTAAAGTTTTTCTGCACACAAAAGGCAGTCGGAGGACAAGGCTGGGGTCTAGTCTGGGAAGGTCTCATAGGCTCCTGCTTGGTTACATTGGCAGTGTTTGGAGACATTTTTGGTTGTCACAACTGCAGGCTGTTACTAGCATGTAGTGGGTAGAGGCCAGGGATACTGCTACGCATCTTACAGTGCATAGGACAGATCCTGGCAACAAATAATTACCCAGCTCCAAATGGTAACAGCACCGAGGATGAGAAACCCTGCATTAAATTGCTAATGTCAGTTGTTACCTAACACCAAAAAAACCTGTTGAAATAATTTTGAATCCTGACTCTGACCTTACTAAAATTTCAGCCCCTCCTCCCTGCTTTAGATTATGCTTAAATTTGATCAGTACACCATCTATATCTTTATCCATTTTTTTTTTTTTTTTGCTGTACCACACGGTTTGTGGGACCTTAGTGCCTTGACCAGGGATTGAACCTGAGCCCTCAGCAGTGAGCGCTCAGAGTCCTAACTACTCAACACCAAGGAATTCCCGTATCCAAATTATTAATAAAAATTGATAGTGTATAAGGATGGAGTGCTCCAGTTGGGTAACTGTTGAGGCAGTATGCATGGCAGTAAAGTGCACTGATAGGACTTTGTTAGAGTTCAAGTCCCATCTCTATTGATTACTAGCTGTGTGACTGTGAAAGTCATTTAATTAATGCATGCCTCAGCTTCCTAATCTGTAAAACAGAGAAAGAATAATAATAAACCCATAGAGTCTAAAGGAGGATTAAATAGGATTAAAGCAGTTAGTCTGGTGACTAGCCCACAGGAAATAGTCAGTGTTAACCAACCACCATCTACTGAGTGAGTACTCTTTAGGTATACTTGTTCAAGGAGTTATATATTCTTTCCTCTGTACCCCAACCCACACCACATTTCATCATTTTCTCAAAATAGCATTATAATACTTTTCATATGATTTGTTGAAATCCTCTCATCATACACTTTTTATAAAAATATTAGCTGTAATGACCTTCCTTCCTTTCTCCCTTCCTTCCTTAGTTCCCTCCCTCCCTCTCCATCTCTCTCTTTTTTCTAAGACCACTGTCAGTATTCCAGAAACCTGTGCTCTGATTACCACAAATGCTCCCTTTGAAATCACTGTAGATGCTTTCTAATTTATTAGTTAAAATTCTATTACAAATTTAATGAGACGACACATGTAAATCACTTATCGTCATGCTTGCCACATCCAAAGCTCTAAAAAAATGTTGAGTCCTTTTAAGAAAGCAGCCAGGGAGTCCAAGGAGGGGCTACATGGTGTAGGGGAAGGGCCTTTATCAAAGAATGGGGCTTGGATGATGCAGAAAGATGTGGCTGGCCTCTGGGCCCTCTGGCCTAAACTAGGAGGCCTGGGCAAAATAAGTAAGGAGTCAGAGCCGTACGCAAGAGCAAGATTATGAGCGATGTCTTCCGGGCCTCGCCGGAGGGGCAGCAGTACCAGCGAGGCAGGGCAGAGCGCTGCGCAGGCGCAGTGCCAAGCCGGGAGACCTCTCCCAGAAGGCACCGCGGCCGGGAGGACGCTGGGAATGCCGGCCTTGCTCCGGCGGATTCCTGTGCCTCGTAGCTGACCTGCTACTGCTTTCTCCTGGGTACTGGGTCGGAAATGGTGAGTCAGTACAGGAATGAATGTGTGTACGAGTAAATAATCACGCAGGGCTCACGGTCAAAGTCCAGGCACATCTCCTGAGGCAGTGCGGAGAGGGACCTGGCTGGCCTCGGGCCACTGGCTGTCTGCACCTGAATCTCTGAGGTGCAGGTGGGACTTGGGGGCGGGGCAGTGGAAGCCTCCGAGCCCCGTGAAGGTGACGTGCCTGGTTCTGACCCCTTGAAGAGCCCAATTAGTATTTTATTTTTTATTGTGGTAAAATACGCTTGATATAAAACTTCTTTCTAGCCACTGTAACGCGTACAGTTCCGTGTCATTTAAGTATATTTACCACCAGTGTTCATTTGTTAAAATCAACTTTAGTAATAAAGAGCACTTCTTGAACTCTTACCATTTTGTAGTGCAGTACTAAAAATAAAATTCAAAGTTCTTAATGTGGCTGCCAGACAAGTTGCTTTGACCTTAAGGAAGGATTGGATGTAGCCGTTCTTTAAGTATGTTGATTACCAGTTGATGTAAGGGCGATGGGGAGCATATCAGTCATCCCATGGAAAGGATGAGAGTGCCTTTTAACAAAGGGGTAGTTGCATCTCATCAGGTAGAAGTCACTAGATGGAGTTACAGATGAATAAGTAGCTGAGGGGCAAACAATACGGACCCTCAGCAGCCAATCTGTAGAAAACCCCGAAGGGTGGTTATCTGATTCTTGCCATGTGTAGGCAATTAGTGAAACCAGGCTGTAAACTCTGTAAAAGGACTTCCCTGGTGGCACAGTGGTTAAGAATCCTCCTGTTAATGCAGGGGACATGGGTTCGATCCCTGGTCTGAGGAAGATACCACATGCCATGGAGCAGTTAAGCCCGTGTGCTACAAATACTGAGCCTGTGCTCTAGAGTCCATGAGCCACAACTGTTGAGCGTGTGTGCTGCAACTACTGAAGCCCGCGTGCCTGGAGCCCATGCTCTGCAACAAGAGAAGCCATGGCAATGAGTAGCCTGCGGACCACAATGAAAAGCAGCCCCCACTCGCCGCAACTAGAGAAAGCCCACGTGCAGCAATGAAGACCCAATGCAACCAATAAGTAAGTAAGTTAAAAGAAAAAAAAGAAACTCTATAAAGACCTGAGGGAGGCAGGAAAGAAACCTGCTTGCCAGGGGGAATATCTTAGGGGGTGCGGGTGGGAGAGTGTGCCTTCCAGGCAGAGAAAACACATGCAGAGGCTCCAGGACAGGAACATCGTGATGTGTTTGAGAGAGAGCTAGGAGCCAGTGTGACAGGTGAGGACAGAGAGGTGGGGGAGACTGAGAGCACTTGAATGCCACTGATAGAATTTTGGATTTTATTTTGAATAAGATAGGATGACCCTGGAGAGTTTGAACGAAGCTTCCAGTATAGTGGAGAGAAAATGGATGGTGTTAAAGATGAAACAAGAATGGCCATGCATTAAAAACTGTTGAAGCTGAGTGATTAGTAGGTGCGGGGTTTCGTTATGCTGTTCTCTCTTGTTTTGCATTTGTTGAAAGCTTTCCATAATAAAAAATTAAATAAACAAGAACTCTTCAGCTGCTGTTTAATAAGTAGGTGGAAGGGTACAAGTGTAGAAGCAAAGCGGATCAGTTACAAGGCTCCTGTACTTACCCAGGAGAGAAATGATGGTGGCTTCGGATGGTTACAGTGAAAGTACTGAGAAGTGGTGGGTTCTCGATATATTGCTAAGGGAAATTAGAAAGGATTGGTTAATGGATTTGGATGTGGAGTGAGAGAGAAACAAGAATCAAGGGTGATTGAACAAGTGGAAAAAAGTTATCAACTGAGATGGAAAAGGATGAGGGATGCGGGAAAAGCCAAAAGTTCAGTTTTAGTCTTGTAAAGTTTTGGATACATATTGAAGTGTACCTATCACATGAACAGTTGGATATAAGAATCTGAGGTTCAGGGAGAGGTCAGGGCTAGAGATATGAATTTGGAGCTAGCAATGTACAGATAGCATTTAAAGCCATGAGGCTGGATGAGATCACTAAATCTAATTCTCTAACATCTTGTGATTCTTCTGAAAAACAGACCTTTCTCCTACAAAGCTCACACACACACACAAGTTGGTTCTCTGAATGTAGAAACAATAGACTATCTGAAAAATGACTGTACTCAGAACTCTGAGTGCACGTAGATTAATCACTTTTATGAGGGCTTCCAAGTGTCATTTAATAAATTGTATGGTCCTCGGCCACACTGAATGGAGTCCACTTGTTCTGGCAGCATGAGAAGAAATAATTTTACATCTTGAAGGGTACAATGGAAGATAAATTAAGTTATTCTCTTTTTCAGTGTCAGTAATCTCAGTGGTTTTATTGAATATAAATTGTTTAGTATATTAATATGCTAGTCACCCTTATAATAATCTGCTAGTGAAAATGCCCGTAATTATTTAAGCCAAAAACCGTGTGTGAGGGGTAAAGGAGTAAGATGGTGTTTTCTCAGTCCAGGCCTGCTAATCACTGTGTTCCATGGGTATTGTAGATTGTTCCCCACAAATATTTATAGTGTTTTCCAAACTGGCTGATCATTATAATCACTAGAGGTGATTTTTGGGCCCAGCTGGTAGGTACTCCGAGTCGGTATGTCTGGGGTGGAGCACAGGAATTTGCATGTTTAACTAGTGCCCATGTTTGGGAAATACAGTACTTCTAAGCAAACAGTTTCAAGAAGCACTTGATTTCTTATTACTCTACAGATGTGTTGGAGGAATTGGTAGAGGTAGGCAGGACACCAAGGCTTGTAATGCAGGAAGCAATGTTTATTGTACCAGTACAGGCCCAGTGGATGCACATCCAGAGACTGAGCCCTGAACTAAAGGAGAGCTTCTCCTTTTATAGGCTATTTCCCGCGCTTTTGGGAGCCATAGCTATGTTTATCTATGCAGAAGCAATGTACAGAAGCCAGAGTACATACCTTAGTTTTTTTCTTATCTCGTTGACCCAGATGTTTGTGCTGCCCTTGGCAGGGTGTTGTGAAAGAGGCCATAAGTTATTTATTCCCTGAGGCTTGTATTTTCCTATTTTTGCTTTGTCCTTCCCTGCTTTGTTATTAACCTGCCTCAGGTGTGCTTCCCATGTGCCCTTTTCCTGCCTTAATGTAAGGTATGCTTGATATCTGCTTCCCTTTTGCACTTGGCTGCAGGGAACGAGACTCTGATATGAGTGGCAGTAGAATGTGGATGTGCTGGGTTCAAGTTGTGGGGACACTCCTTACCCTGACCCCAAAGTCACTCTTAATCTGGTCACTTTACATAAGGCGGGGTTGCCTTTGAATCTGACCCTTTAAAGTTAGTGGGCTTCCAATAGGATTTATTTTATTTATTTATTTTCTGTTTTTAAAATTTTTATTGAAATATAGTTTATTTACAATGTTGTGTTAGTTTCAGGTGTCCAGTAGGATTTAGATTTAAACACTATCTTAAGGGAAAAACCAGAAAAAGGAAGAACCTGCCTGTGAAATTGGGAATCCTGCCACTATGGCACTCTGGAAACCAAGGATGATGTTCCAAAATGAGGAACTGGAGGATAGATAAAATAGAGCCATTTTGAGGTTTTTACTTCTTGAAGTGGCTGGGCCAGGTAATTTTCTCCCATTCAAGGTAATGAACCTCCTGAATTGTATCTATGGACTTCTTGGAAGTGTCTGTGGACCTCATGACCTCACGTTGGGAATCTTTGCTCTTAGTATTCTCCACAGTGAGGCCACAGTAAAAATTTAAAACATACAGATCAGAGCATATCACTCCCCTGTTAATCTCTTCAGCATCTTCCTCTTGCATTTAAAGGCCAAGTTCTTTTGACATTCTCCTCCCCCGAAGCCCTCAATGATGTTTCCCAGGCTCACGTCTTCAGTAGCATCTCCTAACTCTCTCCCTCCTACACTGCTGTAGAGCCACACTGGCCTTCATTCTGTATTTGTTTAAGGGTTTTTTGTTTGTTTTTCCCCCCCCACTCTTCTCTGTACTTGCAGTATCTTCCCTCAGTCTTCACTGGGCTGATTTTATCTTCACAGTTTAATCTCAGGTATAGTATTGCCATCTTATTTTCTGTATAATGTTCTAGATATTGTTTTTCTATTTATCCGTTTGTTTACTGGTTATTGTGGGTTTTCTCTCACTATAGTGTAACCCTTGGGAACAAAGATCTTATCGGATTTAAATACTAGTGAAACAGCTATGTTTAGAATAGTTCTTGGCCCAAGATGCCCACTCAATAAGTATTTGCTGAATCAATAAATGAATAAGCAAGAGAGAAATTGGCAGGGCCAATAAGGACCAAATCGATAAATGTGGTTATTAGGGAAGGGGTTGGTGAATTGGAGGAGAGGAGGAAATGGCTTGTATGTTTTACCTTGTACTATTTCCTACCATAAAAGGAAAAAAATGACTATGGGTAATTTTGTTTCCTTTTTTGTATTTTTATGTTTTTTTCAAATTTTTAAAAATAAACATGTTTTACTTAGGAATCAGAAAAGTGAACTAAAACATAAATAGTGATTATAGATACTTAGCAAGATTTGCACTTTTAGGGAACCCTGGCCTCCACATTCTTGCATAAACACCACTGCTTTTGTTTTCTACAAAGGACCTAGTTCTATTTTCGTGTAAAGCCATATATTAGAATATTTTCTGAATACGTATCTGTCTGGGTTTTCTTGGACATCACTAAGAAAAACTATAAGATTTAGATGGTCTCCATGGTAACTAATGCAGAGCCAAGTCTGATCCTTGAGGATAACAACAATGGATATTCTAGCACTCAAAAATTTTTTGAATTTCCCCCAGGTTGGGTAGCACCTTGTGTGTTTAGTTATCTGAGTACCAGTCTCAGGAACCTTCTTTAGCCAAAAACTTGACTTTACAGATGTGATCTGAATGCAAACTGGGAAGGAGCCTTCTGGGTTAATGCTGCTTCCTCTGTAAGATCCTGCCACCACTACACAAGTCTCCTCCTATCAGAATTTTACTCATCCCTTACTCCTCAGGTAATAAGTTATGTCCTGGACGAAGTGAAACTCGAATCCTGTATACCTCTCATTAGCCCTATTTTATTCTGCTTTTTAAATATGATCTTTACATGTCTATTTTTGTGAAATATTGATGGCAGAGGCCAACACAGGCAAACATTTAGTTAATATGATAATTTTATGTCAACTTGATTGGGCCACAGAGTGCCCGAATATTTGGTTAAACATTATTTGGGTGTTTTTGTGAGGGTGTTTTTGCATGACTTTAACAGTTGAATGGTAGACTGAGTAAAGCAGATTACTCTCTCTAATGTGGGTGGACCTTTTCCTATCCATTGAAGGCCCCAATAGAACTCCTCCTGCCTGAGGGCTTTCAAGGTAGGATATCCATTCTTCCCTGCCTTTGTACTTAAATTGAAACATGGCTCTTCCTGGGTTTTAGGCCTGTTGGCATTTGCTTTAGAACTATGTGTATTTTGGTCCTTCTTAGGCTTCTGGACTCTACCATCAGCTTTCCCATCTCCAGCTATATAGGTGTGTGTGCATATGTATGTATGTATATAGATAGCTATAGATACAGATATAAATACACATAGCTATATTCTGTTGGTTCTGCTTTGATGGAGAAACCTGACTAATACAAATAACATCTTATTACATGTCAGGCCTTGGGCTAGGAGTGGGTTCCCCAGCTAACTAAAAAGAGATGAGAGGCTAACTTCAATGTGGTAAGTGATCTAGTTGAGTTACTTACCTACAAAATGCTGTAAGACCAGAAAAAGAGCACCTAATGGCATAAGGAGTTGAGACAGATTCACTTAAGAGTTGACGTGATCAGGGTTGTGAAAAATGACACCAGATTGAGGAGATTGCAGAAGCTGAACTACTGGTGTATCCAACAACATAGATGAATCTCACAGTCATAATTTTTAGTGGAATAAAAATCAGACACAAAAGAGGACATAAGAATAAAGGTGCTATGGACGTCCTTAAAAAACAAACCCTTGATGAATTTTGGAGGAAAGTGTCATTCAGTGTGGTGGTAACAGGGATTACCAAGTGTATGTGACACCCCAAGAGCATCATTTGTTAATGCCCCCTCCTCCCTATGACAAAATTATTTTCAACAATAATAAATAATTAGTAAAAATAATTATTTTCTTGGTTTGCTCTTTAGGTTAAAAACAATGAACAACTTAAAAAGAATACAGTTTGGTTTTATAGATATTATTAAAATTTAGCAAAATATTTCACAAATGAACTAAAATTCACTCTTAAAAAAATTTACACTGAACACTTCACACTATTTCATTGTTTTAAATTTTAAACAAACAAAAGCTCCACATGGTCACAGAGAATTACAAAATTAAAGTAACTTGAGTTCTGTTTGTCTTTACAATCACTGTTCTATCATTTTATTTTGAATCCACTGATTGAAAGTAGGAATATGTAGTACTACAGAGGTGGAGATAAAAACTGTGCGTGAAATAAGCTTGAGTGATTCTGAATTGAGAATTTACTCTTTGAAATGGATGCATGTAGCTGAGGCTGTATTTCGTGAGCTAACTGTAGAAGTGAAGTTCTTTGAAATTCCACATAGAATAAATGCTCGTTACAGAGAAAATAATAAAGATGTGCTAATTTGATCCTTAAATATATTACTAAAATTCAACAATAATAGCAGCAGTTGTTTGGAACAGCAGCGCTCAGACTTTTTAGTCTCAGGACCTCACTGCACTCTTGCAAATTTTTGAGCTCTTTGCTTTTGTCTATGTGAATTATATCTGTTGATATTTACCTTATTAGAAATTAAAACTGAGAAAAAACTTAAATATTTATTTTAAAAGAAATTTCCATCTGAATATTATATAATCAGTCCATTGCATTTTAACATACATAATAAACATTTATAAAAAATAATTAAATTTCCAAAACAAAACAGTGAAATTTAATGAGTGACATTATTTTACATTTATGCCGCTGGAGTCTCATAGATGCTCCTGCAATATGTTGCAATTTGTTGTTTTAGTTAAAGTATATGAAAAGAATCTGGCCTAACACAAATATATAGTTGGAAAAGAGAGGGTATTTTAATAGCCTTTAAAAATAATGTAGGTATCCTTCTTTGATACTATACCAAAACTTGACAAAGGAAGGTTTTTTACAGGTTAGTTATAATGTGTTCTGAAACCATATAAGTGAACTTTTCATACTTTGTTGTATTAAAATCTCTTCGTCTTCCTTACATTCCGAATGAATCTTTTTACTCATACATAACTTTGTAGCATTATGCGTTGGTGATTTGTAAAATATTACTTGCCGGAGTTAGTGCAGCTTTCCTAAATGTTGACACTTTTTTTTTTTTGACACATTTAGTTTTATAATAGCAAAAACATTGTATTTGTTAACATCACCATTGATCTCATCAGAAGAGTCTGTAAACTCACAGAGGCTTTCCAACATTCAATTTTGGTTTGAAAGCTCAAGTTTTAGATAGCAAATATTTGTTTTCCTTGAAATGGCTCCTCACTTTGTTCATTTTTGAGAAAATGGCTGCTGAGTGACCAGGTCTGCGTAACTGTAGTCTTTCAATTGTTTTTTCAAGTCAAAATGGTGTTTTCATTTAAAAAGTGGATCGATCAGCTCACAATTCAGATAATCACTAAAGTGCTTTTCCTTGAGACAGCAGAAATGCTTTATCTTCCATTTCATTACACAAAATAGATGGGTGCTCAAGGGTTGAGGTTTAGTAAAATGTTTGCTGTTTCATTAGGGATATTTTTCAGTAAGGCTAGGTTTTTGTTATTATTGTTAGTGGTGTGTAGTGGTGAAGAATACAGTGTACTGGTACCATCTGTGCCACTGCCCTGACTCATGCTCAGTGGTGAGCAGTTTTACTCACCATTGTTTCTGGACCATCAGTGCACATACTTAACACAGTGAGAAGGCAAATAATGTTTTATATTTTTATGACAGTATGTTTACCCCATAGAGTCTCTGAAAGGATCTTAGGTTACTCCAGGTCTGTGGATCATACTTTAAGTTCAGAACTTACACCCACAAAAGATGTTTTCTCTAAATGAGTATTTTATTATGACATTGTTTGGCATTTCCAGTGCATGGTAATAAAGTGCAGACCAACTTTTAGTCAGTTTAATTATTGCTTTTACATTCTGCACAGACAATACACTATTTTATTGTCTGTAGCCAGGGCAGACTTTCCTGCTGCTCTGCCCATGGTATACCACTGGGTGTTTTTTATATATATATATACATACATATATGTGTTTTATATATGTCTGTGGTATGTATATATACGTATTTTTTAAAGAATTGAGTGCTTTATTAGATGTATTTATTGCAAATGTTTTCTCCTAGTCAGTGTTTTCTCTTTTCCTTCCCTTAATGGTATCTTTTTTTTAAAATGGTGTCTTTTGATGAACAGAAATTAAAAAAAAATAAACTTTCAATTTTAGAATGGTTTTAGATTTACAGAAAAGATATAAAGCTAGTACAAAGAGTCCCTGTATATCTCTCACCCAGTTTCCCCTAACATTAATATCTTACATTGCCATGGTACATTTGTCACAACTAGCAAACCAACACTGATACGTTACAATTAACTAAACTCCAGAATCATTTAAATTTCAATCATTTTTCCATTAATGTCTTTTATTCTGTTTCAGAATTCCATTCAGATACCTGATTGCATTTAGTCGTCCTGTCTCCTTATACCGTCTGTTCTGTGATAATTTCTTAGTCTTTCTATGTTTTGGATGACTGACAGTTTTGAGGAATACTAATCAGATATTTTGTAGAATGTCCTTCAATTTTGGGTTTTCTGATGTTTTTCTCATAGATTGGAATTACAGGTTTGATGAGGAAGGCCACAAAGGTGAAGTGCCCTTCTCATCACATCATAACAGTGGTATGTGGTATCAGCATGATTTATCACTGGTGATGTTAACTTTGATCACTGGGTGAGGTAGTATTGCTAGGTTAAAATTGCTCAACTTAATGGTGTATTTATACTTTTGTAGTATGGTCAGTTCTTGCTTTATACATTTCTTGCTTTATATGTTTCAAAATGTTATGCATATAGTATTGAAGTTGTATCTTCCTAATTAATTGAATCATTAGAATTTTTTAAAAGTTTTTTTAAGCTCTTTATTGGAGTATAATTGCTTTACACTGTTGTGCCAGTTTCTGCTGTACAACAAAGTGAATCAGTTGTATTTATACATATATCCGCATATCCCCTCCCTCCCACGACTTCTGCCCACCCTCCCTATCCCACGCCTCTAAGTCATCACCAGTCATCGAGTTGACCTCTCTGTGTTAGGCAGCAGCTTCCCACTAGCTATTTGTTTTACATTTGGTAGTGTATATATGTCAGTGCTACTCTCTCACTTTGTCCCAGCTTCCCCCCCAATTAATTGAATCTTTTGTCATTACACAGTAACTAATTCTAGCCATCTTTAAAAATTTGTAAATTTATATGTTTGCTATTAATGTAGGTACACTGGTTTTTATTAGGGTTAGTTTTCTCCCCCTTGGTATATCTTTTCATTCTTTTTTTTTCTTCTTTTTTAAAAAATTGAAGTATAATTGACATATAACATTATGTTAGTTTCAGGTGTACAACATAATATGTTTATATGTTGCAAAACGAGCACCACAATACATGTAGTGAATATCTGTTAACATACATGGTTACAGTTTTTTTTCCTTGTGATGAGAACTTTTAAGATTTACTCTCTTAGCAATTTTCAAATATACAGTACAGTATTATTAACTATACTCACCATGCTATAAATATAGCAACTTTCAAATATACAGTACAGTATTTTAAAAATTATTTATTTATTTATTTATTTTTGGTTGTGTTGGGTCTTCATTGCTGCGTGTGGGCTTTCTTTAGTTGAGGTGAGTGGGGGCTACTCTTCATTGTGGTGCACGGGCTTCTCATTGCAGTGACTTCTCTCGTTGCGGAGCATGGGCTCGTGGGCTCTAGAGCGCAGGCTCAGTAGTTGTGGTGCATGGGCTTAGTTGCTCTGCAGCATGTGGGATCTTCCCAGAGCAGGGATCAAACCCATGTCCCCTGCATTGGCAGGTAGGTTCTTAACCACGGTGCCTCCAGGGAAGTCCCTGTGCTATATTTTAGATTCCAGATATAAGTGATATCATATGGTGTTTGCCTTTCCTTTTCTGACTTACTTCACTTAGTTTGATAATCTCTAGTTGCATCTATGTTGCCGCAAATGGCATTATTTCATTCTTTTTTTATGAATGAGTAGTATTCAGTTGTATAGATGTACCACATCTTCTTTATCCATTCACCTGTTGATGGACATTTAGGTTGTTTCTATATTTTGGCTATTGTGAATAGTGCTGCTATGAACATAAGGGTGCATGTATCTTTATGAATTATAGTTTTGTCAGGGTATATGCCCAGGAGTGGGATTGCTGGATCATATGGCAATTCTGTTTTTAGTTTTTTGAGGAATCTTCATACTGTTTTGATAGTGGTTGCACCAACTTACAGTCCCACCAACAGTGTAGGAGGGTTCCCTTTTCTCCACACCCTCTCCAGCATTTGTTATTTGTAGACTTTAATGATGGCCATTCTGACTGGTGTGAGGTGGTACCTCATTGTAGTTTTGATTTGCGTTTCTCTAATAATTACTAACTTTGAGCATCTTTTCATATGCCTACCGGACGTCTGTGTGTCTTCTTTGGAGAAATGTCTATTAAGTTCTTCTGCCCATTTTCCCATTGGGTTTTTTCGTTGTTGTTGTTGAATTGTATGAGCTGTTTGTATATTTTAGAGATTAAGCCCTTGTCTGTCACATCATTTGCAAATATTTTCTCCCATTCTGTAGGCTGTCTTTTTTGTTTTTGTTTTTTAGTGGTTTCCTTTGCTGTACGAAAGCTTGTAAGTTTGATTAGGTCTCATTTGTTTATTTTTGTTTTTATTTCTATATTGCCTTGGGAGACTGAACTAAGAAAATATTGGTACAATTTTTGTCAGAAAATGTTTTGCCTGTGATGTCTTCTAGGAGTTTTATGGTGTCATGTCTTATGTTTAAGTGTCTAAACCATTTTGAGTTTATTTTTGTGCATGGTGTGAGGGTGTGTTGTAACTGTTGATTTACATGCAGCTGTCCAACTTTCCCAGCACCACTTGCTGAAGAGACTTTTTCCCATTTTATATTCATACCTCCTTTGTTGAAGATTAATTGACTGTAGGTGTGTGGGTTTATTTCTGGGCTCTCTATTCTGTTCCATTGATCTGTATGTCTGTTTTTGTACCAATACCACATTGTTTTGATTACTGTAGCTTTGTAGTATTGTCTGAAGTCTGGGAGAGTTATGGTAGGAAAAGAGTTTGTTTCTTTTCCTCAGGATCACTTTGGCAATTCTGGGTCTTTTATGGTTCCATATAAATTTTTGGATTATTTGTTCTAGTTCTTTGAAAAATTTCATGGGTATTTTGATAGGGATCACGTTAAATCTGTAGATTGCTTTGGTTAGTATGGCCATTTTAACAATATTAATTCTTCCACTCTAAGAGCATGGAATATCTTTCCATTTCTTTGAATCCTCTTTAATTTCCTTTATTAATGTTTTCTAGTTCTCAATATATTAGTCTTCTACCTCCTTGGTCACGTTTATTCCTAGGTATTTTTTGGGGGGGATATTTTATCTTTTATTATTTATTTTTTAAAGAAGAATATTTTAAAAACTATTTATTTGGCTGCACTGGGTCTTAGTTGCCGCATGCAGGATCTTTAGTCAGGGTGTGTGGGATCTTTTAGTTGCAGCATGTGGGATCTAGTTCCCTGACCAGGGATCAAACCTGGGCCCCCTGCACTGGGAGCACGAAGTGTAGCCACTGGACCACCAGGAAAGTCCCTGGGGTGCTGTTTTAAAAGGCATTTTTTTTAACATTCCCTTTCTGATGTTTCATTGTTAGTGTGAAGAAATGCAACTGATTTTTGAATGTTAATCTTGTATCCTGCTACTTTGCTGAATTCATTTATTAGATCTAGTAGTTTTTGTGTGGAGTCCTTAGGGTTTTCTATATATATTGTCATGTCATTTGCATATAGTAACAATTTTATGTATTGGATTTGGTAAGTTGTCTTTTTCAAGGAATTTGTCCCTTTCATGTGTGTTTTTCACAACTTTATTGAGATTATAATTAACATGCCATAAAACTCTCCCGTTTAAAGTGTACACTTTTTTTAAAAGTATATTCTCAAAGTTGTGCAACTATCACCACAATCTAATTTTAGAACATTTCTATCACTCCAAACATAAATTTCATGCCTGTTTGCAAGCACTCCCATTTCCATCCCTAGGCCTAGGTAACCACTAATTTACTTTCTGCCTCCAAAGATTTGCCTTTTCAAAATATTTCATATAAATGGAATCAAATAATATGTGGTGTTTTATGTATGACTTCTTTCACTTAGTATAAGTTTTTAAGGTTCATGTATATTGTAGCGTGTCAGTTGTTTTCCTTTTAAAAATTCATTTTTGTTGTAAATTATAACTTACGGGAAAGTGCATGTATTTTAAACACAATAAAAAATTTTTAAGTGAGCGCTTCTATGAAACCACTAGACACATCAAGAAATAGAACATTACTAGGATCCTAAAAGCTCCTTCATGTACCATTCCCAGCTTTACCCCTTCCTTAACACGAAACCAATATCCTTAATAATACCATGGATTAGTTTAGCCACTTTCTGAACTTAATAAAAATGGAAACATATAGAATGCATTATTCTGTATCTGCTCTTATTCAACAATATTTTTTTTTAACCATTAAAAAACTGAAGTATAGTTAATTTACAATGTTGTGTTAGTTTCAGGTATACAGCAAATAATTCATTTATATATATGCACACACACATATATATTCTTTTTAAGATTCTGTTCCATTATAAGTTATTACAAGATATTGAATATAGTTCCTTGGTTCCTTGTGCTATACAGTTGGTCCCTGTTGTTTGTTTTGTATATAGTAATGTCAGTATAGTAATCCCAAATTTCTAATTTATCAACAGTGTGTTTCTTAAAAGATTTTATTTTTTAGAGAAGTTTTAGGTTCACAACATAACCGGGAGGAGGATAGAGTTTTCCCATGTACCTCCTGCCCCCATACACGCATAGCCTCCTCCCATTATCAACATTACTCACCAGAATGGTATATTTGTTACCAAGGATGGATGTACATTGACACATAATCACCCAGAGTCCATAGTTTACCTTACAGGTTCACTTTTGGTGCTGAACATTCTGTGGGTTTGGACACATGTATACTAACATATAGTCATCATTATAATATTATACAGAGAATTTTCACTGCCCTAAAAATCTACTTTTTCCTTTTTATTGCTGAATGTTGTTTAATTGTATAGCTATGTATTACATTTTGTTTATCCATTCACCAGCTGATAGACATTTGGATTGTATTCACTTTTTGGCTATTATGAATAATGCTGATATGAACAAATTTAGTACAAGTCTTTGTATGGAACATTCATTTCTCTTGCGTTGATACCTAGGAATGGAATTACTGAGTCATTTGGAAACTCTAACGTTTTGTGAAACTGTTTTCAAAAGTGGCTTGTACCATTTTACATTGCTGCTAGCAATATATGAGGGCTCTAATTTCTCAACAGTTTTGCCCACACTTGTTATTTTGTTATTATTATTTTAATTTTAGCCATCCTAGCATTTGTGAAGTGGTATCTCATTGCAGTTTTGACTTGTGTTTCCTTAATGACTAATGATGTTGAACACTTTTTTTGGGTTTATTGACTATTTGCATGTTCTTCTTTCGAGAAATGTCTGTTGAAATCTGTTCCCTATTTTCTTTTCCTAATTTCTCAAAGTGAATTTATTAGATCTCTTGGTTGCATATGACAGAAACCACCTCTACCTATCTTAAATAAAAGAGCAGAATTTATTTTGAGGTTGGTGTAGGGGAGAGCTATTCATGTATCCAAGGGCAGCATACAGTGAAGCACAGGAAAGACTGGACACAAACCCTGGGTACTGTAGAATATCCAGGAAATCCTCTATCCTCTGTTTATATCTCCTCAGTTGCTTCATTCTTGTCACTCATCAAGGTCTGGTCTTCCATTTTCAGGCCACATGGCAGGACATATTGGTAATTATTCTTAGGTTTCCTTTCTTCATTTTAAAAGAGCAATCAGATATTTCTTAGTCATATTCCAATTTCCCATGGAAAAGATTCTGATTGTCACAACTTGGGTTATATACCCACCTCGAGGAGACCAAATAATTGTGGCCAAAGGAGTGGTAACCCGTATGATAGCCATATAGATCCAGGACAGATGTTGGCAGCTGTGGCCCTCTAGCACACAGACCATTGAGCAAAGAATGTTTTTTGCACTTGTAAAGAACTGGGAAAAAAAAAAAGCAGACAAAGAAGAATATGTGATAGGGATATATCACATATATGTATGTGGCCAGAAAAGTCTAAAATATTTATTCTCTGACCCTTTACAAAACAAGGTTGCTTATCTCAATCTACGGGGGAGGGGAACAGTTTCTGCAAAAGAAGAGTGAGATGAACTGGTGTGGCATTCTAAAGGAAATCTGCAGACCACCAGCTCTACAGGATATTAACAAATGACCCCATGCTCAATATGCTCGGGGAACTGGATTGAAAATTTAAAAGGACTTCTGTATTGAAGGATTTCTCATAGTATTTGATATGCTAGAGAACACTGTGAATCTTCAAGAATCTTTAAGAGGAAGATATAGTATGTTCTATTTCTCAAAGTTATTTGACCATAAAACCGTATTTCTTCCCACCTCCAAGGAAGTACCATTTCATGGAACACACTTTGGGAAGACTTTTATATGTGAGCTCTCACCTGTAACTAATACGGGCTTTATTTCCAGTCTTCCTTGCAGTTGAGTTCAGCAGTGACTGTGTGCCAGACTGTGGTGCTATGTGTAAGCAAGGCCCGCAGTGAATAAAACCAATTCTCTGTCTTCAGGGAGCTGTTAATTGAGTGAGGGAGACCAATTGAAAAAAAAAAAAAGCAAGCTATTATAAGGGTATGAACAGTGCTATAAAGGATAACATACTGAATCAAGAAACACAGAGAAGGGACACCTCCTTAGCCTTGAGGGGTAGGAATGGGAACATCAAGGAAGGCTTTCATGGAGACATGATGACTGAACCTTTAAGGTCAACCAGTAGAGGTTAACCAGGTGAAAAGGGAGAACAAAAGATGAACTTTTGCATAGAAGCAGATAGAGGAGTGGCATTGTGGATCATTCTGGGTGTAGTTGAAGTAGGACTCAGTGATTGATTGGATATAGGAGAACGGACAGAAGATAACTCTCAAAATTATGAGTTGGACAATTTGGTGGGGACCCATAATTAATCAGTTTGGGATCTATAAGTTTTTTATTTGTCCCACAGGCTATCCTACTGGTGGTGTCCTGCAAGATTGGATATATGAGACTCAAAAGAGTGATCTGGGCTGGAGATACAGATGAAAGGAGTCATTATCATACAGAAGGTAGTTGAAACTGCCCTTTAAAAAAAATTAATTAATTAATTAATTGGCTGTGTTTGGTCTTTGTTGCTGGGCGCAGGCTTTCTCTAGGTGTGGAGAGCAGGGGCTAGTCTTCCTTGTGGTGTGTGGGCTTCTCATTGCAGTGATTTCTCTTGTGGAGGACGGGGTCTAGGCACACGGGCTTCAGTAGTTGTGGCATGCGGGCTCAGTAGTTATGGCTCTAGAGCTCTAGAGCACAGGCTCAGTAGTTGTGGCACACAGGCTTAGTTGCTCCGCGGCATGTGGGATCTTCCCGGACCAGCGCTCAAACCCGTGTCCCCTGCATTGGCAGGCAGATGCTTAACCACTGAGCCACCAGGGAAGCCCAATAAAACTTTATTTAAAAAAAAATTTATCTGGGAAAGGCAGATGCTAAACAAAACATTATGTAAGTAATCTTTTTAATTGCAGTTGTGAGCTCAGTGTCTAGTAGATATCTCTATTCAGATTTCCTCAAGTTCATTGTTTCAAAAATTGAACTCTTAATCACTCCCTCCAAATCATTTCATCCTTCCATAGTTTCTGAGCTGGTTAATGGCCATTTCAGTCTTCTAAGCCTTGATGTTTGCTTTACTCCTTTATGTTTCTCATCTAATCAATAAGTAGGCACCCTGTTTCTGCCTACACATCGTGTCCTGTCAGTGTTCTTTCCTCTCAGTCCCCATTGTGATTGTCTCAGGGCAGGTGCTCCTCATCTCTTGCCTAAATTACTACAGTTATCTGTAACTGGTAACCCTTGTTGTAGATTGGTTCCCTTCCAATCTAGTCTCCATAATTCTGTCCAAACGATTGTTCAAGAGTGCAAGTATTTTTTTTTTCAAGAATTTCATGCCCCCATAAGCAGCCTTTTCTTTTCTTTTTTTTAAAATTAATTATTTATTATTGGCTGTGTTGGGTCTTTGTTGCTGCACACGGGCTTTCCCTAGGTGTGGTGAGCAGGGGCTACTCTTCATTGTGGTGCATGGGCTCCTCATTGTAGTGGCTTCTCTTGTTGCAGAGCACAGGCTCTAGGCACAGTAGTTGTGGCACAGGGGCTCAATAGTTGTGGCACACAGGCTTAGTTGCTCCGCGGCATGTGGTATCTTCCTGGGGCAGGGATTGAACCCAGTCCCCTGCATTGGCAGGCAGATTCTTAACCACTGCGCCACCTAGGAAGTCCAAGAGTGCAAGTATTAATGGTCCCACAAGACTTATAAAATCCAAGCTCTTTATGTAGCCCTCCAGGATCTGCCAGTTTTTCTAGTTTTGTCTCCCAACATGAAACCCACTCTCCTCCTATGGAAAAGTGTTTTGATTATCTACAAAACATAACAAATGCTACATAACAAATCATCTCAAAACTTAGTGGCATAAAACAACAACTATTTATGACCTAAGAGCCCCAGAACATCACTTCTACTGCATTTTACTGATTAGACAAGTCACGAAGACCAGTCCGGGGAGGGGAATTAGACCCTACCTCTCACTAGGATGAGTAGGAAAGAATGTATGTCTCTAATCTACCACACCAAGTACCACATCTGTTGAACCTTAGGTCTATTTTTTTTTCTAATATTGATACTATCCCATTTGCATCTTCTGTAGTTCCTCACCTTGGCAGATTTATGCTCTCCTAGACTTAACTCTGGTGTCACAAAGCCTAGCTTGAGTAAGAGGGAAATTGCATGCTGTTTTTTCTGTAACTTAGCATTTACTGAATGCCCTAAAAAACAATAAATGAAGCCCTGGCTGATGGACTAGGAAACACCCAAGCAGAGTTGATCCTTCTTTCTTTTGTGCTGTGAACTGTATATTGTATTTTTGCCTGTATTACATTTTTGCAATTATTCATGTATATGATTGCTCTGCTGCTAAATTGACCTCCTTATATTCTCTGATTTCATCTAAATTCTCTCACTTGCAGGTGGCTAAAACAGTGTAAAAGAAAAGGAAAAGTGTGCATGGGAGGAGGGCTAGATTTATTGCCTCAAGATCGTGTGATTTTTTTTTTTTTTTTAAGATCGTGTGATTTTTTTAAAAGGGAGGGGCAGTACTGGTGTTTGGCATGACTGGCTCCAAGCAGCAGCAATGCCCAGTGTCTCCCTCTTACCCTCCTTCCACTCCCTCTCCCTCCTCTCTCCTTTCCTCCCTCCCTTTGCTTCAGTCTCTGTGCTGGCTTCCTTCACTCCTGCTGCAGACAGTGTTCCTCCGCATGATGGATAATTTGGCCGTGATGGTACTAGGTTTCCAGAAGAGTGTCCCCAGAGGCAAATGGCAGTCTCTCCTGTTCATCCCAGATAAAAATTCCTGAGAGGAAGGCCTCTGACTGAGGCCAGAGGCGTGTGGTTGGCCACCCCTGTGGTTCTGGGGAAGGGCTTGTCTGCTGTCAGAAAGGTGGTGGAGAATTGTCCCAGGTCAAAAGCTATAGGCTACATTGTATTTGTCTCTGTCTCCCTATACCTCTCCAGAGTTACTGGCACACAGCAGGAGCTTCCTAAACTTTTATTGAAGGAAGTGAATGAATGATGAGTCTTTGCCTTGCAATGTCTCCTTCGCCTTTAAGTCTACCTTAAAGATACTGATAAATGAAAGAACATGATTAAAATGGTAAATCCTTAGGCTTTTTGGTTTCATCTTCATTCTGAGTTAGGCCAAGAAAGGTTTAGTATATGTGAGTATCCTCGTGAAAGATCTTCCAGGAAATCACAGAGCTTCAAGGTAAGTTAGTGCTAAAATGCAGATTTGAGTCTCAGCAGCTCCTCTTTACCAGCAGCATGGGCTTGCCTTGAAAGCTCTGTTAGTTTTTATGGACTTTAACCCTTAATACAGCCAGTGGTCAATCCACAATTCCTCCCAAAGGCTGGTCAGTGAACAAGTTTTGTGAAGAATTTTCCTGAGAGCTTTCATTCACATTCACTGTGTTCAAAGAGATGAGAGAATTTCAAAGACCCTACATTATTTCATTCTCACCAGCAGTTATTTCTTTTGTCACTGGTAAGAAGAAATAGTCGGAATCTTATGGAGAAGGAGCAAGAGAGGCTAAATGATTTTTGCAGCTCTCATACCTTCCCAGAGTAATTCTAAGCCCTTCAGCCAGGGCCTAGTTCATTCCCTTTTGAGACATGTTGCCTGTGCTTTTCAGACATAGAAAAAACAACATGTAATACTCTCCTATTCAAAGAAACACTGTACCACTGTTATTGCCACTGGGCTCTCACCCCAGCGGATCCCTGGGTCATTCAGGACACTAGATAGTGATAAATAAACCAAGTCCCTGAATTTAGTGGCCTTTTTTTTTCTGATGGAGGACACAATCAAACTTAAAAACAAATACATGGAAACAGTTTCAGTTTATGATAAATGTTATGTTTCTTACAATGTGTTAAATGTGATAGGATTTAGGACAGATTTTAGGGATGCTGGCTAGAGAAGGCTCTCTGAAGAGGTAACATTTGAGCAGAAACCTGAATGAGGAGTTGATAACGTGAGGATCCTTGCAAGGAGAATCAGCAAATGCCAGAGAGAGTAAACTTGATGTATTTGAGAGACTGGCTGGACTTGACTTGTGGCTGGAGTATATTGAGCTAGAGGGAGAAGGTAGGCAGGGGCCAGACCATGAGGGACCCTGTGGGCCAGGCAAGGAATTTGTATTTTATTTAATTGCAGTGGAAGATTTCAAGCAGGTTAATTGTGTGGTTCGACTAGTGTTGTTTATCTGTGCTGTCCAGTATGGTAACCACTAGCGTCATATGGCTCCTCAAATTTAAATTCATTTAAATTAACTAAAATTTAATTCCTCAGTTGCACCAGACAGATTTCAAATAGCTACATGTGGCTAATGGCAACCATATTGGACAATGTAGATATAGAATGTTTCCAGCCCTGCAGAAAGTTCTATTGGACAGTATTATTATAGAGAATAGAGGCAGAGAGACCAGTTAGAAGGCTGTTGTTGTAGTTCAAGTGAGAGACGAGGGGCTGTCACAGTAGAGATGGTGAGAAGTAGTTGTACTTAGGGTAGAGTTTGAAGGCAAGGACAGATTTGGACTTGCTGATGAATTGTTAATGTGGGAATAAAGGAAAGAGATGAATTAGTTATGTTTGCAGTTCTGCTTTGGGGAGGTAGAAGGATTAGAAGTATTTAAATGCAGAAGAAATAGATCTCTGTTGGCTCAGTGAAATAGAACTCATCTTTTACCTGTAAAAGAGCAAGAAACTTTAAAAATAACTGAGATATGTTCATGACCAAAAAAATGCCTGCAGGAGTTGGTCAGGAACTGGTAGATTTTGGAACTTGTAAATACCTGTGATTGACAGGTCAGTGGGGTCTGTCACTGAAAAATGGTGGGAATCATTCTGAGAAAATTTTGGTCACTGCTGAATCAGGCTCATGGATACCCTGCCAGTCTCATTTCTGATTTCACAGAGAAGGTAATCTTTTTCAAGTCTCCTCCAAGGAAACTATTTTCTTTGCCATTAAAAAAAATTACTTTTTCTCAGACTGACAAGTTCAGCTTGACTCTGCAGGTATTGAAGTTCATCAACAGGAAGGACTTGGGCACTGGGAGGCCAGTTGTGCACTTTGGTGGGAAGTTAGTAATTTGAAAACTGTTAGAGCAGATATTCCACTGTTGTCCTTTACTCCTGTCCATGAAGGGATTTATTTGTGGAAAATAGGTGTGCACTGGAGAAGGATTCACAAGGTCAAGGCTTAAATGCTCAGTTGACTCCTTAAGGACTCTGTGATATCAGACAAACCATTTACCATCTCTGGGTCTTCATTTCCTCATCTATGAAATGAGATTAGAAATCCCTGCTCTGGCTGTATTGAATAAATATTATGAGCTTTAAATTAGATGAAGATAATACTGATAATACCACTTGCCATTTATTAAGTTCTTACTACGTGCCAGGCACTGTGCTAAGCAGTATGACGAAGCTAAGACAGATGCTGCGCTACACTTAGTGGCTTAAAACAGCAACCATTTTATTTACTCACCATCCTGAGTCAGCAGTTTGGGCTCATCTCACCTGGATGGTTTTTCTGCTTTTCTTGCCCATGGTCATGCGTGTGGCTGCAAATTATCTGGCCACTCTCATGGCCTAACTCATCCCCTCTCATATGTCTGGCACTTGGCAGTAGCTGTTAGCTGATTGATCTAAGGGGGCCTCAACTGGGACACCTTGTGTCTCCTCCATTGACCTTTCATCCTCTAGTAGGCTAGACCGGGCTTCTTCACATGGGAGTTTCAGGGAAGAATTCCAGGAGGTGAGAGCAGAAGCCGCAAGGCTGGTTAAGTTCTAGGCTTAGAAGTCCCAGCATCACTTCCACCGTATTCTGCTGGTCAAAGCAGGACACGGGTACAAACCAGATCCCAGGGCAGGGGGATAAACTCTACCTTTTTATGCGATGACTGGAAAAATCACATTGCAGATGGGGCAGGCACACAAGGATAGGTTATCATGGTCATTTTTTGTGAACAATTTTTTTGTGCTTATCAGTGTATAATTTCATCTAATCTCTACAGCAATCTTGTTATCCTCATTGGACAGGAAAGGAAACTGAGGCACAATGAAGTTTAATAACTTGCTCAAAGTCATATTGTCAGTAAGTATCTAAGCTGGGATATGAACTCAGGCAGCCTGGGTTCTAGAGGCCATGCTCTTTTTTTGTGATCTTCAAAATGGAAATCACCTTATAATAGAGATTACTTGCATTTGCTTTGTCCAGTTCTCTCCTTCTGGGGCACTTCCCACCCCTTGCAGTTTAAGTGGGGCCACATAACTGGTTCTGGGCTGAGGGAGGCAGTTAACAACACGTGTAAGTTCCTCATTCTCTTTCATCCTGTGCCTCTGTGCCTCTAGAAACCGAGGCTTAAAATGGTGGAACTCTTAAGACAGAAGTAGAGTTGATTGCTGAGTTACCATTCAAAAGGAAGCTTCCCTGTAGCGCCACCAGATCTTCAGCAGAAAAGAAATAAAATGGCAAGTGCTAAACCACTGAGATTTTGGGATTTGTTATTGTAGTGAAGCCAGTTCTCTCCTGATTAATACAAACCTCACTGTATTTTTCTACTTACAAATGAATCCATAATCTTATAAAATTTTTAATTAAAACAGGAAAGAATAAAGAAAAATTTAAAAATCACTCCAAATCCTACAACTCAAGGTCAACAATTATAAATCTTTTGGTGAATATCGTTGCACATAATTCTCTATGTGTAAAATGTACACACAATTCATATAAATAGGTTAAAACTCTCCAGATTTCCTGGTAGCTGCCTTTTGTCATCAAACAGTATAATTTCAAAATCATCCTAGGTCAAGTAAATGGACACCTATGTAGGAAGCTCTTTGACATATATAAAATATAAAAGGAGGGTTTTTGAGAACATATAGTAAAGGGGTTAAGATTATGGGTTCTACATCTGATCAAATGTAGATCAAATCCTCACACCATCACTGACTTTGAGAAGATTACTTACTCTTTTTATGCCTCTATTTCTACACCTGTAAAAGGGGATAATAATCATACTTACTTCATAGTGAGGATTAGGTAAAATAAGGTTTGTAAAACACTTTGCACAGTACCAGGCATGTAGTGACACTCAGTAAATGTTAGCTACAATACCAAAGTAGTAAATTTACACATTCTACCAGATGTGCAAAGAAAATGTAGTTTCTTTACTTCCTACAAGAGATCTCTCATAACCCCTTGCTAGACAGCAGATGGCTGCTCTTGGGGGAAGGGGGTGGGAGAAACCATGTTTCCTTCTGGTTTTAAAAGACTTTTAAGGGAATATTCAGTCAGTGGAAAGTCTGTCTTCATAATGGGGCAGTTGGCCCCTGCCCTTATCATTTTCCCCAAAGATGGTGTAAAAAAACCTCAGTCTTCCACCTATGTAGTATCTCTTTTACGTCACTTCTGACAATAGATGTGTGTGTGAATTTTCCCCCACCAAGCAATTGTCTGCAGCATCCTGTGGGTGTCCTACAATTTAATTCTATCACCATCTCCCTAGAGATAGCATCAGATCCTACCGGTTAAGCACTCAGTCCCACAAGACTGTCCTCACCTTACTTTACACTTGATCTTAGCCAAAAGGCCGAGAAGTGATTGTCCTCACCTTACTTTAGATGCCAATTGCAAGTCCAGGTTGTCACCTGTGCTTCTGACCCATCGACTGTAAATCAGAGGTTCCTATGACTCCTTTTTTTGGTTTGATTAATTTGCAAGGGTGGCTCACAGGAACCAGAAAAAGAGTTTACTTACTGCTTACCAGTTTATTATAAAAGGGTATGATGAAGGATACAGGTGAACATCCAGATGGGAGAGATGCACGTATAGGGCAAGGTGTGTGGGACTTCCCTGGCAGGCTAGTGGTTAAGACTCCGTGCTTCCAACGCCGGGGTTGCGGGTTCAATCCCTGGTCTGGGAACTAGGATCCCATGTGCCCCACAGCGTGGCCAAAAAAAAAAAAGGCAAGAAGATGACATCCAGTCTGGAAATTGATTTACCTGCCCTCACGTATTAATTAAGCACACAGGTGAGAGTGCGTGGGCAGCACAGTCAGGAACTTGCCCCTCCTCCTCACCCTGTGGTCCCAGATGAGATGTGTTTTGTTGGTGTGATCCCCACTGCTGGGATTCCTGCTTCTCTCCTCAGAGACTTGCAGAAAGCTGCCTCGAGTTGCAGGTTCCAAGATACGATTTATCTACTTTCTTTTGAATTGGTGAGGATCGTATTGAGAACTGGACTGTTCCTAACCTAAGGAGAGAGCCACTTCCGCACTGTCCATGTTGATAGCAAACATGGAAACTGACTTTCCATGAAAGAAAATCAGTGTAAACAGAGGTGCTGGAGAAAGTGCTTTGGCTTACACACATGTGAGTGCTGATGCTGCTTCCTTACCCATAAGTTTTTCTTCCTCTGTGTGTAAAATCAGCTGTTCCTTCTTTCAAATGCTGTTTGTGCCGTGGTTTTTTGGTTACTATGATATGAGATATGAACATGGTGGTTGGAAAAAAGTGTCAAGCTGCAGTTCCAATAACCAAGTCTCATTTGGGGCTGCTGGGAATACCTATGGCGTGAGGTTTCTTTAAAGCAGGGGTTTCTAACCTCATAATCCTAAGCCAAGTCTTGGGGTCATCAAAAAAGAGGAGTGAGTATGTGTGACTGTGTATGTGCACGTAGGGAGGGTAGATGTCCCCCTCTGCTCCTCTCCTGTTCTCCTGGCTGGACTAGTAAACTGGACTCAGAGATTGACACAAGACAGATTAACAGGAGAAAAAGAAACATTTTAATTTGTGTACATGGAGACCTCATAGAAATAGGACCCAGGAAGTGGCCAAAACAGGCAGCTGATATATTTTTTAGGCAAAGAAACAATAAATTTGTGAAGAATTGATGGGACAGAGAAACTTAGGCTTTGAGTACTCAATTAGTGAAGAATCTAAACAGAGTTTGGACTTCGGGTAATAAATTAGAGAAGTAACAAGGTTTGTTTATACAAGCTTCTTGGCCCCAATTCCCTATCTCTGGTGATGAGTGTCCTTCTACCTCCAGATGCAAGGAGTGCACCTTTCACATGACAGATTTATTTCCAGCTTTCAGGGAGACAGAAAGGAGGGTCAGCGTGTCCCTCTGGCATTGGCCGTTTTTTAAGTAACTTTTAATTCAAGATAATCACTCTGCCATTCTAGCATATTTTGGGACGGCCTGCCCTGGACCCTAACAGGACATTGCAGCAGTTCTAGACTGGTAGAGGCTAGAGGAAGAAGGGAGGGACTGGCACAGATCTTTAAAATGGTAAACACCACAAAGTACAAAGAGCTGTTTCTTTGTTTTTTAAAATTAAATTTTATTGGAGTATGGTTGATTTACAATATTGTGTTAGTTTCAGGTGTACAGCAAAGTGAATCAGTTATACATATGTGTATATATATCCACTCTTTTTTTAGATTCTTTTCCCATATAGGTCATTACAGAGTACTGAGTATAGTTCCCTGTGCTATGTAGTAGGTCCTTATTATCTTTTTTATATATAGTCATGTGTGTATGTCAATTCCAGTCTCCCAATTTATCCCCCTACCCCCACTCCTTTCCCCTTTGGTAACCATAAGTTCAAAGAGCCATTTCTTGTTTAGAGTCTCCCCACCTCCTCAAGTTTGTCATTCTCCGTCTCAGTTCCTTGTGTGTTTCTTCAGGGACTTAATGTAATTTTCTATTATTACATTCGTTGTATATATATTAGTTTAATTAATTCTGTTTATTAGTCTGTCCCATCTTGTTCCACTTCTGAAAGTGAATGTTCCCAGAGAGGATAAGGACCTTACTTATCTTTATTCACCACTGAATTTCTAACTCCTAATAGATGCTCAATAAAAATTTGTTGAATGAATGGTGGGTTGAATGCACTTAGTCCTTCATATATATTACCTCTCAATAACATACGGTATAGAATAATTTGAACTAAAAATAGTTTTGTTCTTTTTAGCCTGTCTTTTTTTATTTTGCTGTTTTATATACTTAACAATAAAAACCTGTGGGTGAATAGTTTAAATCCAGGAGTTTAGAGTATGGTGTTTGGGATGTGATCATCATATCACTAGGTATGTGGCACCTTTCTGTTACTTTTATGAAGTCTATATACATTTCTCTGATAAACAAGTGAGGAGTTGAGCACCAGCTCTCAGGTTTGTACCCAATCTGTGTCAGGACCGCCAGTCTCTGCAGTCTGACCACAGCTGTTTAATGTCACTCTTCATGGTCCCCAGTCAGGCCCAGGGCTGCTCCTCGTTCTTGGCAGAGTTCCAAAGTTAAAGATTGTTCCAGAGTCCACATCAAGGGCCACGTTGCCCACCTCAGCCTGTCACTGCGTCCTCAATAAAGCACCCTGGAGCTTCACAGCTTGGATACAAGGTTCAGACCTCAGAAAAGAGAAGGTAGATGCATCAAGTGTCAGAAAAACATGGCATATTTTTGGATAAGATTGGTTCATAAATTTTAATCCCTCTTCTTTGTGACTCTGTAAAACCTCTGAAAGGAAATCTTTAGATGTTTCCCTCTCTGACTTCCATCTTCTGTTACAATTTTGTCTTTTATAAAGTATACGCCCCATTTTTGGAAGAGTATAAGATGACAAATTTGTGTCCTTGTTTTAATACCCTGTGAAATCAGAGTCCTCATTGATAGGATAGCATGTCTATGCAAAATTACATTCTTCTCTATAAATTACAGTGTCTAAAAGAGGGAAAGGAATTATAAATAGTATACATTCATAATGTTAATTTTCCAGAGATTTACAAGTAGAAAATTTACATCCTTGAAGCTTTTATTTTTGTCTCCTTTCTTTGGTCTTAATTATTCTCTTTCTGAAATTCAGATTTTAATTTACGTGGTGTCCACTAAGCGGTGACATGCTACACATGTTACATAAGAAAGAAAAATAAGATAATACCAAAGACAGGATTTCCTGTATTACAGGGAAACATCCATGCACACACACCCACACTTGCTGATGGTGGGGTAACTCAGGAAAATTCCTCAGGTTACATGAAACACAGCAAGAGCTATTCATAGATTTAAAAAATATATATTTATTTATTTTATTTATTTATCTTTGGCTGTGTTGGTCTTAGTTGCAGCATGTGGGATCTTTGTTGTGGTGTGGGAGTCTCTCTCTAGTTGTGGCGTGTGGGCTCCAGAGCACGTGGGCTCTGTAGTTTGCAGTGTGTGTGCTCAGTAGTTGCAGTGCGCAGGCTTAGTTGCCCTGCAGCCCATGGGATCTTAGTTACCCGGCCAAGGTTGGAACCCACGTCCTGTGGATTGGAAGGTGGATTCTTAACCACTGGACCACCAGGGAAGTCCCTGTTCATAGATTTTTGGCCCAGTAATCCCACTTTTCATTGCAGCATTATTCATAATATATTTGGGGGAAAAAATGTCCAATAACTGGAGAATATAAATTAAGTATATCATGTAAGTTATATATCTACTGGAAGGAATAGAATTAATAAATTGAATTTATGTATATAGTCATATTACATACTTACCTACTAAATTATATTTATGAAGATCAGGCATGGAGAAAAACTTATTAATATAAGTGAAAAAGCAAAAGACAAAGTTATACCACTGATTTCACCTGTGGAAACATATGAATACATTACATACAAACTGGAAGGAAATACTTGTTTTAGAAAGGTAGAATTAAATAAAGTCTTTTTTAAAATATAGTTTTTCCCTCTTGTAGTAAAATGTAAAAAAAATTTGAAAGATCCTAGAAGATCATGCAATTAATAGAAAATGACAACACATTGAAATAAACTTGGCAAAAATCTTAGCTAAAAACCTGAAATGAAACAAACAAATGCCCACTGGCTACACAAAATAGTCCACTGTTCAACTTCACTTATTCTACCAATGCAAATATTTGCAGCCCAGCTTTTGTGACCCTCACAGTGTATCTCCACTATTTTCAAAAGCTATTAAAAAATATTTGGAATTATATTTAGTAGTATTCAAAGTGTATCCAACAACACAGAAGGAAAATGAGGCCCAGATTACACAACTAGTAAGGGGTGCACCTAGAAGAATAGCGTTTACTCCTCATAGGCCAACTCCAGAGAGAGAAACTAATCCAGGGACATTGGCCATTGCCACTACTGGAGCTGCCCTTGGAACAGAGCTCTGAAGCAGAGAGGTCAAAAGTCAGGGTGTTGCAGAAATCGGTCTGTCGAGAAACCAAGCACCACACTCAGAGGGTTGGAGAACTCAGGTTTATTAAGCTGGCGGCCCAGGATGAGCTAACGCTCCAAAGTTCTGGGCCCCGAACTCAAGGTGAGCTTTACTTTTATAGTGCACATGTTTACAGAGCGTGGAAGTTTCCAAACAGAAACTTGCAGGAGCAGGTGCAGAGCATTCCATTTTTTAGCAAAACATCTTAAAGTTACATTGGATTGCTAGGTCATCCTGTTTTTTTGTTTTTCTTGGCGCAGCAAGCATATTTCACAAAAGCAAAACAAGCATGGAGTTATTTCTAGCTGAGTGTAAGTTTCTAACTTTCAGCTTCAAGGCAGACCAGGTGGAGACATGCTGAATGATCAGGGAGAAGACAATCAGCAAATAAATCAGCGAGTGGGTCTGAGACTGAAGCTGTATTAGTCAGGACTCTTGTTTATAAGGGACAAAACCCCCCACAGTTCAGAGTATATTAAGCACAAGGAGACTGGCTTATATAACTGGGAAATACATAACTTCTAGGGGCTCAAATGACTTCATCAGAATCCCCCTCCTCCTCTTTCTCTCTCTATTTCATTGTTCATCTTTCAAATAAAGCTTCTCTTTGTGTGTTGGCCTCCATCTCGCCTACTTCAGTTGGCCTTCCTCCAGGGGTCAGGCTTTGCTACTGACTGTCCCAGGTATGTCATCCATCTTAGAGATGATGCAAATGGTGGCTAGGGTTTCGTACACGTGGTGGCTGTGAATTGTGCTTACAAATTAGTATGTCTTGCTGAGGATGCTGTGCCTAGGAGGCTGACTACCCATCATGGTTGATGAAGTCAGAGCACCTTTCTGTCCCTGATTAAAATACTGATATTAAGAATCATATCATTAGTGAAAAGTTAGTTAGCCTGAAAGTAATAGAGTATTGTTGCCAAAACTCCCTTTAGAAGTAGTTGTCTTTTTCAGAGGTCCTGCTTGCTAATCGTGGCTTTCTATAATTATAAAATCAGGCAGTAATACAGAGTTCATGCTTGGGAAGACAAGCTGTTCTTTTCTCAATTTCTTCCCTTTTATTTTGAACCCCCTGATTTTCTGAAATCTTCAGTTTTCTTCCCCCATTTCTGCCCTTAGTGGTTTCCATGGCAATAGCAGTTTGCTGGGCTGGGGTTGGGGAAGGGAAGTAGTGTGTGTCTGGGTCACTTGTAAGCAGAGCATTTATAAGGTGGGAACTCTCTGTACTGCATTAGTCATTTGTATCTCAACTTTAAGTAGGTCAGTTGTCTCTTCTCTAATGAGGAAGTATTTGTTCTCTTAATATTCTGGCAAACTTGTTTATTTATTCTCTATCTCGTTCAAGACATACAGATGTCCTAGGCTTTTGCTCCTCAGGAAGTATATGGAGTGAAAGGAAACCTTGTGGATAGAAAAGGGGAACAAGTGGGAGTAGCAAGAGTAGAAGAGAGCCAGGCAAGAGTACCCAACGTCTGTAAGAATGTTAGTAATTCTGAAATGATTCTGTGATGCAGAGTGACAGGTTCTGTATGAAAGAACAAACATTTGATGGCCTTCTTGACTAAGAGTTCTTCCCATCAGACTGTTAGTGGGCCTTGACACCCTTATTAATTGCTTTCCTTGGGATGAGACATGGACACTTTCTTTCTGAAAAGGCAAAAGTATAGGGTGGAGATCCCAATGTATTCATTTTCGTACCTCCTGCACCACCTCCAGTGCACAATAAATGTTAAATGACATGGCCAACATGATCTTCTAAGAATGGTTCACATGCAGATTAATTCCAGTCGTTCACTTAATCATCTGTGTAGTGCATGATGTTTCTAATGATGAAGATAATAAAAATGTTTATTGTACATGTACCATAAATTAGGCAATGAGCTAAGTGTTTTATGTTCATTATCTACATAATCACAACAGCGCCATGTGATAAGTTACCATTTTACAGGTGAGGAAACCTCAGCTTTAGTATATGTCTTTCTGACACTTAAGGTCTGTATTTTATCCCAATGCCATTTAGGGTTAGGAGATAATTCTCCATGGTTATCTTGAATTTTCTTCTTGAAATTGATTTGTTAAAGAAACTGGGACGTTTGTCCTGTAAATCCAGAGGCTGGAGTTTGCTGATTGCATTCCTGAAATATCACTTAATATTTTCATCTTTCTTCTTTTCTGTACATTGGTAGTTGGATATAGACACTTGATCAGATTTAAGCTCAAAGTTTTGGGCAGACCTATTAAAATAAGTGTTTGGAGAAACAGACCATTCCAAGTTTGGAGAAACAGACCATTCCAAGTTTCTTCCACATGCCAGAAGACAAAAAATATGATTATGTCTGTCCGTATTAGCAGCCATTCATATTGCATATCTGGTTCAACTAGTTTTTTAGAGGTTGCACAATAGTAATTTTCCATTACACTGATTTTATATATATGCGTATACGTAGAGTGTGTGCGTGTGTGTGCAAACCTCTTTGCTAGGATACTTCTGTAAAGGGTATTCTCATCCATTATTTGGTTACTTAACAGTATACTTTGTTCAGGATGAATGTTTGAATCTTTCCCTTATACATTTTCAAAATAATGAGTTGGTTCCCAAGCATCTTCCATGGTTATCAAGTAATTATTTTTATTATGATTATGAACTCACAAATTTAAATATATTTGATGGCTTTTTAATTCATTGCAATTTTTCTTGTTGATGATAAAATCATTGCACATTATCTGTCTGAACCTCTTCAAGTTTCTCCTGAGTCATCTGTTACTATCTTCAGTAGTCTTTGGTAACTTCTTTCCTACCTTGTATGAAAAGATAACCCGCTCATCTTTTAAAATTTCCTGCCCAAACTTGGAATGGTCTGTTTCTCCAAAGAATCCTGGTTTTCCTAAGTGGAAAATGATACCTGGAGACTCCTGGATTTTATATTGGTGACTAATTTTTAAAAATGTCTCCTAACTGGATTCAGCTTGTGGATAGTCTGTTGCTTATTACCTCTGGCCAGATTTAAGCAATACAGTAAGAATTAAGAGAAAAGGGTGGATGATGAAGGTGTTTTTTTCTCCAAATTTTTTATAAAGTGTACATAACATAAAATGTACTGTCTTAACCATTTTTAAGTGTACAGTTCAGTGGTATTAAGTACACTCATAGTGTGTGCTACACCCACATATCCATAAACACTAACTCTGCATTCCTCCCTCCTGCCTGCCCCCGACAGCCACCTTTCTACTTTGTCTGTATGAATTTGACTAATTTAAGTATCTCATATAAGTGGAATCATGCAGGATGGCAGTGTTTGTCTTTTTGTGACTGGTTTATTGTACTTAGCATAATGTCTTCAAAGTTCATCCGTGCTGTAGCATATGTTAGAATTTTCTTCATTTTTAAAGCTGAATAATATTCCATTGTATCTATTACATCACATTTTGCTTATCCATTCATCCTTCAAGGGACACTTGGGTTGCTTCCACATTTTAGCTACTGTAAGTAATGCTGCTGTGAACGTGAGACTACCAATATCTCTTTGAGACCCTGATTTCAGTCCTTTTGGGTGTATACCCAGAAGTGGAATTGCTGGGTCATATGATAATTCTGTTTTTAAATTTTTGAGGAGTCTTCATACAATTTTCCACAATGACTTTACCATCTTATATTCCCACGAAGAGTGCAGAAGGGTCCCAATTTCTCCACAGCCTCACTGACACTTACTTTATTTATTTATTTTTGGCCATGCCATGCAGTATGTGGGATCTTAGTTCCCTGACCAGGGATGGAACCTGTGCCCCCTGCAGGGGAAGCGTGGAATCCTAACCACTGGACCACCAGGGAATTCCCACACTTGTTATTTTGTTTTTGTTTGTTTTTGGATAGTAGCCAAAAAGTATTGACAGTGTGAGATGGTATCTCATTGTAGTTTTGATTTGAATTCCCTAATGATTAGTAGTCTTGAACAGCTTTTCATGTGCTTATTGGCCATTTTTTATATCTTCATTAGAGACATGTCTATTCAAGGCCTTTGCCCATTTTTAAATGGGATCGTTTTTGTTGTTGAGTTTTAGGAGCTTTCTATATATTCTGGAAATTAATCCCTTAGCAGATATAATTTGCAAACATTATCTTGTTCTGTGGGTTGCCTTTCTATTCTGTTCATATTTTTTGATGCATAAAATTTTAAAATTTTTATTAAGTTCACTTTATTTTTCTTTTTGTTTGTGCCTTTGGTGTCATATCCAAGAAATCATTTTCATATTCAATGTCATGAAGCTTTTGCCCTGTGTTTTTTGTTTTCATTTTAAATTTATTTATTGGCTGTGTTGGGTCTTCATTGCTGCACATGGGCTTTGTCTAGTTGCATTGAGCGGGGGCTACTCTTAGTTGTGGTGCATGGGCTCCTCATTGCCATGGCTTCCCTTGTTGTGGCACAGGGGTGCTAAAGCGCAGGCTCAGTAGTTGTGGTGCACGGGCATAGTTGCTCTGCAGCATGTGGGATCTTCCTGGAGCAGGGATCGAACCTGTGCCCCCTGCATTGGCAGGTGGATTCTTAACCACTGCGCCCCCTAGGAAATCCTCCCCTGTGTTTTATTCTAAGAGTTTGATAGTTTTAGGTCTTTGATTCATTTTGAGTTAATTTTTGTATATGTTGTTAGGTTAAAGGACCAGCTTCATTATTTGGCACATTGGCTGTCCATTTTTTTTTTCAGCACCATTTGTTGAAAAGATTGTCTTTTCCCATTGAATGGTCTTGGCATCCTTGTCAAAAAGCATATAATCATATATGCAAGAGTTTATTTCTAGGCTTTTTATTTCATTGGTCTATTTGTTTTTATGCTAGTACCACATTGTTTTGGTTACTTTAGCCTTGTAGTAAGTTTTGAAATCAGGAGGTATGGGTCCTCAAGCCTTGTTCTTTTTTGATTATTTTGGCCATTAGGAGTCCCTTGAGATTCTTATGAATTTTAGGATGACTTTTTCTATTTTTGTAAAAAAATACAATTGAGATTTTGATAGGGATTGCATTGAATCTGTAGGTTGCTTTGGTTATTTTTGACATCTTAATATTAAGTCTTCCAATACATGAACATGTGATGTGTTTATTTTTGTCTTGTTTAATTTATTTCAGAAATGTTTTGTGGTTTTCATTGTTCAGATTTTTCATGTCTTTGGTTAATTCCTAAGTATTTTATTCTTTTTGATGCTACTGCAGGTGGAATTATTTTTCTATTTCCTTTCCAGATTTTTCATTGTTAGTGTAAAGAAATGCAACTGACTTAGGTGTTGACTTTATTTCCTCCTAATTTGCTGAATTCATTTATTGGTTCTAAGAATTTTTTTGTGAAATCCTTAGGGTTTTGTTTTTTTTTTTAACGTATAAAGTCATATGTTCTGTGAACAGAGATCGTTTTACTTATTTTCCAATTTGGACGCCTTTTATTTCTATTGCTTGCCTAATAGTGCTTTACCAATAGTCCTGGAAGTACTATTGGCTAAAGTGGGAATCAAAGTCTTTTAGTGATATTAGAGGAAAAGTTTTCAGTCTTTCCCAGGAAAAGTTTTCAGTCTTTCCCCATGGAGTATGATGCTTACTGTGGGTTTTTCAAATATGGTTTTTATTATGTTGAGGTAGTTTCTTTCTATTCCTAATTTTTCGAATGTTTTAAAAATTCTCTCTCTCTCTCTCCTTCCTCCCTCCCTTCTTCCCTCCCTCCCTTCTCACTTGCTCTCTCGCTCTCTTTCTTTCTTTCTTTCTTTCTTCTCCTAACACATGGCATGCAGGATCTTAGTTCCCTTAGCAGGGACTGAACCCATGTCCCTGTAGTGGAAGTGCGGAGTCTTAACCACTGGATCACCAGGGAAATCCTTGAGTGTTTTTTTAACTTTAATTTTTATTTTATATTGGAGTATAGTTGCTTTACAGTGCTGTGTTAGTTTCAGGTATACAGCAAAGTGATTCCAAAGTATATCTATTCTTTTTCAGATTCTTTTCCCATGTAGGTCTTATTGCAGAATATTGACTAGGGTTTCCAGTGCTATACCGTAGGTCCTTGTTGATTATCTGTTTTATATATAGTAGTGTGTATCTTTTAATCCCCAGCTCTCAATTTATCCCTCCCCACAGCCTTTCCCTTTTGGTAACCGTAAGTTTGTTTTCAAAGTCTGTGAGTCTGTTTCTGTGTGTAAATAAGTTAATTTCTATCATTTTTTTAGATACAATATATGATTAATATCATATGATATTTGTCTTTGACTTCACTTAGTATGATAATCTCTAGGTCCGTCTATGTTGCTGCAAATGGCATTATTTCATTCTTTTTTATGGCTGAGTAATATTTCGTTGCATATATGTACCACCCCTTCTTTATCTGTTGATGATATTTAGGTTGCTTCCATGTCTTGGATATTGTAAATGGTGCTGCAGTGAACATTGGGGTGCATGTATCTTTTCAAATTATGTTTTTCTCCAGATATATGCCCAGGAGTGGGATTGCTGGATCATGTGGTAGCTGTATTTTTAGTCTTTTAAGGAGCCTCCATACTGTTCTCCATAGTGGCTATACCAATTTACAATCCCACAGACAGTGTAGGAGGGTTCCCTTCTCTCCATACCTCCTCCAGCATTTATTGTTTGTAAACTTTTTCATGATGGCCATTCTGACCAGTGTGAAGTGACACCTCATCGTAGTTTTGGTTTGCATTTCTCTGATAATTAGTGATGTTGAGAATCTTTTCATGTACTTTTTGCTCACCTGTGTGTCTTCTTTGGAGAAATGTCTATTTAGATCTTCTACACATTTTTTGATTGAGTTGTTTTTTTGTTTATATTGAGCTGCAAGAGCTGTTTGTATATTTTGGAGATTAATGCCTTGTTGGTGGCATCATTTGCAAATATTTTCTCCCATTCTGTGGATTGTCTTTTGGTTTTGTTTATGTTTCCTTTGCTGTGCAAAAGCTTTTAAGTTTAATTAGGTTCCACTTGTTTGTTTTTATTTTCATTACTCTATGAGGTGGATCCAAAAAGATACTGCTGCGATTTATGTCAAAGAGTGTTCTGCCTATGTTTTCCTCCAAGAGTTTTATAGTATCAGGTCTTGCATATAGGTCTTTAATCCATTTTGAGTTTATTTTTTTTATGGTGTTAGAGAACATTCTAATTTCGTTCTTTTGCATGTAGCTGTCCAGTTTTCTGAGCACAGGTTATTGAAGAGACTGTCTTTTCGTCACTGTATAGTCTTGCCTACTTTGTCATAGATTAGGTGACCATAGGTGCATGGGTTTATTTCTGGGCTTTCTATCTTGCTCCATTGATCTATATTTCTGTTTTTGTGCCAGTACCATACTGTTTTGATTACTGTAGCTTTGTAGTATAGTCTGAACTGTTTTTTGTTGTTGTTTTTGTTTGTATGCCTTGTGATATTTTTTGTGGAAAACTGGACACTTGGATCTAATAATGTGGTGACTGAAAATCAGATTATCCCTCTTCCCCAGGGCTTGCTGTTATTGTTATTGTTTTTGTTGTTTTAATTGTTTGTAGGCTGTCTTTCTACCAAAGATCAGTCTGAGGTGTAACCTTAATATTTAAACTTAAATTTTAGCCTGTGCCTTTTGCTGGGCATGTTCAGTCACTTTCTAACTTTCCCCATATATTCAGTAGCTTTTGAAAGTCCTTGTCTTTAATGTCTGCCTCCCAAAAGAGGAGAAAGAAGAGAAATGAAGGGGAGGGGAAAGTGTGCCAGCCCTTTAAATTCCCTGGCAGTCATTTCATCTAGAGGGGGAGAGGCTTGCAACAAATGAGAGAGGTACAACAACAATGCTCACTTTCCTCTTTGTCTGCTCTTCTGTGATCTGAAACAGCAGTCAGTGTTTAGAGCACAGACCCCTGATAGTTGAAGAACAGGGTCCTTTATGTCCATCCGGACTCCTGAAAGCTGTGTGCAAGCTGTTCTGGAAACATGTGCATGGCTCCCTGCCATTGTGTTAGGGCATGGGTAGCTGCTACTGTGCTAGCAGCTGAAATTGACCAAAATTAACCACAATTTAGAGATTAAGTCTTCCCCTGGAAATTGTAAGCCTTCAGTAGGCCCCAGAGTTCCAAAATTGTTACATCAGACAAATTCTGCCTGCACAGTTGTTGTCTGCAGGGAGACAGGTTTCTGGTGCTTCCTACTCTTCCATCTTCCCAGAATCCTCTGATAAAGATATTTTGCACTTGGATATATAGGAGGGAAAGTACACTCAGTGTTTGAAATGAGAAGATTCTATGTTTTTTTTTAAAGCTATCATTTCCTGAAACCTTAAGATGTCTGCTTAATGCGTTACATATATTATTTAATTTAATCCTTGCAATAACATTGACAGAGAGGTATTATTATTCATTTTTACAGGCGAAAAAATTGGGTAGAGGAGTTCTCTCTGTGTAGTGTGTCACTTCTGAAGAGATCTTCTCATATTTTCTCTTCTTGCCAACCCAATACTTAGAATATTGGTTTGACTATAGAATCAAAATAACAGAAACTTGATCAGAATTAACATTTTTTTCTCTTTCTCAGTGATACAATGGTAGGCCTATGGTCCTGGGTTTGTAGGCAGTTTTGTTCCTTGAGGACATCCAGGGACCCAAGTTCCTTCTATTTTGTTGTTCTTCCATTCCCTGTGGTTTTGTCCTCATCTGTATATTAGACCTGGCTTACCAGCACCCATGGAAGGGGAAAATGGAATGGAAACCTAGTGACTTGTTTTAAGAAGTAAAGATGTTTTAAGAAGTTGTATACATCACTATTGCTCATATCCTATCTGCCAGTACTTTGCTCAGTCACATGGCCATGGTGAGGTAGAAGAAATGCTCTGCTGTGTAATATATAGCTGGGCAAGGGAGTTATATTTCAAAAACACAGAGAGAGCAAATGTTTATTGGGGAGATATTTAGCAATATGTTCCACTTTTCCAGTTTACACCTCTCCCCGCTCAAAAACATGTCCTAGCATTCTCCCTACTTAAGGGAGAAAAGTGGGTCTTTGTTGAACAAAAAAAGAGAGCCACATCAGATTCTACCGGGGGCGGGGGGGGGGGGGCAGTGTTGGTAGTTGTAGGGTGGTTTTGATGGTGAACATCTTTGGAACAGTATGTCACTCCTAGGAACACATCTGGAGGCAGGGGAGGTAGGTAAGCTGGAGAGGTGCTGACAGCAAAATTTGGCTGTTTCATGAAACACTGCCAAGGGTAAGTTCTTTGTCTCAGCTCTGGTTTAACTAACTTTAGGCCTAAAAACTATTCTGCCAAAAACATTTCGTTTTCTAAGATTATAAACACTTGAAGTCAGTGCAAATGTCCTTATTATGCAGGGATGAGTGCATTTTTTACAGATGATATTGTAATTTGGAAAGCAAGTTCTACTCCAGTGTTTGCCAAAGTAAATAGTTTGTTTATTAGAAATAAAGAACCAGTATATCTCACCCTTAACTTTAAGTGAAGTAAGCTGAAATTCCTTTGTTCTTGCCAGGACATTGATATGTACTTTCAACTGCTTTTCTGTGCTATGGATATTTTGAGTGTGTACAACTCTTAAAACTTGTTTTTCTTGCCAGTGAAATGTGAAGCAATCAAGCACATTAGTCTTGTGTATTAATCTTTTACATATGGGGAGAGCGAGATATCTAGACAACATTTTTACTTCCTTGGAGCTTTATATTTCTAAATTCCTTTTGTTCTATCTGAATGAATGGTTTTTGATTTCCTTACGTCAAAAAGAACCAAAGCAGGAAGTTTTGTAAAGGATTTAAATGCTACTGAAGCTGTGTTTTTGGCCTGAAGAAAGGGAAAATGACTGGCCTGAGTTTGATTCTGACTTTTCTGCTTAGTAATTGTGTAAATTTGGGTTAATCACTTGACTTCTTTGAGGCTTTTATTCCTTGTCCAAAAGTAGGGAAAATTCTCTGTACCTCATTGTGTTGTTATTAGAATTAAATCATAGTTACACTACTTACTAACTGAATGGCCTTAGTCAAGTTGCTAAAGCTTCCTCTGTCTCAATTTCTTCATCTGTAAAATGGGGTAGTAATAATAAGTACTATATAGGGTTTTTGAGAAGTAACGTGCTTAGAATAGTGCCTGACAGCACAGTAAACTCTATGTAGCTGTTGTGGCTGTTCTATGAATATGTAATAGCCTCCTGTGTGCACTGGCCTTGGTTGAGAACATTGACAAGATAGAAAAGGAGTCAGTCTCCAGCCTGGCTGTCCAGTGAAGTCTGGTATTCTTATGGGCTCCTGTATCTGCAGGGAGCAGTATAGAGCCTGTTCAGAGGCCAAAGCTATGCTAACCTTTTAAAACTCCTGGGGATGCATCTGAGAGAACCTAGTGCTACAAGGTTTTGCTGAAAAAGGGAAAAAAAAATCTTATAATGAAATATCTTCTTAGGGGCGTAATGCCATAAACATGTAAATGGGAGCAATCCCAGAAATTGATTGTGGTGAAATCTATTCAGTGATAAGTTTTTTTCTTTTTTTTTTCTTTTTTTTGGCACATGGGCTTAGTTGCTCCGCGGCATGTGGGATCTTCCTGGAGCTAGGATTGAACCTGTGACCTCTGCATTGGCAGGTGGATTCTTAACCACTGCACCACCTAGGAAGCCCAAGTTTTTTTCTTTTTAAAGACTCTTTAGTTATTTTATTTGAGTTTTATTTTTTATAGTCCTTAGAATGTGAGCTCCATCCTCCTCCTCATGTGCGTGATTTATTTTCCTTTATCTTTGAAAACCCTTCCTGAGATGATATTGCAGTGATGTAGTTCTGCATGTTAACAGAATATAGCAGATAAAATATTTCACAGGGAACTCTTATCAAAGACTCTACCTCAGGAAGATTTCACTCAATAGGCTGCCCAGATTACTCTCAGTTCTTCTACTCCCTCCCAGCCAGATTTCCCCTGCTATTCTAATTAGGCATCTTCAAGGACATTGAGTTCAAGAAACAGGGGCAGCATTTGATTTCAGAAAACATACATTTTTAGCTCACAAAACTGTGTTGTCATTTCCATTTTAGCTTTCTTTAGTTCCTTCCTTGATCCTGGAAGAAGGTGGAGATTTACAATCACATTTTATTGGTAATTTTCTCCATCACACAGATGATAAATTATTGAGGAGCCATTTGGTCTATAAAAATGAAATACACAGCTCATCTTCTTCCAGCATGCTGCTTGAACTGAATCCAGCTGCTGTGAACGGCTAGGGCTCTGTAGGCAGAAAAACAAAGCAAATCCCTTATACATTTTGGCCTTGCTCCTTTGTTAGGGGATAGAGAGGAACAATGACCCGATGGACTATTGGCTCTCTGGATGTTACTAAGGGCCACAGAGTCAGCTCTTTTATTGCTCCAGAAAGATCCTTTGTGCTGAGTATTGGAGTTCAGAGATTTGTACCTGTATTTTTGCTAGTTCTTGTTTTGGGCTGTAATAAAAGAGAGCTTCCAATAATTGACAGGGTTTAAAATTTTTTCTCATACTTTACTGCAGTTAATCTTAACCCTTATTTAGGTCACATACTCCTTTAAGAAACTGATGTTATAAACTCCCTTTCCTCTCCTCCCACCAATTGCACTGAGACACACACAAAAAAGACTTCCGAGTGTTTATGAACCCCTGACAACCTAACTCTTCAACTCTTTACAGTTATGTGAATCTCTCTTATTAGATTATAATTTCTCTGTGGTTTTCAAAATCATATGTTTGATAATACTATAATTTATTTTTCTTCTGAAATAGAAAATTCATTATTTCACTGTGATCTTGTCTTTTGTGCAATTATAAAATCAGCTAAAGTTTTTAATTTAAATTTAAATTAATTTTTATTCAGTAAATGATGATTCATTTAGTTGATGAAAATTGTATAGTTGTTATAATTATTTCCAGAAAAGTTCTCAAGATAAAAGGTTAAAAACAGTAAGAAAAACTGTATATTTATTTTTTTAAAGTCAGTGGAATAAGCAAAAATAACTGTTTTTATTAAATTTATTTAAGTATAGATAAATTTGATCACAGTAAAAATGATTAATAGTATTTTATTTACTTATTTTTAAATGTTATTGGAGTGTAGTTAATTTACAGTGTTGTGTTAGTCTCAGGTGTATGGCAAAGTGATTCAGTTATATATATACATATATTCATTCTTTTTCAGATTCTTTTCTCATATAGGTTATCATAGAATATCGAGTAGAATTCCCTGTGCTATACAGTAGGTCCTTGTTGCTTATCAGTCTTATATATAGTAGTGTGTGTTTGTTAATCTCAAGCTCCTGATTTATTCCTTCCCCCACCACGTTTCCCCTTTGGTAACCATAAGTTTGTTTTTGATATCAGTAAGTCTGTCTCTGTTTTGTAAATAAGTTCATAAGTATCATTTTAAAAAAATCAGGTTCCACATGAGTGATATCATATGATATTTGTCTTTGTCTGACTTACTTCACTTAGTATGATAATCTCTGGATCTATCCATGTTACTGCAGATGGCATTATTTCATTTTTTTAAAGCTCTTTATTGGAGTATAATTGCTTTACACTCTTGTACCAGTTTTTGAGGTACACCAAAGTGAATCAGCTGTATTTATACATATATCCCCATATCCCCTCCCTCCTGTGACTCCCTCCCACCCTCCCTGTCCTGGCCCTCTAAAGCATCACCCATCATCGAGTTGATCTCCCTTTGTTATACAGCAACTTCCCACTAGCTATCTATTTTACAGTTGGTAGTGTATCTATGTCTATGCTACTCTCTCACTTCATCCCAGCTTCCCCTTCACCCCCACCCCCCACCCCAGCCCTGTGTCCTCAAGTCCGTTCTCTACACCTGCATCTCCACTCTTGCCCTGTCACTGGGTTCATCAGTACCATTTCTTCAGATTCCATATATATGAGTTAGCATATAGTATTTGTTTTTCTCTTTCTGGCTTACTTCACTCTGTATGACAGTCTCTAGGTCTATCCACCTTATTATATATCGTTCAATTTCATTCCTTTTTATGACTGAGTAATATTCCATTGTATTTATGTGCCACATCTTATTTATCCATTCATCTGTTGATGGGCATTTAGGTTGCTTCCATTTCCTGGCTATTGTAAATAATGCTGCAATGAACATTATGGTACATATTTCTTTTTGGATTATGCTTTTCTCTGGGTATATGCCCAGTAGTGGGATTACGGGGTCATATGGTAGTTCCATTTTTAGTTTTTTAAGGAACCTCCAGACTGTTTTCCATAGTGACTGTACCAGCTTATATTCCCACCAACAGTGCAGGAGAGTTCCCTTTTCTCCACACCCTCTCCAACATTTATTTCTAGATGTTTTGATGATGGCTATTCTGACTGGTGTGAGGTGATACCTCATTGTGGCTTTGACTTGCATTTCTCTAATGATTAGTGATGTTGAGCATCTCTTCATGTGTTTGTTAGCCATCTGCAGTCTTCTTTGGAGAAATGTCTATTTAGGTCTTCCGCCCATTTGTGGATTGGGTTATTTACTTTTTTGGTATTAAGCTGCATGAGCTGCTTATATATTTTGGAGATTAATGCTTTGTCCGTTGCTTTGTTGGCAAGTATTTTCTCGCATTCTGAGGGTTGTCTTCTTGTCTTGTTTATGGTTTCTTTCGCTGCGCAAAAGCTTTTAAGTTTTATTAGGTCCCATTTGTTTATCCTTGATTTTATTTCCATGATTCTAGGAGGTGGGTCAAAAAGGATCTTGCTTTGCTGTATGTCATAGAGTGTTCTGCCTATGTTTTCCTCTAGGAGTTTTATAGTGTCTGGCCTTACATTTAGGTCTTTAATCCATTTGGAGTTTATTTTTGTGTATGGTGTTAGGAAGTGTTCTAATTTCATTCTTTTACATGTAGCTGTCCAATTTTCCTAGCATGACTTATTGAAGAGGCTGTCTTTTTTCCATTGTATATTCTTGCCTCCTTTGTCAAAGATAGGGTGCCCATATGTGTGTGGGTTTACCTCTGGGTTCTCTATTCTATTCCATTAATCTACCTTTCTGCTTTTGTGCCAGTACCATACTGTGTTGATCACTGTAGCCTTGTAGTATACTTTGAAGTCAGGAAGCCTAATTCCACCAACTCCATCTTTCCTTCTCAAGATTGCTTTGGCTGTTCGGGGTCTTTTGCATTTCTATACAAATCGTAAGATTTCTTGTTGCAGTTCTGTGAAAAATGCCATTGGTAATTTGATAGGGATTGCATTGAATCTGTAAATTGCTTTGGGTAACATAGTCATTTTCACAATACTGATTATTCCTGTCCAAGAACATGGTATGTCCCTCCATCTGTTTGTGTCATCTTTGATTTCTTTCATCAGTGTCTTATAGTTTTCTGCATACAGGTCTTTTGCCTCCTTAGGCAGGTTTATTCCTAGCTATTTTATTCTTTTTGTTGCAGTGATAAATGGGAGAGTTTCCTTAATTTCTCTTTCTGCTCTTTCGTCATTAGTGTATAGGAATGCAAGAGATTTCTGTGCATTAATTTTATATCCTGCTACTTTACTAAATTCATCAATTAGTGCTAGCAGTTTTCTGGTAGAGTCTTTAGGGTTTTCTATGTATAATATCATGTCATCTTCAAGGAGTGACAATTTTACATCTTCTTTTCCAATTTGGATTCCTTTTATTTCTTTTTCTTCTTTGATTGCTGTGGCTAAAACTTCCAAAACTATGTTGAATAATAATGGTGAGAGTGGACATCTTTGTCTTGTTCCTGTTCTTAGAGGGAATGCTTTCAGTTTTTGACCATTTAGAACAATGTTGGCTGTTGGTTTGTCATATATGGCTTTTATTATATTGAGGTAGTTTCCTTCTATGCCCATTTACTGGAGAGTTTTTATCAAAAATAGATATTGAGTTTTGTCAAAAGCCTTTTCTCTGTCTATTGAGATTATCATATGGTTTTTATCCTTCAATTTGTTGATATGGTGTATCACCTTGATTGATTTGCATATATTGAAGAATCCTTGCATTCCAGGGATAAACCCTACTTGATCATGGTGTATGATCTTTTTAATGTGCTGTTGGATTCTGTTAGCAAGTATTTTGTTGAGGATTTTTGCATCTATATTCATTAGTGATATTGGTCTGTAATTTTCTTATTTTGTGACATCTTTGCCTGGTTTTGGTATCAGGGTGATGGTGGCCTTGTAGAATGAGTTTGGGAGTGTTCCTCTTTCTGCTATATTTTGGAAAAGCTTGAGAAGGATAGGTGTTAGCTCTTCTCTAAATGTTTGATAGAATTCGCCTGTGAAGCCATCTGGCCCTTGGCTTTTGTTTGTTGGGAGATTTTTAATCACAGTCTCAATTTCCATACTTGTGATTGGTCTGTTCATATTTCCTACTTCTTCCTGGTTCAGTCTTGGAGGATTGTACTTTTCTAAGAATTTATCCATTTCTTCCAGGTTATCCAATTTATTGGCATATAGTTGCTTGTAGTAGTCTCTCATGATCTTTTGTATTTCTGTGGTGTCTGTTGTTACTTCTCCTTTTTCATTTCTAATTCTGTTGATTTGCATCTTCTCCCTTTTTTTCCTGATAAGTTTGGCTAATGGTTTATCAATTTTGTTTATCTTCTCAAAGAACCAGCTTTTAGTTGCATTGGTCTTTGCTATTGTTTCCTTCCTTTCTTTTTCATTTATTTCTGCTCTGATCTTTATGATTTCTTTCCTTCTGCTCACTTTGGGGTTTTTTTGTTCTTCTTTCTCTAATTGTTTTAGGTATAAGGTTAGGTTGTTTATTTGATATTTTTCTTGTTTCTTGAGGTAGGACTGTATTGCTGTAAACTTCCCTCTTAGACCTGCTTTTGCTGCTTCACATAGGTTTTGGGTCATTGTGTTTTCATTGTCATTTGTTTCTAGGTATTTTTTGATTTCCTCTTTGATTTCTTTAGTGATTTCTTGGTTGTTTAATAGTGTATTGTTTAGTCTCCATGTGTTTGTATTTTTTGCAGTTTTTTTCAGGTAATTGATATCTAGGCATTGTGGTCAGAGAAAATGCTTGATACGATTTCAATTTTTTTGAATTAACCCAGGCTTGATTTGTGACCCAAGATGTGATCTATCCTGGAGATTGTTCCGTGTACACTTCAGAAGAAAGTATATTCTGTCGTTTTTGGATGGAATGTCCTATGAATATCAGTTAAGTCGAGATGGTCTAATGTGTCATTTAAAGTTTGTGTGTCTTTATTTATTTTCTGTTTGGATGATCTGTCCATTGATGTAAGCGGGGTGTTCAAGTCTCCTACTATTATTGTGTTACTGTCAATTTCCCCTTTTATGGCTGTTAGCATTTGCCTTATGTATTGAGGTGCTCCTGTGTTGGGTGTATAAATCTTTACAATTGTTTTATGTTCTTCTTGGATTGATCCCTTGATCATTATGTAGTGTCCTTCCTTGTCTCTTGTAATAGTCTTTACTTTAAAGTCTAATTTGTCTGAGTATTGCTACTCCAGCTTTCTTTTGACTTCCATTTGCATGGAATATCTTTTTCCATCCCCTTACTTTCAGTCTGTATGTGTCCATTGGTCTGAAGTGGGTTTCTTGTAGACAGCATATAGAAGGGTCTTGTTTTTGTATCCATTCAGCCAGTCTGTGTCTTTTGGTTGGAGCATTTAATCCATTTACATTTAAGGTGATTATTGACATGTATATTCCTATTACCATTTTCTTAATTGTTTTGGGTTTGTTTTTTGTAGGTCTTTTCCTTCTCTTGTGTTTCCTGCTTAGAAAAGTTCGTTTAGCAATTGTTGTAAGGCTGGTTTGGTGGTGCTGAATTCTCTTAACTTTTGCTTGACTGTAAAGCATTTTGATTTCTCCATTAAATCTGAATGAGATTCTTTCTGGGTAGAGTATTCTTGGCTGTAGGTTTTTCTGTCTCATGAGTTGCAGTATATCCTGCCACTCCCTTCTGGCCTGCAGAGTTTCTGCAGAAAGATCAGTTGTTATTCTTATGGATTTTCCCTTATATGTTGTTTGTTGCTTTTCTCTTGCTGCTTTTAATATTTTTTCTTTTGTGTTTAATTTTCATTAGTTTGATTAATATGTGCCTTGGTGTATTTCTCCTTGGGTTTATTCTGTATGGGACTCTGTGCTTCTTGGAATTGATTAATTATTTCCTTTCCCATGTTGGGGAAGTTTTCCACTATAACCTCTTGAAATATTTTCTCAGACCGTTTATTTTTTTTCTTCTTCTTCTGGGATGCCTATAATTCGAATGTTGGTGCTCTTAATGTTGTCACCAAGGTCTCTGAGACTGTCTTCCATTCTTTTTATTCTTTTTTCTTTTTCCTGCTCTGTGGCAGTTATTTCCCCCATTCTATCTTCCAGCTCACTTATTTGTTCTTCTGCCTCAGTTATTCTGCTGTTTATACCATCTAGAGTATTTTTAATTTCGGTTATTTTGTTATCTCTTACTATTTGTTTGCTCTTTAGTTCTTCTGCATTCTTATTAACTGTTTCTTGTATTTTCTGTATTTTGTTATTGAGATTTTGGATCATCTTTAGTATCATTACTCTGAATTGTTTTTCAGGCAATTTTCCTATTTCCTCTTCATTTATTTGGTCTTGTGTATTTTTACCTTGTTCCTTCCTCTGTGACATATTTTTCTGTCATCTCATTTTCCCCCCACTTTGTATGGGTGGGATTGTGTTCCTGTCCCACTGGGTGTTTGGGTTGAGGTTTCAAGCACTGGAGTTTGTAGGCTGTTGAGTATAGCTGGGTCTTGGTGTTGAGGTGAGAACCTCTGGGAGACCTCACTCTGCTGAATATTCCTTGGGAACTGGGTTTCCCTGTTAGTCCAATGTTTTGGACTCAAGAGCTCCCACCTCAGGAGCTCAGGCCTGACCCTGGGCTTGTGAATCAAGATCCCACAAGCTGTGTGGAGCAGGAAAATTTTAAAAATTAAAAAAAAAAAAAAGTAGGTGAACAGCAGAACAATAGCAAGATAAAAAATACAATAGTAAGAAACTAACAGATGTGTTAGAAAAAGTTAAAAAAAAAACATGGAGCAACAACTGGAAGGTAAAACAACTGCTGTAGCCTAAGTGAGGAGGTGGGAAGAAAAAAAAAAGAAAAAAGGAAAAGGAAAAAAAAAAAAAAAGCCAGAAAAGGCCTTGACTGTGGGGGTGGGGCTTAGACAAGGTGTGCGGGGGCAAGTAAGACAATGGGCAGGGCCAATGCTTAGAAAAGGCCCTGGGCGTGGTGCTGAAATGAGGCGTAGGCCCAATGAGGCAGAGGGGCCCAGGAATGCTTCTGGTCCTGGGGGCAAAGGACCAGGTCGAGGTACCCAGTTTCCATTGTTTAGATGTACCACATCTTCTTCTTCTTCTTTTTTTTTTAACATTTATTTAATTAGGCTGTGCCTGGTCTTAGTTGTGGCATGCAGTATCTTTGTTTCAGCATGTGGGATCTTTAGTTGCGGCATGCAGGATTCTTAGTTGTGGCATGCAAACTCTTAGTTGTGGCATGTGAACTCTTAGTTGCGGCATGCATGCGGGATCTAGTTCCCCAACCAGGGATCGAATCTGGGCCACAACTGCATTGGGAGTGCGGAGTCTTACCCACTGGACCACCAGGGAAATACCTGTCCCACTGCTTCTTTATCCGCTTCTCTTTTGATGAACATTTAGGTTACTTGCATGTTTTGGCTATGGTAAATAGTGCTGTGGTAAAGTTTGGAGTACATGTATCTTTTTGAATTATGGTTTTCTCTGGATATACACCCAGGAGTGGGATTGCTGGATCATGTGGTAGTTCTAGTTTCAGTTTTTTAAGGAAACTCCATACTGTTCTCCATAGTGGTTTTACCAGTTTACATTCCCACCAACAGTGTAGGAGGGGTCCCTTTTCTCTACACCCTCTGCATCGTTTATCTTTAGTAGACTTTTTGGCAGTGGCCATTCTGACCAGTGTGAGATGATACCTCATTGTAGTTTTGATTTGCATTTATCTGATAGTGATGTTGAACATCTTTTTTTATAATAAATTTATTTATTTTATTTATTTTTTAGTTTTGGCTGCATTGGGTCTTTGTTGCTGCGCACGTGCTTTCTCTAGTTGTGGAGAACGGGGGCTACTCTTCATTTCGTTGCAGTGCATGGGCTTCTCATCGCAGTGGCTTCTCTTGTTGCAGAGCACGGGCTCTACGTGTGCAGGCTTCAGTTGTTGCAGCATGTGGGCTGAGTAGTTGTGGCTCACAGGCTCTGGAGCACAGGCTCAATAGTTGTGGTGCATAGGCTTAGTTGCTGCACAGAACGTGCGATCTTCCTGGACCAGGGCTCGAACCTGTGTCCCCTGCATTGGCAGGAGGATTCTTAACCACTGTGCCACCAGGGAAGCCCTGTTGGACATCTTTTCATGTGCTTTACGGCCATCTGTATGTCTTCTTTGGAGAAACGTCTATTTAGATCTTCTGCCCATGTTTTGATTGGGTTATTTGTTATCTTGATATTGAGCTGCATGTACTGTTTGTATATTTTGGAGATTAATCCCTTGTTGGTGGATTTGTTTGCAAATATCTTCTCCCATTCTGTGGGTTGTCTTTTGGTTTTGTTTATGGTTTCCTTTGCTGTGTAGATGCTTTTAAGTTTAATTAGGTCCCATTTGTTTATTTTTGTTTTTATTTTCATTACTCTAGAGGGTGGATCAAAGAAGATTTGCTGTGATTTATGTCAAAGAGTGTTCTGCCTGTGTTTTCCTCTGAGAGTTTTATAGTTTCCAGCCTTACTTTTAGGTCCTTGATCCACTTTTTAAAATTAATTAATTAATTTATTGGCTGCATTGAGTCTTTGTTGCTGCACACGGGCTTTCTCTAGTTGTGGCAAGTAGGGGCTACTCTTCATTGTGCATGGGCTCCTCATTACAGTGACTTCTCTTGTTGTGGAGCATTGACTCTAGGCATGCGAGCTTCCATAGTTGTGGCACACAGGCTCAATAGTTATGGCTCACGGGCTCTAGAGCACAGGCTCAGTAGTTGTGTCGCACAGGCTTAGTTGCTCCTCGGCATGTGGGATCTTCCTGGAGCAGGGATCGAACTTGTGTCCCTTGCATTGGCACGTGGATTCTTAACCACTAGGCCACCTAGGAAGTCTCTTTTGACCCATTTTGAGTTTATTTTTGTGTACAGTGTTAGGAAATGTTCTAGTTTCATTCTTTTACATGTAGCTGTCCAGTTTTCGAAGCACCAGTTGTTGAAGAGACTGTCTTTTCTCCATTGTATATTGTTGCCTCCTTTGTCATAGATTAGGTGACCATAGTTGAAGTGGGTTTACCTCTTGACTTTCTGTCCTGTTCTATTGATCTGTATTTCTGTTTTTGTGCTAGTACCATACTGTTTTCTTGACTATAGCTTTGTAGTATAGTCTGAGGTCAGGGATCCTGATTCCTCCAGCTTCATTTTCCTTTCTCAGGATTGTTTTGGCTATTTGGGGTCTTTTGAGTTTCCATACAAATTTTAAGAATTTTTTGTTCTAATTCTGTGAAAAATGCTATTGATAATTTGCTAGAGATTACATTGTCTATAGATTGCCTTGGGTAATATAGTAATTTTGACAATATTAATTCTTCCAATCAAAGAACATGGTGTATTATTCCATCTATTTGTGTCATCTTTGATTTCTATCATCAGCATCTTACAGTTTTCAGAGTGCAGGTCTTTTGCCTCCTTAGGTAGGTATTTTATTCTTTTTAATGTGGTGGTAAATGGGATTGTATTCTTAATTCCTCTTCCTGATGTTTCATTGTTAGTGTATAGAAATTCAAGAGATTCTGTGTATTAAATTGGTTTTTTTTAAATATTTATTTTATTATTTATTTGTTTATTTTTGGCTGCATTGGGTCTTTGTTGCTGTGCACATGCTTTCTCTAGTTGTGGAGAGCAGGGGATACTCTTCATTTCATTGCAGTGCATGGGCTTCTCATCACAGTGGCTTCTCTTGTTGCGGAGCACGGGCTCTAGGTGTGCAGGCTTCAGTACTTTCAGTGCTTGGGCTCAGTAGTTGTGGCTCACAGGTTCTAGAGCTCAGGATCAGTAGTCGTGGCCCATGGGCTTAGATGCTTCGCGGCATGTGGGATCTTCCTGGCTCAGGGTTTGAACCCATGTCCCTTGCATTGGCAGGTGGATTCTTAACCACTGTGCCACCAGGGAAGCCCATGTGTATTAATTTTGTATTTTGCAACTTTTCTAAATTCATTGATGAGCTCTATTAGTTTTGTGGTAACATCTTTTGGATTTTCTGTGTATATTATCATGTCATCTGCAAACAGTGACAGTTTTACTTCTTCTTTTCCAATTTGGATTCCTGTTTTTTCTTTTTCTTCTCTAATTGCTATGGCTGGGACTGTGTTGAACAAAAGTGCTAACAGTGGACATCCTTGTCTTGCTTCTGATCTTAGAGTGAATGCTATCAGCTTTTCATCATTGAGAATAATGTTAGCTGTGGGTTTGTCATATATGGACTTTATTATGTTGAGGTAAGTTCCCTTTATGCCCACCTTGAGGAGAGGTTTTATCATAAATTGGTGCTGAATTTTGTCAGAAGGTTTCCTCCATCTATTGAGATAATCATATGGTTTTTATTCTTCAGTTTGTTAATGTGATTGATTTGTGGATACTGAAAAATCCTTGCCTCCCTGGGATAAATCCCATGCTGTATGATTCTTTTAATGTATTGTTGGATTTTGTTTGCTAGTATTTTGTTGAGGATTTTTGTGTCTGTATTTGTCAGTGATACTGGCCTGTAATTTTTTTTTTTTTTTTTTTTTTTTGGTTTTGGTATCATGGTGATCGTGGCCTATAGAATGAGCTTGGGAGTGTTTTTCCCTCTGCAATTTGTTTAGAAACGTTTCAGAAGGAGAGATGTTAACTCTTCTCTAAATGTTTGACAGAATTTGCCTGTGAAGCCATCAGGTCCTGGACTTCTGTTTGTTGGAGGTTTTTTAATGAAGGTTTCAATTTCAGTACCTGTGATTGGTGTGTTCATATTTGCTGATTCTTCCTGGTTCAGTCTTGGAAGGTTGTGTCTTTCTAAGAATTTGTCCTTTTCTTCTAGGTTGTCCCATTTTATTGGCATATAGCTGCTTGTAGTAGTTTCTTACAATCCTTTGTATTTCTGTGTAGTCCATTGTAACTTCTCCTTTTTCATTTCTGATTTTATTGAGTTGAGCCCTCTCCTTTTCTTTCTTGATGAGTCTGGCTAAAGGTTTCTCAATTTTCTTTATCTTTTCAAGGAACCAGCTTTTAGTTTTATTGACCTTTTCTATTTTCTTCATCTCTGTTTCATTAATTTCTGCTCTGATCTTTATAATTTCTTTCCTTTCACTGACTTTGAGTTTTGTTTGTTCTTCTTTCTCTAGTTGCGGTAGGTGTAAGTTTAAGTTGTTTATTTGAGCTTTTTCTTGTTTTCTGAGGTAAAATTGTATTGCTATAACCACTCTTAGAACTGCTTTTGCTGCATCCCATATGTTTTGGATCATGGTGTTTTTGTTGTCATTTGTCTGTAGGTATTTTTTACTTCTTCTTTGATTTCTTAAGTGATCCATCGGTTGTTTAGTAAGATACTGTTTTAGACTCCATGTGTTTTTGTTTTTTATAGTTTTTCTCCTGTAATTGATTTCTTATCTCCTAGCATTGTGATCAGAAAAGATGCTTGATATGATCTCAGTTTTCTTAAATTTACCAAGGCTTGATTTGTGACCCAAGATGTGATTTGTCATGGAGAATCTTCCATGTTCACTTGAGAAGAAAGTGTATTCTGCTGCTTTGGGATGGAATGTTTTGTAAATATCAGTTAAATCCATCTGCTCTAGCATGTCATTTAAGCCCTGTGTTTCTTTACTGATTTTCTGTCTGGATGATCTGACTATTGATAAATTTGGGATATTAAAGTTCCGAATTTTATTGTGTCACTGTCGAGTTCTCCTTTTGTGGCTTTTAACATTGGCCTTATGTATTGAGGTGCTCCTATTTTGGATGCCTTGTTATATCTTCTTCTTGGATTTATCCCTTGATCATTATGTAGCGTCCTTCTTTGTTTCTTGTAAACAGTCTTTGTTTTAAAGCCTATCTTGTCTGATATGAGCACTGCCACTCCAGCTTTCTTTTGATTTCCATTTGCATGGAATATCTTTTTCCATCCCCTCACTTTCAGTCTGTATGTTCCTAGATCTGAAATGAGTCTCTTGAAGACAGCATATATTCCAGTCTTGTTTTTATATCCACTCAGCCAGTCATTGGGTTTTAATTGGAGTGTTTAAACAGTTTACATTTAAGGTAATTATTGAAACATATGTTCTAATTGCCATTTTGTTAATTGTCTTGGATTTTTTTTTTAGGTCTTTTTTCTTCCCTTCCTCTTTTGTTTTCTGACTAACTTCACTGTCATCTTTGGATTACTTATTCCTTTTTGTGTAGATTTTTGGTTTGGGGTTCCCATGAGGTTTTGATATAGCAGTGTATATATGTACAAGAGTATTTTAAGTTGCTGGTCTCTTAATTTCCAGTGAATTTTCAATATCCTGCATTTGTACTCTCCTCATTATTGATATTTTGATATCAATATCAAAATATGATATTTTGATATCATGTTTCTTTGTGGATAATTTCCTACCTTTACATGATGCATGCCTTTACCAGTGAGTTTTCCCATTCATAATTTTCTTGAATCTAGTTGTGGCCTTTTCCACCTAGAGAAGTTCCTTTAGGGTTTGTTGTAAATCTGGTCTGGTGGTGCCAAATTCTCTGAGCTTTTGCTTGTCTGTAAATCTTTTAATTTCTTTGTTGAATCTGGACGGGAGCCGTGTGGGGTAGAGTATTCTTGCTTGTAGGTTTTTCCTTTTCATCACTTAAAAAAAAAAGTAAAATAAATAAGTTTATTTATTTGCTGCATTGGGTCTTCATTGCTGCATGTGGACTTTCTCTAATTGCAATGAGCAGGGGCTACTCTTTGTTGTGGTGCACTGGCTTCTCATTGCAGTGGCTTCTTTTGTTATGGAGCACAGGCTCTTGGTGTGCGGGCTCAGTAGTTGTGGCTCACAGGCTCTAGAGTGTAGGCTCAGTAGTTGTGGCACATGGGCTTAGTTGCTCTGTGGTATGTGGGTTCTTCCTGGACCAGGGATTGGCATGGCAACCCATGTCCCTTGCATTGGCAGGCAGATTCTTAACCACTGCACCACCAGGGAAGTGCCCCCTTTCATCACTTTAAATATTTCATGCCATTGCCTTCTGGCCTGCAGAGGGTTTTTTTTAAATTAATTAATTAATTGGCTGCATTGGGTCTTCATTGCTGTGCCTGGGCTTTCTGTAGTTGCAGAGAGCGAGGGCTACTCTTCGTTGTGGTGCATGGGCTTCTTATTTAGGTGGCTTCTCTTGCTGCAGAGCACGGGCTCTAGGCACATGGGCTTCAGTAGTTGTGGCATGTGGGCTCAATTGTCATGGCTCACGGGCTCTAGAGCACAGGCTCAGTAGCTGTGGTGCACGGGCTTGGTTGCTCTGGGGCATGTGGAATCTTCCTGGCCCAGGGATCAAACCCATGTCCCCTGCACTGGCAGGCGGATTATTTTTTTTTATCTTTAATTTTTGTCAGATTAATATGTGTCTTAGTGTATTTCTCCTTGGGTCAATCTTGGATGGAACTCTGCGCTTCCTGGACTTAAGTGACTGTTCCCTTTCTCATGTTAGGGAAGTTTCCAGGTGTAATCTCTTTAAGTATTTTCTCCAGCTCTTTCTCTCTTTCCTTTTGGGACCCTTATAATGCAAATGTTAGTTCATTTAATGTTGTCCTGGAGGACTTTGAGACTCTCATTTTTTTTCATTCTTTTTTCTTTATTCTATTCTGTAGCAGTAATTTCCACCATTCTGTCTTCCAGCTCACTTATTTGTTCTTCTGCCTCAATTATTCTGTTATTGATTCCTTGTAGTGTATTTTTCATTACAGTTGTTGTATTGTTCATCTCTTTTTGTTCTTTAAATCTTCTAGTTCTGTTTCAAGCATCTTTTGTATCGTCTCTATCTGTGCCCCATTGTTCTTCTGAGATCTTGGATCATTTTTATTATAATTACTCTGAATTCTCTTTCAGGTACATTGCATATCTCCATTTCATTTAGTTGTTCTTGTGGGTTTCTATTTTGTTCCTTCATCTGGAACATATTTCTCTGCTCTCTCATTTTGTCTAACTTCCTGTGTTTGTGGTCTCCCTTCTGCAGGCTGCAGGACTGTGGCTCCTCTTGCTTCTGGTGTCTGCCCCTGGTGGGTGAGGTTGGTCCCAGGGTTTGTGCAGGCTTCCTGGTGGGAAGGACTTGTGCCTGTCCACTGGTGGGAGTGTCTTGTCACTCTGGTGGGTAGGGCCATGTCAAGGGGTGTTTTTAGATGTGGCTGTGAGCTCAGTACGACTTTAGGCACCCTGTGTGCTGGTGCATGGGGCTTTGTTACTCTCTTGCTGGTTGTTTGGCCTGAGGCACTGAAGCACCGGAGCCTGTATGCTGTTGGGTAGGGCCAGGTCTTGTGCCAAAATAGCAAACTCTGGGAGTGTTCCTGCCGATCATTATTTGCTGGGGCCTCTGTCACCAGTGTCCTTGTCCCCCTGCCAGTGAGCCAGAGCCAACCCCCACCTCCCCAGGAGACCCTCTAAGACTCATTGGTAAGCCCAGCCCAGTAACTTATATGAAGTTACTGCTTTGTGCTGGATCTCAGTGTACATGAAAACTTGTGTGCGCCCTCTAAGAGTAGAGTTTCTGTTTCCCCCAGTCCTGTGGAACTCCTGCACTCAAGGCCCACTGGCCTCCAATGTGAAATGCTCTGGGAGTCCCTCCTATTGATGCCAGACCCTCAGGCTGGGGAGCCTGATCTGGGGGCTCAGGACTTTCACTCCTGTGGGAGAACCTCTGTGATATAATTATTTTCTAGTTTGTGGGTCACCCACAAAGTGGGTATGGAATCTGATTATGTTGCAAAAGCTCCCCTCTTATCATCTTGTTGCGGCTTCTTTACCTCTGAGTGTAGAATATCTTTTTTGATAAGTTCCAGTCTTTTTTGTCAATGGTTGTTCAGCAGTTAGTTGTGATTTTGGTGTTTTCATGATAGGAGGTGAGCTCAAGTCCTTTTACTTGACCATCTCTTCCAGAATCAAGGGGCTGCTTTTAGTTTGGATGCTTGCTATCTTTCCTCAGTGTGTGCTGGCAGTTATCCCCTTGATATGGGGTGTGCAGGTGCAGTGCACTCTCGGGACAGCGCGGGGAGGTCTTGGTGCCTGCTTGTGAGTCTCCTAGTGGCGAATGCTGTTTGTGCACTCCTGGGACAGTTGGAGTAGTGTTTGGTACCTGTTTGTGGGTCTGATAGCAGTGGCCTGTGCCTGCCTCTGGAGCTCCTGTAGGCAGTGCCCTGTTACCTTGGAGCACTCACAGGGAAAGAAGCTCTTATGGTGGTCCCACCCCTCTCCTCATGCGTTCCCCTCCTCCCACGAATGGTGCCTTACCTCTCTGGTGAGCCCTGGCTTCTTCCAAGTTGCCACAGTTCAGCCTCTTCAGGCTCTCTCCGTGCAGCCAACCCTGGTCCTCTCCCTGGGTCTGACCTCTGAAGCCTGAGCTTGAGCACCCAGCCCTCACCCACACTGACTGACAAGTGTTCGGCTTGGGAGTGCCGGGTGACAGTGCTGACCTTTTGTGCAGATTGCCGTCCATTGTGCCTTCCATGAATCGGTTGCTGTGTTCTCTTCCTGGGCTCTGAAGCTCTCCCTCTGTCCAGGCTGATCTCCCTGATGGTGAGGGGGCTCCCCAGGTTGTGGGAACCTTTTCTCCTCCACAGCTCCTTCCCTGGGGCACAGGTCCCATCCCGATTCCTTTCTTTTTCTTTTTCCTACCCAATTACATGGAAATTTTCTTTTCTTTTTTTCTTCTCCTTTTTTTTGGGCCGGGGCGGGGGCACACCATGTGGCTTGTGGGATCTTAGCTCCCTGGTTAGGGATTGGACGCAGACCACCACAACAGTGAAAGCACTGAGTCCTAACCACTGGGAATTCCACCAGGGAATTCCACGTGGAGATTTTCTTGCCATTTTGGAAGTCTGAGGTCTTCTGCCAGAGTTTAGTAGATGTTTTATGTGAATCATTCCATTTGTAGATGTGTTTTAATGTTTTTATGGGAGAAAGTAAGCTCCCCGTCCTACTCCTCCACCATCTTGATCCCCATCCAGCTGAGATTTTTAAAAAATGATTCAATTTTATTTTTATTTACTTTTTTTAAAAAATTTATTTAATTTATTTATTGGCTGCACTGAGTCTTCATTGCTGCACACAGGCTTTCTCTAGTTGCTGAGAGCAGGGGCTACTCTTCATTGTGGTGCGCAGGCTCCTCATTGTAGTGGCTTCTCTTGTTGTAGAGCACGGGCTCTAGGCACGTGGGCTTCAATATTTGTGGCACATGGGCTCAGTAGTTGTGGCTCACGGGCTCTAGAGCACAGGCTCAATAGTTGTGGCACACGGGCTTAGTTGCTCCATGGCATGTGGAATCTTCCCAGGGCAGGGCTCGAACCCATGTCCCCTGCATTGGATTCTTTACCACTGCACCACCTAGAAAGTCCAAGATTCAATTTTAATTTCATTTTAGGACACTATTCTTTCTGGATTCTTAATGTTTTAACACTCAGATTTAGAGTCAGACACAGCTGTTTCATATTCCAGAATCTATAAGATTTTTTTTAATTAAAATCCAGGAAATTCCAGGGTTAGTCTGGTTTTTCTCCAACTTAAATTTGAATAAATTTGAACTAATCTGCCTGCAGTATAATATAATGCCAATTATCCTGTCCACCTGATTATCTTGATTACTTTCTAACAATATATTAAAAGTTTTATAAGTACCATGACTGTTCAGATATTTTTGGTGAATTTCTGCTAACTTGTTCGAACTGGAGGTGTGAAGGATTCCTTGCTACCCTTTATCTTCCACATCCGTATGGTGACATTGATAGAATCATCAGTATGGTTTCTAGAAGACGCTGTGTCATTGGCAAGCAGTTATGGCTATCTAAGTCTGTCTTCTCATTACCAGTCAGGAAATATTGAGCCTCATAAGTGTTCCACTTAGGTGCTTCATTCTTCAACTTAATTTTTTTATCATAGACTTGGCTGCCTTCAGACTCTGGATTCCATCATGAAGATTGGCATTTGTTCTTTGCTACTGCTGTGTTGATCTGTTGTAGGCCATCACCTCCCTCCCTGTCCTTGCTAAGAACAGTGTTACCAGGGCTTGGTGATCAAGCCAATGAGACCTCATCCCTTAGTGCATGACTGTCATAAATCTGTTGGTCACCATTCCTTTTGCACAATCAGGATCTCCAACCCAGTCACCATGGGAACTGTGCTTTGTGTGATGTCAAGTTGTTTAACTTCCAGCTTTCTGTGAGCTAAGGATGCCTGTCTTTTCTGTAGTTGAGGTGACTTAGTGAATAAGTCCATGGCCTAAGATTCTGGGCTCTGGGCTTAGGTAGATATGAGTTTAAACCCCAGCTGTAACACCAAATAATTGTGTATTGAGCTCATGCTACCTCTGTTGCTGGGTTATTCTAGGTTTAGAGACAGTATCTGTAAAGCACGTGTTCATTACTTAATAAATGGTAGCTGTTCTTACTATGATCTTCTAGCCATAATCTATACCTCTGAATAACTGAGGGAACCAAAGGTTTTTCTGTTTGATTTGGACAAATGTAAACTAGTAGAGTATTTGATGTTGGGCTGGGAGAGCCCTTAATGGTAAGTGAGACAGAAAGAAGACAAAGGCTGGTGCCAACTGCAAATGCAGTTCTCATTTTGGAACAGTGCCTCCTTGGAAACGCACAGTACAGAATTCTAAAGGCTAGATCATCCAAGGTGAAAGCTTCTGTTACTTAGGAAAAAATGCAGGTAATGTGAGGAGATCATTAGCCACAAGTAAAAATTCTCACTGGTTTAAAACAAACAAGCAAGCAAATGCCAATCAAATTGTACCTATGAGTGCAAATAAATTGCCTATGGTGGTTGCAGTTAGGGAGAAGGTTATTTCTTAATATTTTGCAGCTTTACAGAAGACATAAGAAAGATGGATATTTACTTTTCCTGAGTGAAAAAAAAACAAAAACCTAATACTCTTATCACAGTGTTGCTCTGATTGAGGTTTAGGGTTGATTACTTGGTCCTTGAGACCCTACTCTGCTTTGAGGAGGTAGAGACAGTCTCTCTGTACTTCTCACATGAGGTTGGTTATAGCAAAAACCTATGTCTAGGCCTCATTAACACACTGTTCATATCTTGAAGGGTGGACTCAATATCAGGCCTTGGAAAGATTTTGGGCATTTTTTATCTGAACTTGTATATGACCAAACTGTGTGAACTTGTTTTTACTGTGTCCCATATCTGGAAGAGAAAGGGGCACCATGGAATCTGAGGGTTTAAATAAGGCTCCAAACTGTGACTCTGCTGCACATTTAAATTAGGTCTGCCTGGTTTTTATTTAATATAAATTGGCTCAATAATACTATTGCCGAATATCTAGGTGCCTTCTTGAGGAACAGCTGTTTTATTTGGTGTTTGCTTATCTTAGTCCCCTTGCAAAGGAGAATGGTTACAGGGGCTCAGACTGGGATGGACTGTTGAATTAACCTTGACTGTGAACCCTGCCCCACACTCAGTTAAGAGGACCAGGACAAGGTGGTTTCACACAGGCAACTCAGCTCGTTTCTGAAAAACTGAAATGCTAAGGGCTTTTGCTGTCTCAGCTACTGCAAATGTCTTCTTTCATTTTTAGCCTGCTCTGTAGTTGACACAGGTGCAAAGTCTTTGTACTCAAGAGTCCAGGATGCCAGTGTCAATTAGGTCATTAGTATCTGCCAGGATCTTTGCTGGCTGTGTGGGTTCAACAGTGTTTGCTGCCCCTGGAGTTGAGCACTGCATGGCTTGTACAACTGTGATAAAGAACCCTGATACCCGCTTTAAATGTGGACTGGCAGGGGTTTGGAATTACCTTTCTTATGGGTAATTGCGTTGCCAGCATTGGCTTATTTGGCAGAAGAGGGTGGTCTGGTCCTTGAGTTCCTGCTGAATAGCAGCAGTCAGGAGTCCTTGCTCTAAGAATTCTAGGAAATGTACTGTATCTCTTTCTTCAGTGCTGGGTTCCAGAAACCTCGATCCATCAGTAATAGTATATTCCAGACTCAAGACAAAGCTGCTGAGATTCTGCACGTTTCCTCACAACTTCTCCTCAATTAACCCTGCAGGAGTTGGATGATAAGGCCCCTAAACTACAAGTTGATGGAGTGGAAGTGAGGGATGGAGCAGACTTGGAGATCTGTGATCAGAGCTGGCCCCAAACAAGGTTGCACTGGGACTGGTTAGTGTCCAACACCTCTCCACCTGGCTGTTTTAAACAGGGCTCTTTAGGTTAGAAGAGACAGAAAACCACCTTAAATGGATTAAATAAAAATAAAGCATATCTACTGGCTCATTTTACTGAAAAGTGTGTGAGTATGGTTGGTTTCAGTGATCAAATGATGACATCAGAATCTAGTCTCTTTCTCTCTCTCTCCTCCCCTGCTCCCCTCTGTGTCTGTCAGTTCTGCTTTCCTCTGGGTTAACCTTGTTTCTAGGCACGTCTTCTGCATCTGCTGGTCTCCAGCATCTCTAGGCATATATCCCACAGGCTTATTAGTTCCAGAAGAAAGGAGCCCAGAGCTCTAAAACAAGCAAATAAACAAACAAACCCAACTCGTACCAAACCAAATCAAAAATGTAAAAATAAGACCACACACACAAAAAACAACAAAGCATTGTGTCTCCATGGTCTGGTTTGTGTTATGGGCTAATCTCTGAATCAATTGCTATAGCTTAGGGAATGGAATTCTCTGATTGACCAGGCTAAGGTCATGTGTTCATACAGGTTAGGGAAAGTCCATCCTCAGCCAAGTAGGTTCTGAGAGGTGGAGGATTTGTTCTCCAAAGAAAAATCAAGATGCTGTCACTAGAAGGAGGAGGAGTGTTTGGGTGGTAAAACAAGAGCCATTAGGTAGGCCTTTTCACCTCTCTCTTACTGCATCTGCCATACAGGACTAGGGGCTGGGCTTTTCACTATGGCCTTACTTTTCTGAGATGTATTTATTTCTCTGCTTTGGGATAACCCCTGACATTTATTAAAACTGCTTATACTACATTTACCGAAATGTCTAAAAGCTCTACAGATATCAAACCCTAGCAAACATGTTCCTGCCCCTGACTCGCTTGACCTTTTCATAACATTTTATGCTGTTGACATCCATCCCCATTCAAAATTGTCTCCTCTGTTGACTTTTATGACACTGTGGCCTCCTTGTTGTCTTTCTACCTCCCTGATCCTCAGAGATCTCTTTCAGTGGCAGCACACTACGTTAACTCACAGATTCATTAAACCACTAATATCTCTCTGCCCTACTTCCTGGATAGTCCTTCAATGTATCATCTCTCCATCTCCATGGTTCCTTCACTTAGGGCTTCCTTGTCTCTCATCTGTGACGCTGCCATCCCTCCTGCTGGCTCTCTTCGCTTGCAGTTTTATGCATCTCAAATCTGTCCACCTGACTGCTTCCAGATGCTCCTAGTTCCCTGTCCGAATCCCTTCTGTTGTTTCCCACTTGCCCATAGATGGTCACAAGAGGCCCTCCAATCATTGTTCCTAGTGTCTTGTTCTAGTCTTCATTTCTTCCTTGATTCCCTCTGGATTTCCATCACTTCAGACATCTTGTGGATCCCATCATGCACTGAATGTTTCAATCCTTCATGCTTTTGCACATGATAATAACTTTGCCTGAGATGCCCTTCTCCCAACTTATCTGCCTGGGAGTTTCCTATTGGTCTTTCAAAACCCTCTTCAGGCCTCATGTTCTCTTGGAAACTCTCTGTAATACCCTTACCACCTCACTCTTGGCAGAACAAATCACTTTCAATTCTGTATTAATATATACATACCTTATTGCATTCAGTGTCTTGTGTTTTGTGTATTTACATTCATGCCTTTTTTTTCCTAATAAACAGACTGAATGCCTTTTTTGTCTTTTCTTTGGAATCACCTTGGTAGGTTCTGTAGCGACTGTGCTCATAGGATGAGGCAACAGTCTTCTGTTATCCTTGTACGTATTTTGAAAACAATTTCAAAACAATCTAGAAGTCAAATCAAGATAGAAAAGGTACACCGAAAATTTGCACCTGATTCTCCACAATGTAATTTGTATACAAGTCAATAGTTATACAAGCTGTATGGTTACATGGAGATACTATTTGATCCTGAATATATGGTTCTGAAGTCTTCTTCTCAATGGCAAATGATAAAATATATGAAAAGTATTTGGGGCCAAAGAATTTATCATTATGATATTATGTACTGACCACTGAGTTCCGAAAAGCTGTTTTTTGGAAGACCTAATTCTAGGACTTAAGTGTCTTGTGCACATTTATATTGACAATACCACTCCCTAAAATAAGTTAAAAATAAGGTTACAAATATTCCCTTTTCTTAGTGCTGGGTTTCTTAGAGATACCCACACCAACCTTTTAAACATTATGGTAAACATTCCTCGGATGCCCTTAGAAGAATTTTTTTAAAATTTTTATTGTATGTTGGAGTATAGTTGATTAACAATGTTGTGTTTGTTTCAGGTATACAGCAATGTGATTCAGTAATACATATACATGTATCTATTCTTTTTCAAATTCTTTTCCCATTTAGGTTGTTACAGAATATTGAGCAGAGTTCCCTGTGCTATACAGTAGGTCCTTGTCAGTTATATATTTTAAATATAGTAGCGTGTACATGTCAGTCCCAAACTCCCAATCTATCCCTCTCTCCCACCCTTCCCCCCGGTAACAGTAAGTTAGGTCTCTAAGTCTGTGAGTGTTTGTTTTGTAAATAAGTTCATTTGTATCATATGTTTTTTTAGATACCACATATGAGCAATATCATGATATTTATGGTAATCTCCAGGTGTATCCATGTTGCTGCAAATGGCATTATTTCATTCTTTATTTTATGGCTGAGTACTATTCCATTATATATTTGTACCACATCTTCTTTATCCATTCATCTGTGGATGACCATTTAGGTTGCTTCCATGCCTTGGCTGTTGTAAACAGTGCTGCAGTGAACACTGGGTGTATGTATCCTTTCGAACTATGTTTCTCTCCAGATATATGCCCAGGATTGGGATTGCTGGATCATATGGTAGTTCTATCTTTAGTTTCTTAAGGAACCGCCATACTGTCCTCCATAGTGATTGTACCAATTTACATTCCCACCAACAGTGTAGAAGTGTTCCCTTTTCTCCACACCTTCTCCAGCATTTATTGCCTGTAGACTTTTTGATGATGGCTGTTCTGCCTGGTGTGAGGTGATATTTCGTAGTTTTGATTTGCATTTCTCTAATAATTAGTGATGTTGGGCATCTTTTCATGTGCCTCTTGGCCATCTGTATGTCTTCTTTGCAGAACTGTCTGTTTAGGTCTTCTGCTCATTTTTGATTGGGTTGCTTTTTGTTTTTTCTTTCTTGTTTTGATATTGAGCTGTATGAGCTGTTTGTAAAATCTGGAGATAAATCTCTTGTCAGTTACATCATTTGCAAGTATTCTCTCCCATTCTGTGGGTTGTCTTTTGGTTTTGTTTATGGTTTCCTTTGCTGTTCAAAAGCTTTGAAGTTTAATTAGTTCCCATTTGTTTATTTATTTTTATTTTTATTACTCTAGGAGGTGGATTGAAAAAGATATTGATGTGATTTATGTCAAAGAGTGTTCTGCCTATGTTTTCCTCTAAGAGTTTTATAGTATCTGGTCTTACACTTAGATCTTTAATCCATTTTGAGTTTATTTTTGTGTATGTTGTTAAAGAACGTTCTAATTTCATTTTTTTACATGTAGCTGTCCAGTTTTCCCAGCACCATTTATTGAAGAGGCTGTCTTTTCTCCACTGTATAGTCTTGCCTCCTTTGTCATAGATTAATTGACCATAGGTGTGTGGATTTATTTCTGGGCTTTCTATCTTGTTGCATTGATCTATATTTCTGTTTTTGTGCCAGTACCATACTGTTTTGATTATTGTGCTTTGTAGTATAGTCTGAAGTCAGGGAGCCTGATTCCTCCAGCTCCATTTTTCTTTCTCAGGATTGCTTTGGCTATTCGGGGGTCTTTTGAGTTTCTGTACAAATTTTAAGATTTTTGTGTTCTGGTTCTGTGAAAAATGCCATTGGTAATTTGATAGGGATTGCATTGAATTTGTAGATTGCCTTGGGTAGTATAGTCATTTTGACAATATTAATTTTTCCAATCCAAGAACATGGTATATTGTTCCATCTGTTTGTGTCATCTTCTATTTCTTTCATCAATGTCTTACAGTTTTCGACGTCTTTTGCCTCCGTAGGTAGGTTTACTCCTAGGTATTTTATTCTTTTTGATGCTATGGTAAATGGGATTGTTTCTTTAATATCTCTTTCTGATCTTTCGTTGTTGGTGTATAGAAATGCAACCGATTTCTGTTTATTTCAGACTGAATGCCTTTGGGCAGGATTTGCACTGAGCCAGTCTCCATCACACAACACTGGTACAAAAATGACGGCTTCACAACTTCTGTTACATTTCTGGCTACTGAAGGCATTTGAGTTTCTGTCCAAACCTTGAATAAACTTTTAATATATAAGCTTCAGGGTAGTAACCTTTGTGTCTTATTCACTATGCTTATCATATAGTAAGTTCTCAGTGAATAAATAGATGGATGAATGGCTAAACGAATCCACAGGGTTGTCCAGAAGCACTTCAGCTTGCGTGTGTATAGTCTTTGTCCCTGCAGCTGTTCTGAGCACTGAGATGGAAGTTAGGTGGGTCCTGTGGTCATCTCATTTCTAAGAGACAAAACCTTGGAATGGATAGGTTTTCTCGATGACTCAGGCTTAAGCTCATCTCAGCACTTGAACTAAGTTACTCATAGTTTCTTGGAGAGATTTGGAGGATTTTTCTTTTAAAACCTTGGCCAGTAACATGTCAAGATTTCAGCATTGTATGCTAGTGGTCCTTTACATCTAAATCTCAACAAAACAAATCCAGGACAACTGAAGAACAAGTTCTAGATATCCTATGGATAGGGAGATGCTTTTTATACTTTTTCACACTACTGAGAATGAAAGCAATTGCATAGGAGGAGGGATAGAGAAAAACATAGGAAGACTATGAGGGAAAAGAGTCACAGAAATAATAGGAACCATTTTTTTCTTTCTGCTTCGAATACCCCTCTGCCCCCATCTCCTAAGGCCTTTTTGGTCTTCTTCCATGGCTTCTTAATTCCTGTCCTTTTTTTTCCCCCCCGCCCACACATCCATTGAATCTGAGCCTTTTATTGTTAGCCTCTTTAAGTGTTCTCTGAAGGTATAGAAAACCATAAACACAAAAGAACACTTTCTGTGGGGAAACTTTATGTTTTTGGGGCACTGCCTGATATCCAAACCTCCTTCTGTTTGGTGAGTCTGGTAGGAGGTGGAAAACGCCAATTGTGGAAATTGAAAAGGCCATATCCTTTTGACTTCTGGATACTAGGGCCATCTGAGCTCAGCCTGTGTGACCATCCCATTCAGGACTTTGTGTCTGGAGTGAGTGTTACAAAGAAGCAAGGACAGCTTTGTGTTCAAGCCACTGCCAGAAGTCATGGCTTTGAGTGTTCCTGACAAGTTGCAGGGTCTCCCTAACCAGGCTTCTCTTGTGACATGACATTGGCTCCAGTTCCAGCCTCCCAGCTTCCCTTGATTTGTGCTTGTTTTCCAAAGCTCCAACCTTTCCCTGGATTCTGTGAGCTGATTGACATTCTGTTAGTAAACTCCTTCTTGCTCAAGTTAGCCAGGTGGGATTCCTTTGTTTTTAACCAAGAACCCTGGCTGGTAACCTTTTCTTATCATCATTAGAAAAGTACAGAGAAGAAATATGCAGTCTTATCCTGTGACACTTCTTACCTAATTCCTCCTTACTCTTTGATTTTATTCTTTTATTTTTTTCATCCTTCTCTTTCTTCTTGTCATTCTGTAGCTATCAATACCTCCTTTCAACTCCATTTCAGTTCAAGCTAGTGGATTAATCATGCCAGACGCTTGTGTTAAATCTGAATTGTGAATACTCAGCTTTCTTCTGTTTGGGATTGGCAAGTGTGAAAAATACTGAAATTCTCTTTATATAGAATACAAACACACCTAATCTTTGATGGTCAGAGAATGTATTTCCATGACAACAGGATGCTTAGGATTTTAGACAAATAAAGGGATGCAGATGTACTTAAAACCATTTTTTCCCCTACAGTACAGGCAATAAGCATACCTCTGATTTAATACTGACCCGCAGAACTCATTTTAGAAGTCAAGAAAATGTACTTAATAACAAGGTATCTTAATCATTATACATTTTCTAAGACAAAAGCAAATTTCTCTTTCTTTCCCCCTCTTTGGGAGAGGAGGTAAAGGTAGACATTTTCATTTCCATCTGTCAAGAATGGAAAGATATTTCTCAATTCATTTTCCCCATAAACAATGTGAAGCATATGTCTTTAGTACAGTTTTCAGTGTAATTATAATGAGACACATTTAAAGATAAAGCATGTTTTTGACTTATGATCTGTTTGCTTCCTGCCCCTCACGTACCTCTTCCTTTCGTTCCTACCCAGACATGCCGCATTCCTGCCACAGCACAAAGAACTTTAAAATGACTCATTTGCTATGTCTGCACAGTGTTCAGCTGGATTCTCTTAGTGTCCTGGTAACTTAATTCCTGGTCAACATTTATCTGTGATTAAAATGATAATATCTACCATTACTGGACAAGGACTTATACATACATGATCTTAAATCCTCAAACACCCTTGCCAAGAGGGGTTAGTATCCCATCTACATATGGAAAGATAATTTGCCCAAGATCACAGAGAGTCAGAATGTGAATCCACGTCTGTCATGCTGAGAAGCCTGTGTCTATACCACTTCTACATACTGCCTCTGCTTGCCTGATGTCTTCAGGAGAATTTTTTTGAGATATAATTGACAGAAAACATTACATTAGTTTCAGGTGTACAGCATAATGATTTTTTTTTTCCAATTTTTTTTATTTTTTTTTATTTTTTTGGGGGGTACACAAGGTTCAATCATCTGTTTTTATACACATATCCCCGTATTCCCTCCCTTCCTTGACTCCCCCCCGTCGAGTCCCCCCCACCCTCCCCGCCCCAGTCCTCAGCATAATGATTTAATATTTGTTTGTATTGCAAAATGGTCACCACAATAAGTCTAGTAAACATCCGTCACCACACAGTTACAATTTTTTTTTTTATTGTAAAAAGAACTTTTAAAAATCTATTCTTTTGGCAGCTTTCAAATATACATACAGTATTGTTAACTATAGTCCCCATGCTGTATACTACATCCCCAGGACTTATTTTATAACTGGAAGTTTGTACCTTTTGACCACCTTCACCCATTTTGCCCATGCCCACCACCCCCCACCCCGACTTCTGTCAATTGCCAGTCTGTTCTCTGTATTTATGAGTTTGTTTTTTCTTTCTTTTTTTAGATTTCACTTATAATTGAAATCATATGATATCTGTCTTTCTCCATCCTTCAAGCTCCATCTATGTTGTCTCAAATGGCAGGATTTCCTTCTTTTTTATGGCTGAATAATATTCCATTGTATATATACCATATTTTCTTTATCCATTCACCCATCAATGGAAACTTAGGTTATTTCCATATCTTGGCCTCTGTAAACAGTGCTGCAATGAACATGGGTGCAAATATCTTTTTGAGTTAGTGTTTTCATTTTTTTTTCAGATAAATGCCCAGAAGTGGGATTGCTGGAACATATGGTAGTTCTACTTTTAATTTTCTGGGGAACCTCTATACTGTTGTCCATAGTGGTTGCACCAATTTACAGTCCTACCAACAGTGCATGAGGGTTTCCTTTTCTCCACAGCCTCCCCAGCCCTTGATATCTCTTGTCCTTTCGTTCATTAGCCATTCTAACAGATGTGAGGTGATATCTCTTTGTGGTTTAGATTTGCATTTCCCTGATAAGTAGTGATGTTGAGCACATTTTCATGTACCTGTCGGCCATTTGCATGTTGTCTTTGGAAAAATGTCTGTTCAGATCTTCTGCCCCTTTTTTTTTTACTGTTGAATTATATGATTTCTTTATATATTTTGGATATTAACCCTGTGTCAGATATACGAATTGAAAATATTTCCTCCTTTTCCTTATGTTGTCTTTTCATTTTGTTGATGGTTTCCTTTGCTGTGCAGGAGAATTTTATGACAATAGGACAAGTTTCCTTTAACTAGTACTTACATTTTATCACTCTGTTGTTTTTGAACAGACAAAAAACAAGGAAAATTTACAATACCTGGAAAGCTAGAGAAATCAGGAGAAAACAAGTCTTTAGAGCCTACTGCTCTTTCTTGTTCCTGTTGGCTACACAGTAGCAAAGAAATAAAAGCAACAATGCCTTGAAGTTAAGAATCCTTCCTCCCTGGACCAGGATAATAGAACAGACACTTGCAAGAAGCAAATAGGCTCTGAATGATTTCTGATGAATCAGCTATGCTTCTCTGTTCATTAGCAATACCATTAAAAACAACCTGTGTTTTGAGGTACTTTGTGCTTTGCAAGGGACTAGTGGCTGAGGTGTATGGTGCCTTTAAGTTGCCCCTGGAGCAATAGCTGCTACATTTGAAGGTGGTATAATAGAAATAGGCTCAGGCAACAGGGAAGGCATTAGACAACAATCCTGAATTCGTTTTCCTGACTTACCTTCTATCCCAACTGTGTGGTTGCCAAACTCTGCTTGGCCTCTAGATTTTTGCTTTCAAAAGCCTCCCAGTAACCTCATGAGAACATGCATCTCCAGTCGTGACTGTGGCCCTGATCCTGGCTTCTTAGTGTGGCATTGTCCCTCATACCTGGAGGTCAGCATGCTCCCAGTGTGGACGCCAGCATGCTCCCAGTGTGGACACCTGCCCAGCCTGCACTCAGTAGAGGCCGCTCTCTATTTGAATATCTCATTTGATTTTTGCAGGGAGTTCATTCTCATTTATGACTTGGTAAGCTGTGAACTTTAGTATTATTTGGATGATCAAGAGGTAGTTAAATCATCCAAGAATTAAAATCTTTTTATTTTAATTGTTGGTGTAATTGTGAGTTCAACTCGTAAAAAATCGTGTCTGGATACAAGTTTCCCATGAGCCAAACTTCACTCCTCACCCCCAGATACCCACACATTTTACGCCTCTGTGAACAACAACAAAAAAACACTTCTCTTTTCTTGTGGCGCAGAGGAAGTGGATTTGGAGAAATAAGAATGAGATTGGAGACTGTTGTGTCAAGAGGTGACCTTCCTTCTTTAAAGAAGGAGTTAGTGACTAACTTCAGAGAGGGGCAGGGCTGCGTGGTGGGGACAGAGGGGTGTTTTCTAGCAGGATGCTCCTTTTTGGTGTCTGGGCTGGGAAGGGAGGTCCATTTGTCCAGGGGCAAGGGTGGGAGTGAGGGGGCTGCTGGAGCCCTGAGGCCTTTGCTGGGTTGTGGGGGCAGGGCTGGATTACAAATCTCAGAGTGGACGTCCCTTGGCCTCTGGAGCAGTGGGTAGCATCCGAGAGCATAAAATATTGTGTCACAAGTCCCGTATCAACACCCTGCTCACAAACCATAGAGGCCCAAGTAAGGCATTTTCCTTTGTTTTACCTCTCCGTATATAATATACCACCACAAATCGTAACAAGTAACATTTATGGAGCATTTTACTTTGTGCCAGGGACTTTTTGAAGTGCTTTACGTGGATGATCTCATTTCCACCATTTGTGGTTGATAAAAGTATCACCCTACTTTCTAGATGAAGAAATATAAAGATTAAATATAATACCTAAGGTAATATAACTAGTACAGCGTGATGTAAACTACATAAAAGCATGTATGCACATGAAACTCTGTTCTCTGTTTTAAATATCTAAAATTTGGGACTGCTTTTGAAAACTAGTTTCACTTTTGGCTGAGTAGTCACTTATGCAATGTAGAAGGCTGCGCGGAGCAGGCTTTACATGGAGTTCACGTGCCTGTTGTGATCCATATGGAGTCTTGAGTAGCATTCAAGGCTCTCCATAGTGAGTTGCTCTTTCCATCTTGCCTCCTGTTCTTTCTCCACAAGTTCTGACCAAAGCAAACTTTGTTCATGCTTCTGGATGCCTTTCTCCTTCCAGCTTCTTTGTTCCTTTTGCCTAGGCCTCCTTTCTTCACAGTGTTAAAATCCTTCTTATCTCTCAAGTCCCAACTCAAATGCTGCTCTTTCATCAAGCATTCATTCATTCATTCAGCTTGTGTTTATTAAGTACCAAATATATGCAAGACTCTCAGCTAGGTGTTCTCCAGTTCACTGTGTCAAGAGTAATCCTGAGATCATGATTGTAATGATAATGTAATAACACAGTCAACAATGGTAGCCAACACATGTAGGATTTACTATGTGTCAGGACTGTTGTGCTTTATACACATATACTTTTTTAATACATACACTCCCCATATTGTTTTTTTAAAAAAATAAATTTATTTATATTTATTTATTGGCTGCTTTGGATCTTTGTTTCTTCACGTGGGCTTTCGCTAGTTGCAGCAAGGGGGGGCTACTCTTGGTTGTCTGCATGGGCTTCTTGTTGAGGCAGCTTCTCTTGTGGAGCACGGGCTCTAGGCGTGCGGGCTTCAGTGGTTGTGGCACGTGGGCTCTGTAGTTGTGGCTCATGGGCTCTAGAGCACAGTCTCAGTAGTTGTGGTACACGGGCTTAGTTGCTCCGCGGCTAAGATGTGGGATCTTCTCGGACCATGGATGGAACTTGTGTCCCCTGCATTGGCAGGCTGATTCTTAACCACAGCACCACCAGGGAAGTCCCCCCATATTGTCTTATGTTCTGTTTATTTAAGAGCATGTTTTGGTTTTATGATAAGATTAAAGCTTTTGGAGTCCATGAGTCTCAGCTCTTATTCCTTTTTACTTTTGATAAACAGCTGTGTCTAGGACATATATACATGCCTAGGACAGTGACTTGGACATAGTATGAACTAAGTAAGTAGCATTTGAGTTGAATTTGATGTAACCCATATTCATCTGCATCCATATCCTACCTTCATCCTCTCTTACAGATTTCCAGTGACTCTTGAAAAATCAGAAGAGCTGAGAATTTCTGGGCTTGCATTCCTGAATTATTTTGTTAGAGCTAGCTAACCACTGTGGTTTTAGTTGGGGCATGTGCTCTCAGGTTTTCCACAGTCCCTACTACTCTATAATGCCTTGCACCAGGCCCTGTAGCATCTGATTTTTCACTCTTGTGAAGCCAAAGGAGAATTTAGATTCCAGCTGCAGGTTGGCCTCCTCAGGTAGGAAGAGTTGCAGCCATTATACAATGTAGACTAGGCTTTCTGTTCTGTTACTAGTCCACCAGCAAGATTTTTGTTTCAGCCAGAAAGATGGCTCAGTTTTTGAGTACCAGTTTAGCAGGGGCTGGGCTGCGCTTGGGTGATTCAAAGAGTCATTTGAAGCTCTGATGCTGTGACACATACCAGATGACTTTAACAACCTTCCCATCACATGGCCTCGGCAGAAGATGGAAAAACACCATGATGATACCTGACAGTCAGTAACAAAGCTCTCACAAGAGGCTGTGGAGGGGGAGTTGAGTTCTAAAGTGCTTCTCAGCAAGTCTGCACTGGGGGTGGAAGCTCATCAGCCCTCCTGGGAAAATGACATCTTTTTGATACCTGACAATGAGTCACTGAAGATGTTGCTGTTTTTCCTTGGCATTCATAGCGTTCACAGATATGTGGCCTAAGCCATACTTGCCTGTGCTTTCCTCCACCCCTCATTCATTTACTCAACAAACGTGGCGTGCCTGCTAGTACCGGGCCTGTGCTAGAGGCTTTGGATATAGCAATGAATGAGGAGAACAGTAAATGAGTGTACAAATAAACAGAAAGGATGATTCTAGTGATAAATGCTATGAAGGGAATAAAGTGATGTGACAGAGAATACTGGGGGGTGGGTGTGAGGCGTCTTTGGAGAGGGTGTGCAGGGAAGGCCTGAGGAGGGACATTTGGAGACTGAGATGAGAGTTCCCCTGGCAGAGGGTAAGTGCAAATGGGAATGAGATGAGGAGGAACTTGGCATTCTTTGAGGAACAGAAAGGAAGCCAGTATGGCTAGAACTGTGCTGTGCAGAGCACCAGTCTGTGACAAGATAGGGAACTTGCACTAGATTTTAAGTCTGTGCACCATTTCCGTCTCAAGAAAGACTTACTATATTAAAAAAAAAAAAGTCAACTGAAGCAAAGAACGTGCTTAGTAACACAGTTGATTTAAAATCTGGATCAGTTTTTTATCTCATTGCAACAGGCAACAAAACAATCTTCAGTCTAAGACCAGTCCATGGACTATACTTTATCACTGGTCTGGAGTGTAAGAGAGAAGGGCAGAATGGGAGGGTGTGGTTATAGAGGTGGGCAAAGCTGCATGAGGCCCAGGTGGACAAGTGAAGATCAACTCTACACTAAAATGCAATAAATTGTAGGTAGAAAAGTCAAGTGACTTCTTCAGACACATAATGAGAGTTTCAGTGTTTGACATGGTACCTGAACAACCATGCTGCACTGAGGTGGGGGTGGTAGGTCATCTGTCAGCAAGCTCAGGAATTCAGTTATTTGCTCATGCACACCAGCTTCAGACGGTGCAATGCAAAACATATCTCAATAAACATGTATAGCACGATCCAGGTATGTGTTCGTTCTGCAAATGCCAAGAGCCAGTGGCTAAGCTTGAAGAGCGATGGCCCACAGGCATGTTTTGTTTGATGTACATAATTTTATTGGGTAAAAAAACGGAGTTAACTGCCAACATTTAAAAAACTTGAAAATCCGACAGAGCTGGGCTTGTATTCCCACAAGGCAGACTCTTAGGAGGGGAGTGGGCTTACCCAGTACCTGCCACCCCTTCATGTCTTCTACCTGACTTGTATATTAATTGTGGGTTGTGCTATAGTAACAAATGACTGAAGAATCTCAATGGCTGACTAGAAAGGTTTATTTCTGGCTCACATCGCAACGCCCATTGTGGGTCGATTAAGGTTCTGCTGCACATCGTCTTCACTCCAGCGCCAGGCCAAGGAGCAGGCTCTCTGTGGAGCAGCACTGGTATTGAAGTAACAGGAAAGGGAGCATGAAGAAAAATACACTGTCTACCCACATGGCCTTGAATGAGTTAAGGTTTCACAGGCTTTTCCTTAGATACTCTTTTTGTTTGCTTTCGGCTCCACCTGGCAGGGCACTCTGACCACGATGGCAGTGTTAGCAAGCAAGGCTGTGAGGCAGGTCTAGCGCTGCTCTTTACTGCACTCAAGCACTGACTTCTAGAGGGTGGGGTGTGTGTATGCCCAGGCTGAGCATCAGTGTGTAATTGCAGCATCACTGGAGTCTGGCGAGACAACCTTAAAGAACAATAAGTGATGAGGCCTGTGATGCTGAGTGTTTATTACACCCTCTGTGCACCCAGCTCTGCTCTTGGGACTGTGGAAAACAAGGTCCTTGTTCTTGAAGTTCAAGATGTCCAGGGGAACCATCAAGGATGTAGACTCGAGTGCTGGGTACTCGTGGGGTACTCATTTAGTTCACCTGAGCTGCAAGGGTGGGTTGGCATCAGTAGGGGAGGCTTTGTGAGAGGTCAGAATTAGGGGGGACTTGACAGAGAAGGTGAAGAACATTGAACGTGAGTTGAAAGTTTCAACTTTTTTCACCTAAATTTAGAATCTTTGGAAGCAAGACAGCTTGTATTCTCTTGTATGGTTTTAAAAATACCTTTGAAATGTTTTAAAGTTTTCTACTGAAATTGATACTTTTGTCAGGCTTGGGTCTCAACTGCGAGGAGCCAGTGTGCTGTGGAAGTGTGCAGGGGCTGCCCTCAGCAGCACGGGCCATTCCTCTCCATCCTTCATGGTCTGCCCTGTTCTCCAGCATGCACTGCTGAGGATGGGCTGCAGCAGTTTTGTTTCCACCAGTCATTCCAGGGCTTCCTTTCCTGAGGAGCCCTAGATTTATATTTCACGCAGAAGCTGTTTATGTCCTCATTTTGAAGGCAGTGGGCAGGAAATTGATGTATCCTGTTCCCAGCAGAGCACCTGAAAAGTGGCAGGCAGTGAATACATGTTGTTGAATGAGATGGATGGATGGATTTGGAGCACCACATGATTCATCTTCCTCTTTCCAGTCACTCAGTCCTTTATTCCATCTTCTTATTGGCCCTGAGAGAGACAGGAGGAAAGTGAGGTAGATGTTTGGTTTGCTGTAAGGAAGGAAGAATTTAAACAGGATCTCATCAATTTGCCGCCTTCTCCTTCCTCTCATTAGATCAGAGACTGGGGATAGAAATGAATAAAGTAGATTGAGTTTTAGAAGCCACAGGAAAAGGAGGGACCGTGGTGAACAGTAAAACACAAGCTTGTCCAAAGGAGGCAGGTGTGGTTCTGCTCTACCTGGTTGTTGTCCCAAGGCATTTCAGAAGCAGCACTGTCACTTCCTCAGTTTTTAAAAAGAAGCCAAAATCCACTTTTCATCTCCCATCTCCTGATTAAAAAAAAAAAAAGTTGGCTTTTTTTCAAACTCTTTGTGGTCTAAACAGAAAACATTGCTGTAGGCTGGATTTGGTCCAAGGGCTTCTTGGGTGTCATTTCTGGACCTCTGGTCCTTTACCGGCCTAAAACTTAGCAACACTGAGGTGGAACTCTTGAGGTGGTCAGACTTTTTAAAAATTTTGGATATTCCGTTTGAAAGAGAGGAGGCTCAGCTGACTTTTTTCATGGAAACGAGGGTTCATGATGGGTCCTCCGCTCTCTCCTGGTTTCTCAATGGCCTGTCAGTGATGAAGATGAGGTCTACAGCCCATGGCCATGGGAAAGATGCCCAATTCAGCAGTGTGACTGATGTGCTGTTTGCTTATGAGGTAAACCCAGTTATTTAAGACTCTGTGGCCAGCAAGGGGATTGTGCAGTTGGAAAGGGCTAGTGGAGGACGGTGACACACGTCAGTCCTTGGTGAGTGAAGTCATTAGAATCAACAACAGTGCTTTTCTTTGACTCACAACTTGCTTGAACCTGTGAAGAAAGTGGTGCACAAGATGGTGCCCAGAGTAACCTTTCCCGTTGATCGTTCCCTGCACTCTGACATTTGTTGATTGAGTCATTCATGTACTCAACGCGTGTTCATTAAGCGCCTGTGTACAAGGTGTCAGGCAGTATTCTAGGTTCTGTGGATACAGCAGAGAACAGAACAAAGTCCCTCCCTTCAGAGTGTGTGCAGTGTGGTGGGACAACCTGGTGGTGTGCCTCACATGCTGGAACTCTTTTGAAAAGCTGGCAAATCATCACTCCTTCCCAGCTTTCAGAATTATGGCCTCAGTTGAGTTAGATGTGAGAAAAGTGGCCACTGAGGATGGCAGGGGAAATTAAGCAAGGAGATCACCTGTTTTTCTGGACGTCAGCAACATGTTCTAAGGTGGTCCTGCATAAAAAGTCCTAACAGTTCTTGCTTCTGGGGTACCTCCTGTGGCCTAGTGGTTCCTCTCGCTCCTTTAGAACCCTCTTAGGGTATTCATCTCTATTGTGCTTTGGAACTCCTTTGGAATTGGTGAGGAGTCTCAGGATGTCCTTTTGGAAATGCAGCCCTCAGGGTGCTTATTCCGTAACATAGGAAGCACCAAGGGATAAGGGATAAACTTTCTTCACTGCACGTTCATCTAGTTGTCCTTATTATTCACAGCTATCAGCCATTGAGGGTAGCAGATGTAACTGCTCTATGTTGAACTGTCTGCATTTAATTCTATTGAAAAAGTGAAAGCTCTTGAGCCTGTTAGTAAGGATGCTCATTGGAGTCCATTCTGTTTTTTATTTATTTTGTATTGGTGCATGGTTAGCCGGATAACCTTTTGTCTCTATATTGAAAGAACTCTTGTAACATTGGGCTCAAATCCCATAGTTGGAAATGTTTACTTCAGGACTATTTGATCATCAATTCATGAAAGAGAAGCAGTGCCATATGACTGGGAAATCATACACCTTTTAACATGTCGGGGCCTCTAACAAATCAAGAACACCCAGAGTCACCCAGATAGGAAGTTAGCATTTAGATCACTGGCTTCTTCAGAGACTCACAGAGAGAGTTACCATTCCTGTGATCTATATTTCTGGGCTTCTCGCATATCCCTGTCATACAGCCAGATGTGACCTGATGCTCATAATGATGAAGGCAAGCAAACAGCTTTTGGTTTATTTGCCCTAAAGAAAAACGTGTCTTGATGGGACCCCAAGATGGTACCAAAATGAACATGGTGGAACATCAGGATGCCAAGGCAGAATTTATTAATAGAAGGCTGGCTGCTTATGTGTTCAGTGAAGTAGATCCCTCTTAGAAATGGTGAAATAACCCTTCACAGTATATTGCCATAACTTGGCAATACAATAATGATAGTACATTCAAATTTAAGAAACTCAGGAATTTGGTAGGAATATAAAATTGAAAAACACAGCAAATATCAGGAATCTACCAATCACAGTTCATTTTTTTTTACAGCAGTGTAAATCAAGGGAAAGCTAAAATACATTTTTATAAGCCAGCAGGCCAAAGACTGTATATAATGTATGCCCACATTCAATCCATGCATACATAAATATATACATATACACATATATATGCAAATAAAACCTTGGTTATCCTACTTTGGATATTTCTCTTTTTGAGTAAACTTATGAACTTTTGCTTGACCTGAAGTTTAGCCTATCATGTGACCCTAAAGTCAAATCTTCAGGTATATAAACATAATATAACCGTCATTAATACCCAGACAAGTACCCTTCATTGAATTTCTTTCTTTTTTAAAAATATTTATTTATTTATTTGCTGTGTTGGGTGTTTGTTGCCGCACACGGGCTTTCTCTCATTATGGCAAGTGGGGGCCTACTCTTCATTGTGGTGTGTGGGCTCCTCATTGTGGTGGCTTCTCTTGTTGTGGAGCAGGGGCTCTAGGTGCATGGGCTTCAGTAGTTGCAGCACACAGGCTCAACAGTTGTGGCAAATGGGCTCTAGAACTCAGGCTCAATAGTTGTGGCAAACAGGCTTAGTTGCTCTGCGGCATGTGGGATCTTCCTGGAGCAGGGATCGAACCCATGTCCCCTGCATCGGCAGGCAGATTCTCAACCAGTGCACCACCTAGGAAGTCCCTCATTGAATTTCTAGTTTAGGATAAATACCTTTCTGTCAAGGACTATGAGTCAGAAATACATAACACTTAGTAGAGAAGTTAGGGTACCTGGATTCTGATGCTGGTTTTACAAAGAGAGGTTTTGGGGGCAAGTTTTAAAAAGCCTTTCGGGGTCTTGGTTTGCTCATCATAAGATGATTTTGGTGCAGGGGTAAGGGTGCCAAATAAATACCTTTTTATTTGGGATGCCATGCAAATACAGTCTAGCCCCATTCTTTATGCACAGTAGATTCCCTATGCATGTGTTCTGCATTGATGTTGAAACCTGACTGGGAACAACTCATCTCATTTGGCAATAATCCTAAATGACAGGCAATCTGTGACATAGCTGAATGGCTCTAAGAACCCAGTGAATATTTATACAGGGACTGTTACTACCAAAGGCAGTATCTACCTCATAAAGTGGTTATGAGGACTGAGTTAATAAATGCAACATACTTAGAATAGTCTGGCATATCATGAGTGTTCAAGTTTCAGCAGTGATGATAGCAGTTGCTCCTACCACCACTAGTATATGCCAGGCTCAGGGCTAGAATAAAAATTAAAAGAGCTACAGTCTTTGCCCTTGTTGAGCTGAGCTTATCATGTAGTGTCTGATCACAAACTCCAGCACCTACCAGGCCAGTCAGGGCACTCACAGTGAAGAAGTGGGGCTGGGACTGTGGTGCTTGGAGACCACATGCCTGGCTGGAGCAGGCAGGGGCAGCGTGGCCCAGCAGGTTGTTGCCTTCTGGCAGTGAGGCCTGTGGTTGCTAAATCTTGCTTTTCAAAAGAAGTTAGAGATTTGGGTTACTATGTGAAATCTCCCATCTTATAAGCACCAACAGTGAATGTCAATTTAAAAACAACTGCTTTATGGGCTGCAAGCAACTGCTGTCTGGATGGTTCCTGGAAGTACTATTTTACAACTTCTAGATGTGCCAGCTGTTACAGCCCCAGTTCTCCACATTTTGGGGGGCAGCTCAAACCAGATGTGGGCAGAGATCACTTGTCAGTCAATCTGTAATTTTTGGCTTCTCCATGAAATGAACAGAATTTGTGTTAAGTTGGGAGTTGGCAGGGCAGGACTTTAGTGACCACAGAGGCAGAGGCGCGAAAAGGCCTGGTGAGGAGGATGGCTGCGGCCACGTGACAAGGAGTTAAGACAATTACCTTTTGCCAGAGAACACAAGGACACTGTAGAGCACAGATGGGTGAAGAGTTTAACACAATTTATTTTATGCTTAAATAATCGACTAGGTCATCCAGTGTATGGTTTTTCATACATATGTCATTAGAGCTATGTGTCAATGAATGCTGATTTTATATGAATATAATCAACAAATTAAAGAATTTCACCAAAACCCAAATAAAAATGCCCTTTAAAACACAGCAGCCTTATTAACCTAATATGACATGGCTAGAATGGTTACAAATGATTGGCTTACTGAAAGGTGTCTACATCTTATAGCCAGTACACGATACAGGAATAATTTTACAGCGTGCTGCCATTCTACTAGCTAAGAATTTCTGTTCAGTCCATTTAAAATGCCCCTGACAGAGGCCTCTTATGAGCACCATCCACCTCTAAAGCGGCAAGCATTACCCTTTTAAGCACTAATAGCACCCCCCTCCCCCTAAAGCAACTACTGTATAGGTTACTTTTTTTTCATTTTTAGGTCATTTCATTGAAAAATTGGCAATAGCAACAAATATTAGATGAAGGGCTTTGTGTTTGCAGATAAAATCTTCTGTGTTGCAGGATATTGTAGTGTTTGCAAAATTGGAAAAGATTTAATCAAAATAAGGTGATACACATGCATCAAAATATTAGTATTCTGAAGAAAAAATTTTTTTTCACAGAACTACAGAATTCCTCATTTTGGGAATTATTTAAATTTGCAGCAGATTTTAAAGATTTGTTTTTTTTTTTTTAAAATCAAGCTAGCAGTTTTGCATATACAAACATTATAATTGCTAATATACAAGAACCAGTGAAGATCCCCCCACCCTTAACCCTTCCTTCCTCTTCTAGGGTGAAGTCACTTGAGACCCCATTATGTTAAATGCATTTGCAATATTCTGTTTGTGTTCTAATAGGCAGTGCCTTATCAACATTTATTCTATTTTTCTGTTAGAATTTACAGTGTTATTATTTACAGCAAAACTATAGATGTTTTAAAAAAGAAACAAATAGTGTTTATACCCTGACAGTTTGGGTCCAAGAAAAATAAGGCGAGCTGTTGTGAATTTAGTAATTTTAGTGTTTCTCCATGATTTGATCATTCCATATCCTTCTGTCCCTTCTGGCGGAAGGAATTTCTTCCTTTTGTAAATGACACCAAATTACTTGAGATAAACTGTTAACAGCATGGCTTCTTGTATATACACTGCATTGCTAATTGCACACGTGCCAATCCTGGGAATGAAAGTGAATTTCCATGCTCTGTAAATTGGCTCATGCTAAATTAAAATGTGGGTGGTTTTCGTTTTCTTTTTTTTTTTCTTTTTGCATAAAAAAAAAATCATGCCATTAATGTGTGGAAGCAGCAAACACACACATTCTTCTCCATAAATTTTTACTTCCTGCTGACTTATCTTCCACGAATTTCTCAATACTGGCAGTAAAAACACATGATCCTGTGGAAAGAGAAACAATAGGTAGTGAGTTGAGCTTTTTCCCCCCCTTTCCTTTTATTATTTTTTCTAGAAAGAACTTGCCGAAGTCTTCCATTCAACAGAAAAGCCTCAGAGAATGGGGGCCCTCGACTTCCTAGGGGGTGGTTGAACATGTTTTTGACTGAGGCGATTTGCCAGATTCCTCAGAGAACAACGCCCTGAGGTGTGCTGGAAAGCTCTTTGGAGTGACCTTGTCTGGGTGACCCTGTCCCCGCCACAGAACATTGCTTCCTATATTAGGGGTTTCAGGGATTGAGTCAGAAAGACCCTGTTCTAGTTCTGTCTCTGATGCTCAGGTCACTCAGGTACTGGGAAAAGCCATTTGCAGACCTCTGGGCCTTAGTCTTATCTGTGAAATAAAGAGGCTGACAAAGGTGCTTTGGGATTTCCATCAAAATGTCTGGGGTTTTCAAGCACACACAGGGCCAGTGATACGCAGTCAGGATGGAGCACCTCAGTCATGCTTGTATGTTTTAGAATAAGCCTCTCATCCCACAAAATGCAGCCTTTGAAAAAGGGAGAACAGTGTCATTACTTTATTTACTATGAAATTGCTTTTCCATATGCAAATTCAAATTAAAGACTATCTTCTGCCATTGAAAAGAATACTTTCCCTTCTGCCTCACGTCAGTCATGACAGGATAAATTAATTTTATTTGAGCTTTTTTATGGAGGCTCCACTGAGAACATCTTGTCTTACTGGATAACACCTGCATAAAGTATCATTGTTTTACAGCCAGTCTTAATAAGTCAAATTAACATCCTTTGCCAGAGATTTTCATACTCTTGTGCAGTATTGTTCTTGGTAGGAACTCCTTCTCCATAACACAGAGTTCTTCCTACATATGCCCCTTCCTCCTGCTCAATGTGAAAATGTGACAGACCCAAATGCCTGCCCAAGAGCAAGACATAGCCCCAAGAGAAGAGGTGAGTCCGCAAGATTAATTTTTGGAACAACCCTGTTCACTGACATACATGCAACAGACTGTTTTTGTGGGTCCAGGAGAACCTTTCTGCTTCTGTTGGGGCTTAAACGTGTTCTCAGTGACCTTGAGGTTACTTACCCCAGACAAGTTTCTTTCACTTTAGTTGGATCACCCGGGCTACCTTAGCTTCTGTAAACATGTTAGTACGCACTTCCTCTGTCTGCCCCACCATAGTTCTGCCTTCCTTTTTTGTATTAGAAGTGCTGCTGACCTCCATGCCCCAGGTCATTAGTGCTTGGAGCCAAGAATATCAAAATATCAATTCCTTCTGGGGTGATTTCAACACCTGCCCCATTCCCATGACTCTGCAGAGATTCCAGAGAAGGAAAGTGACTCATCTGGGCAGGCCATGTCCCAGAGAGTGTGCAAATCAGAGTAAGAAGATCAGGATTTTCTCACCTCTGCTTTTACCATCTGTTCCTAATCTTCCAGGCACCAGGCTTCTTAGATGGTCCTATGATAATGTTATTCCAGTGATGTCACTTTGTTTTCTCAGGGAGAATTCTCAGCAATTTTTTTCTAATTGACCCCCCCCCAACTTTTTACAGCTTAACTGATATATAATTTATATACCATATCATTCATCTATTGTAAATATATAGTTTGGTAATTTTTAGTAAATGTATATAGATATGCAGTCATCACTACAACCCAGTTGAACTTTTTTTGTTTTGCTTCATCTTCCAGAAACCAATCCAGCTTCCCAGTTAACCTTGCAATAAGAAGCAAGGTCTTTCTCTTATCACCTCAATGCAAGTGAACATTATCTTTCTATAAATAGTGGATATGTTTCTATAATTTAAAAAAAAAACTATTACTTAGGCCCCTTTACATTCAGATATAATGTGGGTGATAGTTTAAAAAGTTGGGTGTGACTTCCCTTTATAAATCTCTCTTGTTCTCAATCACACAATCAGGGTGTTTAGGCCCTAATCACATGGGGTGCAGGAAGGTTATTCATTGGACAAAAGCCTATATAGCAAGTACAGTGTTGCACAAAAAGCATGAGCGCCTTGGCTGAGTGGCTGTGGGCCTGTTGTAAAATACTGGCACTCTGAGTAAACTGCAGTGAGGTCGCCATCTGATGGAAAGGTGCGAGGGCAGGATCCATCAAGATGACATTTCAGAAATAGAGTCTGAGTCATCTTCTCTTTCTGGGTTCAGATAATGGATCTGAGATAAAAACACCGGCATTTAGGAATCTGGGCTTTCATGCTTTTCAAACCCAAATGTAGTGGAAAAAACAACTCAGAAAACCAATCGTTCCATTTAGTCATTTCACTATAATTTTTTTTGTTTAAGAAATATTTAAAATTAGAAAAATAGCTATTCATTGTATTTTCATGGCAGTGTGTATTTCACAGATGAATGTTGTACTTTCCACATCGCATTTTCAAATCAGGAATATATTTGGTTAAAACCAAGCTTTCCTTTATAGATTCATATACTAGTGGTATTTAGCTCCTAGTGCCTAGCTAAAAATAAAAAACCCCAACAATAACAACACACACAACAACACACACACACAAACTCTTAACACCGCTAGCTCTCTGCAGTTCAGCCCAAGAAACCTTTTCATGTTTAATGCTCATACTCTCCACTGAAAAGCATTGTTTGACAATCTCCACTGGTTCTCAAACTTGGGTACACATTAGAATTATCTGGGGAGGTTAAAAAAATCCCAGTGTCCAGGCCACATCGCTTACCAGTTTATTTAGAATTTCCAGGGATGGAGCCCAGCATTAAACACTTAAAAAAATAAAACAAAAAAACCCCCAAACAACTCTTTAGATGATTCCTATGTTCAACCAAGATTAAGAGCCAGTAATATGTTCTGGAGCAGCGCTTCCCAAAGCTTAAAGTACCACCTAGGGATCTTCAAACGTGGATTATGATTGAGTAGGTCAGGGTAGGCTGAGAGATTCTGCATTTCTAGTAAGACACCCAGGTGATGCTGATACTGTTGGTCCACAGACCACACTCAGAAGATCTAGAGGATCTAGACTACATGCCAGTCATCAACCCATTGGTTTCCAACTTCCTTTTCTTTGCTCATGATTTTGTATCCACCCATAATCCCCTGCTGTTGTATTCATTTAACTCCTCTTTACCCTTCAAGTGTGTTTCAAATGCCATCTCGTTGAAAATGTGGGCTATCTTCTCCCTAGTGAGATCCACCTTTGAAGGCTCTTACTCATCTTTAAAGATTTAGCTCAGTTACGCCTTAAGCAAAGCCTTTTCTGATATGCCTTCCCTATAGCCCACTGAGAACAGACAATTTGTTGTTCTAGTTCTTCTCTTCCTAACCCACCTCTCTCTTCCCTTTCCTCTCTCTTTCTCTCTTGTTAGGGAAGTCATGGGGCTAGGAACATTTTTTCCTAAGCATTAATTCTAATTACTTGATGTAATCATAATAAACTACTACGCAATTTAAAAATAATTCCCAGTTTATGTAGATTTGTACTTCAACTAATACCAATAAGTGGGACTCAGTTTTTGTTTGTTCTTTTCTAGTGACTTGTGATGAAAAAAATACCTGAGGTCACAGGGCCAGTTTTAAAAAAAGAAAAGTAATTACTGGGAAAGTATTGATATACATGTTGGTAGTGGAAGAAAAATATAACACTAATAAAGTTGTATAGTTAATTTAGTAGTACAACTAATAATGTTACTATTATTAAATGTTTATGATGTGCCAGGCACTGCTCTAAGGTGGATTAGCTCATTTAATCCTAATAACAGTAAGGTACTATTTCTTCCAATTTGCAAGTAAGAAAATAGAGCCATAGAGCTACTATAGAGGCGGCACATTTAGTAAGTGGGAGAGCCAGAATTGGAAGTCAAGCCACCTGGCTCTAGACCCCTGCGCCTTTACCTTGAAGCTAAGGCTTTTGGTTTGTTAGGGATTCTTTTAAAGGGTAAGAATAATGAAAAATACTACATAAACACATTATCTACTCCAGATGAATTCTGGAAAATATTCTGGAGGACAGCATCCTAAATTTGGAGGGAAACAATTCAGACCATAGTTCTGATTTACTGGAAGCAGAATCAGGAGGTCTGGGTTAAAATCAGGACCTGTCATTAACTACAGCCTCAGCGATTTTGCTCTCTGTAGTAAAGAGGAATGAGAATACCTATTTTACCAAATTCCCAGGGCTACTATGAGAAACAAGTGATATGAAATAATTGAAAGTGTTCTGAAGTGTAAACCAATGTGACAACGCAGGTGCTTTCAGTGATGCTGCTGTTCCGACCTCTCCCAGCTGTTGTGTTCTAGCACACCTGGCTGCTGCTGCATTGTCCCCTGGCCTCCTGCATCCAGGCTCTTTCAGGTGCTCTTCTTGACTCTCTTCTCACCTCTCTCTCTTTTTTAAAATTACATCATTTTAAAAGAAATTGAAGTGTAGTTTATTTACAATCTTGTGTTAGTTTCAAGTGTACAGCAAAGTGATTCAGTATATATTCTTTTTCAGATTCCTTTCCATTATAGGTTATTACAAGATTTTGAGTGGAGTTCCCTGTGCTATGCAGTAGGTCCTTGTTGTTTACCTATTTTATATATAGTAGTGTGTATATGTTAATCCCAAACTCCTAATTTATCTTGATTACCCCCTACCCCGCCTTAACACTGTTAATAATAGCTGACCTTACTGAGTGCTTGCCAGCCACTATTTTAAGTGATTTACATGGATTAACACATTTAATTCCAACAACAACTCTATGAGAAATGTTACTTTTATCCCAAGAGAGGGGAGGAAATTAAGGCACAGAAGTTAAATAACTTGGCCAAGTTTACATAGCTGTTAAACGTGTGATTTATGTTCATTCATGCCACTTCTGTATCAGAGATGACCATACTAAGATCTCTAGCTCAGATTTCTCTTCCTCATCATTGACAGATATTGAGGGCACTGCAGATTGACCTACTTCATCACCCAGGCTACTTCAATCCCTAATTTTTGTGTTTGTTTTCTTAGGTTCTATATTTTAGTTAGTGATTACACACAAGCTCGCAACCCTTACTCCCTCTATGGAATTAATCATGTTGTTCTACTTCTAAAATGTTCCTGAAATCTGTCCTCTCCTTTATATTGTCTGTGGCCCAGTTCAGGCCCTCATCGGTATCTCATAACTGAGGGCCTTATGTTCAAAACTCTCCTCACCACTAACTCCATCTACTTCCACTAGGGTTACCTAAATCCCATCTGACCATATGATTCTCCTACCACAACACTTCCAGTGGTACCCCACTGTCTCCAGGATAAAGGCCAGACTCCTGAGCATAGCACATATAATCACACTGCTTGGTCTTAAATCCTACTTTCTTTGAAAGCCAGTTCAAATATGCACTTCCAAGAAGCTTTGCAAGATCTCCTCTATTTGGGTTTATTGCATCTTCCAGTGGATTCTCCTAGTGATTTGTTTATATCTTTCATTATAGCTCTGTATTTTGATTTGTGTTATTTACGATCATGTTTGCCTCTTGGACTAGACTCTACAGATATAGGCCCTCAAATGAGTGCCGATACTTAGGATAATGTCTTTTTTTTTTTTTTTAATTGAAGAAGAGTTGATTTGCAATGCTGTGTTAGTTTCAGGTTTACAGCAAGGTGATTTAGTTATACGTGTATATATATATATATATATATATATATATATATATATATATATAAAATAGATACATTCTTCTTCAGATTCTCTTCCCTTATAAATATTGAGTATAGTTCCCTGTGCTATATAGTAGGTCCTTATTGGCTATCTATTTTATACACAGTAGTGTGTGTATGTCAGTCCCAACATCCTAATTTCTCCCTGCCCCCACCACCCTTTCCCCTTTGGTAACTATATGCTCGTTTTCTATGTCTGTGAGTCTCTTTCTGTCTTGGAAATAAGTTCATTTGTATCTTTTCTTTTTTTAGATTTCACATATAAGCAATATCATATGATATTTATCTTTGGCTTATTTCACTTAGTATGATGATCTCTAGGTCTATCCATGTTGCTGTAAATGGCATTATTTCATTCTTTTTTATGGCTGAGTAATATTAGGATAATGTCTTAAATGCTGGACTCCCTTGACCACCTACACAGTGTGTGTCACAAACTAAGATGTAACGGGATTCTAAATGTGCATGGTCACTTATTTACAAAAGCTTATCAGCTAATCTGCATTATAGGAAAGTTTCTTTCATCCACTGATATTAAACTGCATGGATTAAAATATTCTGAGGTAAAACCAAACAAATATGCTAGAGGGCTGAGGCTGTAGATGTAGGCAGTTTTAGATTAGAGGAGATAGAACAGCTTGGAGATCTCTAGGAAGGAAGAGGTCAGAAGCAACCTTTTAAAGCTCTGTTCCTCTTCAAAATGTTGTTCTTTGGGGCTTGAGCCTGAGCCCCTTCTTTGCTCACTTTCACTTTCTGGAAGTGAAATCACATCTAGGTAATCACATCTATTCTCTGGTGTTCCCTTTCTCTGATATTCAGTATTCACTTCTTTAGTGATAACGCTCACATTTCTATATGCCCAGCTGCAGCCTTTCCTCAGAGCTCTAGGTTTGTGTATCAACAAAAGCCTGAGTGCCTGATATTCTTCTTAAAACTCATCCTGTTCCATTTTCTACCACCCACTTGCTTACACTTGAAACTTGGGTGTCACTCTTGACTCAACCCTCCATCCTACCTGCAAGCCATCAGATACTGTTGACTTTCCTAAAACTACTGCCCAGGTCCTAGCCCCACACCATGGTGGCTTAGTTGGACTACAGCAGTAACCTGCTAGCTCATCCCCTTTAGCTTATTCTTGTTCTGCCTCCAGTCCTTCTCCTCATTGCTTGTGTGCTTGGGGGAAAAAAATAGGTCAGGCTCTTGCTTCAAATCTCTCAAAGGCTTCACATTTTTTTAGAATGAAATCCACATCCTATATTCTGGCCTATGATAATGCATTTCTCACTTTATCATGGGCCTGCTTCACCCCACCTCCCCCCACCAGCTCATCAGGCTCTGGTGCACTGATCTCCTTTCATTTCCTCAAATGTGTTGGGCCTTTTCCCACCTTAAGGCCCTTGCACATGTTGTACCCTTTGCTTGGAGTCCTCTTCTCCTTCTCCCCATTCTTTTCATTTTTGGCGCCACCTATGAGGTCTTAGCATAAATGTTATGACTTCAGAGGGACTTTCCCCAGCCCCCAAGTCTATATATTCCCATGTTATTCTTCCATTGAATCTTGGACTTCATGTTTTTAGCCCTTAAACAACACGTGTCCCCTCTCTTTCCCCCTTGCATGAGAGATGCAGAAGGGCAGGGGCCATGGCGGTTTCATTCACAACTGTATATCTAGCCTTCACTCTAAACCAGGTGGAAGGTCAAATACTTTTTGAAGGCATGAATGAAATGAGTCAACTTTTTGGCCTCAGATAAAATGTTTCCCCTGGCCAGCCTGGTTGCTGCTCCTGGCTTCCATGTGGCTATGAGATCCTGAGCATTTCCCTAAAAGAGGTTTAAAACACAGCTGTTCCACAGGCTTTTATAGCATGTATCTGGGGACCTTGCCTTGCTGCAGCTTCACTAGTCAGCTCTCTAAAGGTATTTTTGAGGGTTGTGGCTCTGAAGTTTTGCTTTATTTAAAAAGACAAAAACAAAAAACTGAGTATTTTCACTGTGTATTGTATGAAGAAGTTTACTACAGGTTGCCTTTGTACAGTACATGTATTTAATTCAAAATTTGCCTTTAGGTTTCTGATAATCATCAAATACTATTTAACTGTTAATATGAGTAATAGTTAGCTAGGCTCTGGATAAGTTCAGATTTTATTCTTTTGCTCATTAGCTGTAGGACCGTGGGTAAGTCATTTAATTCTTCTAAACTTCAGTTTCCTCATTCATTAAAAAAGGGGTAGTAGTACTTACCTTACAGCATGTTTTGGGGGCTACCAAAACAACGCTGTACCTAGTACCTGGCATACAGTCATCTTTGATAGAATATGACTATTATTATTATTCATAAATAATTTTAGAAAGACAGTTTAGTGGAATTAGGGGACTAGGTGAAGTATCAGTAATCTTGAGTTCAAGTCCTAGCTCTTCCAATCACAGCTGTGTGACAGAAGAAATGTCATATGACCTCTCTGAGCCTTAGTATCCTCATCTGTAAAAGGCAGCAACCAAAATTGGTCTGACCTTCCTGGAGGCTTGTTTGAAGCATTAAATAAGACAAAAATGTAAAAAGTACTTTATAAACTATAAAGCATGTTATATACAAATCTTTACTCTTGTTTTAAGCCATCAGCTTTTCCCTTACATTAAAAATAGGATGGTTGTGACTCAGTATTAAAGAAAAGCAGGTATAGGGTTCAGATAGCTCAAAATTCAGTGGTTATTAAATGCAGAATAAAAATTTTGATGTCACCATATGAGACTCAGTAAAATTTGGTCACATTCCATGTACTTAGTTTTTTTTTTTGTTTTTGTTTTTTTAAATAAAAAAAGACAGCCAGCATGGCTATAAAAACTCTCAATATATCTGCAAATTGACTTTTCCGGAGCACTCATTCAGTGTTCTCGAATTCCAGGCAGTACTCTTGGACTCACTTCCTAAGTTCACTTATGAAAGGTAAATACCACCCTGGAGAGTAAAATGAGGCTTGCTGTCAAATCACTGTTCTTTCCATCTGACACATTGTTTGCTTCATGCTGAAGCTGTTTTCACATTTATATGAATTCTCATAGCGAGTTTCTCTCACCTTTGAGTGGTATAGCAAGTGAGCCAAGGCCCTGCCAACTGCTTTACAGGGTGGATTATTTATCATTTTGATGTCTCTTGTGCATTTAGTGACCTAGTCATTTCTGTATTAATTCACTCTGAAGGACCCTGGAAGCATAGCACTGTCATATATTTTTTGGTGTTATTTATTCATAGGTATTAGGTATATGTTACTCTAGAAAAATGGCTCAGCTGGTGTGGGTAATCTTTTTGGTTCTTTCCCACCCACAGTTTGAGTCTATGACTGAACAAGTTGCTAAACTTTTAGTGGCATACTAAAGCTGACTGAACTCTCTTCTAGTTTCATTTCATCTATCTCTGAGAATTGCTTAAACAGAGCAATTCAAGACTACAAACTCATACTCAATGTTTTATTAATCAGCTGTATAGCCAAAGCAATCTTGAGAAAGAAGAACAGATTTAGAGGTATCATGCTCTGACTTCAGACTATATACTACAAAGCTACAGTAATCAAAACAGTATGGTACTGGCACAAAAACAGACACACAGATCAATGGAACAGAATAGAAAGCCCAGAAATAAACCCACACACCTATGGTCAATTAATCTATGACAAAGGAGGCAAGGATATACAATGGAGAAAAGATTGTCTCTTCAGTAAGTGGTGCTGGGAAAACTGGACAGCTACATGTAAAAGAATAAGATTAGAACATTTTCTCACAACATATAAAAAGAGTAAACTGAAAATGGGTTAAAGTCCTAAAAGTAAGACTGGAAACCATGCAAGTCCTAGAACAAAACATAGAATACTCTTTGACATAAATTGTAGCAATACTCTTTTGGATCTGTCTCCTAAGGCAAAGGAAACGAAAGCAAAAAATAAACAGATGGGACAGAGGAGTGGATAAAGAAGATGTGGTACATATATACAATGGAATATTACTCAGCCATTAAAAAGAATGAAATAATACCAATTGCAGCAACATGGATGGACCTGGAGGGTATTATGCTTAGTGAAATAAGTCAGACAGAGGAAGACAGATATTTTGTTACCACTTATATGTGAAATCTAAAAAATAAACAAATGAATATAACAAAACAGAAATAGACCCACAGATATAGAGAACAAACCAGTGGTTACCAGTGGGGAGAGGGAAGGTGGGAGGGGCAAGACAGGGGTAAGGGATTAAGAGATACAAACTATTACGTATAAAATAAATGAGCTACAGGGATATATTGTACAGCACAGGGAAATATAGCCAATATTTTATAACAACTTTATATGGAGCATAATCTATAAAAATTTTGAATCACTATGTTGTACACCTGAAGCTAATAAAATATTATAAATCAACCACACCTCAATCAAAAAAAATCTTCTCTATGTCTTTTAGCAGGCTCAGCTGTAAGACATGCATAAGGGGTGGGTTCGTTCTAGCTGTTGCCTCACAGATGTCACCCTTAATTTTCTCATCTCTCACCCTTGTCACCTGACAAAAAGCAATTCATGTGGCTAGCTCTTGATTCACCTTGCCTCTTACCATCCTCACTGCCCAAGCCAGCATCTTTAGTCGTTTAACAGGTTTTCTGCTCATCCATTGTTGCCACCTTCAATTCATTCTGTGCCCTGAAGCTCAAGTGAGTGATGGAGAACATAAACTTTTAGTGGAAAGAGGCTTATGAGGCCTGAATATTCTGATCTTTCCTACCTCTCAAGACACAATGACAAAACCTTCTGCCAGCTACACTGACCTGTTCTCCTTTCTTGTTTCTTCCCACTTCTGGCCTTTGCAGAATGCGACAGTCTGCGCCTAGAAGGCTACCCCAAACACCATCAAATTTCCTCCCCTTCACCCAGCTGAGTCCTGTTCATCCTGTAAAACTCAGCTCAAGCATCATTTTCTCAAGGAAACTTTCCCTGTCACCTCAGACCAGGTTAAATCTCTAATTAACAGGGTTGAGAGTGTGGGCTCTGGAGGCAGCCTGTTACAGTTTGTATCCTATTTGTGCCACTTTTTATTTAGGTGACCTTGGGCAATATGGAGCCTGTTAAATGAGGAAGATAAAGGCACCGATCCAAGAGGGTTGGCCGTGAGCATTAAATGAAGAGCACACCTGAAACACCAGAAGAGTATGTATAGCAACACTGTTATTTCCAGGGCACTCTGCAGGTCTTAGGAGTTTTCTCAGTGCCTTAAATACCGAAGTGACTGACTACCATTAAGTCTCCAAAATGTAAGGTCAGTGAGGACCAATACCTCCTTAGTGCCTCACAGAGAGGAAGTGAAATAAATCTTTAAGTGAATAAATAAACAAATAATAAGTTTTTTTTTGGAGGTGGAAGTATTAAGAATTTCTTTGGGCCTTAGTTATAGTTACCTCGCAAACAAAATTCGGGGCAGTGAGAGTCTGTGATTTCTCGGTTCCTTATGGCAGCACTCCACAAACCAGGATTCTGGTAACTGGGGAACAGCAGATGAATGAAAGTGGAAACTGGGATGTGTTTGCTCTTTGTTAATTGGGGCTAGGAGAACTGTTGGTGAACAGCCCTAAGGAACTCATCTTTCTTTATCTCACAGACTTACGCAGAGCTTTTCGAAGCTCTATCTGCTTTTTCACCCCAAATGAGCTTTCTAATTGTAGCTCCGTAGACAAGAGATAGCACAAAGTTCAGAAAATAATGTTAAAGGAAAACATCCTTGTCCATGAAGAAAAGTTCAACTTTAAACAAAGCTTACTGAATATTTTAACACAGAAAACATAGTAGTGCCATTAACCTCCTATTTCATTTGCTTTGGTTTATACAAAATACATGAGGTAGTATATAGAGATTGCGGTCATTTCATTTAAACTTGGCAACCACTCTATTTCAACCAGAATTATATTCTCAGCTGCTGTTCTGCAAAAATGGTGAAAAGCTGAGTCAATACAAATCTCAGAGTACATTTGTACGAACTAATTGTTGCCAAATAGTCTTCCTGTTACAGTGAATAATACTACTGCGTTTCATACCGCGCCTTTGCTTAGAGGAGACTCAACTACCACTATTTACATTTGCATCTGCAAACATCATTTACATTTAAATTCCTGACTACTCTGTGAAGAGAAAGTTTACAGACTGTGAGTTAGAGGCCATAGTTTTCGTGCGTGTATTTATGCGTACATAAATATAAAAATGATTCCAACAACTGCATATTGGATATTCAAAAGCTGCAATTCAGTGAAAAAGAGAGGAAGGGGGGCAGGAATGGGATCAATTATTTGGTGAAATTAGAAGTCTGACAGGAGGTTTCGTGCCAGCGCTGTTGATATGAGCACACTTACCACCTTGACTGTTTACTGTTACGCGTGGCTCTTCTTTTCCACATGCCGGATTTCTTTCTTCATCTTCACCTTATAACCTTCTCCCTGCTTTAAAAGGAAAGTGCACGTTAAGATTTCGTGGTGAAAGAGTTTTCGTTTAAAAGCAGTTTCCATTCTGGTCCCTTGAGGCTGGATCAGGATAAGCAAAACACAGTTTAAAGCACTTTGTCAGTTCACATCCAAAAATACAGTCTATTTGCCTTAACCACACAGCTCAGCAGCATCAAGGCAAGCTAGAGAGCACTGTCAGAATGAGTACAATGTTTCTGTACTTTACAGTAATTCAGTAGGTTAGTGATCAAACAACTGGACAGCCTGTCCATTTCCTGTAAAGCTAAAAGAAATCGCCACTCAAGCTCTCAAGGCACTCAAACTCCAATTATAAAAAATATTAGTAAGTTATAATTTTGCCTTTTTAAGCCAGCAGAATAGTAAGTAATCTGTTGTAATGAGACTGAAATTTCTCAGTAAAGCACTAATCAGGAACTAGACACCATGGAAATGCTGTTGAGCTGAGACTTTTTCTTTCTTCTTTTTTAAAAGAATATTTATTTTATTTGGCTGCATTGGGTCCTAGCTGCGGCATGCGGGATCCTTGCTGCTGAATGTGGTGTCTTCCTTGCAGCATGTGAGATCTAGTTCCCTGACCAGGGATGAAAGCTGGGCCCCCTGCATTGGGAGCACAAAGTCTTTACCACTGGACCACCAGGGAAGTCCTGAGATTTTTCTTTTTTAAATTGTGGAATTACTGAGCCCCTCCTCTTACTCCAGACCAAGCAGGCATCCTTTTCCCATAAAACAAGACATCTCTTTACCAAGCTCCAGGGACATCCTTCTCTAAGAGCAAAGCGGTTGCACAAATACTCAGCTTTTACGCTGTTTATAATGGAAAACACAGTAGCCTTTCCAATTTTCTGGTATACTCCTGAGAAATTCTCAGTTTACTTTTTTCTTATGTAAACACAGGCTATTGAAGTTTCTCTTTTTTAAATGAAAAGGGTAAAGGTCTGAGAAAGGGAAAGAAATGAAAAACAACCAGAGATGTTTTCTCTGGGAGCTACACTCGTTTGCTGAGTTACACTGCTCAGTGATGACGTTGGTTCTTTAACTGGCACATTGAAAATGGGCTGTTACTAACCCAAAGAGGAGAATCCCCCTCAGGTTAAGACAGGGGAATTCATATTTCCCTGTAGAATATATTGGAAAGAAAATGTATAGATTCGATGTAAGGATCTTGAGATGAGCTTTTTGCCACTCTAACTTTTAATTAAACCTTGTGCATTTGCTGGAAACAAGTGCTCTCTATCCGGGTCCCAAGTAGGCACTGGGCTGCAGGTAAAGCGATGGGCAGACGTGGGGTGATGTGGGGCATGGCCGAGGGGTTTGGTGGGTGGTGGTAGAGGGTTTTTAATTTTCTCTACCATGCTCGAACTGGCATGGTCCAACCTCTGTAAATGAAATGATCTCTATGAAAACTCTAAAGACAGTAAAAATATATATTGTTAAAGAATGTTAGGAAGGAAGGTCTTTTTCTTTGACTCTTTTTCTTATGACCCAAATGCACAAGATGTCAAAAGCAGCAAATGCTTCAAACTGCCACACTGCAGATGCCAGCCTGTTAGGAGCATATTCTAGAGAGTTCACAAAGCTTCTATCCTCTACTTTCTTTTTGACAGTCCCTCTCCATTACCACGGCATCATGTTTTCTCTCTTGTGGGATAACAATTCGTCTTAGTACTTTCCGAGTGATCTGTAGGAAGCAACAGTGAAAGAAGAGATTTTCCTGTTTTCTATTTTAAGAGGTGAAACTATAGCAAACAAATAGTAGAACATCTAAACCCCAAGAGAAGCATGAAATCCCCGTGAAGATTACTTTTCTGGTGATGAGGTTGCCTTCTTCATCAGTAAACTGTTCTTCTGTGACAGATTCACCAGGAATGTTTTTTGCTTCCTCTCCCTAAAGGATGTGGCATAGAGATTAGCAACATACTAGATGGATAGATCTCCACACCACTCCACACACCACACACATGCTCTGTGGAATTTTAGAAAAAGAAGGTATAAACTCTACTTGCTATTCCAGGGCAAGGGGAAGACTGACTCCATGGATGGTTATTTAGCAGTCAGCAGCGTTCAAAGCATTAAACCTCAAGTATGTACAAGAATGATGGTTAGCAACAAACTCCAAGGAGGAAGAATTTGAAAATATGTAATCACAGAAAGCAGTTATACATCAGTAGACAAACAAAAAGGTTTCATTTGTTGAAAAAAGATTTAGCTAATGATTAGAACTCTAATTAGATCATTTCACTTTGAATAATGTTTCTTAATTAGTCCTACCAGATCTCTCATTTTGGTGGATTACCTTTTGTCTGATTTTAATTGATGTAGCACCTTAGTTGGGGTATTATATTAATCACCCTTTGTTAAATTTAAAAATTCCTTTACTAAAGGTAATATGTACTTTTTTTTCAAGTACTATGAGAAAAGTTCAGGGTACAGAGAAAACCCAATTTTTTTTTAAACTGAGCCCTTCATAAGTTGTAAATGAGAATAACTATGTCTGATGAAGTACATAGTTTCAGAATATCATCTTCAACTGAATGAGCCTAATGTGATGACTGATGAATTACTAAAGGAATGTAAGATGACATTTTTCAGTTAGTGACTGCTATCTGATTTAGAAGGGGAAACTGTCAAGGACCTTCCTCTGGTGAGTTAAAAAAAAATGGAATAAATTCTTAACTTATCAGAGTGGCCTCATCTTTTCCTGCTGGTAGGCAGCTCGGTAGATTTAGATGGCTCCTTAATATGCCTACAAATGTAAAAATCTGCAAACAAATGGGAGAGTTTGTTGACTTGTTCCTTAGGGACTTGAAAATATTGAATGTAAAAATATAAAAATAAACAAAGAATGAATCCACATATGAAATTAAAGAGAAAAATCATAAAATTATACTTTCACCCCATTTATTATACTAATTGAATGGCTAAGAAGACAGATTTGCCTAAGACTTGTGGTAATGGAATCCTGAACATACCTGCTGCTTCCATTGACACTTCCTGGCCAAAGCTAGCTCTGGGAAGGAGGGAACAACCCCCAGATTGTTTTCTGCTCTAAGATTCTAAGTGCTGGGGGGGTTACTATGGCAAACAGTATAAATATGCTGGTTCAGTCTAAGGTTGGACAGCCTCCGTGAAGTAGGTCAAAGTCCTAGCATTCCGGCCCCATCAAATAGTTTCTAGGAAAGATAGCCCAACGCTGCCTTCTTCTATGCCACTGGAAAAGTCTAAATGGCCAAGTGCCTAATTTAGTCTAAGAGAAATTACTCTTTTTTAATTTGTTCTGGAAGAGAAGGAATACAGTATTGTGGAAAAAGCAGGTAGAAGGCACTGCACTAGAGGGCCAGGGGTTAAGTTCTGGTCCCAGAACTGTTACCGCCCAGCTATGTAATTTCACGTAAATCAATTCATCTCCAATCCTTGATTCTGTCATCTAGGAAAAGAAGTAATTTTAATCTCAACGACTTCTTTAGGTCCTGACATTCTCATCGTCACAGAGAATGACAGGACCTGACTCACAGAGATGGGTCCTGTGTCACACTTCCCACACAGTACTGTAGTCTGGAGCTCTTTTACATTAGAAAGGTACCAATATATGGAATAAAGAGAAAAAGCAACAGAAATGTGATCTTTTTCAACTGCCCCCAAAAATCTGAAAGGAAAAATATTAACCAGAGATATTTCTATAAATAAAAAAAAAAAAGTTTTTTTTTTTGTTATACCTATAGCTTCCAATTATAATTATAGCTATTCTTTGGCTTTTGGTTTCTCTGTCACACATAAAAGACATTTCTCAGAGCTTGTTTAAGTGATTCCATTGTTTGTACAATGCCCTCCCTGCTTATGAAACCCATTCTCTGATGATTCCACTCAACCTCCCTAAAATCACACTGACTTCAAGAGGTTAAGATTTGGAGAGAACACAGTCTCCTCTGTTTTATGAAGTCTGTAACATCATAGTGTATTTCATTCTTTTAAACTTAATCTCTTAATAAAAATGTTAATATATAATTAATTATATGTTAAGCTTAAATATATAAATAACACATTCTAATGAAATTACTTAAAAGCTAACTTGCTAATGCATGTTCTAGAATTCTAGGAGACCAAAAGAAATAACCCTCATTGACTTAGGGAGGGGGTTGATGTTTCTATTGTTTTGTTTTAGTATTCTCCCGAGTAAAACTTCTCTACCTTTCTCCCACTTTTATATGCAGGATTATGTTTATTTTCTTCTGTCATATATAGAGGAGTCAACTTCTATACTGGGCAGCTATTATAAAGAAATGAGGTGAGTTTGATGCAACATGAGTATGTCATATGTTAAGCACAAAAAGCAAGTTACAAGACAGTATGTCTGGTGTGCTTTTTTAGATATTTCATTTCAAAATATTACTTCTTGAAGATACTAATCATGGGGCTAGCAAAGCCTAAGCAGAGTATGGCTTTAACATGTTCAGAAAAACCAAATTAAGCATTTCTTCCCCCTAACTCCAGAAAATGTGTGAGAGGTGACTGATGATGGGGACTGTATAGATAGCATATGCTTGCAAATACGCTAGATACCAATAAGTAATTTGGCTTACTATGTGGAATTTTCAAAGAAGTGATTCACACTTGTTTTGATGGCACCTATTGAGCTCAAGGTTGATTTGTAGATAATTTAGGATTTAGACAAGGATTTATTTTCTTCTCTAATGTTTCCAGCATCTTAGAAAAACTATACTGGAGCAGATTTGGCAGACTTTGTTTTCTTCTTTCATCTGATCTACACGAAAAGTACAAGCAGCAGGATTAAGAAGTTTTGGATACAACTTCCCTGCCTCTCTCTTGGGCCTTCTGACACTTTGGAAATGGGTGATAAATGGTTTTCAATAGGTATTTCCTTTCCTTTCTCTTCAGAGCTGCCAACCAAGGAGCCTCAAGTTACTTGGACCACATTCAAAGGCCTGTGTATTGAAAATGGCTTCCTAGTTCCCTGCACTCAGTTATTCCAACATCAAGAAAGACCTCCCTAAAGACAGAGCAATGAAGACAAGCAGCAGCCTGCAAGCAGCAGTCTGGGGGCCCTCGCATGCATAAGGTCAGTGCCCCACAAGGCCTTTGTGGGGGGATCAAGATTTATGCACAGCATTCAGCTGGGCTGTAACAGGGGAGAATACACTTTTTGCTTCCCATAAAAGTTGCTTCCTGCACTTAAAAATACAGCCTGATTTTTTTGTGTGTCAGTCCAGTTAAAAACCTACTTCAGAAGTTTTTGCTTGGTTTGCGTATGTCACATACATCCATCCCAGGCTATAACACCGAGTTCTTAGCCACTGATTGACAACGAAGAACTGGTTTTCACTTAAAAACTGTTAAGGTTGAGAAAGGAGCCTTTTAATTCTTTCCTTGTCTTTCATCTTACCTCATACTTCATTACAGCCTCAGGGGTTTCAGCTGAACGTTTCATTTGATAGGAACTATTCTCTCACCAAGATAGAATCTTTGTTCACACTCAGAACACTTCTCCAAGGAAAGCAGTATACAAATGCCGAGAATTCTCGGATAAAATTACAACTGCCACATGTCAAACACAGGTCTGGAGAGAATACTCACTACCATGCAGCATGAGGTTTTCCTTTCAGTGGTTGTTTTTATAAGTTTTCAAATATGCAAAGAAACATACAGAGCCATTTAGTTAGAAGCATGCCGAACTTCCCAAACCTGCAAGAAAAGTTCTAATAATACAGCACTGCCCCATACTGATCCGGCGTGGGGATACCTTTATAATCAAACGCCGGCGGATAACTCGGGTAGTGACTCTCCGTTCTTCCTCTGAGCTTGAATCACTCTCACTGCCTTTCAAGTCCTGATAAATGCATTTTTAGTATAATTTTACCATCACATTTAAAATAAAAGACATTCTGAGAAAGGAAATCAAGAATTACTTTTTAACTTGCTGGTTCCCCTGCTAACGAAAATCATGATGTATATTTGTGGAAATCTTAAAAAAAATTTCAGTGGAAGAAAATTTTGAGCGGGATTCTAAATGAAGTTACTCTGTATATGTATATATATGTGTATATATATTTATATATAAAGTATACATAAATAAATATATTTAATCACCTTGATCTTTATCTACCTGCATGTATGTATGCATACATATACTTATGTGTGTGTGTGTATGTATAAATGCAATGCATATATAAATGCATAACTATATATATGCAGGTAAAGATCACAATAATAAAATTGTAAATTATTAAAAATAACAGTTATGGAGACTTTGGCATCAGAAACTACATACATGCTACTAATTATTAGTTTGGGGAAATAATACAGCTTTAAAGCTAGTTTAAAAATGAATATTATACATTTGACATGAATGTATAACCTTACAGTTAAGGCCATCTTTCACTTGATCTACAGAAAGAGGCACAGTATTTCTGATTATTATGATATTTTGGTCAGATTTGACAACTTTATCAAAAGCTATTTTGAACATTAAGAAAAGTATACATTTTATATCAACATAATTTGCCAGGAGATTTTTATTAGCATAATTGGTACCTAATACATAATTGGAACTCATTAGGAGTTTATTCAAATGAATGAAGGAATGTAAAACATGTGAAAGCCTGAGGTCTTATTTTAAAGAACTGATATGAAATTAGAATAGGAACAATATTTCACAGACAAGAATATAGTACAGATAATACGGTAATCACATGCAATATTAATTTTTTGGGCAATAAGGATAGGAGTAAGGAAAAACTACCAAGTGATAAACAGTTCATAAGTCAAAGGGAAAATTATTTTCAGCTTCTACTTAAATGTCATGGTCAGGAATATATACTGAATAATTTTATTTCTAAATTTTAATGGTGGAATTCTGAAAATAATTCTAGTATTTTATTTTCTAAGTGTACTAGTTACCCCAGATCTGACAGTCCTAGAGATAGAAACTGTAGCTAATATCTGTTGAAAAATCAATGGCAGTATTGGTAAAAATAGGAAAAAAATAAGTAAAATTGTTATAGGAGGTGTAAGTGTTAGCAGAAATTATTAATGAAATTATTATTAGTCAAGTAGATAATAAAGTAGGCCATTTTCACCAAAGGTAAACTTACCAAATATTTTTAAATGTTATAGTAATATCAGCCTTAACTTCATAGGGAATTTCATCTGAACAAAACACCCTACTGAATAATATGATGTCAAGAGGAAACAGTTTTCAAGTTTGTTATTCCTTGCAAAGATACTGGCTGCTAATTTCCCTGTTTCTTCTAAAGTTTTTTGAAAATGACCATAAATTCAGAACACTTAGATGATCTAAATATTGTGAAAAGAGGCCCTACAATGGTTCAAAAAGGCAGAAAAAGGTAAGATGAATTCATATTGCAAAAGAGTTACTAATCAGCATTCTGCGATTAATAGATTAGATGAGGAAGAAGAGACAATTCAATCTGAATTATCCAGACATGGATTCTTAGACTGGGGAAAGGAGTTCACTTGGGACATTTAAAAGCAGAATGTATGTTAATGCAAACACTAATAACAAACCTAGATGTCAATTATATCATAATCCTACCAAGAATCATCTGAGACTGGCCCCTCACATAAAGAAAAAGTGGCCATTTGGCTAATGTTTGTTTCCATTTTCTCTGTGAAGTCTCTGCCAGTCTTAAGGTGAAGGGTAGAGAGAAGATGGTATAGAATCTTGATCAGGATTCCTTTTAGAGAATTCTCTAGGCAATGGCGCAGAGGGTAACTAGGAGACCAAATGGAATTTTCTCAGTACTTCTTGCCATGGGTTGCTACATGGAAAGAGGTGGAAAGTAGCAGAACTTTACCTTGTAACAGCAGGCAGTCATCCGTGTTAGAGCCGCAGCTGGACTTTTGACCTGATTTTTCAGGGGACAAAAAGGGGGCTGTTTCTGAGATCATACATCCAGTGACTTAGTTGGTTACTACTGTACTGTGGTCTAGCCACAAAAGATGCATCCTGAACATCTTTGGATTTCTTGTGAGGTCAGACTTTTATCTTCCAGAAGCTTTAACTTCACTATGAGTTGCTGTGCTCCTGAAGCCTTTATGCATTGGAGTAGGACCAGTAACCAACACTAAAGGCACAAACTCATTTATAAAAAATCTCGAAAAAATTTTCTAACAGTAATTATTTTCCATTACTAATGAATTCAGCTGCATTTCCATTCAGGGTTAAGACCTGTGTTTTCAAACCCTCTTTATGCCTTCTCCATGGTTCCCCAATGGGCAATATGCAGCCACATGTACACACATAGAAATGCTTACTTACATTTATACTGTCATTTGAGAACTTCCCTATCGATTTCTAACAGGCTTTTGTAGAATACATTTTCATAGTTAAAACATCACTATGTTACTGTTCCTCCCTATGTTTTGTGGGCTCATTTTAAAAGGGAACATTCCATCCAAAATCATATATAGCTTAAATATACTAAGAGTTAACTAAAAGGCAGAAATCAATACTCAAAACAACATTGTCAGGAAGGAAATGAAAGAAAGGCCTGAGAATTTTACTTCCTCTCACTTTCCCTCCTAACAAGCAGGAAAGTGATCAAAAAAATAGCCTGCAGAAGGGAAAAGGAAAGGATATGATTAGTTAATAAGCTGATAATTAGTCCCTGAGTGATAAGGAGTTTGGTGAGTTTTTCTAAACCTCAAATTAATCACGGGCTCATTATTTCACAGAAGATTTGTTTCTTTCTTACCCAAAACACTGTGAAAGATCTTAAGTAAACTAGATGTTTTAGGGAAAACTTCAAGTACTACTGTTCCAAAGATGTACAGCTCTCAACCTGTGTCTACTGCCTAGTTCATGAAAAGACACAAAAATTGAGAGAGCAAAAAGCAATTAAAGATGTAGGAAAGAGAACGGATTTTAATTTTCTTATATCCATCTATGAATCATAATTTCAATTAAAAAATTTTTAATATCTAAAAATGTTTACCCTCAAAGAAGAAATCTATTAGATGGTACCACAAAAACATATAAGTACAAAAAGCAAGCAAATAATTACATGACAGTAAGGTTTTTTAAATTATTAAAAACAAATATTAAGATAATTATCAATTTAGAAATAAAAATTAGAGATAAAAATTATTAAAATGGTACTTTTAATGTTACATTTCTAAATGCTGTCAACCAACAGTAGTATACCCACCTCATTTTAGGCTTCTTCAATTTTTAAAACACCCTTTCAGGTGTTTTAGAACTCTTAGATGAGTCACATGCCTACAGCTCTTTAAATGGTGCAAAAGAACCAGCAAGGGTCAGGATAATTATCCTCCATCCTCAAGAAGGAAAACTAGGTTGGGCGTCAGGAAACCTAAATCCCAGACCTTAAGCTACTTACTTAACATCCCTGTATTCTTTTCCCTCCTGAAAAATGACTAAAAAGATATTTATTCCTTTTTTCTACCCAAAGAAAAAAAGGATGACAAATAGCATATGTTTTACTCAGTACATTCTTTACCCCCATTATGAGTGTTACAATTTTCAGTCACATGACAGCACAGTGGAAAACTAGGTGACATACCTTTTGCTCAGACCCATTGGACCCCTCTTCTTCATGGAGGTTAAGCCTGGGCTTTCCATCTGCAGGAGAAGTCCTACTCATCTTTTTCATGCTGACAGGCACGCAGGGTTTAGGCTCTTCTATTACAAACTTGCTGGTTTCTTCTAGAGCTTTCTGGTAGGCTGCTAGTGATGATGCTGGTTCATCGACCCGACCAGATCCTTGTATTTTTGGTTTCAGAATTTCCTTTGCACTCTGTTTCCCTGTATCATTTTGGGATTCTAGAAAGTACGATTTTGTCTTTGCTTCTGGAGTGACTTCTGCATGGCTTCCATTTGCTTCAAATTTTCCAGGTTCCCCTTTGAGATACGAGGTAATGGAATCTCTACACTGGTCAGGGCTGCAATAGAGAAAATGTGGAAATTTACAGTGGTAACACATGGCTGCAAATGGGCTTCAGAAGCTCTAAATTTTCAACAACCATGTTTTTAACTACTTTTAAAGACATACAATAGAAAAGCATGAAAAATCTGGACATTGGATTTCAAACTGTGAGGCTCTGTCATGGGCACGGGTATGTGCTGAGGGGGTGATGCACAGGCGCCAGGCATCCCCTGGCACTGCAGCTCCCAACCTGGCTGGCTCTGGTGTCATCGTTTCTGTTTCGTTTAATTGTACTTCTACAGCTCCTTGGATTCTGTATGTTAAAAAGTAATCCTGAGAGGCTCATGGACATACCCAGAGTCCAGACCCACCAATCTAAAAGGGGGGGGAGATATCAAAACGCTTTTCTCTTGCCAGCAAAAACACCGATGACAAAGAACAAAATGGATTCCCACGGTGAGGGCGCCAGCAGCCCCAGGACCCTGCGTCCCACTCTTCGTGTGTTTCCAGTTGTGAAGCCTTCCAAAAGCCATCGTGCTTTCCCACAGGGGGAGGACCGTGGGAAGCTGACTTGGGTTCTCATCTTTCTCCACTCCTGACCTCTGCTGACTCTCCCTGGTGATCAGGGTACGGATGCTCACCTGCTGCTTCTACTATCTGTGAGGACTGTTTTCCTTTTGACTCTTAAAAATCCTTTGGGCTTCCCTGGTGGCGCAGTGGTTAAGAATCCGCCTGCCAATGCAGGGGACATGGGTTCGAGCCCTGGGCTGGGAAGATCCCACATGCCACGGAGCAACTAAGCCTGTGCACCACAGCTACCAAACCCCATGTGCCTAGAGCCCGTGCTCTACAACAAGAGAAGCCACGGCAATGAGGAGGAGCCTGTGCCCTGCAGTGAAGAGTAACCCCCGCTCCCTGCAACTAGAGAAAGTCCGCACACAGCAACGAAGACCCAGTGCAGCCAATAAATACATAAATACATAAAATTAAAAAAAAAATCTTTCTCTTCCATTACTTTCTTTTAAATGGGTTTCTAATTTTTACTAATTTCAATATAGACTTTATTTTGTAGTTTGTATATTGTTTTAGCACCTTTATTACCTGTAGAATTCCGAAGGCAATAAAACTAGTGCAATGTTTTCTGTGTATGATATATATATTATGTATATGTATGTGCGTATTCTTATAAATCAAATTCTCATTAAACACCTTTATCAAAAAAGTATTAATAGAACACCCTATTCTGTATGTTTAAGGACAAACATTCCCAGCATACTGTGAAGACCCTATAAGATAACTATATCTAACTCCTAACTATATCTAATTTCCTGTTATGCAGCTGTAAATTATGTGACTATATCCAAACCTAGACATCAAAATTAGTACTATTTCTTGTTTCCATAGTGTCTTCTGTAGGCTGAACATAGAAATCACTGATGCTACCATTCTTCAAAAGCAGTTTTGTGAACTCCTCTTTGCAAATGTTGTCAACTCTCCTCTTTGGGAATTTTTATTGAACAAGAAGCTTATCAGCAATACGAAAATATTAAACATGGTTTTAAAATAAGTTGGGTAAAAAGAACTGAGGTTAGGTTTATCACTAGTTGCCACTGAAGTAAAATATATTTTATATGTGCATAAATAAAAATAATGCCAACTATCACTGACAGACTATTTGTACCAGTCATTCAGTAGGCATGCTGGAGGCTTTTTCAATCTATAAACCTGTTTGAGAAAGGTGGTAGTATTCTTATTTTTAAAGCCGATTACAGTGACATTCTTAGAGCTTAGAAATTAAAGTCACAAAGTGCAAACCCAATGGTGGTCGGGTTTGAAACAATGTCTGAAGGACACCAGCTCTTACCTTTCTAGAGGAAGGTCAATACAAAAAGAACCAGATTCATGATTAGAGAATTATTTTGGTTACAAACAAATTTCTATCATGCCAATATTATTTGGGGGTAAGGAATTACATATGCTATATTGCAAATTATATAAAATATTCATGTATGAAAAAGGAAGGATATATAAGGTGTCAACTGTTTTCCTTAGTATAATAAACATAGATGACTTTTTTGCTTCTCTGTTTTCTGTGACAAGACGTTTAAAAACATATGTAAAAGAAATTCACCAAAATTTTAGTGGTGGTTATTGCTAGATGATGGCATTGTACTGATTTTTTAAAATCTGTATTTTAAAATTTTGTATAATAAGCACACTCATGTTTGAAGTCAGGAAACAATAGAAATACTTATATTTCTAAAAGACTTAGAATTCTATTTATTACATTATTTTAAATGAGCATTAATTACTGGGTATGCGAAAAGAATAACACAATAGGTAATAAAGTAGAGAAGAGTAGCCTTCCAAAGTAAAGAAAATGTGTCAATCTTTAGCATGTATAAAACTTTTTGCATTTTACTTCAGCTAATTATCAGTAGTTTTAAGAATGATATTTGCGTTTAATGTAACTTTCCCTCTCCAGATTAGCAGAATGAACCAACCTTTAAAGCATGTATTACCGTGAAATTGGAGTGGTAATTTAGAAAAAGAGTAACTGCTAAAAACCGTATATTTAAAACAAACTACTGGAATTCTCTGGTGGTCCAGTGGTTAGGAGTCTCACTGCCAAGGGCCTAGGTTCGATCCCTGGTCAGGGAACTAGGATCCCACAAGCCGTGTGGCCAAAAAATAAAACAAACTATTCACACATAACCTGCATTTCACTTTCCTTTTTCTAACCCAGAGCCATACCTGTCATCCAGTCGATCTAGTAACCCACCAGTTATTCTTCGAGCTTGAGCAGGGGACTCTAGGTTTCCACTTGATGTCTCGTTCTGCCAACCTGTAATTGAAGACATTTCCAGTTCTGCTTGCTGAACACGTTTAAGAATAGCCTGTACTTTTTCTTCTGTCATCTCCTCAGACTCTACTTCTTCTTCAAGTTGAATGTCCTCAAATAGAGATTTGAGTTTTTCTTCCATCATCTCCTCATCAGGACCAGATTTTCCTTTCTCTTGCTGCTCACAGCTTACTCGCACTTTTCTAGTCTGTTTCAGTGGCTCTGCTGGTTTAACATCTTTTGGGACCCCAGCCATCCTTCCGAGGTATTGAGGATACTCACTCAGACATACATTCTCCAACTGGCTTTCGTCTACATCCACTGGTTCAGGTATTTCTGTCAAAGGCATTGATTCTTCAAGTCTGCTGTCTTCTAAGGATGTGTCTTCTGCAGTTACGACTGGAGGTCCATCTGCTGAATGCTCTACGTTTCCCTGGGAAGGCACTACCCCATCACTCAGTCTACTAGGGGTTCTAAGGGGAGATTCTATGCTAGAGAGATCACTAAAATAATCATCTTGCTGGAAAGGGGTGGGTGGTGTGTAGTGCAACCCTGTGGGAGTTTCCAGTTCCACTTGAAGGGAAGGATAACCTATGGAAGACAGTACATTTGGACTGACTGGAATGAATTAGAGCACATCAAACAAAAACATATGGAATGACTTAAATTATATTAGGTATGAAAATGTATGATGAATTACAGAATAATGTTGATAAATTTATTGGTTTAGTTCAAGTAAATGTAATACAATGAAATAAAAGACTAGTGCAAACTACAATAAAATAGAATACTAGTTAATTAAGATATAAATTGTTTCTATAGATTTTGGTAATTTTAATACAGTAACTTCAATACACAGGTTTAATCCAATATAAAGTTAGCTGTCATTATGTAAGATACATTTATTCCATGGCCAAATTAATATCTTTCTACTTTTAGCATGCAAGATCCACATCGTGGTGGACTGAATACAGCAAGCCACAAGAAACCAATTTTTATAATTACTTATAACTTATTTTAAGAACTGTATATAAGAGTGATGCTACCCAACTCAACTTATTTCATATGAAATTTACAGCAAAGAAAAATGAATTTAATGTTTGGAAAGAAATGACCATTAGATTTTAGAGCAGTAGCACTGGGAAAAAAATCTAAAAAGATGTTAGGAAAAGGATTTAAAAAGCAGATAAAGTAGAAAAGACTCCATGTAAACTTTTCAGGTGTCATAATGTGACAGAGATGAAAGGGTTGTGTACGTATGGAAGTCTTGGTGAACTTGGTGGTGGGGGTCCACTCAGAACCACGAATCAAATAAAGGGAAAACAGAAATGATACACAACAGAGACAGGAGGGAAACCATTTACAAAGAGCCGTCTGAGTATTGATGACAATGCTATGAAACACAGAGATTTACTAACCAGCCTGCACAAAGGAGAAGAAGGGAGCAATTCCCTTGTTTTAAACTTTGCTGCATGGACTAAGGGAGTATTTTAATCCTTCAGCAGAGAGAAAAGTAAACAATGGTCTGGTCATGGTGAGGAAAGGACGTTTCTCAAAAGTTCAACAAAGAGGAGAGACAGGAACAAAAAGGCAACCAGGCACATTTTCTGACTTACTCTACAGAACTGAAGCCTAATTTTTCTATCAGTCCAAGATAAATATCAACTTTGCTTTGGTTGTAAATTCAAATTGTTATAGGTAAGTGTACATTTTTCTGTATGGTCACCCATAAACCAGAATGTTGTTGAAAATTTGTCTATGACTGCACGAGGTTTATAATATACACAAGTAAAATTTGTTTCATAAACATATTCCTAAATTTCCCTAAGAATTTTAAAAATAGGGAATATAAAATATTAACATGTAGCAACAAAAAGCCCTTGTGGATTTATTTAATGACACTCTGATTTTAAAATGTTAAAATTAAATGAAACTTTAAATTCCATTGAATACTTCCATTGTTTTCTGATGGTCTTGTTTGTTAGAACTACTTTTATTAAAAAATATTTCCCAATAAAGAATATAAAATACTCTATAAACTATAACTTGGCAATAGTTCAAAATTTGATATAACATTGGTCTGTCTTGTGCACAAAGAGTTTGGTCACCAATATATGGTCTCACATATAAGACAAGGCCTTGAAGAGTTTTTTTTTTCTAGGTTCTGTGGTATTTACAAGCTTAAAAAGAAAGCACTTTTGGACATTATTACCTACATGTTTATGTTATGGGGATAACAAGGTACACTTTAAATTTTCTGTTGACTTTAGTAAGCAGAAACTTTCTAAGAATTTGAGATCTTTTGTCACATATGCATAAGTATTGATTACTGTTGATCTAACTTTGCTACTTAAAAATGGAAAAAAAACCATCATGTTTTTCAAAAATTGAAATAGTAGAAAAATATCCTTAGCTCCTCTTCCTGCCTCCACACCATCAACATTTTTTACTCAAAATTCATTATAGGAATAAACTTCCATTTATGAAGGAAGATGAACATCTTGAAAAACGCAGTGATATTTGTTATACTTTTCTTACTACTTTGATGAAAAAAACCCAGTTTACATAATGAAGGAAAAAGGACAATTTTATTGTATAAATTAAGCTTATGTAAAAGGAATTATTATGTTATTAGCGACATCTGTGCTCACTGAATTTGAAATTATGCTACCTTTTATATATGATGGGTCAAGTAGGGTTTTTCCAAACAAAAAATGGCAGCATATGAAGTTAAAATAATGCTAAATAACTAAAACAACTTTTTGAGTGCTACATTCACCTCTTTCAGTACATACATAAATACGTGTTCTCAAAACAGTAATTAACCTCTTTACTTAACAATTTGTATGACAGCCCACAATTTGGTTTTACCTATGTAGGAATAAAAGAGTTCCCTAGTTTTTTAGGTTAATATAAACATGACAAAAGCAGCATATCCTCTAGATATTAAATTTTCTTGCATTTGGTCATATAGAATATTTGAGATACCAGCTCTTTCAGTTAACTTATGCCTTTATACTTCATTATTTATGTTTTATATAACAGAGACATTTATCAAGTTTGTTCTATCAGAGTGTTTGCAGACTCTGGCAAAGAATATGCTGTGAAAATGAGAAATTAAGTCAGGCAAATCACAATTTAGTTGGTTTTATAGGATTGCCTTATCCTACTGCACTTTCAAATTTTATCAAATGATGAAGTAAATATGAACACTAAATTCAATTACCATCCACAGGGTCATGGAAAACATTGTTCTCATCTGCAAAACTCCTGGTGCCTGAAATATTTCCATAATCAAATATTGGTCCTTCTAGCAGAGTCACTATATCTATTCGATTAATTTTTGTCAAGACCGAAGTTAAGGCATCAGCTGAAAAAGGAGAAAAAAAAAAAAAAAGAGTTGAAAACCAATTAAATTATTTTCTTCTAAGTCATCACAATATCCACACAAAGGCATGGCTCTCTTGACCCTCCTAGCATTTTAGTCCCTCTTCACTCCAGCTCCACACTATTCACTATCCAGAGGGCTCAAAAAGCTCACTGCTCCAGGGAAGATACGTTAGGATCTTAAGAATCATTTTGTGAAGCTGTATGTGATGACAGCAACATTCATTCCATCCCTGTAAGGTGCAGAGCAGATGGGCCTCAAAACAGCTAGACTTATTTTAGTTACAAAGGGATCTAATAAAACTTTAAACACATTCCTCTCCTGTTAGACTGTCAAAATAGGTCACCCTTATATTTGATGCTTAGCATTTTAATGACTTACTAAGGTCAAGCTGACACAGGCAAACCCACAATAACTCATTCCACATTGTTGTGGGTTGGCATTTGTCACAGTACAGCACCACTCCCCTACCCCCACCCCAAGAACATTAAACCATACAAAACCCAAGAATATTGGAGAGTTCTCTGCCATCACAGACCTAACCTTTTCTCTCTACCTCCCTGCTTATCCATTTCTGGCCATAGCAGTAACTTCACAGTGTTTCTCACTACCGCCCCATGAGTTAACAGCTAAAATTATATTTTCATTTTTGATGGTCACAGAGAGAAATGCAGAAAATGCAAATACAGGCAAAACGAAAAAAAAAAAATCCCTACTACCTGCTTCCTAAAAAGCTTCCTAAAGACAGCTTAGAATATTAGCACAGATGGACAAAGTGTATTGAAAAGCAAGGAGATTATGTTGAAAAATGATGTATTTGTCTTTTCTAATAGTTAATTAAAGTAAATTCTACAGCCAAAAAAAAAAAAAAAAAGAATATTAGCACAAAATTAAACAAGTGTAACTTCAAAAGACTTGCTATTACTTTGTGCTCACTATGATTTCATTAACAGGAGGCTTATCTGAAATATTAGATACAAGCAGTTTTGAAAGTTAAAGTAATAAAATTTTAGCATACTTGTAGCATTTTTTCCATCTCTGGTAACCCATTTTTTTAATAACATGAAGCTTTGAGAAATTAAAGAATTTGGGTTTTCCACACGTATTTGATTGATTTCATCCACTGAAAAATTCAGTTCCCTTGCCAGTTCTGTAGGAAAGAAAAAGAGTTACTAAGATTTCATGTTGTACTTTTATCACATATATTTCATAAAAGTAATGTGCCAAACAAAGGAAAGGAATTTTATAGTAAAACCCAAGTACAGCTGTGGGCATTAATCTTTATATACTTGATTTCACAGGAAAGTAGTGATAATATACAGGCTGCGACTTCTCTCTCCAAAGGTAATTCCTTGGTTATAATCAGATTCCCTTTGGAGATTATTTTATAAAGATTCTTGATCTGTTCAAAGAGGATGTTGCTAAATTCTTTTAATTCAGCCAAATTATTCTCTGCAAGTTGAGCAAACATCATACAAGATAGATAGGGATATACAACTCATAAACAGGCCACAAGAGAAGCCGGTAAGGTTTTCTCTCGTCAATCTTCATGAACTAGATCTTTTACTCACATAATACTCTATTCTATATGCATTCAAGTTTCAGCAACGTTTCTTGGGAGATAAATGATGACTCCAAGCCAGATCATTGTCTATGATATGCTGCCACTTGTGTAAAAAATAAAAGGGAGATAAGCTTTCTGTCCAGCTAAGTTTATATAACCATACACTCAATCTTGTAAATGCAGAGAGTGTCTTTACATACAATATGAGTAGCTGCCTTGGGAGAGTGGAACTCGGGAGTCAACGCTGAGGAGGAGACTTATTTTTCACTGTATATTTTTTGTACAATTTAAAAAAATTTGTCAGGTGTGTATTACCTTAAATAACTATAAAAAGTAAGAAATGGGAAAAAAAAAAACCCATGGAAAAGGAATTGACTGAGATTCTATCGTGCCTAAGAACCATTTCCAGCAGTTTGGCAAAATGTATTCAGAGGCTCAAAATAGTCTATATCCTTTGACCAACTGAATTCACTTCTAGAAGTCTATGGTGATAACGCATAGGGTTGTACACAATTATTTACATACATGAATGTTCACTTTAGGCTTGTACTACTGAAAAATTGAAAACAAAATGTGTTCAACAAAAGGAGAGGAGTTAATTAATGTAATGCCATGGCTGGCAAACTGATCACAGCCTACAGTTAGAAATACATTGTATATCATGGTGCTTATATAAATGAAACCACATCTTTATGAAACAATACTTAGCGTTAATATATGTGATACACAGACATTTTCTTTTCCTTTTAAAACCAAAACAAAGCATGAATTGATTTCATGACTCACTAGTGCAATGTGAGCGACAGCAAACACCATTGTAAAGTATGTCTATTGGATGTTATTTATCCATTAAAACCAAGCTCAGAAAGTAAATGAAAAAGCAGAAAATTACATTGTGTATATAACATTTTAAACGCTTTTTATTAAAAAAAAAATCAAAGTACATTACGTTACTTGTTAACAGTGGTTCTGAGGGATGGATTTAAATTTTGTTCTTCTAAATGCTAATTTTCCTAATAATCTTCATTGAGCATAAAGTAATTCAAATTAGAAAAGTTAATTTTTTTTTCAGTTCCTTATCTCTTTGTGTTAAGGGCAGTAATCCTTACTGCCCTCGTGACAGAACCATATCCTTTGTCTAGAGACTCAATGAAGAGCAAAGATACATTGTCATTAAGAATTTTACAGTTTTATGACTTTATATCTCGCTATTCTTATGTCACATCTTCTCCAGAAGTTTACTCTGACAAACTAAGGGCTGGTTTTGCTTAAAGAAAATAATCTAATAGTTATGGGCAAATAATACCACAAAATCAACATTAGCTCCCGGATATTTTCAGATTACAGTGTTCAGTGTTAAAATATAATATTATCAGTTTTAGGTTCGAAAATATTTATACATAACTAATTGCTATTAACTCTCAACAGTCTGCAAAGGATTACTCAGACTCCCTGTCTTTTCAGAGTTCCATGAGGCCGAGGCCCGGTCAGTTGCACTGTGCCTGAGGGCAGGGCAGGGCTGGGCAGAAGGAGAGAGGAGGCCTTGATATGTGGGGGGCAGGGGAGGCCCGGGATTCAGGGCACTCAAAGGAAATAAATGTAGATGACCTTTTGTGCCATGATCTAGTTTCATATTCTCCATTTGATAGCGTAGATAATTGTTTCCCTGAGTAGAGAATGTATGTTGCTAATACTATGCAAGATGACTTTAAATATGACAGTGATTAACATTTATTTATATTTAACTATTATGTTTTTTGGCTGTGCATTAAAAAAGAAATACAACCTATAAAACTTAAAATTTCTCATGTGAAGTAGGATTTGGGGGGGCCCAGTTAACATCAAAACTACAAAGCAGTATTGTCCAGTTGACACAGAGCCTTATCTTCATCTTTAATGAAGTGAAATCAAGCCAAATAGTCCTTTTCTACACACTGATTATAAAAAGTTTCATGCATTTCACAGAGCTCAACTATTTTTGTAAATTGAATAGATTATTTACCTGTATCCTATTTTTTTAAATTTTAATTCAAAATTTAAACTTAACTGTCATCCTTTGTTTTCTTGTTTATATAGTTATTGAAAATGATCCTTGTTTTCCATTATCAAAGAGACATAAGATTTCCTTTTAAATAAATCTCTGAGCATAAAAGTGAGTCCACTTAAAAGTGTCAAGTAAGTAAACATACAAATAATATGTGTATATCATAAAAATTGTGACGATGACTCGTGAATAATTAAGATTTGTGAAACCTAGGCATGGATTAGTTGAACTACTGCTCTCTTAAAGAGCTGCTCTAAGGGCATGAACCGTGTTTAAAAATTTTGGATTATTTAAAAACCACAGTAGGCCTTAGCTATGTTTTCCGACATGCCACAAAATAAATTTGCTATTAGGTAAAATGTTATCCTTTGGCATTGTGAAGAAAGTGCTTAAATTCAAGGTAAAATAAGATTTAAATTTCTATTCTTTATATGCATAGAAAAGCGTTGAAAAGCGCAGTATTATCTGTAATTAACTCTGGGTAGATAGAATAATGAGTGATAAGAACATTTTTTACTCACTGCTGTTTGTTTGTTTTAAATAAACTGCTTTTGCAAAAGACAAATTAGTAAACTATTCGTTTCGTTCAGGCACATATACACTTACCTGTCCAGCTAAGTCCCAGGTGATCGGCTACTATTGCCATCCTGATATCTGTCCGTTCACATGGACTCTGTGGACCTACGATTTACAATTTCTTAATTAAAATAATCATCAAGAAAGATACAATACTGGAAAATTGCTTTTAGCAGTACTCAGATTTTACAGAGAGACTAAAGCTAACACTGTACACTTAAATGTGTCCTAATCACCTACATGAACACCTCTCTTTTCACATGGCTCACTTGACTTTCACCTGCATCAGGCCAATGTCAGACTACATGAATGCTCAATGTAATGGAATTCAACATGCTGACAAGCCAGCTACTTCACAGTCGTTACAGAAGTGTCGTGCTGGTGAAGACACCACGATGGCATTTCAACATCTGTGCTTTTACTTTGACAGAATCATATCCATTAGCACATTGGGGGGGAAAAAAGTTGCTCATCTTGAATGACACTGATATCTTCAGCATGCTTCCCTAGTTGTCTACAGTGTCGTTGGGTTAAAAGGAAGAGAGAAGAGTATATAGACAGCACATACAGATGACAATGACAGAATGAGAAACTACGGTTAAGTCACTCCACAGGCAATCACAACAGTTCATGCACTAGGGTCTACGCGTTGGAAAGTGTTTACAAACTATGCTTGTTCTCCAGGATGTGAGCAAAGAGTGCTCGAGAGACCTGACTGCCTTCATTCTCACCAGTCCTCCTACTGCTCCTTTTCTCACTGCCGGCCTTTTCACTCTTTGATTTTAAAGGTGCTGCCTCTGTTTTCTTATCTCTAGCAGACTTCGTTGTAACTGAAGGCTGGCCACCCCGGGAAGTCTCGGACAACGACGTGTTTCTTGAGGTACTGTCTTCCTCATCGGACAACTCGGACTGCATCTTTTTGTCTTCTTCAGAGAGGCGGTCCACAAGCTTTAAGGTCTCACCACTAATTCCCTTAAAATATTCAATGGAATGTTTACATACTTCCTTAAGCTGACTTTTCCTAACTTTAACTGTGGTGGTGGTGGTGGTAGTGGTGTTGGTGGTGGTGGTGGTGGTGGTGGTGGTGACGGTGGTGACACAGGTGGATCTTACCTTTACTGGCAACTTGGATGGAAGCTGTTTGGCCTTGCCTTTCTCTGGCTGCCCTTGCTTTTGTGTGGCACACGGTTTTCTAACTGAACCTGTGTTTTCCCTGTGTGTATTTTTCACTGGAATTCTGGACTTTACATCTACACATGAAGAAGCAGTAAGGGTTTTGGTTTTCTCAGATTGACTAACCTGCTTCATTTTACTCACATGAATGTTTGGCATATGATTTGGTGGGAAGACATCTTTTGGTGAAGTGGCCTTTATAGGAAGTTTGGATTTTCGCCTAATCCCTATCGATTCCTTTGTCTTTTGCTGCTCTCCAAGAACTCTCTGTTTCTCTCTCACACAATGTCCTTGCGGTACCCCTGTCTTTTTTCCTGATGAGCTTTTCACTGGATTAGCTTTCTCTGTGGTACAAGTGGGTGCAGAATGTTCTGTCAGAACTACATGACTTGTAATGTTATCTGTCTGTATAGTGGAAGAATCCAAATTGTTGTTGTTATTAAAGTTATCTTTTTGAAAATCATGTTTTTCTTGGGGCCTAACGCCCATGTGGCTATCAGCTGTATTTGAAATCACTGTTACAGGTTCATTCTCTAATCCCTGACCACTGGTCATCACAGCTTCTATCTTATCTGTCACTTCTCCAGGGCCTTCTTTCTTCAAGGTCATGGTGGATGCAGAAATTCCCATTTTTATAGGCGTGCGCAACTTGGGGTCAAGTTTAGAGGTGTTAGTGGCTGCTGCTGCTTTCTCCTGGGAGCCACTACTGGATGTGCCTTCCTGACACTCTCCGCTGGTCGGGATGCTGGGGTTAGGTTCCACTGTAGGTGCCTCTACATTTCCCTCTAGATTGGTTTCTACAGTGGTGTCCCCTGCCTGTGGCTGTGGTGTGGCAGTGACCGTACTTTTATCCCCTTCCCCCGGGTCCCCTGACTTCCCTTCAGAAGTATGCTCACCAATCTGGAAAAATTGGAGCCTCTCTTCAACAAAATCCCTCTTGCTCATGTCAATTGCACCACTGCGAGTCATCTCAAACATTTTTCCTTCATGAAATGGGAAGGGGTTAGGCTCACTAGTTGGGGTACTTTCGTCAGTTGGTGTGCGGGCCGGCGTTGTATCAGGGGTGGTTGCTGGAGAGCGGTCTTCCACAGCCAGACCAAATGGCTTAGTTTCCTCTTCCCGTGATTTACCATCAGAGACGTCATCATCCCCTCGGTTATTAGACCAGGGGTCAAAATCTAGACCTTTGGTAGCTACTGTTTTAAAAGGAGTGGCAAATTCTTCATCTACTTTGTAACTGAAATAAGTATCAGGAAACACTGATCTGTCAGGATGTCTGCCTTCTAGTGTGAAAAACTGGGCCCCTGACTTCTGATCAGTCTCAGCAGGAGCCTTTTCTCGGGAAGAACTTGTTGGAGGTGGCTTATCTTCATCTGGCCCCACCCTTCCCTCCTCCTCCTCGATAACTTCCAGTTTGCTTTGGCTAAAGGAGCGATCAGCTGGTTTCAGGATGCCCTCCGTGTTCCAGACATCTTTCTTCAGCTCCAGGGTTTGACTCGGGAGTTTAGAATCACTCTCCGTCAAGCCGTCGTCTTCGTCTTGCAGGTCGTAGCCATCCAGAGAGTCGATCTCTGTAGCATCTGTATCGTGAGAAAACTCTGCTGTGGTGGCAATGGAACACTCTGTGATGGACTGGTCGTTGTTCCCATTCTGGGCAGTTTCATTCTGAGGCGAATCAAAGCCAAGGCCAAATTCAGTGTCTCTTACAGATCCATTCATTTCCAGTTCTTTCTGGGGGGAAGCCTTTTCAGCAGAGGCTTTGGGTTTCGTCACTTCTTTTTGTTCCTTGTCGACCTCCTTTAACTTGAAGGTGTATTTTTTGACCGGGACTGGTTGATAAAGGGACTCGTCATCACTGGAGTCACTGACGTCCGCCCCAGGAGGAACCGGGGAAGGCGGCTGCACCCTGATGACCGGTTCCGCCAGCTGGTACTTGTCATGCTCGTCTTGCAGACTGACTTCGATCATGTCAACCTCTCTTTCAGGGAGATAAGGGTGTTTCTTATCTGACTCCATCTGGTCTGCATCCAGTGGCGGAGGAGGGGGAAATTCAATGTAGGCGACTCTGTTAGTTTTAGGTCTTTGGTTAGAGTCTTTGCTCACGTTGTTAGGCATTTCGCGCTCGACTGCTGCCGTCTCCTCCATGGCAGCCTGCTTTAAGGAGGCTGACTTGGCCTGCTCCTCCTCTTCAGACTCCTCTGAAACCTCGGGAATTGGGCTGGGTTTGCCTGGTATATAAGCTATAAGCGAGTCTGGTGTCTTAGATGTAAACTCATAACTCACTTCCTCTGAACTGGGCGTTTCTGGGGTTAAAGGGCTTTTCCCTGAGCTGTCTAGAAAGGAAACTTGCTCTAGAGTATCATCTTCTGGACTACCCTGGGGAGAAGGAGGTTGCTTTTGCTGTCTAGTTGTATAAAAGGTCCCCCTGGTCTCTTGTACTGTCTTACATTCCTGACTTATGATTTTTTTTACACCTCCTTGTTGTATCTCCTTTTCATACTGCTTCCCCACCTGTACAAAACTGACATAAACAGGTAAAGTTTTTATCTCTTTCCCTCCCTCCGTCTGGGCTAGTGGTGCAGCTTTTTCCAATCCATCAATGGGACTGTGGTCGAATACATCACTAGAGGGCGATTCCTTTCCTGGACTAAACTCTAAAGAATCAGGAGACTTGGTCGGGGAGAGCTCGGTTTCATCGAGAGGCGGGCATAAGCCTACATAACTCTGATGTTTGGAAACTTTGCTGATTTCTGAATAGGTAACTTTTTCATCTTCTATAGAATTAAAGTGCTGTGTTTCAACTGTCTCTTTACTTATACTTGATTGGGATAACTTTTGCGACAGTTCATGTTTTGGAAATATCGACCGCTCGCGAAAACCATCGGGAATATCAGGAGACGGCATCCTCCTTTCCTCCGCAACCCTGACTGGGATGTGCGACACTGCTGAGCTCTCACTCCTCCTGGAAGGTTGGTCAAGAGATCCACCTGGATGGTCCCCATCTTTAACAACATATTCCCTATATAAGACCTTTTTGGAGGGAGATTTTACAGTCATTTCCTTAATTTCTGAGAGAGAGCCATTTGTTAACAGTTTGTGTTCTCTCTCAGTCACAGACAGAAATTCATCCCTCTCATCAACAACGTTACTCTCAGGGTGACCCACGTGATTCTCTCTTACATCATGAACAAGTACATGTGAGAGTTTTTCTTTCTGTGACTTATTGTTAGTGGCCCCAGAACTTTCCCACGTTCTAAAGACCTTTTTGTCCCATGGTCCCTTGGTTGCTAAATCTGTGGTTACATGACATGCCAAGTCTTTAGCCTGTTGCTCAGAAAAATAGTCAGGCATTGCTTTACTTGACATTTCAGGTCTCTGTTTTCTCACGTCATCAGAGCCAAAATCATTGACAACCATTTCACTGCTCTGGGCGTGCTCAGCTTCAGCTTTTAATACCGTAAGATCTTTTTGCACACTTTCATCCAAAGGGTCTATGGCCTTCTGCTGTTTTTCTCTAGCAAACACTTGGTAGACAGGTAGCTTGCTCTCCTGGATTTTTTTAACTGGGATTCTGGATTGGCCATCTGGCTTTTTGTCTTCTTGAGAAACGTCCTTACTTTTGGCCTGTGCGCCTTGTTCAAATTTTAATCTAATGGAACTGAGTTTAGATTGTTTGAGCTGAAACCCAGACTGGGGCCCTTCTGGTTCTCTGCTCTGGGAACTACTTCCTTTGGCTTCCTCTGTGGACTTGCTATCCTCAGTCTGTTGGGAAGGAACCTTCTCGGGGCTGCTGGGCAGACTGGCTGCGGTCTTCTCATCAGCCTTGGGGAAGCCTGGTCCATCTAGGCCATGCTGCCTCGCCTTGACCCACTCATCATTGGACACCAGCAGTTCTGTCAGCAGTGCCTTCTCAGGGCTGCTACCGGTAGAGCTTTGAGTTGAGTATTCTTTGCCATTTCTAGGGCGTGGCTTTTTCTCTGGGGACTGCAGTTCATCATTGAGCTTTTCGGTTTTGTCACGAAAAAACTGTGACACTTCAGTCAGCTTTTCTTCTGCTTCCTTCACGGTCCTGTCCACCCTGTCTTCATATATCAACTTCTCTCTACCTCTGTCTAATCTGTCCTCAGTAAAGCGCATCCACATGGCATGTTTTGGACTACTAACATCGCCAGAATACTGCAACACTGTCACTTTATCAAAATGCTCATCTTTAGACACTTTACCTACACCATTTTCAGACACATCTTTATAGATTTTGGAGAGAATTTCTTTTTTGGGGGCAGTGACTACTTTTTCTCTGGCCCGCTTATCAGACCCCTGTAACTCTGAGCTAGGGGGTCCTGCGTGGTCTGTAACTGATTCCTCAGTATCAGAATGAGACACATCTAGCTTTTCTGACAGAAGCATTTTCTCAGCAAACCTGTAAGACTCCCCTCTTAGTTCTGACAACTCATCGTCATGGTATTCTATTGAGTGTTGACTCAAAAGCTTCAGTGTTTTATAAGAGTCATCAGATATGAGTTGAGCAGAACTAGGGCGACTGTCTTCTTCTTGGGACACAGGAGTGTTTACTCTGGAAGACTCCAGGTAAGAAGGCAATGACTCTTCAGCAGTGAGTTCTTCTTCTTCTTGCTGACCCTGTTCCTCTGAACAAGGAAAAGCATCGTGTTTTTCTGGCAGAAAATCTTTTAGGTTAATATCTCCCCGGGATAAGTCTTTCTGATATACATACATTTCTTTTTCTGGATGCTTTTTGGTTTCTCTAATAATGACTTCAGTGGGCTCAGCTTGGTTACCTTTTTCGATGTGGACTTCTATTATACGCTCCAGTTTGGGTTTCATTTGGTTGTCCTTCTCTGCGTGCTGGGCTGAGGTTTCAGCAGCAGACTTGTGAACATCTGGAGACACTGCCGACTTATGTTCAAACAGACCTGCCAGCTCTTTGGAAGGGTCCCGCCCGGACTGAAAGGCCTTCATGATGTCGTGGACTGACATGGTTTCTTCAATTCTCTCTGATGCACCTTCACTGCCTGGTGGAGAATGATAAACCATTCTGGTGGTTGTGGTGATGTGAGTCTCTTCTTTAACACGCATGCCTTTGCCCAGGACTCGACTGTGGTCATCTTCTTCGCTACTGGCTTTCATTTGAAACGCTTTGACTTTTTCTTTAATACTAGAAGTGGTGGGCTTTGGTTCCAGTTCCATAAACGTAGGTGAAGGTTTGGGTGACACGGGCTCCTCTGGTTGGGATGGGGGAGCCTCTCCAGCTGAGGGCTCATAGCTCCTGATAACATGAACCACTTCAGTTCTCGTTTCCGTAATGACCGGAGGGATGGGGACTTCATGAAAAAGTGGTTTGGGACCAGTGCTTTCAGCGCTTTGTGGGGCTGAAGGTGTTTTTTCACTTCTTGTTTCAAAGCCACTGTCAGACAAGGGACTTTTATCTTGGTCATGTTGAGAAAAGTCATCTGGAGACTCTAAAATAGTATCTGTTCCAAAAAAGGAATCGGCCATCTTACATAACTCTTTCTCAGAGGTGGAAGGCCTCATGGAGGCTGGGGGCATTTTGAGTTTGTGTTCCTGCAGAGCAATTGCTGGTTTTAAAATTCGTTTCTGTCTCTCTTCACCATCCTTCTTGGTATCCTCAAACTTGTACTTTAAGTTCGTCAGTGAACTACTCCCGATATCATTTGTTAGGTAATCAATAACTTTGGTCAAGTTATAATCCTTTTCGGAGGCGGCCTTTGCCTTGACCTGCACTCTCTCTGGCAGAGACGGGGAATGGCTCACAGCAGCCTGCTGTCTCGCCTCTCTTATTTCTTCTGAACTAAATTCTATCCAGTCGTCTTCGGGAGAATGTCCTTTGTCACTCTTTGGTGATTTGGGTGGTCCTTTATTATCCACACAGACATCCTTTTTAAGGATTTCACTAACTTTCACTAAGTCTTCCTTCACTTTCTCAACAATTTTGAAAGGTTCTTCATCATCGATTCTCCCTTCTTTGGGGAGTTCAGGTTGGAACGGCTTCTCCTCAGGCACATCTGTCTGGAGTATTGCCGTCATCCGCATTAGGTCCTCTTTCATTTCGGCCACGTCTTTTAGTATCTCCTGACTGGAAGATAGAGAAGGTGGTGTCGACAGCTTAAGGGCAGATGGTGCAAGGAATAAAGATGACTTAACTGGAGACGAAGTCCGATTGAAATGGGGCTGAGGACGTGTCTCCGTAGTCAATGTTTTAATGGGCGACAACAAGGCTGCTGCTGATTTTGTAAGTGAATTAGAGTCTGGAAGTTTCTTTAATGGTGGTTCTGGCAAAACATTGACTACAGAGTATACTGGCACTGTTATTATTGATGAAGTTACAGATGAGGTAGTTGCAGATATTGACGACCCGAGGGATGTATAGAGTGCACTCGCAGAAGGAGTTCTTAGAGACTGGAAAGCTGATGGTGCTGGGGAAACATATGACCTGAGTGGGGAAAATGGCATTGCTGTGGTGGGAGGGAACACTTTCTCAGCTGCATCAGTGGCTGCATTAACCACAGGGCTCACAGAGTTTGTAGCTGTAGCAATTTTTTCCTGGAACGTGGCAGTGGCTTTGCATCCATTAATTAAAGTTGAAGATGATGGATATTTCAGAGGGGAAATAGATCCGTTGACTAATGCTACCTCTGCATGTCCAGGCATCTGTTTCACAGGTGATGAGAGAGAAGAGGCCATCGTAACTTTAGCTGCTGAAATGACATCAGCTGTGGATTTAGCGGGAGACACCACTGACTTTAAAGGTGAAGATATTAGTGGTGCTGCGGATGTGATAATTGACTTAAATGGCAGACTCGAGGAATACATGTTAATATTTGATTTGGGGGAGGCAGGGGGTGTCATGGTAATTGACGACCTCTCCAAAAGAGATCCTGCTGTAGTCACTGGGGAGGTTCGAGAGGAAAACGTAGAATTGGATGCCTTTAAAGGCGAGGCCTCCGTGACTGTGGGAGCTCTAACCAGGGTACCAGAGGAAACTTGGATATTGTATGGAGATTGTGACACCACTGTTTTTATTGGCGAAGAAATTGTCCGAAAAGATCTAATTGGAGATGCCACATCACTAATGGATTTAACCGAAGATGTAGTGGATGCCCCTAACGTGGATTTGATTGGAGAAGGAGTCGAAACAGACCATATTGATTTTAATGGAGAAGCTGATGGCGTATTAGAGGAAGAACTTGATAAGGAAGTGAAGCCTGACTTGGCTGGCCCAGGCACTGTGATCGGAGCTGTTGTCCAGGACTGGTATGGTCTTGTAGTAGAAAAGAATGGCTTGTATGAGTAAGTGGTGGGGAGGGATCTTGTTGCTCCTGCACTCCGTTCAACTGTTTCTTAAATTTTAAAATGAAATCAAACACAAAAATCAACAAAAATGGTTGAGAAACAGAGAGACCAGAGAAAAAAATTGGTCAGTAAACTTTGAAATATTACAAAAGCAAGTACAATTGTTTGCATGATTTAGAATGGAAGAGGCAAAAGGAACAATTAAGAGGAAAAAAAATTTTTTCTACAGACATAACTAATCCAAAGTTAAAAATAAAACTAAATAAAACACAGAGCAGTGTGAAATGAAAGACAGAAAAAGCACATTGCAACCAAACAGGCCAACAATGAAAAATAAAAAAACATGAGGAAACAATTAATGATGAGAAAAATAACCACAATGGAAAAACTGTTCCCTTACTTCCTATTGACTTTCTTATGTGCTGGTTTTGAAATATCAGTAGCCGTCCTGTTTTGCCTGTATAGGTACATGTTTGTTTCATGCAACCATATAACTCTCATTTTAGTAACTTCTAACATTCCCTCTCCTTGGACCTTTCGGTGATGCAGGTTGCACCTACTTAGAACCATATCAGTGTGCGTAGTTATACATTAAATGTCTAAAACTCTTATTTTAGAAAACCACTCAAGCCTATTTCATGCAGAATCCAAAGTAACTTTTAAGTGATAGGCAACTGATGTGCAAACTGTGAAGCCACTGGATTTTAAGTTTGTATCTTCCATGCACAATTCGGTTAAGCTTCACACCCATAAAAAGCCAATAAGAGCAAGAAATTTTCTGAGTCAGAATTTTGAAAGAAAAAAACAAAGAAAAGGAATGTTTGCATTTATATTTTCCATGCAGTATATTCCTTTTGGTGAGGAAAAAAGAAAACGTAATATGAAATGATTTTAGAATGCATGTGTACACACACACAAAGGGGGAAAAAAACCAGAAATATGGTTCATGGTTACCATAAGCAAGCAAAGCAACTGAAAACATTTTCTCATGCGCCATATATCATGGCAAACAAGCCAAAGAAGTAATACAATTTTTATGCCATATTATGCACAGTGTGTCAACTTTAAAAATACTTTCACAAGAGCATTTAGAAAGAAGAGTACACTTTTTCCATGAGATGTGAAGTCTTGGTACCTTTTGAGATTTTTTTTTTTTTTTGGCCGTGCCATGCAGCTTGTGGGATCTTAGTTCCCCGACCAGGGATCAAACCCGTGCCCCCTGCAGTGGAAGCACGGAGTCTTAACCATGGGACCGCCAGGGAAGTCCCCTTTTGATATTTTTTAGGAAAATATGTAATACTGCATATGAAAAAATCCATGTGCAACTGAATATATCCATGTTTGGTGCTGTCTTCATTACAGATAAAAGCACACAGTTTATCTCAGATATTTTTCATAATCCATACTTCTAATTCTCAAAAGGTATCATGGGGGAAATCTTAAAAGCAGTCATATTTTTAACACCCCATATTTAAGCATATACAGTGGGATACAGTATATATCTGTATATATATTTAATCAATAGCAAAGGGACCAATTCTGGTGCTTTCCCAGAATATTCATGGGACTCATGGATACCACGAACACTGGTGCAGCCATGAGGCAGACCTACCACTAGGAAAGGTGGCTTTAATACCAGCATCCTTCTGGCAATGGAATAAGAAACATACACATGAGGTAAAGCACACTCGCCGGGGGAGAGCAAGCACACACTGCGTCCTCTCTACATCTACAGTTCTAAGAAACAAACCGAGCTGGTCACAGAGGTTTGGAATGCCTGCCAAGGGGTAATGTTCTACATCAAAGTTGAGTACAGTCTCGCTCCCAGAAAGCAGAATAAGAGTGAAACTCGAAGAGGAAATGAGACTCTGCTTCATCTTTATGCTCCTCTTCCTGCTGTGCTCGTGCACTGCTACAATCCAGTCCTTGGATTAGCAGCTACTCCCACAAGTGTGAAGATTTTCATTCCTAGTGTACATTTAAATTCAAACATTCAGAACATATCCTTTTCTAGGCATACATATTATTCTAAAGAAAAGTGGAAGAACTAAGGAAAAAATTCACCCATTCATTACCCCTCCTAGTCATAATTCTCAATTCTATATTGCTTACTTCTTTTGGAAACACCACACTGCAAATGGAAGGTTTGGGGATTCCTTCCATTCAGTGATTTGGGCTCACTTCAGTGTCTTAAGAGAACTTATTTTATAACTACCAGAAACTGGCAAAGCATCTCTCCTTTACCGCTGAAGTCTGGCTCCACCAAGCAGAGAAGTCTTCTGAATCACATCTATGGTTTTATACTTTTCATGGAGCAGCCAATTTACTGATTAGTTACATAGTTTATGCTTTAATGATATATATTTTGTGATACCATTTATAATAAAGGGAATTTCTGGATGTCAGGCACTGAATTACACCAGAATCTTTTCTCCGGAGGTCGGGGCAGGGCGGCTGTAAAGGACAGGATAGTGCGGGAAAAGTTGCATTCACTTGGAGTTCTAACACCAATTCAGGGGCCATAACATTTCCTTAGTTTTTCTTTTAGTCTTTTCTTAGTTCTTCCCATTCTTTTGCCCACCATAATGCTCCATCTCCTAAAACAGAGAAAAGTACCTTCTTCCTTCTATCAAAAGTCAAGGAAGACAAATGACATATCCCTTAACTGAAGCTTAACCAAAAAGCAGCAACTCTTTCAGAAGTGGTGGGAAAAATTCAATTGACTTAGCACACACACCTGACCTTACATATATTCCCCAAATAGATACCTTAGGGGCCAAAATCAAATAGGAGCTTGCCTGACCCAGAGGTACCCCGACCTCAAGTAGCTGGTCCATTGAGATTGTCCACAGCTTAAGGATGTTGCCTGGGAATCCCAACCAGCTACGCCCTGAGAGCCTTAGTGTTGGGGTGAAAGAGTATCCCAAGGAAAAGTGCCACCCAGGAGATTTAGTTGTACTGAAAAACCATCTAATTATACACACACGTATCTTCCCTGCTTTGCAGCATAACAGGAGTTAATTTCAGCCCTTATGGTTTTGGAAAGATTTAGACATTTATGCTAGAGGGAAAAAGAGATCTGGAAGAACATTCATGAGTGTGGTTGGGTTTCCTTTCTCTTACACTCCCCATTTGGTGTCTGAATATAAAAGCTTCCCTAGTATGTACTCCAGGGGCTAGACTCCAGAAGGTTATGCTAACACCACCTGAGTGAAGCAGTGGAGTCGTTTCCTGCTGCACATGTAATATGCTGTGTTGGCCCACAGAAACAGGAGTTCAGGAAAGATGGGAAGAAACCAGAGTCGTGGTTTTTACTGGTAAATTTCCAGTCCTCCCTGAACTCACATAACTGTGAGTAATAGGAAGCAGCTAGAAATGATTCACTAATTTAAAAATTGTTGTATAAATCCACCTCTGATGGTTAAAGTGGCACCATGCTACATCCGTCAAACACAGTGCTGCTCTCAGCACTCTTCGTTCCTGCTGGTGAAGAGGGTTATCTTGAGGGCAGTGATCACCAGAGGTGATAACCATAAGCATGAGGGAGAGAGACGGAGGGGAGACACGGAGAGAGAATGAACGAACATGACTGAAGGAATCTATGCCTTGATACTTGCAAGCCAGTTAAGAATGAACCAGAACAGTCACTGAGAGAAGAAAAGGGTTTACCCAGGCTAGTGAAGGCCAGCCTTAGAGTTGATATTTAATAAAGAGGAGCAGAGGAAAGGGGGGAGAGAGAAGGAGGGAGGAAACAGTAATCAGTAAACAAGTGCTACCTCAAGAAAGTGGGAAAATATAATTCTTGCCAACTGTGAAAAAAAGGAATCAGGACTAAGATACAATGACCTACCTATATTAAGAAAAATGAGATGATTACCAGTTACTTTATTATCCTTTATACCGTCCCACATGTATGAAAGTAAATATTTTCTCTTTTGAGCATGGATTTAAAGCAACCTTGGTATAACATTACCTCCTAACATAGCTAACAACCAAAGTGAAATCAAGATTTTCAAAATCAAGTGATAGAGGTTTCTAATTTAAAAAAAAAAAAAAAAGCTAATGGCTTAAAAAGACTTTTACAGGTATGATCTGGGGGTGTTTGTAACTCACATCTCCAGCTTTGTACCATATATTACTTAGATCTCATGATAAAGTTTTCCTGCCAGAAATTTTCTTTTGCCATTGAGTTTTCACATGACCCCAGAATTCAGTTTGTATAGAAAAAATGTCTCTTCTTATAAAACTCCACATAGATTAGTAAGTGTGTTAGGAAACTCACTCATTCCAGGCTCAGTCAGGTAGCTGTAGCGCTTACGTAAGGCTAACGACGCAAAGCTCTGTCGTCTCTCCGTTTTCTCCGTCTGGAAAAGAAAAAGATGACGTTCCACTTCCTTGTAACAGTTTCATCATTTTGAAACATTTTGTAGAATGGCATGTTGATATCTCATTTATCCTTATTTTTTTGGTTACGGATTTTCCTCAGGGAAATGTTAATTTCCTACTGTGATTCTACAACCCCACCCCAATATCTTAACCAAATAAGCATCATTTAGCAAAATATAAGAGCACCAACACAGCAGACTACAGGGAACTACAAATAAAAGACAAGCGTCACAGAGACTCCTGATGCTGAGCAGTAAATTTTCCCAAATTTGTTCCAATTGAAAGCACATACATCACGATGTACACTCATTCTCTGTGAGTACATTCAAGGAAAAAAGGCACACAAAGTTTATTATTCCCATTACTGCTGTTGTTTCTGTATGTTAATAGGCATAAAATGTAGATGAGATTAAAAACAGGTTAATGGTTTTATTGAAGTAATGTTACTGAGTCTTAAGGCTGCTGATTCTATTTATTGTTACTGAGGTGTGAGTTTTAAAAATCCAATGATCATATAACTCGGAGAAATATTAGGAGATAACTGATAAGAAAAAGTTTATTTAAAACTTAATTGAAAAATTATACTCAAAAACTGGCCAAAATAAATTTCTTTAAATAGAATATCAAATATTTATCAATAGCCATTGAGCACATATTTTATAGTACATAAAACATGTAAAATTTCATATATTACTGTGATCGTTGATTTAAAAGTTATAACGGTAGATACTAGGTGAAAATGTGCACAAACGTATATTTATACACGCCAATCTCACATTTGAAAATGCTTAAAGAACTTTAGTTCCTCTTTTTAAGTCATTAGCCGGATTTTAATTTTATTGAATGTACTGAAGTACTCTTCTATATATGTGGAAGAGTCCACTATTTTTTAAGAAAAAGTATGCATCCTTTATCTCATTTAAGCTAAGTTCTGCAAAAATATAATACGTTTCCCACACTTCAGCCCTCTACCACTTCTTTTATACAGATTCCATTTCTATGCTATCTCCGAGAGAGTAAAAGCAGAAGTGTTCATATTACCTCATCATCTTGATCTGACTCTGTCTCCTTTTGGTTCCAAGATGCATTGCAGAGACAAGGAATATTATAATGGACAGCAGGGAAAAGAATATCAGGATATGAAAAGGACTGAGTAGGGAGCACAAAATGCAAGCTGCTTTAGAAAGCAAAGCAAACCAAGAGAAGCCAACAAAAAATATCAAGAGCTATACATCCATGGCAAATTAATGTGACACTATTTGAAAGCAAAAAAAAAAAAAAAAAAAATCTTTGAACTACCAGCAGAAGCAGAAGCAATAAACAGGGGACTCCATCATACAAACTATAAGAATCTGACACCACAGTCACAAGACTTAGTCTACACAAAGAGACTAATAAAACTTGAGTTTCAAGAGCTTTAATCATGTTACAAAGCATTCCTTAATTGCATACCAAGGATCCACTTCTTCAAGACCAGGGAAGGAAAGTTAAAATAAACCAGTATTCAAAGATACCTTTTTATGTGCTGGCAGAGTGATGTTTAAGTTGCAAACAGCTGTTTGAGGCAGTCCTTTTGTTGTCTTTGGTTCTTTCAGAAAAGACAGACGACCACAGGGCTCTTGGCTGGTGTCTCTAATCTAGAAGAATTTAGGTAGTTGACAGTTATAGAAAGAGACTTTTCTGAGGATTCCCATCTGCACAAGAGTTAAGTGTGTTTGTTTTATGGAGCCCTTGGAGAGGCAGGAAAAGTAAAGGGAAAAGGTGATAACAATTACATGTCAGCCAACATAGCCACATTTAAACTCAGCAAGAGTTAGAATGCCCAATTCCTAGTCTAAACACAGGAATAATGTGTCTGCTTGTCTCATCCTGACAATCCATTATATAGTCTCAGTTATATCCATTTTCTTCCTGGCTAATAATTTATTTTTTTCAAAGTCTCAGTTTTAGCAACAATAATAGCAGCAAATAATAATAGCAATAAAACAATTGTCCTGTGTCCTTTGGTTCTCTGAAGAGGTAGATGGTCTCTCCAGAATGTCCCTGGTCTCCACCAGAAATAAAGATGAAATGAGGGACTTCCTTGGTGGTCCAGTGGTTAAGAATCCATCTTCCAATGCAGGGGACGTGGGTTTGAACCCTAGTCAGGGGATCTAAGATCCCACATGCCTCGAGGCAACTAAGACCACATGCCTCAACTACTGAGTGAGCCACAACTAGAGAGCCCATGTGCTGCAACTACAGAGCCCAGGCACTGCAATGAAAGATCCTGCATGCCACAACTAAGACCCAACACAGCCAAAAATAAACAAACAAATAAATAAATATTTTTTAAAAGATGAAGCTTGAACATTCAATTTGGATTTCATCCATTATTGGATTACCGAGCATTGCAGATATGATGCATTTTATTATCCTAGATTGCTTGGTTTTACAAACATTTGCCTAAATATAAACGATCACTTAGCTGTTTAAAAGGTAGAGACTCTTTTTACTAATTATAAAGCTTTCTTGGCTCAAAAGAACACTCAGAACCTGGACAAAAATCTGACCTTGTTCCTATGAATTTAAGTTTGGTGGGATATTTCCAACTGAATAAATCATTAGAATCTTTTTTATTCTTTAAGAGCATTTAAAAAAAATCCAGAGTCTCTCTTGAAGGTGATTTACCTTGATGGAAAATGGCAGTCTATTTTCTTTAAAAGCATAAAAGTTAAAAACAAGTTGCTGTCCTCCTTTGGTAAGTGGGGCCAGGTTTCCATAACAATCAACATAAATAGGTTTTCCTTCCAGAACCTTTTGGAGTAAAAGAAATACATAAGTTAATGTTAAATTGAAAGAATTCTGAGATTTTAAGTCATATAACATTAAAAGACTGACGTTTCTACGTCACATTTGTCTTCTAATTGGGAAATTACTTCTATGGTGCTATTTGCCACACACACACAAAAAAAACTCTGTTGGTTCACAATTAGTAATTGCAATTGGAAACAGTAACATGGACATATATAAGACAGAATTATAGATTTATTTCTGTCCTACCAACTTTAAACATATTTGAGAAAGTGCCCGATATCAATCACTTATCGATAGAGTTTAAAAGTTTTTTTTGACTCTTAAATACTTATCCAATCACTGGTTTGGAAAAGGAAAATCATGGTGATGTGTATAGACAGTGACCATGAAAATGACTCAGGTAGCCACAGGAAAACTGCGACCATGACCTAGAATCACTGGTACTACATTTTAACCAACTAAGATAACCTCCAAGACGCTGAAAACAACTTGAGAATGATTCTGTATCAAAATTTTAAAACAAAAACTAAAAACAGTAATGTACTTGATATTTATAGTGCACGCTGTATCATGGCCTTAAAGTAAATCTCCATATCTGGAGAACGTTCACTGAATGAACTTGCTGTAAACAAGGTACCTCAATATCTTTGCTTCTTGCAACTTCCTCAAAATTCTCTTGCTGCTCTAAAGTTTTGTCCACTTTATCATCGGTCATGCAGAAACATCGCAGAGAGGATTCTACAGGATCATTCATTTTGGCAAAAACAACAAACTTGGCCATATATGGGACACATATTAATTCTCTGTACAGTTGTGTGGCTAACCCCACAGTTTCTAAAACTTGATGGCAGTCTGCAAGCCAAAATCTGAGGAAGACAAAAACAAAACAATAACAAAATATAAAAACGAGGAGATTTCAAAGCCAAATCTTTAAAAAATTCACCATTAAAAAAAATTAAAGTATGTGAAGGAACTAAACCAAAACATTAACTTGTCCATTTAAACAAACAGCAAAGATACTTACTCTTTATCAAATACAAAACCCCTACATTTATTATTTGTTATGATTTTGCTAAGAAAATGCTAAGGATTTTTCTCTGTTTTCTTTACCATAAAATTCTCCTTCCCCTCTTACACATACCCATAAGCCTTCCTTTCTACTGCTTCAGAGTTTTATTACTTCACCAGTGGAAGGTACGAGAATTTTATGAGAGAAAATGGGAGAGAAAGGAAAATCCTATCAGTTTTCATGAATTGCTAAGAACTTCTGTTGGAAGAAGCAAGTTTACCACCTTACAGCTCCCTGTGAGAAGCGGATAAAGTGACAACCAAGTGAATTTAAAATTTCTGAGTTAGGCCCAGCTTCACCAGCAGCACTTCAGAGAATAATCATGCTGATATTGAGCACAATTTTTACTTCCCAAAAGGTAATAAAAATAATTCCTAGTGCTTTTCGGAATCCTTTTGTTTCCATACCTGGCTGAAACATTGGTTGTAAAAGAGACACAATCCTTTATAAATGTCAAAGGAGTAGTTCCTGTGATGTCTTCCCACTGAGCAGGCGACGTGCCCCCTGAGAGAACAACAGCAGATATGTTGACTTTATTATGGGAGATGCTCCTTGTAAAATTTTTTATCATCCCTCCTGTTCTTTCTGTATAGCCAGGAACTTGCAAAACATCAACACTTTCTATTAATGACACGTACTAAAGACAGTTTTCCTCTCTACTCTCCTTTTATACTTTTACCAGCTTACGGTGATCTCCTTATAACGTAATATTAGATTAGAAAAAAAAATTACTTTTCTGTTTCTCTGGATACTAATGAGTGGCTTAAACTTGGGGCACACAAGTCAGAGATTTGTTGTTTCAGATAGACAATATAATTCTTTCATTTTTTTTTTTTAAAGGCAAGAACTATCAAGAAAGTTAAGAGGGAGCTCATTTTATACTACCTGAATCATTTAATTTTCCAGGTTAAAAGGGGAGCCAGCCAATAAAATTACCCTTCAGGAAAAATGAATAAACCTATCTTAATCTTGGACTTTAAAAGTCATGTTAAGTTAATCAAATGATGAATGAGCTCTGGATTCCGGGTGCTTACCACAAAATGTGTTCACCTAAGTTCCACATATTTAGTCTACTGAATTACACTGGTGAACAGAGTAGGTGAGAAGAATCATACTCACTCAGCTCTTCCTACCCCTGGTGCTCTGTGGGAGCCTCTGTTTTCCCCCAAATCCATCCAATCTCCTATAGCCTAAAGAGTGTTGCTAGGTCTGTTACCTAAGTCACCGAGAGATTACCTAGATGCTCCAGTAGATTCAATAATACCTTAATCACCTTAAAAAAGCACTACTATTAACACTAAACTTAATAGCAGGAAAAAAGATATCACTAAAAAATGTCATGCTATCAGCATCTTAAACAAATAATTACAGGGATAATAGAGATGAGGTGATGGATAAGTAAAATGTTTTATTCTTTTTTTTTTTTTTCTCCTACTCTTACAACATTGGCACGGATGGTCAAAAGTTTTCTGTCTTTGTACAGAATCACTGCAAATGCTATAGCATCAGTAGCAAGGACAACAACAACTTAACCAAACCTGTAATGCTACAGAGAAGGCGGAGATTGGGTGTGGTGTCTCCCTTGTAGCCGTTGGAGACGCCTTCTCCTGAGGCTGGGGGCACAGGAATGGTCATTGTGATAGGCTTATGGAATTTCCTTCTTCTTGGTTCCACAGTGACAATTGGGCTAAATGTTGCTTTGTTTCCAAGGACCTTTTTCACAATTTCGTCTGGAACAGGCTGAGCCTAGAGACAAGAGAAAGGACCTTGAATGAAAGTAGACATTTTTCTCTTATCAGAAAGTTGACTTTTTAATTGAGGAAAAAAAGACCAAAAACAACAACCAAAAAAATGTCTTCTGCTATTAACATTCTTGTGTATGCCTTCTGATGGCCGTATGTGTGGATTTCTGGTAGTTATATACCTAAGAGCGAAACTGCTATCTAAGGTACGGATATGACCACAATTACAACATAATTGCCAAAATGTTCTCCAGAATGCTGGTTGGGGTACCAGTTTTTATTCTCACCAGCAGGTGTAAGTGTCCTAGTTGTTCTACGTATTTGCCAACACTTGGTATGTCAGTCTTTTTTTTTATGTTAGACGTTTTATTGAGTCAAGTTTAACATATCTTAATATGTTTATTGATATTTGGAAATGGAAGAGAACATAACTCTCCAGAACTTTTGTTATTTTAAAGAAACCTTATTAAAAATTTTATGAGGCCAAAAAAAAAGTCTTTTTCATCCTTTCTCACTATTTCAGGAAGGCATGAAACAGAAACAAAAACAATCGAACACTGTAGCAGGAACTACAGCTCGAGTAGTTCACAGGGCTTGCATGAAAGAGAGCGGGACTCAGATCTGACAGCAGAGAAACCTCTCAGTCTAATCCAAAGGACAGCAAATATTGAGTGCAGTATATTTTAAATCTACACAGGGCATTCAGGGAAACATTACACAGGCAACTGGTACCCATGCAAAAACCGAGGTTTCCAGAATTAAGTAACAAAAAGGCGTACAAAATTTCAAAGGATATCAGTTCTAGTCTAACAAGCCTAATTTCTTTCTTTTCATTTCCTTTGCTATTTAGTAAAATATTCAATATGGGAGACAGTTGAAGGGAACTTCATACTACTGACATGTAAGGTGGTCTCTTTTTTTAGCTCTTTATTGGAATATAATTGCTTTACACTCTTGTACCAGTTTTTGAGGTACACCAAAGTGAATCAGCTGTATTTATATATATATATCCCCATATCCCCTCCCTCCCACAACTCCCTGCCACCCTCCCTGTCCTGGTCCTCTAAGGCATCACCCATCATCAGGTTGATCTCCCTTAGGTGGTCTCTTTAGCTCCAAATGTTACTGAACTTTCAGTTAAACTATTAATTACTATATTAAGTAACAACACCAATTATGTTATTCTGGGTTATTTTCCTTATTCAATAAGAAAAAAAAAAGTACTGGTTAAGTTCTAACAGAAATGAATAAATGCAAGAAAGACCATTCTTGCCAAGATTTTCAGCCAGCTTTCCAAACCAAAACAAGTTCCAACTGGTTTGGATAAAACCCAGCATTTATGATTTTACTTGAACTAAATCTGAAACACTTGCCAGTTTCACTATCACCGATCTTTGTGCTGTGGCACTTTATAAACCAGATCAAAGAGAATTTGTTTCTTTAATGTGCTCTTTGGTGCTTCGTTGCTCCACACACTGAGACCAATAACCTATGGTTAAAAAAATGACCTTTCATCAGAAATCAAGTGATACACCTAAACAGAAAAACCCTAAAATATGTACCTTTTTTGATAAGCCACTAAGCTAACTTTATACTTAGTATTTTTTATTTACAGTAGGTTAATGATTCCCAAAATGGCCCAATGCTCCGATTAACAATGTATCATTAGGATGAGTCATGACAACAGTTTTCAGAGCAGAACATGCTCACGTGCTCTCTCCATGTACCAAGGAGAACAGCTGTTTGTGAACATTACCTGGAGGCCCACTCGAATTCTTTTGGTTAAAGCACCCTCTGGGAAAGAAGCTTGGACAAGGGGCACCGTGGTGCTGCTCAGAATTCCACCTTCAGGACCAATCTGATTGCTTTCCTGCTTAATCCGTGAAACCACTGCAAAATACTGGGGGAAATCCTTAGTGAGAATCCTGCAGATACGTTTTCTCCCTAACTCTTCTGGGCTGTCAAGTTCTGCAAAGAAAAATGGATGAAAAAGCCATGAGGATAAGTCTGTTTACACAGTACATTGAGACAACTGATATATAACTTTAATAGTTAAAATTATTTAGATTCAGTAGTTGAAACAGTTTTTATGAGAAAGAAAACTACAGTGACCTTAAAATGATATCAAGCTTTGCAAAAATATTATAAAGCTATTCATGCACAGTATTTATAGAAAAATATTTCTACTGAAGAGGAATAAACATTTTCAAAAACTGGCATTTTACCACATATGGACAAATTTCCACTCTCCAAGAAGGGATACCTTAAATCTGTGATTATTTACAGTAATCTGCCCTCAAGCTGCCCAAAGTAAGAATGAGTCAAAAAAAAGTAGGGCTGCATAAGAAAGTGTGTTAGTACTTCAGTATGTGTGAAAGGCTCTAGAACTTTATTTGAAAACCTCTTTAAAATATTTTTAATTTTTATTTATTATTTATTTATTGGCTGCATTGGGTCTTTGTTGCTTTTTCTAGTTGTGGTGAGCGGGGGCTACTCTTCATTGTGGTGCACAGGCTGCTCATTGTGGTGGCTTCTTTTGTTGTGGAGCACGGGCTCTAAGCACGCAGGCTTCAGTAGCTGTGGGCATGTGGGCTCAGTAGTTGTGGTGCATGAGCTTAGTTGCTCCGCAGCACATGGGATCTTCCCAGACCAGGGGTTGAACCCATGTGCCCTGCATTGGCAGGTGGATTCTTAACCACTGTGCCACTAGGGAAATCCCTAAAATATTTTTAAATTACCCAAATGATTTGTATCATCATCATTATTTCTGTCTGCTCATCAATGGCCCTCATACATCAAGCTCAATGTATTTACAAGTAGACACATCTTTTCCCCTTTTGTCCACCTGCAAACCTACTTCTTGCCCTGTAGTCCTAACTCTGGTAAAGTGTTTATTTTACACTTTGTCCAATCCTCCAGTCTAATAGCGTTGACTGACTGACTTTGTACTTCACATCCGAAGGTCAAAGTGCAGTTGATTCTGTTTTGGAAATGGCTTGCTCTCCTGCCACCCTCTTGTTCGGACCCTGTTTCATTTGACTTGCCTAGATTTCTGAGACCACCCCTTAACCTCCCTGCCACTTCCTCCCCTTACTCCAGTCCGCCTCCTACGGTACAGCCAGATGGGTTTCTTTCAAAAGCCCAGCTTCATGTAGAATTCTGGTAGGTTTAATTGGAATAAATGATTTTTAAAAATCATATGAAATGGTATTTGTGAGTAACCAAGAGTATTTTGGAAAAGTAGATGTATGAGGGGGAATTTATAAGATTTGAAAACTTACCTAGAAGTATCACAATAAAACAGTTATATAGAGAGATGTATAAAAACATAACAAATATATAAGAATAGACAAATATGTCAGGGGGACAAAAATAGAGAATCAAGAAATAGATTCAACCTTATATAAAATAGATTCAACTTTATATATGTGTATACACACACACATATGTAGTATATATGTAAGTCCATATATATCTACTTTTATATAGGTATTATGTATTTAGTATATTTAAATCAAAGTCATTTAAACTTCGATTCAGTGGGGGAAAGATGGTTTATTTAAAAGATGGCATTGACATAATTGAAAATCTATTTGGAAGAACAAAGCTAAATCACTACACTTATATATTAATAAAAATTCCAGCTGGACAAGAGACTCAACTACTTAAAAATTAAAATATTATCCAAAAAATCAAGACAATATCTTTTAGCCTTCAATAGGAGAAACGTTCCTTCTCCAAACTGGACACCCAGAGGCCTAAAAGGGCAGTTTTGACTATATAAAAATGTAAAGCTTTCTATGACAAAAACCAGTAAACCTGAAGACAAAAGGTAGGCTGGGAAAGGTAAAAGCCACCGTGACAAATTAAGAATTAATATGCTCATTACCAATGGTAGTTGATAAGTCAATACAAGTTGATAAGAAGATGACAGAAAAGTTGATAAGATGACAGAGAAGCCAGCACAAACTGGCAAAGTGTTATAAACAGGTGGTTCACAGAGAACAGCCAATAAACATATATTAAAATATTCAAACTCGGCAATTTACCTGGAAATACCAATTCAAACAAGATACAACTCTTGCTACACCCACCTCCTGGTAAGATTAAAGATCAATATCTTGTCAAGAGAAAACTGGGGGAAAACAGATGCTTTCAGTCATTGCTGGTGTGTGTGAATGGCAATAATCTTTTGACAGCATAATTGGACATCTTCTATGCAAAGTGAAAATGCATCTGTCCTTGGGCCCAGCAATCCCATTTTCTGACGTCTTTCTTAGAAGCACAGGCAAAGCAGCATTGCTTGTAATGACTAAAGCTTCAAAGAGCCTGCACGCCCATCAGTAAGGGCACAGTTCAGTCAGCTAAGTCATAGCTCAGCCACACTCTCGACGCGAATGAACGGGGGATTCAGATTCGTCCACTTACCAAGTATTCAGTGAGGACCCACTGTGTGCAGACACTGGTCTAGTCACCTGGGATATGGCAGAGAGCACACTAAAGCCACTGCTCACGGGCAGATTAGAGTCTGCGGGGTGGCGGGGGAGGGGCAGGGCACACAGGAAGAAAAGAATAAACTGAGGGGAGGACATAGAATGTGACGGGGTGGGGGGGGGTGAGGATGATCAGGAAACACCTCTCTAAGGAGGTGACATCAGAGGTGAGCGCTGAGGGAGGGAGGGAGCCAGGCAGGTGCTGACTGACAAGTATAAAGTAAAGAAAGAAATGAGATGCAGAGCAGCATGTGTAGTATGATGCTTTTTAGAGGAAACGTGTACTCTGCACGTCTGTATATTTTTACAAGAGAGATTTGCAGCAGAAACCTTGTAGGCTATTAGCACTGGGAACTGGCGTTGCAGGTGAGGTCAGGTGAAGTGAGAAGAGGGTGGGGAATAAGAGAGTACTACATTTGGGTTTACATGGCTGGGGTGGTTTTAGTTGCTACAAAATAAAGGGGAAATTCCCACACTTCGGCGAGGGTTTTGGTTTTGGTTTTGTCATCTGCTACTCACAGAAGCCTCTTTTCATTCCTCTGATACCTACAGCACGTACCTCCATCCCTGCACTGTGAACACACCTCCTCTTCTACTAAGACACAGGGCTGAGATCATGGCATATTCTACACAGAATTGTGCAGAATGGTAAAACAGATGGTTAGGTAACTGGCCAAGTGACATCTTCTCATTTTACAGATTAACCACCACCAAATTAATTATCAACTAGGAGAGAACTAGAGTTCAACCCAGATCAAAAATGGAACTGGCAACTATGACCTGAAGCAGCCAAATAAATAGTAAATAAATATTTTTTTAAAAAAGGAACTGGAATCTTGGTCTTATTTGTTTTCTAACTATCTCCTTCCCCTCTGCTCTGTCAAAAGCTAAATACTGATTCTCTAGTGAAGGGAAAGAAAAGAAAGGTAAAGAATTAAAAAAAAAGGCTCATATAGAAAAATAGGAAGGAATCAAAGAGTTTGCTCAGGAAAATATCCTGGGGAAGTTTTCACCTACCCAGCAATTGACAGAGAATACAAGTTTTCCATACAAAGCAGATATATTTCCTTTCCCATGATTTGGTTTATTTTAAAAAGTCAGAATTCCCAGCATTCATAACTCCTGCTGCAGCTGAGAAAGTTCTGATAATTTGTATAAATTGCTGTGCAACTCATCACCATCAAACCTGTGATTATGTTCTCCTTTAGAAATGGGTTAGGACTCCACCTAGTGCAAGCAATGTACACGGACTCTGCCATGAAATTACACCCTTCGAATAAGACAGACTTCATAACTCTGCATTGTAACAAGCATGTATCCTGTGAGTATTAAGCTTCCTCAAGATCAGTCTGCACCTACTGGAAGGAGGGAGGCATCTTTGGAGGAACTAGTGATAATGTACACTTTTCAGCTGCTTGTGTCTGTGAGTGTTGTGGAGGTGTGTATGTACATTTGTGAGGAGTCAAGATGGGGACAGATGTATCACCCCTGGAAAGTAACAGCAGTGAATTGGAAAGATTACACCTTGTGTAGGGGGAGGGTGCCTGGCCACACTTATGCCACATTACCTTGGATGCAGCATTCAGGGCACCACAAATAGAAGGTGAGGGTGTACCCCTCAAATGCAGCAGAGGAGTGATAAACAGAGGTTCAGATTTCTAACTCCACACTCAATTTCTGACATCTTTTAGGATGTGCCAGGGACTCTGGGACCCTCTGTGTTGTACTCACTCTATTTTAAAGCTTTTAGCAATTCCTCTGTCACCATTAAAACTTGCATAATTATTGACCTTCAATGTGTATTTTAACGAGTACTTTAAAGATAAGGCTTAACCTATAGGAATAACTAATGTGTGGATTTTAGGCATAAGAGTCTCCTGCCCCATTTAAAAAGTAGATTCATACTTAAAACATGTATGTACACACATAAATCATACTTAAAACATGTACACATACTGCCTTCTTGAATTACTCATATTCCCAGGCCTCTGTATGACAAAATGGAGAAAAGATACCTTCCTTTAACCTGATTACATTGTATATATATGTGTACTTGATATTTTTAACTTTTTTCCTCTGAGAATAAAAGTTAATAGAAATGTAAAAATATAAAAATTATTATTTAAATATTGGTTTATAACCTCTTCAAGAGCTACAGTTGAAGGCTGGGCCATTACACTCCAAGGTGGCTGCATAAATAAGATAATAAATGATGTAGATAAGTAGTAAATGTGAGGAGGCAAGAGGAAGACGTGAGAACAAGTGAAGTCACTACAGAATACTTATGACCCGGACAGCTATCACAAGATTGTATTGGCCATCAGTAGGCCAGAGGTTAAATAAATTATGATATATTCATACTGTGGTATACTGTGCTATATTGCTATTTGCAAACTGAAAAGGTATATATCAAAAAAAAGTCAGATTTCCAGGCAAATAGCAATGAAATTTGATCATGTAAAAATGAGTACCACCACTGTTCTGTCCAGGACTGAATTTATTTGGATTTGAAAATGGTCTACTATTTAGACCAGAGAAGCAGGAACATATTACCAAGAATCTTTGCTTTGTTTCCATCCTTTACATACAGAGATAAACTCAACAAAATAGTCTGCAGCACAAACGTGGTGCCTGGATCACATTCCTTCGCACAGAGAACCTAGCTCCTAGAGGAGTGTGCCCCAGACTGGCCAGATCAGAAGCAACAGCAGTGCTATGCATTAAAAGCAGAGATTCCTAGGCTTCTCTCATGGAGAGTCTGAGTTGGCAGGCCAGGAGTGGAACCTGAAATTTCCATACTCAAATCAGGTAACTTTATGACTTGACACATTTGAGAAATAAGGTCTTAGTAGACTCTCACCCTGTACCTGTCCTTAAAAATCCAGGACCCAAATTATTAGAAACATGACAACAGGATCCCATGAAAAACAACTCAAGGATGTTTCAATATGAGAAGAGGAACTTATGGGGCAACAATAAATATCTATTAGTTTAAAATGGTTTTATTTTTAAAAGGCTATACTAAGCCACTCCATAGCTATAGAATTAAAGGAGACAAGGGCATAAAAAAAATTAAGAGCTTTTTACCTTTCAGGGTGAATCATAATGCCTAGACTATGAAAGAACCCTGGAATCCCTCTCTTTCTCTCTTTTTAATTTGTTACTAGCAAAGTGTCTTCTCTCTCTCTCTCTCTCACACACACACACACACACCCCAAAGGAGAAAAAGAGAGATGAGTTCTGAGATAAGTTTGGCCAGGAAGAAGGTTAAAATTTACACTTACTCCGTGTCTACTTTGTGGTGGGTCAATTATTGTTTTGCCCACATAGCATTTTGGTAAAGTAAGTGTCTGAAATTTGGGGAGGTTAAATGACTTGCCCAAACTGACTTAGCTGGTCTGCTTTAGAGCTGAGATTAGAACCTAAGACCAGGTTGGGAGAAGGGATGAAATCACAGACATGGACTTCAACCACCATTTAACACAGTGTCTTTGCAGGCTAGCTGGCACATGGGTGGTGAATGATGAATGGATGAATAACAGATTGATGTGCAAACACTCTGGTCCAAAAGGTGACATGACTTCTTATTGGCCCACTCCAGGAGCAGAAAGCCCTAATGACAGCGGCACTTGCTGCTGCATAAGAAATGGAAGTTAATGTTCTGCAGCATTCTTGGTTCGCTGATGAATGATAAAGCACCTTGTAACTCATTTAGTTTCCTTATTTGTAAAAGGTGGGACAGCATTCTCCGTAACTGAGATTTTGCAACAGAGCAAGAAGGATCATAAATGCTTTGCAAATATGAATGGTTATGAAGATCATATTACAATGAATCATAAATAACAGGATTGAACTCATGTTCCCATGAAATGAGTTTTTCTTAAAGCATTCAAATGATCACCCTGATTAGTTGTGCCTCACTCTTACATGCACATCATTAGATGTCTTGATAACTTGGTCCAATGGGGCCATGACCCTCTTTCCTGTATAGAATTTGTTTTCTGAAGGCTTGTTTGCGACCTGCTCACTTTTGAGTGTGAACAGTCTACAGAAGGAATACAACCTCAATGTTTCACAAAGGATGATTTCTATATCTTAGGGTTTCATTTCTGGTCAAGAACATTCGTTCTCTCAGCTTGCTCTTCTAAGAATGGAGTATTTGATACTGAGCGGTGGGAAAAAATGGAGCCTTAGAATGTCAGAATTCAAAAGGGCATGCTAGCTAGTATGGGGCTGTGGCAAGTCTTTGTAACAGGTATCTTAGGTTCAAATCCAGTTCTCAAACCAGTGAGCTTGGACCTTGGACAAGTTCCTGAACTCTGAGCCCTACGCTACTTGTTTATAGGATCGGGATAAGAAAAGTTACCTCTGGGGTGAATGTGACAAATAAATGATACAAAACCACCAGCACAGTTCTGCTGACACCATAATTTAGGTTACATATTCTTTCCAGGGTCATACAACCTTGGAGATAGAGGAGAGCCACAGAGCCAGTCTGTGGCAGATCTAAGGTTGGATTTTATTTTTTTTAAATCACACTATCTCTGTTTTGCATCTTTATAAGTATATAAATCAGAACTGTTATTTTAATTTCATTCCGTTAAGAGAAAATTTCACCACAGAAAATTAAGTAGCAGATAAATTGGGGGAAATGAAGGAAATAAAAGATAATTTTATAATATTTAACTCTGGCTACAGAATATGTGGAACAATAGAACACTTGTAATATATTCACTGAAATATTTCAGAAAATTATACATTCATTTCTTCGGAAGTAAAGTTCGTCTCCATCTTAATATGCAACTATGGGAACAAGCCCACCCATGATGTTACAGGAAAAAACCCTCAAATGATATACTTGATCCTTCTTCCTCAATGTAAACATAGTAGGAATCTTTTCAATTTTTATTTGGGAATAATTAGACTCATGGCAAGTTACAAAGACAGCACAGAAAGGTTCCGTCGTTTTAGTAATTTACCTCATATTCTTATTGAATTCTGGCATCTGCTGTCTGTCTAGGGACCTTCTTTGTTATTCGGATTTGCACAAATGAGTGCTCATGATGCCAAATGTCTGGACAATGATCCTGTTTGTTTTTCCCTCCAGTTTTAGGAATCCATATAATTTCTGACAATCCTATATCTTAAAAGTTATTTTTAGAAAATGAATTTCTAATCATTACGTGCCCTTCTCCTGCTTCCCGGACCTCCTCTCCCCATTTGTTTGTGGCATCCGTTCTTGTAGAAAGTTGCTTCCTCTCCTGGGTATGGGCCACCGAATTATTGAGGAAACGTGTCACCAAGAGTGGCAGCACATGCCTGGATGCTGATCATTAATTTCTTCATTCACTCAACAAATTGTGATGATGTGACAACACTGCTAAGAGCTGTTATATGCACTGGGCATCATGACTGTCACCCGTCACAGCCACTCCCTGCCCTCATGGACATCACAGTCCACCGAGGAAGAGAGCAGAGTTCAAAGTTGCTCGTTACAGAAGAAGACAGGCCAGGTGCGAGAGATGTATTTACCAGGTGGATCTAATTTAGACTGGGGTTTAGGGATGCCTTCCTGGAAACAGAGAAGTGAGGGAGGGTGTGTTTGGCCATGCTGGAAAAATCCTCCTAAGGTTTTCCTCCACAACTGCAGAAGCCTTGTATTCTTTGCATCTGCTTCTCCGTGTTATTTTCGAGAAAAATGTTCTTCCACATTTGTTTACTCTTCCACTTGTGCAAATAAAAAGGCTTTCAGGCAATTAGCCCCATCACATAACTTTCTTCAACCCTTTGCTTAAGCATTGGTACTATATCCAGACAGGAAACATTTTATATAATCCTATCTTCAAAATCAGGATCATATGTAATGTCTTAAATAAAAACCATCAATCAGTAACCCAGCATGTGCAGCAAACACAGAAGCACATTGAGCTCCAAGAGGCCTAGGCCTGTGGCGTCTAGCACATCAGCCTCTGTTCACATCGACACGAAAGGTGATGGAGGCTAAGCCCCAATCTCTCAGACCCTTTCACTGTCCCTGGAGGGCACAGAACCTCACTCTTCCCGACACGTGGGACAGCGTGTCTCATGTCAAAAAAAATGACTTTTTTTGACCCACGAATGTTTCATAAAGACATGAGGGGACTTCCCTAGTGGCACAGTGGTTAAGAATCTGCCTGCCAGTGCAGGGGACACAGGTTTGATTCATGGTCTGGGAAGATCCCACATGCCTTGGAGCAACTAAGCCCATGTGCCACAACTACTTGAGCCCACGTGCCACAACTACTGAAGCCTGAGCAGTGTAGGGCCCATACTCTGCAACAAGAAAAGCCACCACACTGAGAACCGCGTGCACCACAACTAGAGAAAGCAAGTAAGTAAGACCCAATGCAGCCATAAATAAATAAAATGCTAAAAGAAAAAGAAAAAGGAAAAAAACATGTAATTGCTAGCAAGTCCCTTACCAAGACATGTATAAAACCTGGCATTATTAATGCTCATCTACTTTGGTCCCATTTTCATTCCCAGACTAGTAGGGGTAAGGGGACTGTCCTGGTCCAGTTATGCACGTGGTGGGTATCTTTCCAACGATTTAGACAGTTTTATGGCAATGGACTGAAAGCAAATTAGTACTTTGTTATGGCTTAATTAATAGTTTTTGCTATGCTTTTTTTTAAAAAAAGAAACCCCAACCATAATCCTGATCTGGTTAAGTTCAATTTTTACTTTTTCCTCCAGAATTTTTCTAAATTGTTAATAGATTTCTCCAACAGATGGTGCTGTGTACAAGGTAAAGCTACATACTTCACTTTTCAGTGCTCAACTGCTTTTACGATCTAACTTGACACTTTAAGATTACTGTTTGGTCTCATTGATGATAAAATAAAAACAAGTTAAGTCTGATTGAAAAGAACCAAAGTAGCAATTTTTAACTGAGAAGCATTTCCAAAATATGATTGATAATTAGACAATACATTTTGGATATTTTCTTTTCTTTTATGTAACATTGTAAGTATCAATTTTGCTTTCCTGCTTCAATATACAGCAACATAAATATATGTAATTACTTAATCTAAAATATATTACTTTAAAATCTCATTTGCTCTCATCTGAATGTTAAGCACTGATAACAAGTGAGGAAATATTTTCCTAGCATGGTAAGACTAGAGAGCTTCAGCAACATTTTGTTCCAATATAGTGCTTGGGATTTTAAAATAACAGCAAAATTCATATATTCTCAAAGCATGCCTGTGATACTGAGCTAGCAATGATTTTGACTTTAAAACCTAATAGATTTTAGGCCTAATATGTGTAAAACAAAATCTACTAGATTACTGTCCATAGTTGTGCTATCTAAAAGAAATACAATGCAAGCCACATATGTAATGTTAAATTTTCTCATAGCCACACTAAAAAATAAAAAAGGGACAGGTGAAATTATTAACAGCATGTTTTCTTTATCTCAGTAGATCTAAAATGTTATCATTTCAACATGTAACCGATGTAAAAATTATTAATGAGATATATGTTGGGGGGGGTACTAAATCTTCACATAGCTGGTGTACTTTATTTATATTTGCAGCACATCTCAATTTGTTTTAGCCCCACTGCAAGTGCTGTCTAACCACACATAGCTAGTGGCTACTGTTCTGGACAGTCCAGGACTAGAGCATTTTTCAAACTCTTCAATTCTTAAGACCTCTAAGGAGAAAGGATTCTTCTATTAGTAAATATCATATTCTTTTCCATTATGGTTTATTACAGGATATTGAATATAGTTCCCCGTGCTATATAGTAGGACCTTGTTGTTTACCTATTCTATATATAGTAGTTTGTACCTGCTAATCCCAAACTCCCAATCCAACCCTCCCCCAACACCCCTCCCCCTGGAGGCACAATTTTAAACATGTTGAATTGAACTTTGTGAGTTTAATTCAAGTAAGCTTCGTTTTTTTCTTTTTCTTTTTTATAGCTCTTTATTGGAATATAATTGCTTTACACTGTTGTGCCAGTTTTTGCTGTACAACAAAGTGAATCAGCTGTATTTATACATATATCCCCATTTCCCTCCCTCCTGTGACTCCCTCTCACCTTCCCTATCCCAGCCCTCTAAGTCATCACCCATCATCGAGTTGATCTCCCTGTGTTATGCAGCAGCTTCCCACTAGCTATCTGGTTTACATTTGGTAGTGTATATATGTCAGTGCTACTCTCACTTCATCCCAGCTTCCCCTTCACCCACCCACCCTGGTCCTCAAGTCCGTTCTCTACATCTGCATCTTTATTCTTGCCCTGTCACTGGCTCCATCTGTACCAGCTTTTTAGATTCCATATATATGAGTTAGCATTCAAGTAAGGTTTTAATTAAACTTACAAAGTGGATTCAGTTTGGTGCACTTTAAAGATGATGTTTTTGTGGGGAGCAGAACGACTATTTTTTTTGTCTTGTGATATCTTTTTCTCTCCCAAGAAAACACGAATGAACGAGTGCTAGAACAAGATCTATGTCTGCTGCCAAAGACAAAAGTTGCTCCTGCCACATGATACCTCAGTGGTAACAGCAGGTTCTTCACACCCAGAGCAACTGTCTTCTGTGTCATTCTAGCCTCTTACTTCAGTAGAGCTCTGCTAGCACACCTGTTTCATTAGCATAAGCATATTAACATAAGCACTGATGCCTTTGTCTCTGAGCTTGCTAGTGCCACAAATAACACTTGATTCCACCTTACTCTGTAGTGACAATTTTTCCTGAATACACACCATGTCCTTTGGAGTCATCAAGAACTAGGAGGTAAAAAAAAAAATTTGCATTGACATATACACACTACCAAATGTAAACTAGATAGCTAGTGGGAAGCTGCTGCATAACACAGGGAGATCAACTCGATGATGGGTGATGACTTAGAGGGCTGGGATAGGGAAGGTGGGAAGGAGTCGTGGGAGGGAGGGGAAATGGGGATATACGTATAAACACAGCTGATTCACTTTGTTGTACAGCAAAAACTGGCACAGCAGTGTAAAGCAATTATATTCCAATGAAGAGCTTAAAAAAAAGAAAAAGAAAAAGAACTAGGAGGGCACCTCGATTCGTAATGGAAAATGCAAATAGCAGCTGACATTTATGTCACCTTTTGTTCCACACAAAGCACTTTCATAAACATTCTTCATTTTAGAAGATACAGAGGCAAGTGAGTATTACAGAAAAATAACTAGATTTGGAGTCAGAAGTCCAGATTTTGGAAGTCTAGATCTAACTACTTATTATTTCCTGACTGGTGGTGGTCATGGGGTAACTATTATCAACTGTGACCAAGGATTCCACTAGCCCTAGTGGTGTCCTCGTGTGATTTGGAAAAAGGCATCCATGTGGAGTGGACACAGCCCTGCAGGTAAATGCTTAGCAACTAGACAGGAGCTTTGAGAAAATCAGATAAAAGTGCCCCTTTGTCCTGAAGGCCAGTGTCAGAGGAGATGGCTCAGCAAGTGGAAGAAGCAACATTTCTGTCCCCACTTGCTCTCCTGCACAAGTGTACGTGGCAGCCGTGTCTATGGCTAACTTTGAGAATGGTTCTCATGTGTCAGGCATCATGCTAAGAAATTTACATATATTAGCTCATCTGTTCCCCATTAGCTCTCTACAGGTTTAGAGAGGTTGGGGCTTTGTTGCAGTTGCACAGCTAGTAAGGGGCGGAGCCAGGATGAGAATTCCAGTCTGTGTGCCATCCACAGATCATGATTCTAATGGCCACACGACACTGCGCAAATTGTCCTCCTCCTTGGACTTGTCTTTCCCTGGAGGTACAATTTGATTGTGCACACGGAAAGGCTTTGCCAGTTTTAAAATACTATAGAACCATAATCTCATCTTTACGATTGTGTTGTTCAGTAAAAAATCACTGATGCGGCTAAGATGCTTTCCAAACACTTGCGTTTTAAGATTTTCAGAGAAGAGGGTGCAACAGGACTAGTTACAAAATTAGAATACATATTAGTTATAAAGTAACATATAGAATTCATTTATGGAAAAGAGGGTTAAAGTGAGACATTTATAATAAGACAGGTATTATCAAGGGTCATTTGCCACGGATGACAGATAAGGCTTAATTGTTATGCACTGGGTAAATTAATAGGGTAAATAAAATAACAGTAGAATGATTTATTTCTCTTTTTTTTTTTCAAGGAAGTCTTGAGTGATCTGGTCACTGGCTTATTTTATGTACTCATTTTATCTTGCTAATTAACAGCTATCTCGTGGGCGGAGTGGAGAGGGTAGAAAATAACATGAAACCTCTTAAACCATGCTTATGCTTCTCTTCCAACAAGAACTTTGACTTGTTGGACCTTGAGAGAAAAAGAAGGGTTGGATTTTCAGAGAGATTGATTTTTATTTTTGCCTGTGTGTTTTTAGAGGAGGGATGTTCCAATAAGAACTAAGTTTCTCTGGGGATGGGTCAAGAGTGGTGGTAAGTGGTGCGTGAGCTTGGTATGAAATCTGATGAATCAAGCTTCAGTTATAAAATGTGTGTCTTGGTTCCTTCATTATTATTACTTTTATAGATTTAATACACAAAGAAAACCACTGTGCCTTGAAAATTTTTCCTTTCATGGCCTCCAGTGCTTGATTCTTTAAACTTGGAAGTATTTACATTCCCTTTTAATTGCCTAAAATGGAACCAAAGTTTATCTGGTCTTTAAAAATGTAGCAAAGAAACTCTATCCACTATTTCCAAGATAACATGTAGAATCCAGGACAGAGGGCTATATCGTTGAATCTTTAAAATATCGGACAGATGCCCCTAGTATGGTAGTATTTGGGGTGTCATTTGTCTAAGCAAAGATAGGACTATTTCCTGTTTGAAAACTGAATTAAAAACAAAATGAAGATATGTCAGCAGGAAATCATGGAAACCCATTCCATAAAGAAACCTTAATATTAAAAAAAATCTGCCTGATAGGTTATACTACAATCTACACTCAAGAATGAAGAACACATTATTAGAATCCAGTGTTTTAGTCAGAACTTCAGTGTCCAGTGAGGTGGCCGCTGCCCACAGGTGACTATTTGAAATTAATTAAACAAAATTAAAAATTACCTTCCTCATTTGCATTCGTGACATTTCAAGTTCTCAAGAGTCTCATGTGACTAGTGATGACTGTCGGATCGCACAGGTATGGAATATTTCCATCATGATACAAAGTGCTAATGGACAACATTCTCTTAGAATATTCAGTAGTCTTCCTAAAATACTGTTACTTGCTCAGAACTGTCCCCAAGTCAATGTTCCTCTTTAATTTTTCCCCCTGGAGATTAACATTAATGAAGTTTGAGGTAGAAGAAATAGACTAATGAGAACTTTCCTTCAGAGAGCTACATATTATAATGAGGTTCCTCCTTCCGCCCAGTCTCCAAGATGGGGTGAGTGTCTAAATCAGCACTGTGTCCGATACTGGTGACTGACAAGTGATTAAGACATGTACCCTGCCCTCAGCAGCTTACAATACCAAGGTAGCTATTGGTTAAAAAAAAGAAATCCTTGCGTAGAGGATGCTACATTTAAAAAACTAGTAATTTACCATAGCATTTAAGAAACATTAGATACATAAAAATATTTTTATACCTTATTTTCCTTAAAACAAACAAACAAAAAACTGTCCTCTCTGGAAAACCCATTTATCTCATTCTATTTTTTATCCTCAGTCATCCATATTCTTTTACTCTTCAAAATGCTAATTCAATTCTTTCCTTTAGGATTTATTCATAACTTTTGATTGTGTTTTCTTATAAATTTCCTTCTTAAAAAATGACTACAGTTCATGCTTTCAAATAAATTAAGGTGCTAACAATCAAAAATCTAAATTGCCAGTGAAAGTTCCCATCCATCAGAAATTATCTGAAGTTGTGAATGGTATAGGATATAAATGTCAGTATTATGTATAAACGTTTAATGTATACTCATTACATCTCTAACATTTAAAATGACTATTCAGGATCTTGAGCTCTAGAGGTTTCTAGGAATTTTCCTCTTTAGGTTTATTTTCTTCTCCACAGGACACATATTTCTAAAACAAGTGGGATAGTTAAAAGATTTTGAAAACAGGTAGAACTAGATTTCAAGCCCAGTGCTGCTACTGAGTTGGGGTAACCTTTTGACTTGTTTGAACTCCAGTTCCTTCATCTATAAAGTGGGCTTAAAACTGCCTACTTTGCAGTGCTATGCCTTCATTTTGAATTTTCGTATACAGAGGCATGTATCAGTGCCTCATGAATGCCAGATTCTCCGCAGTGACTTAGGTTCCCCTTCTGATGCTGTAAAGAGATCTTCACATTCTTGGCTGACGGTGATCCACTGTGTCTTATACAAAACCTTTGGCATGACAGTTTTTTCTATTGAATGAATGTAATAGTGACAATAGCTGATATTTATCAAGGGCTTAGTATGTAACAAGGGCTATATTTGAAAAGCACTTCCCAAAATGACTTCTTTTTCTCAACAGCAACCCTATGAAGTGAGGAACGTAATCTCCATTTCAGAGAAGTAACAGAGGCCCAGGGGGATCCAAGAGCTTGTCCGTGGCTATCCCTCAAACACCCTCGCGTCTGTCTAGCTCCTTGGTCCACACCTCACAACCAGGAGAGACTATGCTAGACGCATTCCAAAGGCAGGTGAATTAAATGCTAACAGAGGGAATTTTAGGGTATGTGAATTATATCTCCAGTAAAGCTGTTATATAAAACAGTTGCTGGATTTGTAGTGATTAACAAGCCAATATAAAGACTAGCTTTATTTTATGGTGAGCTTGCTCTCTTTCTCTCTCTCTTTTTTTTTTTTTTAAACATTTTTAAACAAAAACACTGCACCAAGTACCCACTCTCAAAACAAGTCAATTGTCTACTAAGAAAAACTGCTATGATTCTAAGGGTCAGACAGCGTGAGGAGGGTGTGTATGAGAAAGTGACATGCTTGCTATAGGCCAGTGTTAGCAGGTCAGAGAATAAGACCCTGGAAGCACCACAGGCTCCAATCATTAGCCTGAAACTTATTTTTTTAAAAACCCAGGAGAAATTAAAAATCTATAAGAATACCAAAATAATCTGGGAGAAGACTGAAATAAAAGAAAGGGTCCGGAAATAATAACTCCAAAAATAAAAAGTGAACGTATTTTCTTAAAAGTGCTCTGCATGCTTTGCATACCTTCCATTATTATCTCACTCCCTCCTTACACATTTTTGACTTAGAAAACTTTCTTAAGCTTTGGAAAGATTGATATAGTTGATTTAAGACTGAGAGAACCATCAGAAGATTTATACATTGGTGTGGGGGGCGGGGGAGGCAGAGTCTGTTAGGTTAAATGGAACTTTGTGCCTTAGATGCAGAAAGCAATAAATGCTGAGGAACCCAATTCCCAGTTTAAAATAGAAACGTGTGAAATTCGAGTACTGTTTCCTTTAGTCTAGCCCTTCTGTGATTTCTGCCTGCAGACATTTATAGAAACAGGCAGTCATCGTCATTACCTTCATCCATGCCATTAAGTAATTCGGTTAAATCTTCACTTTTACTGTCAAATTGATGCTCCTTCCATGTTTCACCATTTTCACTTCGAAGAACAATGAGTTCTCTCTCCTTTCCTCTCATAGACCCAAAGTGGGGGATTTCCACTATGACAGGGCTGGAAAAAAAAGCCACATTATTTTGGTATCAAAGGAAATATATTTATAGTCTCATACTCTTAAAAATGTTTCATTGACAGTATTCATTTGAAAATCAGAGGTGCCACTAAGGTTGGGAATGATTTCAAAGCTGCAGAATCATTTGCTAATTAAATAATATATTAGAAGCCTGAAAACATGCCATCATTCATTCATTCACAAACAATTCTTGGGGGCCTATCATATGTTAGGCATTTGATTTAATATGAGGAAATATTCAGCACACATAAGGAATCAAGGAATTGAAAGTTATTAAAACAGACCATGAGAAAGAAAGTTGGTCCATTTTTTAAAACACAATAGGTATATTATATTATACAAAATGCTCATGATTTAAAAGGACACAGTCATTTCTTTAAAAAAGAAATTCTGTAAATTACCTATTTTGAAAGATTACTGATTTTTTTCCCCCTTAGCAAGAAAACAGTTGTAACAATCCACTTCCTCCAACGGTCAGTTTCCATAACTTTCATGGCCTGTATATTCAAGACAGTTTCTTTGATTTTCAGGTTGTGAAATGGGCAGTTTAATTTCCTAGCTCTAGTAGGACTGTGTAGGAATTATTTAAACTTGCCAAAAAAGCGTTGTCAGCTTAAAATTGTTATATAACAATCTATTAATTTTTGACCGTGTCCTTTGGCAAAAGAATGTGAAAAAATGGCTGCAAATTGAAGATAGCCAATCAAGCACAGGAATAATTTTGTTAAATTTTAAAGTAGGATAAATGCTAAAAAAGATGAATGGAAGTAAGCAGACCACAATCACACACAGTTTATGTAGTTGGATTGTGCAGCTTTATTTTATGACATTCAAGTAGACAGTATCATTATTCTCCTACAGAGGTTGTATGTAACCTCACCTCTTAGCCTATGTGTTTATGTACATGTGGTAACAGAAGATAGAGGCTTAAATAGGTAAAGTATAAAAAGGGATGGTAGTTTTAATGACCAAATGACATAAATGAAAACATATTAATATTTCAATTTATTACAAAAGCATTCACTTAAAACGGGAAGATAAATATGAAAATTTCACTTTTGGCAAAATAATTATGATTAATTCAAAGTAAGGGTTTGAAAAATTTTTTATAATGCCTTTATTTTTCGATGGGTAAAAACAAAGTCAACTATTCCTAATAGTGTTAGTAATTTCAAGAGTTAAGATGTTTACCATAGTTTTTAACCACACTTGGTGATTAGACATTAATTTTTTTTTTTTGAGAACTAGATACAATCTTTGCAGGTTAATGTATCAGATACTGTCACTCTAAATACTTAAGGAATGTGGCTTTGTGTGTGACATTCAGCAATACTGGAGAGGAGAAATGAACAAGGGTCTGGGACCAAGGTGAAAGCCAAGCATAAGTTTTCATAACAGGTTCTTCATGCAGACTGCCAGAGCAAACACACCACTCGGACAGACAAGCAGACAGACAAACACCAACACATTTCAGCTCAAACAGAACAAAACAATTTAATAACTCTAGTAGAATATTCTACCTGCTGCCTATTTGGTTTTCTTTAAATATCTTGTATTCCCAACATTTTTTCAAAATCAGTTTACTTATTGATGACTTTTTCTCAAAGCCCATAACGATAACTCAGTACGCGTAAGCACTTTTTTAAAAAAATGTAACTCCACACACATACATATATATATACAGGGGTATATATATATATATATATATATATCTATATACACACATATATATCATTTATAGCAAATGTCGATTCGAAGCCTGCAAATACCTTCTTTACACTGGGTTAAAATTAGACTCTCAGTCTGTCTTAAAAATTATCATCATCAGTTGAAACATTTCAAATAAAAGAAAGGTTTACAGAAGCACAAAGTTATGAAAGCAGAATGCTTGCAGTGAATTCCACATGCTTGAAAAGCACAAGAGAGGTAGCGGAGCTACATTAAGTCAAGCCACTATGATTTTTTTTTCTTCTTTCAGTGACACACATCAACTGAAAGCATTAAAAACCGAAAACAAAATTAAGACAAGAATAAGACCATGGGTGTGACAGAAAAAAATTGAAAATGGAAAAAGAATTGTAGACATTCTGTATCTTGTCTATAAAGATCCTACCCAATAAATTTTGTTCCTTGAGGCCCAAGCTGCAGGATTCGGCTAACCAAGCTCTCACCCTCATTTACAGGGGGAGGATTGGTAGGAAGATGCAGTTTACTGAATAACATCCATGCAGCAGGAAGAGAAACAAGAAGGGGAAACTGTGAGCAAACTGCCAGTCACGACAGAGCCTGCCTGATTCGCACCCAAGTGCCACCTCAGAAAATACATTCATTTTTTCCTTTTGTAAAGTACCATATCACAGTGGATGGTTCCCCCAAAAATTATCCTTAAGAAGACATGTACCCCAAATAGCTATGTATTCAACGTGTGATATGCAAGAGTGGTGCCTTGACTTCCACGGGGGCTGCTGGGGTTCCGTGCATTCACTGAGCAGAGAACATGCTTCTCAGTTAGTAAAAGCTTTGACCAGCAAACTGAGTTAAGGAAGTACCAGCCTACCAGCTTTTCACAGAATTACACAGCTTTGTGACCTTTGATACTGCACGAATGCTGCACTCGATCGAAATGGTCCAACTCAATAGATTTAATAGTTAACTACTTGAGTTGACGAGGGTAAAGAAAATCAAAGATGCGGTATGAGGGCCAAGATGAAAATTGACAAAATGACTTACCCTAAAAATTGTGCCCCTGCAGGACCCATTTCTACCAGCCTACTGGCTAATCCCTCTCCTTCCACCATGGGGGGTGGGTTGGCCAGTTTATGTCTCTTTACCAAACGGCAGGTGATGCGGGTGGGGGCAGTACACTTGCGTGGAGGAATGACGATTCTCATCCCGTGGTGACGGCTTCCCCTCATGGAGCCGCCTCTTGCATCCACCATAAAGCTAACCAGAAACCTGCAGGGGAAGATCAGAGGCCAAATCAAGGAGAGGCAGAAACCATCTTCACGGTCGGTTTGGAAACTAAATGTTACAGTGACAGACAAGGTAGCTATCATTTCCTCTCTTTAAGAATAAATTGGAAGTAAATACAGCGGAGTCACATCAAACATGCATTTGACTTGTGAACCGAGCAAAGAGTAAAACCCAACAACTTGTTTTTGGTGGCGTGTGGCCTCTGAACAGAAGCCAACCACTTTGTCAGATGCTCAGATTGAAGGAATAGTGAATGTTTCAAAGTTGGGATAAAAACTGGCTATTAAAGGACTGTCTTGTATTTAAAAACAAAACCCCCCAAACAAAACCACTGTATGTGGTCGCTGTGGGTGGTTTAAATTATATTCAAGGGTCATTTTAACTGGTAGTGGTTTTAGCCATTTGTTACCTATGGACTCTCTTCCCCCAACATGTAAGATGAAACTCCACAGTATGTCTAAAACATGTACAACTCACAAAATGAATGTATCTTTAATCATACATTCTAATTTTTACTATTTTCACAAAGCAGAAAATAAGAATAAAAGCAGAAGGGGACTAAAGTTTTACTAAGGCAATTTTGATGTAAAGGGATTTAACCTTTTCAGTATAAATTTGGCTTAAAAACTGTTTAAAATAACCTACATTTGAGTATCTGTACAGCAATACAAAAACAATTGAAGAGACTTTTTAGAAAATATCTCTAAATTATATAATGCTGTCATTGGCTGTTATATTAAACCTAGTGGGGAAAAAGTATTTGTCCTCATGGAGCTGTGATGATATAAAGAATTAATTGTGTCATATTTGCGTAATAGCTTTTAAAAAAAGTTTTATTGAAGTATAGTTGATTTACAATGTTGTGTTAATGTCTGCTGTACAGCAGTGACTCAGTTATACATATATATATATATTCTTTTTCATATTCTTTTCCATTACAGTTTATCACAGAATATTGAATCTAGTTACCTGTACTATACAGTAGGACCTTGTTGTTTATCCATCCTATATATACTAGTTTCTATCTGCTAATCCCAAACTTATTTCAGTAATATCTTGATTCCTATCATGTGTTTATGAAAAAAAGAACTTCATGACTCCTCCCACCATTGTCACCAGGTTGTGAAGCACTCTGGTGAATGGAAGCCAACACACGGAAGAGTGCACATCAGACAGGGCAAGAGAAACACATGTTTTTGCATTCTAATTTTCATATATGAAAATATGCTTACTAGTGGAAAAGCACCAAATGCTGCTACTTAGGAAAATGTCTGAATACTCACAGTCTTTGTTAGGGGTGGGGGTGGGGATAAGCCCATCCAGCCGAATCCTCTACTATTTACTTTTCTGGAAACCAGTTCTCACATCCCACAAACAGATTTCAGACCTAGTTTGGAGGTCCTAGCTGGAGACCCTTTCCTAAAGAATGATGCCTCTTGACCTTGGAAGAGTAACCTCTTCAACAAAGCAAATGGACCTGCCATCCCCACGCACAGAGGCAAGAGCGTGGGCATCACTTTTCAGCCTATCAGATTTTCAGAACCAACTCTGGTCATCCGTGAGGTGGAATCGATTTCACACTCTTTTGCTCACTTTGGATTTAGCCATTTTCCTCTGGAAAATGAATGGTTTCATATGTTTTTGATATCATTATACATTCTTTGAGAGACTGCAACCACTAGGATATTCAAAGTATGAGGGCAAAAGACCGAATCCCTCAAAAGCAAAGCAAAGTAAAACGAAACAAAACACACTCCTCCCCAGTCAAAGAAAGATACTTGTTCACTTGTACAAGTGTCCAGATGAATTGTCCAGTGTCGAATGATATAAGGCTCACCTGAAACTGCTTTGGCGAGCCTACATTTTCTTAGACATAACAGCTACTTCTACTCAGTAATGAAGAAAATGTGGCAATATTATAAGGAAGCCCAATGCAAAAATCTGATCTTTCCCAGCTTCTAGTAGTTAAAACCAACTTGTGGTTGGGACTAAGAGTAAGAGAATGAATCAAAAATGATTCAAGATAAACTCTGAGTTTGAAAATGTGGTTGTATTAGTATTGATACAAATAAACACTGGAGTGTTTACATTGAGAGGGCTGTGTTTGCCCTGGAAACAAACAGCTGAGTCTCACTAGTACAGATAATAATTCAGATCAGGTCTGTCTTGTTCACTGCTTGACCTGCAGAGCTGAGCACAGTTCCTACACATAATAATCAGCACACAATAAATGTTTATTGAATAAACCAATGAACAAAACCATTTTGTTAAGTGTGCTTAGAACTGCCTGGGTCAGACTTGGTTATTAACACTGAAAAAAAATATGGAAAAAATACATACATATATAAATAAATATTGTATGTATATATATATATATATATATATATATATATATAAAGTGTATATATATATATATGTAATATAAAGTGAAGGTAGTGTAAGAAGGTTACCAGTGCCAGTATAAAAATACCCCAGCTACAAAGAATATCAGAACCAAATGGAAACCATGGCTTAGAAGATTTTAATGACAAATGGGAAGAACCTCTTTCTCTGTATCCTGGGTAGCAACCAGTACCTAGTTGGTGCTCATTACTGATTATTTATTGTTCTATGGTTTTCAACTCTATAGAGCCAAAAGAATGAGGAAAGATGGGAGTAGATGTTCAAACAGGATACTGGGTCCTATTATCAACAGCATTATAAAAGACAGTGATTGGTTTCCAAACTCATCCCTTACACATTGTATGCAAAATAAAATTTCATGCAATCTAACTTACAGAAACAAAAGAAAAGGTGATATTTAATCATAATCGTTGTATCTTATTAATATCTAAACTAAAGCAGGAATTCTACAAATGATCCTAAAAATAACACATGAATGTTTCTAGTTTTAGGAACAGCAAGATGACAAATGCTGATACACTACAGACATTGACACAATCTAATTGTGGGGAAAAGTTCACATAAATTAAAAATACGAAAAGGGATGGTTCACATAGAAGACACAGTTATCACCTTGAATCATACTGAGGAAGTAGAGAAGAATAGCTGCAAAATAATTTAGAAAGCAAATGGGAGAAATTAATGTAAGATAATTACAAGCAAGCAACAGAAAATGTCAATGATAAGCAAAGGGAAAATAAAAACCATCAGAAAACGAAACCAAGGCATTTGACATTTGGAAAAAGTTTGCCTTTAATGGCTATATAAAAGCTACTCCATAGACCTGGGGTTAGCGAACTATTTCCAAGTGTATACCAAGTGTATATTTTTCTTTTCAAATACTAAGCCCAACTAGCTGCAAAAGTCTGTTGTTTTCAATGAATCCAAGGGGAAGGAGAGAGAAGTTGCATATTCAAATACTACATTGTCTCCAATGCAGGGGAAGCCTCGTTTCTGATTTTATTACCCTATGATTCCTCCACTTCTCAATTTATTAAATTAAACCCTAGTACTTTTCTTTTCTATGGAGAGTACAAAATGCTGGTTCTAGATTTTTGTCACATGGTGGCAATTCACCAATCTTGGTTCAAAAAACTGTTCATTATGTTTGAGCACTGCATGAATGTATTCTGGGTGTTTTATATTTTCCTTCTCAACTCTTTTTTTTTTCTTCTTGGTTTGTTTTTTGCTTTTGCAATTTTAGACCCAAATACATTTACTATAAATCGTATAAATATTTTAAGCACTTTAAAAAGTAATATTACTATAATTAAAGGTTTTCCCCACTGAATTAAAGAAATGCAATATTAACAACTCAAAGACCACCATGTAGTATATAGTTTATAAAGCACTTTCATGTAAATTATTTCCACTTAAATGATATTGCAGTGACTTGTCTTTCACAATTGTGGTGTTACAAAGCCACGATTGTGTAAAAATACTTTAAATAACCTTCAGCATTACTCTGAGTCTAGGACTTTTTCTCTGTCAAATGGGGATAATGAAAAGAGCCTCAGTGTCATTTTAAGGTTCAAATAAATATTAAATAATACAAGTAAAAGATTTAGCACAATGCCAGATACATGAAAAGCACTAGGTAGGTTAGCCATTACACTTTATTGTAATCAAAAGCAGCAAAAAATGTTTCATACAATATATAAGGCACTTCACAAATGTTAATTATTGTTAATTTATTTAATCCAAAATGAATCTGCACTTGTCCTGAATTACAACTAATTTATGGCCTAAATGTCCATTTCAGAGGTGAAAAAACTTTGAAATTTTCATCATCTTAATGAATTATTTCTTTTCCATTTGTATGCATATCAATTATCCCGAGTTTTAATTACCTATAGGTGAAGAATCCAATATCTAAAAATACAATAATTATCAATTCAGCAGTTGAAGCAGGTCACTTTTTAGCAGCTTGCCTTCAATTTTGCTAACAGGCAGCTATGAGCAGCCTGTTAGATGTGGTTTTTACTATAGCACTTCCAGTATGCATATACTGGTACATTCACTTTTTCTTTTCTTTTTAAAGTTCATTTATTTTAAAAAAATTGATTTAATACAACTTCATTATGATTTTATTTCAGGAAAAGCATATACTCAGAGAAAACTTCATTTGAATAAAGTAAAATTAAGAGAAATGACTATATCTAAATTATTTTATTGAAAAGGAAAATGAAAGACCTAAAAGTAGTGCCAGAATAGCCTGGAAATTTTTATACACCAATATTTTATTAATTTCCTTTCTAACACAGTGCTTTTACCAATAAAAATAGATATGCATATTTGTTTAGAAAAAGTATTTACTAATGATTTACAAATATATGCACACAAACTCACTAAGAAGTCCTTTAGAAAATCAATATTTCATACATGTGAAGCCTGTCAATATGAATTTATAACTGCAAATAATAAATGCAATGTTAATTTAATAGGAAAAGTGACTTTTTTGGTTACTTACCCAGAATGAACAGGACTTGAGACAAGATTGACATTGTCCAAGGTGTCTGCAGCCCAGCTGTAATGTCTAAGAGAATCTGAATCAAATTCTCTTGTGAATGTTAGATGCTGAAAAATAAAACAATGTAGTGCATCAATAATCTACCCAAGACAGCGGTTTCTCTGTACCTACAAAATACACCTGCATGTCTCCGTAAGTCCAGATAGTCTAACATTCAAAATAAGCCCTTTTTTTTTTAACAGTTCTCCCTTAGTATCCTTGGGTCGTCAGTTCCAGGACACCCCCACCCACCCATCCCCGTGGATACCAAAATCCAGGGATGCTCAAGTCTGTTATATAAAATAACTAGTGTCATTGGCCCTCTGCATCTGCTGGCCTGACTGTATATTCCTCTATAGGTCTACAATGAAGTTTCAAGAATTAGAAAATAAAGTTCATTGATATGCTGTATTATTTCAATCTTTTAAGAAACCATCTTGAGTAATCGGCATGGCACAAGGAATATCACAGAAGTAATTCTAACCACGATTTTAAATACTTTGACAATCTTTAAATCCGACAATTGTAAATTTCTTTTCCGAATCTCAAAATAAAAATAAAAAAATTCAATCTTGACTTCTGTTTTCAAGTGGGATAGAGAAGCCAGCAGCTGCCTAGTACTGTGCTAAGCACATCAGATAAGTACAGAAATCATCTCTGCAGGCAGCAGAGAACAATTGAGGCACAGAACTGAGGAGCTATACTTGGAGAGGGGGTGACTTGGAAGAGTTGAGCTTTTTCTTGCCATTTTTAACTTGGGGGCATCTTACCAGTGCAGACAGAATTTGGGCTTTGTTCCCAAAGGGGCTACCTGCTAGGGAATAGAAAAACCAAGGGAGTTTGGTGGAGATTTGGGTGGCCTCAAGCATGCTACAGATGTCCGTTCAGAACATTTGCTAAATTCTGGGGCTGTGCAGAACAGGAAGCTAAAAAACTAACCAGAAGATCTCTGAAAGGTGTAACGGAGCTTTTGGGCAGTTTCATGAGAAAAAGATTTAGAGTTTGAGACTTGGAAGGGGAGGGGACTCAAAGATCACACCAGAATTTCAAACAAGGACCCTGAAGGGCCAGGGACAGACCAGAGGTAGCCTGAGATTTACCAGGGCTGCAAACCAGCCTCATTTCAGCAAAATCTTGATTGGATGAAAAGAATCAGCCACCACTCTACTTGTCTAGAAGAGGGATGGTGAATCCTCTTCGAAGGAATATGACGTCACTGGGTGTGTCATGTCTACAAACTTGTTTTTATACATCATATCCAGCGTGCAATGAAAAACTGCCAAGCATGGCCAGAGCACATGAACAAAACAGGAAAAGAAACCCAGATACTATAAACAGACTCCCAGGTCATCCTACATTTTGAAGGAAGCTAATAAGAACGTTGATTATAGTTATCATAAGTAGTATGTTTAAGAAAACAGGAGAAAAGATAAAGAAATTAAAAGGTGGATAATTCAACAGAGCACTGGAATATACGTAAGAAAGAATCAAATGGGCCTTTGTTCAGTTCTAAGTATAATGTTAGTCCTTGAATAGACACAACAGGAAACAGGGTTAGTAAATTGGAAGTGTAAATGGAAAAATATACAAATTGAAGGATAGATTTTTTAAAAATTTATTTTATATTGGACTATAGTTGACTTACAATGTTGTGTTAGTTTCAGGTGTACAGCAAGTGATTCAGTTAGACACACACACACACACACACATCTATTCTTTTTCAAATTCTTTTCCCATTTAGGTTATTATAGAATATTGAGCAGAGTTCCCTGTGCTATACACTAGGTCCTTGTTGGTTATCTATTTTAAATATAGTAGTGTGTCTATGTCAAGGGTAGATTTTTTTAAAAGAATTAAAAATATAGAAAATAGTATGAGACATGTAGAACGCAGTGAAAGGTTTTAATATATGTGTAATTGGACTCTCAGGAGTAGAAGAGGAGAGTAAGATAGAGGCTACGTTTGAGGAGAGAACGGCTAAGAATGTTCCAAATCCATTGATATTATCTCTCAGACCAAAAGTGAAATCAATCTCAATTTTTGTCCTGTTAAAGACCTGCTTTCTACTGAAACCCCAGTAAAATGACAGTCAAGTATTAAAGCACAAACACACATACACACATGCACACACATGCACGCACACGGACAGAGAATAAGAGGAGACACCATCAGAAAAATAAGGATCAGTTGAAAGTCTCTCTAAAAAGTGATCTGATCCCCATAATCTCCTCACTGATTTATCAGTTGCCAAATAACACATCTCCCCCCGTCCCCCATCAACCTTGGCAGAAATCCAGAGGCATAAAGACCAGAGGCAGAGGATTAGAAGGTCAGAGGCACCATAATGAAAATGGAGATTAATTGAAAGCTTAAATACTGAGTGTTCAGATCCAGCCTTCTACCTTTACTGGTCTCCCAGGCAAAGAGTTAGGGACAGAGCCTTGAGGTAGAAAATGGGGAGTCTTCTCCAGGATTTTTCAGTGAAATGCCTAGCCTTATTCCTTTAGTGGAAATCACAGATGGCAAGCTATCTACCATGCAGAGAGCACCCCATGAGCTTAGTACTCAGTCATCAAAAGGTACCCCGAGCAGTTGTCTCTGGAAGTTGGGGGCTGAAGGTGTATATGGGGATTCTTTTTTTTTTTTTTTTTTAATAAATAAATTTATTTATTTATTGGCTGCATTGGGTCTTTGTTGCTGCACATGGGCTTTCTCTAGTTGTGGTGAGTGGGGGCTGCTCTTCATTGTGGTGCACAGGCTCCTCATTTTGGTGGCTTCTCTTGTTGCGGAGCATGGGCTCTAGGCATGTGGGCTTCAGTAGCTGTGGCACATGGGCTCAGTAGTTGTGGCTCATGGGCTTAGCTGCTCCTCGGCATGTGGAATCTTCCTGGACGAGGGCTCGAACCCATGTCCCCTGCATTGGCAGGCAGATTCTTAACCACTGTGCCACCGAGGAAGTCCCTGGGGATTCTTTTTTTAATCCTAGTGAGTATGTCTTGTAAAAGGACATGACTTTTTGTTTGTGTAACGTTGATAATAAGAAAACAAATTTTAAAAATTATTGTGAATTACAAAGATTAAAAAAATAGCCTTGAAATCAAATTGAACAGTAATTTGTAAAGCACTTCTGTGCAAGTCACTGTCCTATCTAGATCCTAGGAAAATGCAGAAATGAATGAGGAGCAGCTTTCTCTGCATTCAATGAGAGAGGACACATCTGGTGGACGGGTGTGCGACCAATGGTGTTTATAAGAGTTTACAGAACCAGGGTCCTAACCCCCAAAGAGCAATACATCACTTCAGAAAGTTCCCAAATTCTTTATGGGTTAACCAAGGATTAGGTGTTGGTTTTAGTCTGGCCTCATGTACCAATTTTACTGACTTTTAGAGACCCCAATCAGCTGACCTTGAGAGTGGGGCAAAATATTTAATATAATGTAGGTGGTGCTGCTTACTTTATTGTTTGGCAAACTACACTTTCTACATTTGGGGCCCTAAGGTTATTTTTCAACAAAGGACCTGTCTTTTTCAAGTTCTAATAAATAAATAACATCACTCCTCTTTGGTAATTATAGTAAATTATTTACCTTCGGTGCTCTTAGAAACATGCACTGGCAACATTAATTATTGAAACAGTGAATTATATCACACAAAGGGTGTCACTGCCGTCATGTAACATTTATGGAGGCTGGAGTGTGCCAGCACACGAGGGTCCCCTCGACTCCTTCCTAAGTCCCTTCCTCTCACAGCTCCTAGCCACTCATGGGAACTTTGTTGCAACATCAATGAACAAATGTATGATGAACAAAAAGACTTGTTCAAAACAACGAGCCATATGTCCCAATACATGTCCCAGTTCTTTTTTCCCCAGAGTTTTAGAGAGGCTTATGGGCAGGCCTAACAATTTTAATAGCCTAAACACAGACAAATAAAATGCTCTTCCTACAATGCATCCATCGAAACACAAAATAAGTCACTTCATCTGAACCTATGGTTTTTACAGAGGTGAAGTGGGAGCTTCATTTCCAAACTGCCTGTCTCTGAACACTTCTTTCTACAGACTAGCTTTTACTTAAAATGGAAATGTGCCATTTGAACTGCTTACTTATTTTAGTCAACAACATGAATTTCAAGATGTTCCGACACATCATTGTTCATGGTACCACGGTACCAGGAAAAGCTCTTTTTCCATTTGGTTCCTGAACCAATAGACATTTAAAATGATGAACAGGTCACTACATGCGAAGATGTTAAAATAGATGAACTAGAGATGGCTCTTAAGTTTCCCACAGCAAGTAGGGGTGTTCCCAGGGCTTAATGGAAAAGCTTAGCTTTAGGGCTGAGTCACAGACTTGGATTTGTGAGTAGAGAGCACTTCTGTACCACTCCTAAGTTTTCTATTTTGGAAAGGCAACTCAGTTGTGTCACTGTGGGCCTCGCCCTGTCCCTTTATATTCACTTTCGCCCTGGAAATGCGATGTCTATCTAAGTGGTGGATTTGGGAAAGGAAGCTGGGAAGGCTCTGCTCAGAGCCAGTTTTCACTCTCACGGGCCTGAACTTGGTCACAGAGGGCAGACATCCCCCTTTGCTCCCCTAAGCAGATGGCCGTGAGGGCACGGCCTGCCCTGGGTCGCTGAAGCTGGCCACCAGGTAGAGGGGGTCTGCTCACTTCAGGGGTTCAGTTCCCAGGCTCACCTGGCTCAGACACTCAGCCAGCTCTCAACCTGGCCTCCATCAGGAATAAAGGAGATATTCTGCCTTTGACTTTTCTTTTTATTTCTTTGTTAAAAGCCCCCTTGGAGATATCCCAACGTTACTTACTGCTTTTATGATCCTTTGAATGTTTCTTAACTTTTCTCAGTCTCAGTTTCCTCATTTTCAAATTGACGATTGGTTGATATGAAAATTAAACAAGAATTTACGTCAGAAATGTGGCACCAAGGCCAGTGTTGGCCTGGTGTAGTGGTTTCTACTTTTCAAAGGCCTTTCAAAGTAATCGCTTCTATTTTTCTTTTCTTTTTTTTTAGTTGCTTCTACTTTTCAAAGGACTTTTATTTATACGAGCTCATTTGTTAAAATCTGATCATTTATGGAGAAAGCACAGCAAAAAACAAACGTATTTTGGTGCCAGCCCTGGTCCTTGACAGTTAAATACACAGGATGCCTATATTAAATCAACAGAGCCCATTCAATTGGAAGAATGTATCTTCTAAATGCTTAAGTCTTATTTATTGACCCCCAAACATTTAAATTTCTATGTTAACAGCAATACTGCAACTTACTCTATCAACTCAGTGTCAAGGACTGTCCTAGGCCTTTACATTCATCTGTTCTTTGAATCCTCAGGACCGAGTAGCCTTGGGAGGTAATATTATGCCATTTTACAGATGAGGAAAGTTAAGTTCAGAGAGAGACTTGAAAAATTGGACAACACAGTCAATACCCAGCATTACGTGGCTTTACTAGAACACTATGTTAAGGAAAAATTCACACTGACTTAAGAAGACCTTTTACACCCAAGTCAAAAATGATTATGAATAAGCATATCATTTTTCATCTTGGAAGCGACGTCAAGGATACCATTAAAATTGAAATGCACATTATTCAGTAGAGTCCAAAGCCTGAGTAATGATGATATCACTGTCTCCAAGAGCTTCATACTTTCCCAAAATAGTTTCTCACTAGCCCTATTCATCAGAGGAAAGAGGAGAGCAAGTACACACTGGCCTCACCAATGAGGACACACCCAAATGCCCAGGACTGGACATAAATGTCCAGGCACAGAAGAAAAGGGGCAGAAGGCAAGGAAGTATTTGCCAGGAAAAGAGAGAGAAATCCAACTAACTCTTAATATCAGCTAATTCTCCAGGCTGCAGACTGTCAACCCCCAGTGCTGGAGGACACTAGTTAAGGTCCTTGTCTGTCTGTCCTTCTTGCCCCTGGCAGAAGGTGGTCCTGCAGATGAACTGGTGGTCTTGATACTGGTAATGTTAACAGCCCCAGGTAAAGCTCACAACAACAGGTCACACAGAAAACCCAGTGCATCTAATCTGAAAAACTGTAAACACGATCTAGTTGAGAAACAGGTGGATGATGTAACCAGATTGGGAGCCCAGGAGGGCACGGGCTTGTCAGAGTCAATACCCAGCACTTGGTGGCTTTAGTAGTTATCCTGGTCAAGGATAACTTCAGCCTGTAGCCACACACGGGCCAGGGCCAGGGCAGGGGGACCCACGTGGGTGTCAGGCCTCCTCGACAGAAAACAGATGATTGGCTTTGAGGTGGGCTGCATCACTTCATAGCCCAGTGACTGGCAAGTCCAGACCCCTCACTGACCCTCCATTTCTGCATGAGAGTAGCGGGGGGATAACGTTAACTGCCCCAGCTCACCGTGAGAATGGAATGGCCCAAGTAATGTGAAAGTGACATGAAAAGTCTACACTGCTATGCAAACAAAAGCACAGATAATAATAATCTTGATACTCCCAAATCTTCTCCAATTGAATTATATCTTAAATTTATATAACACTGCGGCTCCTTATGTAGCTTTTTAGGATGGTGTGTGTCTTATCAGACGATAGGGAATAGCCTGCTGGATTAACAAATAATAGTGGCATTTTGGTCCTGACAAGGACTTGTTTAAACACTGACTCTTCCAGGTGAATATGCTTCACTCGGGTCCACCGTACTTTGCTTCCGAGGGTGGCACTGCAGCCCAGGAGGCAGCAGCTGAAGGCGTTCAAGCAGCCATCAGACCTAAGTTTTATTCTCAGCTGTACCTCGAATGTCACCTAACGTGACAGTAAGCAAGTAAAACACTCCCCTCGGCCCCAGGCTCTCTGTCTGTGAAGTGGTACCAATAATACCTCGTCCATAAGGTGGCTGAACGCATGGAGTGAGATGAACCACTTAATAAAATGTGTGACAGGTGCTGCCCTGCGTATCATAATCATCGTGACCTATGGCAGATACTGAGAGAAATGGCAAACCGCCGCTGAAACAGACGGTAGGTCTGTCTGCACGCCCACCACAACTACTTGGAAATAGTCTCTTAAGAAATGGATTCCAACTTACAAGAAAAAAAGTCCAATTTACAGTAACAGAGGATAGGATGGTGGTTACCATAGGCTGGGGGGGTGGAGGAAAAGAGGAGATACAGATGAAAGGGGACAAGCTTTCAGTTAAAAGATGAAGAAATTCTAGAAACCTGATGCACAGCATGGTGACTGCAGTGAACAAAAATGTATTATGTACCTGAAATTTGTTCAGAGGGTAGATCTCAAGTGTTCTCACCAGACACCAAGAGATGATAATTACGGGAGGTGGTGGACATGTTAATTTGCTTGGCCGTGCACACCATTTCACAAGCAGACATATTTCAAAACGTCATGTACACCTTAAAAATGGATTCCATGAGAGGAAACCTGAGTCGAGCCGCAAAATAAAATAAAGAGTGTACTAAAGCAGGTCTTTTTTTTTTTCTTTCCCTCTACAGTATTTCTTTTCTTGAGGTCAACTCTTACTACCCCTAAGACTGATTTGAGACCAGAACAAACCAAAATGAAGTTGGGTTCTGGGATTTCCAAATCGGATTGATTTCAAGATAATGTAGCTACCAACTTCAACAAGAGAAGGTGAATCAAGGTCAGCTGAGAGTGTTAACACATCAACATCCAGCTCAAGACGTCTACATGAACTGTACTACCTTAAGTTACAACACCAACCTCTCTGCCTTAAAAAAAAAAACAAACAGCTATAATCTTGCTGACCAATCTGTGAGAGGTGTTGAGTGGATCACCTGAGTATGGCTGGCACAGCACTTTGAAGAAGAAAAAGCAGCATATGAAATGTCACTAGTCAAAGGTGCTTATCTTCCAAGGGACTATCTCTAGCAAATCTTTAATCCCAGGCTGGTGACCTTCTGCCACCATGCACATTGCTGAGAGCCCTTTAGAAATGAGCTTCAGGGAAAGAAATAGGGAAGTTAATCTGCTGATGGAGGGGGAAGGGGGTGGGCGGGGGGGGTGGCAGGGAATGGGGTTGGCAGGGACAGGAGGAAAGACTATTAGCATAACCAGCCTTTTGGGTTATTCCTTCTTCTATTACTGAGATCATGGAAAAGGGCGTAGGTCTTGAAAAAATAAACATGAATTTCTCCCAAAGAACTCTCCAATTTGCACATGCCTTGCTAATAAATCAAGCATGAGTATGAAGCACAATATATAACTACACATACACTAGCTCATCCTCAGCCTCACCAAAGATCAGTTCCAACCCCAAGGATCTGGAATCCCAGGCTGGGAGATAAATGAGAAGAATTAATGGGGTGGACGATGTGACAGCACCTCCAGGTACGGGGAGACTGTAAGGAGCCTCCAGTACTGAGTCCAGAATGATCTCCACAGTTACCCACCGCCTGTGGAACTGTTCACACACTAGTTCAGTTACACATTCTAAACTGGTCACCACTGGAAGCCCTGCTACTAGTCCCCTTAGACAGAAACCATGTGGGCAAATCTGTTCTGAAAAGGGGAGTCTGCAAGATGAAAGCAACCCAATGAGAGAGGGACAGGGCCCCGCAGCTGCCCCATTTCTCTCTTTTCATAGACGCACCACATCTACATCAACAGAACTGAAAGGCAATAATAGAAGGTCCTCATTCCTTAGTGAGCAACTGGCAAAGAACGCCTTTCTAGACATTTTTTGCTGGGAAACACCTGGGTTTATAGCTATCAAATCACAGCTCATTTTCTTTCTTTCTTTCTTAATTTTTCTATATTCTTTTTTTTTTTTTTTTGGCTGCACTGCACAGTTTGTGGGATCCTAGTTCCCCAACCGGAGATCAAACCTGGGCCCCCAGCAGCACGGAGTCTTAACCACTGGACCGCCAGGGAGTTCCCTCATTTTATTTTTATTTAGTTAAAATTAGATTTATTCCTAGAGAGAAAGCATAAACTAAGAGAATCTCAAGGCTGAACTGCACTTTGAGATACTAGAAGACTTTCTGTCGCCCTTGATAGGTAGTTGTTCAGGTCAGGTTTGACCACCACCAAGGGCAAGTATGTTAGTGAGGACAGAAGCCCAAGTTAACCTGGCTTAAGATACCCCAGGGGTGGGGCAGGTTGAGATTAATGTGCTGGTTTATATAGTGGGAAAGTCCGGGTGGTGCAACTTCAGGCATGGCTGAATCCAGCCACAGCTCAAAAGATGGTAGGAATTGTTCGTCTTCATGCTCCAACCCCAGCAACTCTGAGTTTACACCACTTTTACAGCTTAGCAACCCTGAAGGCTAGACAAGGTCTCATTAGACTGTCTGAGATTTTTAATTTCACCCTAATGTAATCACTATAACGCAGCACAAGGAATCTTCTGAATGGCCAGATTTGAGGCCCATCCTCGGAGGAGAGGAGAGGGAGGGATTCTGCCCCTTCTAAACTACACTGACTGCACTACTAGTTACTTGACAAATGGCTGGAAATAGAGAAAAGTATTGAAAGGAAAAAACAGCTTCTTTAGGATTTTCTCTAAAATCTGAAATGGTAATGAGTCCATTGGAGGTGGTTCCGGTGGAGACCCACTCATTTCACTGGATTAGCAGAAGCTTTCAAAGGATTGAAGAAATGTCAATGTGTTGTAACTTCAAAACAAACAAAGATGACGCTCACTGAGAAACGGGTGGGTGTAGCGGGGTGAGCATCAGTTCCTGCCACTGCCACCTAAAGAACGAAGGATGGGTGTCTGCAGGTGAAAACCCATGTCCCTAAGTGATTTCTGCTCTTCTCCCATCTCTGAGTAACTACCAGAAATCACACTGAATGAAATGTCTCTGCCCACAGGACACATCTCAGCGACTTCTAGGGCCATTCAAAGGAAGTGTAATTAGCTGGGTAGCCTGCACAATATGTTTAGACCCCTATGACACTGTCTACTTCATATCTATGCAAAGGTCAACTACTGCCATTGCTTTGATGATGCCTTCTATGCCATAATTTTTAGTATAATAATTTGCCCCATAATTTTTGTTACTTTTCGCTGAATATAAACTGGAACTGTTGTCAGCTCCTTTTAAAGCACATTCAATAAGAGCTTAGAGTTAGAAACACGCATAATGAAGAACACATGGCTAAATATAATCGTTCGTGCTAAAAAAAAAGAGATACAGAGGATGGCCCCACACCCATGTTAAGAATACCACCAAGTCTGAGACCCTGGAGGGCAGAGTGTGAAGGTCCCTGCTGTCTCCCTTCTCACACCCAGCAGTGCAGGCGGAGAGCGGAGCACTGTTAAATACACATGTATAACTGAGTCACTCTGCTGGCACAGAAGAAATGAACAAAACATTGTAAGTCAACTCTACTTCAATGAAATTTTTAAAAAAATGGAGGCAAAGAGGAGGCAACCTAGAGCCAGATGGCCAGTGCTTCTGCCATTTACCAGCTGGGTTCCCCGGGGTGAGTTACTGCCGCTCTCTGTGCCTCAGTTTCTCCACCTTTTTAATGAAGCAGAGAAGTGATCTCATAGGGGTTTTTGTGAAATGTAAATGAGTTCATTCTAAACTATTTAGAGGGGCTTCCCTGGTGGCACAGTAGTTAAGAATCCACCTGCCAATGCAGGGGACACGGGTTTGATCCCTGGTCTGGGAAGATCCCATGTGCCACGGAGCAACTAAGCCCGTGCCCCACAACTACTGAGCCTACACTCTAGGGCCCTCAAGTCACACTATTGAGCCCATGTGCCGCAACTTCTGCAGCCCGTGTGCCTAGAGCCCGTGCTCCGCAATAAGAGAAGCCACTGCACTGAGAAAGCCTGTGGACCGCAACGAAGAGTAGCCCCCGCTCACCACAGCTAGAGAAAGCCCACGTGCAGCAGCAAAGACCGAATGCAGCCAAAAAACAAAACAAAACAAAAACTATTCAGAACTCACTCTAAAACACTTAGAATAGGGCGTGGCACATAGTAGGAGCCATTTTCAACACCATCCCCACAAGCATCACCACCATATGTCCTGACGCTATGGTGTCTGATGACCAGTATTCCATTTCTGTCATGAACTGGCTGATCTGAATCATACACGACAATTACACAAGCCATACCAGACAGCTGCTTTCAATAACTACGTCAGAAGAAATGAAATAACCTGTCTATTATAGTCATCCTTGACAACCGATTGGGGAAGGAATGTTTCCAAGCACAGAGGTTTCTCTGACATCCTGACACACAAAAATCTCAGCTTATAAAACAAATACATTCGATGTCGACTGACCAATATACAAAAAGATCCCAGCCATCATTGCTTTCAGGCAGTGGTTCCTAACTTGAGGTGCAAAGAACCCAGTCAGGAAGACTCCAGTTCTGTACACATCTTATTCTCCAAAGAGCCCCTTGGTGATTCCAATGTGTGCCCCCAATTAAGAACTCTGACTAGGAATCAGGGGCTCTCAACTCTGGGTGCATTTAAAAATCGCATGACAAGGCCCCCCAGGGCTCCTGAATCAGGACCTGAACAGCTGTCTCTTTAAAGGTTCTCTCCAGGTGATTCTTGGGAGCAAGCAGGGCTGACAGTTCCCGCCTTAAATAGTAAAACCTTCTGACAAATGCATGCTTTATCTACATACACATTTTCAGAAGCACATCTACAGGTGATTCTTGATGACAAGGCAAAGGGAAGATAAAGGAAAACAGAGTTCCTGGATAACCCAATATCCCGGTAGAAAGGAGTCCACTTTTGATATCCACGGGGGAATTCAGTGGTTTACGGGCGAATCATGACTCAACCCGGCAGGGAATGGGGATGGGCTTCCTCCTCGCGACCCTGCTCCCCAGCTCTGCCCTCCTCACCTGCCTGCAAACCCACTCAGGTTTTTGGGAACATGGGGGTGGCAGGCTGCGCTAATCACCCTGGGCCTCCCCCGCACTTGAACTGCGCGTCACGTGCAAGCGGGGCGGCCGCCCGCAGGGCGACAGAGACGCAGCTGCGCTTCACGTGCGTGAGAAGGAAGGAAGGAAGGAAGGAAGGAAGGAAGGGGGGGAGACAGAGAGAGAGAGAGAAAGAAAGAAAGAAAGAAAGAAAGAAAGAAAGAAAGAAAGAAAGAGAGAGAGAGAGAGAGAGAGAGAGAGAGAGAGGGAGAGGAAGGAAGGAAGGAAGGAAGGAAGGAAGGAAGGAAGGAAGGGAAAGAAAGTCACAGTGAGTTAATTTTTATTCATTTTTCACCTTTACTTGCCAAAGCAACTTTAACTGGGCAACAATAAGGCAGTTTTGGGGTTTTCTTTTTGCCACACTGAGAGCCACGTGGGATCTTAGTTCCCCGACCAGGGATCGAACCCGTGCACCCTACAGTGGAAGCCTGGAGTCTTAACCACTGGACCATCAGGGAAGTCCCGACAGGGCGGTAAGTCATATATCATTGCTTTAGGAATTCTAAATATTTCAGATTTCTTGCATGCTTTCAGACAAAATCAATACTGTGGAGAAACTGCGTTTTGAAATTTATCCATGTAGATTTTGAGACATGATAGATACCAACTAGTAATTTTTTGTCACTTAATTCTGACATGGAGTGTTTAAATGCACTTCTGAAGTAAGGGCTTCTCAGGAGCCATGCCCAGTGTAACTAGACTCTTCCCTCTTAAAGCCTCTCTTTTGAGGAATTAGCCTTTTCTCTCTCTCCAATGAGAAACAAGACCCTAGGGAGTAAATAAGTTAATACACCTCTCCCAGAATTTGTTTTCCCCTTTCCTCCAAGTTTTCTTTTTATTTTATTTTATTTTTTTTAATTTTATACAAATAAAGTTGAAAAAGTTGTATAAGGACTACTCATATACACTCAACCTAGATTCAACAATTAACATTTTGCCATATTTGATTTTTTTCTCTCTCTCCATGCATATACTTTTGGCTGAACCATTTGAAAATAAATAGCTGACTTAAAGATTACTTCATTCCTGAAGGCTTCCGCATGGGTACCCCTGGAAGAGAGATATTCCCCTGTATAGCTTCGACACTATTACCACTGCTAGAAAAATGAATAATAATTTTCTAACGGTATAGCCAGTACATTTGCAAATGCCCTCAATTGTCCCTAAAATGTCATATCTTTTTTCCAAATCTCTGGTGAATTTATCATGAAGTCATGTGATGTGCTCATTAAACATGCTAATTCCATGAGAAATGCCTGTCAGACCACAGATTCTCTGTGGCTATTTAGGAAATCAACTTCCTGCTTATGTAGTTATCAACTTAAGACTTCTTTGTAAAGCTTTCAAGGTGTCCTAAGCTCTCCGTTCTTTTGACTTGTCTACAGGGGCATTTGTGACATCCACAGAGGAATTTTGGAAATTGGAGCAGCAACAAACAATACAAAAGAATACCAGTTGCACCTCAAATGTTCTCTCTAGCCTTCATTTCTTTTCACAAATCTTTCATTCTGAATAAATGTTGCCCTGCCATTCTACCCAAGCAAGTAGGTCTTGGCAGTAGGAACAGGTAATGGTGTGAGAACCCTCAGAAGCTTGTTTGTAGCCTTGTAGCATCACAAATATTTATATTTTACTTGAAGGTTGATGGGCAGAAATTGAGAGGTTGTGTAACTGCTGGTAAAAGTGGTGGTGATGGTGGTGCAGGTGATGGTGGTGGTAAGAGATAGTGGTGGCGGGGATGGGGTCAAGGTGATGGTGTTTGTGGAGGTGTGATGGGGTCATGGGGGTGATGGAGGTGAGGTCATGGTGATAATGGTGGGGGTGGCCCCTATTTCAGGCCCTTGCCTCCCAAACAAGTATATATTCAGAAATATAAACCATAATTAGGTTCAATCGAGGATTTGCTTTGCTACTCCATTACAGAATTAGGAACATGCGTTACATAACAGCAAAATGTTCAAGGAATCTCCTTCCACTTGCAATTTTCTAAGTTTTGTGGGGTTCCTTTAGAGCACAGAGAATTTCAGGTATTTCTGCACTTGTAAGTGTTAGCAATGTATCCACTAACACTTCATTTTATTTGCGAACATAAAGAGATCAGGCTCACCCAACTAGGATAATGACTGCAGCCAACCAGAGAGTTCCTCAGAAAATCTCAACCGATACCTGGGCAACACTTTACACCCAAGAGCTGAGCTTCATTATTTGAGACAAGCACTTTCTCTGGAGCTAATGCCCACTTAAACCACGGCACGCACCTATAATCATTCTACAAAGGATGTTTTGTTTGACCAAACACTGAACAGCCACTGCAGTCACCTCTGTAAAACCTGCTTGCTAAGAAAGTTCCAGAGAGTATGAAGCATTAAAATATGTACTGTAGGTCCTTGTGAAGTACGGTGTACATCTGTGTGTCTGGAAGTCAGCATCTCCAGGCAGGTGGGAACCCCCAAGGTGTGGCTACCCTCGGCTTAACCTCTAACTTGGTGATAAGTGTCTATCCCTTATTCATCTGCCCCAATTTACCTTTGTTAGGCAGTGAATCAATAAGTCCAGCATAATTTCACCATTCACATTGTTTAAATATTATGGGCCACCTTCAAAATTAGTTTTGTGGTCCAAACAGTTTCATCCATCACCAGCTCCTGACTGTGCACGTTTAAAACCAGGTATTGTGTGTATCTAGAATAATGACCCATCCTGGGCGCATGTGCAGTAGGGCTCTGTTACTGAGACTTCCTGTAATAAACCAACATCTATTCAACCAAAGTGATCGGAAAGAAGAAACTGCATAAACACCAAATGAACCTAGTGGAGGTGCTACAAATACTGGCGCATCTTGAGAAGGCTCATCTCAGGCAGCTTTGAAGCTAAGGGACCAAAAACACGACCAATCTAATCTTTAACTTGCTAAAAACAATTTCAGCAAATTCCAACATGCGTAGTTTGTTGAGCAAAACCTAACATTCATGAGGATAATGTCAGCAACTTCAGCTACCAATTATCATTAATTCTCTTTTTATTTTTTATTTATTTATTTATTTTTGGCCATGCCTCATGGCTGTGGGATCTTAGTTCCCCGACCAGGGATTGAATCCGGGCCCCTGTCAGTGAAAGTGTGGAGTCCTAACCACTAGACAGCCAGGGCACTCCCTTAACTCTCTTTTTAAAAAAACTGAAATATTTGGCTGAGAAATGAGAAAGGTATCCATTTCTTTCCTAGGGCTTTCCTAAGTTCCTCTCTTTGGGATTTTAGAGATTGATCTGCAGAAGAGAGGCATATTTAGATTTATGGTACAACTGATTTTTTTTTTTAACCGGCAGTACAGGAGGACTTACAAATGCAAAATCAAACATGCAGAAATAGAGTTTTTGTCATGCGACAAAGAGCGTGACTCCATCATACAAATGAAAGTTTAACAACGGAAGAAGACTGGACAAAGAACGCATACCTGCTCTTTGGACGGCACCAGGAGTTCTTCAATCAGCATGCTGTCCCGCGCATAGGAGCTTCTGTTCAAGGTGTAAGACCTATCCGAACTGAAGGAGCGGAGGCTGTTGTAGTTACAGTTAACCATTCAAGAGTGGGAGATGACGATGAGATGGATAAAAGAACATTAATGCATGCAACTTTGACAACAGGCAAGATGGCTAAAAATATCAACAAAGGTCATTCTAGAAAAGACACTGTCAAAAATGAAATTGCTTATATTTGAGGAAACTGCTTAAGCTTAGACAACCTTACAATCAGGTTTTGTTTAAAATTAGGCCAGCTGGTGTTCTATCTGTGAGAAGATGAAATGCATGGTCACTTTGGAAGTTTCGCTATGACAGTCAAACCAAGATGACAATTGAGAAGAACCAGAGAACTCCAGATAATCTGATAACTGGAGAGAGTTTTCTTTGTTAAGACCTTCTTTCAGAGTCTCCTTCCTTTCTGGTCCATATTTGTCTAGTTCGCATTATTGAATGGGATTATGGTGCTGTAAATGCATCCTTTAATAGGGCTTTGGGAATGAGATGTGAGTTTAACCTATCGAGAGCTCTGGTTTATAGTTGCTATTCATGGAAAACATGCAGAAGGAAGGAGTGTTATGAATACACCTTACATGATCTTTTTTGCCATCTTTCTGGCCTTGAAGAATTCAAATTCCATGCAAGGTTACCTTGTCTTTCGGTATGCTTTTTTTTCTTTGCTTCTTCTATTCTTTTTCTTTCTAGCCTCTCTTAAATCCTCTACACAGCCTTTGGACTTCCCAGGGTGCAGGCCCCCTGACATCCTGAAGTGCCACTCACCACTCTAAACTAAAGACCAGGAGGGCCTGGGAGATGGGCAAACTGGGTGAAATAGTCAAAAGGTCTGAACTTCCAGTTATAAAACGAATAAGTCCTGGGGATGTCATGTACTGATACAGAAGGCAGACTATAGTTTATAATACTGTTTTGCATATTTGAAAATTGTTAAGAGAGTAGATCTTAAACGTTCTCATAAAAAATGTGTAATTATGCATGGTGATGAATGTTAACTAGACTTATTGTGGTGATCGTTTTGCAATACGTATATGTATACTGAATTACTGTTATATACCTGAAACTAATATAATGTTATATGTCAATTATACCGCAATTAAAAAAAAGAAACCAATGAAGTCAGGGACCCTGGTAACCCTGCATATATATCCACAGAGGGCGTGCAGGCAGACTGGGATGGCAGCTCATCTGAACCCCTGTGGTCCTTCAGGAGCACAGAGGATGGAGGCTTGCGAGGAGCTGCTCCGAGGCCATCTCCCTCTCGCCTCCCTACCAGGTAGGCTGTCGTGAGGTAGCTTTTCGTTGTGTCTGTTTTGAAAGAAGTCTGAGGCTTCCTGATGCGCCCTCCTTGGAAGAGAGCTGCAGAATGTGAAGCCACTGGGCTGCGGTCTGGAACTGGCTCCTCTGCAATGGGGCTGCCCACAGCTAGTGTGGTAGACACACAGCCCTTTCGGCTTTGCTGTCATCCTTTCTGGTGTGGAGGACAAGGACCCCGTGAAGGTGCCCCTTTCTAGGAAGTAATGAAGCGTCTGAATCTGAATGTTGGCTGCTTGAATCTTTACCAGCAGCATCAGTCAGACGTTGGCCTTGGCCCTGCTTTGTCTATGCTTGACAAGGAACAGAGCAAAGGAGAGGTAACTAAGGACAGCTTCTGTGCTTGTACAAAATGAGTTCTTTCCCCCACTGCCTATATTAAAGGCATATATGGATATATTTTGGACATATTAAAGATTATCCACAGTGGGTATTTTTCTGTCAAGATACAGAGGCCCCTGAATGATAGGCATTATTCTAAGTGTCTACACAAATGCATAGGTACAGGCTTCTAGGACAAGAGCCTTAGTTTCTCCAAAATAACCATCATTCTACAGTCATTATTTACTGTATTCAGCAAATACCTACTAAGTGACTATTATGAGCAGGACACAATATAAGAAAGTGGATATAGAAGTAAGAAAAAAAAAAACGTGAGCATTATCCCTGCACAGAACTTACCCAGTAAGCAGTGTGACCCTGACCTCTTGTATGGTCAGACCTTCAGTGCCCAATCGTATTATGACCCGTCACTCTTTCCTTTTTCTGTTTTTGTTGCAAACTTTTGTTGTTGTTGTTACTCCTATTTCTAGCCCCATATCTTCTCTCAGATGCCATCCAAGCTTCCTAAAAGCAGGCATTCTTTTCCTCATTTCTAACTCAACACTATCCAACAGAACAACGCGGGACACGTGCTCAATCTGCACGTGTCCAATACACTGAGCACCTGGAGTGTGACTAGTGCGATGGAATAACTGCATTTAATCTTATTTAATTTTAACTCATTTTAATTTAACTAATCCTTACGTGGCTGGCGGCTAGACCATTAGATAGTGCAACTTCTACATACTTACAGCAAGACTCCATTTTTTGCCCCAGTGATGTGATTTGTGAGAAACAGGAAGTTCCACACTCTGTATTAGATATTCATTTCTTTAAATTATGGTTCCATGGCAGATGTTAATATTGGTGGTACGTGAGATAGTTTTATTGCAGATGTGAACAAATACGAGTTTTTTTAATGATTAGATATGTATTTTAACTTTAGTTTTGAAACATATCTAAGATGTGTTGATTTTTTTTAAAAACATCCTTTCTTTCTTTTAACTTATGTAGGAGTGCCAACGAAAGAACAGAGCCTAGAACTGGGAGCTACCAATGGAAAAGCATTTCACATAATGTCATTTGACATAATTCCAATCCTGACCAATTTACATTAGGCAGATGGAGCCAATTAAAGGCATCAAGCTTCACACTGAATTCTTACTATATCGAAGTATTGCTATTTTCAGCTACTAAAATGAGAGATTATTTCCATGGGGGTCTGGAAAGTACTAAATTGGTTTTAACTGAGGTCAGCGATATTATTTGCAGCCATCAGGATACCCTAAGTGTTACACAGAGGGAGTGTCAGAAAAACACACGCCTCACAATTCGGCAGTTGTAATACTTTACCTGGCACAACTCAAAACAGCACCCAGCAAACAAACAGCCCTTCCAACCAAGAGTCTTCCTTTAGACCCAGTGCAATTTCTCCAGTGACTTCATGCACTATACAACTTTGTTAAGGGAAATAAATTCCTCACGTATTCAGTCAACATTGCATAAGTATCATTACGTGTCATACATTTAGTTACTTGCTTATTTTCTAAAGCTGAGCAGAGAAATAAAAAAGAAAAAGCACGTGGCAGCACAGCACAGCACAGCACAATACTGGAGAAAATAAAGATGACAAAATGAATCAGGGGAGGGCAGAGAAACGCGGTCAAAGTGCCGTATCTTCTTACCTGATCTTGGGACTATTTTTAAGTATTTTTAGAAAAAACAGGAGAAGTAGAAAGCAAAAAAATCAGACAGGGAAAAAAGAAAAAAATGTTATGGTTGAATGAGTTACACATTTAATGTATTCGTTTTTAAATGTTACACTCAGAATATTATATTTGGTAATACTCTAACAGTACTTTAAAAAACATCAGCTTTATAGATTTTTGTTATTTGCCTCTGAGCATAACATCACTTGCCAATGTAAAAAAATGAGTTACATATAATAGCAACAAATAATAATGGTGCAATTCAAATTAGAAGTATGAAAGCCTCAGAACTGTCTTGTGAAAAATTTATAAGAGACAATATTCTGGTTTCATCTCTCCCTGGAGGTCAGCTGCTACAATTCCCTATATACAAATGATTGAGTCATGAAATGTAGTTTTTACATATTATCAGAGGAAGAGAATCAGCTAATTAGTGGATTACGAAAGCTATGACATCTCTAAAGAGAATTTTCCCTTGAGGTCCCTTAAGAGTCTGCATATTTCCAGTTGTAACTTATCTGTGACTACCTGAAACATGACATGTTTTTAAAAACTTATTTTCCCCTTCCTATTAATGACACCTGCTACAATAAGATTTTAAGGCCTTTTATAAATATGTGTATAAAGCCAAAATTCTAGTAAGTTACATGGGGTTCCAAATCCTATTAAAAAAAAATCAACTCAAAGAAAAATCAATTCAGTGTCTAAACTGGCCACATCAACGACCCTGAGAATAAACTCCCAGGTTTACTTTGTGGGACGTGCCATTTACTATCAGACAATGAAACTTTTCACAACAGATCCTTCAACTATAGGAAAATGTCCCCAGGGCTCTAGCTTAGCAGGTTTAATTATTAGCTTTAAAATCACTTGACTGTCAGCAAACATGCTGTTCAACCAACCAGGGCACAGAAGTCCCCAAATTCTGGACAAGGTTCTGTTTCTTTCAACCAGAGTCAGGCTGGAGCCAAGGTCTTCCACATACAGGAGCTGTATGCTTCAGTTTTCAGCGCTGAATTTGCTGCCATTCCTGCCTGTGACTTTTGGTGAAGTCATCGTTTCACCCTTAACATGTCCGCTCTAAACAAACTAACGGCATAGTTTTCGAAGAGATACTCAGTTGGCAGACAATTCCAATAAACAATATGTAATTTTTTTCCCAAGAATGCTTTTTAAGTCTCAATCATAAATTGTTCTTTCAGTCACGAAGAAAGAATAGCAACACAAATATTTCTAACTTATTGGAAAATAGGATTTTTTTCACTATGGAACAAAACATAATTTTAAAACATGTGACCCAGATTGGTTCTCCCCGTTTTGTCAGTGAGCTTTTTAAGCGATTATGCTTGAAGCATGACTGCCAGGTCGGGGGGGGGGGGGGGGGGGGGGGAGAACAAACGATTAACACGTTCAATCACATAAAATTCAGGACCGAAAACCACAAAAGAAAGTAGCAGAGCATGTGTACATTTCACCAAATTCACATCCTCATCCAAAGAACACATTTGGGGAAAATGTGAAAAATGAAAATGATCTCGGTTTGTGATACATCATGGTTGTTTTAAATTAACTGTGAGGAAAGAGCAACGATAAAATACCTGGCAGAACGGGCCCCCAGACTAAAGCCCATGTAGCCCTCTGCGGGCAGAGAATCGTCGCCCAGTTCCTTCAGGTCTTGTGGCCCAAGATACTTGTCTGTGTCGCCTGTCATTGCATCTTCACCTGCGGATGTACAAAGCAAGGCCAGATCAGAAGCTTCACTTTTGAAAGTGTGTCTGTTGGGGAGAAAACTGCTCCTCTGGTCATCAGCCAGTCACCCATGTTCTCATGTTCATTTCCCCCCATCCCCTGGATCATATTTGTAACTGCCGTTAAGAAGGAAAAAGTGTAAGTAGAGGTTAGTTCATCATTTCAAGAGTGAATTTAAGCAGCAGAAGAGCTCCTGGCATTAGGTACCAATTTGAAAACACTTCCGTGTTTCCTTCTCCCCTCCTCGAGCCCCAGCTGACTAGAAAGGTCGATCTCATATGTCAGCTGGAGTTTTCCTGGCCCAACCATGATGAGGGCAGCTTGTCTGAATGGACCTGGATTGCAAAATAAGGGGCATCTCTTCATTGCTGTTCTGCAAATTATATGTGAGAAGGGAACCGACTTTATTTTAAATGGTCTTCTCACACCCAAGATTTCCATTTGGGGTTTCTGTAAAAAACTAGCAGGTTATTTAACATGAACTATAACTGCTCAACTGGGGAGCCCTGAAACACACCTATGTGGAACTGTTTCGAAATCTATCAAATTAACAGCTCAGTCCAGTTGCCCCAGTGCTTGAATCCTGCCCGGAAAGCAGCTCTACCTTCAACAGAGATCAAACGGGGGCTTCAGCGGTTGGAAAGATATAAACTACTCTTGAACAAAGAGTTAATGGCGTAAAATACTTTTACTAGCCGCACATGCATAACATGACCTCACACGGGAAAAAAACCACATTCCAGGGGTGACAGGGCAGGTTTTCCAGATGCCTTTTGCCCTCTGGGACATTTCCCATCCTTCTCAAAATGTAGCACAGGCTGTGGAAAAGTTCCTTTCACAAACAGGCAAACCCCATCTCCTTTTTACGACTCTTGTTCTACTGGATACAAGCGTGGCTGGCCGAGCAGGATCTCAAAGGCGTATATGCAATGTTTTCTCAAAGGTCAGCGATCTCACCCACTCCAGCTCTATTTCCCAATCCTCCATTCTGCACCGTTTATAATTTCCATTCATTTAAACTCAGGAAACCACAAGAGCTCAGCTTCTAAACTACCAATCAAGTCTAAAAATACACTATCAGCTACCGTTTTTGCAAGTGTAAAAACTAAACAGATCAACTTTCCGCAGCTACCCAGCTACCTGGTACCAAGAGATTATTTTAAGTAACTATTTACAGCTGGGCTATTTGCACATTCACTGCATAGGAAACAAAAACAGCACACACCAAGTACGACTTTAAGAAAGATCTTACTCTGTGGGAAAGCCATTTCCACCAGGCTGGGCTGATCAAATTTTTCCTGATGTTTCCAGGAATCCCTGAAGCAGTGATTTTAGACTCTACCTCCAAATCAGCCCAAACAAACCAATCCCTGGGTTGGATCCACCGTCTTCAGCACCACCTCGGAGTTCCTCTCATCATCTTTGTCTCCGTGCCAGCAACTGAGGAATTACACATCTTTTTCTACTCATCGGTGTTCGAAGATTTTCAATATTTCAGATGAAAAAAAAAAAAAAAAACCACCACCAAATCTGGCTACATTTCATTGAGATCAAGATCCTTCTTGATCACTCCGCAGACATCCTTTTAAAACTCCTTCTGATTGGATTAAAAACTCCTCTGGAAAGCCTCTAGCAGGACCGAATGGTGACATAAATGCAAGCCCCTGAGTTATTTGTATGTAAATATGAGGACTGCTCCAGTGTAGACTTTCGGTAATTTGATACCAATGGCCGGTGCCTAACCGGGCAGCCGAGACAGCCTGAAATCGAGGGAGAGCCAGCGACTGAGCCACTGCATTTAATTCGGAGGCAACTCTTCTTCAACCTGAAGGAAGAGACTGTCAACCCAGGTAGAGAGGAAACTGGAGAAGAAAACAAAGAAGTGGCCCAGGCAGGGAGTGGCAGAGAGCTGCAGGCAAACTTTAACTTTGTTCTTAGCTGGGAACATCAGGAGCCTGGGTTATTTATGGTCCCTGTCAGGTGGAAGGAGGGGGAAAAAAAAAAGAGAGGGAGGGAGGGAGGGAGGAGGACCTGCCCTCTGGTTGAGGTTGGGAAACTGTAGGGCAGAGGGAAGCGGCTGTGATTCCCAGAACTCTCTAAGAAGCGCTGGAGAACAAGCTCATCACCGCTGCCTTTGATCCAGGGTTGGAGGAAAAGAGAAGTGAGAGAAGCTGGGGATACGGAGTGGATGTTCTATCTTCAGCACAAGCTCTTTCAACCCTTTGATAGGATCCAAGTCACTAACTGGTCCTCCCTCCTTGAGGGGTCCCTGGAGAGGGTGAGAGGCGGAGGGAGCCGGGGGTTGGCTGAGGGGGTCTTGGCGGCGAGGGGCTGGAGGCAGCTCAGGAGGCGCTCCTGTCAGGGCGCTGTTCCACTGTTTCCCTCTCCCTGGGGCTCCTGGCCTCCCTTCCCAGCTGCTCCACCCTGTTTCTGTTGGCAGTGGAGGGAAAAACTAGCGGGATTTCTGCACTCTCCATCTGGGGACATGGGAGAGGCAATTTCAATTGCTTTTTCTCAGAAGAGCTGGAGCATCAGGCTAGAAAGGGTCAAGGGTTTTGACATTATCTTGAAGGAAGTGGTCTGCAGTTCATATAGTGCATCTACCTCTTGCATTCTTACCTACATATACAGAAATGTGAATCTGTAGAACTGATGAGGTAGGGCACAGATCTGTTGTTCCTGGATCAGTACATAAATAACGACATCTACTATTCAGACGATATGACACCTGGTGCTTTAATTTGATCCACCTGGCTGTAACCAACACTGTAAACACCCAGAAGGAGAAGGGAAGGCATTTATAATGCCTGGTTCATATGGAGAAATATTTCCCAAATAATAATAGAAACATAATAAAAAAAAATCATTTCCAACTCTGTAAAGAATGGAAGGGGAAGTCATGATTAAAATGGAGAAAATGTCTGAATGTTAATCTGTTTTCCACATCCACACTTAAAATCCAAACTACTTAGCAAAGCCTGATTCAAGACAGTTGCTCAGTCAAGCTTCCTAACAAGACCTGCAAAGAAAGGTTCCTTCCTCAGACTCTTGGCCAGCTTCTCTCTGGCCACTCCTCCACACCCATCTTGCCCTTCTGTTATACAGAATTCTTTTAGTCCCTAGAATTCCTGAAAATCTTCAGATTTTGAACCACTACATAGGGTGTACTCCCTGGATGGAACCTTTATCCCTCTTCTTCACCTAATTTCTCCAATCTCTGACTCTTTCTAGAACCCCTCCCATCTTCTATGCATCGTCCTAAGTTAGGTGTCCCTCACGTGGGTTTCCCTTATCAGAGTGTATTGGCAGGAAAAACATCTGCTTGATCTCTCCCATGGAAGAATGAGAACTGCAAATCAAGAACCCAAATTTGGACTTCCCTGGTGGCGCAGTGGTTAAGAAAATGCCTACCAGTGCAGGGCATATGGGTTCGATCCCTGGTCCGGGAAGATTCCACATGCTGCAAAGCAGCTAAGCCCGTGCACCACAACTACTGAGCCTGCACTCTAGAGCCTGCATGCCACAACTACTGAGCCCATGTGCCACAACTACTGAAGCCCATGCACCTAGAGCCCGTGCTCCACAACAAAAGAAGCCACTGCAGTGAGAAGCCCGCACACTGCAATGAAGCCTAGCTCCTGTTCGCCACAACTAGAAAAAGTCTGGGTGTGGCAACAAGGACCCAACACAACCAAAAAAAAAAAAAAAATATTTTTCCTGGGCCCGCCATATTGTAAGTGCCCCATCAATATTTTTGGAATGACTGCTTTTATTAAAGAGGCTGGTGGTTTTGCTCTTTTCCCATCTACATGCCATGGCAACTTTGTACTCTTTTGGCATGCCAAGCTTGATAACTGGTATACAGTAAAAGTGCGAAAAAATTAAGTTTGTGTTTTTTTTTCTACATGTCCTTCTTAGACTTCAGAAATGGTCACTACGAAACCAAAAGAAGCCCAGAGTTGGGATGGGGATGCGAGCTGTCCATACATTTGGCCAAAGATTAATTAAAGTCTTATGACCATTAAGTAATAGTAATTACGTAATTATGCATTTACCATTTTAGAATGGTGAAAACATTTCTTATAAGGCATGGAATTTAGAAATCAAGGCAATGGTGTTATTTTAATGCAATTTTGCACAGTAGGTGCCCTGGATTCAAATTCAAGCTTCATCACTTACTGATTAGGTGACCTTTCGGATACTGTTTACTCGGAGCCAGTTTCAGGCTCTACCAAACTGGGATAACAACTCTGCCTCTATGCTAAGACCTCTTGGGGGAAGTAAATGAAATAATGCCCAAAGAAAGGGTTCCGTCAGCACTGTTAGGATGGTTCAGTAACACAGCTTTCTTTAGTGCTCAAACACCTGAATGCATGAACTCATATAATTAGCATTTAAAATGCTACTATTGATAACGCTCAGGGCAAAATCCAACCGTAGCACTAAGCATCCCTGCTCTGTGTTGCCTAATACGGAGCCAGGTTCATCACAGGTACTCAACAAATACCTGCTGGTTGAATGAATGGATGAATAATATTAATACAACTAACTCTCACTTCAATAAACAAAATATTTTGTAATTAGTGTAGAGTACAACACACTAATATACCAAAGATTAGAAAGGAATGAGGTGAACTGTACTGAGTATCTTATTAACTGCCTCTAATCCATTCTATAATCCAAAAATATTTTGATTAGTAGCGCCTTCTGACCAACAGGTACAAATGTGTACAAGCCAACAAGAAGTAAGAATTCTATGAATGAGCACTCGTACAATATCTGATATAGTTAGTTAAAATATACGTATTACCAAAACCCACGCATTTTCACTTACTAAGTACTTATGTGGGTTTACGTTTCCTAGAAGTGTTTGGTGCAGTGGCATAACCGTTGTGTTGAAGATAGATCTGACTATTTTCTGGCAAAGAGGGCGTGGTAGCTAGCATTTAGAAATGCCCTCTCTACCCTATCCAATGAACCAAGTCTCCTTGTATCCATGCCTCGTCTACTGCCCTTGTTTAAGTCTGAGCTGGCTCAAGTTTTAAACAACAAAATGCAGGGGAAGTGATTTTACGTGACTTTGGACTTTGAGTTCAAAGACACCTTGCAGTTTCTGCCCGAGTCTCTTTGGAGCACTTGTTCCAAAGGGGAAGTCAACCCCAAGGCAAGAAAGTTGACTACCATGAGGCCACCTCATGTAAAGGTATAAAGAAAGTCAAGGTAGCCATATGGAGAGAGGTGCCAGTCAGCTCTCAGCTGTTCCAGCCGTCCCAGCAGAGGTGACAGACCCTTGAACGATGATGACACCACACTGAACACCCGGCCATGTTCCTCCCACCTTAGCTGCTAACTGACTGTAAACTCCTGAAAGATCTCCAGAACCCAGCTGAGCCCCGTTAACTCACACAACCATGGGAAATGATCAATTAACCCTGAGTTTACGAGTAATAAGTAGTGGGAACAGAGGGCAGTGAGAAATGACAAGGCCCAAAGGTAAGGCAAAGCAGTCACACGCTGGTGGCCTAATGCAGCCCTGATCAATCAGAGGGAGCCCCGCAGTGCATTATACGATCAGTGTAGACACGGTCTGGGAGCAGGTAAGTGCCACCAGGGGAGGCCTCACCTATTTGGAAGGGACTTTACGCCCTTCAAAATTATGAGCACTGATGTTCTTGTTGTTAACCCATTTCTGACAATAAAATACCAAAGGCTGGAAAACGTTTAAAGCAGAGCACAAAACACCCCAAATCTACCTGAACCCCACCATCCCCCAGATGATAAAAGCTGCTCAGAGGCATTTCCTGTCCATGTCCTAGCTATCCCCTCCTCCCAGTCCTGTGATGGCGAGGTTCAGAGAAGAGGTTTTCGGTGCTACCACCAACCTTGAAAAGATCCGTACACTCTGTCTACCGGGAAATCACACAAAGTAGAACCAGGGACAAAGGAGAGCAAGAGAACACATTAAATGGTTATCAGGACTGCAGTCGGTCACATGGCTGTGCCTCATTCCCTTTCAGAACCCAACTCACTGGTCCAGTGTGAATCCAGGAGGGAATATACCTAACCCAGCTTCCTTGCAATCTGCAATCTTTCATGATGCCCACCAATGATTTTTTTTTTTTTTTTGGCTGCGTCTTGCAGGATCTTGGTTCCCTGACTAGGGATCGAACCTGCGCCCCCTGCCCGCCCACCCCCACCCCCCACCCCACCCCATCCCCCGCCCTGCCGTGGAAGCACAGAGTCTTAACCACTGGACTACCAGGGCAGTCCCCCACTAATGATTTTTTTATGCTGAGTAAATGAAACAGTTCTTGGCTTCATATTTAAGCGTTTTCATGCCCTAGGAGTTCTTTTCTTCTCTCTTCCCCCCCTTTTTTTTTCTTCTAATCTTTTCCATCTTAAGACCAACACGGAGGAATACTTTTGTTGCTTTTCCAGGGGTTGAAAGTTGTTTTCCCATCTGGCTGGAGACTAGAATCACAAAGAATGTTCCTTAAGGTAACTATATCAAATTATATTGTCAGAAACTTTGCTCAGAAGTGTTTAATCCTTCTGATGTGAAATACAGAAACTCCCCAAGGAATGTATTTTGTAACATTATAAAGCTGAAAAATAATGGTACAAAACACCTCCAAATGAAATAGCAGAAAATCTCCAAATTACATGGGATTTTTTAAAAAGCTAGATTAAAAAGAATAAAGAGGAACACAGTCTCTATGCTCTAGTGATTTTTTTTAGGAGTTGATTACTTCATAGAACTCAGTAAATAGTCTTATTGACAAGCAGCTAATGATCAGAATTGATAACACAAATTTACTGTGCTTGTTCTGAAAAAAAGTAATTTTTTTGATCATCACATAGCAAAGAAAGGAAATGTAAACTACTAGGAAAATAAATCTTTTAGCCATTTCTAGTCTACGTTATAGAATAATAGAATGAGACTACATCATTATAATCAACACCTGTATTTATTGAGCATTTACTATGCTCTAGGCACTGTTCGGTGGTTTATAAGTATTATCTCATGTAATTCTCATAACAACTTTGTAGAATAGAATTGTTATCTCCACTTCAAGATAAAGAAAACCCAGCTCACAGTGGTAGAATAAATAGCTAAGATTATTTAGAACATGAGGAAAACTGGATTCAAAATCATTTAGTTTGACTACAGAGCCCTACTTTTAACTACTGCCAAACTCTATGCTATTGAACAAATACAACAAGAAATTGGTAACCAAAATGTCAGTACCACAAAGGCAGGGATTTTTGTCTGTTTCATTCTATATCCAGTGCCCAGAACAATGCCTGGCATGTAGTAGGTGCTCAATAAATGTGTGCGATGAAAGGTCAGTGATTGCCCTTGGAGAAAGGAACTCTATCACTGGAGCAAGAAGGAGGGAGACTTACTTTTCACTGTAAACTCTTGTACCTTGGGAATTTTATACCATGTGCATCTATCACCTATTCAAAAAATGAATAAAATTAACAAAACAAAACACAATACAGGGATTGCAGATAAGTCATACAGGCTGTGTGTTCCATACACCAGAAGAGGTATTTGAAAATACGTTGGTCTGTCAGGTAGATATTAAGATGTGTATGTGCACCGGCAAACATAGAGAGGAAACAATAGGATATTCAAGTGTACTTGCCTCTTTAAAGAGAAAGGAAGAGAAGAAATGAAATAAGAAGGCAGTAAGGAGGGGATGCACATTATTAATGTGGTACTTCTGGTAGCTTCCCAATGTTCTAAAGCAATGGTTCTCAACCTGGAGGATGCATTAGAATCACCTGAAAACTTACATTTCTCACACGATCCCAAGTAAGTCCGATGCTGCTGGTCCAGGGACCACACTTTGAGAACACCACTGGCCTAAAGGATCCTTACAAATGAAAGTGATCTAATGGCAGCATTGATTCTACAGAATTCAGTGTCTCTTTTCCTACTGGCTGTTACTAGCATAATTAAAATATCAGCTTCAGCAAGTGAATTCAAGGAATGAGTGCAGTGTTTCTCAAATTTCAAGGTATATATTTTATCAGCCGGGGACCTTGTGAAAATGAAGACACTGATTCCATAGGTCTAGGGTAGGCCCCAGGATTCTGCATGGATAACAAGCCTCCAGGTGACTTCACACCTCTCTTTAAGTGGGTGAGACAGTGGAGCACTAGGCTAGGACCTATGTTAGGAGTGAAGGGACTTCCCTGGTGGTGCAGTGGTTAAGAATCCGCCTGCCAATGCAGGAGACACAGGTTTGATCCCTGCTCCGGGAGGATCCCACATGCCGCAGAGAGACTAAGCCCGTGCGCCACAACTGTTGAGACTATGCTCTACAGCCCATGAGCCACAACCACTGAGCCCCGTGTGCCACAACTACTGAAGCCCGTGCACCTGGAGCCCATGCTCTGCAACAAGGGAAGACACCAAAATGAAGAGCCCGCACATGGCAATGAAGCGTAGCCCCCGCGTGCCTCGCCGCAACTAGAGAAAGCCTGTGCACAGCAAGGACCCAACACAGCCAATAAGATAAATAAATTTTAAAATCTTGAAAAAAACAAACAAAAAAAAGATGTTTAAAAAAAAAAAAGGAGTAAAGCCAACTACTGCCTTTGAGGCATTTAGTCTCTAGTAAAGAAGCTGAGACCAAGCCACAAACAATGATATAAATACTGTACTCCCACTCCTGCTGCTTCCGACCGATGTCATGCTTTGTGTGTGCCACACACTGTGTGTGCTGAGCACTGTACTTGCACGTCTCCATCCTCAACTCTGTGAAGCAGGTACTATACTGCCAGTTCATAGATGAAGAAAACAAATTCAGAGTTATTTTTCAAAACTCAAACGTCTAGTTAGTGGTGGAGCCTGGACTAGAACCTATGGGGTCCGGTTGCAGAGCCCAGGCTCTTCCCTACCACGCCACCAGGACAGAAGGTGTGCAAGAAGTATTACAAGAGGTATTACAAAGTATTACAAGAGCACGAAGGAAGAGGGCAGCACACTGGACTGTAGATCTGGTAGACACTGAATGAAGGGTGTGTGAGTAAAGGCAGGGAGAGAAGGGTGGAAACGGGAAGTTGGCCAGCCCAGGCCACAGGACACAGCCCCAAGAGACAGAACAGGAATGCTGGAGATCCGGCAAGCAGCTGGCTTTACTAAAGTCACAGGCAGCTGAGTTGTAGGAAATGGGCTAGTTGGATCAGATTTTTAGGGCCCTTGAAATTAGATTATAGACTAACAATTGCCATCCAAGTGACCAGCAACATAAACCCATCAGTGGGTGACAATGCAATGACTTTTTTGGCCCACACTATTTTTGTTTCTGTTTAAACTGAAGACAGACTCTCAAAGCGCTCTCTCTTCCTCTCGTGCTCTCCTGGTCTAATTCTAATCCTATAGCACGAACGGGGATACATAGTTAGCCATATCCATTTGATTTAAAGAAAAAAGGGGGGGGGGGATTTTTTTTATTGAGCACCTACTATTTGCTGGTCACTAATCTAAATGCTTTACATGTATGTTATTTCTTTTCATCCTCTCAGCAACTCCATGGTATTATTAACCCCTTTAGAGACAAAGACAAATAAAACTCGGCCTATTTTATTTTTTTGAAGGTTCGAATAAGGGACATAAAAATCCAGATAATTCTGAACAGAAAATCTTTTCCACCAATTCAAAACTTGATAATAAGATGTCTGGCTCCCCTAATGTTCAGACAGTAAATTTTCATCATGAAGAATCCAAATAACTCTATTTGCTCACGTCTTTTTCCTCAATCCCCTGATATTTGCATTCTCAGAAGAGCAAGGAAGCAGGAATAGGAGGGAAGTGGATCAGTATGAGGACACTGATCCACTTAAACTTTAGTTCCTTTTTTTTTTTTTTGGCTGTGCTGAGGGGCTTATGGAATCTTAGTTCCCCAGCCAGGGATCAAACCCATGCCCCCTGCAGTGGAAGCGTGGAGTCCTAACCGCTGGACAACCAGGGAATTCCCAAACTTAAGTTCTGAAAGACTAATTCTAACCTAGAGTCACACAATAAATAAGGGGAAAGTTATTTAGATTCCAGATCTGCACGCATTTCAGCCTTTGTTTTGCAGTTTGGAGGAAGAGCTTATATTAAGCGAGGACTCCTGTGCCGATTCTGAGAGAGTGATAAAAGGAAGGAGATGTTGTGTGGACAATGGAGGGGTTGTGCCACCCACTTCCCGAGGTCCCCGTGTGTGGCATGGGCACTTCTCAGTCGGGCTGGAGGACCCAGGGATGCTCGGGACTCTTTTATCTTCCAGGATAGAGGGAGGCTCAGGGCGAGGCTGACCAAGCCCAAGGTAAAGAATGGAGTGAGCTCTCTCCTGCCTCCTCCTCTCCCTCTCTGCCACCTCTATCAGGAAGGAGCAGATGCTGGGTCCTTCCCTTCAACCCTTTGCTTTCCAGCATCTCCTAGCAGCAGTGGTTGTCCTTTCAAAACAGAAAGTAAGTTCTGGAATATATTGTTTTCTTGCTTTCCTTCTCAAAAGATGTGAGCACAATGGGGTAAGTTGAGACAATGGTTAGATGAGCAATGAGTGATACAGGTGGTCTTAAGAAGTGTGTGTTCGGCTTCCCTGGTGGCAAAATGGTTAAGAATCTGCCTGCCAATGCAGGGGACACGGGTTTGAGCCCTGGTCTGGGAAGATCCCACCCACCACGGAGCAACTAAGGCCGTGCACCACAACTATTGAGCCTGCGCTCTAGAGCCCATGAGCCACAACTGTTGAGCCCACGTGCCACAACTACTGAAGCCCGTGCTCCACAACAAGAGAAGCCACAGCAATGAGAAGCCCATGTACCACAATGAGGAGTAGCCCCTGCTCTCCGCAACTAGAGAAAGCCCGTGCACAGCAACGAAGACCCAACGCAGCCAATAAATAAATAAATAAAAAATAAATAAAATTTATTAAGAAAAAAAAAAGTGCGTGTCATTTTAAGGGATTTGTGTATCTCTCACAGGAAGGCCACCCACTGTCTTCTTTCTTTCTTTCTCTGACTCCAGGTGCTGGGATGATCCTGGCTTCATAGGTGGCCAAAAAGGAATCCGGCTTAAATAGCAAAGTTTGTACATCTCTTAAACAACGACAAGAACAGGTTGACGTTATCCCACTGAACAAATGACTTTTCTGCTCAGGCTGATCTTTTTTTTTTAAGAGTACAAAGTCTATTTGACTCTTTTCTCTTAAACATTATTCTGTTCTTTGTGGCTAGATGTACCTCTTTTAAAAAACTGTATGGCAGTTTACTATTCCTTAATCCAGGCTAGATATAGCTTCTAAAGTAAGCACTCATGACTCAGTGTTGGCACCTTTCCAGATGTAGCAATGAAAAACATCCCCTGTGATCTTGGTTGAGTTAATAAACAAACCCATCCCAGAAAGGAAAAAGAATTCTATGTCTTTCCTGTGAAGAGCCAGAAAAAGACAATGTTGGGACAGACACTGTAATTTTTTCCTATTTTTATCAAAACTCCTTAACCCTAATCCAGAAATTACCCTCAGTCACCTAAGTAAGATTAGATGTTACACTGACTTGGCCAAATGGACACCAAAGAAAGACAGAATGCAGGTAGAGAGGTTACTTGCACTGTTCTCATTATCTAAAACCAACGCCACTTTTAAAGGATACTAGACAGTGAATAAACTTCTAGCCACAAACTAGCCCTGTGAAATCAGGCACTAAAATGGTTCTTATTTACAGAGAAATTAAGTTACTAAATTCAAGGTGGCCGTGTCGTGCCGATTGGTTCCTTCTGTTCAACCTTTCTTAACTATTTGTCTAGACTCAACCCCGTATCCGGACCTCACTAGTCTTGCAAGGCTCATCACCTGGATGTATAAGGACCATGTGGCAAAACAGGGAGATGCTCACTGCCTCCAGATATAAAGCTGTGCCCGCATCAGGTACACGTTGTGGGCAAGAATCTGGCCTCTTCCCACTCTCACACCCAAACTGCTTTTCACGATGCAGGGCAACAAATAACTGTTACTGGTTTGTTTTCTATCCCCCACCTCTACCTACAAGGTGTGCACATGCAAGGTACAAAGAGGCTGGGCCTGTTGTCAGTTCTCACCCTCAGTGTGCTTCCGGCCCCGGTGTTCGGACCACCCCTTTCTGGGTGTGGCATCTTCCCCTGGTTCTCTGACCCTCCCTGTTCCGGGCCCTCTGACCACCACCCTGCCTTCCCCTGGCCAATCATTCTTGGCGCTGACGTTCCCTGGCATCACCCTCCACGTCCTCCTCTCTCTGCAGTATGAATCCCAGTGTGGGGGTGGGGGTAGGGGTGGCCAGGTGAGACCCCCACTTTCCCACAAAGCAGCTCAGACTTTCTGGGTAGATGGGCAGGGACTGAAAGAAGTGAGGGTGGTGAGGAAACCATACTCAAAATTACAATTCATTTCGGGCAAATGAAAAAAGCACCTGTTGTCCTTCGTCAGTAAACATGATAATTCCCTGTCAGCTCTTCAACGATTCCTATTCCCATTCCTGCTATACAGGCTGCTTCAGCTTCTCATCTGTCACAGCTTCTTGGGGGGAAAAAAACATACTACATGAGAACTACTTATTCCGGGTCTGTATCCACGAGGTCAAGGATGTGACAGCTGCTGAGGTCACCGGGGATTCCCAAATGGCCTGTGTGCATCGGACAGGACCTTCCCAGGGAAGTTTCTCCTGCAGCGTCCACTACAACTCACTCTTCTGGTTTTCTCCTTCTGTTATTCATCACTCCCTCTCCGTATCTCTGGTACTCCTCTTCCTCTCAAACATCAATGTGCCCAGAGATTTCCCTTCCTCTCTGTGCCCTGCCCTGGGGTCCTGGCCCAGGCCAGTGCCCGGCTACCCTGCCTCATGCTGAACTCTTCTGCGGGGTCTTCTGCTTCCTGTCTCTGACACTTTGACCTTGAACTTGGAACACTTCTTTCCAGTCCCCACCCTTCTCCCTGCCCCCTAAACTTCTGCTTGTCCACATTCTGTCTATTCCATAAAATGCATCTTTCTTGAGGCCTTTAGTCACCTCCCCTTCTTTTGAATTTCCTTGTCACATTCATCTGTTCTCTTACAGGATCTCACTGAAAGTCAAAAAAACTAAATTCAAATTCCAGTTTCCTTGGCTATGTGACCCCGAACAAAGATCTTAAATTCTTTGAGCCTTGGATCCCTTACTGTAAATGAGGGCTAAGAAAACTTTAAATTAGGTCTTTGAATTAGGACTAAAGGTTAACTAGGAGTCATGATAGTACCAAAAATGCTCTCCAACTACTTTGAGAAAATTAAGCAAGATAAGGTGCCTTGTAACTAACATTCACTGAGATCTCTGGGCTAAACTTTATACATTAACTCATTTAAAACTTACAATAATCCGGGGATATGTGTATAAAAAACAGATGATTGAACTTGGTGTACCCCCCAAAAAATAAAAAAAAACTTACAATAATCCAGTTGTCAAGGGGCTCTTACCTAAATTACCAGGCACCATGGAGGTTAGCAATTAGAGACAGGGATTTGAGTATACGTGACCTTGACTGAGCTTCTTAACGTTGCTGGAACTGGTCTCTCACCTCTCTACAACGGGGAATGCCAACGGCACTACCTTAGAGGGTCCCTGTGAGGCTTGAATGACCCTGCGTGAAATGTATGGCGCTTAACACCTCGCGCACAGAAAGGGCTCAAGACACAGTAAGTACCGTGTTTGTGATGTTGCGAGTGTTCATTTATATGGAGTCCTGGGGGGTGGGGTGCAGAGACACAGGTAAATGTGTGGCTGCACGCCGGCCCCTCCCCAGCGAGGACGTCTACGCATGTGGGCGACGTGCTATGACGGTGATGAACACAGCTCTGCTCCCATGGAGCTACCAGCCTACGCTGAAAGAAAAGAAATTAACCGAAAGTCGGCAAACTACAATCTGGGCAAAATCCAGTCTCCTGCCTATTTTGGTTCATCGCGTTTTATCGCCCCACAGCCATGCCCTTTTGTTTAGTTAGATATTATCTCTGGCTGCTTTGGGGCTACAAAGGCAGGGCTGGGTGGTTGGGACACAGACCACATGGCCTGAGATTTGAAAATATTGATCGTTGGCCCTTTACAGAAAAAGTCTGCTGCCCTCTCAACTTAATGACTCATAAACTGAGATGAGTATTAGGAAGAAATCAGAAAGCGTGATTGAGAGGAGAATGGAAGATAGGTAACCAGGGGCCACATCATAAAGGACTCACTGACCACGGAAAGGCCCTGAGTTTTGCTCTAAGTGCATCGTAAAGCCTTGGCATGTTTCTATTTTAGTTCTGTATTTGTACTATTTGGGGGGTGTATGTGTATTATTTAGAGGGGGTGGCTACTTTGGTCACCAAATATAGCAACCCCGCAGATGACTACATAACATGCAGACATACATCTTAACAGATTGTTGTAAAATAAGTGCAGCGGAGGTTAAGAAATACAACATGAGCACCTCAGAAGCCGCCTCCCACATTCCCATCCCCATCACAGCCGTCTCCTCCCTCCTCATGGTAATCGCTTTCATGATATTATTTTCCTGTTGCTTTTTTTATAGCCTAATTTTATAATCCTAGGTTAGTGCTACCTGGTTTTGATGACTTCTGTTGTCTTTGCATAACCTACATCCCAGCAACTACAATCCTAGGTCTATACCCTGCAGAAACGTGCATAGATGTATGTGCACCAGGAAATATATGTAAGGTTTGTAGCAGCTTTCTTTGCAACAGCCTCACGCTGGAAACAATTCACGTTTCCACCAACAGTAGAATAAATAACTTAATTATGACACAGGCATACAGACTATTATATAGAAATGAAAATGAGTGAACTACAATTATATGCAACAATATGCATGAAACTTAAAAACACAGCGATGAGCTTTGGAAGGTTTGGAGCTGGGGAATGGAATAACATGATCCAATTTCCCTTTCTAAAAGATTGCTAAGGATGCTGTGCAGAAAGCTGAGTCTGTGGGGGAAGCGCAGACATGGAGACACGTAAAGAGGCTTCTTGCAATAGTCCCCGGGCGGCGTGTTGATGGGTGGGATTAGGGTTGTGGCAGCGGGAAGCAGAGGGATGTGGGACGTATTCTGGAGGCAGCATTGATATGACTTGCTGATGGACCAGATGTAAGGGTAAGAAAAGGCAGCTTGCACAGAACCACAGATTTTGGTTTGGGTGATGGAGCCGTTTCCTGAAATGGAGGAAGGTGGGAAGAGACATTGCTTTGGGAGGTATGTTTAGGGCAGGGTGAGATATCCGTGAGACTCTCCGTGGAAACATCAAGCACACGGCTGGGGAAGTGGACAGTGTGGATGAGGCTTATGAATTCCAACCCCAAAGAAAGGATGACCAAAGACAGGATGGACTCTGTTTTAGAATAAAGGCCTCTGTCTCAGCCCACAGGTACTCTTTCTTTAGGTGGAAATTCTTTTAAATTCACCATCGATTCTTTGAGATGCAGACGCCCCTTGGGAGAGTCATTATCCAGCTGTTTATTGAGTTGATACGCAGCCTAGGGCTGTCTCAGTGAGAAGGGGTATCATGGCAGGAAAAGGGAGGAGGCGAGGCAAATTTTCTCCATCTTGCCTGTCCTCAGAAACCTCTAAAACTATCCTTTCCTTTCAGTCCCCCTCCGCTTGGATGCAGCTGTCCAAACACATATTGAAGAGCTGCTGTGTGCCAGGCCCTGTACTAGGTTCTGGGGATACAACAGAGACTAAGATTAGGTCTCTCTCTGAGTCTGGTATTTCATTGTAACTTTATAACCCAGAGTAGCACGCAACTATGTAATGTATGTTTGAAAGGTCCATTGTAAGCAGAGAGCTGTCAGGCAAAAGGCCAGATGTTAGGATTTAACAGGTATTTGTAAAATGATAACATTTCAGGTGAAGAACAATTTCTGCATAACAACCACCACTCCTTTGGACCACCTGGAGGCAAATTAATCTCCAAGGCTTCCTTCCAGATCTGTAAAGCTAAAAACATAATAGCCTGATTTATTTATTCAGATGACTAGGAGATCAGGATAATTCAAAGCATTCGGCGAGAAGAGGTCCTATAGGACATTTTCCCCAATATCCAGCTTTGTGTTTCCCAAAGTAATTTCTCTAATTTTTTTGAGCTTCAGATTGGGCCAAGTCAAATTCTACTTATTCTCTCCTAATTGAAAATACTTGGATATGTTTACTAAAATTACTTGTTTTGAGTTCTTAAAGTCCATTCTAGATTATGTTTAGATCTATTTTACGAGAACTTGCATCTTGGTTTGTATATTCCTTTTGCCAAGATGGTCAGAGGACCATTTCTTGCAGTTTCATCAAGGTCTTTAAAGAAATAATTATTACCTTGTGACAATTTCCAAGAGCATGATTTATTCCTTTTCCTAAGCATACATTTTTTTTTGAAGGTTAAAAAAAATTCATTCTTGGGTTCTATATATAAGAACACAAGTCACATTCAAGTAGCCATGAAAGAGATGACCGGATGCCACAGACTGTCAGATCTGTCTTCTTGTCCCATTCTGCCACTAACCTGGTTGGGCAAGTCACTCAACATTCATTTAGGCTATACTTCCTCATCAGTAGAATGAAGAGCTTGGGCTCCAGGATACTAAACTGCCCTTTCGGTCTCTGAAATCTGTGGCTTTTACTTTGCTGGGGCTTCCACTAGGCAGTGATTTTTGTACAAAGGTGATCTGAGCATGACTGTCTCACAACATCTGATGAAGCGTTAGTGCTTTATTATACCTCAAACCTATACCTATCTGACAATTATTTTGATTTTTTTAAAGAATTTTTAAAATAAGTTTTTATAAATAATGTATCCAAAGATTTTGACCCACTATATAAAGTAAGAATCTCACTCTTTAAGAAAAATATACAGATGGTGATTAAGAATTTAAATGCTGAGAGGCTCAAGCCTGATGCCCAGCCTTTAGATTTCTACTGCTTCAATTCCAAAGAACCAGTGGATAGCGATTTTCGTACACAAAACTCCGATACGCTGTACAGTTCCTTTTCTCTGGGTCAGAAAAAAGGGACGAAGCAGAAAAAGCTTTATTCTGCTTCATTAACCCCTTCTGTGCTCCTCGACAGATCGTGGAATCCAGTTTCCAGATTTTAGATTTCCCTTAAAAGGAAACTTCACAATCAGGTAGATTGCGGTATACCTATCCCGATGATTATTTCTAACTGTACTTAGACTCTCACTTTTTTCTTTTACTATTTCGTGTCTACATTTGATCCTGAGAGAGCTTTTGCAGTCCTATCAGAATTGTAAGTCGCTAAGAATAAAAGAATTCTTCCCAGCAAGGGCTGTCTCACCCAGTTGTCTCATAAAGCTGTTCGCTGGAGTCCTATGTCACAGAGCTGCCTTTTGGGTTTTTACTTTCCACGGCTTATTTCCAGATCTCATTACATCCCATCTATAGTTCTCTAAATCTATCACTATAACCCAACCCACTAGAATCCTGCAAGCTACAAGAACAATATGCTACATTTTTTTAAATTGACAAAATACACTTCATAGGAATTGACAATGTAAAACCATCCCTGAACCAAAGCCAGTGGTGAAGCCTCCTGGGGGGGCTGGGGGTGGGGCGGGGGGCGGGACTCAAACTAGAAGACAACCAGAATCTTAATTGCAATTGTCTTCTAGTTTTTTCCCTTTTTTCCTTCCCCCTTCCCTCCCTCCTTTCTTTCTCCCTTCTCTTTCTTCCCTCCCTCCCTCTGCTCTCTCCCAATTTCATCTTTTCTTTCTTTTTAGTTACAAACTGGATTGCAAAACATAAGACTCTAAGTGGTACTAAAATCGACAATAATTTTGCATGTACACTAGTTTTGTATGCATGTAACGTGTTTTCTGGGCAAGAAGAAAGCAGAGCGTTAAGACATCTGTGAAGCAGCCCCGAGGAGCTCTGTTTACCCCTTACCCGTATCCCATGTGGGCTTATCACCTGCTTAAACATGTCGCTTTATCTCTACTGTGCTGACACTTCAACCTCTGCTCTACTCTGTAACTTGGCTCCATTGTTCCCTTAGGCCATTAACTGATAACGTTTTTTAGCCTTGTTTTTCTGAAAATTTTTTTTTTGAGAAATTAATCTAAATTCTGTTTTACCTATACTAATTTCTCATAGTGGACCAAAGAAAGAGGAGAAAGAGAAAGAGAGAGCAAAGAGAAAAGAAAAGAGGAAGGAGGAGGAAAAGAGACTACCTTTGGCACTCTTGCCCTAATGTTCCACTTGATTTGTATAATTTAGGATTAAAATTACATTTACCCATGCTACAAACTCATTCCTCTTTTCTTGAGGAAACCTGGCTGCATGTATTGCTTACTACCCTTATTCGCTTTTAAGAGCTGCGGATAGTCTTTGCACCTAGGAGCCCTCAAGAACTTACTGGTTCTTCTATATAGAGATTCACAACATGCTGCGGTTTCACAGAAACAAACATTCGCCTCCATCCATAAGGGCTTCATGAAACAGGCAGCACCAAATCAGACGACAGTGGCAAAGCTCTGACAGCACTACCAGGCAAATAGATCAGACATAAATAGTATCATTAAAGTTGTAGGGATCCTTTTAGAATTTGACTTTCAAAATGATTTGTTGCGGGATTTGGAATAAAATAGAAATGCTAGTTCACGGAGCAGAGAATGATACAAATACGTGCTACAGGGCTAATGTGTCTCACTGGACCTTACGAAAGCAAAATTGAGGGACATTAGCTCAATTTTGTAATATTAATATTACAAAATATTAATAGGCGTCAAGTAAGCATATGTTATAACCTCGAAAATACCTTCATCTTCAATCATAGATTTTTATGATTCAATCATCTTCGTCTACGGACAAAGCAGTAGTCCTATATACTCTGCTTGGATCTGACCGCACCTTGAATATGGTGTTCGGTTCTCGCCCCCTCAGTGTGAGATGGATACACACACAGAAATGTGCACAAGAGACTGACCGTGACATTAAGGGAACAGGGGAAGGTAGTGCCGATAATATGCCCAGAAGAAAAAACACTGAGAAGAAACACGAAAAGCATTTTTAAATATCAGATGGATTGTTACCTGAAGGAGGCAGCTTTTGTTGTAAACAGTGCCAAAGAGAGCAGAGCCTGAAGCACTGAGCTAAAGCCTGAATCCACGACAAGAGTGTTCCATAAAGCAAAGAATGTTTAAAGCCAGGGTTGTTCACATGGAATAGGCGGCCTGGGAATTAGGGAATTCCCATCAAGGAGGCATCTGGGCAAAGTATCGCCTAACAGAGGCTTCTACAGAGGTGATTCCGGCATGAGGTGATGGTTGTTCAGACTGAGTGACCTTTAACCAACCCCCTTTCAACATTAAGTTCTACAACATTATGAAGTCAAGAGCTGCTTGATTCCAACAGCCCCCAGACACAACCATAAAGCAAGAGTTGAGTTTAAAGAAAGATGGATAAAATGAGAATGAAAATTTGCTTATTTATTTCAAATTCCCAAGCTGAGATCAATCTAAAGGAAACGACTGTCATTTCTGGTTAAACAGCTAAATGAATTATCTTCGAATGAGATGCAAAATTTCTTTTTGGAAATTAGTTCTCCACATGTATAAGGCTGTTACAGAGTCCATTCAAACCTGGCATCTCATCAATGCAGCCATTTGGGGATATTTTGTTAGAAACTAGCAAATTTTTAGGTTTGCGATTGTCATATTTCATAGTAATTTCATTTGAAAATGTACTTTTGACACCATATTTTGTGAGTGTGTGCATCTTTGTAAGAACGTCACTTTTATCTTCTGCACAGGAGAAATGACTCTGAAAATGTTGCATAAGAAAGCAGGGAAATATAATACGACAGTAAGGCATATTACTCATAGAGTCCTAAAGATGATACAAATATTATCCACTGGGGGATAAACAGAGGTAAACATATAGTTGATGGTTTACAGAAAAAGAAAGAAAAATGATAAGTAGAAGCCTTTAACATATATCAAAACAACATTTACAAACAATGAGACAGGTACTTTCAGGTCCCTAAATGACCACCAAGACATTAGCTCTGCGAGGCGGGCAGTCCCCGCCCACAACGCACTTACACTCAGCAGCCATTGGACACTGAAAAAGCTAACATGACTTTGTATCAGGTGGGCTTTCCCACCATTTAGGTTTCCAGTGAAATTTGGGCAAATCAAAGAAGGAACCAATAATTACAACAAAGGTAAACCTAGAGGCAAAGAAAGACTAGCCTAAGACTGACCCAAGAGAAAAATGCAACATGAGAGAGAGCAAATGGAGAGGCAATAAGATGGAACATTGTTTGGGACAGTCAAGTGATGCAAGAAAGAAATATAAATATAATATAAATTCTACTGTAAGTAAACGTTTCATTATTTCAGTAAAATGACAAAATTTGCCATCTTTATCATATTTATTTACTGTAAACATGCTAGTTTTCCAATGAACAATAAAGATGTCATTCATTAATATATCTACATATTGTGACCTGGTCAAATGCACTGATTTTTAAGTAAGGCATAAAACTAAAAGTTTCTTTTAAGTACATGAAGAATAGCTACAATCATCCATATTCTGTCTCTTTCGTGAAATCAATATTGAAAATTTATATTTTGAAAGCAATTTTGTTCAGGTTGGGTTTTCATTATGAGTTCAAGATCAAAAGTAGCTTTTACTGCAAAGCTCAGAGTCCATTTTAGAATGGGCATTTAATCCCTTCCCTAGAAACCTCCTCTTACTTACTTAAAAAACATTCTAGATGTAAACATTAATCAGATTTTCCTTTATAGATTTTCAAATGTAAACAATAAAAACATTAGCTTTTCTGCTTAATAGAAACAAATAGTAAGACAGTAATCTGGATAATTAGTGACACTTGTATTTTCAAGTTGGAAAATGGGTTCAAGGGGAGGGGATTCAAAGAGACGAAAAGAAGACAGTCAGTGATACCAAATACATGTTGTTTAAATGATACATTAATTAATAATCACAAGATAAAATGAAAAGTTAGTAACTCAAGGAAAGGTTACATTTCAAAGATAAGAAATGGAAGATAAAGCTGGTAGTTAAACTTTATCACAATAAAAATTCACAAATACCTTCTTCAACATCTGAGATATAGTCACCATCACTGAGCATTTCAGGGGCGTTGGCTTTACGAACTGCATGATTTAAGTGAACAATGGAAGTGTGAAAAAGGCATGCTCTGGATACTACAACAAAACATGTTAATGCTCCGAAAAACATTTTTGCAATGAATTTTCTTCAGGAAGCAAATACACACTCATTCTTTGTTGCTATGAACTCAAAGGAGGTTTTCATACCTTCATCATCAGACATATCAAGAACCTCATTCATCGTTTCTGGAACATTCATTTTGTGCTTCTCTATGACAGTCTGGTAACAAAAAAAAGCAGCTACTTTAGTATAAGCTGACAGCATGTTTTACTGAGACTATTCATTTCTTCCTAAATTAATCTGTTGGTTTATTGTGGGATTTACGTGTTGAATATCTTGAAGACCACCTCATACAAAAAGACACCAAAATTACCCCCTAATCCAGGGGTCCCCAACCCCTGGCCCGCAAACTGGTAGTGGTCCTGTTAGGAACCAGGCCACACAGCAGGCGGTGAGCAGCGGCCGAGCGAGTGAAGCTTCATTCTGTATTTACAGCCGCTCCCCACTGCTCGCATTACCACCTGAGCTCCGCCTCCTGTCAGCATTATGGTGAGCTGGATAATCATTTCATTATATGTTACAATGCAGTAATAATAGACATAAAGTGCACAATACATGTTATGAGCTTGAATCATCCTGAAACCATCTCCCCACCCCCCCACCCCAGTCCATGGAAAAATTATCTTCCATGAAACCAGTCCCTGGTGCCAAAAAGGTTGAGGACCGCTGCCTTGATAGCACAAAGTTCCTCATCATATACATGGCAGAGAACGAATGCAAGGTAAAAGAATTCTAGTGGCAAAGCACATCAGCTTAGAAGATTTAGGTCCCTAATAAAACTTTTCGAAGGAAAACGGAAGAGACATATTGCTCCCCTTGAGTCATTGCTACCCTTCTTTGTGGTCATCATAAACTTGCCACCCCCTCCACTAAAAGTCTTAGCTGGAGATAGGCCAAATGAACGGCAAGAAGCATGTCTTTATTGCGTGCGCCAAGCCAGCCGCTTCTTTTGTTTTCCCCTCCTACGTGTATGTTTTAATTTCAGGAACAAATCAAAATATTAAGATTCCAATAAATTATATAACTTTTACAACTATGTGTTTGCAGAAGATATTTTAGAGGTAATGCATTTGCAGGATAATTTTAACCTCCACAAAATTTTAAAGAATGGTATACAGTATAACAGAGCAAAGGCTTTACTAAATCTTTTACTTGCTCTTTCATGACTTTTCCCCTAGATAGAGTGTATCCATCCAAAGGATGCTGACAGTACTACTTGTTTGAAAAAATTAATGACCTAATATGTTTCAGTTTTAAAATGAGTCCTCTTTTAATTTGCGCATAAGGAAGACTAACGGTACAAGTAGTGTTAAAATAAAGCATTACTTGGTATTTTTTCCAGCATGTAATATTGTAATTCAACATTTTCAAAAAGCAAATATTTTCTATTAGAACAGTTTTAGATTTACAGAAAAATTGTGAGTATAGCAAAGCATGTTCACCCAGTTTCCCCTATGATTAACACATATTAGCACAGTACCTTTGTCACAATTAATGCACCAATGTTTATTTTTTATTATCATTAAAGTCTATATTTTATTCAGATTTCCTTATTTTTTGCCATATATCCTTTTTCTATTTTAGCATCCCATCCAGGATACCATGTTATCTTTAGTCATCAATCTCCTTAGGCTCCTATGGCTGTAACACTTTCTCAGACTTTCCTTGTTTTTAATGACCTTGACAGTTTCAGAATGAACTGGTCAGGTATTTTGTAGAATGTCCCTTAATTGAGATTTGTCTCATGTTTTTCCCACTGATTAGACTGCGGTTATATGTTTTGATGAGGAAGACCACTGTGGTAAAATGCCATTTTCATTACATCACATCGAGGGTATATACCGTCAACATGATTTACCAGGGCTGATGTTGTACTTGGTCATCTGGCTGAAGCAGTGTTGGTCAGCTTTCTCCACGGTAAACTACTCTATTTCCCCTGCTCTCCACACTGTTTTCTTTGGAGGGAAGTTACTATACTCAGACATACTTAAGCAGTGGGGAATCATGTTCTGCCTCTTTGAGGGTAAAGTATTTTCATAAATTATTTGGAAATCTTTTGCCTGAGAAATTTGTCACTTCCTCCATTGTTATTCAATCATTTACCTGTATCAGTATGAACGCATGGATACGTATTTTATACTTTGCGCTATAGCCCAATGCTGTCTTATTTCTTTTGTTCAAATTGTTCTGGCTTTGGCCATCGGGAAGTCTTTCAGTGGCTCCCTGTGTCGCTTTAACATATCCCAGCATTCTGTGTATGTGTATTTATTATTTACTTATTTATCGGGGGGAGGGGTTTCCAGGCTCATCTTGTATACTTCCTGACCCAGTTGTAGATTTTGTCATTTCTCCAAGGAGCCCTGGTTCCCTTTATAAGAGAATGTTATTAGACATCAACATCTGAGTGATAGAAGTATTCCACTAATGAGTGGAATTTTAAATACTACTGAGGGAATTTTAAACAATGTAATTTGAATAGCTTAATTGGTATCTTTTGAATATCTGCTTCCAGCCACTCAGTTTCCTTCTCTACCATGATTGTAATGTCATTAACTAAAGCATCTTTCTCAGAATGGCCACATCAAATACGGCACTCCTATCAAAGAGGCAGTCTTATTTCTCAGGTTGCTGAGAAACTGATGTCTGCTTATGGAGACAAGGGTTGCTGGGGCTTCTGTAGCTGGCTGAACAGAGACCCACCTGTGGCAGAGGCTGTGCTATGTTCAGTTAGCCTAAGATCATAGAATCCACCCTGAATTGCACCAGTCCTGTCTGAGCTGGATAACATGTAACTGCAAAGGTAGGGCTAACAAGGCGGTGTCTCCACTTGAAATAAAGTCTCAAATACCACAGTGCTGGACTAAGTCTTAGCAACTTCAATGGACTCTTTTCTAGTCAATGTAAACATTTCACTCGGTGGAAGCCTCATTTACCTCACTAGGCAAACTGGACCTTCCTGTTAGCATGAGTCCGGTCTTTTCTCTCTGGCAGAAAATCACCAAGTCAGCTGATGACGTTGAGTGAGAAACGGCATGTCGCCCGTGCACATTCTTTCACCAGGAACCAGAGCCCTAAAACCCTTTTCTCTCAGTACATTTTCTGAGGTTGTAACTTTACTTTCTCTGTCTGTAACTTTATTTTCTCCTAAAGCTTTTTCTGATATCGAAGAAACACTCTGAACTTTCCTAACGGGTGAGAAAAGCATTGACATTTAATCAAATAAGTTTTATGTTTTGAACTATTATACCATTTTCAATTCTCTAACATTGAAACAGAAGTTTCACATATTTATTTCGGTGGCTTCAAATCTTTTATAGCATTGTGACACTTGGCCATTGTTTAATACCTTGTCCTTCTCTCCTTCCCTACTCTAAAGAGAGCTACACGGCATATCTATAAAATTAAGGTTAATAAACATCATTTATATAAACTCTTTCCTTGAGAATTTAATAATAGGTTTTAAGATGATGAAATACTCAAGAGGTATAAGAAAGCAATATGTAGGAATTTATTTCTAATTCCAACTATATCTTAAAGTTAGAAACATGCCCTGGTTGACAACCATTGCTCTAGTCCGTTAAAGCTACTGTTTTCTCTTTTGCAAATCACAAAATCTCTCTCTTGTGATCAGCATGCTGGATTTTTATTTTCTAAAACCTGTACACAGCCAAATAACTCAATAGACAGGTAGCTACAGAGTCCCTCAGGCCATGGTGTTTTGTGTGGAGCACTGTGTATCAGACTGCAGATGTGAACTACGCCTTCTTCATGTTGGGAGGTGGTATTATGAGAAAAGGAAGCACAGTCGATAATTCCAAGTGCTGCAGAGTCCTAAACTGAAACTGTATGGACTCAGTCTCGGGCTTGTGTGTTGAGTCATGGAGTCAGGAATAACTGAAATAAGTCTCTGATATGGTGCAATATCTTCTGTTGATTCCAAAGTTACCAAATCCTGATGGAGTTCAAAGGCGCCAGACGGGGTTCAAAAGAAATGATTTATCCTAGAGGCTGGCAGCTTGTAAAAATACATGTGATGCAATAAGGCTTCCTGGTAAAGATTTACTTTAAGTTTTAACACAACATCCTATTGTTTTTCCTAGGAAAACTCCAATAGGTGAATGGAAGAGGAGTGAGTGTGGTGTGAAAAACTGATTTGGATCCTATCTCTAATGTTTCCCTAACAAGGCAAAAATATTTTCACAGTAATGATGACAATGTATCCATTATCATTTGTGAGTTAAAATATTTTAAAGAACGAACTTAGAGTTTTCATCTTTCTTACATTGCCAAAGAAGGATGTTAAAACATTTCTGCCTTAGTCTCATTAAAAAAATTTTTATATCAAAATAAATAATGAATTGGGAGATTGGGATTGCCATATATATACTACGAATAAGAAAAAAAATCAAATTGTACACTTTAAATATATGCAGTTTATTGTGTGTCAATTGTATCTCAATAAAAGTTCTCAAAGGAAAAAAAAAGAAATACATTTAGCTTTCTATGGAACTAAAAACCCTATAGCTTTTTGAAAGGTATAACTTTTTAAAAGGCATTTTTAGTGTTTTGAATTTTTCTTCCTATCCGAAATGAGAGTATTGCTTTGCTAACTGCCATCAAGGAGGTAACAGCAGCTGGAAATATGGTGCACCATCTCTGAATGGAGGATAAAAGGTTCATCTCCCCAAAGCCTGGGAAAATCTGCAGTCCCAGTCTGAGAAATGGCTCTCGGAGTAACGGGGTGACAAAGTCTGGCATCACTACTCACAGTTGTGGTCACGGTCTCTTCAGTCACCACCTTCAGGGTGTCCACCACTGAGATGTAGCCAAGCCTCCGGGCAATGGCCAGGGCAGTGTTTCCATTCTGGCAAGAGGGAAACGTGGACAAGGAATTACAAGTCATTCCACGTGTCTCAGCACCTGTGTTTCCACACGTTTTGCCTGTACGAACGTAAGGCGTGTGTCTCACCAGTCCTTTCCTACTGTCATATCGAAAACGCTGTGTCATTAAAGACATACCTTGCACAAAACTCACCTAACCTGTTCCCACTCATACAGCAGAGTCTGGACTGCTACCCATGGAATCCGAGAGGCATTTTAATGTTCTATGTAATCAAGGCAACAAACACGCGCTTCTTCTTACATATGCACTCTCCCCTGGGTAGCAGTGGGTTTGTCATTTTTAAGTGGGAAACAGTAATCACATCTCTCTCTCTAGACAGCTCACAACAATACAGTTATTGTCCTTTTCCCTTCGTTCTACTGAATGCGCTGTTTATGCCTACTAATGAAAGTCAAAAAGCAACCTTGGGGACTTCCCTGGTGGCAGAGCGGTTAAGAACCCGCCTGCCAATGCAGGGTTAGATTCCTGGTCCGGGAAGATCCCCCATGCCGTGGAGCAACGAAGCCCACACGCCACAGCTACTGAAGCCTGCACGCCTAGAGCCCATGCTCTGCCACAAGAGAAGCCACCGCAGTGAGAAGCCCACGCGATGCAACGAAGAGTAGCCCCTGCTCGCCCCAACTAGAGAAAGCCTGCACACAGCAACGAAGACCCAAGGCAGCCAAGAAATACATTAATTAAATAAAAAAAAAGCAACCTTGGTGCACAGCGAGAACTGTGAGAAGACAGCAGCAGCCAGGCCCAGCTCCCCACTCTTCCCTTAGTGAGCCCTCTGCTCTTACCGCAGTGAGTTCATTGGGGGAGGCACTGTTCTGAAGCAAGACGTTGATGATGTGCGTGTGCCCCTGCTGAGCCGCTTGGTGCAGTGGCGTGTACCCATTCTGCAGAAGGAAGATCAAAGCAAACACTCTTGCTTCCTGGGACACAAGATCAATGACTTGGCGGATACAAAGGAGAAAGGAGTTTACCTTTGTTTTGGCGTTCACTTTTGCAGAGTGCTGGAGCAGGAAGTTAACAATCTTGATGTTTCCATAGTGGCAGCCCACATGAAGTGGTGTGTATCCCATCTGTAATTATATTTTTTAAAAAAAGAAACATCCTAAGTGTACTTTCAGCAACAGCTATCCTAAATAGAAGCAAGAGTGTTATTTAACCTTTCTTAATGAGGCAGAAAGAGTTTTCTCCCTATATAAAACAAGTGTCCTTGATAATCCTCAGAGCTAGTCTACAGTATCAATAACAATGTCATCTCACATGGAAATAGTTACTAAATGTCCCAAAGTGCTCTCGCTAGCAATGGCTCATTTTATTCTCATAACACTGTTCCTCCGTGATCACATCCACATTCACAACTTCAACTAATATATTTATTCTGACCACGTCCAAATCGGGGTCTTCAATCCAGACCCCCCTCCTATATCCCAGACCAAAACTTTAGTCCCTTACTGGCTGTCTCTACCTAGATGGTTCGTAGGTAATCTAAAACTCAACACACCCAGCACAGGACTCACAGTGTTCTTTCTCCAACCAGCTTCTCCTTCACTTCCTGTCTCATTGAATGGGACTTGTGATCACCTGGTTACAGAGTTACATCTTTAGATTCATCCTGAATTTCTCAGTTTTCCTCCGTCCCCATGTACGTGTGGTCTCAAGTCCCATTGTTCGTACTTGTTAAGGATTTCTTCAATTTCTCTCTTGTTCATCAACATCCCATCTGCCCCTTGGTTGAGGCCTTATCCATTCTTCACCCGGACCTCAGCAACAGCCTCCTAACGGCCCCTGCCCGAAACTACCGACTAGTTCTTTGCATTGTCTTCTAGGATCTTTCTAAACCAGATATCTAATCTTACCTTTTTCTGTTTAAAACCTTTCAAGGCTCCCCAGTGCAAACAGGATAAAAAGCTTAAGCCTGGCACATCAAGGCCCTCCGAGATCTTAATTTTCTAGCAGTATCTTGGGACATGCCCCCAATTTTTTCTCACGTTCCTATGATACTGAGCCAGCTATAATCCCCTTCTACATTCCCACTGTTGTAAAAAAAAAATTCAGTTAATGCCAGTATTTCTAAATTTACTATTTATTTATGGGGTCAAAATCAGGCTTTGGACCAACTAGCTATGCTACCTTATACAAGTAATTACTTTTCTGTGCCTCAGTTTCCTCCTCGGTAAAATAGGGATACTAATTTTGCCAACTTCATAAGGTAGTTATGAGGATTAAGCAAATTAATGAAGGTAAGCGCTTAGAACAGCATCTGACACAGAGAAAATGAGTAATATATTTTGCTCTTATTATTACATTTTTATTGTTATTTTTATTATCCAGTGTCTCCCTCTCCAGACCATGAACTCTATGAGGGCAGGGAACACCATCACCCAGGGAAGAACCTGACAACTAGTAGGAGCTCTAGAAACACACATGAAAGGAGTATGTATCAAATAAACATTTTTGTGATTTTACACACATTTAAAGAAAGCTAATTTAACTATTTACTCGCTAATCAGTACCTCCAAGAATCAGTGCTTCAGGGTGGTCTAAATAAAATGCTTCCAGAAATTACCCTTTCAAAAATCAAAACAAGTGGCTTCATTTCAGCTGTACAACACTAAGCATTAAACCCTGTGGCCAGCAACACAATTTAGTCTGAACTGATTTGGAGAACTTCAAATGCAAAGTGAGGAGGAGATGTGGTAGGTCAGCGGGCCAGTGGGAAGGCTGCATGGGCTGTTACCAGGATGTTCTGGTCTTTTCCTCAGAAGAGCTTCCCTGCAAGCTCTTGATAATTTAATTATTAGTATTTGAAAATTGAAGCCAGTGACTCAAATGGTACCATACATTCTACCTGTCAGCTGGCTTGGGGATGTCATCTTTACCAGGAAAAATCTGGAAGTTCACGGGACATAATCAATTCCTTATCTACAAGGTTATGAAGCAAGTCCAAGCAACCCGTCTCTTTGCACACCTGCTCTACTCAACTATGGCATGATCACAGCCATGCTTCTTTTTGGTGCTCTGATCTTTGCTGAAAAGAGAAAGGAAGGGAAAAAATTTTTAAGAGGCAGAGAGATGCTTTCTGAAGTGCATCACTTGTATAGGGCAGGAAAAGGTACATGTTTCAGAAATATTATACTGAGTACAAAAATGATTATTGACTGTGATCTGAGTTGGGCGGGATTAGGAAGAAACCCTAGTAGAGACCTGAGACTCTTAAACCAGGGGATCGCTTGTGCAAATCGGGAGCAAAAGGTTCACAGTACCATTTCCTCTCCTCCCAATCTGCCCTTGAAAATCACTGCCTTAATTCCTGCCTGAGTCCTGATGTACACGTTGGATGTGTTGGGATGAAAAAGTATTGGGAAACAGAACCGTTACTGCCTTCTTGAATTTTTAATTTACAAAGGGACACATGACCCCCCCAAAAGTTTTAAAGTCTGTTTGTGTATATGTATGTGTCAATAAAACAACCTAGGGTGAATCTATTTACCATGAAGTCGCAAAGTTCTAAAGCAAACATTTCTTTTCTGATGAAAGTATACAAGCAAAATAAAGAATATAAGCTAAATCCAGTCTGAGTTTTTCAGATTGAAAAATGCTTGTATTTTCATGGAAAGTAACAAGAAACCATTCAGCCACTATTGTTGCCTTTACTGGTTTCTTTGTTAAATATTTAGCTACCTAGGAAGGCATTCAGGGCTAAGGGCAATGAGATTTCTTAGAATGAGAAGTTTGGAAGGGAACAGAGGAAAGAGAGAACTGGGCAGTTAGGCTTACCAAAGAGGCCATGGCAACTTTAAGAGCGCGAGACAGTTCAGAAACGGGAGTGGGGGGGGCTACCTAGATCACAGCTCTATCTAGGACTATCCCAGCCAGGGACCATTGTATTTGCTTTTATTTTATTTTATTTTATTTTATTTTATTTTAAATTAATTTTTACTGGAGTATGGTTGCTTAACAATGTTGTGTTAGCCTCCACTACACAACAAAATGCATCAGCCACACACATTCAGTATCCTCTCCCCTGTGGACTTCCCTCCCATTTAGGTCACCACAGTGCATTAGGCAGAGTTCCCTGTGCTATACAATATGTTCCCATCAGTTGTCTATTTTATACAAGAGCATCAATAATGTATGTGTCAATCCCAGTCTCCCAATTCCTCCCACCCTACCCTCTCCCCCTTGGTATCCGTACATCTGTTCTCTCTGCCTGTGTCTCTTTCTGGTTTGCAAATAAGATCATCTACACCATTTTTCTAGATTCCACATACATGCATTATTATACGATATTTGCTTTTTTCTTCCTGATTTACTTCACTCTGTATGACAGACTCTAGGTTCACCCACCTCACTACAAGAAACTCAATTTCGTTCCTTTCTATGGCTGAGTAATATTCCATGGTATATATGTACCACATCTTCTTTATCCATTCCTCTGTCGATGGACATCCAGGTTGCTTCCATGTTCTGGCTATTGTAAATAGTGCTGCTATGCTTCACTATTTTAGTACAGGGTTTAAAAATAATTAAGGATCTTGCCTGGTCACGTCTCTTCTGGGCAGCTTCTTTCTAAGAGAACGCAGTATGGGTGGAGAAGCCACAGCCATAGAGAGTCAGAACACTGTGCAAAGCCTGTAGTCTACTCCGGGCTACTTTCTGTGCTTGTCCCACGAATCCAGCCTGATTTTGATACCTGCAACACCCTTTTACCTGGCTAATTCCCAGTGACTCTTCTCTGTTATTAATATCTTCAACATCTGTCCACACACCCCAGAATCGATCTATGTTATACACAAAAATGTTCGTATTCACAATATAATAGTTAACAGGTATTCATTTCTGTGTCAAGAATGTGACACACAGAAACAAAGAGTTACGTTCTAAAGTCGATAAGTTTGATACGAAGAGTAACAAAATTAAGTGCTGAAAGAAAATGTTCAGAGCAAGACTGATATGAAGTCATATCTTTGATGATGACATGAAATATCCATTTGTCTTATGTGAGTTTGAGATGTTGGCATTCTATGAGATTAATCAGAAATTTCTTTTTGAAAAGATAACTATTTTGGCTGAGAGAGGGAGGGAGTTGCTAGCGATCATATACGCTGTAAGAAATTTAGCAAGTGAGTAGTAACTAAATAAAACTTAACGTATCCTCTTCCACAGACTATGCCTGAATAAAGTTAGAGGTCATCAATGACTGACAGTTTTTCTATATGCATTTTTTAATTCAGTCACAAAAACTAAAAAAGGTACAAGCTTTCACACTCTGCCCTTGATGGGCAGATGTGCTGTCACAAGGATTAATAAATGGTGTTAACATAGGAAGTATCAACATACAGCTACATAAAGTATTCAAGGCATTAAAGGTAAAAGCGCGTGGGACACCACAACCCGAGACTTTGATGTCTCTTGTACAGATATACATTTGAAATACTGAGTATAAAAGATGTGATGGAAGATTTATTTTTCTGCTAGAAAACTGCACTTGTTCCATACAAGGAGTCACAATGACACTTGGGATGGGGACGATCTTTTTGTATACCTTTGTCTGGGCGTCCACACATGCCCCCTGGTTTACGAGGACTTCGGCCACATTCACTCTGTCTTCTTGAGCAGCCAAATGGAGTGGGGTCAGGCCACTCTGCAAAAGATCAAAGTGGTCATCTTACCGGAGGGACGGAGGATACACAGGCACGTTGGAGAAACAATTTATGACTTCAAGAAGAGTAAGCCCATAATTTCTATGTTTAAAAAAATCTACAGAGTAAGTTTATATGCTTGCATGTGACAACACTGTTACCTGTAGGCTTAATGAAAAATTTCAAACATCCTCAAAAGTGGCGGGAATGGGCTGAACCTTGTGTGCTGATCACTGATGCAGCAATTATCAGGTTTTCCTATGTTTGCTTCATCCAGCCCTACTTTCTGTTTGTTCTTTGCGTTGCAGAAGTATTTTAAAGCAAATCCCAGACATTATATCATTTTCCTCTTATATACTTCAGTAGTCACTTTTTAAAAAATAGACTTTTTGTTTTTACAAAATTATGCACGAGTTCTAATGCATTACCAATAATACTAGCTTCACAAAAATTTATTAAAATAAAAATTGTTTATAAACTGAATACTGACATATGATGATAACATTTTCTCCATTAAACATTAATACCCAAAGCTGACAAGTATTTTCTATATGTTGCTTCTGGGTAGGAAAGACGGTCTGTGAAATGTAATATAAATTCTATCTCATGATAATTTAATATTTAGTATGAAAGCTATCTCATGAGAATTTCCAGGTCATTTAATAAGACTGGAGACTTGAAATTGACTCTACCACAGAATGGACAGGCTATGCAGTTGTTCCAATGGCCAAGAAAAAAAATCACTAAGACTGTACTCTGGTTTAAAAATCCGCTGTAGTTGTATTCTTCATAGATAACACTGAAGAGAAAGTAAGCACTTCCAGATTCTTTTCTTTCATCCATTATAATGGATGAAAGCTGCACAGCAGTTAATGACTTGAGTCCTAGAGGCCTTCTTCTTCCTCTTCCAGGATCTGTGCAGCAAGGCCATCAACCTGTCCCATTTGTCAGAGGAAAGGCATGAACGAAAAGCAGCATCAGGAAGGGCACAGAACCTTCTAGATGCTGAACATTATTTATTTAGGGGTTGCTATTCCATCCTACTAATGACAGGACTCGGAAAGAGTCATTCACTCCGGACTTTCTAATACTGTTTACAGACTTTTGGAAGAAGCTCACCCAAACTGAAGAAAGAAGAAAAGGAAGACTGGTGCCTTCACTTGAAATCCAAGAAAAATAAGCCTGGGGCCAAAATTGGCACCACCCAAACACTGACATAATCATGGAACAATGTTCCATGTTCCACTTTAGAGGCAACAAATATTTTCGGCCACAACATTTTGTAAAAGTGTAACGATGCCCTAGTCTAAGTTTGAGACTTTCCAAACCTTCTGTAGAACTTTACTGAGCGGTTCTCAGCACGGCTGGGGGATGTATTCTGGCCGGTGCCCTACTTTCTCGCATTGCCCCATGTACGTTCATGCTGCCCCAGGGGTGACCCACTCTACCTTTGGCACAGAGTCACCTCCAGCTTTCCTGGGCTTCTCTCTCTCTCCCCTTGTCTCACAAAGGGCCTCATTGTTATTATTTGTGTGCGAACCATCTATGAGAGCTTCATAATCCTGCATTTAAACTCTTTTTTTTGTCTGTCTTCCTCAAACCACTGTGAGCTTTCTGAGGCAACTACTGTACCTTTAATCCTTGTATAACCAGTGTTGAGTATCTAGCATTTAATCCACCTATTCATTGACTATGTCAGAGGAAAAAGCAAACATCTTTCGGTAAAATAGGATAAATTAAATAAAGAAAAATTATTACTATATGCATGATTTTTAAAAAATAATGTGATGGTTAAAACAGAAGTTATCTTAACCTTTTATAGGGTTTTGACCATGGCTCATTTAAAAAATGGCATTTATTTAGCACAGAGAGAACATCACCAACTTGGAATAGCAACAGCTCTGTTTCATACTCTATTAGCTGTGTAGAGAAATATAGCTACTTGTGGTCTGCAAAATTCACGTGGGAAAGTGGGAACGTCAAAAGCCAAATTGAATCAAATCAAATCCTAGCATTTCGGCAGGAACTTAGATTCATGGTCTCTTTCTCTTAAAAATCTGGGAACTGCTGGTGAATAGCAAGAAAAAAAATAAGTGAAAACAATCCAGTGTTTAGCTCAATGTAACTTTTCACGGAAGCTACACCTCTCTTTTAATGTTCATTATTTAGCAAGGAAATATAGTCTAGTGTGAATTGAGGAAGTGTGATGGGGAGCGGGGAGGAGAGGGAGGGACAGTAACTGATGTTTAAAATTCTGTCAGCTCAGGAAAAATGGACAGAAAACTGTCAGAGTTCTCACTGAATAACAGACTTCGGCTGATTTTCTGTTTTCACATCGGAGCTTATTTAATACCTTATATAGAAAATGACTATTGAGAAAGGAAGCAAAGACTTACAACGCCTTTGTATTAGACTGTTCTAGGTACTGTGAAGTTCTTGAAAGCTCCTTAAGCACAATGTGCTAATGGGAGCTCAGCCAATCTGCTTTTTAAAATTTCCTTGGCGATATATCTGCTTGTATAGCAGTTATTCAGGAAGCTGGCTGGACATTTTCAGGTTTCCTTGGTTTACTATGTCTTTTGGTCCTCAGAATTCCCTTGCTAATGTCCAGTCTACCAAAGCAAACACTGAGAAATTCCTTCTAAAGTATTTTCAAACTAAAAAAATTTTTAAATGATCTTATGGTGAATTCAAGGCTGGGTAAATATTGCAACCAGTAGACTGAAGGAACTGAAAGGAAAAAAAGTTAGTTACACTGTATTTGGTATCAAACCTATGGAAAACGTTCACCTGTTAATCAATTGTTCAGGTCTGTATTGTCTTTGGGAGAATTAATGAGATATAATATTCCGGGCTCCTAAGAAAACATACACTAATGGGTGCCAGAATGTGCTTCAATTTGAGAAGGCCAGGTCTTCCATCTCATTAAGACAAGTTGAATTTTGCAGCAAAGTATTATAAGGCTGGCCTATAGATTAGTATATGAACTTTAGACGTTCAACAGCTCAAACAAATTCTGATTATAAGGACTATTTGAAATTGCTCTGTGATTACCACTAATGCTGAGACACACATCCCAAAAGGAAGGTTTAAAAAGGAAGATGTGAGAAAAGCAAGTCAGCACATGAAAAAAAAATGAAAATTGTGTTTGCTCTGCAATGATTACAAAATACTAAGACTGAAAAAAAGCTTTTCCTGTTGTCTTATTTATGTCTTTTGGTTTACAGAATTTGTTAAACTACCACCTTGGGAATTCAGATTAGTGCAGAATAACCTCTTCCCCAAACTGTGAAAAGTCTAAAATTAAAACAATTATTCTTTTTCTACTTAGAAGGAGGTGCTGAATATTATCTCAGTTCATCGTCATGACATTTCTGGGAAGTAAATATTGTTGTCTTTGTTTATTAGAGAACGAAACTGAGGCTCAGACAGGTCACGTAACTTGTCCAATCAAATTACACATCAAGTAGGAGTCAGATTTAGGATTCATACCCAGGAAATTCAAAGCCTCTGTGATTACAAAACACAGGTCACATATATTAAAATATTTAAGCTACTTATTATTTGTTGCCATAAAACCACTGCTATCTTGAAACTCCAATATCTGAGCTACGGCTGAGAAATGTCACAGCTGTGGCACCACCATCTTGTAGAGGAGAAGCTAAATGCCAGGGAGCTTGGATTATTGGGAATTTGGGGACACTCTTGCAAGTTTCTCTTCTATCTGAAGACCGAGGAACATCTGTCTAGTATTTTGGGCAGATCTCAGACTCAGGTGTTAATAAGCAGGTCAGCAGAAGTGACCTCCTTAACACGCCTCTGGGGGACTGTGGGCTGCACTTGCACAAAGCGCTTCACTAATCGTGGGGGTGTCAAATGTGAGGGCAGGGGAGTTTGAAGACTTTTGGGAACAGAGACCTAGAAAGTTCCCTGGAACTGCCAATTTACCTACAAAGACTAACCTTTCAATCTATTGAATAAAATAGCTACTCCTAAGTTTCTGTTATTAAAACGAACTCTCTGAAGGCAGACCTGCTTCCAATTTCTCTTTGTAACCTAGGACTTAAAATTGGGACAAGCAAAGGGTAGGTATCCTCCAAATGTATGTGGAATAGATCAACTTACAACTCGTTATTTACAACTTACCACTTCTCATTTACCATGTTCTGGTGAGGTAGCAATGTTGCCCTTTGACTTAACATTATAACAAGACCTCGTGTTACTGGAAGAATTTTGTGGACCTCATTTATACGCCTCTGTGTTATTCAACTGTATGACTCTGCAGTTATTGACTTACCATCCTTCGTGTTTAAACAGATTTTTTTTCGAGTTTTTGCTATGATACATAACACTTTGGTAAATATCTTTGTGCAATACTACACGCTCCACATTCTATCTGACCTGAATTTTTCATGACGTTAGTGACCTTTCTGATGGTGAGGTTTCGTTGCGCTGTATGTTTTGCAGAGTTAAAAAAAAAAAAAAAAAAGACAAGAAAAGAAAAAAGAAGGTTACCTTATTGCTCAAGTTCACATTAGCGTTTCTGCTGAGGAGCAGCGACACCATGTCCACATGTCCTTCCTGAGCTGCAAGATGGACAGAAGCAATTCCTTGCCGGGTAACTGCATTCGCGTCAGCACCATATTCTAGCAGAGTTGTCGCTATGTCCATCTGGTTCTTTTTGGCGGCGATGTGCAGTGGTGTATAACCATTCTGTCAACACAGATCACTTGGTCACATGCCCAGTCACAAGATAAAAATGAGTGCAATACATTTTCAAATCGTATGCTTCCCTTCCTAGTGATTTTCTTTGATCGTTCAAAAAATCATGAGCAGGTAAGCAAACACAGAGAGATCAAGAAGTGCTGTTAACACAGGGCCCTCATGTCTCCCGGATTCCTAAATAGAGAAAACGTACTACATACAGTTTAACGCAGAAGAGTCAGAGGACCAGTGGTTTTACAAATGGAAGGTAGCACTCCCTCCCACAGGTAGTTGTGTAAGTAGGTGCTCAATAATTACTTGCCTTATATATCAGGAATGAGAGGAAACCCAACTAGGAAATAAACAAATGGTACCCGTGGGGCAGGTGCAGAGCATTATTCTGCCTTTAAAATCCCTTCATGGCCCATTGCTTACAAGTTGAAATTTTTAATTTTCATAGTAGTCAAGATTCTGTAATCTACTCTCCTTTGCCTCTCTGATTGCCTCTTTTACGAAAGTCCAGTTTCTGTGTCATGCTCATCTGGACCGGTCCCCAGAAGAACACACAGCTCATGTTTCTGTCTTGCCTTACTCTACCAAGAATGCTTTTCTCCAACATGCCCTTGACTCCAGCATCTCTGAATTGAAGGTTCAGCTCAAGGGTCGCACCCCCATGAAGTGTTTCACCTCCCACTCCCCTCCTACACCTGCCCCCTACTTGAATGACTCCAGTCAAAATCCTGGATATATTTAGTGGCATTCCTCTTCATACATCTGTCTCCTCCTACTAAAATGCAAATTTGTTAAGGGCAAGTATTGTGCCAAATTTGTCTTTGTATCTCTAGTGCCTGGCAATGACTGGCAAATCCTTAGATTTGAGTCAAGCTTACTTGAGCTTTCAGAACATCCTGGGATCCTTCTCTTGGTTGACCCCTGATGCTCAGAGGTGGAAGGAACCAAAATTCCTTTGACAAACTGTTAATGAGGTGCCTCAGGAGCCCTCAGAGTCCTCTGTCCTAAGAAAGAAAGGTCCCCTGCCTTAGGGAACCCTGTCCTGACTCTCAGTCATTTAAGAGAAATGCAAGATTACATTCTGACATGGACCTGGATCTAATTACATAAAACATGCCAATGAAAAATTAGAATGATTTTTTTTTCGGTATAGACAAGAGGATTTAAAGAAAGAAAATAGTAAGAAAAAAGAATAATTAGAACTTATGAAATGTAAATAGGATTCATATCTGGGAATATAATCCAAATCTGGACAATAGATGAGTCACAATCTTTCTAAGCCATATGGATGTGTCAGAAACAACTCAGAGGGCAGCGGGGGCTGCTGGACCACGGGTCGGCCAGCCTCCTGTACCTAACCCTCATATTTATGTCACTGGTATGTTCTACTGTCACAGCATTTCTCACTTGACAAACACTCTTTCTGTAATTGATTGCAGAAGATTCAGGCTGTTTCTGAAACCAGCCTCCGCCGAATGGGATGGGCCAGGATAGAAGATTTTATACCTCTATTTTTAGTTTTGATCTATTGCCATCTGGAAACCTCAGCTGACCTGGGAAGCATTTGGCCCTCTGCTCAGACACACCCTAAAGAGATCGTCTTCAGAGTCAAATGCAGAGCTTTGGACCAAGCCCAACTCTACAGTGAGTGACAGGAGGGGGGTGAGCTGTTTTACTACCATCTCCACCCCTGAATAAAAGGGAAAATTCACAAAGCAGTACTAGGAAACCTGATTAGTCAAGACTCTAGTTAATTAGAGTGGCAAAAGCAAGATAAAGTCAGAGTGCCGCTTCTGATCAGGCATCTTATCTTTTTTTTGCTTTAGTTAAGGTTTTGACATAACCTTCAAGTCAGTAACTTCTCAACCTCTAAAGGCCAGTCAGTATTCTCAGAGATGTCACAATCCTTTTGATTACTTTTAATTCCACCAAAAAATTAACAGGCTCTTAAAAAACAGAGAAGCTCTGACATCTCTGAAATGCATGCCAATTCCAGACAAGTTACTCATTATCACTGAGGGGTTTATTCTGAGCTCCTACCTGAGATACAAAGGAAAGCACAAATCAAGGGGAAAAGAATTCAGGGTATTATTTTAGAATGGACAGTTCAGCTCAGAAAGACTTAGGAAATATTTCAAATGATAAACAAGTAGTTTATCTTGAGACCTATAATAAAATTTTCTAAATTTCCCAAGTTCTTTCTAATTTCTAGAAAGTTAAAGGATTTTTACTTATCATACTAAAGGAGACAGATACATTTACCAGAAGAGAAATAAAATAGTGAGAAGCTGAACTAGAGAATCATCTTAATCAATACTTTTTTTTCCCTCTTGATGTAGAGGACACAGTGCCTGCCATGTGTCCTTTGCATTTCAAGATAAAAACAAGAACAAATGTAATTTTAAATTATTAAAAGTAATATATTTACACTGTACTTTATATTTCCCCCCCAAACTTTCACAATCCCTCTGATTCATGCCAATGGATATACTGCACAATTTATGAAAGAGAAATCTGACAACTATTAAGTTAAGGCTCAGTATTCCTTCTATAATCTGTGCCCAGGTTATACCTGAACTCAAGCCAATCCTCTTTCCAGCACAGTGTCCTGCCTCAGGAAATAGATCTGGCTAAAATGGGTTAAAGAAGCCCATCTAGGTTTTCAGCACCCTCCTTCCTCCCCCATTAGCTAAAGTCACATCGTGTTTCTAGGGCATGTATCAGTAAGAAAATATGTCCTCAATTCTACAAAAGAGAAGAAAGGACAAGAAAAAAGCATCACATACTCTAAGAACCAAGGATATGAGTTAAGGAAGAGTTTACATGGAAGTCACGGCTGTCACATCCATATGCACGATTAGGTCTATTGAGTTTTTGTCCCTCCCTTCTCACCACTATCTGAATTCAGAAATGCTGTAGCCTCCCTAGAGTAAAAAAGGCTATTTCCTACCCTATATCCATTCTCCCTCCTTCCTTAATAAAAGAATCTTTGGCATTGTGCCCAGCTGAAAACTACATCTCCCAGCTTCCCTCGTAGAAAGAAGTGGCCAATGAGATCTAAGGAGAAATGGCTGGGGGGAGCTTCTGGGAATGCCCTGTTGCCTGGCTTTTTTCTTTTTTTTTTTTAACATTGTGTTTTCTGAATCCATCCTATTTGTGATTAGAGTACTTAATACCACATTATAAGGGCACATTTATCAGTCTGCTTTTCAAATATTACTCTTCACGCCACCCCCTTCTTCCAACTCACTGTTCCTCTTTTGTGACACCCTACCCAGTGTAAAGAAAGGAGAAAAAAATGACAAAACAAACTTAATTTTGTTTAAAAAGGTTTAGTCCCTATGAAAACCCATCCTACCTATGTGTGACAAGCCCTCCAAGGGAGCCAGTCTGAATAGTAAGAGCTGCCCCTGTGGGCTACTTGTGTCTGACTTTCTTTACTGCCTGCTGCTTGAAAAGGGGACCTGGCAGCCTGAGAGACAATATCTGGAAGAAAGACCCCAAAAAATCACAGGGAATGTCCTTCAACACTCTGGAAACACTGAACCAGCATCAACAACTGCCTACCTCCAGACTGTTTATGACATGAGAAAAGTAGAACGTCATCAGTTTAAACCACTGTAGCTAGGTCTCTTTTCTACCGGTGAATCAAACCCTAACTGATAGAATTGGCTTTGCTCAGGATCAAAGTCTAGAAAACACTCCTGATCAGGATCACTGCCTCAGAAAGTAGGGATGGTTGGACACGCGGCAGACATGGCATTACAGGGGCTCTTACGAAGGCAGTTGTGCTATGGGAGTGAGAGTACATGTCCTATTAGAACACCACAATTCAAAAAGATACACGTACCACAATGTTCACTGCAGCACCATTTACAATAGCCACAACATGGAAGCAAACTAAATGTCCATCAACAGATGAATGGATAAAGATCTGGCACATATATACAACTGACTATTACTCAGCCATAAAAAGGAACAAAATTGAGTTACTTGTAGTGAGGTGGATGGACCTAGAGTCTGTCATATAGAGTGAAGTAACTCAGAAAGAGAAAAACAAATATCGTATGCTAATGCACATACATGGAATCTAAAAAAATGGTACTGATGAACCTAGTGGCAGGGTAGGAATAAAGATAAGACATAGAGAATGGACTTGAGGATACAGTGGGGGAAGGGGAGGCTGGGATGTAGTAAGAGAGTAGCACTGATATGTATACACTACCAGTTGTAAAACAGATGGCTAGTGGGAAGATGCTGCATAGCACAGGGAGATCAACTCAATGCTTTGTGAAGACCTAGAGGGGTAGGATAGGGAGGGTGGGAGGGAGGCTCAAGAGGGAGGGGGTATGGGGATACATGTATCCATATAGCTGATTCACTATGATGTACAGCAGAGACTAACACAACATTGTAAAGCAATTATACTCCAATAAAGATCTGAAAAAGAAAGAAAGAAAGAAAAAGAAAGAAAGGAAGGAAGGAAGAAAGAAAGAAAGGAAGAAAGAAAGAAAAGCCTGTGTTCAATTGCCTGTCAAAGACATGTCTAAGGCTAAAGCACTGTTAACGAACTGCTTTTCGACTCTTCGTCAAAGATGTTTTGCAGATAGGAAACCATGAAGTCTTGTTGGGCAAATACAAAGGTGGAACTCAACTACAGATATATCAGCTGTTGACCTGCTGAAGAGTTATTTGTGGATGGAAACATGGACTGGACTCATTTTGCTTCACTTACAACTTCTGTCAATTCTAAACTGCTTTGCACTAGTTGTGGCAAAATTATTATTCTCATGTGAGGAATGAATAGTTCACTTAATTATTTACTGGTTGCCGAACATGAACCTGAGGGTATTTATAATATAAGTGGCTCAGGCTCAAAAGGATATGAAAATAAACAAATGAAATGGACAACTATTAAAATTCATCGTAAATTTTTCTTTTTAAAAATTGTGGTAAAATATACATTACATAAAACTTACCATTGTAACCATTTTTAAATGTACAGTCAATGGCATTAACTACATTCACGCTGTTTTCTGTTCATTACCACCACCCATCTCTAAACTGAAACTCTACTCATTAAACACTAAACACCCATTCCTTCCTCCCCTCAGCCCCTGGCAACCAGCATTCTACTACTTTCTGTCTCTACATGAAATCATACATTATTTGTCCTTTTATGTGCCTGGCTTATTTCACTCAGCATAATATCTTTGAGGTCTTTTCATGTTGTAGCACGTGTCAGAATTTCCTTCCTTCTTAAGATTGAATATTCCATTGCATTTTTGGACCACATTTTGTTTAGGTATTCATCATGGACGCTTGGGATGCTTCTACCTTTTGACTATTGTGAATGATTTTTTTTTTTAGATAAAGTTTTTTCAAAAGTTAAGGCATGGCTTTATGATAGAAAGAATGTCAGGGTTAGAAATTATGGGAAAAAGCCACTCAGATGAAAAACAAGTTTGGGGGCTGGATCTTGAATTTTAGATTTCACTGGATACAATTCTGAAGAGGATGGGGCAGGAGATGATTAAATACAGGAAAACAGGTTCGGAAGAGAAATGCCTGTCAAAGAGCACATACTCTCTAAATGGAGAAAGTACCTGAGAACTTTATCTCTGAAAGTATCCAAAGTAATAGAACAGCCCAAGTTCTTTGATTTGTGTGTATAAGAGATTTGACCTAAACACTCAGTTTAAAGAACACTATAGCTGCCCGCAAATGGGAGGGTAAAACAAATATAAAAAGCCAGAGGGATGCTAAAAGTTCCTTCAACCAACAGTATTTAGGAAAAGAATGGGACCGCATTTAAATTGTGGTCCATATCCTTCCGGTATTTTCTGATCATAGCCACCTGCTTAACAATAGTGAACTCATTAAACCAACAGCACTATATTAACACACCTTTAAAAACTCTAAACTCTTCATGATTTGCTTCTCAAATCAGAATACCAGAGTCATAAGAAAGCCATTCATTCTAAACATCTTTTCTATGAGAAATCTCTGTTGTCTACTGGTCAAAAGTGACCTAACAGTAATAATAAAGATTCCCCTTAGCAAAAATACCAACACACAAGCAAAATCTCCCAACTTATTAAACACACCTAAACCACTCGAAGGTAATGTTTCATGGCCAGGAAAATGTAACATATTTTATAACTTTGACAAATGAGGACTTTCTTACTCCCTCTAGCTGTACTTATGTTTTTAATCTGACTAAAGAGGACTTCAACTTCTTTTTCCTGGATTCTCCCCCAGGCTCCACGATGTCCTGGATTTTCAAAGAATACCAATGGGCAAGGAAATATTTATTGAGCATCTACCACCTGAGTTGACAGATTTCCTAAGGCACTTCTATTTCCATGATCTTTAAGTGATGCCTAAACCAGGAAGGTGCTCCAGATGAAGCCAAAGTAGATACATGTATAGAGACCGACGGATGCTGCCCGTCAGTCTCCTCATGCTGTTGAATTACAGGTACCTTTGCAGCCGCGTGGGGTGAGGCTCCTTGGTCCAGAAGCAGAAGAGCCACTTTCTGGTTATCGTAATGTGCAGCTACATGCAGTGGAGTTAGCCCGCTCTGAAAACATGTGCAGAAACAACAACCAGTGTCAAAGCGTCTTAAGGTCAGAGGCCTGTATTTAGGAGATGGGATTAGATTGGATACAACACAGTGTAATTTACATTCCAATTTCCACAATACTTGGACCCCAGCTTTCACCTCCTATTTCTGCAGCGATCTTCACCCTATGAGACTTAAATGTGGATTAGTTATCATTTAGGTGGCTGTCAGTGAATATTAGCAAGTGCTTGTTTTTTGTTATCGTGGGAGTGGCCTGTTACAAATTGGTGGATGACCTCATACCTTCCCAGCAGCATCTGGAGATGCACTTTTCTGTAGCAGGAGATTGGCTACTTCAAGCTTCCCATATTTTGCTGCCACATGGAGGGGAGTAAATCCTTTCTGAAAAGAGAAACATAAAAATAATGAATAACAGAAATGATACAAGGGCATCACTTTTCTGGAACTGATGCATTATTTTAATGGTGGAGAGCAGTTAACACCTGCATTGAAGGACCAAGACTGGCACATAACAGCTCAAGAGTTCCCTCTGCAACAAAGATGAGCAGGATATTTAATCTTTCTCCCTCTGTTGGCTCAGCCACAGCAAGCTACTAATCCTGGGACTGACCAAGCATCTGACAAGGATGAAGTTGGAAAGCTAGATCTGGGGCTTATACTAGGGCCATTTGGGGATTTCACATTGTGCGAAGAATAGGTTACAGGCTCCAAGCCCAGCTTGGATTTGGAGGGCTTAGAAAAACCCAGGCCAAGTCTGGACCTCCCATAACTTCATTCACCAGACTAGAGCCTTCCTCTTCCCTTCTCTCTATTTCCACATGTATACACAGATCTGTATAAATGACCCAGTCCTTAGGGGTAGGAGTCAGAGATTCTCACACTTTAGCCATCACAGGTGAACTGAACAATAACACACGGTTCTATCCCAATAAATATGCGAGAGTTGGATATTGAGGGTTAAGTAGCTCCTCTCTCTTGCTTCCAATTCCTACAAGAATCTGGGTGTCAACCAGTCAGTCACCACGCACCGCTAGGGCCCTAAGCACAAGGCAGGGACTAGAGGGTCATCAACATATTTGACCCCACGGGACTATAGCCAGTTAGAGCCCATGGGCAGCTGGTATGGTCGAAGGGCTGGGGCACGCAAAACCCCAACCCCCATTCCTCTGTTTCACATGTTAAATGAGATCCAGGAACTTGCATCTCCACTGAAGAGCCTAAAGAATCACAGGGGGTGAATTCTGAGGAAGTTATCATTTGTTCAGATAGTTTTCCAAGTACTTGTAATTACTGTAATTATCTTCTGCATTGATTACACAGTAATGCCTCTTCTCTGAATCCAAAAAAGAGAGCGTAACACCCATGTCTAGCTTTCTAAGACATGCCATGGGCCAATTCATCTTGCTAACACACTTGCTAGGTTTACATAGGATCAAAGAAAAATGAGCTCTAAATTTTGCATGCTGCACTTAAAAAGCAACTGTGTGATGGATTATTACTGTAAGGCATCAGAGTTGAGATTAAAAAAAAGCTATAAATCAGAAAAGAACAACAGCAAAAAACCAAAGCAAAACAAACAAACAAACAAAACAGCAAGAAAAATCTACCTCTTGCTTTGAAAGTATTATGAAAGCATTATAATGCTTTTATAATGTGGTCTGTATACCTGGCCTCAGCAAGAGAAATCTGTGGCTGTGTTTTAAAACCATTTAAAACTATCAAATAACTTGCAAGAAATATTTGTCTCCAGATATCAATAAGGTTTCATTAGAAGATAACATACTGAGAAACGTAAGACATAAATACACACCAAACCACCTTGCCCCACCCCAGGGCTTTGCCGGCCATGTTAATCCTGGGATCTAAGGACAGATGCTATTGTACAGTGTTTGTACCTATTACAGGAAACTATAGAGAGAACTTCTTTTGGGTGACACAGCAAGATTCAAAGACTGACTTTCTCATACCTTTGTTGTTATAGATAAAGATGCACCATGATCCAAAAGGGATGCAGCTACATCCTCATGCCCCTCTCTGGCTGCAAGGTGGAGTGGGGTGTACCCGGAAGTTGTGGCTGCATTTGGAGATGCTCCTTGCTGCAACAGCTGTTGTACTATATCTGCTTTCCCCAAGCGGGCAGAAATGTGGAGTGGGGTTTGGTCATCCTATAGGACAAGGTAAAAATGCAGGGCTGGTGAGCTGAGAAAACAGTGGTGCCGCTGTGAAAAGCACAGCAAACTTCACTGCGTGGTATGAGAGGCTACATTCAACTCTTTGAATCAACACTGAAAAGAACCTCACTTATCTTTCTCTTCAAGTTTCACAAAGGTGGAGATGGCGGACCTAAGCACCTTAAACGCCCTCTGAGTAACCTATTGGCACGAGGATTGTGAAAGGCAGTTCTGTCCAGAAATTATCCCAACTCCCTCCTGCTATACTTTATCCATTTTTTAACCTCTAATGACTCCTTTCTTGGGGAGATAAGAGAAATGTATCCTGGGAAAACTGAAATACCTAGGATGGATATTACACCTCCACCAGTTCTCCTGTACTCATATGGAGTGAATTATTTTCTTGGTCCTGTCTTCCCACAGTCAAAAGTGGGGGTGGGGGGGGGGGAGAGGAGGAGGGGGCAGTGTAGGATAGTTGAGGAAGGCTCCCAGCTAAGAGGGCTGATGGGGCTGACAGCCAGCCCGTCCTCTGCTTGCCCAGTTGCCATCTTGGCACAGGCTGCATCTGCCTGGAGTGGAGGGCACCTTATTACAGTTCACCCAAGGACACGAGGCACTCCTAAGTCCTGCACCCTGAGGGCCCTATCCCCACATTGGAGAGGCATCTTTTCCTCCTTTGCCCAAAGATGCCCTCTGGAGAGAAATCCCCTACCAGAATGTGAAAAAGTCCAGGTAAATACTTTATGTTGGGCAAGTAGAGAGAAGAGGCTGGAGCACAGGACACTGCTTTGTGAAGTTAAGTACGCTGATGGTCAAGGTCAAGGCAAGAGGGTCTATGTAACTAGTAGGAAGTGTGAGAAGTTAGGGCAGATGCCACAAGGAAGAGGAGAAATACTGAAAATGGAAAGCGACAGTTGCCAAAAAAAAAATCTCATACAACTCTACTGCTGCCACCACCACCGCAAAACATCAGCTGAGCGTGTGCACGCCCCGGGCTCTGTTCTAGGTACTCCACCTGCGTTAATTCATTCATCCTCAAAGAGTCCTATCACTTACAGCTGTCATCATCCCCATTTTCTATATGAGGGAACTAGAGAAGGAAATGTGGCACTGAGATGTTAACCTGCCCCATGTTACGCAGGTAGTAAATGATGGACAAAGATTCATACCCAGGCAGTCTGGCTGTGGAAGTCAGACTCTTAGCAGTGATACACACTGTCTCTTTAATGAAATAACTATACATCTTATGGTCAATTTCAGCTGGTGGGTGAAACAATTTCCTAGAGGAAATGCTTCATATGTAACTAACAACACTCACAAATGTGAGTTTTCTTGTAATGGTAAAGTACAGCCTCTCTGAACCAGTCCACTTAACTGGTTAATCTGATTTAGCAGATTAACCATCATCCTCTAGATCCGGGTCAGAACAGTAAAATCCAGGGGCCAGATCCAGCTACCACCTGTGTTTGTAAACGAAGTTTTGTTGGAACACAGTCATGTCCATTTGCTGATGTATTAAATTATGTACTATCTATTGCTGCTTTCACTCTGTAACAAGAGCTGAGTGGCTGAGACAGAGACTGTGTATCCTGAGAAGCCTAAAATATTTATGATCAATCAGGCCATTTACAGAAAAAGTTTGCTGAGCTTTGTCTCTAGGTCCTCTGTAAAATCTACCAGCTGGCACCATGAGACACTGCACTCACGGTTCACGGTCTGCTGCCTGGAATGCTGCCACCTTTGTACCCACCTGTGGATTTTATGGTTACAAAGACCTAGCTGTGTTTGCTCCCACACTAGTATGCTTATATTAGCTACTTTACCAGTTTGTACTATTTATACTAGTTTAGACTAGTACTTACTAGTTTACACTAATTAATTATACAATTACATAATATGTTAACAGGTAATATATGACTATGAAAGGAACGGCTTTAAAAATACTAAGTTAAAAGCCATGGAGAGCCTTGGTAGACGTTGATAAAAACCAATTATGGTCAAATTAGATATGGGTAGGAGAGCTGAATACACTGGGGGGAAATTATAAAAGTCGAGAAATATTCTGTGCTCAAACTGCTTCACAAATACCTCAGTTTTCTCTCCATTTAACCCTAAACCAGAAACTACAAAGTATGTAATTAAATGACAAATCAATGTACATGTGTACGTTGAAGGGCTAAAATTAAATGGCTGAGGTATTTACGGATCTACTTACGACTCCTGACCTAAACTGCCATTTTTTAAAAAACTGGTAACTAAGTTATAGTTTATTCGTGCACCAGAATGCTAAACATCAACTAATAAACAAAAAACAAATTTTAAATTGCCATTTTGATAACCCAATCAGCTACCCATCAAGATAATGACAGATAGTGAGTTTCATCCGGAGGGTAAACACCAGGCAGAGAATGATGCATTCAAACCCAGCCCTCGGACTTCCCTGGTGGTCCAGTGGTTAAAACCCCACCTTCCAATGCAGGGGGCGTGGGTTCGATCCCTGGCCGGGGAACTAAGATCCCACATGCCACGAGCTATGGCCCCAAACAAACAAACTCATCGCTGATGTTCTTCTGTAGTCTATGTCCCATGAACAACTCTGATCAAGTCTCAGGGTTTATGGTTTCTCAACTTGCAGAGAAAAAGTTAAAACTGCCTTTTTTCCTTTGGTGGCTGTGACAGCTGACATCCAAGTCAACCAAAAGAACTGAATTATGCCTCCAAACTGTGCTTGTTCTAGAAGCTCTGTGTATGAGCCCTTCTCCATAGAGTGCAGACAACTCTGGGCCAATTCTAGGTTTGGTTCCTAAGCTGCTAGGGGTGAGCAGTATGCCAAGGACACAAAGTTCTTTCTGGCACAAAGTCCTTGTTCCATTTCATTTTGTTAAATGATTGAGTAGACACACGTGCAGGGAAAGGATGTTTTCAATATCCTTTGGGCAGAGACTTTTGTCACTGGCAGTGGTTCATTACTTTAAAAGAGTGATCCTGGAAGACAGCACGCATGTGTTTAAAGGTTTTATTAAAATCATTTCTTCTCTTGGTAGCAAACATGTTCATACACAGCACGTACCTTAGCTTTAGCTTCTACCTGAGCTCCGTCTTGCACCAGATACCGCACGACCTCGGCCTGGCCGGACCGAGCCGCCATGTGCAGCGCTGTTTCTCCTCTCTGTGGAACGGAAGCCAAAGTGAGTGAATGGCAGCTCTAAAGAAGACTGGCATATTTTCTTTGCATAAAGTTGATGATGGGGGTTTCTGGGTTTTTTTGTTTGTTTGTTCGTTTGTCTCTTTAAATAAAATGTAGTCCCAAGCACTTCCTTATTGAAAGTAGGAAAAAGAGGAAATGAAATACACAAGAATCTCCCAGGATCCTGGTCCATGTTGGAAGACTTCAGTGTAAGCCCACGGAGCACAGCAGGATCAGAAGCCGTGCTCAATAACGTTCAACGTAGCCTCACTGGGGGTTCAAAGGCAAACGCTACCGGGCCAAGCAGGAGGGTACGTGAGTGAAGAGGACAGCTGGGGAGCGCTCCTGGAGAGAGGCCGGGACCTGTCCTGCCCAAGGGAGGCACCACTGCCTGGCATAGGCAGACAACATCAATAACTCTTTGGGATGCCAGCTCTATCCTGCCATGCCTTCGTATTTTTCAAAAACAGTGGCAGTCTGGATATTTGTGTACATTTCTTGAATGTTAGTCAAAAAATCAGAGCTGAAAACAAAGCCAAACCAAAATGCAACACAGGCAACACAAAACACACCCAAGGGCCAGACTTGGCTTGCCCTTGGTTTGCATTTCCAGCTTTATCTCAACAGGTCATTATCCTGTTCTTTGGGCATTATCCCAAGGGATTATTTTCCTTGCCACTGGACTTTCCCCACCTCTGTCGCTTTTCACCAAATGGACTTTAATTCAGATGATCTCTTCATTTATTTAATAAAAAAATAACGAAAACAACATAGAAAACACACATGGATCGAAATGTAAAAAGTAACAAAAATCAAATATATTCCCCCACACACAAGTGATGCCCACCTTTAAATCACTTTTTATAAATTTTGCTTTGCTTTTACAGGACATCCACCTCCATGGAAGGAGATGCAGAGATATAGTTCACACGAAACTTGTTGCTGTGTTTACTGGAAAGGTGCTGAGGATGTAGGTGATCATGTTACCCAGTGCTCTCTTTGTAAAGGAAAACCCTCTCTCCTGGCATTAGTACCAGGAAAGACTGCATTTCAGCTGAGAGCTGGTGGGGATGTGTTGACTCTAGTTGCTAGAAGACAAAGAGCCTTTTGGGGACTCACCCTCAGGGTGAGGACAAAGGACCTTATGGTTTGTCTTTTCTGTGCCAGAAAGTTCCTCGTTTTATTTTTACTTCTTTGGTGCTCACGAGTCCAACTAGTGTCCTTATGCTTGTGGTCTGGGGTGCTAAGATTATTATGGTGTTAAACTTAAAATCCTGTAAAACAACGTCAAAGGCCACCTGCACATCGACGGTGATAAGTTATACTCCTCTGACATTTACTGTGAAGTGAGTCTCATGGTTCTGCTGAGCAATGCTTAGTGTGGGAAAACAACATCCAATAACGGACTGAGTTCCATGGGTTTGCGATAACATTGTCGAGCACACTAAAGAGAAATCACTTTGAAGTTACTTGAAATCACAATAAGGAGTGTTGGAACCACCTTCTCAACATGCAACATTTCTTTTTTTAAAAAATTTTATTGGACTATAGTTGATTTACAATGTTGTGTTAATTTCTGCTGTACAGCAACGTGACGCAGTTATATATATTCTTTTTCATGTTCTTTTCCATTATGGTTTATCACAGGATATTGAATATAGTTCCCTGTGCTGTACAGTAGCACCTTGTTGTTTATCCATCCTATATATACTAGTTTGCATCTGCTAACCCCAAATTCCCACTCCTTCCCTCTCCCATCCCCCTCCCCCTGGGCAACCACAAGTCTGTTCTCTATGTCTGTGAACCTGTTTCTGTTTCGTAGATAAGTTCATTCATATCATATTTTAGATTCCACATATAAGTGATATCATATGGTGTTTGCCTTTCTCTTTCTGACTTACTCTGCTTAATACGATAATCTCTAATTCCATCAATGCATGCAACACTTCTTAATGCTTCTACTGAAAAAAAAAAAAAAAAAAAACTCTCTCCCTCCATAAAACTTGATTTTTTAAAGCATAATATTCAGTAGTAATATACACAGTCCTTAAGCCTTAGCAATTTGAGACCAGATAGTGATTGAATGGGTCTTGCCTTTGAAATAACGGAAACCACGGGTATTCTCAAAATTCTGTCCTTCTAGGTAGTCAAGTTAAATAATAGTTTACTTATAACAAACAGTAAGTAGCTTGAGAGTAACCTTTTCCAGTTTCATAAATGCTCACAATTGGACCTACTTTGTTCCAAGGATACTTACCACGTTGGTGGTATTTGGTGAGGCTCCATGATGCATTAGCTGTGACACGATATTTACGTGCCCCATGAAGGCAGCAACATGGATTGGGGTAAGGCCCGACTGGGGGAAAACAGGGAAATGTCAGTTTGTTGGCTTATTTTAAAAAGGTTTGGCTGCCTCCTTGCCATCCATCCATCCATCCACATTAAGATAACCAATTTATTGATCAGATCCGAAAACATCATCACTACTATATCAGAGATTCTCTAAGGCAGATGTATCAATAATCCTCATTTCTCCAAAGCAAGTTCCATGATTATGAAAGGCCTATGTCATAACCATTAAAGAAGAAAGACTTATTTCACACATTTTATATAGTTCTATGAAAAAATTTTGAAAGAAATACCTTGCAGGTTTTTTCCCTTTGCTACTAAGTCTTCCTTATCCATACGACTGTATGTGTGTGTGTGTGTGTGTGTGTGTGTGTGGAAGGGAGACACATGTGTAATTACATACACAACAGCAAACAGTCAACTTTTATTTCAGGTCCTATTCTGGCTTTAATAAGGACTCCCATGCACTCAGAATAACTGATTATACTACACATGAAAGAGCTGGGTGGGAACAAAGCCATTGCTCTAAGAAATGGGCAGATCAGCAATTAATGGTCTCAGTCATTTAAGTTTTTATCTTTCTGAGTATTATAAATTAAGGTGATATAATTAAGGCAAATAGAACAATGGTCACTAGACTAGACCTTAGTTTTTATGTGTGCTTCAAAGTCCTACTCACACTCCACCCCCAACCACTTGTATAAAATGATTCCATTTTCCATTTTTCCAAATTTAATTCCACTTACACCATGAACATCACAAATTGGAAAAAATATTTAATATGGCTAGAAAAAGCTGAGAAAGAAGGAGATAACTAACTTCAACAGGAATGTGAGTAATGTCAAAAAATATGTGAAAGGAATTCTATACAATGAAAGTGAGATAGAAGACAGAAGAGGAAGAATTCCAGTTGCCTAGACTTCAAATAGTGGGAACTGAGGAAAACAGGGGGAAGGAGAATTTTGTTATAATTCGGCACCTTTTCCCATCAGCAGGGGGAGATACTAGGACATGGTCTGCACCGCCTTTCCAGGCTCTCAGGAAGCACAGGGCTGGCAGTGGTACCTTCTCATCAGAGGTTGGCATCTCTGGACACTTACTCAGACACCAGTCAAAACTTTCCATTTATTTCAGAGCCCATTTTGATCTTTAAAAAAAATGAAACAGGGCTGCCACGCACTGAGAATAAACTTACTATTTTATAATGAAAATAACTGGGTGCCTCCCAGGAGGCTAGAAGACTTGTAAAAGAGAAAATCAGTATTAATATTTTCCATCATTTAGTATTTCAAAGTTGTGCTAGAAATCAAGGCAAATACTTCATTTGTGGATGAGAAATGGAGGAAAATCAGCAATTACTAGACTAGACCTTAGCTTCTATGTTTGCTTCAAATCATAGCGTCTTCATGGATGCATTCAACAAACCTTTACTGAGTGATCTACTATGGTATCTACTGTGTTGCGGGTATATTAAGACCAGCAAGACTCAGGCCTGCCTTGGTGGAGCCTGCAGTTTCGGGGTGGGGTGGGGGGGGAGTGGCTGGGTCATAAGGAAGCCAGCTGGACAAAAGCTTTGATGGAAATAGGCACAGGGTGTGGTGATGCTCCCAAGGAGGAGCTCCTGGACCTGGCAAGGGTTGGGGAGGATTCCTGGAGAAGGTGACCCCAGATCTGGTCCTGAAAGACCTGCCGGAGGAGCCTGGAAAGGCGGTGGGGTGACACACAAAGGGTGCAGAGATATGGAGTGAACAAAAGGGAGTCCAGTCTAGGGAAGGGGAGGCCAGGCTCAGTTTGCCGTGTTGCAGGCTCAGCCCTGATCCCAATAGATCACTTCTCTGAGTTCTATGTCACTTTGTACGACAGAAACCTAGAGCTACCCTTTTACTAACTTCAGCAACTCTGTGTTTCATTAGTTCTGAGTTTTTCCAGAGGGCAATCTTCACTTCATCAACACACAGAGGTTATGTTATATATGGTTTCTCAACCGTGGTACGTGCGACATTTTGAGCAGATAATTCTTTGTTGTTGGAGGCTGGGCTGTACACGTTCAGTAGCATCTCTGGCCTCTATCCACTAGATGCCAGTAGCACCAAACAGACATGCTTCCAGACACGGCCAAATGCCTCATGGGGGGCAAAACCACCCTTAAGCAATGCATTTGAGGATCTGAGGAGCACTGCATTATAGGATTCTGCGTAAATTACGCTTGGAGTGATGGCAACACTCCCCCGTGAACACAAGGCATGTGTCTGGGTCATGCTTCTAACCATGGTGATATATTTGCACTCTCCTCCCACACTCTTGTCTGCTCTCCTAAGGACTGGCAGCCCCTTGGGTGAAGGGTTCAGGAAGTAGTGTGACCACTAGCTGGTCGTCAGGGAGGGCACGGGGCCCCTGGCTGCTCAGGCTATACGTGGGGGACCCCAGAAACCCTCCTATTCTCACCTCGGTTACAGCTTGGATGGATGCACCGTGCTTCAGAAGGAGCTCCATTACTTTAATTCGATTCTTCTTGCAGGCAATATGGAGCGGGGTAAAGCCATTCTGCAAGGGAAAAGGACACAGACCCATTTGTTTACATTCCATTGAGATCCATTTCCACTGCATATGGCAAAATATTTTTGCAAAAGTGATGTTCTGTAAAGATTTGGAAATGAGCAGAAACAATGAGGGAGTTAAACCTAATATATTGAAGAGATTCTTTTCTGGAAGCACAGGTAGTCTACCTGCTCCCAGGAACCCAAGGTGCCCTGGTAATCATGAACAAGAAGCACATTTCTGTTACAATCTCCTGGTAGGTAAGGCAAAATGGTCACACGTCTTCTTAGATTATTTTACTCTGGAATTCACTCTTCCGAACATGTCCCTCCTCTGCCTCATTTCAAACACAGACTAAAAACACCTGGGCCAAAAATTTGCCTTCACAGGCAAAACTTCACCAATGCCCATTTTGACTTCTCTGCTGCATTTAAGGACAACTTCAAGGCCAGTTCTGAAATGTTTTTATTTCTTCCAACTTTTAAGATTCAAGTAGGTGCTTACTCCAAGGAAGGAGAAAGTTAAACAACCCAACATTAGTTGGATCATTTGGTTTAATATTTAATCTGACAAAAGAACCTGTTTTTTAACCAATTGTCTACCAAACTGTACTGGCTGCTAAGTGAGACCATGGAGCGCATTTTTGTTGCCACAGAGAACTACAGAATACCAGGGTCCACATGCGAGCTTAGGTCAAAGTCACTGCAGGTGCTTCTGTGGAGGTTTTGAGACCATTTACCAGGCCACCATCCATCTGGGGATGACTGGCTACAACCTCCATAACCTCCTTAAGGCTGTGAAATCCTCACTCAGTCAGAAGAAATTGAGGGTGAGAGCTGACACCCTGTTGTAAGACTTTTTTTCTTGTATGGAAAAATGAGTCACGACTGCTCATTTCTTTTCCTTCTCAGAATTCAAAGATATGTTTGATATCTTGGGCCAGTCAACAGCTCTTAAGATGCTGCTCCAGGAAAAGCTTTTAGAACTACGATGGCCATGGAGCTGCCTGGGGTCTGGACGGCTCCTCTCTGCCCCTCCCTTCCTGCCCACTCCAAATCTCAGAGCTCGAGGAGCGCCAGGGGTGACCATATGAGCTGCAAGGGAGCGGAGACCCTTCCTAAAGCGGTTGATCAGATGACAGCCTTTACCGCAAAATTGCTAGTAAATGCACGTTTTTCCTAGCATTTGGTGACATTTTTTTTTCCCTAAACATGAGTGCTTTTTCTGAACTAAATTTGAACAGCTTACTAAACCGGGACTGTTAATTTTCCTAAACACAACAAACACCATCTCGTGAAAACCAAACTACATAGTAAAGCTCAAGGTTAAAACAGCAAATCATTCTAGGAGTTAAGACTACAAAACTACACCAGAATTTTGATTTGCATCTCGAGGAGAAGGAGATGACAGACGATATTTCATTCCCTTACATGGTTAATGTCACATCGAATTTCTGTTCACAAATTCCTAGACCTCTCATGTTTAACTTTTTTGCTTATCATTTTTGCCTCATATTTTCAGACCTCAGAAAAAGCTTTTAATTCACAGGGTTATCACTTTACCTACCAGAAGATAAGTTGACCAGCTCAGTCTTTTTGTACTCGTACAGTCTTCGGCTTTATTTACATCAGAGAATCACGAGTGTGACCATAAAGAAGTTAATGATTTAGCATCACCAGCCTTGCTTATGCTGGAAATAGAAGGGTTTACAGATTTTCCAGAAGGCTATTTGAAGGTTGACAAGAAGTACACTTTACTTAACTAGACCTTCCATTTCTACCTCCTGCAAAGGAATCCCTTTACATGTACGGGTAGCATACGGTCAGCATGACGACACAGGCTGGACTTGGGAGCTGAGCCACTCACCAGGGCTTTGGCGTTGGGGTTTGCTTTCTTGTCCAAGAGAACCTTGGCGACTTTGTAATGGCCGCAGTGGGCAGCCACGTGCAGGGCGGTCAGGTAGTCGTTGGTGACGTCGTCCACCGGCACGTTATGCTGGAGGAGAAGTTGGACGCAGTTTAAATGATCCCCCTGCGTAGCCATGTGCAATGGAGACAATCCGTTCTGGAACACAGAAGAAGAGCAGAACTTACTGTTTTACCTTCAAACGCAAACAGCCTGACAACATACAGAACAAGTATGAACAGACGAAAACCCTAGATGTGCATGTGGACATACTTTCTCTTTTTAAAAGGTTTTGTGGCAACTGTTTTGAACGGCAGCTACTTTCCTAATTGCTGTAAAGTCTACTACTGATTTCATTCCCAGTGAGTTGGAATACTTAATATTTAAGACTGAAAATTGTAAATCAACTATACTTCAATAAAAAAAATTGATAAAAAAAGACTGAAAAGGATAAAATTAAGGCAGGAACAGATTAGTATTCACTAGATTGGTTTTTTTTTTTAATTTAATTTTTTTGATGTGGGCCATTTTCAAAGTTTTTATTGAATTTGCTACAATACTGCCTGCTTTATGTCTTGGTTTTTTGGCAGCGAGGCATGTAGGATCTTAGCCCCCCAACCAGGGATTGAACCTGCACCCCCTGCCTTGTAAGGCAAAGTCCCAACCACTGCACTGTCGGGGAAATCCCACTAGATGAGTTTTTATTTGTCCTTCTGTGTTACTTATACTTGGTACTGAATATTACATTGATGAATTTTAAAAAAAGATCTGAATACAACACATTTCGTCTCACATCAATGTAGAAAGGAAAACTTTTCCCTTTTCCATCAGTCTGGTGCCCCCATGTGTCTATGGCAAGCAAAGGCAAGGCTTTGACAAACTGATTAATACTTGCCTCGGTTTAAATCAACTGGGTTCAATGACAGGTCATCATATGCAAAAAGGATAAGTAAAAAATTCATTTAGAGACCTGAGAGAAGGCATGAGTGGGATCTAAGGTAAATAAAACATTTAGCATTCAGCACGTGTTTCCTAGTGAAGGCAGAAAACAAGGTATTAAGATATCAGCCTTTTCAGACATGCTTCCTTTAAATGTGGAGGCAACGTGGAGCGGCCTGGAAAGTTCCTAGAGAAACCAACCATCAAGAGAGGCTCTAGTAATTACCGTAACCTAGCTTAACCTACGTGAGGGGAAAAAGTGACAGTAAATTCAGTTTCCAAAAAAATCATCATTACTGAACTCTGAAAATAAACTAAATACGCGCCGATGAACTAGGTGTATCTGAATCCTCTGGGTTGCCTTAAATTCCCCTAAGGTATCTATGAATGACATAAAACAGGAGTTCAAGACAAGGGGGAAAAAACAAGCCTTCCTTTGGCCACTCTCAGGGCATCACTCACTCACCATGTCATGTTTTTCAACTATTCGTGTTTCTTGAAAGCGAGAGGTTCATGGGTTATGATTTCCCCATATGGCCCAGCAGAGAGCCTTGTATATATAGAAGGAGTTCTATAAATAACAATGTAAATGTAAAGCCTTCATAAACTGCCAGTCAGTCAGAGTATTTCTGCCTAAAAAATTCCATTCCAACATCTTGAACCAAAGTAGAAACTAAGGTGCAACAAAGGATGGGAACATTTCTCACTTGAGATACTGCCACCCACGCGCATATGCACTTGTTTATCTCCTGCCAAAACATTCCTCCACTTTATGTTTTGATACAATCTTAGAGGAAAACACGAAGTAAACAAAGAAACAAAATCTCAGAGAACAAATGATTTCGTGGAGAGTAGAAATGGGAGGCTGTGTCAATAAAAGAAGGAAATTCTCTAATGATACCCAAAACCACCACCTTTGAGTGGGTAACTTATACATCACTGGGGAAGGACCAGAAGAAAGTAAGGATCATCTGTTGTGTGGAGAGAGGTCTTATTTCGTAGGGCATCATCATCAAGCTACAAATATGGATCCAGTGTGATGGTTTTTCTTAGCTCAGAAAGACGAAAGTCTGGAAGAATTAGAACTGTCTTAAAGTTCAGAATGCCTTCATTCACTTAATATTCATTCAACAAGTATCTGGTGAAAGTCTCCTACGTGCCAGGTGCTGATTTAGGTGCTTGGGGTACTGCACTGAACAAGACAAAGTTTTTGTTTTCATTTCACTGAAGAAAGAGACAGCAAGCAGGTAAAGACACTTTAAGGAGGCCTCTCTGAGAAGATGGCATTTGAGTTGAGAAATGTGTGAAGGCTGCAGAGATCTGGGACAGACAAAGGGAGTTCAGTCTGAGGGAACAGGAAATGAGAACAAATGTGATGTATTCTAGGAACTGAAAGGAGGCTGCTTGGCTGGAAGAAGGTAAGGACCAGAAGGAGAAATGAGACAGAGAGATGGTCAGATTCTGGTACGGAATTCTCAGTGCGGTGGGCGGAGGGACTTCCAGATAAACATGGTAGATGGGACATGTGTTTATCCACCCTTCCACAAACTCCACTAAAAAACACGAATGGAATTTAAAAGGTAACAACCACAGGGCACACACACATGTGGGTACATGCACACCCACACAACATGGGAAAGGAAACCAAAGCAGATGCGTGATGTCTACAAGCTCTGGAATACAGGAAGAGATTTTAAGTGTGTTAGCTGACCCATCAGAAGAGAGAAGGCTGACCACCTAAGTGTCTGTTGAGGGGTATAATCCGTGGTGTGCTGGGAAATGTTTAACGATATCCCTTTGAAATAGAAGAGTGCTGAGATGTAGCATTTACCAATTTCCATGGTGTAAAGACCTCTACACTATGACCAATCTCAAGCTATCAACGTGATGTTACTGAATATGGAACTGGGAAGAGACGTACATAATAGGCTCAACAATCTGACTCCAGTATACCATGAGGTATAATAAAGACAATAGATTTACCTCTCAAATGCCCAAAAGGCAGACGATATGGAAACATAGTACCTTGGAGGATAAAGATGAGGCTTAGGGCCCAAAGCAGTGTTGGTTCAGCTGCCTACGGAGTGGTCAAGCCTCCAGGCCGTTCCAACCCAGCAAAGCCAGATGACTGCCCCCTTCTACCTTGCAGGAAACCAGGAATTTAATCTCTGGAGAGAGATTCTAGATGCAGGGCTCAGGGCAGATCAGATGGCAGTGGTTAGGCTCTGGATTGAGAAGAGGTGTTCACAGAAGAAGGAAGAACTGTGTAGGTGTTAAGAGTATGGTCTCTAGGGTTAGACTGCCTGGGTTCAAATCCTTTTTCTGCCACTAGCTGAGACATCTTGAGAAGGTTACTTTCTTCTCTTTGGGTCTCAGTTTCTTCATCTATAAAAAGGGCATAATAGTAAAACTAGTATCTCATAGAGTTATTGTAAGGAATAAATGGGTTAATATATATAAACTGCTTAGAGCCCGGTATGTAGTAATTGCTCTGTAAATATTATTGTTGTTATGATTAAGGTATGCACAGAGGACCAGGAGAATGACAGTTCCATTTCCTTTTTTTTACTCAGTGTATTCACTCAGGTGTATACTGCAAAAGGTTAGAGGATTTGTCTCTCAAAAAACTCAACTTCCTAGAGAAAAGAACAACTTACCCTAACTTTAGGGACCCCTCGGACCCACTGCCACCTGATATACCTGAGAAGAGCCCTGCCTGCACTCTCATGGACTTTCCACTCAAAGGTGAGTGCCTGACACTTACAGTCAGGTATAGACATTAGTGGGCAACCCTCACCATGAAAGAGAGAGTCAAAGCCAACAAAGAGAAGACAGGAAATCTGAGGCGTCAGGGACAGATGAGAGGCAGAAAGAATGTAAAGAAAAGTCATCTTGAATGTTCTCTGAAAGGCAACAGAATGTATTGCATCCATAAAACAAGAACTGGATGCTTTAAGAAAAGAAGCTCTCAGAGGACAAGAAAATGAAAAGCACTGAAGAAAAAAGTCAAGGAGATTTCTCAGGGAAAAAAGCTAAATAGATAATGAAATGAACACTAGAAGAATGATGAGACAATGGTGTGCTTTTTAATTGTGCCTATACCGCTTTGATAAAATGAAAATTAATTTTAAAGAGAACGATGGGAATTAATTGGAGGCCTTTTATGCAAGAGGTTGACATGGTTTAGTTGACAGTTTATATGGTCACTCTGACTGCAAAACGGTAAAGGGATTGGAAAGAAGCAGGTGGGAAGTGGGGGACCAATAAGGAAGTGGTTACGGTGCTTCAGGAAGATGATGTAGCTCAAAGACAGCAGTGGAAGGGAGAGAAGATAGATATGGACTATGTGAAAGGAAAAGGAACAAATAGAATGGTTTAGATGAGAAGCACTCAGAAGTCCAAGATGTCATCACATGCAGTGAAAAATGGTGGCTGCTTAATTCTGTTGGATAATCGCTCCAAAGGCTCGCCAATCTAAACCCCGCATTTCAAATGAGTGATGGAATTGTTCAGACCACCTTGACCCTGTCCATCTTCACCAGAGTTGTTGAGTAAACACTGATCAGAGTGCAAACAGGAGTAAGATGTGCTTTCGTTTTGTTTTGTTTGTATAGAATTTAGAGCTCTTTATAAAGCTTAACATAGCTTCAAAAAATCACTGGTTTGATTTATAAAAACAGTAATGACTCTGAGGTAGCTTGTATGTCCCCAAATTTATTTACAAATATTCTCTTTTTCAAATACTGTCAAATTGTTTTACCATTTAAAAATCCAGAAGATACTCAGTAAAACATCATTTTTTTTTTCAGGCAATCATCATGTGTTCCCTTCAGATACGTCAACTTTTCCAAAGGCCTGAGCAAGGTATAATCTTTCCAAAGTTTCCAGTCTTGATCAGTTAAATGATATCTTGGCCCTTCTGATAGTCTGTGAACTCTCAAGAAATAAACCCAAGTGGCTAGAGAAAGCATGCCAGCACCCAGACTTTAGACTGCAGATCTTGGAGTCTTTCTTTCCCCAGCAAGCAATCATTTCTGAGTTATGAAAATTTCATAGAATAAAATCAAGCAGTAAGTATCCCCCAAACAAAACAAAATAAAAACAAAAGCAACACACACACACAAATGACTTTGTGATAGCGTGCATTGCATCTGAAGGCCTCATAAACCCAAACTTGATCTTCAGGGTCACCAAAGATGTGGTGCACAGAGCCATGCTAATTGCTAAATTCAAACTATGGCATTTTCTACGCCACTGGAAGGCTGGGTGAAGTAACCAGTCAAGGGATTCAAAGCTAAATACAGTGTGATGCCCAAACACCTAGGGAGAAGTTACCTTGGTTTTTGAGAGAATGGGGGCAGCTCGATCCAGCAGCATCTCCACCACCTGCTCGTGGCCACTCCGCGCTCCACAGTGCAGCGGTGTCAGGCCATCCTATCAAACAAGGCAACATCTTCAATTACATTTGATGCGAAATTCTATAAACGAGTGCATTCTGTCAAGGCTCAGCGCAGCATCCAACATGCTGTGGACCAGTGAGCGTCAAACATTTACTCATGTATCTCATAAAACAACTTTATATTTTCAACTAGAGGACTCAATTTTTCATCAGTTTAAGTAGTTGCCAAGTGTGTAATTCCACACAAAACTGACATTTAAAAATATAACTCTTCCACTACTCTTTTGACTGTCCAATGGAATTTAAATACTATACGTAATTTGATATCCACCATTAAAAAAAAATACACACATCTTTAAAATAGGAGTTTGTAACGGAAATTTTACGTTGGTCCTTTTTGCTCCTGCATGGCTATTTCCATTCTACTTTCCCCATATAATTTTATCTTCATGTAATATAATTTTATGCTTGAGTGATTTTATTGATTACCATATCATATTTCCCTGCTGCAAAAATACATAAATTTACATTTTAAAAAGGTTTAAAGATTTCCTGAGAACATAAGCCTTTATTTAAGTATCAAAAATAAATCTCCTGATTAGAATTATAATTATTCAAATACAATGGATCAAAACAGCAAAAATACATTACACATTTTATGATTATTAAGCAAGAGTAACGATTTATTAAAAATTCCTCTCTGCCTGAGATGTACTTTTTTCACAACTAGTTCATGGATATGCTAATGAGCATTATTAACTGCTAGGATGAGACCGGGTTCAGCATCAGTATCTCCCTAATTTTCATCTTTATAAATGTTAGTGCTGAGACATCTTCTCTGCATAAATAAGTAGTTGGGCTTCTGTTTTGGCAGTGCCACTAATTCTCTAAACTCCTGAATTCCATGCCAAAAATCACTTAATAATCTTTCATCAAAGATTTTCTGCAATGATCCATCTTCAGACAACTCCAATAGGTCCTTCCTTTTTGGTGGCGGCAATAGGATTTCAAAGCACTTGACGTGCAGAGAATTGGTTACCTAATCATTAGGATTATGCAGTTCTTAACAGGACACCAGTGGTTTCAACACTTCCCTTTTCCCCTCTCCATCTCCCCTTCCCCTCAGAGGCTTTGCACCCTGGGGCCATGTCGGTGAGAGTTAGAGTCAGGCTTTTCTTTAGGACTAGGGGAGAAGTGCTATTTTCCCACCTAAAAAATAGGTGGGAAAGGAGAATTAACAGGGAGTTGAGGAAGTGGAAATGAATTCACTTAAAACTACCTAAGTGGCTCCAAATCGTATGGAGAAGTTTTCACACACCCTGGCTTATGTGTTCCCCAACTTGAAGATTCCTGCTGTTGACAATACCTACCCTAAGGATAGTCACATTTCAAAATACATCACAAGTTGATTTAATGTATTCAAATCACTTTCTGTGAGGGTGAGTCAAAAATTATCCCCACTCTGGCTGTAGAATTTATTTTAATTAACTTTTAGAAGAGACAAATACATCATTTTTCAACATAATCTCCTTGCTTTTCAATACACTGTGTCCATCTGTCAACAAGCTTTCATATTCCCTCATTAAAAAATGTTTTAGGCTGAGCTGTGAGCCACAATGCACCACTGTCTTCACTTCTTCATCAGAAGTGAATCTTCATCCTTGTAGGGCTGCTTGCAGGGGACCAAACAGGTGAAAGTCCAATGGAGCAAGATCAGGACTATAGGGAGGATGCTTTAACACCTCAAAATGAAGTTTTTGCAGAGTGTCGGCAGTGTGGGCAGAACTGTGTGGACGTGCATTGTCATGTAAGATCACAACGCCCTTGGATAGCAGTCCTCTGGGTTTAATCTGAAGTTTAGGCTTCAGCTTTTCAATAAGCATCTCACTGGAATGAGCACTGTTGATTGTTGAACTTTTTCCTGATAATGTTCCAATATTGGCCCTTGAGAATCCCAGAAAACTGTAAGCAACAATCTTCCAGCTGATGGTTGACTTTTGAACTTTTTCTTGGTTAGTGATTGAGGGTGTTTCCATTCCATACTCTGCCATTTACTCTCAGGCTCGTAGTGATGAATCCATGTCTCATCACCAGTAATGATTCTCTTTAAGAAACTTTCACCTTCCTTAGAGTATAGGTCCAAATGTTGTTTCAGATATCCAAACGCTTCTGTTTATGCTCTTCCGTGAGTTGTTTCAGTACCCATCTCGCACAAACTTTTCGAAACCTAAGTCTGTCATCAATTACTTTGTTTTGAGGTGTTAAAGCATCCTCCCTATAGTCCTGATCTTGCTCCATTGGACTTTCACCTGTTTGGTCCCCTGCAAGCAGTCCTACAAGGATGAAGATTTACTTCTGATGAAGAAGTGAAGACAGTGGTGCATTCATGGCTCACAGCTCAGCCTAAAACATTTTTTAATGAGGGAATATGAAAGCTTGTTGACAGATGGACACAGTGTATTGAAAAGCAAGGAGATTATGTTGAAAAATGATGTATTTGTCTCTTCTAAAAGTTAATTAAAATAAATTCTACAGCCAGAGTGGGGATAATTTTTGATTCACCCTCATAGATTGTGTGAGCACATTTTGAAAGTAAGCCTATTATCCTAATATATAATCACTAAGGTACAATCCTATTTCTAAACTGCTAGCCAAATCTCAATAGAATTAAAATTCCTTAAAAAATGAGACTTGAATTCCAAATATGACATGAGCTGGTTTGTATATGTTTGAGCATGTTTAAAAATTCTACCTTTTACGCTGATTTAAAACATTTACTCTTCTAACGTGAAGTTAAGCAATGTAATAGTCTTTTAAGTTGGAAACAGCATTTTCCTAGTAAAATAGAATAAAATACAATCTGAGAACAAATTAAAAGTATACCATGGAGTCCAAATGTCTTCCCAGTAATGTAAAACCTGAAAATATCTGAAGGAGAAATAATACAATAATCACATCCACCTTCCAACACCCAGAAATTTTCATATTCTCTGAATGTGATTGTCTTTTATGAACTAAAAGATCAAATTTGATCCTCTCATTTTCTCATAAGTAGACTCTATCATATAAGGGATGACAGAGTATATGTAGGCATTTTCAAACTACGGTCACACACACAATATTATTTACCATTGAAAACTCATTTATCATTTTCAAAGAAAACTCATTTATCTTTGGAAATGATCTTCCCCCAAGCAAAATCCTACATACTGAATAACAAAGTGTTTGGCTATCTAAGAGCAAAGTCTGTCTCGACTCCTTAATCCTTTGAAGTACATTGTTCCTTACAGACATATATTTTTGCTGACTTCATCTTTTTAAAAAAGTTTTAATTATGAAAAACTTCAAACATATTTCAGACTAAAGTAGACTGAACAGTGTAGTGAGCCTCTAGGTACCTGGTGGACAGCATCAACAAATGTCACCTTGGGATCCACCTTGATTCATCTATATCCTGACCTTTTCTCCTTTCTTTATATTGTTTTGAAGCAAATCCAAAACATTCGATCACTGTCTTCTCACAAGACCCTATACGGAAGGTATGATCTTCTTTTTGTAAATGAAGACTGAGGTTCAAAGAGTCCAAGGCTGCATGGGCTGAATTCAGAATGAGGCCAGTGCTGACTGCAGGACAAATAAGGCATATCTTGGGAGGAGTTATTAAGACAAAGCCCCTCTGCTCAAACTTTCAGCCACTCCTCACCTTCTTTTATCTGCGTTCTGTGGCTGCTACTTCTGACCTCTGCTGCTTATTAAAAACTTATAGAATCTGGAGACTCAGCCAGGAAAAGTGACTTTTTTTCAGCAGTGTCAGAGCTGTGAAGGGCTTTCCATTCTAGCCACTGCTCCTTTTATCAGTGATAAAGTCCGTGAGTTCCCCAAGGAAAGCCTCATCAGTTCCTAGCTGAACTGCAAAGAGCTACCTGAAGCACAGTTCTTTCAACTGTAGTTTTACTTGCAGTATTTTAAACATTGATTGCAAATGGCTGACTCCTTTGTATCTTCTGCAAATTTGCTCTGAAACTTTTCAAAGGTGCATGGCTCTTCAAATAGCAGGAATCCCGGCAGGAGAGATCGCTTTTAGCAGGAAGCTGTACGAGATGTCATAACTGTCTGGTTGCACAGACAGTGCCGGCCTGGCTGTGGGGACCATCATAGGTCAGTGGAAAACGAGTGCCTAGAGTTAATGTAAGATCTTTAATTAGCACCACAGTTTCTACAGTCACGAAGATCGACATGACCAGCTGAACCACATTGAGCTAGGAAAGTATCTGCCATGTAGTGATTCACAGTTCAGTTAAAAAAAAAAAAAAAAAAAAGCCGGCATTGACATTACTTAATACCAATTTTGGGGGGACAAAAAGTAGATACTTAAATTCCAAACTGATTTCTTTAGCTTTGAAATAGGTGTGGCTTACATTCATGTTCTGATTATGATAACCCTGTGTTCAAAAAGATCTTTAATGACTGTCATTCATTCCTCAGTCGCGTCTAAATTCCTCAGGTTAGCATTCAAAGCCTTCCAATCAGTTGCTGCTACACTTGACTATTCCCTAATCCCCGTCCCTTCTACCTCAATTAAACTCTCTGCAGTTCCTGGTGAAAGCCTCCCATGTTCTTGTTTCTCTGTTTTGCACACACTACTTCATATGCCTCGAAGTTCTCTTTCTACTTTTGCCAAGATCCAAATCCTTACCACTTAAAGTACAGTTTTTCTTGGAAGACTTTTCCAAAGCTAGACATAACCATTCTACCATCAGGATTCCCCTTGTGTTTTATCTGATTTCTTTGGGGTTATCTATGACTTTTGACATGGTATTTTAGTTCTTTGTGAGCATGTATTATCATTCCAACAAGTCTGTTCCTGAGGACAAAGTTACTGGCTTAAAAGGGATACTTGAATCTCACAGAGAAGGTAACTCAGCACCATGTTGGTGAAAGTTGCTTAATAAAAACGACTATGGGATTTCCCTGGTGGTCCAGTGGTTAAGAGTCCACCTTCCAATGCAAGGGATGTTGGTTCAATCCTGGTCAGGGAACTAAGATCCCACGTGCTGTGGGGCAACTAAGCCCACATGCCACAACTACTGAGCCTGCATGCCACAACTAGAGAAGCCTGTGTGCCACAACAAAAAGATCCCGCATGCCACAATGAAGATCCTATGTGGGGCTTCCTAGGTGGCGAAGTGGTTAAGAATCCGCCTGCCAATGCAGGGGAAATGGGTTCGATCCCCGCTCCAGGAAGATCCCACATGCCACAGAGCAACGAAGCCCGTGTGCCACAACTATTGAGCCTGAGCTTTAGAGCCCGTGAGCCACAACTATTGAACCCATATGCTGCAACTACTGAAGCCCACGCACCTAGAGCCCGTGCTCTGCAACAAGAGAAGCCACGGCAATGAGGAGCCCGCGCACCACAGCGAAGAGTAGCCCCCACTCACCGCAACTAAAAGGAAAGCCCGTGCACAGCAAAAAAAGACCCAACACAACCAAAATAAATAAATTTATAAAAATAAAAAAGAAATTAACACTATATTGTAAAGCAACTATAATTCAAATAAAAAATAAGAAAGTAAGACAAATATCAGAATATTTGCTCTAAGATTTTTTTCCTCTTTCTAATTCAGAACATTATAAGCTCAAAAAAAGCTACTGTGGATACTGTGTTTTGCAACCCAGTAGTGAACTGATTTACATAGCAAGGAACTCCTTTCCTTAAAATTAGAGGAATGCTTTTTCCAATACAAAATACAAAATCTTACCTGCTCCCAACCCCTGGAAATTTACAATTAATGTACAGTGTCACTTCGAATGGGTCCTGGACCAAAAAGCAGTTCTTCAACCATATACAACAGTATATAGTTTTGACCTCTAGTTGAAAAATGCTTGACAAAGGCAATTCTTGAGGCTCACAGGAGGCTGCCTCAAAAACGCAGCATATGCAGTTGGACAGGAGAGAAGGAGAGAGGATGTGTAGTTGCCATAGTAACATTATGGGGAGGAAATGAAATTGCATGGGGTTAGTGATTTTTTTTCCCTCCAATTCTCCTGATTTCTAAAGCACTAACATAATGAACAAGTATTCCCTTGGGCAGAATTCTGAAGCAACACAAACGGGCAAGTCTAGATCTCATATTTCATCTCAGTGACAGTAATCTGATTAGTGAGGTGGGGAACTGCACTCTACTGGCTGGACAAAAGGCTCTCTCCTGTTAGACAAAGAGCAAAACCTTGCACACTTGGAGGTCGAAAAGATTTTCTTTCAGGTTTTTCTGAAAAGCATGGAGCGGGACATTAACGCATCACACTTAGGAATACTGAACCCAGAATACGCTCCTAACAGGTTGAATTTGCTCAAAGCTGATACTGAAATGACAAATTCCTGACCAGGGAAACACTTTCAGAAAGAGACATAATTTATTTTGATTACGATCCTCTAGGTTCCTTTCTAGTCTTCCTTTTAAGCAAAACTCATACTCAATAGAAGGGAAAGGAAGTCAAGCAGAGAGAATTCTATGGATGTGTACTTTTTTCTATGTCATGGATATAAAACAGGACGTGATATTTAACAGGAGGTTGAAAACAGTGAAAGAGAAAGCAGGTAGTGCTCGCAAGAGAAGAGTTATAATGATAGCCAGAGATTAATTAAAAGGCACCAATTGCAGTTTAATAGCAAAGCTATTCTCATATCTGTATTTTTCTTTAAAAATTCTGACTGTACCCTCATTTGTGCATGTTGGGTAATTGTAGATTTGGCCTGAGAGAAAGTGAAATAACATTTTTGACATCCCTCTGTTGTCCCAGGCACTTTATATTTGTGATCTTATTGAATTTTTATAACAACTCATGAGAAAGGCATCAGAAGTTCCCTTTATAGATGAAAAAGCTGCTCCCCAGGATTAATGGAACTACCCAAGGTCACGAGCAAGTTAATGGTTCCCATTAGAACTTACACTCAGGGTTGACTCCCTCAGAGGGACTGGATTTCTTCTGCTTTACCAAGTAATCTCCTTTTAAGATCAAGAATTCATTTCTGCCATTTATATATAGGAGAGAAAAATATCTCTTTCTAATGCCCTTCCTGTTGTCATGCCATACATGCTATATGTTTAGAATTAAACTAAACTAAAATCCTTCCGTTGTTCTTTCTGCTTAGAAGACTAGAGCTTTCTCTCTGAGCCTAGAACACACCCATATACTATCTGTCATGTATTTCTCCAGTCTGTTCGTCCTGTTTTTTCTTCCTTCTTTCTTATCTTCTTTTGGGGTGAGTATTGTTTAGTACCCTAGTGACTGATTCATCATATACGTCGCTGACTCTTCCTTTGGCTTTTTAACTAAACTGTTCCCTTTCTTTCTTTCTTTTGTTTTTTTTTTTAGTGGTGGCCCTAGAGACTAAAATATGTACGCTTATCACAGTCCAAATAATATTAATTATATTATACAGTAATAATATTTGAATATTATGTATTGAACTAATATTGTTCTCACATATGAGAATTCTGCAATAATTCCATTTATATTAGTAGTTTCATCTTTTGTGCTCTAAATACATATGTAACTTTTACATGCATTATAAACCTCATAACAGATTGATATCATTCAGTCAACTTTTTAAAAATTTAAGAAAATAAAAAGTTTTTTATGTGATTATTTATTACTTCTAACTTGTCTCTACTTTATTTAGATACACACCTCCATCTAGTATCATTTCCCTTCAGAATGAAGAACTTCCTTCAGTATTTCTTTAAGTGTGGGTTTGATGGTAACAAGTTATCTCAGCTTTGTTTATCTGAAACTATATTTTACTTTTATTATGGAAATATACTTTTACTGGATATAAATTCTAGGTTAACAGATATTTTTCATTCAGCACCTTAACGATGTTTTATTGTCTTCTGACCTCCAGTGTTTCTGATAAGAAGTCAGGTAACAGTCTCATCATTGTTTTTCCATTTATAATGCATCTTTTCTTCTCGCTGCTTAAAAAATTTTCTCTTTTTGACATTGAGCAGTTTCAGTATGATGTGCCTCTGTGTGGTTTTCTTTCTATTTATCCTCCTTGGAGTGCTAAGTTTCCTGGGTTTGGGGGTTGAAGTTTATGATTTAATTTGGATATATATATTTAAAAAAACTTTTTTTTCTACCCCAATCTCTTTTTCCTCTGCCTTTTAGACTCCATTGTATGTAGTTAGCTGGCTTGCTATTATTCCACAGATTGTTGATATGGTGTTAATTTCATTTTTAAACTTTTAGCTTTCTGTTCTTCAGTTTGGATAATTTTTATGACTGCTCTTCAAATTCTCAATTCTTTCTTTGTACTCAATCAGCTGTTTATCCCATTCAATGACTTTTAAAAAATTCAGATATTGTGTTTTTCAATTGTAGGATTTCTATCTTTTTTTTTTTTTAAGCTTTCCTTATTTCTCCTGAAACTCTTCTTTTCTTCACCCATTATATCTGTATTTTCATTCAGATTATTTAACATGTTTAATGTGTAATAATTTTAAATTATATTCCGGGTATTGTAAATACTATAACAACACTGGAACTTGTAGGGACTTGCTTTCAGGCTTTCAACAATAGGTCTATTTCAGTTTTATCCTTATTCCCAGAGTGATCCCTTTAGTCCTGGGGGATAGCTGTAATTCCTAAGATGCAGTCTTTCCTGAGTTTCAATTAAAAGTCAAAGATGTTTACCAAGCCTCTCTGATCTGGTAATTCTGCCTCCCATGCAGCAGGTAGTTGCTGAACTTTCTTTGCAGGTTTCCATCTTTTAGCAGTTATTTTCCTCTGACCACCCTGGAGTTTGACCCTGCACATGCACCGTTCAGGGGTCAGCCAAGGACTGGGGAGTGTTACGCTGATTTCCCTCCTGTCGGAGATTTCCCCCCTGTCGGTGATTTCCCCCCTAAACGTCCAGCCACTCTTACAGCCCCAAACTTGATCCTCTGTCCTCAAGACAATAAAACTCAAAACAACTGCGACTTTCTGCACAAGCTCTCATAGTACGCTGTGCTGAGAAGTGAGTGCTGCCACGTGAATTCAGGTGTCCTCCTGTGTTATTTAGTTCTTTCACAAGTTGAGTTCACTCCAATTTATGCCTGCTTTTGATGCTTTTCAGTGTCTCCAAACATGTTTTTTAAAGATATTTTTCTAGAGTTTATGATTTTTATCAATACAAGCTACTCTACCATTATTTAAAGCCAGAACTTTACATTTGAAAAAAAACATGAATATGTGGCTTCTATACACCACACCAACATAGTTCGTGTTTGTTCTGATCATTACTGCTTCAGGAATATTCCTTCTCCATAGATGAGAGAATTCTTGAATTTTCAGTAGACAGAAACTGAATAGCTGATTATAAAATATAATTTTAAAAATGTAAAATTGCTTTTTTTTTTTAAACAGTTCTTAGGAGATGTTACATGGGGAGAAAAACCAATTCAAATTAAGATTGCCAATTAAAAACAAAACAAATAATGACATTTATTGTATCTTTCCTTTAAGGAAGGAGGATAATTAAAGAGGTTTTTTGTTGGTAACTGTAGAGTGCTTGTGTGCCTAATGGATATAGAGTTATTTAAAAGAAATAGGATGTGAACGTTACCAACATACATCAAGGGAAAACAGGAGAAATACTGGATTACTTTCAGAGCACCAGCTCTGGGAACCAGATAGCAATTAACTAAAATAATAACTGTCCTGAGGTTGCTTTGTAGATTCTTCAAGAGAGCCAGGCTTCAGTGGCATACGCGATTTACCCAATGCCTTCAGGTCTCTAATTTGGTAAGGCAAATGAGGGTTCCAACATGGTGTAAAATCATCAGGGAAGAGAGAAAGAGAAAAAAAGATGCTTCTGTCATGTTCTCAGAACTCTTTGCAACTCTCAAAAACACTCTTTCCTTCAAAGAGACTTTCATGTCTGGAAGTTAAGAGAATTTCATGATTGCTTGTTCTTTCTTTCTTTTTCTTTTTTTAATTAAGACTTTTTTTTCTTAGAGCAATTTAAGTTTCATAGCAAAATTTGGGGAAGGTGCCCTTGTTCTTCTGTGAGTCCAAATAAATACTTTCAATTCACTTTTAATATTTCTGTTATAAAAATAAAAAATGACTATATTTTTGAATGACATAAAAGAAATATTTTCAAATTAGTCTTGAGTAATGTAGAGACCCAGAGTCTTGTGCATTATTTCAAATACTCTTGTCAACATGTCTATGTTAGAACTCCAAGGAGCAAGTATTGTATTAGAATTTTCTCTTTGGTAGAGATTATTTTATGACTATGAAATATTTAATATTTTCTTTAAGGATTTATTTTTAACCAAGGCAATAACACTGGAAATATAGTAAAAGCAAAACTCAATAGCAATAGTTATTTTTCCTTCATCTTTAACCTAAGAAATATAACCAGTTACACTTCTGGGAAAGGATAAGCTAAATTATAGGACATCTAAGTGTCTCCTCACACCTTTCCAGAATTGTAAGAACTTAACAAGTCACAGATTTGAGATACTCTGAAAACCCTTTATCTACCTGTGCACAAATATCTCTTTATTCTTATAAATCAAATGGATGCCATTAACTTCAGGGAGCAAAATTACATTATCACAGGACCAGTATAAAGTCAAATAAAGTAAGACCTTTCCGCAAATGTAACATTAAGATGTGTAACTTATTTATATATTCAGCAAATACTTATTAAACATCTAGTACATGCTAGGAAGCACTTAGCAAAGTGCTATAGACATTAAGATGAATGGGTGCTTCTGAGTGTCAGGGTATGGCTTTGAGTGCAATATTGTATTAACGGGCTTATATTGGGATGTAGGTAGTGGCATGTTGCTAGAAAGGCTGGAAGTTGGAAGAGGAATAGTTAGAGCAGCATTCTGGAAATCAGAGTAGTAATAATATGACTCTACCTGGAACTCCTGAATATTCTCTGAAGCACTAAATACAAGCACTGCTGCCTTTATTATCAGATGGAGAACTCAGAAGTTGTCACAAAGTCTTTACCTGGTTCTAATTTGGGGTCCATATTGAGCCTCTGATTTGGCTGTGAATTGATGCAAAGGAAAATAAAAATGAGGAGAGACCACCCACTGCAAAGTATCTTCCTTCAAAAAGGATACAAATACACATGCTAGCTTTGCAGAGAGTGAGAGTTAAACCGAAAGAAATAGCAGCTAGCGTAAGCAGTCATTCTTTTTTTTTTTAATTCATTTGTATCATATTTTATTTATTTATTTTTTATGGCGCACGGGCTTAGTTGCTCTGTGGCATGTGGAATCTTCCCAGAGCAGGGCTCGAACCCATATCTCCTGCCTTGGCAGGCGGATTCTTTACCACTGCGCCACTTAGGAAGTCCAGCAGTCATTCTTAGCAAAGCATTTCCGTAAGGAAACAAATTAGGATGCTGCATATAGACCAGATTGAAGCATCTGCCTTGATATGTGTATATATCTCGGTACCTTTGCCACCACTATTACCTCATAAATTATGTTGTTGTTATCATGGTGAGACTATCAAAGCTCTACTCTCATAGCAACTTTCCAGTGTACAATACAGTATTGTTAACTACAGTCACCATGATACACCTCAGATCCTTGAACTTATTTATCTCATGACTGATATTCTGTATCGTCTGACCAACATCTCCTCATTTCCCCCAACTCTCAGCCCCTGGCAACCACCATTCCATTCCATTCTCTGCCCTATGAATTCCATGTTTTCAGATTCTACATCTAAGTGATATCACATAGTAGTTGTCCTTCTCTGACTTATTTCACTTAGTGTAATGCCATCAAGGTTCATCCATGTTGTTGCAAATGGCAGGATTTCTTTTGATTGAGTTATATTCCATATATATTGTCCACTGACGTCATTGATGGTTACTTAGGGTGTTTCCATGTCTTGGCAATTGTGAATAATGTTGCAATGAGCATGGGAGTGCAGGTATCTCTTCAAGATAGTGATTTCATTCCCTTTGGATATATACCCCAAAGGGGGATTGCTGACCTTTATTGAAATGCTCCAAAATACCTTTTGGAAATGCAGTCTAAATGCTACATTAAAGCTTTATCAATTAATCAATAAAGATCTAGTGTTTTCCCCCCATGAAAACAGTGGGTGTTTTAATAATTTTTTTTAAACCCTCCAAATCTTATATTTCAGGAGCACCACCTTTTTTGTCTAGTCTCCTGCCCTGCTGACTCCCAATAACTTCCCAGATTTGAGGGTTGTGTCATCAATCTAATTTATCGATTAAGTCACCAGTGATTCTCTCTCTTTCTCCTGGGACTCTCATGATGGGTAGAGTGTTTTCACTTAATAGCATCCCAAAGTTCTGTAGGTTTTTTTCATTCCTTAAAAAAAAATTAATTAATTAATTAATTAATTAACTTAGGGCTGTGTTGGGTCTTCATTACTGTGCATGGGCTTTTTTTAGTTGTGGTGAGTGAGGGCTACTCTTTGGTGCAGTGTTTGGGCTTCTCATTGCCATGGCTTCTCTTGTTGTACAGCATGGGCTCTAGGCGTGAGGGCTTCAGTAGTTGTGACTCACGGGCTCTAGAGCGCAGGCTCAGTAGTCGTGGCGCACAAGCTTAGTTGCTCCGTGGCATGTGGGATATTCCCAGACCCCGGATGGAACCCATGTCCCTTGCATAGGCAGGTGGATTCTTTTTTTTTAATTTAATTTTATTTATTTATTGGCTGCATTGGGTCTTCATTGTTGCACACGGGCTTTCTCTAGCTGCTGAGAGCGGGGGCTACTGTTCATTGTGGTGCGCAGGCTCCTCATTGTAGTGGCCTCTCTTATTGCAGAGCATGGGCCCTAGGCGCGTGGGCTTCAATAGTTGCGGCACATGGGCTCAACAGTTGGGGCTCATGGGCTCTAGAGCACAGGCTCAATAGTTGTGGCTCACAGGCTTAGCTGCTATGTGGCATGTTCGATCCCAGGGCAGGGATCGAACCCATGTCCCCTGCATTGACAGGCGAATTCTTTACCACTGTGCCACCTAGGAAGTCCCTAGGCAGGTGGATTCTTAACCACTGTGCAACCAGGGAAGTCCTCTTCATTCCTTTTTATTCTTTTTTCTTTTATTCCTCTGATTGGATAGTTTCAAATGCTCTTTCTTCTACTAGGTCCAGTCTGCTGTTGAAGCTCTCTACTGAATTCTTCAGTTCAGTCACTGTAATCTTTAGCTCCAAAATTTCTGTTTGGTTGTCTTTTTATATTTTCTATCTCTGTACTGAACTCTCATTTTGTTCTTGTGTTTTTTTCCCTGATTTTGTTAAATTGTTTACTTGTGTTTTCTTGTAGTCCTCTGAGCATCTTAAGAACAGTTACTCTGAACCCTTTGTTGGGCAATTCCTATATCCCCATTTCTCCATTTCTTTCAATCACTGAAAGTTTACTGTGTTCCTCTGGTGGTGTCCTGTTACCCTGATCCTTCATGATCCTCGCAGCCTTGCACAGATGCTGTGCACTCAGAGAAGCAGTTGCCTCTTCCAGACTTTATGGGCTGACTTCGGGATGGAAAGACCTTCCCCTGCAGGTGGGAGCATCCTCTCACCTTGGGTTTACTGGTGCAGGGTGCCAAATGCAGGATTGGCAGTGGGGGTGATGTCTCATCCGCTCAGGCCACTGCGGTCCACAGCACTGACCACAGTGACTGCAAGGGCTGCTGGAGACCTCAGTGGCACCGCAGGTCCAGTGGGTCAGAATGTGGGCAGGCACGGGTGGTGGCTGGAGCTGGGAGTGCACACACACTCGGTTGCAGGGGCCAACTGCTGGTGCCTATGCAGTGGCAAGCGCTTGTTTCAGACACGCGCACAGAGGTGGGGGCAAGGGCCAGCGGCAGGTACACTGGCAGCTGTGGGGGCCCTTGGCTGTCAGCGCCCATCACTGTGGCTGCAAGGACACGTCACGGGTGCACGGCAGTGGAGGCTGGCATTGGGAGTCAGGTTGGAAGCATGCAGGTACACAGCTGGAGGGGCCCACTGCAGGTCAGCCCAGGGGTGCAGGCCAGTGACAGGAGATAGGGCCAGGTCTCGCCCGTAAGAGCCATGGGGGACCTGGCTATTGGTGTGCGCTCCTGTGGCTGCAGGGTCTCCCCAGGGGCGTGCAGGGCAGTGGAGGCTGGTCATGAGGGTCTGGTCGGGAGCATGCAGGTGCACAGCTGGCGGGTGGCTGTGCACGTGCTGAGTGGCAGAGGTCAGCAACTAGAGACAGAGCCGAATTCACGTCCGCAAGGAGCTGTGAGGGCCTCAGTTGTCGGCCTGCACTTCCGTGGCGGCAGGATCTTGCCACAGGTGTGCCCACGGCAGCAGAAGCCTGTGACGAGGGTCAGGCCGCCAGCGCAGCGGTGCACAGCTGGAAGGGCCAGCCTCAAGCACGTGCACAGAAGGGGGGGGTCCCCCACGCGGGTCTAGGCTGCTGTCTTGTGTGGCCGCAGAGGCCCGGGCCGGCTGCCGGTGCGGATCCTAGGTCCCCACGGGGCAGTGGGAGGTAAAGAGCAGGGAGGGATTCAGGTGGCTGGTGTCTTCAAATATATTTGCGGGGTAAAGACCAGTGACATCTGCAGGGGGTCTGTGGCAGCTGTGCTGGCCATCAGTTACTTCGGTGGCAGAAGGTGCCGGGGTCTGCAGAGCAGGTCACAGGGACGCACAGTCACTGCCAGTGTGTGGCTGAGGCCGGCCGCCCCTGCTCTCTTCCCTCCCCACCTCTATTCGTCCCAGCTGTGCCCGTCCCTGGGTGGGGTGAAACCCATGTGGGTCCTCTGCTCAGCGCCCTGAAAGGATGGAGAAGCTGTTGGCTCACCCCGCTCTCGCTTTCTTGGTGAGGGGAACGCGTTCCAGCTGGGGAGCCTTCCTCTCGGCCCTGAGCGGTGCTGGCCTGGGGGATGGGATGACACGGGCCAAACGAAGGCATTCCGCCTCCGCTTTTGCTGCACTCTTCCTCCCACTGTGCTGCTGAGGTCCCTTCAGTGGGCTCATGGGCTCCCCTAGAGTTCTCTCTGATGGTGTATTGCTGTCTGGTTGTTGATCTTGGTGGGTGACGGGGGCTGGCAGCTCCTACTTCATCCTGGCCACATCACTCCAACATATATCACCACCCTGACGTTCACTGTAACTAATTGTTCTTAAAGTGACGACATCCAGTGCCCCAGCAGCTGGGAGGGCTTGGGAAATCACTGGGAATGACTCACTCTCTGTACTGAGATGGAAACTAAGACTCAGGAGGATGAACTTTCCTCAGGTCATGATCTCACTTGCTAGTCACGCTTAAGACTAGCGATCAGGCACTAGGGTTAAAAAAAAAACCTCACTCTCATCCTGCTTTTCCAGCTGGTCACATTTGCTCAGATCCTACATAAATGACTCTGACCACAATTCAAGATTGTTTCCCTGGTTGAAAAGGCAGTAAGAAGAGTCTGCTTTTCTTTTTTTTAATGTCACTCCTTTTATTTTTATTTTTTTGGCCGCACTGTGCGGCATGCATGTGGGATCTCAGTTCCCTGACCGGGGATCGAACCCGTGCCCCCTGCAGTGGGTGCACGGAGTCTTAACCACTGGACCACCAGGGAAGTCCCAGAAGAGTCTGCTTTTAAACTGAATCCTTCATTAGTTCGGCAGGCATGCAGGGAACAGAGCAAGCCAACGCGGTCCCTTAGAGTGTGCTGGCCCCTGAGGTGAAACCCAGAGTTGTTTTCCTGTCTCTAAACCCAGGGGATTGGTGTGCAGCAGGTCAGACTGTTGATGTAACAAGGTAGCTACAAAACTAGGAAGTACCTGGCAGGAAGCAGATGGGTAGATAACAATATTTATTTTCTAAAGAGCTACTGGGTTGAATCATTAAAACTTGTTTTTATAAAAAAATTTGCTTTCCATTTTGAGGCTTGTCCCCAGGGCTTTCTGACATTTTATGGCTCCCCCCCTTCACCCACACACCCGGTCACTGCTCAGCCATTTCAGCCAGAGAGAAGGGAAGCTTTGATGGGACAGCACAAAATAGTTGACATATTTGGGGTATGTACTATGTTTTCTTCCATGACGTCTGCCAGGAATTCAGTCCGTGCTTGAGTGACACCCCGCTGCCCCCCATGCAGGACAACAGAAGAATGACAGCCTTTTCTTGTTCTCGGTTTCTCCAAGTCTCCTCCACATCCACACGGCACCAACATAACACAGGAGAAAATAATGGATGAAACTGAATGGATGGTGAAAAGAGGTCTACATCTTGTTTAAAATAAGAAGCCTTTCAGAACAGGGAGACAAAAGGGCATAGAAACTAAGTGTATTCTGAATTCGCCCATGTCCAGTCGTACTCCGGATAAAAGCGTCAGACATACAGAAGTGTTTGTATGTTTTCATCCTGGCCCTCCTCTGTGACACCATGTGCCCCTTTAAGATGGGACCTGAATTTCCTACATACCCTGTCCTCCTCTCACTGTACCAAATACAGCAAGCAAGTGCTTGATAAATGATGCAAAATGACTGACGAGCAATTTTGCTATTCTAGTGATTGATGATTGTATCAATAGAGGAAGAAATGAGGTCATTTCTAATCCACACACTCAGTTAAACCCCAGCTGGATATCCAGGTACAGCTCTTCAAGCTTCTCTTTTCTGCTTGGCTCCTGTACCTCTCTTCGCTCTTCACAAAAATGCTCCCGATTCACAAGTGACCCGTCAGCTCTCTTAGAAGCCAAGTGGCATAAGCAACGATTCTCCAATGACGCCTTACAACTGCTTTAAACAGCCTGGACTCAGCGGAAGACCCCTGCCATTTAAAGCAACAGTTGTAGCTACTGGTGATGGCGTCTCTGCAAAGACTGCCAAGTCAATGCCTTGAGACTTCTCTTCAATTTACCCCCAGTCAGACAGTCTTCTAGGGGGTCAACCTTCATCTGCCCTCATTCCTCCTCTCCAGAAAGCTTGTTTCTTTTACGTTACATACATGTTTTTCAGGTTTAATAGTTACCAAAATAAAGAAGTCTCAGTCTCCTGCTCAGTACTCATGCTGGACTGTCTTTGGGTCAGAGGACACAGGGGACAAACTACCCATCAGCTTCACGAGGTCAGGGGAGGTGTCTTGTCGTCTTGCTCTCTCACTCGGCTCTGTCTGGCCCCACAGCAGGCACTCAATAATCATTTATTGATTGAGTGCACGCAGTGAATGACAAATGAAGCAGTGAATCAAGGAACTACAGGAATCAAGTTCAGGTTACCGGTCCAGTTTTAGAAACATGGAGATCAGGATTCTTGGAAAGAGGAAGCATAGGATTGCGGGAGATACAATTACAGGACGGGGAAAACTCTCCTGAACCCTTAGAGAGGAGGATGTTTGTGAGACCACATTCTGCTCACTTTTACTGAGAAAGAAAACCCCTGGTTAGAAGTTTAATGTTCATTGCGGTTCTGAGTTATACAAGCACACCTCATGTTACTGTGCTTTGCTCTATCGCTCTTTGCAGATATTGCATTTTTTACAGATTGAAGGTTGGTGGCTACCCTGTGTCAGGCAAGACCACTGGCGCCATTTTTCCAACAGCATTTGCTCCCTTTGTGCCTCTGTGTCACATTTTGGTAATTCTCGCAACATTTCAAACTTCTTCATTAGTGTTATATTTGTTACAGTGATCTCTGGTCAGTGATTTTTATGTTACTATTGCAAAAAGATTCTGACTTGCTAAAGGCTTAGATAATGGTTAGCGTTTTTAAGCAATAAAGTATTTTTTAAATTAAAGTATATACATTTTAAAAGACAATGTTATTTTACACTTACTAGTCTATAGTATAGTAATAAACAAAACTTTTCTATACACTGGGAAACCAAAAAATTCCTGTGACTCACTTACTAGTAATATTTGCTTTATCACAGTGGTCTAGAACTGAACCCACAATATCTCTGAGGTGTGCGTCTACTAGCAATGGCTGGGATTATTTCTGGTCTACTTTATGCTAACACAGTTTATAAACATTAGCTTGATCACTGCACCAACCCTTCAGGGTCCATTAATTTTATTTTCAGATAGAGAAATTACATGAAGAAGGTTATATCACTGACCTGAGTCAGCCAGCTAAGCTCACCATCTGGAATTCCAACTTGATTCTAAGTTTCATTTCTTTCCCCTCCCGCTACGGTGCATCCCACTGCACAAGCAACATGTCAAACACCTAGCTAGACTGATGTGTGTCAATAAAGTTTTTAAAATTGTGATTAAAAAAACCCCACACAACATAAAATTTACTCTTTTAACCACTTTTAAGTGTACAGTTCAGTAGTGTTAACTATATTCACATTGTTGTATAACATCTCTAGAACTTTATCTTGCAATATTGACACTTTATCCCATTATACAACTCTCCATTTCCCTGTGCCCCAAGTCCCAGGTAACCATCATTCTACTTCTGTTTCTACTGCTTGATACCTCCTATAAGTGGGATCACACAGTATTTGTACTTTTGTGACTGGCTTCTGTCACTTAGCTTAATATCCTCAAGACTCATTCATGTTGTAGAATGTGACAGGATTTCCTTATAAGGCGGAATAATATTCCACTGTGTGTACACAGCACATTTTCTTTATCTGTTTATCTGTAGATGGATATCTGGGTTGCTTCCACCCCTTGGCTGTTGTGAATAATGCTGCAATGAATGTGGTTGTGCAAATATGGCTTTAAAATACTGTTTTCAATTCTTGACGGTATATACCCCAAAGTAGAATTGCTGGATCATATGGTAATTCTATTCTTAGTTTTTTGAGGAACCTCTGTACTGTTTTCCAGAGTGGCTGCACCATTTTACACTCCCACCATCAGTGTGCAAAGGGAGGCAGATTTGTTTTTAAATAGAATAACTGTCAGTCTTAGTATCAAACTGGTCCAATAGCTCTGCCTGTGATATCAAGTAGTGATTAAATTCTTAAAAATTTAACTCAACTAGAACTCTAGACTTAGGCCTTAGTTTCTATAATTAAAGCCGGGTACTATTTAAATGTGTATTAAACATTTATAAATATGGATTGCTATCCCATTTTAAGAAGAATGAGCAAAGCAGTCATTTTCTAAGAGACTACAACAAAGGAAATAAAGATAAAGCCAGGGCCGAACCAGCAACAAAGGTATTAGAAGTATTCCTGCTTCCTGAAAATAAGCCTAAGCGCACACACAAGTGGCACTCTTACCCTTGTTTTGGCATCGATTTTAGCTCCTCGATCAAGCAATAGTTTTACCATATTGGCGTTTCCCCGTTTTGATGCAACATGTAGAGGAGTGATGTCATTCTGTGGAAGAACAGAAAAAAAAAAAAAAAAAAAAAAGTACTGTGTTATCTTGAGTTTAACCACAACGTTGCTTCCTGAACCTTCCCCAGCACAACCTCACACTTTCCTTATCTTTTTAAAAAACATCCACTGTGAACAGAATGCTCCCCACCATCTCTCTCCGGCAGTAGTTTTCTTCAGCAGGAGACCTCAAATGGGATTAATTTTAAGGGACACACTCTGTGGGGTAGGGTCCGAGTTTATTTCACTTGACTGACTGACTGACGGATGAGATGGTGATAGTTTTTGTTCTAACATCCTGCTCCTTTAAGTCAGCGTGTTTTCCTATAAATGTGCGTGATGCATGCCGGCTACTGAATGGTTGACCGAGTCACTGAAAGGAGTGTCCTGTTACTCAGAGCCTGCTCTGGGTCATCTGAGTACAAGTTGTCAAGGAGAGACAAGAGTGACAAGAGTAACTCAAACTGGGAAGTCTGTCAGTGCCCTACAGAGTCACAGGGCTTCCCACGCACCGTGGGCTAAAAAGTGCTCACGGGCATTTATTAGCAATCTCATAGAAAAATGACTATGTTGATTTCTTAGAAAACGACTGTTGAGGAACAGACATATTGTCAGGACAATCTGACATTCCAATCACGATCCCCTTCATACCACAGTCCCTTCCTTCATGCATCTGACAGGTGCTGTGATTGCTTCCAGACTGTCAAGGAAATATGTGCACATAGTGAAAACATGCTCTATTTTGGCTCCTTCTTCTTGTATGGCAACAATATGGGTTTAAGGTCTGCAGTTCATAAAAGTCAATTGCACGATAAATGAATGGGGCTCATAAGGGGTTACATTCTCATATATGATGGCAGATACAATGTGATAGCTACCAGGTATTGATTCATTTCCTGTGAATTACGCTGCACTTTGTTAGACTCTTTACTATCTCATTTAGTTTTCCTAATCCTCACAATGTCACATACAATCTGAATCACAATGCCCATTTTACAGATTAGAGACAGCTAGCAAAACCAGGATTCAAATTAAAATATGACTCAAGCTGATGCTTTTGGAAAAAAACACTTTATAATGAAAATGTTCAAACAGACACAAACTTTGAGAGAAAGCCATAATGAGCTTCATGTACTCATCACTCTGGTTCTATAATTATCAAGCTTTTGCCAATATTATTTCTTCTATACGCCCTACTGTATTTTTCTTCCTGAAGGAGTTTAAGAGAAAGAAAATCCTAGGCATCATATTATTTCACCCACAAATACTGCAATTTAATTATCTCTAACAGATAAGGATATTTGTAAACAAATAATAATATCATTAATTATATCTAAGTAAAAAATAATTCCTTCAAAATACCAAGATCTGTCAATGTTTAAATTCTCCCATTATCCCCGATTATCTCAGTACAGTGGTTCAGATTAGAAGATCCACAACTTGCATTAGGATAAAATGTCCCTTAAGTCTCTTTTAATCTCCATAGGTGTCCTACTCCACCTTCTTTTCTCCACGCCCATATATTTAATGAAAAAAATTGGGGAATTGACTGTGGAGAGTCTCCTACATTCTGGATTTGGTTGATTGCACCCTCATGGAGAGTTGTTTAACATGTTCTTTTGTACTTTCTATAAACTTTTCCAGTTAAATGCTTTTAAGTCATTATACATTCTCCCATCTGAACAACTCTTTATCTCATTATTCTTAGGTGCTGAAGTATAAATCAATTCCACAATAATTAGTTAGGTCAAATAAGGAGGAACAGATCTGAGTAAAACAAATGTGTTTTAGTAACGCTGGTGGGAGGTGGACAGGACTAGCAGCATCGCTCTTGACCAAGCGGTAGACACACTTTTTCTGCAGAGAGTCAGATATCAAATATTTCTGGCCTTGCAGGCCATACAATCTCTACTGCAGTTGGTCAGTGCCGCCTTTGGAGTGATAAAGCAGCCTCACATGATAAGCACAGAAATGGGAGTGGTTGTATCCCAATAAAACTTTATTTACAAAAACAGCTGGTGGGCTGGATTTGGCCCACGGGCAGTAGTTGGTCGACCTCTAACCTAGACCTACCAGCTTGTGGTTGAAGGTTTCAGTGGTGTGTAACAGGTGACAAAAGAGGAAGTAAAACTACATAGGCTGTGCATTGCATATGCCTTGGCCCTCTTTGGTGTGGATGATTTGGGGCATGAATGAAAGCTGGCAGAAAGAAAGAAACTTCCTAATGACTTTTTGATGGTCCTGCTTGTCTCTACTGTCTGAACGCAAGTACGTAAGTGAGCTAAGCAGCACCATGGATGAATTCTAGGCCTGAGACAGCAGACGGAGCGTCGGGTCCGGTCTACAGGAAACACAGTCCAACAGGGGTGCTTACTGAGCTCAGAGTGGGATATGACACGAAGACCTCATCACTCCCCAGCGTGAGTCGGGGCTGACATGCTATTTCCCTTTAAAAATGTGCCCTTGCCTGGTGGAGAAGGACTTAATTAACCTTTATCACAAGTAGGCTAATTTTAGCGAGAGGAAGAGCTCTATTTCTAATTTTGCTCTCTTCCATATTCATGGACTCTCTCCTATGGTGATGTGTAGATGTCAAAAGGGTGCCTTGAAATTCAAGCTCCCACATTTTTCTACACCTCTTTGACCCCTTCTAGGGGAGTACTTTCTATTTGTGTAGCACTTAAAAAGTGTTATAAATTACTTATGTAATTTCATTTTATCTTCACAACAGTCTAGTGAAGGGAAGATACATATTATTAATTCCATTTGATAAATCAACTAAGGAATAGAATTACTCAGTAATCTGTATATTAAAAAGACAGCTAATCAGAGGCAGAATCAGCATCCGAATTCAGTTGTCTAGACTCTTGGAGTGGGGTGTGTGTGTGTTGTATTTTCAGTCAGGAAACATAACGGCTTTGCCTAAAGACTATGCTTCTCATCTCTGTCAAACGGAGCTTCTAAACGAAACACACACTTTTGTACGCCTGGATCAGGTAGTGACTACTTCTGTCAATTAGGAACAAGTCAAGATGAAAGTGGGATCTTTGGACGAGTCAGCAGGACATTTCTATTTAGATTCCTCCGTTAACCAATAAAAATCTTTTATGCCATACTAGGCCCAGTGCTGCATTTCCATTACACAAGTGGGACACATTGTGGAATCCCAACGAATCAGGAACCCAATGATGTTAGAGACAAAAAGGCTTATTTAGGAGAACCTCTTTAGCGGCTTGGGAAACACAGATGTGTGCCTGCTTTCTGGGATGCAGTTTGGCAGTATATATGAGGAACCTTCAAATCTACAGCTGAGGCAGGAGATAGATGGACCCCAGGCTGAAGAGCTGGAGTTTGTCCCCGGTGGACAGATACTCCAAGATGAAGATAACAGCAGGAGGGAGGAAAAGCTGAGTGCTGCCCAGATAAAAGAGACCACATATTCCTCATTCTTGAGGTCAAGGAGACCTTCTCGACGACACATGCACAGAAAGGCTCCTCAGCGGCCAAAATGGGAGGGGGCACCACCCCGGAGTAGGTGATGTCAACCTTCCCACAGGCCTCTGAGTTAGAATCCATCTTGGCTGAGAGATGCATGTGCACACTGGGGAGGACCCTGAGATAAACCAAAAACGGACTCAGAACCAGGCAAAGCAAGATGACGGGCTGGAGGAAACCCAGAAGAAATACCCCACATGAGTGATTCAAACTACAGCGAGGGCGCGACTCTCTCTGAGTCCGCCCACATGTGTATATTCACATGTACTCTTTTTCCTCCTAGTAAACACTTTATTTGTTGCACTACTTTCTGTCTCTTTGTGAAAACTCATTTCTACGAAACTGAAGGGTTAGGGCCTTGACACTGGCTACTGGCCCTCGTGACCTAGTGGCTAGGATTCAGCGCTCTCACTGCCACTGCCTGACTTCAACCTCCGGCCAGGGAACTGAAATCCTGCTTCAAGCCGCGGCAGGCTGAGGCCACCCGAGATCACAGCCACAGACACAAGGCAGAGGCTGGCCGCCACGGCAGACAGGGCAGGAATGCTGAGACGGACCCAGATCTGAGGCCCAGGCACACTCCCTAAGACTGAAGCAGATCCAGAATGAACGACCCCTCAGCCCCAGCACAAGTCTAGCCTAATGTAAGAAGCAACAAGTTGTAGCCAACTCCTGAGGTCGGGCAGGAGCTCGGGGAGAGATGAACCCTGTGCCACAGGGATGCAGGGAGAGCTAAACGGGGAGCACAACAGCAAGGAAAATCTCTCACCGCCGGCCCCTACCCTCAGCGTCAGGGGATGCAGCCCTGTCTAGAGGAACGTGAAGCCTGTGGTGCAGACAAAATGTAAACTCAGCCCAACTCTGGACTCCACTGGCTCAGCCTTCCACATTCACAGCCTGATGGCAGAGAATGTATGCCCTTTCCAGGCAGGGATACTGTTTTCCCCAGTGTCTGTGGAGTATCTGCGTTCTATCTAGTGGAACAGGTGACCTATATGCATTGAAAGTTAGGGAGTTTCAGTCAAATGGAAACACTTGATAAGAAAACCACACTATCAGAAATGACGCATTCCCATCCTAAACGTCCAGCCACAGATGAATGGATAAAGAAGATGTGGTACATATATGCAATGGAATACTACTCAGCCATAAAAAAAAAAAAAGAAATAATGCCATTTGCAGCAACATGGGTGAACCTAGAGATTATTATACTAAGTGAAGGCAGACAAAGACAAATATCACATGATATCATTAACATGTGGAATCTAAAAAAATGATACAAATGAACTTATTTACAAAACAGAAACAGACTCACAGACTTTGAAAACAAACTTACGGTTACCAAAGAGGTAAGGTTAGGGGGAAGGATAAATTAGGAGTTTGGGATTAACATATACACACTACTATATATAAAATAGATAACCAACAAGGTCCTACTGCATAGCACAGGGAACTCTACTCAATATTCTGTAATAACCTATATAAGAAAAGAATCTGAAAAAGAGTGTATGTATGTATATACATATAACTGAATCACTTTGCTGTACACCTGAAACAATATTGTAAATCAACTACATTCCAAAATAAAAAAAAATTAAATTAAAAAAATAAAGTAAAAGTGAAAAAGAAAAGAAACGAAGCGTTCCTTCGATGGGCTCATCAGTAGACTTCACACAGCTGAACTGGTGAACTGAAAGATACACCAGTATGAATGATCCAAACCGAAACACAGAGGAGAAAAAAAAAAAAAAAAAGAATGGGAAGAATGAACAGAGCACCCAAACGCTGTGGGATGATGTAAAACAGCTGATTATTGCATAAGGAGAAGAGAGAAGATACAGCAGAAGAAATCTTTGAAGAGATCATGTTTGATATATTTCACTATTTTGAAATATAGCACTAAGTTCACTATTTCAAAATAGTGAAATATATCAAACCACACCTCTATGGACTTATATTCTCATCTTTATGATGGACATAATACCAATGCCTCCATCACAGGACTGCCAAGGGGAGAGATGAGATAATTCATGCAGAAAGGAGAAGGGAAACTCACAAGTATTCATATCTCTGATCTCATTTAACCCACACAACAACCTTAGCAAGAGGCACAATTTTTTTTTCTTTACGTTACAGATGAGGAGACTAAAACTCACACAAATGAAAATAACTTGTCAAAAGTCACAAAGCTGCCATATTTTGACTCCAAAGTTCAGGTTTCCTTTGCTGAACTAGACCATGCTGCCCATGCATTTCTAAGTAATGCAAACATATAAGCAATTCTTACTGTTAGAGCATTTCTGCAGCACCTAACAGTGTACTGAGAGATACAGTGCACTGTGGTTGGGCCCTGCAGGAGTTGAGAGCTAATATTCTAGAGCCAGACTGCTTAGGTTCAAATCCCAGGCCTGCTCCACTCCAGCTGCATAACCTTAGGCAAGTTTATTTAATTTCTCTGTATCTGCAACATTAGGCTAATGATAATATCTGTACTATAGAATCGTCATGAACATTAGTTAATAAGCACAGTCTTAAGAATGGTGCTTTGCATTTAGGAAACACCACAACTGTCACCTCTTTCTATTCTTTACTGTTTATCATACAGGCATTCAACAATGTATGAAATGACTGCATCTCATAAAGACATGATGAAATAGTTTGGGTAGAAAAGACATGCAGATCTGAAGTAAGTGGTGAACTCTAACAGGGTGTTAAAGTCGGCACTTCTCAGCAAAGTGTTATAGAAGTGTGGTCTCAGCACAGCTAAGTCTGTGAAATCTCAGAAGGCCCTTGGCTGAGCTCAGTAGCAACTGAGAAGAAGGGGAGCCGTGGCTGATAGAACAGGATCGATTCATGTGGTTCATAACTTGATATGTGACAGAACGTGATGAAAACACGTGAGTGCCATACTTTGAAAAACAGGGACCTGGAAGAAACAGCTACCTCTGCTGGGAAGCAGTGGAATTGCTGGCCTATTTCTTCCCTCTCAATTCTCACTGCAAAACCCAGCTGCGTTGCAGCCAAGTTCCTCTATGAAATAATCAACAAAGCAAGATCACTTTTGCGACTCCCCAAAGTGAGTTCAGTGCCATTTGCTACCTTGCTGTGATAAACAGCAGAATTTTCATTCTATTTAAATCTATAAAGAGCAGTTGAATTGTGTTTTTTAACCATCGCCCCTCATCTTTCTGTCTTTTTCTTAAAAAATGCCAGGGGAGGTTATCACTAAGTGGAAGAGTAAGTGGATGGTATCACTCAAAATGTTCTACATAGTTAGAGATGACGACTTTTTCAGTTTAGTTCCTTGATGTGATCTCAATTGAAAACAAATTCTAAAATAATTAAATGTTGGAGGGAATCTGGAATTTTCTGCTAATTCCTTCCATTTGTATTAATTTTTATCTCTAAATTACATAGTAGTCTATGATCAAAAAAACAAAGCGCAAAACAAGATGTTAGCAGATGAAGATTTCAATGTGTTGATTTGCATTTAAAACACACACATTTTAAGATTTGTATGTTTTCCCATTCTATTCTCTTATACTTCATTCCTATTCCTCGTGTAAATAGCAACAAGAAAATGATTAGTAAATGGTTCACAGAGAAAGCATTGGAAAGACATTTAAACAAGGCTTGTCAGCATCCTTGTTCACCTCATAGATACATATCTTTTGAAGTCTTTTAGCTTCTGAGAGGAGCAGTTGAAGGAGATCAGTGTATGTCGCCCCAAAATATGCCACTTTGGCATAAGAATTGTTTTGAGCTCTCTGTTCTGCTCCTCTCTGTCTAAAAACAGGGCATACATTTCCCTTTGTAAAGGTGTCATCTCTCCTATTCCAGGAAGAGGAGGATGCCTCAATCAATGGAGAAGGTCGGAGTTTAATCTGCACAAGAAAGCTTAAACTACCCTTTTCTTTCCTTAGGCCTCCCTGCAGCACCTCCTCATGCCCCCCTCCCACCCCCAGCCCCTTTAGAAGCCCAAACCCCCTTTCCTTTGTCATGTCACGGTCCCATAAATCTATCACCCATTGTTAAAATGGCATAAAAGCCTCCAGGGTTTAACTGCCTCTTTTGGGTCTTCACTTCTTTTCTTTGAAGCCCTTGTTTGCATATATAAACCTTCTTCCTGTTAATCTATCTTTTGTCCATTTAATTTGCAGAACCCCAGCAACTAAATCTAAGAGGGCAGAGAGAAATTTCTTTTCCTTCCTCTCCACGGTCATCTCTGCTAAACTCCAGGCACAGAGCAGGTATTCAATAAATGTTTGATAAATAATATTTAATATTTAATATAGATTTATATAATTAAATATATAGAATTATACTACTTAATATAGATTTTGATACAATACAGGAAAAATATGGAATCAAATTTCTGTTCTGATCTTTATTTCCTTAAGAGTATAAAATTACTTTTCTCCTGTAAATTTTGTTTTCCATTTGCTGCCCCAAAATGTCTCTCTTTGGCATGCAGATTCTTTCAAGCTAAAAACAATCAAGGCCCAGAAGACTCAGGAAGAATCTTTGACCTTCCCCACTAACTGCCTACGAGAATTTAGATAAAGGGCCTGTTCCTGGAATAGAGCGATCACCAGAGATCCCTGAAAAGATTATGGGTTAGATGTGGTGGGGGAAACTCAGCAGGGCCTAAAGATCGGAGTCCACTCTGTGTTATTTTCTCTACCTGGCCCAGCAAACACTTGTTTACCAAACATTTGCTTTTTCATCTCCATGTGAATTGCCTTCTTCCCCCCTGAAGTCCCAAACCACTACTCCCAGCTTCCTCTTTTATCTTAAAATGATATTTAAGGTGAGAATTTCAGCCATTTTGGCAAGTATCTGGTTTCCTGGTCTCTTCTATGTATACGTTATTAAACTTTTGTTTGATTTTCTCCTGTTAATCTGTCTCATGTCAACTTAGCTCTTAGTCCAGCCAGAAGAATCTAGAACAGTAAAGGACAATTTCTTCCTCCCTGACAACTGCAAGTCTTCTTGGATACTTTATTTTTATAATAGGTTTATTGAGATATGTCACATAACATAAGATTGACCATTTTGAAGTGTGCGATTCAGTGGTTTTTTAGTATATTCACAAAGTTATGCAACCACAGTTATCTATTTAGAACATTTTCAGTATCCTGTTAAAAAAAAAAAAACAGGCCCCAAACAGAATCACGTTTGCTAAGCCCCACCAAGACTTGATACCTCACCTAACGGTCACCTAATTGTAGTTCAGCCTCTTCCAGGAACATGACCTTGAACCAGTCAATCTGGAATTACCTGGTCAGTACTAGTGAGGTAATCTGCCTGATAGAACCTTGCTGCCGCCCCCCTAGCAAAGGAAGATGACCTTTGCCTGGAATAATCCACACTTTACTAGAAACATCCTTTTCCCACACACATTCTGCCTATAAAAGTCTTCTGTTTTGCATAGCTCTTCAGAGTTCCTTTCTATGTGCTAGATGGGATGCTTCCGTGAATGAGTTATGAATCACTGAATAAAGGGAATTCGATCTTTAAATTTACTCAGCTGAATTGTGTTTTTTAACAATCACCAAAAGAAACCCCATACCATTAAGCAGTCACTTCCTATTTTTCTGTCCCCTAAAACCTCTGGCAACCACTAATCTACTATTGATATCGAGCAGGGCCCTGTGGGGCTGCTGGGCACAAAGCCCTTCTGTGTCCCCTATTTCTTTGATTATAGGAAAACAGCCTTCATTCAGCCTCCATGACCTGCCCTGAGTTCCAGTGGGCAGATTCAGGCAGTTGTTCATTCGTGAAGGGAGGGGATGCGCGAGACCTGGGAGAAACAGGCAAGAGCAGCCTTGGGGCAGGTCCTGTTTCCCCAGCAACAATACACACAACAGTATCTCTGAGCTATTTTGCAGCCGTTGAAAGCCCCGCCAGGTGCGAGACGTTAAGGATTCATGATGGCTCGCTGCCCACAAGCATGGAGACCCCAGACCAGGTGGACCTGAAGGTGGAGGATGCTGACTCCTACCCTGCCGGACTGTGACTGCCTTGGTCCTTATCGCCCACCCCTGACCTCGAGCCCCGACGATAAGACCTCTCCCTGTTCCCCAGAGAGGGGGGCACAGATCTTGAGGCGCTGGCCACTGTGTCCCCCCTTTGCCTGGGAACGTAACGAAGCAATTCCTTTTGACGCCTCCAAAGCTCTGTCTCCGTATTTCTATTCGGCATCGGTGAACAGAGGCCAGGTTTTTCTCAGCAACACTTTCTGTCTATGGATTTGCCAACTCTGAACACTTAGTACAAATGGGATCATACAATATGTGGCCTTTTGTGTCTGGCTTCTTCCACTTAGCATAATGTTTTCTAGGTTTATCCATGTTGTATGTGTCAGGACCTCCTTTCCTTTTATGAGATTGCCTTAAGAAATCCATAAAACAAGGGGGAGAAGGAACAGGAGTTTGGGGTTAGCAGATGCAAACTATTATATGTAGGATGGATAAACAATAAGGACCTACTGTATAGCACAGGGAACTATATTCAATATCATAATGGAAAAGAATATATATATAAATAAACACATATACGTATATATAAAACTGTCACTTTGCTGTACAGAAGAAATTAACACAACATTGTAAATCACCTATACTTTAACATTTTTTCAATTAAAAAAAAGAAATCCATAAACATATACAAACAAATGATTCTCTGAATGAGGATTTGAGATTTCAAGGATATACACAGGAATATTTCAAACGATGGAATATAAGGTAAGAAAAGACCCCAGCCTTCACAGTCTGACATATAAGTAGGGGTTTTCTAACAACAACAAAATTCAGCCTTAGACGGCCTATTATGAATAATACCAGTATAAATACACTCAGAAACTTCCCTTATATTACAGCCTTCATCATTAAGATGACCAGCATTGTGAGTCACAGTCCATTTTGCTCTTACTTCATCAAGCTCTAATGGAATAGCCTCTGTGGACAAAGTCTTTTCCTCTTCTCTAAGTTTTCCTAGCTCGTCGCTCATTCTACACCAGCTCTTCTGTCTCTGTGCTTTCTGGATAAGGAGATTAAGTCCACACAGGTCTTGCTGAGACTGACACTGAAGATACTGGTGTCACTGACATTTCCTCAACCCCCCTCCCTTCCCAGAGAGACCAACCAAACCCCATCCAGCTAGAAGCCAGACAGTGCTGGGCTCCCCAGGAAGCAGCAGCAGATGCTTCGATACTGGATGTTTGTTGTGAAATCGTGCTCTGAGTGTCTGGATCTGTTCTGCTCTGAAAACCTCAAGTGATTTATTTTCTTCTAAGAATAATATGAGGCTGTGTACCATTAATGCTGTCAGAGGCTTTCACTTGGATTAACAGATGACAGCTCATCAACAATTTAGATAAGGCACTGCCAGGTCTCCCTCTGGTTCCGCAAGTGATTTAGCGGGGTGGGGTGGGGGCGGGGAGGGACAGAGCATCTTTAAAGTAAATATTCCAACCTCCTTCTCCTCCCCCACAACCTCAGTCATAAACACAATCCCAGCTGTCACTAGGTGGGGGCAGGAAAACTGGGACTGAAGTCGGTCTTGGTCCTCTCCCCTCAATCACAAACTCCTCTTCTCCCTTTGCACCACTGGGTTTTGGAGTTATCTTTACATCTCCAACATATGCTTTAAATGAAAACAATTAATTGTAGTAAAATACATATAACGTGAAATTTCTATCTCCAACCCCCCCCCACCCCGTTTTTTAAATCAGTAGCCTGGTTTTCTTTTTTTCTTAAATTTATTTATTTATTTAATTGGCTGTGCTGTCTTCATTGCTGTGTACGGACTTTCTCTAGTTATGGCGAGTGGGGGCTACTCTTCGTTGTGGTGCCCAGGGTCCTCATTGTTGTGGCTTCTCTTGTTGTGGAGCATGGGCTCTAGGCACATGGGCTTCAGTAGTTGCAGCACATGGGCTCAAAAGTTGTGGCTCACAGGCTCTAGAGTGCAGGCTCAATAGTTGTGGCGCACAGGCTTAGTCGCTCTGTGCCATGTGGTATCTTCCTGGAGCAGGGATTGAACCCGTGTCCCCTGCATTGACAGGTGAATTCTTAATGACTGCACCACCTAGGAAATCTGACTCTAACTGCTTTTAAATGTACAGTTAAGTAGTGTTAAGTACATTCATATTGTGTAATCAGCCTCCAGAACTCTTCGTCTTGCAACACTGAAACTCTGTACTCATTACATATCTTCCCATCCTGTCTTCCCTAGGCCGTGGTAATCATCATTCTACTTTCTCTCTAAACATCACTACTCTAGTTACTTTATACATGTGGAATGACACAGTATTCGTCTTTTTGTGACTGGCTTATTGCACTTAGCATATCATCCTCAAGGTTCATCCATGTTGTAACATGTCAGAATTTCCTACTTTTTAAAGCCTGAATGATATTTTATTGTATGTATGTATATACAACATTTAGTTTTTTCATTCATCTGTCAGTGGACCCTTGGGTTGCTTCCACATTTTGGCTATTCTGAATAATCCTGCTATGTTGCTGTATAAACATGGGTAGATAAATATTTCTTTGAGATTCTGCTTTCAATTCTTTTGTGTGTGTGTGTGTGTATATGTATATATATACACACCCAGAAGTGGAATTGCTGGGTCATATGGTAACTCTATATCTAACCTTTTGAGGAATCTCTATACTCTTTTCCATAGCAGCTATACCATTCTATTTTCCCACAGAGCACAAGGGTTCCAATTTCTCCATGTCTTTGCCATATAGTAATTGGACCAAAAGAGGCATTAAAAATTCAATTATCAAGTAATAAATTGCTTTTTATACATTGAGGAAAGTTGCTTTTAAATGTTTATTTAAAATGAGTTAATCTAATGATATTAAATCTCCTGTAATCTTTCTAATGAATGCTCTAACTTTAATAAAACAGTCTATCCTTTTCCCTAACACTCCACTAGCAAAATTTCTTAAAAACAAAAATATGAAGGTACTTGATAGTTATAAATTTTCCACACTCTTAAATCATTTCTGATAAATCTGAAACTAGATTAATTTCTGCGTTGAATACTTTTCTTTCCCCTCCAGAAAGTAAATCACTCTTGTAGGCTTTGGAGATGTCAGTGAACTTGAAACTATTAATTTCTCAAGTAACCTGCCCTTGGTTGGCCCTCTGAAAAATTAGATTCTTGCTAAAGTTTCAAACATGTCAAAAATGAAAACAATGTCTTTGAAATTTCTAAAGAAAGATGGTTTGGAAAGAAAAAAAGCCAATCTAATGCAAACGGCCTTATCTATGTGCAGTGCACTTGTTCTAAGGAGATGGAGCTCCTCTGGGGACCAAGAAGACCACAGCTACCTGGGGAACAACATCCCACCCTCAGCTTCCATCTGACACTACTGCTGGGGGCTGATGGTCAGGCACTGAGGCTTAAAAAATGAGTTAGAAGGTCTGGATTCAAATCCTTGTTCTTTCATCTTACTCTTGGTAGGATCTGGGAAATAGAACTTCTTGGGATCTCAGTTCTCATCTGTAAAAATATTCTTGCGGGTCTCAAATGATGCAGTGTACATAAGAGGATTCTATAAACTGTAAATATGATGTAAATTCAAGATTGTATTAGTAAGAGCTTATAAATATAAAGGTAGCTGTTACAAGTCAAAGAATTATTGAAATTTCTGTGACTCAACTTTGGACAATCTATATAAAGATTTTCATAGCATGGCCTCAGTCAATGTTTTCTAATATGCTTGATCAGAAGAGTCACCTGAGGACCTTGTTAAAACATGGATTGTGAGGCCCCAGCCCTGAAGCACTGAATCTCAATCTAGGGGAAATGGGAAGCTTCTGGCCAGGTGGGGAAAATTGGCTGCAAGGCCCTGATGTGAAGGCTAGGATAAAACGGTTTTTCACTTTCAAACTCAGAGGGACTTGCTCCTTGGACGAGCCTGCCTTGTATTTCTGACCAGAAAATATATATGATACCTTTTTGTCATAAAGCCATTATGTTTCTAAATATCAAGAGTCCGTTTCCAATCATGATCATTAGGGATTCAAAAATGCAGAACTGATAGAATAAAATGGAATGGAAATGGGAACACATTATCTTTTAGAATTAATTTGATGATTTGTCATTCTGAGGTTTGCTAATTTTATTTTCTTAACTGAATATTTTTTGTTTTTTGGTTTTTTTTTTAAATTTTTTATTGGAGTATAGTTGATTTACAATGTGGCGTAGGTTTGCTAATCTTTCAATTAAAATATTCTTAAATGTATAATGGGATTTCCTAGTAAATTTTTTTTAAATCATTAAAATCTTTTTTAAAAAACGTATTTAATTCATTTTGCAACTGGTGCAGGCAGAGAACAAATAGCCAGCTGGTCCAAGAGAGGCTACTGTCAATTTTGGTTTTCCTGGGATGACCCTGGAGTAAGTCCAAAGCTCAGTACACACTACCTCTGATGTTAGAATATTATGAACTGCCCAGTCTGAGTATTTCACTCGATTGTTTTTATTCTTGTTTTACTTCACTTATTTACTTTACTGTTCTTAGCTCAAGCTTCACCACCTTGACGCTGCACAGTTTAATAGAAACACGTTATTTAACTTCTTGCTTCCTGGTGTAAAGTGGGACTCACACTTGCATCTCCCGGGATGACTGAGGAATAAATGAAATAATGTATAGAAAACTTACTACGGGACCTCATCATAAACGAAAACGATTACCTAAATTAGTTTGAATTTTGAATAAGTTTTGTCTACCTCCTATTTCGAAGTCTCAGTAGTAAGAGCTGAAAGGACCCTCAGGGTCTCGCAAGTCCAGCCACTCCGAGGGGTGAATCACGGGGGAAGCTTGACGCCCTCTGAGGAGCAGTCCCAGGATGAGCACGAACTGCCGGGCCCTTCTTCCCCGTCTGGGGACATTCCCGCCTCTCCATCTCTTGCTCAACCCAGCAATGCTGTCTCAGAGGGGGCATCGCTGGCACTCCGGTTGGGACACTGTTATTGGCATGTGGATGGCCCACGCACTGAAGGGGGTTTAGCCATCCCAGCCCTCTCCCGTTATATGCCAGCCATCATTCCACTTCTCTATTTAAAGATCTGCAATGACTTGAAAGAACAGAGTAGAATGGTGGTGACCAGGGACTGGGGGTGTGTGTGGTAGGTGAGTTGGGGAGATGTTGTGTACAGGTACAAACTTACAAACAGTAGGTAAATAAGTTCTGGAGATCTAATGCATAGCACAGTAATTACAGTCAACAATACTGTATTATCAACTTCAAAGCTGCTAAGACTCTAGATCTTAATTGTCTCACCCAAAAAGAAATAATTATGTGACATGTTAGAGCTATTAGCTAACACTACTGTAGTAATCATATTGCAATATACAAATGTATCAAACCAACCCACTGTATACCTTGAACTTACACAATGTATTCCGCCAATTATCTCAAAAACAAACAAAACAAAAGCCCTGCAATTACTCCCTCCCGCCTCCAGGATCCAGGCCAGCGCCCTCAGCCCAGCTTGGCGTTCAGGGAGTCCCTTCCCCCTGACTTGGACTCACCATTCATCTCCAGCCTCATTGCACATGTGTAAATGAGCCTCAGTCTCCAACTCTTGGAGTTGGCTCTAATCCCTTTATGTCCATCACAGCTTAGCTTTTCAATTTTTTTTAACGATGCTAGTCTACGCTGATCTTCTACCTGAACTTGTTTTCTTGGAACCTACTGCTTCAATTTGGGAGAGAGCCAATAAATGATCGTGCATGTGTCCCCAATTCACCCCCTTGCAACGTTTTGGTTCTGCAAAATCCTAAACGCTTCCCCTTTGCCCTTCCTGTATATGCTTCAAACCACCAGAGGAAGAGAGCAAGATCTTCTCGTGGAAGAACTATAGTGCCCAGGGGGAAACCAGGGTGCATCTGAGCTCATCCAAGTGCACCTTCTGACGACAGAGAGTGTGAACAATGGTCCAAATGTTCAGCAAGGGGGAGGGGGGGTGCCGTGGCCCTCTGCTGCTTTTTGCACTCACTGGAGGAAATGAAAATTCTACAGCTAATGAATTATTTCCCTTTTAAAGTGCAAATGAATAAAGCGAGCTCCGCCAACTCCTACCTTAATAGAACTTTATTTCACAGAATTTCAAATAGGATTTATTCGGGTCATTTAAAAATGTTCTCAGAGCGACAATTCTAGAGCAGCCCTGCAGGAAGCAGGGCATATATTCAAAGAGGAAAAGTGAAACAAAGGGAAATACGTACTTTCCCATTTCTATGGTTTTTTGGTATTGGCTTTCTTACTGTCTCAAAACGATGTCATAGTCATAGTTTGGTAAAGGCTGACCTCATGCAGACAAACATGGATGCAAACAATGTAACTGCAACATTCTGGGAAGGAACATTTGACTAGCTCCAGAAGTACTCTACGGGGCAGCCGTGATGTCAGGTGAATGTGCTGTACAGCGATGGGTCTCCTCCCAGACGCAAGCATTATCACCCCCACCTCCACCACAAACAGGGCTAGGACCCTGGCCCATGTGCTCAGCAATTTATGTGCATCATTTCGTGCAGTCACAATGCTGCCCTGCATCACGTACTATTGCTGGACACATTTTACGGATGATAAAGCTGAAGCAGGAATAACTTGCCCAGGAGCACACAGGGTCAGGCGCGGCACCCGCGTGGAACTCCAGCGGTCTGCCTGCCACGCTGTTTGCTTTGACACTTACGATACCTACTCTCGACTGTGAAAGGGGAAGGGAGCCCAAGGCCTTCACCACTGTCAGACAAGGTGGTTGGGCAGAAGGGAAGGGCTTGTGGTTGACTGATCTCTCTCTCATCTGACCGGTGAGAAAACTGCAGCCTACATGATGAAGAGACGTGCTCTGGACCACATTAGTGACTGACGATACAGTCAGGATGGGAGCCAGGGCTCCAGCTTGTATCTGGGGACCCTCCTCCTCACCCCAGGCTGCATAGCTTAGAAACGTCACCTCTTCAGAAGAGAACAACACAGATCTCATACCGCACAGTAAGGTTAATAAGCTCTAATGTATTCATGGGTTTAAGATAAAAATATTGCCTTAAAAAGTTATATAGGAGATGTTCCTCTGATGTGGCATTCAGGGTATTAAATGGAAAATGCAGGAACAAGACGGCACGGCATGCTCAGAGCAATCTTCTGTGAAAGGCCTAGCCCCCGCCACTCTGCCCTCTACTTACTGGTTTTATTCTCCCTGAGATGTTAATATAACCATGGCAACAAGAATATGGTTAATGCAGTAGCTACATGGCCACTTTCCCACAACTCACATTCCTTTGCTAAATGCTCCCAAATCTCTATTTTCATTCCAAAGGAGGTTTATATAACCCATTAAAAAAATGTCTTTAATGCTGTCTAGTCTATACTAGGAGATAAACTTAACTTATTCTATATTTGAAAATACGTATCAATAAAAATGAATGTGTGTGTGTCTTTGGGCTTTACAAGGATAGATATCCAAACGTTAAAAAAAATAGGACTGTTATGAGTGGTTTTTCTTTTCTTTCGCTTCATTGTATTTTATTTAAAAAATAAATTGTAGAATAAAGAGGAACATATTTCTTCAAAACGTATTTACAATGGCATTGCCACACAAGCCACAGTAGCATCTCCAGAAGCCCTGGACCCTTATAAAAACATTACAAAAGTCACCCTCCTGCTGAAGCGATGCCCACCTTTTCTCCGTGTTTGAGTAGCTGATGTCCTTTCCAGCACTGTCTGGTGGTGGCCTTGATTGGGCCTTGAAAGCTCAGAAACTGAGCCTTTGCTTGAAACACCGTTAACTGAACAAAGCTTGGCAGTAGCCCTTGGTGACTAGCCCTTTGTTCTAGGCTTGTCTTCCAAGGTCGACTAGGCTGCTGAATAACAAGACTCTTCACTGCTCAAATCAACTTGCTCCTCAGTGTCTGACACTCAATACTTGGGTTTGGTGCACTTGCCTATACTCCTCTGTTAGAATCCTATAGACTTCCCATCTCCCTTAATGCAGCTCACATCAGTTTGGGAAGTGGGTCCCTAACACCAAGAGAAGCTCAGCCTGAAAATCTGATAGAGCAGGAAGAGGACTGGGACTTGAGGAAAGCAGGTTTAAATAGGTACTGGGTGCCCAGGAAAAGTGGATAAGGAAGGCTGGAAGTTATTTGTTCATTCGTTCTTGAATTCAACAAATACATATCAAGTCTTTCCCACTGCTAGGTACCAGGTTATACTCTAGGGATTCCAAGCTGTGTAATAACACACAGGTCTGCCCTTGAGGAACTCAATGTCCTTCAGGGGAGGTGAAGCACCGGGTGTGGGACGCATATTTCATGACACCTCTACTTCAGCCTGAATAGGACTGTTCAGATAATGCATACACAATGCTTAACAAAGAAGCTGCAACTTACTAAATACTCAAATCATGACTTTTATATCATGATTACTATACATTTTTACCTACAGAAGAAAGGAAGAAAATGAGCATCCACTGAGCACTTATTCTGTAGCGGGCAGGGTCCTGGATGCTTTCACAGTGTTGCCCTCTGGCTTAACGCAACTCCGTCAGTATGTGAAAGGGACCACTTCATGAACGGCAGATGAAGGGCTGCCAGGCAGCAAAAATGCAGGTCCTGCCTTCCCTCGGTGCCGTGGTTCTCTGAAATAAAATGCCTACCTCTCCTAAAAAATCTAAATGGCAAGAAATTAATACAACATTGTAAAGCAACTATACTCCAATAAAAAATTTTTTTTTAAATGGCAAGAAACACGTTCTCTATGGCTGAGTCTTTCACTGGAAGATTGAAAAGGTGAAGTTCATGTTAAAGTCATTTATCACAGAGGCAGGCACGTGGTGAGCTTTTGGAACGAGGATATTTACCAGGTGAGAAAATATGTCCCAGGTGAGGAGCTGGAGATAGAGGTGAATAAGGCATCTCAGGCTGCAAGGGGTGTAGGTAATGAACACAGTGGGCAAGACACTCCCACAGAATTAAGTTTCAATGCCAACGACGAGAGAGGAAGAACAGGGTTCGATGAGCATATATACTGGGCAAGGAGGGGAGCCACCTATTTCAGGCGGTCAGAGAAAGCATCTTTGAGGAACAGGATACAAGCATCCTTTACGAAGATTAAAAAACAGGCTTACAGAAGTAATTGTGGCATAATCTCTGGCAATTGGAGACCTCTCTTGAGACTTATCTCAATTTCTGATATTTCTGAACTCTCCATGGCATGAATTGGGGAGAAATTACTACATTAAAGTTGCCAGCCGTATTTTTATTCCTCTTTGGAAGAAGACTGCAGGTTTATTGTTGGTGGTGGTGATGGTGGTCTCTGCTTACATAATGGCAACAGCAAAAATCTTCTTTTGGAGCCCAAAGGGGCAAGTCTAATAGGAGTAAAATCGCCCCTACTTAAAGGATCACTTTCCTTGGGTGGGAAGTTGCATTTAGAGACAATTATGACATTGAAGGGAAGGAGGCCTGAGACTGATGGTGTCTTAGCTTTGTTCAAAAGAACTTTTTTTAAAGGACTTTTATTGAGATATAATTGACGTACAATAACCTGCATATATTTAAAGTGTACAATTTGATTTTTTTTCTTATTATTAATGTATATATGGCAATTCCAATCTCCCAATTCATCCCACCCTAACTGCCCCTCCCCCCCTTTGCCCCCTTGGTGTCCATATGTTTATTCTCTACATTTGTGTCTCTATTTCTGCCTTGCAAACTGGTTGATCTGTACCATTTTTCTAGATTCTGCATATATGCGTTAATATACGATATTTGTTTTTCTCTTTCTGACTCACTTCACTTTGTATGACAGTTTCTAGGTCCATCCATGTCTCTACAAATGTCCCAATTTCATTCCTTTTTATGGTCAAAAGAACTTTTCAAGATGATGGAAATGTTATGTATATTGTGTTCATACAGTGGTCACTAGCCACAAGTGGATCCTGTGCACCCGAAATGCGGTTCTGAGGAACGAGGCATAGAAGTTTACATTTAATTTAATTTACAGTTAGTACCCACTAGTTAGTGACTACTGAATTAAGAGAATCCAGGTGTGGAGGAAACAGGGTTTCTCCTCTCTCTGGGCCCAGACAAGGTTAAAGGGCTTAGACCCAGGCCATAAGAGACGTAGTAAAAGGGGTTCTCACGGGGGGAAGTAAGAGAGACTCTCCAACACAGTGCTTCAGGGGGCTCACAAGGGTGGTCTCCTGCAGAAGGGGTCATATTCTATGGACTTTGGGGACAGTGTTATCCAGAACGGGTCCTTCAGCTCTGCCTGTTTCTTTAAATCTCATTTTTAAAAATTAATTTTTATGGGAGTATAGTTGCTTTACAATGTTGTATTAGCTTCTGCTATACAGCAAAGTGAATCAGTTACATGTATACACGTATCCACTCTTTTTAAAACTTCCTTCCCATTTAGGACACCACAGAACACTGAGTAAAGTTCCCTGTGCTATACAGTAGGTTCTCATTAGTTATCTATTTTATACCTAGTAGTATATGTATATGTCAATCCCAATCTCCCAATTCATCCCACCCCCACCTTCCCCACCCTGGTAACCATAAGTTTGTTCTCTATGTCTGTGATTATTTCTGCTTTGCAAATAAGTTCATTTGTACTATTTTTCTAGATTCCACATATAAGCAATATTATACGATACGTGTTTTTCTCTTACTGACTTATTTCACTGTGTATGACAATCTCTAGGTCCATCCATGTCTCTGCAAATGGCACTGTTTCATTCCTTTTTATGGCCGAGTAATAAGCTCTGCCTTTCTGCTTTGAACTCCATCAATCCCTAAGTTTTTAGAAAAGTCTTGTTGGGCATTGTAGCCAAGCCTTAGTTGTGCTTTGGGGAATTAAGGGAGGGACTTTTTGGTATGGTTGAGCACTCTGGGGCCTCGACAGTTTAGTAGGGTCAGGACAGTGGGTTACTTGAGTCTGAACCGCCAGGTCTAGCTTACAGCAGAAGCTCTTTAATATTTGCAAGACGGAATTTAACTGAGAAAGGAAATCTCCAGATGATGTTTATTCATGGACATTGTTTTGCTTATGCATATGCTGACCCTCGTCTACCTCTTACTTGGGCAGAATGTAAAATCTGACACTTGTATGTTTCCATCAAAGGGTTTAGTAGTTCAACTGTCTAAAAACACTGCTCTCACTTTAGCCAAAAATCAAGATACTTTATTTAAAGTAGCTTTTCTTATGACTTGAGTTCTGAATATGGCCAAGCCCCTGCTAAAACTCTGTTAAAAATATCTGCTATTTGAGAAAGGCAGTCCAACTGGACATGTTAACTAGTCACAGACCTGTGACACACATACCAAGTTCTATTACACACAATTAGAGCATCACACAGCTAAGTACCTGAGCCACAGTCTCTCAGCCTCCCTGGGCAAGGCGCCTTCACAGATGGAGATTTAGGCAGTATGTGGTGGTAGGAATTGAACCTTTTGAAATGTAGTTATTAAAGATATTGTCAACTATGAAACTCACTTTTTTTCTTTTTTCATTAAAGTTGATGTACGATTTATGCTAATTTCTACTGTACAGCAAAGTGACTCGGTTATATACACATATACATTCTTTTTTAATATTCTTTTCCATTGTGGTTTATCCCAGGAAATTGGATATAGTTCCCTGTGCTCTACAATAGGACCCAGTTGTTTATCCATTCTAAATGTAATCATTTGCATCTACCAACTCCGAACTCCCAGTCCATCCCTCCCCTTCCCCCCGTCCTACTTGGCAACCACAAACCTGTTCTCTATGTCTGTGGAAACTCACTGCTCTTAATAGAAGGAGTCACATGATATAAAAATCACACTTGAGTTATTTCACACACAAAAAACTGTCTCTATGGATAACTAAGATTTCCTTTGTCAAAAAGTAAAAACTATATAACCCATGCTTCCTTTTCTACTACATGTATTAAAGCCCTTAAAGCCTAACTTATTCTCCATTTGTATTCACTAGTTCTTTCCAGCTGCTTGATAACATTTACTTTTTCTGTTTCATCCTTACATGTCTTACTTGGTATATTTTAATCTGTTAACCTCCTGAAATCCTCTTGGAAACAAATGAGGTGTAGCACTCAAACACATAAATCCCTGATCCTTTCAGAGATTAAAACCAAAAAGTACTACATACCAAGACCAATAGAAGGATGCTTTATGCAATTATCTTCCCCAAATGGGAAGTTAAATAATAACTTACAAGAGAAAGGTCAATGACAAGAGTGAAGATTAAGTTAGGTGATGCATTATATTCGATGAAAAAACCTCTTAGCCAGCAAAGTATTCATCAATCTTCTTCAATCAATAAAAGGAATTTTGCAGGCATCCAATAATATAATTTGGCCTTTACTTACTCCAGTGCATAAATGCTCCTTACTGGAATGAGAATCAGTAGCAGCTCTGGTGTGTCTTAGTTACAATCTCTTCCCCAAGAGAGCTAGGATGATTTGCTAAAATAGCAAGGGTCATGCATAAATTCAGAGGGTGTCAAGGCCATCTCAGCAGACGTAATTGAGAAAAGAAGGTGTGCTGACACTGCACTGCAGTCTTCAGCAGCTATTCTATTAACTCCCTGTAGCAGACCCATGAGACTGAACAGGTCTTCATGGATAATCCGAAAGGAAATATTTACGATGTCAGACAGGAGATCTTATGCAATATATTATATACATGGCAAAATTACAATATGAAAACCAAAATTCACATCATAATAAAAATCTAAGGAAAGGTGTTAATAAAACAAGTCAGTATCCTATAAATCAGTTACCATCCCTGCTACTCGGGGGTATACATTCACCACTGGCTAGGTTCTGCTTTCTTGCTGCCTAAATTAGCTAGCACTACAAAGAAGCATAGAAAGCACTCCATTCTACTGTGTCCTCCCTTCAGTCACACCGCGTTTGGTTGTGCCTCATATGTGCTTTGGAAATGCACATGCACTACACGCAGGAAATAATTCCAGAAGGGTTATCCCTACTCCTGTCCCGGCTCTCTTCGCCAGCAGATAGCCATTTTTGAGGTCACGCCCTCAGCCCACAAAGAACTACAAGACTGTATCTGTCTTTCGTCAAAGATCTGTCACAGCCAGGAAACAGAAATCACAGCCCCACTCCGACAAAGGTTTGCTGCTGTTGTTTTTTAACTTGACCTCTAACTTGCTAATCAATTCCTTTATCTCAACCCAGTTCCTGAAGCATACGATTTATGGTTATGATTTGCAGCTAGTTCTTAGCAACTGAAGCTTGATGATCCTTCCTTTATGGTTCTGACCAGGCAAAATCGGATCCCATCTGTGTTCCAGGGCATCTTACTTTCACCTGCTACATCCCTGAGAGAACTCTGACCTAGAAAGACTGCACTCAAGTTGGGAAGAGAGAGGCTTCTATAATACAAAAGGCTGGATGTTGGATTGTTATATAATAAAATTACTGGAGATTTGGAACCTACAATGGGTTTCTGGAGGCAACTAGCAGTTGCCTCTGATTACACTTTTTATGAAGACCAGCTCTGCTCAGACATCCTACATCCATCCATCACCCACTCCAGAGGGAGCACGGGTTGTCGGGTGTAAGCAACGGTACAGGCCTCCTCGTAAGTATAATTCAATTCCACTGCAGCCTTCAGCTCAGAATGCTATGAGGCCTCATTAATTAGCAATGGCTGGAGAAGATGCTTTTCCAACTCAGCAAAAAGTCTGGATTTTTAACATATTTTAAACAAAAGCACAATAGGACTATTTTAAATCACATATGGTAACTCAGCCAAGGTTAACAATGTGGGTCTGAGATCTCCACTGATCTTTAATCAATAAATTAGCACCATTTGTAATTACCACAGTCATTGTTTTAATGTAAATGGATGCTTTGGAATTGTCTGAAGGAGTCTGAAAATACTGTAATTTGTCCTCTTAAATTGCTTAAACATTGCCCCAATCTTCTTATTTTCAGCAGCATCGGGAAATTTCTGAACAATGGCACAAAGACAAACTTCAAACACTACCCTGACATGAATTTTCCAAATGTCCTAATTAGAAGATGTGACTTAATGAGGTTTTCTGTAAGTTACAGAAATAAAACCAAGAGAATGCATCTTACAGACACGAGCTTCAGTTTTCCCATGGGTGTGCACTGTTTATACAGGACTGAAAGAAGTACTTAACTTTGTCCTTCAAAGTGTCACACTAGGCCTCGGGTCTGCCATGCTGCTGAAACCCAAGGATGCTGTTGATGCAGTAAGAACATAGGTCTAGAGTGACATGAGCGGCCTCATTTCAACTGATAAAGGCTTTTAGCAGACTGATGACAATGGGGTAGGAAATAGCTTTTATATTAATACAATCTGAGCTCTTATGAATTTTTACAGAACTAATGAATTATAAGAAGGAAAAGAAAAATGAACTCTGAACATCACTGGAGGGAGAGAGAACACTGGAGGGGTTAAGAGCTCGGGGGCTGAAATTCTGCCTTTTCTCATTTGCTACCTCTGTGATCTGGACCAGCTATTTCTTACCTCAGCCTTTGCTTCCCCTTCTGTAAAACAAGGATAAATAGCACTTTTCTTGATATAAAAATAAATGAGATAAAAATGCTCAGCTTGGCAACTGCTCCAAAGATGGTATTAATTTTACTGCCGCTACAACTACCTCTAGCACTAGTATTACGATCCTTCTCCCTATCTGGTCTGTTGCCACTTCTCCCCTAACAAGTGAGGTTTTTAGCAAAAATAATACTCCAGACGCTATATTCAAAACCATAGCGCTGCTGGTGCTGGTGATGACGTGTCAGACCCTGTGCTAAGTGCTCTGCGTATACTCTTCTATTTCTCAGTGACCCAGTGCAGGAGTGTTGATATTATTTTATAAAATCACCATTTATTATTTACTTTCATAATCCATATTCACGTCATCTTATCAACGAGGAGACTGATGAACACAGAAAGAAAAGTTAATGCCAAAACGGGACCCCAGGGAGTCTGAATCCTGAGTCCGGCCACTTCTCTGTCCTGCTTCCTGCTCTGTTTCTACTTCTGATGATGCCGTTCCTGATGCTCAAGCCTAGCGCTGGACCGGTTTCTACATGCAGAGCTGTACTACTCTGGATGTCTGCCGTCCAGGGGTACACATGACACTGTACACATGATACTGTAATTCATTTCTCTGTGAATATGAGCTTACTCAAGTTACAGAATCTTGTTACTCATTCTGAAAGTTTATAGGGGGCAGAAGGTAAGAGCAAAAGGTGGCCTCTATCACTTGGGTTCTGAAGTTTGGGCCGTATCCAGACATTCCAGCTCATTCCCAGCTGAAAGATCAAGACCCTGATTTCTAGAGCACCCTTAGATGCCATCTGACCCATTTCTAACAATCTCAGAAATTTCCACCTGGGGGACAGTTTGTCACATTTTCTATATATTCACTTACATATTTATCACCCAACCCCTACCCCCCACCCTGATCTCGGTTTTCTTTTCCTTCTAGGAATAGGCACACCTGTCTACAAGCAAGAACGTGCACTAGGATAAGCAGGAAGTCACCGCTTCCAGTGACTGGGAGGACCCTCGGAGGTCATCTGTCTTGGTCTCCTCCTCGTGTTGGGGAAGGAGGGTTAAGAATCGTTTCAAATGCTTCAAGGGCACGTCCGACTGCAGCGCTCTTACCCGTGCAGTGAAGTCCACGGCAGCCGCTCGGTTTAACAGCAACGTGGCTACGTTGATATTTCCATAGTGAGCAGCTATGTGGAGCGGAGTGAAGCCACTCTGGAAAGAAAACACAGCAGACGTTCAGCTGATTCCTGCCAGCCCCTCGTCTGACGTGTTAATACCAGAACCCTGCCCAGATAAAAACGAGGAAGCGAAATATGCTGGGGTCCACATTCCATTCTGTACTAGGTTTCTTTCCATTAGTGCCAATTGCTCATCGGATTTCAAAGAGACGCCAAACTCACAGGCAGAGGAATAGCCAGGAAGGGACGAAGGGTGGAGACTGAGCCATTTTAGTAATCCAGGAGCAGAGCTACACAGAAGCCAGTGTTTCTAAAAGTTAAAATAGGGGTGACAAGAAATATCTCCATAGTTCATAGAAAGTTCGATTAGTGCCACTGTTTTATTATTCATAGTAGAAGTGTCCATTGAAACTTTCAAAATTTCACTAGTTTTATATATTCAATATAGAGTCAAATTAACCAACAGGAATAGCCAATTTTAATGATGAGAGCAATTTGGGGGGAAGAGGTACTATTACAATTGGTCTTGAATATGGTGAACGTATTTCATAAAGAAATTGACAAGCTGGTCTCTTTATTAGCAAATGCCTATTCAATAATGCATTTTTTTCTGGATTATTCATACCAAGGTCATTTTACTTCCTTAAAAAATGCTAACACATGCAGCGATTCACTTAGTCCCCAAAGATTTAAACCTTATAGGAACTAGATGCATTTCTAAGTTGTTAGCAAGCTTCTCAGCCATGCTAGCGATCTGCCTGACTCTTGTCAAGGGTGGGTCATGTGGGTACCCTTCCGAGGTAACTTTCATCTTGCTGACACCACTGAGGGTAAGTGTCATGCAGAACTCTAAAGAATCAATCCTAGATGAGTAGAATGACAGGGTTGTCTGCAGCTTTAGGTATAGCTGGTAAGTTTCTCAAGTGTCAAAATACTTCACGTCACAGAACTCTACTGCGGTACCCTTAAGTTTCAAGGATTCCTCATACTTCCTTGCAAACACCAGGTTCAGCTGCAGAAAGCCCTGGTAATCAAACTACTATCTTCTCTAGCACATGCTACTTTGAGGGCGGGGGTGTAAAGCAGGTATCTAGCCTACAGGAGGCAATGCAAGAAGAAGGGAAAGAAATGAGGTAGCAGCACTAAGAAATGGGAAAATGATGATGCAGACATAGATTATATATGTACACGGATATATATATATATATACCTCTGTTGTTCTATTCACCACCATCTAGGTTAACACATTTGGAAGCAAAGAGGAGGAAAAAATGAACGGTTAGTTTGCTATCGGTGATACGGATGGCGGCAAGCTCATGACAGCTAAGCGATGAGGTTGAAAGCTCTGATGGAAGCACAATAGGCACAGAAAGAAAGCTAGACTGAATGAAGGGCTACACAATGGCCTGTTCCAAACGCCACACGTCCTTCACTGAGACTTGCAAGTAATACGTGTCTAGACAATAGGAGCTGTTGGCTGGGACCCCGGCTGCTGGCATGCTTTTTGCAGCAGATCAATACTCAGTGCATTGCCTACCATCTTGATAGCAACCAAAGGTTTATTTTGTGCACACTGTTGCTAGCATTTTGTCATTTTTCACCCTGATGTTTGAGCTGAAGTGTTAAATACATTACAAATACGTGTTCAAAGAAAGAGCACTATCAGGTGCGTATTGATTGATTTCTTTTGAGGTGGCCTCCTGTTAGTATACATAGGGCAGCACCCACAGTTACCTTCCAGCTTTAAATGCCAAGGAGGGGGGATGTGCCTTCAACTGGGTGACCTGGACGTGTGATTTTATTGCCTTCAGCGCAGTTAAGGGTTTGGCATAAGCTTGCCCAAAGGGAGCCCAGGCGCTCTCCACGTTTGGGTGCCTAAATAACATAAGATGCTGCGTGACAGGCTGTTTCCCGGGTCCTCACCTTCGACTCCACGTCGGCATTGTTGTCATTTTGCAGCAGCAGGGCAGCGGCTTTCGTGTCATCTTTTCGGGCAGCGATGTGAAGAGCCGGAAGACGCACTTTTCCTTTCGTGTCGTTTTCTAGCAGGAGTGACACTACTTGATCGTGACCTTGTTGCAAAGCTACTGCCAATGGTGTGAAGCCGTCCTGCAAAAAAGATGGATGGATCAAGATTGGCCCCTATGGATATTTTCTCCTTGATTAACAAATAAGAAGGTGACCGAGTGACCAAGTGTCATTTTTTGTTCAGGGTTATTAAAGCTGACATACTCAAGTAGACATATATGTGGAAAGAAGCTTAAAAATACACATATACCAAAGCAGGAAATAATTTAAAAAACTGTAATAAGTTTATGGGTCTCTTTCTGTGGAAAAAGTGACATACATTAATGACGTAAATTTTGAAAATACACAAAAGTCTTAAAGAAGAAACAGATGCCAGAATTTCAGTATCCATAAAATAATCTCAGCACACACAATTACATTTCAGGTTAAATCCAGGCAAATTTTTCAAAGGAGTTCACTTAAATGAGCTGCAAACATTTCCACTGATAATTTAAAACTGTTTCATCCAGTACCTTGTTGCCTAGCGTATCCTGCCTGCTTCATCACTGTACCTTGCGGTCTAGTGTATATCTGGTGCTCAAATAGTATATGTGAATTAATGAACTATACTCACTGCTGTTTTAAGAAAGATACATGCGAAAGATTCTTGGCTTCTCTGACCAACGAAGGAAGGGATCATACAAAATATGCCTAGAAGCAGTTCAGACACACACACATCTGTACATTGAGTCTTCCCATTGTATCGCCCTGGGAGTTGATGAAGAGAAGACAGCTACAGATTCCACTGACGTTAATTAATTTGTAGATGATCTAATGTTGCTGACTGTAGAACAGATACCACAGAGCAGAACATCCTAAACCTGGCTCCCAAATTTAAATTCTGCAATGGTTTCAATCATACACTCAAAAGATCATTTCAAAATTATTTTTACTAGACAACTGGCAAGTAAGTTACTTATTTTGTTAGGGTCATGATATTGTATATCTGTAGTCCTTGCAGTACAGGTTGAGGACTGCTCTAATGGAAAAGTGTTTGTAAGGGAGAAAGAAAAAACATAGTTACTTGCATACTCATGTCTTGTTGGTTTTCCTGAAAGACCACTTTCATCTTTGTTTTCCTTGCTGGAAAGCAGATAAGTGCTCCTACCTCTTATTTGGCTGAATGCAAAATCGGCACATTTATATTCAAGGATGTACAAAATATTGGTCCTAAGCACCTAAGTGACAGTATTGCCCAGGCCCTTTTCATATAAATCTTGTATAAGTCTCCATTCTCCTTACTAACTGTGAACATGCAGACCACCTCCACCCTGGCATCTAAACTCAGGCTATTTGCCCAACCCTGAAATATCCTCCTCCTTGCTCTACATACACAAATTCTAACTATGCTCCAAGCTTCAAGATCTGGCTGAAGTTCCACTCACTCCTTTCAGCTTTTCCAAGAAGAACCAAACGAGGAAGAAAATGAACATCAATGTAACCAGAAGGACATTTCCTGCAGCCATAAATAGAGAAAGGCTGGATACAACCTAGAGGTCACCAAAATGATATCACAGGCTACACTTCAGGACAGAAAGTTTAGAGTATAATTTAATGTCATGGGAAAAGGAATCTACATAACCATGTAAACATATGATCTCATTTTCATTAAGATAAATGTGTAAATTGTGAACATGGACAAAAAAACCTGGATGAATAAACAGAATATTATCTCTAGGGAAAATTAACCATGGCTTTTTCTTCTTTTTGCTTTTTATTGTACTTTCTCATTTATTTAATATGTTGCTTTTTTAAACAAAAGAGAGAGAAAAATACATTTTAAAAAATGGAATGGTAAAAGGAAAACTGTGTATTAAGAGTTAACGTTGCATCTCACTTTTAAAACTGAGCACAATCTAACGGGTAAAAATGACAGCTCACTTCTGCAGCAAAACGAAATGGCTACGTTTCCACTGACAGGAATTTTTCAATCCACAGGGCTTCTACATAAAGGAAACAACCTTGCACCAAAAATCAACTGCAGCTGAGATCATGCGCACTGACAAGAGTGTGCTTCCTGCATAAACCAATTAAAGACACAAAGATACTGGCCCTAAGGTGTTAATAGCTCAAATTAACAGCTCCAGATTTTGTTTCCAAACCAAGTTTCAACGGTTTGGTTTGCTCTGTGCAGTTATTCTTAAGAGAAAAATACAAGCCGAAAGGAAATGTGATAGAACCTCCGTGAGAACTTTCACTGCCTTGTGGAATGTCCGGCACATAATAGGTGCTTAATAATTACTCGTGCTATATAAGTGAAAAAATACATTGACCTTATGCTTCAAGATATTGATTAGCAAAAGAAGGAAGATACACACGGAAAAGATATAAATGCAGCACACAGTAATACAGGAAAGGTTTTAAAAACCACGACCATGACAAAGACTTGACAAATATATATAAGGTACATGTGGGGGAAAAAATGTATTGAAGGAAGTTGGCTATTATCACACTATCTAATAAATTAAAAATCCTACTAAAAGTTTTCCATCTAAGGAATCCTTTCATTGCTTACTACTGTTCATTCTGTAAATACAGACTTCTGTGTAAATGATACCAATATTATTGCTGATAAGAGAGCAAAATTGTAGTTAGACATTGTATGAAGGAAATATCTTTCTTGCTGTTCTTTTTAGTCTCTAGTATTAATAATCCAAAAGAAGAGATTAAAAATTCAGTCAAAGCTTCAAACAGCTCTAGATAATCCGATAGATGTTTATATAGTGATGCACCAGCACCCTCATGAAGACATGGATGTGATGTGTTCTCAGAACATTCATTCATTCATTTTTTAAAGCTATCAAAAAAACACCTATTGAAAGTAAATTAAAATGAGTTAAAAAAATCTATCTATCTGCCTATCTATCTACCTACCTACCTACATATCTGTCTGTCTATCTATCTATCTACGTACCTACCTATCTACCCAGCTACCCATCTATCTTCTTGCTAAAAGACTGAATTAGTTGTTTGAGGATCTCATATAATATTTCACTTCAGTTAGTTGCAGTGCCTCTTTCTGGGCCATGAAAGCTTAAAAAAACAAACAGAGAACTCAGTGAGTTATTGATAATTAGCCGGCAAGGTAACTCTAATCTGTTAGCAGTAAATTAGGCTTATGTTTGTTTCAAAAGGAGAGACAATGATCTGTCCCATCACAGCCTAAAAAAGAATACTACCTGTCCTTCACAGATGAAAAAAGCACTATGGAATCGCTGTCAGTGGGATATTTACATTATTGAGTATTTCTATCCAAAAATGGGGATGGGTTGTCTCTTCTACAACAACCCCTGCTCCCATGCCCATTCTCCCTGCAAAGCAGGATGAGACCCGCACGTGGTACTTGAGGGACTCACTCAGGCTACCTCCTCCCCAGGGGCCCTGCTCCACGCCTACAACTCTTGGTTCCTTTGTTATCAACTGTTAGTTATTTCTTACCAAACTCGAAGGATATTATTACAAAAAAATACACGGTCAAGATAAAAATCCCCAAGGGAACTGAAGGGTAGGAAGTGAAAAGTAAGGCTACCTCCTAATTCTCCTAATAAACCACTGGTCACAATACACTATGGACATCTTCCTCTATCAGTACGTAAAGTCTTGCCTCCTTGTTAATAGTGCAGAATAGCATTTTACTGTCTAAGTAGAGCAATATTTACCCAATGGCTTCCCCATTGGTTCTTCCTAGTTTTAAAAAAATTGTTATTACTAATTATGTTGCTGAGCTTCTTATATAATAACTGTTTTTTAATTATCTTCTAAAATACGTAATGCAAATTCTTTGAAGTGGAATTGCTACGTAAAAAGGTATATAAATACTAATTTTTGACGGTTACCGCTAAGTGTTCTGCAAAAGTATTGCAACCAATTGTCAGCTTCACCAAACGGTAGATAAGTTCCGATTTTTTCTACCCCTTGAATTTCTTCCTCAGCCCATGGGCAAAAAATTGGATCTCATTCTTTATCTGATTGATAAATTGATATTTCTTTGACTATGAGGGAAGGTAAGATATTTTCATACATTTATGGTCATTTGTATATTTTTTGTGTGTGAACTGCCTCTTCATTTATTTACTGGTTTCCCCAGAAGGCATGAGCTCAAAAACTGGGTGAGGTTATATGCAATCCCTGTATTGCCATCTTTCTTGGGCCATTCAGGAAATGCTTCAGAGTGAAAGTCAGAGAAGTAGCATTATGACACAGATAACCCTACATCTATTCTAATTTATTATTTTATTAAAAATAAAGAATACCCAAACACTGGTCCTTTGTTATCAGCAACGGATTTCTAGTGATACACTTCACAAGGGATCACAATCTTCCAACCAGGTTAGTTTAAAAAATAAACTGTATTACCTAGAACAGTACCAGTACCTTCAAAAACTTTTTATTTTTAAATAACTCCTCTATTCATGACTGCAAAGGTTTTTTTTTCAAATATCACTTTTATCTAGTATTTAAAAATGTATACTAATTTTGTTTAGAAGTGTGAGTTAAATCTAATTAGTTAACTTTAGAAATATATAAATCCAATCATTATAACTATGTTAAATTTAGGAAAAAAAAAGATTATATTTCAAAACAGTGGCTGCCTTTGAGGCGAAAAATTTAAGAAGCAGGAAAGTATTCTCAAGCAAATATGTAAACAGGAAATAAATAGCTCAATTATAGGGTAGAGCCAGGCATTTAAGAGCAGAAAGGGTATCTATGCAATGGAAGATTCTTGAAAGACTAAAAACAGGCTTTTCCAATGCATTTCATAAAAACTTATGAGCCCACACATTAATATACAAGTGCAATGAAATCCCAGTGGGACAAATTCTCCATGTTACAACGTCAGGTTTATAAAATGCCCTATAAACATGTGAGCTTACCAACGGAAAGAACCAAAGTGTCTTACCTCCGTGGCCAGGCTCTGGCTTGCACCATTGTCGAGAAGAAACTTGACAACTTCCAGGTGGTTCTCCTGGGCCGCCATATACAATGGTGTGAAACCATTCTGCAAAATAAGAATTAAAATGTTTGTGGCTTTTTAAAGTAACCCCATCTCTCTACTGTACCGATGATATTATATATTCCAGGAAATGCTCACACATAATAATTTTATTAATACTTTAGTATAGATATTCACACTTATTACAAAACCTAAGCATGATAGTTTAAGCAGAATTTATACGTATAATTCATAATTATACTTCCTAATTCATAGTTTGAGTGTGCTTCATAGCTGATAGTCTAACTCATACCAATACATCCACTTTAGATAAGTATGTACATTCATTTAACCATTAACCACTTACTGAGTGTCTACCATGAGTAAAGAATTTTACTAGATGCCATGAGAATATGAAGAAAAATACATTTGGTCATTGTCTCAATGAGTTTTTATCCCAAGCAATAATTATTTATCTCAAGTAAAATATATAATACTTTTACATAAAATTAAGCACCTGAAATAGTTGCTATTTTGGAAGGAATTTACATTAATTTCACACAGCTTTCAAACTTACCACAGATGGGGTGATTTAGAGCCAAGAAAAGAACACCCATTTGGAAAGGGCATACTTCAATTTTAAAGTAGAATTCAAATAGTACTCTACTTTTTGTAAGTTTCCTTCCTTGCATTTTTTTGCAAAGACATGTTCAGAATACATACATGCACATTCATATACTATATATTCCATTGTGTATCTTTGTCTGAAATGTGCCCAACTGCCAAGGGACTCGGAAGCAAATGAATGTATGCATCTTAACCTCCTTAGCAAAAATATGTTGCATAAGTGTGTTTGTGCTCTAGAACAACGTATTTCACATCTATGAAATACTGCAATGTTGAAAAAACGTACTGCAAGACATATACACCAAAATAGGTATTTTTTCAAACTATAATAAATTCCCTTTGAATAAATTTTTCAGAATTCCGTTCTATTGAACAGAATGGTCTGAAAGTTCTGTTCTTTACATTATGCCATCACAAAGGATAAAGGTAAATACATTCTAAATTAAATGTTACCAAATGAAACCCAAACTTTCATGATTTAGGTTTAGGTTCATCACTATAAGTATCAATTACTACATGATTATCTTACTTATTCAGCTTCTGGATAACTAACCTGATGAATAACATATAACTCAGCCTCGGTAACCTCACTTTTTTTTGGCTTATACCTCAGAATTAGGAATTAAGTTAAAAAGATGCTTGAGCAGATAAAAGTGGTATCATGTAATGAACCAACCGTAGTGAATGTACCTTACTCATCAGAGGGTTCCTCTATTCTACTGACTCTATTTCACACATAATTGTAATAAGCTAGGTTATTTGCTTGCCAAGCTCAAGAGTAGAGACACAAAATTAGAGGCAGTAGAATATGACACCGTATTCAAGCTTCTTCCTTTTAACTTTTTTGCCTAGCAATATCACTGAGTTCACTGTAACTTTGTTTTATCATGAAAGATTTTATCAATTTTAAGCACAAAACAAGGAACAACTGCAACCCAACGTGTGTGTGAGCACGCGTGTGGGTTTCATCTTTGTCACTCTTCCCAGAGCTGTGAGGGAACCTGAAAGATGTTTACGATTATCCTTTATCATACTGCGATTTTCTCATTTGAGCAAAATGAAAGATCATTTAATCCTTGGTTGATTTAGCCATCTCTTAACCAAAAAATAAATAAATAAAAAACAAAAATTAAAAACATCAAAAAGGTGAAAACTAGCATGGATTTTTCTTATCACTCTGTGAACTATCTATCTTTCCACATCACCCAAAATTTCCAGATGGAAGATTCAGATTTTAGGAGTAAAGTTCTTGAGGAAAAATTCCCAAATGGATGATTTTCTCTCAGACATACATATCACATAGATAATATGTATCGGTAGAGTCTAAACTTCAGGGCAGAGGTCTGCTGTAGTTCAAGATTACCTGAGAAACACTGGTCTACCTACAAATATCTGATTTCTAGCCCAATGTACCTGCACTATTTTTGAGGAAACCCGCCAGGACCAAACATTTTGTGACCCTTGAAGGAAATCCAAAACCAGGCACTGAGGTTAGCAGATGCTGTTCTTACAGACGTGGAGCTTCCTTCCAAACAGTGGTTCTTAAGAAGCACAACTTTTACATCATTCCATGTTCCTTTTTCACAATGGCAGAGAGTGAAATGTGTACAACTGGAATTTCTCAGAAATAATATGTGGACATGAGTCACAGCAAGATGGGACTCTGTAATGAATAGTTTCCACAATAGCTTTCCTCTTGTTGTTGCTTTTTTTAAATAAATTTATTTATTTATTATTTATTGGCTGTGTTGGGTTTTCGTTGCTGCACATGGGCTTTCTCTAGCTGCGGTGAGCAGTCGTGGTGCATGGGCTCCTCATTGCCGTGGCTTCTCTTGTTGCGGATCATGGGCTCTAGGTGCATGGGCTTCAGTAGTTGGGGCACATGGGCTCAATAGTTGTGGCTCACGGGCTCTAGAGCGCAGGCTCAATAGTTGTGGCATATGCGCTTAGTTGCTCTGCGGCAAGCGCAATCTTCCTGGAGCAGGGATCAAACTCATGTCTCCTGCGTTGGCAGACGGATTCTTAACCACTGCGCCATCTAGGAAGCCCTCCTCTTGTTTTTGGGTGCTTGCCATTGTACAGCTAGTACCTGAAAGCTAGTCATTTTCTAAATGGTCACATTCTTTCATATTTTTTTCATTTTTATTTATTTTTATGGATACCAAAAATAAATAAAAATGAACTTACCAAAAAACTCACTCATTCAAAGTGTAAGATTTAGTGTTTTTTTTAGTCTGTTCATAAAGTTGGGCAACCATCCCCACCATCTAATTCCAGAACATTTCATCACCTCCAAAAGGAACTCTGGACCATTAGTATTCACTCCTCATGCCCTCCTCAACCATGCATCTGCCTTCCATCTCTATGGATTTGCCTGTTGTAAACATCTCATGTAAATGGAATGATACAATATATGGCATTGAATGGTCTCATTCCACTTCTGCTGACCACATTGATAAAATGTTTTTGGTGAGGCCTCCATAACGGAAATTTCAATTTTATAGTGGGCATTTGAGTGTCCGTGTGTTGATTTTGGTCCCTTCCTTTGGCACTATCGCTCCTATTTTCTTTAGGGGAACTACCTCTTCACTGATGTGTAGGTAGGACTTGTCTTGCTTGGACTTAAAAGCAAACTGGCCTGCCCTTCTTCAGCCACAGGGTCAGTGCACATGCAGGATGGCTCTGCTAGCTCTTCTGTGTCTACTCTCTGATCTTCTCAATTCTGTTTTCTGCCAGATCTCCCCTCCCCACCCTCGAATGACCCGTAGGGACCTTATCAAAGGGCAACCCTACTCTTTAGCTTCTGATTAAAGGGAGTGGTTCTCTCACTTCAACTATCTAGTTTCCAAAGCTTTTTGAAAGCTTCTTTATCCTTCTATTCTATGGGTTCCTTGTAGTATTCCAAGTTGCTGAAGTTATTTGGATTAAAGCAATAGAAACTAACACCAGTTAATAAAATTTTCATCTATCGAGAAAGGATCAACAAGGTGTGAGAACACATACACACTATTTAGTTATGGCTCTAGGAAGATAATTATAAGCATCCTTTTGAAAGAGTGAATAAAAATATTACCATTACTCTCTAGAGCAAAGAGGCTTAAGGCACAAGTAATTCAGTGTGGATGACATAGAGCTCTAATGATTTTCCATGAACTAGTACCTGGATTGGGAACATGGTCAGATTTCAGGAATAATGTTATTTTTCTCTTAAGAGAAAAAAGTACATCACGGGTTCTACATTGATTTCCTAACTTAGGAAATTTCCAAAACAAAATGCTGACCAAAAAGGAACATATGGGAGGCCCAATTTACATTTCCTTTCCTGCAGCAACAATAGACTCAATTCTCAAAAGGCAGACTAGCTCAAGACTGAGTATGTTCTTTGCTGTCTGATTTTTATCCAATATCCTCAATACTTTCTCCTCTGAAGGTATTGTGGTATTATTATAAGTATTATAGGGTTATCATAAGTATGCAAAGCCACAGACTTATAGTTTTATAGACAGTACTGAGGCGTGCTACCTAATACCCACTAAAATAAAACAAAACAAAATAAAGGAAATAAAATAAAATGATATAAAATAAAAGTAAAATGAAATAAAGTAAGGGCTTAAATTTCATTCATGAAATTTTCTTATCTATCCTGGTTTCCTCCAACCAAGCCTTTGTATATCATAAAGTGCTGTTGTTAATTAAATTGTTAAGGGTATGATATATTTATACTTATTTATATATGATACTAATTTTTGTGAAGGTTGGCTACATCAGAGATGTGCTATTAGTTCAAAGGTCAGAAAGGCTCTATCTGGACCACACCCATTGTTTGACTTCATCAGCACTGAACCTCCCCATGATAGGAAACATTAAAAAACACAGACAGACCAAGGAAGCATTGGTTTAATTAAAGGGTGTTGTCTTTGTTAACAGCACTGTGAAAACCTGTCCATTTAGAATACTTTGATTGTTAAAATATTATTTGAAACAGACTTTGCTTCTTTATAAACATAGTTGGTGCCTTATATCACGGAATAAAGACAGAGAAGGAGAAAGTGTGAGGGATGTCATTTGACACGACAGGTTTAGATTTTTCAAGAGCAAACGCTGTTAATCATTGTGGTATTTTGTATAAAGTATTAAGGACTCAATCATAGAGCATTCTGTAAAATTACAATTTAGTTATCCAACCCAATTTATTTCTCAGGGTAGGCCTAGCCTAAATGATTCCTGGAATATTAAACAATACAAGAAAGAGTTTAACTAGCTTTTTAAGACCTAGGATTAAGGCAATGACAAGAATTATTACAAGAATATCCACAAATTCCTAGTTTATAGAGCCTCAGTTTATCAGAACTTGATATTGTCCAATGCCATTTTTATTTTCAAGGAGAATTTTTATATTTAAGGAAAGTGAGGGTCCCTCTTTATACCGTTTCTTATTGGCTATTAAATATTGTCTTAAATAGGCTAAAATTTCACTTAGAGATACTTTCTTGAATACTAATATTCCTTTGATGTTCTGCCACCTAAATGGAATTTCATGGCATTTCATGGCATTATTGCTTGTTGTTCTTTACAAAAGTTCCTTTTGAAAAGTTGCTACCAGGGGTTATCTTCGAAACTCTATTCTGCTGCGTGGTGATCTCATTACTTATTCTGTCCACGGAATGATGCAGTTCAGAAGGCTTCTGGGAGCAGGTGTCCAGAGGAAGGGGGGCAGGTTTTACTTGTCAAGTGCATGGCTGGGTATTCCAAGCACAGCTGCAAGGAACAGGGAATTTCACAGCCCACGTTCTTCTTCTGCACTTCATCAAGAGAGAATGTGTATAAATTGAAATCAAATCTGGTTAGGATTTTATTTCGACTACAGCTTCTTCCAGACATTGCAGAGAAGGTTTAAAACTGTGCCTCCTCTGCACATTAGTCAAGAATGTGTACAATGTTTAAAAGAAAGGAAGGTTAATTTTTCCCTCCCTTGGGGGGAAAAAGGAAAATGAAAATGGACTAAAGAGTTTTCCCACTACCTCAGAGCTTAACACTAGCTATTTTCTAAGTAAAAAAAATTATAGGGGCATTTAAAAATAATTGCTTGGAAAGCATAATGCTTCTCTTATGGTCAGCTGGTCTGTATTTCTCTTCAAGTACCATACTTGTCAATATTCAACTTTATACCACTCCTTTCTGGAAAAGCATTATTTGTCTAAGTGAGCTCTCATAGGGAATCAGAACAGGTGGCACAGACCATGTAACAAATGTCCAACCACAGGGAACTAGATATTAGACCAATTACACAAGAAATCATGTGGTTGGAAGTACAGTGCGATATTTAATGGCAACAGGGCTTTCATCGCTATGGTGGGAGTAACAAGGGAGAGAGTCACTGCAATTCTGTGGACCCATGAAATATAGGAGGCTCCTGTTATCCAAAGATAATGAGTACTGGAAAAGGCTGAGGAAATCAAGTGCACTTAAAGTGGAGATCAAAAGGCCGTAGTAAATAATGAAAAAAGTTAGATTGAGACCTCATCTTGAAAGAGAAAACCAGAAATTGTAAAAGCGACTTTATATGATTTGACAAAATGTAGGTTACAACTGCATTCATGTACAAGTTCTCAGAGTCAATGAAGACTAAACCAACTATAACTTTGGGGGAGAAAAAGTATGATTTTTTTTTCCAACAAAATTATATGACAGCTTGACAGCCTTCATTTTTTATTTTCAGAGCATAAGTGAAAAAGATAGTCTTTTTGCAAAAACTATTTGGGAACCAAAGTCCTCACCTAATTTTTTTTCTTCATTTATTTTTTTTGATTTTAACATCATTCAAGTATGAAACACCTGTCAGGAACTCATCCTAATTCTCCACACAGTCTTGTCTACTACCGCCAGAAAGCCACGACCCCACAGCATCACTTTCCCTAACTTCATGAAAACCTACATCTTTTGCAAAACTTGCAGTTTTGTTCTATAGTCAATTTGTTCAATACCTAACACCCTGGAGTAGATACTGACGAACCAGGATAGATGTCAGCCTTCAGCTGGAAGAAACGTTTGAGTAGGGACCAGTTTTAAACATGGTCGGGTCCTTAGAGATTATCATACTATGCGAAGTAAGTCAGAAAGAGAAAGACAAATAACATATGATCCCTTATATGTGGAATCTAAAATACAACACAAATGAACCTATCTGTGAAACAGAAACAGACTCACAGACATAGAGAACAGACTTGTGGTTGCCAAGGGGGAGGAGGAGGGAAGGAGTGGGAGTTTGGGGTTAGCAGATGCAAACTATTATATATATGATGGATAAACAACAGCATCGTATTGTATAGCACAGGGAATTATATTCAATATCCTGTGACAAACCATTATGGAAAAGAATATATATATGTATAATTGAATAACTTTGCTGTACAGCACAAATTTACACAACTATACTCCAATAAAATTTTTAAAAAATGGTCAGGTCCTAAGTGGATATTTGTATGTTATTATGACGTTTGCTCTCCTATACAAGCTCACGTCTGTGGGGACAGAACAGTAATGAATAATTTGGATAATAAGGACCTAGAGTTTTAGAACAATAAAGTGGACTTATTTTTTTTTAGATTCAAAGTCTACCAAATGATAATCTATTGGTATTTTTCTTAGAACTTCATGAAAGACTCTGATAGCCTGTAGGAGGCTCTTCTGAATCAATTATCAGTGTATAACCATTATTAATCTAGAAATTTTAAAGTTTGGGGATTTTAAAGTTTCTTCTGCTTGTTTTTTTCTTTTTAATCTGTTTCAGGGAACAACAATGATTAGTAAACAGGAAGGAGTTAGTAAACAAGAATTAACTAGTGTCTTCCCTTTTTCAACTATATAAAGCACTGATACACTCTGAACGTCTAAGAGCATTTCCTCTTTTACAGGCCTCCCCATTTCCTTTACCAGTGAGTAAATAACTGAGACTGGATCCAAGCTAGCATCATAAAACAGAGTAAGTCTCTGCATTACAGAGGTCCTCTAATCATTTATGTCTATGACTACCAGCCATACCTACCAGTTTTACAGATAGACGACTTTTAAAAATCTCCACTTCTCACATAAAGAATATTGCAAATGTGGATATATATGAAATTGAATAATCCGGAATAATATAACTATTCATTGGATATAGCTCTTAAGTATTATATTCTTAGAAGATATATAAACCAAGCAAGCACCTGACGCAGAACATTATTTGTGAATCATGATAACAACATTTCTTGGCAGTAGAGCTGCAGGTTTACCTGAGATTGGGCATTGACATTGGCTCCATTTGTAACCAAGACCTTTACCACCTCTGCTTGCCCCGCCAAAGATGCTATATGCAACGCTGTGTTTCCTTTCTGTAAAACCAAAGGCAAGATACATCAGCTCACCCATCTTTCTCTCTACTTTGAACATTTTACAAAATATCAAATCCCTCTAAAAGTTCCCCATAGAGAACAAGGTTGACAAGTACCTCATGAGAAGTGTGCCCCAATTCTTAGCGAGGGCAGAATTCTCATTGAATTGGGCAACTGATATAAAAAGCACGAAATATGTGATACTGACCTTTGTAGCTGCATCCACGTTGGCTTCTCTCTGTAGCAGCTCAGAAACAACTTCTACATGGCCTTCTTTGGAAGCAAGATGGAGCGCGTTCAACCCATTCTGATTAAGTGAAGGGAAAGCTTTACTCAGCAGATTGAAAATAGAGCAGTAAACAGTCAACCAAGAACTCTGAAGAGAACATCCCACCAATAACCATTTGTATGTGTGCAGTGCAGGAACTTGAATTAGGAATAAAAGTACTTGTGGCAATTAGGTGGGTTGTTCTGATGTCATTACGTACTAAATTTTAGGAATGAATTGTTAAAGGACACATATCTGCATTTCTGAATGCTCCTCTAGCAAAGCAGAGAATAACTTGGTAATTCCAGCTGGTGACATTTTATAGAAAACAATGGCAAAAGAGAGGTAGTTTTGGTAATATCTAATGAAAGATTTAAGGAGTTTAAAGTCTGGATTTTTAAAATTTTAACTAAAAACTTAAGTCACAATAATCACCACAACTAACCTGATTGCAAATGTTGATGTCAACTCCATTTTTTATGTAGTCAAGGGCCTTTTCTAAGTGTCCAGCTCGAGCAGCTCTTAAGTAACTTGCGTTGGCATCCGACTGAATAAAAAAGAAAAAACATTTTGATGAAAAAAGGAAACTAATATGCATATTTCTAACCACCCAGATTATTATCCAAACTAAAAAGAAAGTAAAACTGAGATTTTTTTCAATTGAATTATTTTATTTCTAACGTGAAAACAGTAATAAAAGGTCTTCATAAAGTCACGAAGAAAAGAACAAATCCTTCAAAAGTTAGTTTCAAGTGTATACCCCTTCTATGATATCATAACCGACTCTGAACAGAAAGAAAAAATTTCCCATGATGTGTAGGCATATTAAATCAACATACAACTCATGAGAGTTAAAAAAAAATCCTGTAACTTCCTGATAGTTATATTATTATAAACCTCATTGTTCTCTTTAATCAGAAATTTAACTATACGGATGTTGAACTATAATGCTATACCTGAAACTCGTATAATTAAAAAAAAGAAATTTAACATCTACTCCATTCGTTTGTATCTAACTATCCAATTTTTCAATTAATAGCTTCTCGAATATGTTTAATGTTGTTACACTAGCTTAACAGGAATAAGTGGATAATGACATTCTCTAGAATTCTCCTGCAGGACATAGCCATGTGTCGGAACATAGACTGCATTTGAAAAGCATTTACTTATAAACATCTACGCAGTTTGTGAAGCATAATTTCCATATATTTTCAAGCTAGCTAAGTCCACAGCCTGCGGAAAACTTTATTAGAAGCATTAGCAGGTACAAACAAATACATATACACATTTTTTTATATATATATATACATTTTTAAAACAACAAAACCCAAGTCTGCAATTCATTCATTGAAAGCTTACAACTCTGAACTACTGCTAAACTCTAATGCCTACAATTACATAGATGAAATCACCGACTATTGAAATTTTTAATAGAAAGGTGATGAGAAGAAAGACTGCAAAGTTGGGTGTGCACAATTTGTAAAGGAATCTTTGTTCCATGTAAAACAACACAGAAGCAGATTTTCTTTAAAGGGCTGCCCAAAACATCACTGGTTATAAATATGATCATGGAGGATATGGCTTAAAAGAGCAAAGCGTCTTCTTTCAGCCATTTGGCAACTATGTCCTCCAAGCTCCCATTCACTTGCCACCTTATCTGTAAAGGCTTCCCAGACCTCTAGGCAGAGCTTAACCGCTCAGCGCTCCAAAGGCATTCATTTTACTGTGCCCTCTTGGTATTTATCACTCAGCATCATAGTTTTTGGTATACCTGTACTTTCTCCCTAAACTGTAAGTGAGGCAGATTAAGGGGTAGGCAACTGGAAAGCCACCAAGATGCCCATCTTTGAGGAACACTAATTCAACCCTGGAAATGTACCTAAGATGAAGGAAATCTCACCTCTCAGAAGGACCTTTGGTTCTGGTGTGGGTCAATTCAGGTAAGAGCTGACAAGCTCAGGATATCAAAGGAGGGGCCACTGCCTCTAGGGTCTCTGCCCTTCCCATGCACAGCAGTATGCCTCTCTCTGAAAGAATACTGCTTCTTCTCAATTAGGGCTTCTTTGTCTCAGCACTATTGGCATTTTGATCCAGATAATTCTTTGATGTGCGGGACAATCCTGTTCAGTGCCCATGTTCCCCAGCATCTACCAACCAGGTATCAGCAGAAGCTCCTATATGTGACAACCAAAAATGTCTTCATGTTGCCAAGTTTCCCAGGGCGAAGGGTAAAACCTCCCCAGTTGAGAACCACTGCTCTAAATAAATAGTAAACCAATTTGTTTAAAGACTGTAGGTTTCAAAAGGCTTACATCTTTGGCCTGCCTGCATTGCCATATACCTTGACCTAGCACAAGGCAGTGAGTATGTGTATAACATTCATCTTTCTGTTTCGAAGCATCCCTGGCACATAGCAGGTGCCTGTAAATGTTCTGTGAAAGAATCAACAAATAAGTAAATTATGTGGAAATAACTAATTATTTCCCAGAACAATACAGGAGATTTTATTAACAACAACAGCAGCAGCTGCTTAAGTTGAGAATCTGCTATGATGCAAAGCTGCACGGCAGAGAGCGCAAACTGAGCCACGAGTTGGTTACCTGGGAATACATGCAGGTATTGCTAAAGTAAAACTGCGATTTGAGACAAGCATGCAGATCATTTAATCAGGGCAGAGAATTAAGTAAGAGGAAGACAACACATTTGGTTCAAATCAGACAAAGGACAAACCAAAGTTTCCAGGAATGTAAAGAAAAACAAAATTCAGTCTTTAAAGAGCTTTGGTACTTGGAGAAGGTTAGTTTTTGTTTGGTGTGTAAGTTCAGTTAGAAATAAATTAGCTATGCAAGGATGGCTCATTGTACCATAAAATATCATCTTCTTTGTGCCTGCTCAGTGACTTATCAGTGAATTTGCCCAGAAGGGTTCTGATGCTGTTCTGGGAACAAATGACATTAGTCTGCCTGGATATTTCATCGGCCGAAAATAATAACTGTGAGTTAAGTAAGCACCCCAAACACTGACTTTGAGTACATAGAGACAGCAGCTAAAGAAGTTCCAAACAAGGAAAGCCCCTGAACTGACTCTAGATCTGAAAGGTTTGGCGATTCTATATACTGTCCATTTCTCTCTCACATTTTCTCAGAATTTTCCCCCCAGAAACTCTAAAGCAAAACAAAACACAGACAACATAAACCAAATCTAATTCAGTGGCTGCCTATCTGGAGTTCAGATTCTTCTGAGACTAGCAAAAGTTATGAATAAATTTCTTTTCTTCAACAATTGCACATATATGCATTTGTTTACACACACCAAGTCTGTAAACACACATCCAATCTGCATACGGACATGAAATATGCATATACAAACACAATGTGCACACTATTTCCTGCAGCTCAGGATCGCTAAGCCTGCTGCTCACAGATTTCATGTTTAAGAACACCTGCTCTTGGGCTCCCTAGGTGGTGCAGTGGTTAAGAATCCACCTGCCAATGCAGGAGACACGAGTTTGATCCCTGCTCCAGGAAGATCCCATGTGCTGTGGATTAACTAAGCCCATGTGCCACAACCATTGAGCAACGAAGACCCAACACAGCCAATAAATAAATAAATTTATTAAAAAAAAAAAAAAGAACACCTGCTCTAAATGATAAAAAAATTCTCTGGTGGATATTCTCCCTACATCTATTTCACCCAATAACCCTGGTATCAAATAATTCTCTGAGGTAGCCATTTTATCACCTGAGAACTTTAGGAAGAGGAGAATGGATAAAAATTTATACTTTTCATTTCTCCTGGCCCTCTGGTACCTGCAGACATGTCCAATCCACCAATACATAATAATCAGCCACTACTTGTATTCCACAGACAAAGCATAGGGGGAGAGGGAAGAAAGTACGAAGTAAGAGCATGGAGAGGGAAATGAAGACTGCCTTGAAGAAACATGACGATTTAGGAGATGCAGTTATTACAGCCCAGAGACAAAGAATGGAGACATTCTCCTTCTAGTCTCAACAACCTGCAAGCCACGCAGCCACATCTTCCTTCCACAAATATTTGTCGAACATCAAATTTGAACTAGTCATGCCAACATCTGGCTGTCTGGTGGGGAGCAAAACAGATGTGGTACCAATTAAGACATGCTTGCCTTCATCTTATTCTTACACTTTCCCAAATTGTGCTGCTTCATTGGCAGGGAAAATAATGAAGTCTTGACTTTTCTCTTTTTTCAAATTTTGCCTATAGTACCTATATATTGTTTATTTCCTTAATGTTAAAAATATACACATAATATTTTGTATTAGGTTCAATATCAACATACTGCATCTCTTAGCTGTCATTCCATCAAGTAACTAGGAGTTACTCGTAACACAGGCTACAGACTGTTTTTTAATCTGGAACATTCTATTCCAACAATGTCTCTTTAAAGCCAACTGCAGACAGATTACTACGGAAGGAAATTAGGTGCCATGAGCACTGTCACATGGAAAGTCATACTGAGGAGGCCACTGCCTATGGAGTTAGTTGGTACAAAATGAATATGAGTATGTTGGTCAGCATTTCCTTCCCCCCCCGGGAATGATGAAAATCTGAAGGAAGAATTTGGAAAATGAAAGTGTCTTTCGCCACTATTTGAGGTCTTGTCTACTTAGTAATTTTGCTAGACAGGAAAGAAATATAAACCATGCGTTTTTCAAGGATAGACTCAAACATTATTATAAATTAACCTAATTCAGAATTTTCACCTGTACTGAATATTGATATTATTCAGCAGAAAGCAGTGATTGGAAAAAACCATTTCCTGGAGGAAACCTTAAGTATGTAACTTCTTTCTGAATTCTGTTTCTCTGTGTGGTTTACTACAGTTGTCTTAGTCATCGGGTATGATTTTATCTTGACCCCAATAAAATGGTAAAGGACAATTGTGACTTTATATTACAGACTTATGCCTTCTGGGTCTCATCATCGTCTCAGATAATCAGAGTATCTCTATGCTTGAGATGTGGGAAGAAAACCTAAATCACCTTAAAATGTATAGAAAAATTGTATTCTATTTATCCTGATTAGACAGACTTTCCAGCTTTATGCAAGGGAGTCTCTCAAAGGCTCTTCCTACAACACAAAGTTGTTCGATGTTTTAATTCTTTTCTTCATAATTTCAGGCAAATATGGCAGGAGAGAATCCTCTGGCTTTGTCATTGCCTCTTTTCACATCTTTTACCTGATGCTGGGAGCCAAGGTACATTTGACCTAAGTTTTCTTTATCTTTCTCAAGGCTGCCTGCAAAACCATCTTGTTTTACTGCTGTATCCACCTCACTTTTTTTTGGTAATCAATCTTTGCATAAATTCCTTTTCAAAAGCAGATGATATGACCATTTTAAATTTTTTGCAACAGAAAAATCGGCTGACAAAGAGCTTAATGTCAATGTTCACGCCCTTTACAATTTCTGTATGTGAATACCAGGAGGAATAAACCAGTGGTCAACCCCCGTGTTACAGATCAAATCAGCAGCACCTCTCTATTGTGATAGATGTATTTATAATAGATCCTCGGAGACATTTTAGCAATAGTATCACTGGAGAACTGGAGGAAACTGTATGTGAAATGATTTTGTGCAAGCCATGAGCTTCCTTTGTGCTGAGAATACTTAGTTTCTTTAAATATCTAAAAAAAAAAAAAAAAATTTCCTGAGTGCCAGCTTCCTCAATAACTCACACTTCATACCTCTGTGTGCTACACACTATTACAAGCACTTAGAGTAACTTAATTATATTATTGGCATTTAATTATATCATTAGTCACCTAATATAACATGTATTAACTGTATAAGTACTTATATTAACTTAGTCCTTATAATATTTCCATGAAGTAGTATAGTGGGTTGAATAATGTCCTCCCCACCCCGTCCCAAATTCATGTCCACTTGGAACCTCAGAACATGACCTTATTTGGAAATAGAATCTTTGCAGATATAATTATTTAAGATGAGGTCATATCGCACTAGAATGGGCCCAAAATCCAATGACATGTCCTTATAAGAAGAGAAGATACACAAATATCAAATCATTATTTTGTACAACTGAAACAAATATAATGTTGTATATCAATTATATCTCAATTAAAAAAAAGAGGAGAAGACACACAGACACATAAGAGAGACACCATGTAAAGATGGAGAAAGAGACTGGAGTAATGTTGCCACAAGACAAGGAACACAGGAGCCACCAGAAGCTGGAAGAGGCAAGGAGGAATTATCCCCTAGAGCCTTTGGAGGGAGTGTGGCACTGAGGACACATTGATTTTGGACCTCTGACCTCCAGAACTGTGAGAGAATACATTCTATTGCTTTAAGCCAATCAGTTTACGGCGGTTTGCTATGGAAATCCTAAAAAGCTAATGCAAGTAAGCACTATTACTAGCTCCATTTTATAGATGAGGAAACTGAGCTACAGAGAGAATGAAAGACTTTGGCAGAGACACACAGCTTGTAAGTGGCAGGGGTATACAGACGAGACTGCTAACCACTCCAGAGTCTAGACTGCCAACCACCACTTTAATAAAGGGCTTGGGCTTCCTAGGTGGCGCAGTGGGTAAGAATCCGCCTGCCCATGCAGGGGACTCAGGTTTGAGCCCTGCTCCAGCAAGATCCCACATGCCGCGGAGCAACTAAGCCCATGCACCACAACTATTGAGGCTTCGCTTTAGAGCCCGTGGGCCACAACTATTGAGCCCGTGTGCCACAACTACCAAAGCCCATGTGCCTAGAGCCCGTGCTCCACAACAAGAGAAGCCATGGCAATGAGGAGCCTACGCACCACAAAGAAGAGCAGCCCCCGCTCGCCACAACTAGAGAAAGCCCGTGTGGAGCAACGAAGACCCAATACAGCCAATAAGTAAGTAAGTAAGTAAATAAATAAATAAATTTTAAATAATAATAATAAAGGGCTTAATAAATATTTGGTCAATGGTCCACACCCAGTAACTCTTGGTTCATTAGTTCATTCACCTTCCAGCAATCGGTCTGTCCATCTGTCCGTCTGTCCATTCATCCATCCATCGAATTAACTATGTAGGTACTTTCAGAGCATACTTCCTTCATTGAATTTATTTCAAGGCTCAAGATCAGGCTAAGAGTGGATCGCCAGAAGAAATGCAGGCTGGCAACTCAGTGAGTATATAGCAGAGCTCTGCTCCATCGCCTCTAAACCTCAGGGAGCAATCTCTGAGGCTCTTAATACCTGATCTACCAATTCTCTCATCTTTTTCCTTTATCTCATCTTCCCAAGTGTCTGGGAACCATCCAAGGGGAAGATGATCCTTCCTGTAAGATTCAGGTTCTTTTTTTTCTACTGTTGTCCTGTTTTCTGCCTACCAATATACTCACGTGTTTCTTAAACCTAAAAAAAAATAAACTATCCGCACAAAACCAAAAAACCTTTCCTTCCACTTTTCTACCTAGCACTGTTTGCAAGGGATGTCTGTTTCTCATTGTAGTACACTGGTTAATTGGTCTGTATTCCAACAACTTCACTTACTAGCAGTGCTACCTGTGGCAAGTTTCTTAACATAAATGTACCTCAGTTTTCTCATCTGTGAAATGGGGATAAAATAATCTACTATTAGAATGAAAGCAGCTTATGTAAGGTAATTAACAGGATGAGTGCAGAGCAAGCACTCAATAAGTGATTATTATTTTATTTTACAATGATTCTGTGAACATCAAACATTTTGAAGGATTGGTTTAGGTTAGTCCCACTGCTTCTATATCCTTAATACTAATTCATCTTTGAGTCCTTGGCAATATGGTTTCTCTTGTTATTCAATAGTCTCTCTGTACGCAATCACCAATGACCTTCCAGTCATCATATCTTATTACTTAATTATAATTCTCTGCTCTTAATGTTGAGCCATTGGACATACTGATCACTTTCTCTTTCCTCAACATCTTCCCTTCAGCTTCTCTCATCGCTCTGTTCATGCCTTTTTGTCCCTCAGTGTTTCAACCCGTCACTGAAAAACGGGCCTTTTCCATGTTCTGATCTCACATTCCTCTCCTTCCTGTGCTCCTTCCCACAGTCTTCAACACTATCACGACTTCCACCATCCTTTTTATGCCTAACGCTCTGTATCTACACTGTGCCCAGCTGTATCTGTCCCAAAACACTCCCATTTCCATGTGTCACAATTTCCTCACCTCAACAGCAACAACATTTACTAAGAACATATATCTGTCACTGCAACTAGGTACTCATGGCAGAGATGTGAATAATAAACTCCCTTGATCTCCTTATTTAGATTTAAAGGTCTCAAGATTATCCTAACCACTAAAGCATGCAACTTCGGTGTCATTTTTTTTTATTTTAATTGGACTATAATTGACATGTAATATTAGCTTTAGGTGTACAATGACTTGATATTTGTATATATTGAGAAATGATCACCATAGTAAGTTTAGTTAATATCTGACACCACATACAGTTACAAATTTTTTTTTCTTGTGATGAGAGGTGTGTTTCTGATTACTTTTTTCTTCCTCATTCTTTCCCTCAAACCCTCTCCCAGAAAGTTACACACATGAATCCTATCAAATATTCTGTCTCTGAGAGCTTTTACAGTTTCCATTTTCCTTTTAAAAAAGTATTTATCTTGGACTTCCCTGGTGGTGCAGTGGTTACGAATCCGCCTGCCAATGCAGAGGACATGGGTTCGATCCCTGGTCCGGGAAGATCCCACATGCTGTGGAGCAACTAATCCCGTGCGCCACAACTACTGAGCCTGTGTGCCTCGAGCCCAGGCACTGCAACAAGAGAAGCCACCACAATAAGTAGCCTGCACACGACAACAAAGAGTAGCCCGCACACGGCAACAAAGAGTAGCCCCTGCTCACCAAAACTAGAGAAAGCCCACATGCAACAAAGACCCAACAGAGCCAAAACAAAAACAAAAACATATTTATCAGAATATGTATCATACATACAAAAGAGTGCATAAAACATACACGAACAGTTTAAAGAAAAATCATAAAAGAAATAACCACATACCCGGTCAGCTCAAGAATGAAGTTATAAGCAGCTTTGCAGGCCTCCAATGAGCCCTTCCTTGACTGGCTCTCCAAAGGTATCCTCTGTTCTAAGTCAGCATTCTCATGCCTTTCTTTACAGTTTAAACATCTAGATAAACAAATATGATGTAATCGACTATCTTATCACTCTATAAGTAGAATCATACATTGTAAATCTTTCTGTGACATGTCCCTTTTGTCTAATGCTGTGTTTGTGAGAGTCATCCACGTTGACATGTGTAACTGTAGTAGATCTATCATTGCTGCTGCAGAGGATTTCATTATGTGATTATATAACAATCTACCCACTGTGGAGTTGATGGCTGTGTTGTTGCTGGTTTTGGTCTACTACGAACGGCGCTGCCAGGAACATTTTGGCACTAGTTCTGGTGCGCACAGGCAAGATCTTAAGGTACATACCTAGGATCATAGATGCTGGGTCTTAGGGTTTGTGCTTATTCAACTTAGTAGTTAATGACAAATTGTTTTTCAAAGTGATGGTACTGATTTACACTTTCTATAGTTTGTGATGATTGCCTCTGAGCTCAGAGTCCTTAGAAATTAATCTCTGGGAATTCTTTTGGGTCTGGGTTAACACTGCCATCTGCCAAAGATGAATTTTAGATTGCGTCTGCCAGTTGCCTAGAGGCGCTATCAACCCAAGATTATTTCTGAGTTAAATGCTTGCCTTGAGGGTTTTTTGTTTTTGTTTTAAAAACAACACAGACAAATGTAGACCTCAAACTGGATATGAGGGATCCCTTGTGGTTACACATTCTCAGGGGAGAGTTTTGCTTTCTATCTGGTGACAAACTGAAACCGGCGAGGTTTTGCTCTATTCTCTGTGGTGGGTTTATTTCCTGGCCACCCCTTATATTGGGAGCTATGCCCTTTGGGGTCCAGCTTATCGGAAGGCTCTCACTGGACGGTCCACCTTGGGGGGGGGTTCTAGGCTTTGTCTCTTGTGCCCTGTGTCTATGCAGCCAAGTGAAAGTGGCCCTTGATTTCATGTCATGTCTCACCTCTATCGGTCCCTCACCTTTGTGCCAGTTCACAGGTACACTTCAAAAGACTTATTTTTATCATTATCCTAACATCTTCACTTTTCTTACAGCTAGAATTACACTTAACCTTTTTTATTTATTCACCCTGCTACTTGCCCCGTTCGGGCCCTAGCCGTGTGACACCCAGATCATTCTAAAAACCTCCAGGAGGTAGTAGTTAGCATACTGTCTCTGGTTGGACATTCCAGAAGCACTGAACACTATTCAGGAATGTGTGAGGAGTCACTGAGAGCTCTGAGAAAATTATGACAAGGAATGATAGCTGCATATTACAGGTCGGGGACCTCACTGAGCATTTTATATATATTATTCTTATTATTATAATGCCTTATTATTTATTTTTTAACAACTCAATCAAGATAGGAATCTTCATTACAAATGTGAAAAACTGAGTTTCCTAAAAATTAAGTGACTTGCCCAAGGTCATGCAGCAAGTAAGTAGGCAACAAGAATTGAAACCCATAACTGCTTGATAATAAGCCCAGGCTCTTTCCTCAACAGTAGTGGTTCCATGGAGCCCTAGGGTTCAAGAATCCTGAAATGGAGAGTAAGACTGAGTATAGAACTACCATATGATTCAGCAATCCCGCTCTTGGGTAGCTGGAGAAAACTGTTATTTTGAAAAAAAATACCCCAATGTTCATTGCAGCACTATTTACAATAGCCAAGACATGGAAGCAACCTAAATATCCATTGACAGAGGACTAGATAAAGAAGATGTGGGGGGTGTGTGTGTGTGTGTGTGTGTATATATATACACACACACACACAATGGAATATTACTAAGCAGTTAAAAAGAACAAAATAATGCTGTTTACAGCAACATGGGTGGATCCAGAGGTTATCATACTACGTGAAGTCAGAGACAGAAAGACAGGTATCATATGATTGTACTCATATGGAATCTAATTTTAAAAAATGATACAACTGAATTTATTTACCAAACAAAACTACACTCAGAGATTTTAAAAACAAACTTACGGTTACCAAAGGGGAAACATGGGTAGGAGGGATAAATTAGGAGTTTGGGATTAACTTACACACACACTGCTATATATAACATAATCAACAAAGACCTATTGTATAGCACAGGGAACTTTACTCAATATTCTGTAATAACCTATATGGTAAAGGATCTGAAAAAGAATGAATATATGTATATGTATAACTGAATCACTTTGCTGCACACCTGAAACTAACACAACATTGCAAATCCACTATGCTCCAATCAAATTTTTTTAAAAAAGGAAAAAAAAAAAAAAAACACCCAGTAAGGCTAAGTAAGCAGAGTTCCATACGCCTATTTTCAGCGTCAGCCCAAGTAGATCTACTTTTATCTGTTTCATACATTAATGTTTGATGACATACGTCATTTGTAAAAATGTTTCTGTTTTTAAACCATAGTATTCAATCAATTCCTATGGCATAGCCTCTGAGGCCCTTGAAAACGTGCCCCAAACACTTCCAGGCTGAATTAAAACACAAATGCTGATCTTGAAGGCAATCTAGACAGCTTAGTGTCCCTCAAAGGCTTCTTATTTCTCAACAGACCCCACAATTTCCTGGCACTGTGACTTCACCCACAACATCCTTTTGGCAGTCATGCTCACCACCCCTCGCTCCCCTCCCCCACCAAGAGATTCACTGACTATATCCTAGGTCCAGCTCAAATGTCGCTGCATCTTTGCTACTCTCCCTGATAAGCACCAGACATGACCCCTTCTTTCCCCAAACTCTGAAAGCACTTGGTTCAGCTTAGCTGCCAGCTCAAGATGACTCCACTCTCGTTTAGGGTAGGTCCGCGTCCTGCTCAGAGCTGAGTTCTGCGTGACAGACTCCCAGGAAATGCTAAACGAAGCCATGCTCAACTCTTGCAGAGTCCAGGGCTCTAACTATTCCTTGAGAAAAAAAACCTACACCAACTTAACTGGCAACAAAAAAAGTCTGTTTCGCATCCTCTCTAGTCTCTTACTCCCTCTTCATTTCACCAAAGAAAGATTTCATCTAGTGAGAGAAGTAGAAGTTCCTCCAAAATGGAAGAGAAGATGAAGGAGTGGGCCTCAGTTTATTCTGGTTTCTTCACTTACACTGGGCACATGGCCTGATTTGTAACATGCCTGCTGGGATCACCAATGGGGCAACGTTTTTGTTTTAGCCATAACTGTCAGAGAGAATCCGTAAGTAAAGTCAGAAAGAGAAAGACAAATACCGTATGATACCAGTTATACGTGGAATCTAAAATATGGCACAGATGAACCTATATCTGAAACAGAAACAGAATCACAGACATGAACATTAGACTTGTGGTTGCCAAGGGGAAGGGGCGTGGGGAAGGGAAGGATTGGGAGTTTGGGATTAGCAGACACAAACTATTATATAGAGGATGGATAAGCAATAAGGTCCTACTGTACAGCACAGAGAACTACATTCAATATCCTGTGATAAACCATAATGGAAAAGAATATGGAAAAGAACATATATATACACATATTTGAATCACTTTGCTGTACATGGAAACTAACACAACATTGTAAATCAACTATACCTCAATAAAATGAATTTAAAAAAAAAAAAGAAAGAATACACTGGTAAAGTCTGCATTCTTTTGTGCCTAATGAAGCATAAGGCATTTAAGTGTCTTGCATCTAATAATATGGTAACATAACTAACAATCACTGGGCACCTGTGCAAGGCATGTTCGCTGATTGCCACATATTCATTCTTACCAGTCTGTGAAGTCTATGCCATTATCACTCACATTGTACAGATTAGAAAAGTCAGTTTAGGGACTTCCCTGCTCATGCAGCGGTTGAGAAACCACCTGTTCAGGGAACACAGCTTCCAACCCTGGTCTGGGAGGATCCCACATGCAGAGCAACTAAGACTGACGTCACAACTACTGAGCCTGTGCTTTAGAACTCACGTGCTACAACTACTGAAGCCCGTGAGCCACAACTACTGAGCCCACGCACCGCAACTACTGAAGCCCACGCACCTAGAGCCCGAGCCCTGGAACAAAAGAAGCCACCGCAATGAGAAGCCTGTGCACCACAACAAAGGGTAGCCTCTGCTCGCCACAACTAGAGAAAAACCTGCATGCAACAACATAGACCCAATGCAGCCAAAAGGAAAAAAAAAAAAAAAAGTCAGGTTAGGCAACTTTTCCAAAGGGCATTCTTCTAGAAACTGGCAGAGCCAGGATTAGAACTCATGCTTACCTGGTTTTAGAGCTCTAGACTTAATCCCTAGTATCTAATGCCTTCCTTGGCTAATTGTTCCAGACTCATATCAAAGAGCAAAAAAGGAACTTAGATGCACTAAGTAAAGAAGGAAAGAAACCGCAGCAACATTTATTTAGAGTCAAAGGAGAGGCAGGCAGGCACTCTGCTAGGTACTGTTCATGGATGAACTTATTTCATGATCCTCAACATTTGATATTTCTGTGCTTTCAATGAGAAGATAGAAGCTCAAGAAGCCGCATAAGCTCCCACAGCCAAATAGCGTTAGCAAGAGAATTCACAATCAGGTCTGTGTGATGTCACATGCAGGGACATGCTGCTAGAGCGTGGGAACTGTTCTTTTAACCAACCTCCCTTGCTCACCATTCTTCTCGTCCAACAGGACCGATGCCCAAACACGGAAGACCCTTCCCACACCCACCTGCTCCGACAAGTAGTCAATTGTGTTTTTTCCTCTAACGTGTTTATGCCAGTTATTCTGGATGTTATAATTATGTACCTTAATTAGCTATTATTTAAGCTGTGAAACAGTATATAGAGAAAGAGTATTTTTATGAAAACTAAATTAAATGCTTTGGAAAGACTCATCGTAAAGACATTCCCAAAAATGTCGCTGCTGTCAGATATGCATGAGATGACTGGAAGGGATGAAAATAAAAATCGGAAAAATTCTCAAATCAGATTATTTCCCAGATGACTTTAGTTTCTAGCTTTCCTTTAAAGATAGCAAATCTGAGATTCACAGAAAAAGTATGGGGGCCATGCAAGGACAACATGAACTCCAGTCAGTGGATCTGCACTCAGAGAAAAGCCCTCATCTTCACATCCCACATTTGGCAAGTGGATGTATTGATACATTTATGTGGCTTAAGGTAAAAATCAAATGTTTAGCAAATATGAATAACTTTATGGTTGCTAGCTGCTAACAATTAAAAAAAATTAAGCCAAGAACTACTGCTATATAAAAATGCCTTCTAAATAAACTTATGGTTACCAAAGGTGAATGTGGTGGAGAGGGATAAATTAGGAGACTGGGACTGACGTATACACACTACTATATATAAAATAGATAACTAATAAGGACCTACTGTATAGCACAGGAAACTCTACTCAATACTCTGTAATGACCTATATGGGAAAAGAATCTAAAAGAGACTGGATATATGTATACGTATAACTGATTCACTTTACTGTACATGTGAAACTAACAGAACACTGTAAATCAACTACACTCCAATAAAAAAAATTTTTTAATGACATTTGCCTCCCCAAAATAGATTTTTTAATCTAAAAAAATAAAAAATAAAAGGCCTTTTATTGACCATGCTTTCTATTTCTCATGAAGATTCTAAGACACCTCTAATAAAGCTTCTCCCAATAAAAACCTCCATAAGTAATAATCTTGTATCTAGATGACCAGCTCGAATAGACCACATTGCCTGGTTTCTGGTCACACATCAGAAAATATGGCCCAGGAAGAGCACCAATTTTCCAAACTTCTTTTATTGGACGTACTAATGTAAATGTGAACGGCAGGACCAGTGTATCTATGCAGACATATCCAGAAAGCAAATCAATCTGTTTTCTTAAACCTACACTCTTTACCCCACTGTGAGGTTGTGCTGAAAGTGAAATGCACAAGTCTGGGTCCTGAAGTCATAAATATCTTTTCTAACTACTAAAACACATCTTCAAAGTGGATGTTATGTTGTTTATTCCATCACCAGGATTCATATGCAATAAAGGGTTCAATATCCAGCAGTTAAGGAGTAATGTCTACTCGGCCTCTACCTTGAGGATGCAGTTATGGCTTTCAATGATCTGGAGGCAGCACGTGGAATGAGAATTCATAGAAGAACCTGAGGCAGATGATAAAGTCCATAGAAGCTCATTGAGAAAAGCCATTTGTGCATCCTGGATATAGCTGGGAAAAGAGCTAAGAGAAGGAGACAGGACTTTAACAGGGAGGGGACTTGGCCAGTGGAGACAAGAAGGAAGGAGAAGCGGCTAGAGACTCAGAAATGGAAAGGTTGGAAGGATGGGGAATAGACAATCTCTACTGAAAAGGATGGTCCCCTGGGGCACACAGTCAAGGCCAGGTTCGCAGAAGGTTTGGAATGGTAGATAAATTTGATATAACTTCACCCTAAAGACACCAGGAGAGAATGCGGGTTTTGGAGAGTGAAAAGGAATCATTAAAGCTATATTGTAGCCCAACTTAATTGGTGGCAGATTAGAGTGTGGGAAAACATGGAGGCAAAAAGATCTGTAGGTCAATGGTTGTCAATTCACCTTGCTTCAAGGATCTCCAGGGGAAGATTAAAAAGAAACCATCAAACCACTCAGGTTCCACCCAGAGATTCAACGGGACTGAGAAGGGACATTTTGAAAAACACAACTCAAGTGATTCTAATAGGCAAACAGAGGGGAGCAGCGTGGAATTAGGTTGTTGCGAACACATGCTCTATTGATACGGACATTTGGTGGGGGCGGATAGCAGGTGGGACGGAAAAGAAGGCAGTGCTGTGAGGGGCGCTGTGAAGGTCTACAGACCAACTTTTAATTTCATGTCAGAGAAGATTAAATTCTCAGTGTTAAATCTGTAAATTTTGGCTTTCGTATTTGCCTCTCCTTCCCTTTTTCTTACTCTTCTCTGCCCCCCTTTTTTATTGCATTGGCAGGCGGATTCTTAACCACTGCGCCACCTAGGAAGCCCCTGCCCCCCTTTTTTAAAAAAAAAAAAGATTATTTATTTATTTATTTATTCATTCATTCATTTTTGGCTGCACTGGGTCTTTGCTGCAGCTCATGGGCTTTCTCTAGTTGTGGCAAGTGGGGGGCTTCTCATTGCTGTGCTGTGGAGCACGGGCTCTACTGTGCGGGCTTCAGTAGTTGTGGCACTGAGGCTCAGTAGTTGTGGTTATTGCCTCTAGAGCGCAGGCTTAGTAGTTGTGGCACACGGGCTTAGTTGCTCTGAGGCGTGAGGAATCTTCCCAGACCAGGGATCAAACCCGTGTCCCCTGCATTGGCAGGCGGATTTCCAACCACTGCGCCACCAGGGAAGTCGCCCCCCCCCACCCCGCCCCTGCAAAGCAAATTTTTACAGGCAGAAATGAAAGATATGAAGCTTTATCTTGATAGCCTCAGCAGTAATGTTTGATGAATAAAGTAATACAGATTTGCAAATTATTCTCAGTCAGGAAGCAGACAACATAGTATGGGGACCTACTTATCAAGATTCCCCAATTCCTCTGTGGCACTGCTCCTTCATTAGTGATTTCAATGTCAACTACAGTTTTGAAATATACATGGAGCTGCTTTGTAGAACTTCTCAAAATCAAAACCTGGTGTGTTTATCTGGAATAAAACCATTGTCAATGGAAACAAATCAAGTGACTTGAAACTCACATTCTTTAGCGTTTAAGGCTTTGAGATCGGACATGGGGCCACGGAGCTCCCAAGCACATGAGGTGGGAGCCAGTGACAAGGGGTGGATTTTTCTTTTTTCTCACTAGGCTAATGCAGAATCACTGCTTATACCCTGGATCATGACCATTCAGATAGTATTCATTCAAAGTTTCCAGCAACTTCAGAGTAAGATAGTATGTGCTGAGCTTTTATAGATATTTTACACGGTCATCTAATCTCTGACCAGTTCCAAAAGAATGCGACCAAATGCGCAACTTAAAACAGCCGTGGCATTCATGCAACAGTCTGCCTCCTGTCAATAAAAACCTCAGACCTGTGGGAGACTGGATTTTCTCTTTTTTCCCCAAAGGGATATTAGATCTTTATGTCAGCAAATAGATCCCTTTTAGGTCTGTGTTTGGGGGTGGGGTATAGCGATCACAAAAAAGGGAAATTGTGCGTGTGTTTCACATGGCAAGTGTGTGAAAAAACTTGAAAACTTTTATCCAGGGAAGACCTGTGATTATTAAGATATCAGTCTTTTTTGGGACTTCTCTGGATGTCCAGCGGTTAGGGCTCCATGCCTCCACGGCGGGGGGCATGTGTTTGATCCTTGGTCAGGGAACTAAGATCCCGCATGCTGCCCAACCAAAAACAAAAGCAAAAGATTTCATTCTTTTTTAATTGCTATCTAGTTTTTGGAAATAAACCAGCATTTTCCATCCATAAAGCGGGAGGAGGAGGAATACAGGGGGCTGGGGGCTTACCCAGGAAGGAAAATGCTCCTAGAGGCTCTCTACATTTGTAAGCACCAGCATCAAAAGCATCCCAAGTACAAGGGGCTGCCTCCACAGATTCCTTCCAATCGCTACAAGGCTGCCTTTGTTTGTAAGGATTTTGCTTGGAAGTAACCTCATCCCTGAAAATGAGGTCACTGTCCCCTAACACATGTTAGGCATGGTTAGCATCTTTTCACTGGGACCTCTGCCAGGGAGGCCCCTGCTGTTGTACATTTCAAACCTGCCAGGGCGCCTGCACACAGTAGCCCCTCTGAAACTGAAAGGCAAAATAACATTCCCATCCTTATCTTTACGTAGAGGGGAACAGGAATCCGTTAAAAAAATAAATACAGTGCTGGCAGGCTTTTGTTTCTATAAAAGCAGTGTTTTGTTTTAGAGATTTACCTTGCCATGTCGATAAAACTACACTCATCAAGTCTGTCTATTATGATCTGGTTTACATCAAAAAGAAGATCCAGAATCCAGGCACCTTATGATATCTTTTCTCACCCAGAATTCAGAGTCCTAAAAATTCTCCTGGAGACTGATTAGTAATAAAAATAAATACAGAGAGTACAGATGTTTCTCACAGCAAAAAAAAAAAAAGCACGTCAGTTATCGGTGGGGGCGAATGGGTATTTTCAATATTTCTCAACGTAAGGTTGATTCTACTCAGCTGCAGAACAGGATTTGTTTGAGTTTGTCTGAAATTTTCTGAGCATACAAAGTAGGATTTAAAGAGCCAGTTTCACCTGTCTCCCAAGGGATACAAAACCGTATGCATCACGGGAGGAGAGTTTTCTCTGTCTTAATAATATGAGGTCAATATAATAATCTTTTGTCCTGATTTGTACTAGCTTGCGGCAGAATTTCAAATCATTTGGACTTAAAACTTTCATTTAAAAAATGTTCTCACACGATAGAAGCTGCAAATTCTCTTAGTGTGCTGTAGACACAGATTACATCCTAACATTATTATGTGGTAGGTAGAAACCATAAATAATGTTAGGAATTGATAGAGTAGAACGAGTTGACTAAATGACAGGTGAGTCCCCACCTCCCCTAAAAGCTCCCTGACACTAAATGACATGAAAGCATTCTTACAACTCATGGTAAATAAATGGGTTTATTTCCCCAATGAGCGAAAATGGAAAAGTGTTAATGAAAGTTCTATTGTATCCAGAGCACCTCACACAAGATGTGGAACGAGGTGTAGCTCTTTATCCAAAATATTTTTCAAGTTTTAAATGCAAACAAAATGAACTCTTCATCTCATTCAAGGACATTTCAGGACAGGGTGAGTCAGTCTTGACTCGCATCAGAGTGAAGATATACAACAGGAATATATTACCTTACGATTCGTAAAACATTTATCTTTGGTTATTCTGAAATAGTAAAGATCCAAATAAAAAGTAAGCCTGGAAAACAGCCACAGATGGAGAAATCATTTCTGCAAAGTCTGTTTTGCAGGTATATTCATTACCAGGCTCGTTTGATATCTCTGTGTTTGGACATGTTTCTGGTTATCTCTTGGGACAAAGCACTAGAGAAACGGTAAAACGTTGTTTGGAAAAAAACAAGTCTATCTGCAGCTCTCTCAGTGCTCAGCAATTCAGCATATAGAACAGCCCTGGAAAGGTTTTTTGTTTTTTTTTTTAATGTTCATTCACAAAGATGGATTATTACTACGAGGAAGATTTAGTCCTTCTGGAAATTTTAATCATTTTTATTTCAGGAAATTATGTTCCCCATTGACTTAAAACAAGAATGCAATGGAAGACTGCATAAGATAGTTAGCAGTTCCTGATGGTTTGTAGCATGTCCATTTTGTGGATGGCAGGCTCTCCAAAACGTATGACTGAATGCCTTTTTCCATTTGGTAGGCGGAAAGCGAGTGCTGAACAAAAAAGCACAGAGCCACTTGGGGTCTTAAAACTTCTCACTGTCAGTCATCCCTTTCTCTTTTCTTGCTATACTTCATCTAGTTCATCTGTCTCAATTACTCCCCACGTGAACTTGCCTTTTAAGAAATTCAGTTTTGCTCACCCTCCCAGAGTGAGGCTGCCTATAAAATACTTGATGCATAATCTGTATTTCATTGTTCACTTTGAGAAGTGGCTGTCTTCAAGGAGCAAGCTCCCCCACCCGGGGGAAGGTCAGTTGACATGTACCTCATCACACCTTCATTTACAATTGTGTTACAGCATGAGTGTCATTTATGTACGGCCCTTGACTCACCTCAACAATATTTACTACATCTCAGGACACATAGCCCTGAACTAGTACACTGGTAAGCAAAGATTTCATATGTGGATGATTAAATCTTAGTCTTAAGAAATAGCTTTGCTTTGTATTAACAAAAAAGAGGTACACTGCTGTTATTGTTATTTTTTGCACACATCTTGTTTTTTGAGGTAGGCAGAGATCACCACATTATCTCTACTGTATAAAGAGGAAACCAAAGCAAAGACAGGCATGATTTGCTTAACTAGTTAGAAAATTGCTGAAAATAGAATTCGAAATTCCTGGGTTTAATGTTCTCCTCATTACCTCATGGTCCAAGAAGAAGAATGAATTCATCCACAATTTTATGCTTTGAACTAATAAAAAGACTGGGCTGAAGATTTTCCTGCCAGACTCCTAAGATGAATAGGATTTCCAAGGTCAACTGGTCCAACCTCCCCATCCCTGACCTCCCATCCACATTGTAACTCTCCCCACACAGCCATCCCGAGGATGCTGTCCAGTACAACAATGCATCTCAACAGTGTGACCCCACGCCTCGCAGACAAAGAGGACTAAAAACAACAGCCAACTTTGTCTCTTTAGACATCAAACTAAGCTGCTCTAAGACCCAGTGGTATAGTATTATGCAGTCAAAATCTGGGCGTCTATGGGCACCCTGATTTACAAAACAAATACCAGGTTGTTGCACACCTTGGCTAAACCACAATGATGCCAACAAGTTGCAGACTCCCTTAGAAATGCATCTTGTAATACTAAGGTATCACTGCTTATCACTTAGGAAATACAGAGCAGTCACTTCTGGCATCACACGTGGGGGATTATATAAAATACGTCAAATGTTTGGGATTTTTCCATTTATTTGGTATGTTATGAATCAGAACGAGGCTGTCAGGGCTTCATGCCCAAGGATCCTTATTATGTAGGAGGTATTGGCATGAGTCCTAAAATATTTAATCCAGGGAACTATTCACATTTTAAATATAGCAACTGAAAACAGTGATAAGCTAAAACTGGTCTAGGTATTGGGAGAAAAGGGAAAGTATTTACTGAGGAGATGAACATTTTCCCAACAGTTTTTGTTTGTTTGTTTTTCTGTTTTTGAGATCAGGAAATACATAGGATGGCTTTTAGTGTGGATAGACTTAACGTTGCAAACATAACTGTTTGAGTGCATAAATGTACTTTACATGGAGGGCATCAGCCAGGAAATCACAATATGTGGGACTTCGCTTCCTGGTCAGATAATTAGAGGCCTGGGGTTGAAAGCGCAGAGGAATGGAAGGCTGAGGCCCACGATACCAGAGGGAGAGGAGGCGTTAGCTAGTGAGAGGAAGGGTTCTTGAATTTATCATCCGAAAATGGTGCGTGCCAGCTGGTGCAGCTGGAGCCTTGCTGGTGTATGAAACTCTCTGCCTTTTTTCTGGATCCTTGCAGGCAGGATGTTTCATACTGATCTTTTCAAAACCAATATACCAAAATGCTATTGCTCTTTTCCTGTTCCATTTTTCATTTCTACTTGCGTCTATAATCCACAAAGGGGTCTTAGGAGCGCTTGACGAAAATATAGCTAAATAAGTTCTTATAGGAATGAATAAAATATATTTAAAAATAAGGTTAAGTCACTAGTGAAGTCAAAGATAGACAGATAGATAAGTAGATAGATAGATTGACTGATTTGGGATTCTTAAATATTCTTCAAATGACATTTACATTTTTCCGGGACAAGATATTTAATGAAAAGATGTAACATCTTTACACTGAGTGCAATAAAAGGGAAGAGAGAGAGAAAGCAAGTAGTGCCCGGATGTGCCAAAGATCTTTTAAAAAGTACAATGAAAACACATGGTAAAGATACAGAAGGATATTTTTTACTATATGAAGTGAAACATATAAGAATAGACTTTATTTCAAGGTTAAGTACCCAGTGCAATGTGTAGTTATAAGTAGTTACAACATGGTAGGAGCCTTTCAAACACCCAGTTACATGATAATCTAACAGCTAAGACATACTACATGGGTCCTGGGAAGGATGACTCATGCTTAAGGAGCTGCCCTTCATGCAGAAGATAAAGGTACTTAAGTCAGGGTTCACATGTCGTATGTGTTTTTTAAGTGTTTGGAGTGAGATCTAACCTAATTCATCCCTTCCTATTAGCAAGTCAATATATTTTGATGACTTCAGAATTCAGACTCTAGAGCCAAAATGCCTCAGCTCAGAATCTGGCTCTACAATTTACAAACTGTGTGACACTGGACAAAACACTTAAACACACTGTAGCTCAGCTTCCTCATCTATAAAATGAGAATGGCCCAACTTGTAGGGCTGTTGATAAGATTAAGGGAGATAATGTATGCAAAGCAGTTAGAAATGGCCTGGCACACAGGTGGCCCTCAATTATTGTTATCCATTATTATCATTTAAAAAAATTTTAAGGTTAAGTTTTTAGCTTCCTTGGCTACGGCTGTGACCGGGAGAGTCAAGTGAACATAACTGGTCACAAAGGAACTAAACTCATAAATTGACCTGATTTGACCAATGCTTCAGCAACTAAGCTAAGCATACAAACCAGGCCAGAGAACGTTCATAGTGCCTTCTGCCTAGAGTAGGGCTTCTGAACCTTGTTTGTTTCCGGGTCCCTTTCTACTCTTAAATATTTGAGCTTTCGATTCAGGTTATAACTTTTACTACTGACCATATTAGAAGATAAAACTGAGAATTAAATAAATGTTTATTAATTTTATTTTAAAATAACAATGACACTTTTCTTACCTGGTAACATAAAATATATATCTCATGAAAAGTACCTAGACTTTGCAAAACAAACCAAAAGGTGAGAAGACTGGTAGTGTTTGGCAGTTTTGCAAATCTCTTTAATGTCTGACAATAGAAGATAGATACTTCTATCTACTTCAGCATTCAGTCTTTGGCCATGTGTTGTCTTGGTTAAAGTGTACAAAGGAAATCTGACCTCAAAGAGATAATGTAGTTAGAAAAGGAGGGACCTCATAGGTACTTTTCCTGGACCACGCTTTGAGAATGGCTGGTCTAAGGCTGTCAAAGACTTACTTCATGGTACCAAGGACTACCACCTCCTATCAGGATAATATAGGTAAGAGCTTTGGCTGAGCAGGAAGGCAAAGTCTAAATAAATGCAGTGACGCTATTTTCACACAAAGTACACACAAAGTGCAGATCAGGATCACTCTAATCACTGCTTATTTATTGCCTTTTCTCTACCTTACTTCACCCCTCTTCCTAGATAGGATCTTTCCAAGCGGTCATCATCCACACACTCCATATACTTTGATGCTACTACACTTTCTCCGTGGATAATATGGTCCTCAAGATTGTCAACAATGTTCTTAGAAATGACACGTGAGAACAACACATCCTATTGCAAGTGGTGGCACCATATCAGAATGACAGTGTGAAAATTCTTTATAGAAATTTGTCCTTGTGTAAACGTAGCTCTAGATACCAATTCTGTATTCTGGGAATCTTTTGGATTGGAAAAAAGTCTCATTTTGGTCACTAAGATGGAAAGTTAACTAGTACATTTTTCTGTTTAAAATACTGAAATATCTAAAAAAATTGCCTCTTATTATACGACTAAATGGTGGTTAGAAGGCCTAACATTATTTTAAATCTAACTAATGAAAATTTTGGGGGTCCTTTTCAGCTACACAATTAATACCAAGTTTACTTTCAATTTAATTCAATATTCTTTTGATGAGAAGCTACACTCTTCAGAGATGAAGCATTGTTAAAAAAATTCTAACAAGTTATTTATTGAGCACTTAATATGTGCCAAACTCTGGGGATCAAAAGATGAGTAAGACAAGTCTGTTTAAAAAGTTACAGTGTTATTTAAAGCATAATTTATCTTATGGATACAAGTGCTTTCAAAATATATAACAGAATAATCATTGAATTACAGAAACTGGGAAATTCAATAATATATCAGAATGATACTGAGTTAGAACATAATATAATCAAGAACTCAAGATTAAAGAAAACCGAAGCAGACTCAGATTTTACAAAGCAGTATTTTACATTATTGACTTTTTCTACTTTTTAAATGGTCACATCACTCACTTACCACTCGGTCAAAGAAAAATCGCATTAACTTCCCAGTATTATTCTCTAGAAATAAGTATTTTTTTATCTTGAACATCTACATACATCCACATCTTCATAATAATATATTAATATAATAATATATCTTTCATTTTAATAATATATTTATCAACAGTCTAATTAGAAGGTATAGTTTAATTTTTATTATTAGCTTTTGCAATATATTCTGGGGGCCATAATAAAAAAAATATAACAAAGAAATGCTTGCTTTAGGATAAAAGAATTGGCAAACATTTTGCTTTGTGACTAAAAAGGCCTTAAAATTATAAAGAGAATGCCTGTTCAAAAAGACATGACACTTAGATTTTAAACTCTTTTCTTTAAGTAAATAGTGCTTAAACTTGGTTACTGCCCACATTTACAACTGAGAAGAGGTAGTATCTGTGTATCGCCACATAGAAGAAAACAAATTTAGTTGATAAGTTAATATCATACTTACTACATTACTAAAAGTTTCCATTTCAATACAAAAAACATATAGATAATCTCAGCAGTAAAAAGATAGGTCTTGTGATTCCTTTTTTAAGTTTACATAAATTTCCTACTTGCCCCCAACCTCTTAAAGTAAAAATCATCAACAATAAAGTTAGGGATTCTCCTAACAGATAAATATGTATTTATTAATGGATAATTGAAAACCAGATATGCAAAGTAGAACACATCTTAGTTGGAAGACAGAAAATAACACCAAGAATTTCTTCTAGTATTATAAAGTACTTTTATAGGATTTAGAAATAATTCACAGCTATTGAAAGATCTTACTATTAACTGCCTCTAAAGTGTACACTAAAATTGTATTAAATTTGAGCTTTGGTCAATATTAGAGTCCACCTTTTTTTTTTTTCTTTTGGCATAGCATTATTTAAGAGTTCAAGTTTAAGAGTTAATTTTTCACCAATCATTTATGGAGAAACTAGTTCTTCCATAAAGACTTGATTATTAGGAATCTATGAGAATTTCTAAAATTGACAAAGGTACACATATACCTACATTTTTAAAAGGTTTGTGCTGCAAATGTTTCACAATAACAAGTTGTAAAATCACTGGAAGTTTCTCCCAAAACACGACTAAGCAATGCTATAGAAAATCTCTAAACAATGCTATAGAAACTACAAGCCAAGCAGAACGAGCAAGAGGTATTATGATCATTTGGGAAAATATAATTATCTACCATACCCTCTGTGCAAGGATCTTATCCATAGTTCAGCTCATGCAGATAAACTGCTCAGTCTTCAAGTCAGGATGAAACCGGGAGATGAATTCGTTGTCCAACTAAGCCCAGTCCAGCAAGAGTACATGCTACTCTATTGTGACGGGACTTGTGTGTGATCTGTACTGGGTCAGTACCCTTCCAGAGTCACTGCTTAGGGCAGGATAATTTCAAATTCAGTCTGTCATTTTATTACACGTTTTTTTTTTTTTTTTCAACAGCATGCCCACCAAAACAGAAAATGCTGCACATATGGGCTGAGATCAAATGCTTTTACCATTCAGTTGATATATTCTGACGTGAGGCAGAAACAAGATGGTCTGCTTTTATTCATTTTTTCCTTTCAGATCTCAGATCTTTTTTTTTTTTTTAAACTAACTTATCAATTCATAAAAGGCCAAAGTTTTTCAGGTACATGCTTTAAGATGTGTTATATTTGCACTTGGCTCAAAACTTCCTAGCAATTAGTATTTCTCAAAGCCAAGTCTCACTAGGTAATCAGCAAATGTCATTATGATTATATGTAAAGTTTCCAGCTCTACAACTAATGGAACAGAATGCCTATCTAAAATTCAGCTTTCAAGAGAGCTCATAATTTTTGACTGGTGAGTTGATTAGCTTTAGAGTAACGTAACATGATTTTTAGATAGGACTCACCTGCCAATATGCTTATATTACTAGTAAGTTACAGTTGATGCCAGGAATACGCATGAACAACATTTACATCTTTATTCTGAATCTCAATGTTTAATCTAGAAAGGCCTTTCTCTGAGGCACAAAATGTTTGCAAAATCTCGCTCAGATTAAAATCTCATAAATGTCCACTCTGCAATACAGCAACATTCCATAAAGGTCATAAACGAATATTCTTTGCTGAAGGATTAACCTATCTTTAAGAATACCAACGTTAAAACTGAATCCATTTAAAACAAGGTTCCAAGTTGTGAGAGAGTTCTCCGAACTGCTTTTCGCAGCACTAAGAAATGACAGTTCTTTTCTCATGTCTGTCTACCTGAGGTTGAACATGTCTGTCTACCTGAACATGTCTGTCTACCTGAGGTTGAATCTAGGACATATGTGCTCATTTTCATGATGTATTCTTCTAGTCACTATGACCATTTCACATGAAATGCTCATTTTATGCTCAGGATTTAATATAATTGTATTAATAGCAAATATTTGCCCCGTCTATTCATAGTACATGTGGTCCTCATAGTTAAACTGGCACTAACTGAAAAGACACAGGTAGCAACAAGAGATCACATTGAAGCCTGAATTCTGTCGTAATCTAAATAGTATTTTATGAATCCCTCAGAATCAAATACATCAAAATTTTATAAACATAAACCAAATATTAACCCCCTTTTCCCATACAGTATCCCGTAAGAGGAAATGGCTTACTGTGCTAATTCTTTGAAATTAAACGAGATGGCTTATTTTATTTCCTGTGCAATTCTATTACAAAAATAAAATTACATTTCCAACCTCCAAATGACATCCTTCATCTACTATTTACATGAGTTTCAAAAACATATGTTAACCCTATAACGTTTTTTCCCCCGCCTAAAAGTCCATACTCACCCCTGTAATTAATACACCAGAAAAGGCTGAGTTTTAAAGCTCAGATTTCTCTTGAGAAAAGTGTGACAATTTAAATCTTCTTACATTCTTGGGTCCACTAGGCCCATCTTTTTGCATTTCAATAAGCATCCTCTTAAGAGGACCTGAGCTGAGCACACTCCAAATTACAACAGAGGCAAAACACACCTAGAATCTGGATCCCAGCAAAACAGAAAGGAAGGACAGCCCGTTGTCCTGCACACAGGGAACTCAGGCAATCCATAGTGCAGAGAGGCAGGCTTCCTTCCTATCTGCCAACAAACATTTTGTAAAAGGCACAACCATTCAGGCCAAAACAGCACGTCCGTAAGGAAAACGCATTTCATTTGGAAACCGTGGATGCTTACTTGATCTGGGAAGCTCTCTCCCTCTTCCACTGCCATCCTCTGTGACCAAGTATGAAACCTGATAACTCAATTAGTTAACACTCTGGACAGAGCATAGCGTCTAAAAATATTCACCTTGGGAAATGTAAAGGTTTCCCCTCCCTCCTGGTAAGGAGGCTGGAGCTGGTCAGAATGTTCTCAACTGTTGAAATGAGAGGTGGGCGGAGGAGAGGATGGACCATGCCTTGGCCTTCACAAACAATGTAGTACCTCCCAGCATTCCTCACGGCTTACCGTATCTGTGGCTTCCAGTCAAGCTGCGTGTATTTAGTCATGATATGGGGATACCGAAAATAGCAGGGCAATCAGCTGGGAGTGTACCCTGGCTGCTAGGAATCGCTCATGAAACCAGCTTTTGTCATTCTGCTATCAGCACTTTCCTGCGCACGCAGCTACTCTGACATTCCCTCCAAAGACAATACGACCATTTTCTCCTCCTCTGGGATCTACTCAGGTCTGCCCTTTACTACTGGGCTTTTTAAACTTTCCTTTTGCTGCTTTAGCTTCACTATTGAATATATGGATGAGTTTACACACACACACACACACACACACACACACACACGCACGCAGTGAAAGCATACTGTATTGCCAAGGAGAGTTATCTTACGAACGTTATTTCCTTCTGTCTAAGGACAAATATAATCGATGATCTTTTAAAAATTACAGCTCTCAACAAAGCTCATATCATCAGGAAAAAAAATACTGCTGTACACCTGAAACTAACACAACACTAAATCAACTATACTCTAATAAAAATTTTTTAAAAAGGAAAAAAGAAAAAAAATACTCATAAAATGCTTCTGGTCAATTTTTTCAATTTTTTTTTTTAATAAATGAATTTTCAGATTTGGGGCACATAATACTTAGGCAACTTTTTCCTAGTCTTATCCTTGAGCTCAAGAGTCAAAGCCCTAAAAAACCCATCATCCAAAGAACTTGCATCTCTGTTTTATTTAGAATCGTTCTAATCAATAGGTTCCTCGAATCAGTCAGACTTGAAGGAAAGCCTCCACGGTGGACTGAATTTAATTTTGCGAAGGTCAGTGTGGAGGCCTATTTATTCCCTGTGTATTTATAGAGAGCCTACTATGTGTCAGACACTCCTTTAGGTGCTGGGGTGGTGTGGGCAGAGAAAGAGAACAAGCAAAACAGAAAAGGATCTCTGCCTAAATAAAGCTTATATACCAGCAGGGGTGGGGCAGACAGACTCTAAGTTATAAACAGAATAAATAAGCTACTGAGTATGAGCAACAGGATAAGAATTGTTGAAAAAAGAGTAAAAAGGGGGGATCACAAGTTTGTGTTTAGGGAGTGGGTGTATAAGCTTAATATTAATAATAATGATAAAATAATAATAATGTATACAGGGTAGGATTTTACCTTAATAATATAATTAGTATAATCAAATTATACTCTATAGTATTAATAGCCACATGAAATTGTCATTCTTGTAGGTTGAGTCCATGTGCATACCAGCAATTTCATACGGCTTAATCTAATAATAATATAATCATAGCCATCATCGTCATTATTATTTAATGGTTATTAAAGACTCTGCAGGCAAGGCACTATATTAATTCCCTGCAGATCGCTGTACTGTGAAGTATTCTTTCTCTCTACACTTGTGAGCAAGACACCGCCCAGAGAGGTCAAGGAACTTGCCAAGGACACCAGCTAGCAAGTAGGCAGGATTTGCATCTAATCCTATAGCATTCTAAAAGGAAGGTCACATACTGGCAGCAAATAGCAAAGGCATGTCTTCTTGACCTTCAGTGTGTTTTAAAAAATATTTTCAGTCGTCAACACTTAAAAATTGAGAGATTTCATATCAAAATCTAGAGCTCCTGCTTAGAAAAATAAATAATACGAGGATCTAGCAAGTCTGAGCCCACTTTTTCTTGGGCCATGTCTCTAGGTGTCGAGCGATGGCTTCCTGCCTCTGCTCTCAGCACTTCCTACGGTCTGACCACCATCTGCTTCACTCCTTGACTTTAGGGACCTGCTACCCAGATGCATTTGAAGGTGGGCCTCTGTTCTAAAGCCTGTGCTTCTGGGCACTGCGCTAGTGATTTCCAAGGGAGTGTGGCACCCCAGGAGGGCACAGGGCCCCCGAGGTGGGTGACCCCCTGGGAGGGTCAAGCATGTCTCTGAAGTGCCTGGGGGTGTAGGCTGGCCACACACCTTCATCTTGCACCCTTCCTGCGTTCAATTATTTATACAGTCACCCCATGGGAGCTGAGCATCAGATGCGTGCTAGAAATGACGCTTTGGCAGAGAAAACCAGGAAAACCCTCACTTGCTCTGTGCCTGTTTCTGGACTGACACACAGTCAAGTGGAGCCAGAGTCATCCCTGAAACATCGCAGGTCTGATCCTCCTGCTGCAGACACGAGGTGTGTGGTGGTACAGGGCCGGGAAGGGGAAAGGTCCCGTCCGCGGATGCTCGGGAGAGGGTAAGCTGGCCTAAGAAATCCCCACCGTCCCCAGGCCGAGTGTTGCCCGATTGAGGACAAACTCTTCTATCAAACTCCGGGCTGAACCCCCAAGTCCAGCTGTTTCCTCTGGAGCTGCAGACATCCTTCCAATGATGCTGGCTGTGTTTCTTGTCCTCTTCAACGCCAACCTGGATGTCTGTGTTAACCACACCTAGTTTACCAGAATGCCAGGGGCCTGGGAGGACAGGCCCGTGGATCTGCCCCTTGGGTCTTATAGGCCAGGGGTCCCCAACCCTTGGGCCGCACAGCAGGAGGTGAGCAGCGGGCGAGTGAGTGAATCTTCATGAGCCGCTCCCCATCGCTGGCAATACTGCCTAAAGCATTCCCCCCACTCTGTCTGTGGAAAAATTGTCTTCCACGAAACTGGTCCCTGCTGCTGAAAAGCTTGGGGACAGCTGCTATAGGCCATTCCCAATGGAAATCAGAGAGCAAGACGTCCAGCTCCAGGCGGGCATCAAAGCCTCTATCCACCCAGATCACCCCTAAGGAACTCACGTCGGGGGTTAATCTTCTGCTCATGAAGAATGACGCTCATGAGGAATAATGGGACTAGCATCCTTTAAGTATGCATCATTTGGGGGCTCAGACAAAGGGACAGAAGGTTGTATCAGGCTGTGTAAGGAAGAGTCCCTGGCTTAAAGCAAAGTCTGGTGATACGTTTCTACATGGATCTCTAAAGTTCAGAGCATCTTAGAAGTTACGGCCTTTTACATCAATCCAGGTTCCCCACCAGCAACCAAGGATCCAGGGTCCACTTCAAGTCAAGCCACTCTGAACTGTGAGCCATCCAGCTGGGACTGGCCGGGGAAGTTTTCTCTGCGAGCAGAGGACGGGGTCTGGGCTGTGCAGAAGGCTGGTGGTGGGGATGCTGCCCGCTGCACCTCCCTTCCAGCTGCTCATTCCATGTGCGAGACCCTCCACGCACTTCTTTGGCCCTGCCTGCAGGCGGAGCACTCTGTGCTGCCTGTGTCTTCATGTCACCAACCCCCTAAACAGGGGCTCCGCTGTAGATGCCCAAGAGACATTTCAGGAAGGTGGGAGGAGGCAGAGCAGAACCAAGGAGAGGTTGGTAGCATCTGCACAGTTAATGGACTTGGGGGATAATCCCCAAGACCATTCCAAAGGCGAGGAAGAGGGTTTTTGTGCTGAACTCACTCCTGAAATCCCACCTCTTCACAAATCCTTTCAAGACCCAGCAGACAAATGCTTGGAGAGCTGCCCCTCCCCCATCCTATCCATCCTAAAAATGGGCCTCCCACATCCAAAGTTTTTCATTGTGAAGGTCGGTTTGTCTTGAGATGATGCTAGTATCTAGGTCAAGGGTGTCCACACCATGACCTGAGGGCCAAAACTGACCCTGTTTTATGCTGCCCATGAACTATAATTGCCTCTTACATTTTTAAATGATGGAAGTAAATTCGAAGAATAACAATATTCTGTGAAACGTGGAAATAATATGCAATTCAAATTTGTGTTCACAAAGTCCTACCGGAACATGTGGGAGGCTGTATGGCCAGCAAAACCTAAAACACATATTTTCTGCCTCCTTTCAGAGAAAGTTCGCTAACCCCTAATCTATTGCCAGGGGGTTGGAGGCTGTGTCCCTATGACATGTTTTTAAAAGGCAGTGGAGTATCCTGAATACCTGGAATGCTGTCTAATCTTTGAGACTGGAAAATGACAGAAACCCCACAAGGCCCCAGTAGAATGCATTCACCCTTTAGCTTTATGGGACAGAAAATATCACTGTCTTTTCATGCAGTAATTTAAAGCATTAATATACTCTCTATCCTCTCTTTGCGTGTCACACGCAGAATAATGAGCATTGGGACCTAGATCCTACGTAAGTTTCTCTGTTAAATATTCAACCAAAACATAAAATGTGTTTTGAAAGAAAAACAAAATGATGCCAGTATTGACATCACTGATGTGACTCTTGAAAACTTATAGTAACAAAGTGTGTTCTCTCTTCTTGTTTTCCTCCTTCTTTCCAGTTGAGACCATGACATGGGCATTATTCACAGGAACACATGGAAAAAGCAGTTCATTGAGCTCCTAGGAGGGCAAATGATCTAATCTACAAGAGAGCTTTTATAAAGAGCAGAGGGATCTGGATAGGCCGTATTCAGTATTTTCTGTAGCTTCATCAGGGCATATTCTATTCTCCTTTATCAGCAGAGAAACACACAAGATAAAGGATACAAGTTTAGAGATTCAGATGGGACAGAAGCCCCTTGACTTTGGAAGGAGACTTTGGGATGGCTCCTGTGGGGACCATGGGGAAAGGTGGAGAGGAGAAGCCCCGTGGTCAGGGAGGAGACACCCGCTCCCCTTCCTCTCCATCCCCAGGGCCCCAAGCTGAAATCCAGGGACGTGCCATCTAGGCGAGAACACACAACAGCTACCACGGGGGTCACTTTTACTAAAACAGCTGACTCCAAGGTGAGAATGAACAGTTCATCACAGCTTCAGGAGGCTTGGTTTATCCCCAACAGAAGGTAGCCACAAATGCCTCCCGCACGGGATGTCTGGGAGACGCTTCCTTCGGGGGCTGCCCCTCCCCTCGCACAGCTTCCTACCCTCATCCACACATCTCCCTGCTCCCCAAGCCCTGCTACCACACTCCCTCAAAATCTGTATTCCAGCAGAAATGAAACAGATGGACTCCATAGAGCTTCTCTCCTCTTCCTTTTGCAAATGGCTCTGTATGCAAATAAGGCTAGTAGAATAAAAAAATGGTTCCCTCAGCAAAGATACAAGAGAACAAATGACATGAGGTAACCTATGTTATCTTCAGCACTTCACATATACCCGCAGACTTAACTGCGAGCAGATTATGAAAGGTACTGTCCATTAGTGAAGAAGGAACACTGGTTTTTATGAGCCCAAATCGCATGAGGAAAGCCAGGTTATTTCTGGACTACCAAAGCTGTGTTCAGCGTAGCCCGAAGAAACAGAATGGCAAGATATCTATTATTTCACAGAATAATATGGATATATAAATACAAAGCACGCAAAATTCAGAATAGACTGTGAAATGACCACTCCCCCCAGCTCCAAGGGGCTCCACCGAATAGAAATATTCCTAGACGAACCTGATGATGTTTCTGTGGTCGTGCACGATCAGAGGTAGGATTCTGAAAATGTGATGAACTCTGGGGTCTGACTGGCCTCAGAACAACACCTTTACAGACGATCAGCTTACAGCTGTGCATTCTCAACACTGACACACTGCTCCAGGTGGGTGTCCAGAAAACCTGACACCCATACACATTTCCGAAGATGCACTAGAAGGCTGCAATAACATACTCTGTTTAACACTTGTGAATAAAGGAAAAACACTTGCAGAAATATATGAACCCTTTAAAATTTCTCTATTTAAACCATTTAAAAGGAAGAAACCAAAGGTAAGAAAGAAAGGAATTGGAATTAGGTCTGAGTTTTCTAAATTGTTTCATCATTCAGAGATCAGTGTACCCAGTTTCTTTAAAAATCTTATGGCACTGAGCGCGTGCGCACACACACACACACACACACACACACACACACACACACAAAATGACCCAGGTTTCCAGGAATTTTCTAATGATTCTTCAACTCTAATTGCAATGCTCTCATTCTGACTTATGGCTAATAGATTTTCATCCACAAGTGAAATGAAGAAATTAAGATCCTTATTCCAGATACTGCTTTTGTTATAAACACACACACATTTATATATTATATGAGACATGTTAAATGTGGATAATTCTTTGAAGAAAACGGTTTGTCTTTTATAAATGGAAAACACTATTAATCCAGAAAATTATTCCTTAGAAAAAAAATTATGCATGATCCAGATACACTAAGGAAAAAGAGTAAATAGTAGTTTTATAGGAGAAACTAAAAATGCATTTATCAACAAAAGTTCAGGAGCCATAACAATTTAATAAATCATTGTGACTTATTAAGAAGCAAGTCTGTACTCAGCAGCCCTGACGCCTTCCCCAGACAGACCCGCAATCCCACTGCTAACACCATGGGCCTCGGATTCTAACACAAGCAACTCCCAGTGCCTAAAATGCCTGGAAATGATAGACACATGAAAGCCATTTCCTTTTACTGAAAGTACATTTTCCCCAGAAATTCAACAAGGCGGGGAACTAAATACTAATTATCTTTACACATTATTCCTATCTGCAATGTCCTTTGCCTCGAGTCTGGAACTGAAAAGGTCAAGTGGAACAAGTCACACGACGGCCGAGGCTGGGCAGAAAGAACTGGCGTCTGTCATGTGCTGTGTTCTAAGGGGTGAGAACACTTAATGACTCCAGCCTGCATTCCAACTATCTTTAATCTCTCCCAGGCAGCAGGGCATGAAGTGGGGGGAGGGGTGGGAAGCGGCAGTCAGTTATCAAAGCAGTGAAAGACCTCCTCCTCTCCTCCAAGTGCCAGACTCGGTGGAGAAAGGCCATCTTGCGGTGGTGGCTGTTCAATTACAAAGACGTGTGGAAATGTCCCTGCCTCTCTATCTCCTAAACCAGATGGAGGCTTGTTGGCTACTGGCTCCAAAGCAACATGCAGTCAGAACAGCACATGGATAAACCACGAAGAAAGGGAAGATCATGTGTCCTCATTCGGAGACTGCTGAAACAGCAGCTCGACAAGAATGTCCCCCTTCAAACTTCCTAGCCTATGAGATGCACCTCATACCGAATATTTCTAAGTCAAACCACACTGAACTGTAACTCTACTTTGCCACACTGAAGGACCAGTTCTTCACGTTCAGTTGATTAACTAAATATTAACTAAGCAACTGGGTACCGAGGACTAAAAAAGACAGATTTAGTCGTGTTCCCTTCTTTAAGGAGATGATACTCTAATTGAGGAAAAAGAACACTTATTTGCATAAAATAATTTTAAAAGAATCTATACCTAAACAGATTCTCTGAGATCACTTATTACCTCTAGACTCTTCCTCTAATCCCAAATTTATACTAAGGCCACACAGGCTTCTTTTAAATTCTTTCAATTGCTAATTTTATTCCTGCCCCAGGGCCTTTGCATTTGCTATTTCCTCTGCCTAGAATGTTCCTTTCCCCTAGATCTTCCAGGGCTGCTGGTTTCTTCTTATCAAAGGAGGCCAAAGAATAAATAGCATTTCCTCAGAAGGGCCTTTCCTGGCCACTCAAGCTAAAGCAGGCCTAAAATAATGACCATGATACCATTATTTTCTATGTATTGATATCACTATTTGATAAATTTCTCATTTATCAGATCATAGTTTGTTTCCTCCCTCCCACCCAACACCCACAGAATTTTAGTTTGTGAAAGCAGGGCCTTGTCTGTCTTGTTCACTGATAGAACAAGACCAGGGATATAGTAGATGCTCAATAAATATTTTTAAAAGAATGAGAACAACCAGAGTTCAGAGATGGAATGAAAGAGGATGGGCTTGAGCTGGCTTTTGACGGCACTTAAAATTGCTAAAGGAAGATGAGCATTTCCTAAGTTGAGGGGCAAAGTCAGGCAGAGTGAGTTCTGGAAGTAGCCCCTGCGGGACAGCCTCAGTGAGGGGGGAGAGGGGTGTTAACAATTACGGAGCCGTTATTCTGAGCCCAGCACTGGGCTGAGTGCCCTGCATTTCAGAGCTGGAGAGAATAAATCTCTTTATGCACATAAGGAGGCCGAGAGGATGGTGCCTGGCACAGGGCTTGGCACAGAGCAAGCCCTCAATGGCCGTTAAATGCTGGAAGCATCTACTCCCTTATTACTAGTGGTCCAGAAAGGTAGGCGTGTTGGGTGCCCTGTTCCTGAACTAAAGGGGGCCTATGCAGGCAGGGTGGGCACAGTCCCATTACCTTCTGACCTTGTCACGTCATGGTCTTCAAATGGCAAACACTGAATCTTAGACCTAGGAGGAGCCTCACAGACAATGGGACCCAGCTTCCCCCATAACAATCCCTTCAGGATAAATGAATTGTCCAAAGTCACACTGGTGGTTAGTGGGTTCCATATTTTCCTTCACTGAAACCCTCATTAAGGTCTTAACATTTAAAAAAAAAGTTCTAATTTATTGCCAACATTCAAAAATACAAACATTTCACATAAAAAGCCAGATTAAAAAAAAAAAAAAAAGCAGTTGCTTTGGCAAAACCAGCCCTTCATTTTTATGTGGCAACAACTAATTGTAGTTGAGCCAAAGCTGTGACCTTTAGCTGAGCATTTGCTCTGCAGTTTGCTCCAGTGCCTTGGCCTGACCTCGGTAGATAGTAGACTTTGCAGCTCCAGGGTTGAAAGCCATCAGTGAGGCCCAATTGAGAGCAGCTGCATCCTCCCCAGGGCACAGAACACACATGGCAGGTCTCCTGCCAGGAACATCGAACTTGGTTGTGGTTCATCTCCAGGGAAGGTGTCCCATTCCCCTTCACATCTCTTACACTTAGCACGATGCCTGAGACCTGAACTGAGCATGCCCAGTTTGGAAACAGCACTCACTGCAGGACCAGGAGGATGACAGGAGCTGAGGTTTCGTTAGACACAACACTACAACTGGAGAAATATCCTCCAGAGCTTTTGGAGTTCCAAAGTTACAGGAAGCCAGTGACTTTTGAGTAATACGTGAGTCACAGGAAAAGGAATAAGCACATTTCTTGTAACAACCATATGCGTGTTATACACTAAAACAGAGTCAAGATGAAAAAATGAGCTTCACTTGACTCAGGTGGATAATGTCCTTTGCAGAGAGTAGGGAAAAGTGCTGACTTCACTGTATCGTTAGTTATCTTTACCGCAGGAAAGGGCAAGCTGGGATGTATAAGTTTTCTCCTGCTGTCCAATGCTTATCTCTCCGCCTGTCCTCTGGGGCCATTCATTTCCTCCTGAACTTCTTTAACTATCAATCACTTGATTTTCTTGAATCTTCAACTGGTCTTTCTTTGACCTTGGCTCTTCCCCTGCAACTCAGCACTTCCATAAAATATTCCTTCCTCTGGTTTCAATCCATACTCATTAAACTCAGCTATCATGACATGTTCCATATTTACAGAAATGGTTCTGCAAGAAGTTTCAAATAAACCAAAGAATAAATAGTTCAACAGATGACACTGTACGAAGTTTATAAATCACTTCTAATTTTGATCACAGCATCTCAGATGGTACCTTGTCAGAGATGACTATGCTAAACATTTTAGCTAAAATAGCATCTCCAGCCCTCCCCACTCATCACTGTAGCTCCTGACTCTGTCTCACTTTTCTTACTGGCTCTTATCTCTATAAAAATTAATACATATCTCTATTACTTTACTGTCTATCTCTCTGCTAGAGAGATAAGAGTCATAAGAGAGATAAGAGTGTAAGCTTCTCCAGGACAGGAAGCTGCCTGTTGGTTATCGCAGTATCCCTCATATCTAGGACAGTGACTAATAGTCAGTAAATAATGTTTGAGTGCTTGAATAAGTAACAATTACTTCATCGGGGATTCTGATTAGAAGAATACTTTGAGAAAATCAAGTTAAAAAGTCAAAATTTTTAAATTACATAGCTTGCATCAAATGATATCACCGATGAATACAAATGCAAAAATCCTCAACAAAATAATAGGAAACTAAATCCAACAATACTTTAAAAGGATCATACATTATGATCAAGTGGAATTTATCCCAGGGATGGAAGGATTTTTCAACAACTGCAAATCAATCAATATGATGCATCACATTAACATAATGAAGGATAAAAACCACATGATCATCTCAACAGATGGAGAAAAATGCTTTTGATAAAATTCAACATCCACTTATGATAAAAACTCTCCAGAAAATGGGCATAGAGGGGACCTACCTCAACATAATAAAGGCCTTATTCAACAAATCCACAGCTAACATCATACTCAACAGTGAAAAGCTGAAAGTATTTCCCCGAAGATCAGGAACAAGACAAGGATGACCGCTCTTACCACTTTTATTCATCATAGTTTGGAAGTCCTAGCCACAGCAATCAGATAAGAAAAACAAATAAAAGGAATCCAAATTGGAAATGAAGAAGTAAAACTGTCAATGTCTGCAGATGACATGATACTATACATAGAAAATCCTAAAGATGCCACCAGAAAACTACTAGAGCTCATCAATGAATTCAGTAAAGTTGCAGGATACAAAATTAATATACAGAAATCTGTTGCATTTCTATACACTAACAATGAAACATCAGAAAGAGAAATTAAGGAAATAATCCCATTCACCATTGCAACAAAAAGAATAAAATACCTAGGAATAAACCTACCTAAGGAGGCAAAAGCCCTGTACTCTGAAAACTGTAAGACCCTGATGAAAGAAACTGAAGACCATGCAAACAGATGGAAAGATATACCATGTTCTTGGATTGGAAGAATCAATATTGATAAAATGACCATACTACCCAAGGCAATCTACAGATTAAATGCAATCTCTATCAAATTACCAATGGCATTTTCCACAGAACTGGAACAAGAACATTATAAATTTGCATGGAAACACAGAAGATAGCCAGAACAACTGAGAAAGAAGAACAGAGCAGAAGGAATCACTGTCCCTGACTTCAGACTATACTATGAAGCTACAGTAAATCAAAACAGTATGGTACTGGCATAAAAACAGACATACACATCAATAGAACAGGATAGAAAGCCCGAAATAAGCCCACACACTTATGGTTAATTAGTCTATGACAAAGAAGTCAAGACTATACAATGGAGAAAAGACAGTCTCTTCAAAAAGTGATGCTGGGAAAACTGAATAGCTACATGTCAAGAATTAAATTAGAATGTTCTTTAACACTATATACAAACATAAACTCAAAATGGATTATAGGCTTAAATGTTAAGACCAGATAATACAAAACTCCTAGAGGAAAACATAGGCAAGACAATCTTCGACATAAATTGCAGCTATTTTTTTTTTGATCTGTCTCCTAGAGTAATGAAAACAAACCAAGAATAAACAAATGGGACCTAATTAAACTTAACCACTTTTGTGCAGCAAATGAAACCATAAATAAAATGAAAAGGAATGGGGGAAAATATTTGCAAATGATGCGACCGACAAGGGATTAATTTCCAAAATATACAAACGGCTCATACAACTCAATGTCAAAAAAACAAACAACCCTATCAAAAAATGGGCAAAGGACCTAAATAGATAATTCTCTAAAGAAGACATACAGATGGTCAAGAGGCACATGAAAAGATGCTTGACATTGTTAATTGTTAGAGAAATGCAAATCAAAACCACAATAAGCTATCACCCCTCACTGGTCAGAATGGCCATCATCAAAAAGTCTACAAATAATAAATACTGGGGAGGGTGTAGAGAAAAGGGAACCCTCCTCACTGTTGATGGGAATGTAAATTGCTGCAGTCACTATGGAGAACAGTATGGAACTTCCTTAAAAATCTGAAAATAGAGTCACCATATGATCCAGCAATCCCACTCATGGACATACATCTGGAGAAAACTCTAATTCAAAAAGATACACGCACCCCAATGTTCACAGAAGCACTATTTACAATAGCCAAGATATGGAAGTAACCTAAATGTCCATTGACAGATGAATGGATAAAGAAGATGTGGTACATATATAATGGAATATTACTCAGCAATAAAAAAAAAAAAGAAATAATGCCATTTGCAGCAACATGGATTGACCTAGAGATTATCACACTAAGTGAAATAAATCAATGACAAATATCATATTATATCACTTATATATGGAATCTAAAAAAATGACACAAATGAACTTATTTACAAAGTAGAAATTGACTCAGACAGAAAACAAACTTATGGTTACCCAAGGGGAATGGGGATGAGGGATAAATTTGGAATTTAGGATTAACAGATACAGACTATTATATATGAAATAGAGAAATAATAAGAACCTATTATATAGCACAGGGACCTATATTCAATATCTTGTAATAACCTATAATGGAAAAGAATCTGAAAAAGAATATATATATAATATACATTTACATATATATAAGAATCACTTTGCTTATATACCTGAAACATTATAAATCAACTATACTTTAATAAAAAATAAAAATTAAAAAATTAAATTATACAGTTTTCATCAAATGATACCCAGTTAATATGATCAACATAGGCAGAAATATGTAATGCTAATGATATTAACTGAACATTTGTGATATATTTCAGGCCCTGCAATAAGCATTGTGCATTCACTGTCCTATTAATTTTCATAACACCATAAGAAGTCACTGTTACTCATTCTATAAATGAACTGTGAAAGACCTCTTTATTATTGTGTTATATTGGAGGGAATATGCAGAGCACTAACCCCAACAGAAATGAACCAAATTAACTCTTCAAGTAACAATTTTTCAATCATGTTATGTAAATAGAGCCAGGTCTGGGTCAGGCAAGAAATGTAAACGAGGACACAGTCCTGGGAATATGTGTCTTATGAGCAATACGTGACTCTCCAGAAAAGGAATAAGCATATTTCTGTGGAACAGGCCCATGAATATGAAACTGTAAGAGCACAGTCAGGACTGAAAACATGAGTCTCACTTTCCTTGGATGAATAACATCTTAAGCAGGAGTGCAGAGCACGTTGACAGAAGGCCCAGGCCGCACCTGAAAGGGGCAGGGCCCACCTGGTTCAGGGTGATAGGTGGGCCTTCTGAAATTTCCTGAAAGGCTGTGAATCTGCATGTTTTTCAGTACAACTTTCCATTTTTTTTATGTTGGCAAATAATTTAAAAATCAGAAATACACGAGGAAGGACAGATCTGAAAGAAAAAACACGTGTTTCAGGTCTGAGGGCCATGTCAAAAAGCTACGTGAGGGACTTCCCTGGCAGTCCATGGTTAAGACTCTGCACTTCTACTGCAGGGGGTATGGGTTCGATCCCTATTCAGGGAACAAAGCCCCTATATGCCATGTGGACCAAAAAAAAAAAAAAAAAAAGGCTACATGATTTTAAATTTAAAGATAAAGCTTTTCTGCTAGCTTTGACTTCCCATATCACAGAGTGATAGAAACGATGATATGTTTCACTTACTAATACATTAGTACAAATTTTCCAGTTTACAAAGCCCAGTATCCATCTTTTTCTGGTTTCCTTGCTTCGTCTAGGGCTTTATAAAATGGTGGGGGCTGGGGGAGGGTGCAGAAGAATTTAAACAGTCACAACCAAATTGGGACCAGAGAAAGAGGGGAGACAAGATATTGGAGCATGGAAAGGTTTAGAAGTATCTGTGAGTTCTCTGACAGACAGAACGGACTCCCAACTTGGCATTGTTTTTATAATATTTCCTAGAATAGTATGTTTTTATTTAAATCCAAAGTATTTGTATATTATGGTGCTTTTTTTATTGGAGCATAGTTGATTTACAATGCTTATTAGTTTCAGGTGTACAGCAAAGGTGTACAGCAGAGTGAATCAGTTATACATATACATACTCTTTTATAGATTCTGTTCCCATATACGCCATTACAGAGTATTGAGTAGAGTTCCCTGTGCTATACAGTAGGTCCTTATTAGTTATCTACTTTACTATAGTAGTGTGTATATGTCAATCCCAATTTCCCAATTTCCCCTTCCTTCCCTTCCCCCAGTAACTATAAGTTTGTTTTCTATAACTCTATTTCTGTTTTGTAGATAAGTTCATCTTATAGTGTTTTAAAGTCTTTTCTTTTCCTTTCTCCTTTCCCTTCTCCTTTCTCCTTTCTCCTCTCTTTTCTTTTCTTTGCTGCTTTGGGTCTTTGCTGCTCACGGGCTTTCTCTAGTTGCCATGGCTGGGGGATACTCTTCATTGCAGTGCACGGGCTTCTTATTGCAGTGGCTTCTCTTATTGCAGAGCACGGGCTTCAGTAGTTGCAGCACGTGGGCTCAGTAGTGGCTCACAGGCTCTAGAGAGCAGGCTCAGTAGTGGTGCACAAGCTTAGTTGCTCCTCGGCATGTGGGATCTTCCCAGACCAGGGATCGAACCCACGTCCCCTGCATTGGCAGGTGGATTCTTAACCACTGTGCCACCAGGGAAGCCCCATGGTGTTTTAAAATCTATAAAATTGCACTAGGGTGTGCAAATGAAGTACACAAGCTAATTGCTTGTTTGACCCAGTAAATTCAAGGACTCATCCAATAACCCAAGAATTCTGGCACTGAACCCAAGTTGGAGTCCACTAAAATTGCAAAAATGAAAACAAGTATCGATCAAAAAGTAAAAACACGTTCCAGAATCATTGTGATTTTTGCCAAAATCACTGTTAGAAATGAGTCATCCGTAAATAATTAAAACGGAAATGACCTAGGAAGTTGTCTAATCTGTCTCTCTGTAACTGGGGAGAGCACGTTTGGTACAATTTAATTTGAAGATTTAGTTCCACTTGTTTCAATTTGTTCCATGGGATTTCAGAAAGTTCTAAAATAAAAATAATACGCTGTTGCCTCCCCTCCCCCTTCTAATCCCAACAACCCTGGTGATTTTACTGAGCTAAGAGTGAGCTGGCCCAGTTTATCATCATTTTCCCCCAACTAGCACGTTAAGGATTTATTTTAGGTGTTCCAACACAACTCTACCAAAGGATACTATGAGCTAAAAGGTGGTAATTCAGAATCGTCCAATGGTATATCTCAGGAGTGTATGAAATCTCCCCAGCTTTCAAACTATGTGTTGAGGGAGGCTAATTCTGACGGAAATGTTAAAGAAAAGTCTTTGATTTTCTAGTTGATTCAAGTTAGCACAGCAGATAGGATTTCCAGCGACCCAGGGCTCCCTCAGCATCTAAAGACTGCTGAAACCAAGGTTTCCATGCCGCAGCTTCTGTGGAGAGAGACAGGGAGGACTGGAGAATTCCCCGAGATAATTATGAACTCCTGGATTCTTCTAAGCTGCCGCCTAGGCAAGCTCTGGGGCAGCCTTGTACTTGACCCTGTGAAAACTATTAACTGTCGGGAACAGAAACAGGACAAGAAAATCTAGGTAAACTTATGATTGCTTAGCAAACTAGATGTCCTCATAAAAACACAGTGGCAGGGAGTGCCACGGTTCAGCGTGTAAGCTCAAGGGCCGAATTTTTACCTGGGTTTCAAAACGTGCTCTGCCCCCTCTTAATCTTGAGCAGGTTACATGACCTTTTATTTCTCAGTTTTCTTATTTTTAAAATAAGAATAATAATAGTGTACTTCATAGGGCTTTTACAAGGAATAAGTTAATATATGCAAATATATGTAACATATACAAAGAGGTTAATTAATATATGTACACTAGGTATTCAAAAATATTAGTGTTTATAAAAAGGAAGAGAAAATGCTTTTAAAATTATCCTATTAAAAGCAATATAGTTCTAAGATCTCACTTTTATGTGGAATCTAAAAAAAAAGCAAACCCAAGCTCACAGATGGAACACATCAGTGGTTGCCAGAAGCTGGGGGTGGGGGTGGGCAAAATGGGTAAAGGAGTCAAAAGGCACAAACTTCTGGTTATAAAAATAAATAATTCCTGGGGATGTAACATATAGCATGGCAACTATAGTTGGTAATACCCTACTGCATATTTGAAAGCAGCTAAGCGGGTAGATCTTAAAAATTCTCATCACAAGAAAAAAACAAATTCTGTAACTGTATATGGTGATGGATGTTACCTAAACTTATTATGGTGATCATTTTGTAATATATACAAATATCAACTCATTATATTGTACACAGGAAACTATATGTTGTATGTGAACATCAACCAAAAAGTCTGCATAAAAATAGAAACCAAATATGAAAAAAACAACCCAAACCCAAAACATACAGTCCTGTTTCATATACAACCATATTGTAGAGGTAGCGTATCCATCCATCCAGCTCCATGTATTATACAGATTTGCGCATGACAGGCAAATTTTATACATATATGTGCATGTCAATCTTTATTGAAACCCTCATATGTACCCAGTACTCTGTAAACTCAAAGTCCTGCCCAGACCTTCTTTAATCACTTCCACCCCCAGTACTCACCATCCTTCTTAGCCTAATTTATTCCATAGCACCTTTCACCTTCTACCATATTACATAACTTCTTAATTGGTCTACGCAAAAAACCATTCATTGGTTAAATAAAGTTTGACTTAATACAACATCTCTATAACATAGGTATTATTATCCCTATCTGACAAATGAGTAAACTAAGGTCCGAAAGGTTACCTGGAATAACATCATCGGCTAGATAATGAGCTATTGTTATGGCCCCAAATATCAACTCTGAAAGAACTCTGACACAGTCATGAGGTCATGAAAATGATACACCAAAGCTTTAAAGAAATATCCTTTACCACATGAAGTTCATACAAATAATTTGCCTTGGATTATATGAACCTATTTCATAGTTTTAAATCCTAGGATTCAAATTATCTACTAAACATCCAATTTTATAAATGTTTTTCTAAAGTGCCATTCTTTACAATTTACATTGCACTATAGCCTTCTAAAATTTTAACAGCTTAAAATGTGAACTTCTAAGATCAGACTCTCAAATCAATGACAATAGATAGTGGCATCAACGTTGTCTCACAAGCCTGAGCCAGCGCAGCTCTGAATCACCGAACATCCTTTACCACAATATGCAAATCGGCTGGAAGAGAAACTCTTGGATAATATACCAAACCAGGGAGTCTTAGCCTCACAGGCTTCAGTGGGTCTCTGAACACTGGGGGGAAAAAGCAAATTCTGTTTTTGTGTTTCTACACAAGGACGTTGGGGAGGGGTTCTTTTTTTTTTTTTTTATTTTATGTTAGAGTATAGCTGATTCATGATGTTGTGTTAATTTCAGGTATACAGCAAAGTGAGTCAGTTATATATATATACGTATCCATTCTTTTCCAGATTCTTTTCCCACATAGGTTATTATAGAATACTGAGTAGAGTTCCCTGTGCTATACAGTAGTTCCTTATCAGCTATCTATTTTATATATAGTAGTGTGTATATGTTCATCCCAATCTCTGGGGTAGGGGTTCTTAACTCAAAAATATTAAGGACCACCAGTCCAGAATGCCAGGAAGAAGACGACACTGGCCCCCTCCCTGCTCTGCCCTCTTTCAAAACACTATCTCTTAATGCTAATACTGATCTGATTCTTAAATATCTCATTATGAAAATTACAAAATACCATGCTCATTTATGGAAGAACACTTTCCTCAACCTAAGAAACCCTGAGAATTACCCCAAGTGCCCGTGGCATTCAAGATCAGTGTGATCCTAAGTACAAAGCCATTTAATGGCAGCGAGTTCTGAAGAACACTCAATCATCAGCAACACGGCTTCACAGAGCCTCGGGGGCTTGGTAATCAAGGCTCCCGCTCTTGCTCATTCACTGCGGAAGAGTGGTGAGCTGGTGTTCTTAATACAGATGATTACTGCTTCCTTCAAAATATTACCAGACTACAGAGTAAACTTAAAAAAACCCACCACACATAGACTGTTATAATAATTATGCATTTGCAAAAGGATGTTTATAGTTTCCAACGTTGCGTGACATGTATTATTTCATTTGACCATTACTAATTCCTGAGATACGAGATACTCTGTGCAGGTAATGTAATCCTCCTTTAATAGACCAGGAAACCTATGCTGAGTTTAACAACCTTTCCCTAAATCAGGTGGCTGGATGGGATCTGGGTGGATTAGAATATGGACTATAACTAGGTCTTTTAATTTCTAACATATTAACATATATTAGGCATATCAACATAGCCTCCCATCATTGGAATCAAAACAACATAAAAATGCCAGATTGGGGAAAACAACTAGATAGCAGCGTAGAATTCGTTATAATGAAATACGTCTTCTATTCTGTATTATCAATATGCATTTTAATGTATATTCATATATATTTTGGGTAAGCCTCCAATTTGCTCTAAAGTGCTTTCATTTATTCCTCTCTTTCCATCAAATGTGCGGCAGTCACTAACTGTGCTCACTACTGGGCTATACAGTGAATGAGGGCTTGCTTCCAAGGAGCTTACATCCTTGGGGGGTAGATGTACTCCACCCAGCTAATGGCAAAGTCTTTGGAGATACAGCTATGCTGTGAAGAAATCTTTCTCTACTTGGCTACAAAAAGCCATGATGTTCAGATTTTGAAGGAAAAAAAAAACCAAATATATATATATATATATATATAGTATACTGAGTAGCCTGAGAGTTCTATCTCATCTATAAACCATTCAATCACCTGATAATGCCTATTTGCAACCTAAATACTCTTCTATACTCTCTTCCCCATTCACTCCAGCTTCCCCCACAACCCTAGACTGGTGTTTCTCAAACTGGTGCTCCGGAGGAATTCCTGGAGGAAATGGACATCATTTTCCCTCAGCCTTCAATGCTTCCTCTTCACACCTATTATGCCTTCTTAAGCAAGGCTCTCCTTCCTTAAATGCCTTCAAGTGACTTCCTTCCTGGTTCCAGCCACTTTCTTTTGTGGAGCTGCCAAGAAGCTGGGCTCTGTGCCTACCTTTGTGGCAACGGCCCTACTACCACCTACGATGGTCCCTTCAGAGTGGCCTGGAACCATCTGCATGACTTTATCCTGACTCTGCTCCACATTCTGCCCACTTTGGGGGCCTTTACGCAGGGAAACACACGGCTGGATAAAGAACAGAGGCTACTCCAAGCCTCCCTGGGCTTGTATTCAAAGCACCAACTCCTCTGAAGGCCACTATGTGTACAGCACTGGGGAGGCTCAGTGGTGACAAAGACCTGAAGGGGACAGCCAGGATGTGGCAAAACCTGTCGAGGTGGCCTTCGCTGTCTGTGTTGGAGGGGCCGTGAGCATGGAGAGCAAAGGTGTATTGTTGCTTATTCCACACAGCTGTGAAACACGACTCAACAGGGTGGACTTCACCTTGGAATATAATCCCTCCCCTTTCCTCTCCCCGCCCCATTGGTAAGAGTGGCTTCGTGTGGCAGTGATTCCGAATCTCTGTTGGGTATGTGTAGAGTGACAAAATCCTCCCAGTAAGCCTCTCTGCAATGTCCCCAGCCTTGATGAAATTACTATTATAGGGAAACTTTCTGTGACTCCTTAGTAAAATCAAAATAATTATGCCAACTCTTCTGATGACAGAGGTGCTATTTTGAACAAGAAATACACAAAGCATTAAAAATTGTGGAAAGCATCATACCAATATAATAATGATGCTATGAGAGAGCCCAGCTTATGTCTTGAAACTTACAGTGTTGTCTAGGACATACAACAGGTAACCATAGAAACCAACCAGAAAAGGGTATTTCACACTTACTCAGGGCTTACTCTGTGCCCAGCACTCTGCTCTGAATACTGCATGCATTAACTCACTTAATCCTCACAACAACCTCTTTAAACAGGCACCGTTACTGGTTCCATTGTGCGAGTGCAGACACCGAAGAGGTCACATATCCTTGCCCGTGGTCATGTCACCAGTGAGCCACAAAACTGGGGCTGAAATCAGCAGGCCGACTTCAGGGCCCAGGGCCCTAACCTCTAGGCAACCCTACCTCCTCAGCTACCTTTTGTTCATCAGAAGGTTTGGGATGCCAGTTCATTTACTGACCTTGGGAGTAATTCACATATTCAAAGTGATCCCAGCAATTGCAAATTTTTTCTCAAAATATCTACATGAATAGGTGTGTTTCTGTAATGTTGAACATGGAAACTACTGGGCGATGGAGGTAGGAGGAGGCAGGCTTCATTACTAAAAATGATTTACTCCTAAAAAAGAGCAGATGTATGTACATGTATAACTGATTCACTGCTGTACACCTGAAACTAACAACACTGTAAATCAACTACACTCCAATAAAAATTTTTTAAAAAATGATTCATTAGTCATTTGATCTTACCATCTTCATAACATAGCATCTTACCGTGGTCAGACCCTATAGTGTAATCCCCAGAGGATTTTTTTCTAACTGCACAACTATTTCAATAACGAACAGAGACGCTTGTTTCGGAAAAGAAAACTGCATTTAACATCTTTAAGCATTCTAAGTAGTGCCTTTTTACCCTTTCATCCCCAAAGCATTTTCTCATGGATGAGTTTTTTCAGCATCCATGCAACGTATTCACCAAGTACTTACTGTGTTTCTGACTCCCTTCTGGCCACTGAAGACACAACAGCAAACAAAACATACGAACATTTCTTTCCTCATGGAATTACATTTAATTTTCTGGAGACAATTTTTAAATGCTGAATATTATATTATGCCAGAGCGTGAAATCCTATGGAGAAAAGCAGGTGTTTGAATTCTGAAGGTGGATCTGCTAATTGGGTAGGAGGTGTGAGAGACGGACAAGTGTCGAGGTTTCTGACCAGTAACTGGAAGAATTACTCATTTACGGAGACAGGCAAGACCTTGGGGAGGGCAGGTTTGGAGTGAAGATCGTTAGCTTAGCTTGGACATGTGAGGAGTTGTGATACCCATTTGACATCTGTCTAAGCATGGGTTTCCCCACAAGCAGGTCCTGAGACAAGTAGTGGACTGCATGTAGTTTACTTGGGAGAGACCCCCCAGGAAACACTGAAGGGGACTGGAGAGATGAGACAGGTATAAGAAGGACTCTATATAGAGCATCTTACCAAGAGAGTTGGTACCATGGGCAGATGGAGCTCCGTCTCTCTGGGAAACAGAACATAACTCAGAATACACCTCTCTGCAGGGGCACAGGGCCCCTAAGGGTGAGGGAGCTGGGGCATCTATCTATCAAGCCCCAGTAGTCATTGGTTGAAGGGCACTTCTAGAGAGAGTTAACCCAGCTCCACACATGGGCGTGTAGACTCTAGCAAAGTCTTCTGACAATGTCATAGGTGTCTGTGATTGGAAATCAGGCCCAAGTTCATGGAAATCTTTGGTTCTGAGGGAATACGGATGGGGCAACAACACTGTCTATCCCAACACGCAAATGGAGATTCTTAGGGGGCTTTTGGATATATATGCCTGGATTGTGAGAGAGATGAGTGAGTGGAAACAGAAATTTGGGAGTTATCAACATACTGGCAGGTTTTTAAAGCCATGAAAGTGGATGAGGCGATCAGAGAAGAAGGAAAATGGAAAAGGATGGTCACTGAAGGACTGAGCTTGGGGGTGTGCCAACTTTTAGAAGCTGGAGAGAAGGACCAGCTGAGTGAATGAGAAAAAGTATCAATAACTAGCAAGGGAGGAAGAAAACCAGGAGAGAAGAGTCCTCAAAGTGAAACAGAGAAAGCGTTTCCAAGAGGAGGAAGCGATCAAATATGTGCAATGCCAGGTCAAGTCAGACAAGGACTGAGAATGGACTACGGGATGTAGCCATGCAGAGGGCTGTGTCTCCTCGCCCGAGCAGCATGGTGGAGTGGACGGCAGGATGCCTGCTTCGAGGGCTGGAAGCAGAGCCTGGGGACACTGAGTGTGAACGACTCTTTGGGAGAGGTTAACCATAAAGGGGGCCAAGCAATGAGGCAGCGGCAAGAGGCAGGCAGGGGATGGAGACGGTGTTTTTTAATGAAAGGAGACATGACACAGAATACTAATGGGAACTACCCACAAAGGAGAGAAAAATTGTAACAGAAACAGAAGAGAAAGAAATGCTGGAATGATGACCTACAGTGGGTAAGCGCAGAGGAATCCAGCGTCCACGTCAAGTGTACGGCCTCAGGGACAAGGATGGACAATTCGGTCCAGAAGACAGAGTGCAGGTGGTGGGGGAGCAGATGTGGCGGTCGGGCCTCCTGAGTTTGCTCACAGAGTATGTGCCTGGCTCCCCGGTGTAGCATTCCACTCAAGGTGACCTATGGGGCCCTCTGTCGCCCAGATGAAACGTTTCCTCCCTCATGAATAGTGTAACTCAGGTTCTCTCATGCCAGGTCTCTGTTTCCCAAGGACAGCTTTACTTTATGGGACCCTCATTAATTCAATGAACTTTTGAGTTGGAAGGAACCGAAGCAAAGGTTGTTCTGTCTCTCCCTCTCACATAATATAAATATTATAATTATATATAATATACGCAACATTATTAAGATAACTGTATATCAATATAATACAAATGTTCTAGTATTTGCAATAAATGGCCAATCAGCGTCAGTTTGAAATTGTCCGGGAATGAGGAACACGAAGACCCTTACGCTTTCTAAAACCACTTTTTTTAACATTTGGTAGTGTATATACATAAGTGCTACTCTCTCACTTCGTGGGAAGTTCCTGCATAACACAGGGAGATAAACTCGATGATGGGTGATGACTTAAAAGGGCCAGGATAGGGAGGGTGGGAGGGAGTTGCAGGAGGGAGGGGATGTGGGGATATATGTGTAAATACAGCTGATTCACTTTAGTGTACCTCAAAAATTGGCACAACAGTGTAAAGCAATTATATTCCAATAAAGAGCTTTAAAAAAAAAAACAACAAACTTTTTTTTTTTTTTTGAGAGCTCTCACTTTGGCCACCTAGACCGTATCATGGTTTCCTATCTCTACGATTCCATAATATTCTTCACACCACCAAACAACCCACCAACCACCATCATCTGACCATGAAAACCGGAAGCTGAGTGGGAGGGAACACTTTGTCTATTGTGCTCACTGTTCTATCCACGGTTCTTAGAAGAGCACCTAGTAGATGCTCCATAAATATATGGTGAATATTGAGAAGAGAAGCTTCCCAGTGCCTCTCAACTGAGGTGGGTATTTCTGCTGTTTAACGAACACCTCCTACTCACGCCCTGGGCTGCCGCACCTTGATTCCCTCTGAATTTACCTTTCACCTGTTGTCACTGCCCGTCATGCGCCCAGCTACCCAGGTAAGATGGGAAGCACCTCAACCCAGTTAGGCCACTCGGACATTTCCTCCCTGACATGTGACTCTTACGGACGATGACAGGGTCGGGAGTGTTGTTTGGCTTCATCCATCCCAACAGAAGCACCGGGACAAGACCAGCCGAGACGAGGTTCCTGGCATTTCTGCTGCCTGGGCCCTGCCTCCTGCCCATCACAGAGGCACCGGATGCGCCCCTCTATCTGGCTTTCCTCTCTCTCTGTACTTGTGGGAGGATTTCCTCTCTTTGCAGTTGGGAGAGACAAATGACTAATTTTGGCCAATGGGATGTAGGTGGAAATGACACGTCACTTTCTGGATGGCACACTTAATTGCCAGGGTAAGACCCTCCAGGGCCTTCTTTCCTGCTGCAATGAACCATAAACGTGGGGGAGATGGTCTGTAGTCACTCTGAGGAGTGGATTGTCACTTTCCCCACCCTTGACGTGTAGCACGCCCACTCAGCTTTTCTAGATTCTCTGCTGTTTTCCAGGCCGGGATCTCTAATCCCCTCCTAGCAGAGAGCTCCAATAGCTTTCAGTAAGTCACCTTTTGCTTAGGAAAGCCACAGCTGGTGCCTGCTGCATGGCAAAAGCTTCCATACTGTCGTTTCATTCACGTTCAAGGGTGAAGCTCTGATCATTGTCTTGAAAAGCTTCTACCAGGAGCCTGTACCTTACCTACCTACTTTGGTTTCCAGATCCTTCTCTATCCGGATATGGGTAGTCATTCTTGCTTAACCACTCCCCTCGTCCCCACCCCCCACACCCCGCCAAGTATTTGGACTTGAGAAAGCATTTTTCCCTTTCAGTTTCTAATATCACACCCCTTCTCTCCTTTCAATCACAGACAGGGGTCCCAGAAGTGGTCTCCTACCTCTACCACCTGATCTCTAAGGATCCCAGAACCACCTTCCTCCCCCTGACCCTTCTTCTGATGCGGTTCAGTTGTTTATATGAACAGGTAGATGTGGATGGCTTACTTGTCTCCTCTCCCTTATTAAAAAGCAAGCTTTATTGGGATTAGCAGATGTAAGCTATTATATATAGAATGGATAAACAACGAGGTCCTACTGTACAGCACAGAGAACTATATTCAATATCCTATGATAAACCATAAGGGAAAAGAATATAAAAAAAGAATGTATATATATGTGTAACTGAATCATTTTGCTATACAGCAGAAAGTAACACAACATTGGAAATCGACAATACTTCAATAAAAAGTATTGATAGGGACTTCCCTGGCGGCGCAGTGGTTAAGAATCCACCTGCCAATGCAGGGGACGGACATGGGTTCAATCCCTGGTCCGGGAAGATCCCACATGCCATGGAACAACTAAGCCCGTGTGCCACAGCTACTGTGTCCGTGTGCTGCAACTACTGAAGCTCGTGAGCTCTAGGGTCCATGCTCTGCAACAAGAGAAGCCACCGCAATGAGAACCCCACACATCGCAATGAAGAGTAGCCCCTGCTCACCACAACTAGAGAAAGCCCGTGAGCATCAACGAAGACCAAAAAAACAAAAAACAAAACAAAACTGATAAAAAAGTAAGCTTCATCATGGCAGGGACTGGATATATTTATTTTTATCTGAACATGGAGCTTTCATACAAATATTCATGGGATGGGGAGGGAGAAGGTGAGGAGCCAGATCAATTTATTTAATGGTGGGATTAATGTCAAGATGTCAAGTCACAATTACTCTCCCTTCCACGCCTATCCTTTAATATGTGCGCAAGGCTGCTTAGAGTCAGTACATGCAGTGAGTTTAGTAAATACATATTCAAGGAGATTTTCCTCTGTCTTTTGAGATAGGGAGGAGGCAAATAATTTCTCTTAGGTAGGATAGCAAGCTCTGGATTTTGTTTGTTTTTTCTTTATAAGCAGATAGATACAATACATATTAGTGTGTAAATTTAGAAGAGTGGGATGGCAAATGCTGCCTTACATGAAAACTTTTTTTTGGGTACTGACTCCCACATTCTCCTAGTCTTTTTTTTTCTCCTTATAATGAAGCAAAACAGGCCATAAGAATTACACAATCCTCTATATCCAGAGTCCCTCACTGCCCCTTTTAATGAAAAGAACAGAGCTGAGGATATGGGAGAGTGCTGTGGGATTTCTTAGAAGTAAAATAGAGGTGTAAAGTCTGTGGTGCCTTAACTCACAGAGTCTCCTGGCTCTTCCATGACTCCTTCCTTTTGTCTGATGTCTTTCTAAACCTAAAAAACACCATAGGATAAAGGCTACAAGATGCCCTTGGTTCTACAGCTCTCCAATCTGGCTCATCTTCAGAATCAACCGACTGGATTTTAAAAATACCAATGCGCCAGGACCACCCCTCAGGTGTTTCGATTTAATGCTCCTAGTAAATTGTACTAAGACATTCTTCCGGTAACTTGGGTCTGCAGCCAGGTTTGCAAAAACTACTTCAGGGTCCAAATGGTTGATTTTCAGAAAGGTGTGTGTCTACTGCAGTTTAGTGAATTCAGTTATATTTCAGACACACTTGCGCTGGTACCAATTAAATGAACTCTTCAGCGAATCTTTTCTTTAAAAAGAATCCTTCCTAAAAGGTGTGCAAACATCTTCAAATTTGTTTCTGTCTATTCAAATTTAGGCTTGATTCATTTAAAGTAGATATTTCCAAGATAACAAACTGAAGTCTATGTAGCGGGTGATACTTCCGAGAGAGGACAGCTGTATTCTTGTAGTGAATACGAGAAATACAAGTCTTAGTGACACTGAAACTGAGCAGGACCCTATCGTCCTTTCCTGCCATGTCCTCAGCCTGTCTTTTGTCTATAGAAGAACTTTAGCCAAAGGATAAGGTTAATCAGAGAGATGAGAAAATACTAAAGTAAAGAAAAGCTGTCAAACAGGAGAAAACGATAATAGTTTAGTCGTTAAACAAAATCAAGGTCCTTTAGTTCCTTCTCATGGGCTATAGATAATACCCTGAGCCACATCCTTGGTAGTGTCTTCCAGATACTGAGACCCTCACCAGATGGAAGAAGTTACCTACACGATGACCAGACTGTAGCCATGACATAAACTGCCACATATTCGTAGAACTGGCCTCAAGGAAATGGGAAGAAACCAACCCTGGAAATGAAGATTAACTGTACTTAAAATAATCACAGTGACGCTGATCAGACCACCGCGTGACCAATTTCAAGATGATTGTCAGAGCTGTACGTCCTGCACGTAGCCCCTTCCCTCTGTCTATACACCCCTTTAACTCCCATTTAAAAACTCTTGCCCACTGACTGTCAGTGAGGAGTTGGCCTCTGGACATGAGTCTGCCCTCTACCCCAGGTGCCAGCCTCCAAAATAAAGCAGACTTTCCTGTCCACCAAGCTTGCCTCTGAAGTCTCCACTTTTGCGTGGCGAGCAGCCAGACCCCACTTTCGGTAACAACATTTTTAACACCATATCTCTCTTCTACAGACTTATGTAGGCTGGAAATTAATTTTAGGGTGGTGTCAATTTTAGATTATGGGACAAAGATGGAGTAAAAAGTGTTATCGCTGAAGATATAATACTGGGTTGGCCAAAAAGTTCTTTTGGGTTTTTCTGTAACGTTAATATTACATGTGGACAGGGATTTACCAGTAAATGTTTATTCTAACATTATTTATAATAAGGAACAATTAAAAGCCATGTCTTATTCACAGAGTAGTGGTTAAATAAAAGAATTATATCCCTGTGGTGGAATATGTTGCAGATCTTAAATCAATATTTACAAAAATGAGAATGATTACTTTTGTGTGTTTTGTAAAAGTTAAGATGTCATTAAAGTAGAGGAAAACCTTAAAACTACCACGATGTTAAACCCGCCTCATAAAAAAAAGAAAGAAAGAGAAAAGATGGTGGTTGTAGCTACTACGCAGGTCACCCATCAGTCCTGCTTGTGATTCAGCATCTATTTTCCACTCACCTTTCTTCCACTGTGAACCCACACAGGTCATTCTTTTTGATAAACATATTAGCCTGTCCTTGAGTTAGCACAGGCTAATAAGTACACCAAATTTATTCTTCCAGGAGATTTAAAAAACAAGAGTTCACAATCTAAATTAAAACATACTATTTTATCACAAGTAGCAAGCAATTAAAACTGAAGCGACCCAAGTGCCTTCAGATACAAATAGTAAATGCAGTTCACTTCTGCAGAGAAACTATTTTAAAGATAGTAAATCAAAAAAGAAGAAACAAATTGGCTCGTCTCTCCCGACGATAAGGTCACTACATCAAAAAAAAAAACAAAACTATAGATCTAAGTCTCTGAATAACTCATCTGAACAACTCACAACATCAGGAAATTGATCCATGTGGGTAGCACAAGTTCTTTTGTTGCCGTGTAAGCCCATTTTCTATTGTGTGCTAAGCTCAGCGTAAATGCACATCATTTAGTTACCATTCCCCTCAGGATGAAAACTAATTAAGACACTCTAACTCTGCCATTATAAGTGCATGCAAAGGGGCATGTTTCCTTAATATTCTGCTGCTAAACTGAGAGAAGTATAATGAAGCAACTCACAGCTTTATTCAGAAGGACTAGAGATTTCCTGTTAAGGACATATGCAGCTTAATTACAAGCAAAATATTTTTAATACAATGTGAAGAGTAAACGATACCCAATGCTTTTCCTTTGGAAGCTAATCTTAAATCAAGTACAAATTCACCTAATGCAAGTATGAATTTTGCAAGGCTCTGTCTGCAGATGTTGGTTCCACTGCTCTGATACAAGCATCTATCTAGTATGTTTAGGGTGTATTATTTTCCAACTTTAGAATGATATTTACTAATTTCTGCCAGTTGTACCTCCTTGTAGTCACCTCATCGTTGGCCCAGCTAAAGGGACACATGGAGGGGGAACAGAAGGGAATGGCAAGGCTGCTTAAAGTGGCAACTGTCAGTATTTGCCACATTTGCTTGGCAGGAGCTACTGAGGGGAAAAAGGAAGAAACACAGGCAGACACTTGGAAAAGGCAAAAACCACATGCATAAATAAAAGCACCCAATTCTAAATTCTAAACCATGTTAAATAAAGGCATCGCTCTATCTTGATAACTGCCTTCTGCAACCATGAGTCGGAAGCTGTTGGCTGTGTGCTGCCTCTGGGGTTTCTGGGATGCTGTTTAATTTCAACCCTTTCGAGAAACGGTGCTTTAGGATAGTATCAGAGAAATCACTGAGCTGTGAAAAGTGATTACAACACAAAGAGAATGGATCTGTTGAAAGGATAAACAGAAATAAAAATAAACTGCTCAGTGTTATAATTCTGAGCAAACTTTAGACTTATTTGGCAAGGTCTTTTTAAAGTGTGTATATACAATTACAGTTTTTATAAAGGTTCTTCAATCTTTTAATTCAAAGAAATCTAAAATGGGTCACGTGGATATACATCTGCAGTCCCCAAATCTCCACAGTATATTTAAAATGATTTTAATTTTCTTTTCTACATGAAAGATGAAACAAGACATATATTCTGCTATTCTGAATCTTGGATACTGTTTAATTTCTAATTATATTATTCTTTTCTTTACTTCTATCAATAATCCACTAATGATATATATTTTAGCTATGTCTTGTTTCATTTCCTAGCTAAGTGCTCACTAGAATTTCAGGAGAGTGGAGATTGTCACTAAACTTTTACAAAAGGTTAAAAAAACCCAGGTGACAACAATTAGGGAAATTTCTGTTAGTATTCACAGCTCTTACACAGTCTTTGTTTGCAGTCTTTGGTATGCTGGGTACCAATTATCTTGTACTTTGCTACCTAATAAAGATTTTTACCAACACTTAGCACAATGAACAGGGCTTCACATATTTACAGTTTGACCACATTAAATAATCTTTATGACTTCTTAAATTTGCAAAAGTACCTCAATGAAAAATATTTCCCTTGTTAGCATTTTATGGGTATAGAAATAATCATCTAAGCTCAAGGTTTTCATTTCTTAACTTGGATTCCATGGGCCTACGTCAGGAAATTCATGAACCCCCCCCAAAAGTATGTGCCTACTAGTTGTTTCCTGTAATCTGGGGGTGGAAGGCAGAGTCTACTGCTCTCATCAGATGCTCAGAGGTTAAACTGCCACTACTAATGTCACTTTCCAGGAGGCATTTGGATTTTTATTAAATTAAGGCCCCGGGGATTGGTCCTTTATGAAGACTTATGCCACTTTGAGAAAATGGGACTTTAGCATGCATGTGTGAGTGTGTGTGTGTGTGTGTGTGTGTGTATGTGTCCGAGAATTGTTAAGGAAAAAGAGTGCATTCCAGGGTACAGGATATTTCCCAGGTCAGTAGTAGGGGTCCCTAGGAACCAGGAACAAGCATAAGATGTGGGAATGGGGGGAAGTGAAGGCTACAAATAGGAGTCCTAAGGACAAACTTGTCTACTTTACATGCAATCTCTAGGCAGCTTAAGAAAAAGAGTCCTCTGTTTTCTTGAGGAACAATGTCTTCTTGAAGGAATATATATAAATATATACACAAAAATACATATACAATACATATATCTGTATTATATGTATATATTAGAGCAAATGATTTCTGCATAGAGGAGGGAAAATCTTTTGGTAGCACTTAACCTGAATGTTGTTCTCTTCCAAGTAATTAATCTACAAAATTCTGTCCCCTACCAGTGAGAAAAGTTAGACCTGATCCTTTCCTGCTCTTTAGCAGAGAGAGCTCTTTAGCATCTAAATTTCAGCCTTTACAAACAGCTGTAGAACAGCAAATAAGGGCAAAGAGTCAAGGCTATATAAATACAGGCAGTGAAGACAGTTCTTGGAACTTAGAATTTTGAGCAATTATTACTTGGAGTGATCAGAATTTTAATGAACCCATCAGTCTTGATTCAACACCTAGCCTGCATGGAACCAGCAGGTCTGGGAGAACACTGTCCACACGACCATGATCGCTATTTCTTCAGGAGTATTTGAAATAATTTGTAACGTTTAGTTCATTTCACCCTTATAAAAATCCTATTTAGTAGGTTCCATTTCTATCTCTAATTTACAGATGAGGCAAACAAAGCACAGAGAGGTTGAGACACTTGACCAAAGTTGCACAGCTACCTCTAGGCAGTAACCCAGGCTTAATTTAGATTGGAAGGGAATTGAACATATTTGCAGGGAGACGGGAATGACCTTGAGAAGGAGAAAAGTTTAAAATGCAAGAGTGAGAGGGAACACGTGAAAACCTAGGGTCTCACTTTCTCACTTTCTCCTTCAATTCAATACATTACAGTAGCTGAGAGCTCACAGTGGAGCATATGAACTATGGGACCAACATACTTTCCCACCCATGCATTTTCCTGAAGGCACGTGTTTACTTTTGCCAGGACGCAAACACAAATCCATGCCAGGAAGTGCCATGCCAAGATGAGGAGTTACTGCTGATTTGGTGGGATTTGGAGATATAGTAATTTTTTTTTTTTTTTTTTTGCTTATCTACATTTTTTAAAATTAACGAGCATCTGAAGGAAAAAAGTAACAGCAAATTATCAAAACCAAAATACATGTGTTGTGCTTAAGATAACTGCAAATGAATAGCTGACATACCTACTAACAACAGCTGATACTTCTGACTCCATAGCGCAGGGCCCACTGCAGCCCTGGAATTGGCCGAGAGCACCCCCAAAGCACAAGACATGCACTCAATAAGGAAAGTACCCCAGCCTGAAACAAAGAGAAAGAATCCTTCCTTGGACCACTTTGCCATCCATCTACAGTCTCATCAGAGGCAGTCAGGTAGATGAGTGACAGCTCCTGATGGAAGCACTGATCCTAGAACCCCCTGGCCCTTTCCTCCTTGTTCTCAGAGACAGAAGAACAAGACTGAAGAAAGGGATTGCTGCTCAGTGGCCTGCCATCCAGAGAAAGCCTCTAAAACCAGTTGAAGAGGAACAATTTTTGTTGCCAAGGACCAAAATATCCAGCGGGGACCTCAAGGAAGACGATCCAGCAGTTGTGGGGGCACAGACAGCTTAACTGTGTGAGTTGGACTTTCTTTTGATGATGAAGCGATAAGGCAACACTGGACTTTCAAGTCCTTACGTCTAGCTGATCAAATAAAATTCTCATCCCTAGCCCTCCTCCATGCTTTTCATCTTCTCTCCTGCCGCTCACGGTATTTCTCTATCTTCCATTCCCTCTTTCCTCTGCCACCCCCACCTTGCTCCTTTCTGTTGTCTGAACGCTCTATTCTTGTTAAACACTACAATCTGAGATCCCCCCTTCATATGCAACACTTGCTGTTTTCTTCCAAACATCCCATTTTCCCACCATCTCCTTCTCTTTTTCAATGGCAGACCGGTACTTCCAATCACAGCATTTTCTCTAATCAGGTTCCTACTGTATATGCTCCTTATTAAGCTCCATGCTTTCCCTCGGACCCCACAATCTCTTAAGCTTTTCCTAAGTTTGCGTCCTCTGTTTCCCTTTCATGCTCAGTGATATCCTACTTGGCAAGCAAGCAGCTCTCCCCAAACCAGAAGTGCTTGCTTCAGTCAGCTCAACAGACACCCATCGAGCACCTAATATGAGTGAGGCACGTACTAAAGGATACCCAAAAGGAATAAAGCATGGTATTCCCTGCCTTCACAGAGTTATGGACACAGGTTAACCAATAATTTCCACGCATCATGATTAGGGCTACAGCAGAAATACACGGAGTGTATTAGCTCAAAGCAGATTGCACTTAACTGTCAATAAAGTAGCCCTGAGTTTAACATATCACCTGCTTTTATATTTGGCTTTCTACGTGATATTTTTGGTCTTGCCCCATTTTGTAATTTCAGTTCCATAGTTCAAAAATGCTCAGACTGCTGCTGTGAACTATTAGGAAGAAGGCTGATGCCGCATCTCTTTCAACTGTGTACTAAGATCCATGTACCTGGTCCTTTGTTTCTGTCTCCATTCCTGATTTCTTCCTGAGTCTTGGGTTCCACTTCTCTGCACACTGAGGTTCAGTACAGCATGAAACAGAGCACTGACTAAGTACAATCGGGGGTGGTTAACTAGTATGAAAAACAGAGAAGAGGCTAGAATAAACCTCTACCCACCCAGGAGGCACTCAAATAGAACTCAGGTTAATTCCATTTTAGCCAATACTTAGACCCGTGGTTCTCAAATGTCCATGTGCACCAGAATCACTTGGAGGGCTTATTTAAAACACAGAATACGGGGCCCCTGACTCAGAGGCTATAGTTCAGGGCTTAAGAATGTACATTTCTTGTTGGAGAGGGTGTGGAGAAAAGGGAACTCTCCTGCACTGTTGGTGGGACTGTAAGTTGGTACAGCCACTATGGAAAACAATTTGGAGGTTCCTTAAGAAACTACACATAGAACTACCATATGATCCAGTAATCCCACTCCTGGGCATATACACAAAGAAAACCATAATCCCAAAAGAAACATGTACCATAATGTTTATTGCAGCACTATTTACAATAGTCAGGACATGGAAGCAACCTAAAAGCCCATCAACAAATGAATGGATAAACAAGATGTGGCATATATATACAATGGAATATTACTCAGCTATAAAAAGGGATGAGATGGAGCTATATGTTATGAGGTGGATAGAACTACAATCTGTCATACAGAGTGAAGTAAGTCAGAAAGAGAAAGACAAATATTGTATGCTAACTCACATATACGGAATCTAAAAATGGTACTGATGAACTCAGTGACAAGAACAAGGACGCAGGTGCAGAGAATGGACTGGAGAACTCGAGGTTTGGGAGGGGGCAGGGGGTGAAGGGGAAGCTGAGACAAAGCAAGAGAGTAGCACAGACATATATATACTACCAACTGTAAAACAGATAGCTAGTGGGAAGTTGTTGTATAACAAAGGGAGTTCAACTTGAGGATGGAAGATGCCTTAGAGGACTGGGAGGGGGAGGATGGGGGGGATTCGAGGGAGGGTGGGGGGGGAGTTGAGGGAGGGAATACGGGGATATGTGTATAAAAACAGATGATTGAACCTGATGTACCCCCCCCAAAAAAATAAAATTAAATTAAAAAATTAAAAAAAAAGAATGTACATTTCTAACAAGTTCCCAGATGCTTCTGGCCCAGGGACCACACTTAGAGAATTGATATTGAAGGGAAAATAGGCAATAAACAAACTCATTTCTCAAGTTGAAGAGCATATACTGCATCTGTTTGTTATTGTTGTTCCGTAATGTCAACGGCGTCTGGGCACATCCACGACAGATCACCACGTGCTAGGCAATGGGAATACAATGGTGTGTTCCCAGCCCATGTGGGGTCTGCTGCCTCTCCAATTTTCACTGTCTACCGTGATGAATTTACAAGGTAGAGAAGACCGGGTGGAATAATACCTATCCTTTGGTTCAACTCTTTACGTTGCTTTTCTAAATACATCCATGAGACAGGCTCGTTCTCTGCCTCTTCCTAGAATAAAATTCCCCGTAGAAGTTTAACATAGAAAAATTTGAAGGTTTTGTTTGTTTGGTTGTTTGTCTCCAAATAAATGGGAGTTGTATTTAAGTCTGGAAGCCATCAAGTCTGAGGGAAAGCTTCACAGATGTTTGGTGACTTTCCAAAGAGAGAATCAGAATATACTCCAAGAGCAGAGTGCAACAGAATGTGTGCTTGTTTCTTTTGTTAGTACAAAAATAGATTTCTGTTTATTTGCTAGAAAAAAAAAATTCTAGCGTGATTAAAAGGTTCAGACATTAAGTGGTACATTTTGAAAGTGCTGCATAGCTATATGGCTTCCATTAACATCTGTGGGAGTTCAATCCTCCGCATTGCTATGAAAATGTAATCTACTCAGAGGCCAAGAATATTTCTGGGCTGTGGAATAACATAAAAACATTAGCAAAGAGATAAAACATCAGTGAGCCTTCTTAACATCCCACGACTTCTGTCTCAGGAAAAGAGAGGCTCTTCCTGCTCGTATTAATGGGAATTCCTGGGCAACCTTTTCACATGCACATAGTTATTTGACCATAATTCTCTCACATGATCTTTGAGTCAGTTCTCCCAAGGATGGGCATTTCATCTGGATATTAACAGTATGTGTTAATGGGAGAAAAAAACAAACAAACCAGATCAAGCTGGAATATAAACCTAGGCCATCTTTCTATCACTTAGGGGTCAGGGGCCTTTCAGCAAGAAACAGAACATTTTCTACTCTTATAAAATGCAAAACACAGTATTTAGCCTACACAGTTTTGCAAATACTAAATAAATTAACAAAGCCAGAGCCGCTCTTCTGACTTGTCCAGACAACTTTGTCCTTCCAGGACAGAGCTGCGGCTTTTGGAAGCAAGGAACATGAGCAGTGGTAGAGGGAAAAATACTAGGGGTTCTAGAGGTGGTAACAGTAGTAGCAGCATCAGGACTAGCCAGAGCTGACTATGCACTCCCTGCTAACCAATACGATGACTTCATGCAAATATTGGAAAGATCTGCTCCTTCCTCAAGAAAATGTACTAATCACTGTGTATATCTATGACAACTATGAGGGGGCTGATTCCCT